>NC_053395.1:150297452-151580577 GCF_905171765.1 Bufo bufo | reverse complement strand
TCAAAGTTACACAGGGGAGTACTCCTGTCCACTTGGATCATCAAGAAATCGTTTATGGCCTTTCTCTGTTCGCATAGTCAGTCCAACATATGAAGGGTGGAATTCCAACGGGTGGAAACTTCGCATATCAGCCTATGTTGAGGGATGCCATTCTGCCGCTTCAGCTCAAGGTGGGTGTGCTTTGCGGGTTACCAGTGGCTCAAGTGCATGCAAAGTTTCCTGGCCGTTTTAAGGATATCTTGCAGATGAGTGGAAGACTTCAGTAACTGCTTGACAACCAGATTGAACATGTGTGCCATGCAGGGCACATGGCTCAGCCCTCCTTGATGCAGTGCCGACACCATGTTCTTCCCATTGTCGGTCACCATGGTTCCGATTTTCAGTTGTCGCAGAGAAAGTCAAGATTCGATTTCTTGATGACTCTGTTCGCCCAGGCAAACGTGGTGCAGAACAGCGTGACACCGCCATGCCCTGCACATTTGGTATGCTGGAGGGGCACTGTGAATTGTCTTTTAACAGTAAGACGGATATGCAGAGTTTTGAACCCCAAAATTGGCTTTAGGTCACCCACAGAATTAACATCCCAATTAAGTATTGTATTTCTGTGTCATTGGTGTAAAGTAGTAGTATTGCACTGACCAAAAATGCCTCTAGGTCACTCACAGACTGAACAGCCCAATTAACTATTGTATTTCTGTTTCACTGGTGCCAAGGTGTTGTATTGCACCCACCTAAATGAGGTCACCCTCAGAGTTATTAAAAACAATAAAAGCCTAACATTCTCCCTGCCTGCAGCGGCATCCTGTCCCTACACTAGTCAGAGTAGAATGCTAGGCATGACTGTGATGGCTTACAAGTGCCCACAGCTTAAATGCTTGTTGATTGGCTGCACTGCAGTTATTCAAGATCCTTTATTTCACATTTGAACACCGAACACCGATTTTCTCGCCAGTGTCCGTGTTCGGGTACCTGGGCACCATAATGTTCAGTAAGAATCCAAACAGTACGGTCCGGGTTCGCTCATCCCTAGTTATAAGTATCTGATTAGTGGGGGTCTGACACATGGGATGCCTGCCAATCACACTGAATGAAACTTGCATGCCTTTACTCCATTCATCTCTACTGGACTACCCGAAATAGCCGAGTACAGCGCTTGGCTATACTCAGCAGTCCTATGTAGGTGAATAAAATTTTTTGAAACCGCGCTGCTAGAGACTATGTCATCCGGTACACAGGTGAATGGATCAGGGCACCAGCCTCTATCCTCCTCTCCCAAAGGATTCGATCCTCCCCAGACCGCCTCCTCTGCAAGGTTAAGATAATTGGCATATAGTTAAGCACCCTCTTAATAGTTGGTTTAAAAGGTTTTATTCTACTCACAAGCAATGGTAGACAATAGGTATATCACAAGGATAAAATCCGTAACGTTCCTGCCCGACCCGGGTTGTCGCCCCTGAGAAAGCCAGAGAGCGAAACCCGGGCCGGGCAGGAACGTTACGGATTTTATCCTTGTGATATGCCTATTGTCTACCATTGCTTGTGAGTAGAATAAAACCTTTTAAACCAACTATTAAGAGGGTGCTTCACTATATGCCAATTATCTTAACCCTGCAGAGGAGGCGGTCTGGGGAGGATCGAATCCTTTGGGAGAGGAGGATAGAGGCTGGTGCCCTGATCTATTCACCTGTGTACCGGATGACATAGTCTCTAGCAGCGCGGTTTCAAAAAAATTTATCACATGATTATCCAGTGTGAACTACCTACCACACTACACCGGAACCAGCAGCGCAAGTAACTGTCCGTTTTTGGGACACAGGACTGACATTTTATATTTTATTTTACTATGTAGGTGAATGGAGCAACAGCAAGTACAGTAGCTATAACTCTCACGCCATTCACTAGGGGGAAACAGGGACCTACATTCTTGAAAACGGTGGGGGTCCCAGAGGTGGGACTGCCACAATGGTTATTATTTTTGGATAACCCCATTTAATAAACAATAAGTGGGATCAAGGGTTACTTTTTCCCCAATGCAAAATACAGCATGTTCGTGTTATTCAAAATACTCAATTCTGTTTATAGATGGGATTGGAGGTGTAATTTCCATATTATATTATGATTTATTTTTATTTATATTTTACTTTTAGTTAAAATTGTGCTTTAAAATTGTAGTATACATGATCTGTTATCAGCCCCAGCATATATTACCTTTGCAGCTCCCTAGGGTGTATACCACTGCGTGCAGAATTATTAGGCAAATGAGTATTTTGACCACATCATCCTCTTTATGCATGTTGTCTTACTCCAAGCTGTATAGGCTCGAAAGCCTACTACCAATTAAGCATATTAGGTGATGTGCATCTCTGTAATGAAAAGGGGTGTGGTCTAATGACATCAACACCCTATATTAGGTGTGCATAATTATTAGGCAACTTCCTTTCCTTTGGCAAAATGGGTCAAAAGAAGGACTTGACAGGCTCAGAAAAGTCAAAAATAGTGAGATATCTTGCAGAGGGATGCAGCACTCTTAAAATTGCAAAGCTTCTGAAGCATTATCATCGAACAATCAAGCGTTTCATTCAAAATAGTCAACAGGGTCGCAAGAAGCGTGTGGAAAAACCAAGGCGCAAAATAACTGCCCATGAACTGAGAAAAGTCAAGCGTGCAGCTGCCAAGATGCCACTTGCCACCAGTTTGGCCATATTTCAGAGCTGCAACATCACTGGAGTGCCCAAAAGCACAAGGTGTGCAATACTCAGAGACATGGCCAAGGTAAGAAAGGCTGAAAGACGACCACCACTGAACAAGACACACAAGCTGAAACGTCAAGACTGGGCCAAGAAATATCTCAAGACTGATTTTTCTAAGGTTTTATGGACTGATGAAATGAGAGTGAGTCTTGATGGGCCAGATGGATGGGCCCGTGGCTGGATTGGTAAAGGGCAGAGAGCTCCAGTCCGACTCAGACGCCAGCAAGGTGGAGGTGGAGTACTGGTTTGGGCTGGTATCATCAAAGATGAGCTTGTGAGGCCTTTTCGGGTTGAGGATGGAGTCAAGCTCAACTCCCAGTCCTACTGCCAGTTTCTGGAAGACACCTTCTTCAAGCAGTGGTACAGGAAGAAGTCTGCATCCTTCAAGAAAAACATGATTTTCATGCAGGACAATGCTCCATCACACGCGTCCAAGTACTCCACAGCGTGGCTGGCAAGAAAGGGTATAAAAGAAGAAAATCTAATGACATGGCCTCCTTGTTCACCTGATCTGAACCCCATTGAGAACCTGTGGTCCATCATCAAATGTGAGATTTACAAGGAGGGAAAACAGTACACCTCTCTGAACAGTGTCTGGGAGGCTGTGGTTGCTGCTGCACGCAATGTTGATGGTGAACAGATCAAAATACTGCCAGAATCCATGGATGGCAGGCTTTTGAGTGTCCTTGCAAAGAAAGGTGGCTATATTGGTCACTGATTTGTTTTTGTTTGGTTTTTGAATGTCAGAAATGTATATTTGTGAATGTTGAGATGTTATATTGGTTTCACTGGTAAAAATAAATAATTGAAATGGGTATATATTTGTTTTTTGTTAAGTTGCCTAATAATTATGCACAGTAATAGTCACCTGCACACACAGATATCCCCCTAAAATAGCTAAAACTAAAAACAAACTGAAAACTACTTCCAAAAATATTCAGCTTTGATATTAATGAGTTTTTTGGGTTCATTGAGAACATAGTTGTTGTTCAATAATAAAATTAATCCTCAAAAATACAACTTGCCTAATAATTCTGCACTCCCTGTATATGATTGCTGTTGTGTAGAGATTCTAGACCGGGAACTGAGGATATTTAGAAAGTGGTTAATTACCTTTTTCATAGCATTGTATTTGATATTTTCTTTTCAGCTTTGCAAGAAAAATCTGATAAAGAAACATCAATCAAATGTTTCCTATAAAAGAAGGAAAAGTTAACCATACCAAGTGTTTTAAGCTGATTTGTGTACTTTATGATGGTTTTAGGGTTTCTGACACCACCTAGTGCTCAGAATCAGACAGATCTTCCACTCTCCACACATTGCCACTGTATAGTAGATTTTATTCACTATAATACTATAATGCTTATTTGCATAACATAATTTGCATAATTTGCTGCATTATTACATCATAATATATAGATCCTGCTCTGTGTTAATTTATGACTTATTTATAGTTATGGACATATAGTCAAATACCATAGAATAAAAATAAAAGTGACAGAGATCCTATCCCCGTGTTTTTTCATTTCATTACACCCTCCCCCAGAAAAAAAGGCTCAAATAAAAAAAGGCTACTTTCTTAGCAACCTCTACTGTACTTTTTAGTGGAATACATTTGTTCTGTTGGCTATTGTTAGCTAACAACAGCAAACTATTTCCACTCCTAAAAAGTGACCTTCAATATTTTTTTATAAAAATTATTTTTATTATTTTAACATTTTTATACCAAAGCACATCACCCCAGTTACATGGTCATAAATGTAAATAAAAATAAATCAACAAGATAAAGAAAGGGAGTTTTTGTCCAAACTTCATTGCTCAAATGAAAAAAAAAGGACATCACAGAATAGACACATGGTCAGTTAGAGTTAGGGCTCGTTGATGATAATGATATTACCCCTCTTTTATATGGTAATATATAATGATGACCAAATTCTACAGAATTCTTTAAGAAATTTGGATTATATGATTTCATTCATTAGAATTTTTGCAGAGGTGAGAGAGAGAAAGGGAGGTTCCAATGAGAGATTAAGTGGTAAAACAGCATTTACACTTGTGAGTACTTCCCTCAAAAAAGGAACACTGGGCAGACCCATATTAGATGCCATAAATCAGCATCCATTGCTGAGTATCTATAGCACTGAAGGGTACGATTGGTACCAGCATGATGTAGCCTATATGGGATGAGATAAGCCTGGTATATAATATATAATTGTGATAGTTTATTTATAGCAGCTGGAGGTACCGGCAAGTAGGAAGCCAACATGTCATTGCAGTCCTCATTATTTAAAGAGGAAACACAATGAACCCATTCCCCTTTTTGACCCTAGTAGGTGTCTTGTCATGTGGTTTTATCTGTGTTTACTAAATATGTGTGATTTTTACTTATGATATATAATAAAGCTGGTATGTTTAACCATACAGTGTTCGCAGAGTGCATCTTTCTGTTTCGGTGTTCTCATATTTTCCCTCCTGCACCTGTGAGGATTGGAGGTGTAGCTGGCCAGCTAAGACCTGCCCTAGGTTGCAAATATAGCTTGTGCGTTTATACAGCTTACTTGCCAATAACCTTAATACAGTTCCTATGTTCATGTGTTAAAGGCAAAAGCAGAGTTATTTACAGTGATTTCATGTTTGGATGTCATATAACTGTTATATATAGTGTTCACAGGAGCAGAAAAAGATAATGTGCTTTTAAGATTCATTATATAATGTAAGGTAAGCTCAATGGCACAGCAGAAACAACAGAAAGCATAGAGATAAACTGTTGTTGCTGGGCAGGAGTCTAGACCAATCACAGCCAGCCTCACACAGCAGGACTTTTGACCAATCACAGCCAGCCTCACACAAAGCCTGTGTGGGAAATTCCTCTAGCAGGAGCTGCTAGAAATCATTATTCACCAGAGAGAGAAGCTGAACATTCACTCTACTAAGAGCTGTGTTTTATGGAAGCAGAGACGCCAAAATAGGTATTTAAAACCGTTATACACTCACGTAAAGAATTATTAGGAACACCATACTAATACGGTGTTGGACCCCCTTTTGCCTTCAGAACTGCCTTAATTCTACATGGCATTGATTCAACAAGGTGCTGATAGTATTCTTTAGAAATGTTGGCCCATATTGATAGGATAGCATCTTGCAGTTGATGGAGATTTGAGGGATGCACATCCAGGGCACGAAGCTCCCGTTCCACCACATCCCAAAGATGCTCTATTGGGTTGAGATCTGGTGACTGTGGGGGCCATTTTAGTACAGTGAACTCATTGTCATGTTCAAGAAACCAATTTGAAATTATTCGAGCTTTGTGACATGGTGCATTATCCTGCTGGAAGTAGCCATCAGAGGATGGATACATGTTCTCATTCTGTTTACGCCAAATTCGGACTCTACCATTTGAAGGTCTCAACAGAAATCGAGACTCATCAGACCAGGCAACATTTTTCCAGTCTTCAACAGTCCAATTTTGGTGAGCTCGTGCAAATTGTAGCCTCTTCTTCCTATTTGTAGTGAAGATGAGTGGTACCGGGTGGGGTCTTGTGCTGTTGTAGCCCATCCGCCTCAAGGTTGTGCGTGTTGTGGCTTCGCAAATGCTTTGCTGCATACCTCGGTTGTAACGAGTGGTTATTTCAGTCAACATTGCTCTTCTATCAGCTTGAATCAGTCGGCCCATTCTCCTCTGACCTCTAGCATCCACAAGGCATTTTTGCCCACAGGACTGCCGCATACTGGATGTTTTTCCCTTTTCACACCATTCTTTGTAAACCCTAGAAATGGTTGTGCGTGAAAATCCCAGTAACTGAGCAGATTGTGAAATACTCAGACCGGCCCGTCTGGCACCAACAACCATGCCACGCTCAAAATTGCTTAAATCACCTTTCTTTCCCATTCTGACATTCAGTTTGGAGTTCAGGAGATTGTCTTGACCAGGACCAAACCCCTAAATGCATTGAAGCAACTGCCATGTGATTGGTTGACTAGATAATTGCATTAATGAGAAATAGAACAGGTGTTCCTAATAATTCTTTAGGTGAGTGTATAATGTTCATACTGTTAATATAGTAATTAGAACTGTATACTGAACTAATTATATATGTGTCTACTTACTGTTCCACCAATTGCAAACTACAAAGTTCACAATTGCGACCATTTAAATTCCATATTGCAATCCAAATTTCAACCATACCAGATCATACTCAACCAATCTGCAAATAATTACTGCTAACTGCATACTGCAAATTGCGCCCAAATTCAGCAAGCGAACTATTAGTTAGACCTCAGATATACCTCTCAGAGAGATCATAAAGTGCTTAAATAACTTAAAGTGAGAGTACAGATACTGAAGAGAGAAATATTTCCACCATTTTATGTTGAATGACAAGATTGAACAGTTGAACCACCATCTTATGCATACCGCCATTTTGTGATATCTTTTCAACACGTGTTCTTCACATGGACTATCTGCTGTGGAGGTGGCAGTGTTATATATGAAGAAAAGTTGAAGTTAATAAAGAAGTTATTTCAAGCATTTGGTGTGCTCTTTAAACCTACTGTTTCCATACAACGGCGCTAGAGGAATTACAGAGTAATAGACAGTCTGTTTAGACTAAAAAGTCAGAGACATCAAAATTCTTCTAATGCCACAGAGCAAAAGGCACTTCATAGTGCTGTACCTGCCACAAGATTTTTATAGGTGTTTCAGTATTATAAGATGGGTGGATAGGGTATAAGAAATACGGTATGCAGGGAGCACTTCTGTTTCTCCTTCCTGATTGGTCCATTTCTTGCTTTGGAACAAAATACTGCATAAAAAACTATCACTAAAAGCTATGTGTGATACCATCCTTACTTTGTATTTAGGATACTGTGATTCAGTGTTCTGTTCAACAGCTCTAGATGAAGGTTTGAAGAGGCTGGTAAGGGTACACTAACATGGAGATGCTTTAAAAAAAAATTCTGCTACAATTTTGCAAAAAACTGTTTTTCCATAATTGTATTTTGTTGTTTTTTTTTTTTTTTTTACTTTTTTTCACATCTTTAACAGTACTTTCTGTTCTGCATTTATTTTTTTAAGTGGCTAAAATTACAGAGAACACTTGCTGGGATACAAATGTGACCCACCCATATGACCACATCATAATAAAGGTTTGAAATTACAGGTCAATAAAATCTGTAGAATTAGACATAGTAGCATTGATTTTCATGGTCAGGGTCTTGCATCAAAGCAGAGTCATAGAAATGTTAGAGATTGGAGATTTTACAGATTTCTGTTGACAGATTTTACATCGGTATTAGAAATTCAAATTATCAAACAGGTTAACTTAGACATTTAGCAGAAATGTGTTATCTGGTGATTATTCTGGTAAGGGGATAAATGCAGAGGTGGACTGACCAATAAGGCAGTGTTGGGGCGTCCAAAGACAGATATAACACTTGGTGCCTGCCCACTATTTCCTTGCAGATTTTTAAGGAAAGGAAGTTTGTTCATTCAGGAGAGACACATAACTGAATTTAGTGATCAGCCAGTTCTCTTCCTAAAAGGCTGCACTCATACTATGGTAACGTGAACAAAGATGATGAGAAGTAGTACTAATTAAAGTTTTTTTTATTTTCTTAGTGCAGGTTAAAATCCAATATCCATTAACAGCGTTTACGCGTTTCGTATCAATGTGGATAGGTATTTATTCATGAATAGGGTTGAGCGAACCCGAACTGTAAAGTTCGGGTTCGTACAAAACTTTAGGATTTTTGGACCCCAGACCCGAATCCGAACATTTCAGTAAAAGTTCGGGTTCGGTGTTCGGCGATTTTTCTGCGCTTTTTGAAAGGCTGCACAGCAGCCAATCAACAAGCGTTTAACTGTCTGACCTTAGAATCTATCACAGCCTAATGGCATGGCTGTGATTGGCCAGAGCAGCATGTGACCCAGGCTCTATATAAGCTTGAGTCACGTAGCGCTGCACGTCACACTGCTGTTACAAGTGTAGGGAGAGGATTCTGCTGGACTTGTGATTTCAGGGAGAGCATAGGAGAGATCTAACTCAGCGATCTACATAGAAATAGTTGTGTGGGTGCAGGGCACAATCTTTTTACCCTGCCCTGAGCCATTGACCAAAAAAAATAACTTTTATCCGTCTGTTAGTGTGGGCGGCGGCGGCGGCATTCTATGCAAGCTTTAGAGTTACACCAGCACTGCATCTGAGCTTTTGGGACATTGAAAACATAATTTTTTTGGGCAATATACAACATCTGGATTAGTCCCAGTGTGCAATTTAAGCTAGAAATACAGCCATCATTTCTGAGGTTTTAAAAACACACTTTTTTTGCCAAAAAAACAGTATTTTCAGGACTTGCAGCATCAGCACGTGCATATTCAGTAGTTAAACAAACACTCGTTTGGCAAAAAAAAATTAGTTGGCAGCCGTTGATGCAGATGTCATTGTGAGATACACCCTTAATACATTTGGGTTAGATTCAGAGATTTGAATAATACCGCCATTTGGTGCACCAATATTTATATTCAGGCCTACAGTGGTTCACGCCGTGTGAGATACTCGCTTTACAATACAGGGGTTTGATTTAGGCATTGGAAATACAGCCATTTTGGGCAAAGAAATCTTTTAATTCAGGCCTACAGTGGGTTCAGGCCGTGTGAGAGACACCCTTTACATACAGGGGTTTGATTCAGGCAATTGAATACAGCTTTTGGCAAAGAAATCTTTAATTCAGGTCCTAGTGTGGGTCAAGCCGTGTGAGATACCCTGCATATACAGGGCTTCTATTTTTTCATTAATAAAACACCCTTTTTGGAGCAAAATACACGAATATTTCAGGCCTTGCAGCATAAGCACGTTTGACAATTCCTGGGTTATATACTGCTGCCATATTGAGTTATTAAACAAACACCCATTTGGGCAAAAAAAGTTTATTAGGCAGCCTTTGCTGCATATGTCATTGTGAGATACAAACACCCTTAATAAATTTGGGTTAGATTCAGAGATTTGAAATACCGCCATTTGGTGCACCAATATTGAATTCAGGCCTACAGTGGGTCAGGCCGTGTGAGATACACGCTTTACATACAGGGGTTTGATTCAGGCATTTGAAATACAGCTATTTAGGGCAAAGAAATCTTTAATTCAGGCCTACACTGGTTCAGGCCGTGTGAGATACACCCTTAACATACTGGGTTTTGATTCAGGCATTTGAAATACAGCTATTTTGGGCAAAGAAATCTTTAATTCAGGCCTACACTGGTTCAGGCCGTGTCAGATACACCCTTAACATACAGGGGCTTGATTCAGGCATTTGAAATACAGCCATTTTGGGCAAAGAAATCTTTAATTCAGTCCTACACTGGTTCAGGCCGTGTGAGATATACCCTTTACATACAGGGGCTTGCTTCAGGCTTTTGAAATACAGCCATTTTGGGCAAAGAAATCTTTAATTCAGGCCTACACTGGTTCAGGCCATGTGAGATACACCCTTTACATACAGGGGCTTGAATCAGGCATTTGAAATACAGCCATTTTGGGCAAAGAAATCTTTAATTCAGGCCTACACTGGTTCAGGCCGTGTGAGATACACCCTTAACATACAGGGGTTTGATTCAGGCATTTGAAATACAGCTATTATGGGCAGAGAAATCTTTAATTCAGGCCTACACTGGTTCAGGCCGTGTGAGATACACCCTTTACATACAGAAGCTTGAATCAGGCATTTGAAATACAGCCATTTTGGGCAAAGAAATCTTTATTTCAGGCCTACACTGGTTAAGGCCGTGTGAGATACAACCTTAACATACAGGGGCTTGATTCACTCATTTGAAATGCAGCCATTTTGGGCAAAGAAATCTTTAATTCAGGCCTACACTGGTTCAGGCCGTGTGAGATACACCCTTTACATACTGTCGTTCTATTCTACTATTAATTAAACACCCATTTAGGGCAAGTTCCTAAATTCGAGAAATATGAGGAGAGTGTAAAATAAGGGACGTGGCCCAGGTCGTGGTGCTGCTGGTGGAGCTCCTGTTGCAGGGAGAGGATGTGGTCGATCTGTGCCAGCTACACGCACAAGTAAAAACCCTTCCACAGGTGCAAGTAGGCAACAGAACCTGCAGCGGTATTAGGTCGGGTCTAATGCGGCTCTATGAATGTTGAGGCCTGAACAAGTACAAGCGATAGTAGATTGGGTTGCTGACAGTGGATCCAGTTCATTCACATTGTCTACCACCCAGTCTCCTGCTGAAAGACCACAGTTGGCACCTGCAGCCAATGTCCATCAGTCTTTCACCTCTCCCCCTTGCAAATCAGCCAAGCAGTCTGAGCCCCAAGTCATGCAACAGTCTTTTCTGCTTTTTGATGACTCTGTTAGCAGGGTTTCCCAGGGCCATCCACCTAGCCCTGCCCCAGAAGTGGAAGAGATTGAGTGCACTGATGCCCAACCACTTATCTTTCAAGATGAGTACATGGGAGGACCATCACAGAACGTCTCGGATGATGATGAAACACAGGTGCCAACTGCTGGGGCTTTCAAAAGTGTGCAGACCGACAAGGAAGGCAGGGTTGAAGAGTGGGTGGAAGATGATGTGGAGGACGATGAGGTCCTCGACCACACATGGAATCAAGGTCATGCGCGTGACCTATGTAGTTCGGAGGAAGAGGCGGTGGTCGCACAGAGCCACCAGCACAGCAGAAGAGGGAGCAGGGTGCAAAAGCGGAGCGGCCGTCCTCTAGACAGTATGCCTGCTACTGCCCACCGCAGCAAGAGACCGAGCACACCAAATCCAGCTCCAAGGAGTTCCCTGGCATGGCAGTTCTTCAGACAATGTGCTAACGACAAGACACGAGTGGTTTGCACGCTGTGCAATCAGAGCCTGAGGCGAGGTATAAACCTTCTCAATCTGAGCACAACCTGCATGACCAGGCATTTAAGTGCAAAGCACGAGCTGCAGTAGAGTAGACACCTCAAAAACCAAGAAAGGTCTCTGGCTCCTCCTGATTCCTCTTCTGCTGCAGTCTCGGCCTCTTCATCCACCTCTGGAGTGACAGTGCCACCTGCCACCCCGCAAACAGAGGATCTGCCAGCAACACCAACACCTGGGTCACCAAGCATCTCCACAATGTCCCACGGAAGCGTTCAGTTCTCCATCTCCCAAACGCGGAAGTACCCGCCTACCCACCCGCGATCCCTACCACTTAATGCCAGCATTTCTAAATTACTGGCCTTTGAAATGCTGTCATTTAGTCTGGTGGAGACAGATAGTTTTAAAGGCCTTATGGTGGTGGCTGTCCCACAGTACGTCTTACCCAGCCGCCACTACTTTTCAAGGCGAGCTATCCCTTCCCTGGACAACCAAGTTGGGGACAAAATCAGGTGTGCACTGCGCAACGCCATCTGTGGCAAGGTGCACCTTACTACGTATACGTTGACCAGTAAGCATGGTCAGGGCCGTTATATCTCCATAACAGCACACTGGAGCGGCTGGGCCTGAGGCGGATAGCAGTTTGGCGCATGTCCTTCCACCACCGAGGATTGCAGGGCGCTTCAGGTTGCCTCCTGTTGCTTCCTCCTCCTACTCTGCTTCCTCATCCTCTACCAGCTCCTCATCCGGTCAGGGTAACACCTTCACCACCAACTTCAGCACAGCCAGGGGTAAACGACAGCAGGCAGTTTTAAAACGTATCTATTTGGGGGACAAACCCCACACCGAACAGGAGCTGTGGACGGGCCTTGAACAACAGATCGATGAGTGGTTTGTGCCAGTCAGCCTCAAGCCCGGCCTGGTGGTGTGCGATAATGGGCGAAATCTCGTAGCATTCTGGGACTAGCCAGTTTGACGCACATCCCTTGCCTGGCGCATGTGCTAAATTTGGTGGTGCAGAGATTCCTTAAAAATTACCCCGATATGTCAGAGCTGCTGCATAAAGTGCGGGCCGTCTGTGCGCGCTTTCGGCGTTCTCACCCTGCTGCTGCTGCCTCTCAGCGATGCAGCGTAACTTTGGCCTTCCCGCTCACCGCCCCATATGCGATGTGTCCACAAGGTGGAACTCCACCTTGCACATACTGGCCAGACTGTGCGAGCAGCAGCAGGTGATAGTGGAGTTTCAGCTGCAGCACGCACGGGTGAGTTGCTTGGCGGAACAGCACCACTTCACCACCAATGACTGGGCCTCCATGCGAGACCTGTGTTCCTTGTTGCGCTGTTTCGAGTACTCCACCAACATGGCCAGTGCCAATAACGCCGTTCTCAGCGTTACTATCCCACTTCTATGCCTCCTTGAAAAAACGCTCCTGGCGATGATGGAAGAGGATGTGGCACAGGAGGAGGAGGAGGAGGAAGAGGGATCATTTCGTAGGGTTTCCAGACAGTCATTTACAAGTGGCTCCGAGGGTGGGTTACTGCACCCACAAACCCAAGGTACACAATTGTCCAGCCAGGGCACGGTTCTGGAGGATGACGAGGTGGAGGATGAGGAGATGGAGGAGGAGGAACCATGTTCACAGCAGGGTGGCACCCAGACCAGCTCATGGCCATCACTGGTCAGTGGATGGGGGGGATACAGAGGACACAGACGATACACCTCCCACAGAGGACAGCTTTTCGTTGTCTCTGGGCAGCCTGGCACACATGAGCGATTACATGCTGCAGTGTCTCCGCAACGACCGCTGAGTTACCCACATTCTAACTTGTGCTGATTACTGGGTGGATCCCCGTTACAAGGACAACGTACCGTCCTTAATTCCCTCACTGGAGCGTGATCGTAAGATGCACGAGTACAAGCGCACGCTGGTAGACGCGCTGCTGAGTGGCCATTCCCACCTGACAGCAGGGGCAGAGTGGAAGCACAAGGTGAAGGCAGAGGACGAGGAAGAGGTCGCCAACGCAGCTGGGGCACCGCCAGCACCTCAGAAGGCAGGGGTTAGCATGGCCGAAATGTGGAAAAGCTTTGTCAGCACGACACAACAACCAGCACCACCAGCTGATATGGAACGTCTTAGCAGGAGGCAGCATTTCACCATGGTGGAGCAGTATGTGTGCACACATGCCTACACGTACTGAATGACGGGTCTGCCCCCTTCAACTTCTGGGTCTCCAAATTGGACACATGGCCTGAGCTTGCCCTTTACGCCTTGGAGGTGCTGGCCTGCCCTGCAGCCAGTGTATTATCTGAACGTGTGTTTAGCACGGCAGGGCGCGTCATCACAGACAAGCGCAGCCGCCTGTCCACAGCCGATGTGGACAAGCTGACGTTCATTAAAATGAACCAGGCATGGATCTCTCAGGACTTGTCCGTACCTTGTGCAGAATAGACATGTATACCTGCACTAACCAGCCATTGTTATACTGCAGCGCAATTGCTAATTCTTGTATTTTGGATATTTCACACTCTTTTAGAGTGTACCCTAATTTTAAAAAATAAAATTAAAACCAAAAACCTGTGTTGGCTACCTCGTCCTCCTCCACCGCTGCTTCCACCTACACCGCTACGTCCACCGCCTCATCAAAATTCTACTCCTTATGGAACTACACCTCATAAATCAAATTTTTTATTTTTATTTGTACGTATTTTATTTTATATCATTTCACTACTTTATCAGTTACATTTTCTGGTGAAATTCAGCAATTTTTGTGTGTATAGTACCACTGCTATACTAAGTAGACAGGTTTAAAAAAAAAAAAGTCATTTACATTTTCCGGTGAAATTCACCAATTTTTGGGTGTATAGTACCACTGCTATACCTAGTAGGCCGGTTAAAAATAAAAAAATTGTCATTTACATTTTCGGGTGAAATTCACCAATTTTTGGGTGTAAATTACAACTGCTATACCTAGTTGACAGCTTAATAAATTTCAATAATTTTTCTGTTACATTCTTGGGTTGACATTATACAATTTTAGACGTGAATAAACACCTGCTATGCATAGGTGACAGGGAATAAAATTTAATAAATTATTCAGTAATTAATGCGCGCCACATTCTTTCATTCAATGCTTAAACTTTTAAAAGTTGTCACACTTTTATGCTTTAATAATTTCTCCCATATTTCAACTCTATAATTTTAAATTGAAAAAAATGAATCCTCCCTTGGATGTGGTCTCTCTTTCTCACGCTCCTTTTCTGGCCTGGAACCCTGATTCCTCACCACGCATGATCACCATGGTAGGCGCATAAAAGACATCGAAAGTTGATAGAGCATATATAAAAATGGATCGTGAACATCACGGGGACGTGCAACATGGTGGGGGCAGTAAGTGTGCACACGCCTACACATACTGACCCAACTTCTGGGTCTCCAAATTGGGCACATGGCCTGAGCTTGCCCTTTACCCCTTGGAGGTGGCTGGCCTGCCCTGCAGCCAGTGTATTGTCTGAACGTGTGTTTAGCACGACTGGAGGGGGTTATCACAGGTTATATTTCCCAATGTTTTGGGGGTGTACCGTAATTTTAAAAATAAAATTAAAACCAAAAAGCAATGTAGGCTACCTCCTCCTCCTCCACCGCCGCTTCACCTACCACCGCCACATCCACGCCTGCTCAACCTCCTACTCCATATGGACCTGGTCCTCCTAGATCAAGATTATTATTTTTTATTTTTACCTATTTTATGTTATTTAAAGTCATTTCCCTATCCACATTTCTTTGCAGGAGCACTTGCCATGCTCTAAAAACCACATTATGATGCCATTTGCAGCCCTCTAGCCCTTTCCATAAAATTTTTACAGCCATTTTAGTGCTCAAAAGTTCCGGTCCCCATTGACTTCAATGGGGTTCGGGGTTCGGGTTCAAGTTCGGGTCCCGAACTCGAACTTTTTTCTCAAGTTCGGCCGAAACCCGTCGAACCCGAACATCCAGGTGTCCGCTTAACTCTATTCATGAATAAGGACCTAACTCCACAGGGATCTGAAATGTGTAGACGCCTATTAATGGATGGTGGGGATCCGCTCTGGTAGGCAGTGGTAGCGAGTGCAGTATAGAGGCAACACAGACCGGTCTTGGTGTAAACCACAATGCTTTGTTTATTCACACGGTGCATATTTGTGAAAGGCGGTGCAGTTCACAGGAGGGTGGTCACACACAGCAAAATAATAGTTCCAAACACAGCAAGTCCCCTGCTGCAGGCTGCTTGAGGCCTGTTTCAGTCACATAAAGCAAAGTCTATTTTAAGCCAGGAGTAATGTCACCTTTTCTCCTTGGGGAAGTAGTCCATGGGTCCGGCTCCTAGCCACAGGTCATGGATCCCTCCTGGATTCAGCTGCGGGTCCCTGCACACTCCTTTACAGGCCTCCGCACGCAGCCCAGCTCACCTCCACTCCTCACTCTCACAGCCAGAGAACACAGAAGCTCCACACTGAGCCCCACACCCTTGTTGCTGGTCAGGTTTTAACCCTTCCCTGCAAAACCTGGCCTGGACCGTGGGGAGACAGGCACCCGCCCGCATATCTGCCTGCTCCCAATAAGAGCCGGCCCGGATCCGTTGTTAACAGCGTAACCGCTGCAAAATGCACTTTTCCGGCTCTTACTCCAGCGGGGCCAGGACCCCCGCTGGCACGTACCTCCCGTTTACCACCACCCCAGGTACTCTCCTACATATCCCCCCCCTTTGTTCAATCCTGAAGGGTTGCACACCCTGTTCAATCCTGAGCGGTTGGACACACGTACAACAGTGTACCCGGGGGACAGGGCATCGGCATTCCCCTGTAAGCGGCCTGCCCTGTGTTCGACACTGAACTTAAATTCTGGAGGGATAATGAACCACCTGGTGACCCGGGCACTCCCCTCCTTGGCCCGGCTCATCCACTGAAGAGGGGAATGGTCGGTCACCAGACGGAACCTTCTCCCTAACAGATAGTACCTAAGGGACTCGAGGGCCCACTTAATGGCCAGGCATTCTCTCTCTATCACGCTGTACCTGGTTTCCGCTGGGGTGAGTTTGCGACTCAGGAAGACAACAGGGTGTTCCTCCCCACTGATTTCCTGAGAGAGTACTGCCCCTAGGCCCACTCCAGAGGCGTCCGTCTGAACGACAAATTCCCGTGTGAAGTCTGGTGTCACCAAAACCGGGGACCCACACAGAGCCGACTTCAAACGGGAGAACGCCTCTTCCGCCTGCTCATCCCAGCGGACCATCACAGTCTTCCTCCCCTTTAAAAGTCTTGTCAATGGTGGGCCGCTACTGTGGCAAAGTTGGGGATAAAGCGCCTGTAATATCCTATCATCCCTAGGAACGAACGTACTTGCTTGGTGGTAAGAGGTCTGGGCCAGCTCTTGATCG
This sequence comes from Bufo bufo, assembly GCF_905171765.1. Classification (NCBI taxonomy): domain Eukaryota; kingdom Metazoa; phylum Chordata; class Amphibia; order Anura; family Bufonidae; genus Bufo; species Bufo bufo. Next base: position 151,563,549 of record NC_053395.1, on the reverse strand, counting down.
CCTCACCTTGTCTACCTGGGGTTTGACAACTCCCCGCCCAATCACGTATCCCAAGGTACCGGACCTCCTCGAACCCGATCGAACATTTTTTTGGGTTGGCCGTCAGTCCGGCTTTTCTAAGTGAATCGACTACGGCCTGTACCTTGGGCAGGTGACTCTCCCAGTCCTGGCTAAACACGATGATGTCATCCAGATATGCCGTAGCATATGGACGATGGGGCCGTAGTCTGACGTCATCAATCGCTGGAGGTGGCTGGAGCGCCATGCAGGCCCAAAGGGCAAAACTTGGTACTGAAATAAACCCCTCGGGGGGTGACAAAGGCAGTCTTCTCCCTTTGCCGCCTCGTGAGAGGCACCTGCCACAATATCCTTTTGTGAGGTCGAGGACCGAGAAATAGCGAGCTTTCCCTAGCCGTTCTATGAGCTCGTCTACCCGGGGCATGGGGTAGGCATCGAATTTCGACACTTCGTTGAGCTTTCTAAAGTCATTGCAGAAGCGCCAGAGTACCGTTCAGGTTTTGGGATGAGGGACTATGGGGCTGGCCCACTCGCTCCTTGACTCCTCACTCACCCCCTAACCTCAACATCGAGCCTTACTTCTTCTGAAATGGCTGTCACCGGGCCCCTCCGGTACACGATACGGCTTTAACCGTACCCCTGACGTGGGCGCTCAAGGTGACGATGGTCATGTCGGACTACCGAAGTTCGACCAGGAAGCTCAGAGAACACGTCCCTATTTCGACTCACCAACTCTTTGGCTTCCTGAGCTTGTTTGGTCGACAGACCCACCCGCTATCTTTACCGTGGAGGTGCCCTCCGGGACCTCGGGTGGAGCTGGATCTTCCCCGCAGACAAGACAGTGCTTGGGCCGTCCCCAATGAGACACTCCTATCTCTCCACGATTTCAGTAAATTTACATGATATACCTGTCTGGCTTCCGCCGGCCTGGCTGGGATAATCTTGTAATTCACTGGCCCTACCTTCTCTTTCACCTCGTAGGGACCTTGCCACCGTGCCAAAAACTTACTGTCAATGGTGGGGGACTAGCACCAGTACCCGGTCACCCGGGTTAAATGTCCGGACCTGGGCACTCCGATTGTATACCCGGCTCTGTGCCAGTTGGGCGGCCTCCATGTGTCCCGGACGATTGGTAGGACTGTCTCGATACGGTCCTGCATCTTTTCTATATGCTCTATAATACTCCTTGTGTGGGGGGTGGGCTGTTGCTCCCACGCCTCTTTAGCGATGTCCAGCAACCCTCTTGGCCGTCGACCGAACAATAGCTCGAAGGCGAGAATCCCGTAGAGCCTGGGGCACTTCTCGCACTGCGAACAATACGTACGGCAGCAACAAGTCCCAATCCTTTCCGTCTTTGGCTACGGTTCTTTTAAGCATAGTTTTTAGGGTTTTGTTAAAGCGCTCCACTAGTCCGTCGGTTTGAGGATGGTATACGGACGTGTGTAACCGTTTAAACCCCTAAAGCTTGCAGAGCTCCCTCGTCACCTTAGACATGAAGGGTGTCCCTGGTCGGTCAGGATCTCTTTTGGAATCCCCACTCTTGCGAACATGCCATGAGTTCTTTAGCTATGAGCTTAGCTGAAGTATGACGTAGTGGGATCGCTTCAGGATATCTGGTGGCATAGTCTAAGACCACCAAGATATGCTGGTGCCCTCTGGCCGACTTGTTTATGGGGCCTACCAGATCCATCCCTATTCTTTCGAAGGGGACCTCAATGATGGGCATGGGTACTAGGGGACTGCGATAGTGGGGTTGGGGGCTCGTCATCTGACACACTGGACAGGATTGGGCAAAACCTTTTGACCTCCTCATAAACCCGGCCAATAGAAACCTTTGCAGAATCCGCTCTTGGTTTTTTTTTACGCCCAAGTGTCCTCCCAGCACGTGGGAGTGGGCCAAGTCAGTACCACACGGCGGTATGGCTGGGTACCACCAGCTGCTCCACTACCTCGTGCTGCACTTTGTCCACCCTATACAGCAGGTCCTGGTTAAAAGCTAAATGGGAAAACACCGAGTCGCCCCCTGGGTGCTGAGCCACCCCATTTACCACTGTCACCCCTTCCCCTCGCCCACAATAATGTCGGATCTGGAGCTGGGCGGTCCCGAACGTGTCACGGGAATACCTCCAGGTCCGGGTATTGGACGGGGTTTCCACGGATTCGCCTGCCAATACCTCTAGGGGAAACCTATCGGGATGACACTCTACAGGTGATGTGGTGACCCTAAACGGCTGGTATCCCCGCATCGGGATCCTCGGGGCACTGGCCAGATTGTCGTCTGTCCCTAAGGGAAGGCATATCGCTCTTCCATAGAGTCCAGAATAAAGGAAAATCCCTTCCCAGTATGGCGGCATAAGGGATTGGCGTCCCACTCCGACGACATGCGCACCTCTTTGCCCAACAACAGACATGGTAACCCTGCAGTGGGGTACTCCCGGCGATCCCCCATTGATACAGACAATGGACAGGGTTTGCTTCTCTGGAGTGTCTCAGACACTAAGGACTTCATGCACTAGGGTTACCAGGCTCCCAGAGTCCAGCAAAGCATTAATCGGATGCCCATCGATCAAAGACTTGGCACAGAGGTGGCATATCGGCGTCCGGCCAGGCATCAGCGGTACATACAGGCCGGGCAAAGAAAGAGGACCGGCGAGCGAACCCGCAGTCCCATGGGTTCAGGTGTTTGAGGACAGTTCGCTGCCCTATGTCCCAGGCCGTGGCAGTGCCAACATTGAATCCCCGTGGTCCCTCCCTGGTCTCTCTTTCCTGGAGTAGGACTGAAGCCTCCCCCCCCCTTTGTGGTTGGGTCCCTTTTTCCGGATCCCTAGCCTGAGAGGGAGCCTGACGGGATTCCCGTACCTGCATTGAGTCCCGCACCAAGTCCTGGGTCGCCACATACCTCTCGACTAGGCTTACTAACTGATCCAGATTGCCGGGGTCTCCCTGATCACCCAGCGCTGTATGGCCCTTGGCAGGGGTCCGCACCAACGATCGACCACACACCCGTTCCACCATCTGCGAGGGGCTCAATGTCTCAGGCTGCAGCCATTTTTTTACTAGTGTAACAGGTCATAGGCCTGGGACCGAGCAGGCCGGGACTCAGAGAAGGCCCAACTGGTAGACTCGATGTGCACGCACATAGGTATTAACCCCAAGACGAGCCAACACCTCCCCCTTCAGCCTCTTATAGCTCTTGGCTTCCTCCTGACTGAGGTCAAAGTAGGCCTTTTGTGCGTCTCCCACTAAAAATGGTGCTACTACTTCGGCCCACTGTTCTGCAGGTAACCTTTCCTGTTCCGCAGTGCGTTCGAAGACCATCAGGAACGCCTCGATATCATCCTCGGGGCCCATCTTTCTTAACGCTGAGCGCACCTTATCCGGGCAGCAGGTAGGACTGTGGTTCCCCTGGACGGCTTGTTGTTGTAACACACGCATGGATTCCTGCATAGTCGCCAGTTTGCTGGGCCAGTAGACTATTTAACTGCCGCTGGTCTCTCAGGGCTTCCTCATGTCTCCGAGTAGCCTCCTCATTACTTTGCACCAAGTGTCTAATGCTTCCTCCATCTTATCTGGAGCCACAAAACTTGCCAGCTTAATATTATGACGTACAGTTTCAAACAACACAATTTTTCGGCCTCACTGCTGTTTGCCCGCTGAAGCCACCAATTGTGGGGATCCGCTCTGGTAGGCAGTGGTAGCGAGTGCAGTATAGAGGCAACACAGACCGGTTCTTGGTGTAAACCACAATGCTTTGTTTATTCACACGGTGCATATTTTGTGAAAGGCGGTGCAGTTCACAGGGAGGGTGGTCAACACAGCGAAATAATAGTTCAAACACAGCAGTCCCTGCTGCAGGCTGCTTGAGGCCTGTTTCAGTCACATTAAAGCAAAGTCCTATTTAAAACCAGGAGTAATGTCACCTTTTCTCCTTGGGGAAGTAAGTCCATGGGTCCGGCTCCTAGCCACAGGTCATGGATCCCTCCTGGATTCAGCTGCGGGTCCCTGCACACTCCTTTACAGGCCTCCGCACGCAGCCCAGCTCACCTCCACTCCTCACTCTCACAGCCAGAGAAAACAGAAGCTCCACACGGACCCACACCCTTGTTGTGGTCAGGTTTTATACCCTTCCCTGCAAAACCTGGCCTGGACCGTGGGGAGACAGGCACCCGCCCGCATACTAGCCTGCTCCCAATAAGAGCGGCCTGGAATCCGTTGTTAACAGCGTAACCGCTGCAAAATGCACTTTTCCGGCTCTTACTCCAGCGGGGCCAGGACCCCCGCTGGCACGTACCTCCCGTTTACCACCACCCCAGGTACTCTACTACAATGGATATTGGATTTTAACCTGCTCTAAGAAAATAAAGACTGTCACTTTTTGGAGACATTGGACCCCTTTTCTCTTTTTATTTCATTGGAGTTCCCAGTCGCATTCCATGCTATTGCGGCATCCTTTCAGGTGAGCGCAGCCACAATCACTTTCTTCTCAGTAAATGACATTTATCATGTAGACAAAGTTAATACAAGGCACTTACTAATGTATTGTGATTGTCCATATTGTCTCATTTGCAGGCTCGATTCATTTTTTCATCACATTATTTATTGCTCGTATCCAGGGAATATTACCACCAGGGATTATGCAGGTGGTAATAACCCCTGGAATGTACAGTATAATGTGATTGAAAAATGATCATGCCAGCAAAGGAAGCAATATGGACAATTACAATAGATTAGTAAGCGCCTTGTATTAACTTTGTCTACATGATACATGCCATTTGCTGAAGTGACACAAACCCTTTAATGTCAGAAATGTGAATATGCATACTAACAATGGGGAACCACGAGACCCCAACCCCATCAATAAGTTTAATAGAATGGTGCTCTAAAGTATCCTTGTGAATAACAGCTATGGGGAATTTATTAAGACTGGCATTTTATACTCCACTCTTAATAACAAGAAGCTAGCTGTAGCGCGATGTGGCAAATCTATTAAGAGGGTCTGGCCTCGTAATAAATTTGACACATCTTGCAGTCTGTGCACCAGAAAAGGAAATCCATGCTAGTTATGAGGTAATATGGAAAGTGTAGAAAGTTTGCGTACAGTTAATCTATTAGGGCTCATGCACACAACCGTTGCTTCTGCAAATTGCGGATCCGCAAAACACAGATACCGGCCGCGTGCATTCCACACTTTGTGGAACGGAAGGGCCGGCCCCTAATAGAACCGTTTTATCCTTGTCTGTAATGCGGACAATAATAGGACATGTTCTAACTTTTTGCGGAATAGCCATGAGGACATACAGACATAGAGTGCACACAGAGTAATTTCAGTTTTTTGCAGCCCCCATTGAAGTGAATGGTTCTGCATAAGGGCGCAAAAAAAAAAACTGAACGGACACAAAGTTTGTGTGCATAGTCCTTGAGCTGCAAGAGGACACACCCACTTGTGCAAAGCCTCATCCAAGTTTCTGAACAAAATGCTTCTTTTGCAAAAATTTTCAATTTCTGTGCATCCAAAAACTGGAATGCAGCGTTTGAGAAAGTCACCCTTGTGGCCATTTTCACATAGTCAGTATTTGGTTAGTATTTGTCATCAGTATTTGTATGCTAAACCCAAGAGTTGGTCCAAAACACATAAGAGATGCTAATCTTTCTGTTTTAGAGTTTTTCTCTGTAGGATCCACTACTGATTTTGGCTTGCAAATGCTGATATATTGTACAACTGGGCCAACACACTGTGAAATGTGCTCTAGACACCCTAAATGAAATTATATCCCCTACAAAAAAAAAAAAACTGTGCATGCACCATATAATGAAAAAATAGACAAAAATTTGCTGACCACAATGATAAAAACAAATATAAAAGGCAAGCAATCCCACACACTGAAAACCGAGGGTTATTAATAGTAGAATTTAATTCAAATAGCCTAGTTGCCTAGACTAATAAGCTCCCATTTCTGGTCAGTTTAAAACGTAACATTTATTTTATTTATTAGAAATATAAAACGGGAGAACAAAGGAATATTTTAAAAATCTAGGTGCGGTAGGACACTGGTGGCTGAGATAGGGGTTACTTCACCCATATACACTGCCTCCTAGCATTAATCCATCCCCCTTTTTTCCTTTTATTCAGCGGTGCACTTTGTTCACCTAGGTGGATATCATGCTGGAGGAACACTTATTCAGTCGCATTAGATCATTTTGTTTTCCATATCTTTCTCTTTAGCGCGACTCTCTACCACTATTATCAGAGCACAGATGAGTCTGCAGTCACTCCTCGCTATGATACTTGGTCCTACCTACGCCTAATCTAAAAACTAGGACAAAAGCTCCCCCAACATGTTTCACCACTGCACTTGGCTTCTTCAGGGGATGGAGCTACTATCAACAAGAATGCTTTCCAGCTGGACTCTTTTTAACCACTATGGGAGTGGCGACGCTGCTGTACAGCAATACACCTCGTATGATCTATACTAGTGTATTACTATACAGCAGCGGCGGCACAATGTGCACAGTGTCATAGCAACCAATGACGCCGTGCGCATCCTGCGCTCAGCAGGATGCCGGTCCGGTATCTCACGGACAGTGTTTTCCACGGACGTCTGCATGAGGCTTAACACGGATGGATAATCTAGCTGGTACACAGATATGTTGAATCAGGCCCAAGAGTGTTTAATACTGCTTATAAACTTGACCTCAATGCTGATGACAAGTACACTGGGGGCTAAACTAGCCTGAACAGATCACATGCACAGTGTACTGCGGAAGATCACCAGCATCACTACAGCAAAATGTGGTGTCATATGTTGTCATATGACTGCTATAGCAATCTGCCATTTGGTCCATTTATTCAAATAGGGGAGATGGTACATTACAATGTTTTGAATGAGTATGTAATCATTAGATTCTATGTCATATGCGTACGTTTCTGGAGCAGGGGCAGATCTAGCACTGTGACCTAGTGGGGGTGGAAAATCAGTTGCACACAGCACAGGAAGTGGCAGATGATCCTTAATTTACTGATCTACTAAATACTGCACCAGAACAAAGCTCATAACATAAATACAGTACCAGAACCAAGCTCATAATATAAATGCAGTACCAGAACCAAGCTCATAATATAAATGCAGTACCAGAACCAAGCTCATAATATAAATGCAGTACCAGAACCAAGCCTATAACATAAATACAGCACCAGAACCAAGCCTATAACATAAACACAGCACCAGGGCCAAGCTCATAACATAAATACAGCACCATAACCAAGCTCATAACTTAAATACAGCACCAGAACCAAGCTCAATACATAAATACAGTACCAGAACCAACCTCATAACATAAGCACAGCACCATGGCCAAGCTCATAACATAAATACAGCAGCAGAACCAAGCTCATTACTTAAATACATCACCAGAACAAAGCTCATAACTAGAGTTGAGCGAACACCTGGATGTTCAGGTTCGAGAAGTTCGGCCGAACTTCCCGGAAATGTTCGGGTTCGGGATCCGAACCCGATCCGAACTTCGTCCCGAACCCGAACCCCATTGAAGTCAATGGGGACCCGAACTTTTGGGCACTAAAAAGGCTGTAAAACAGCCCAGGAAAGAGCTAGAGGGCTGCAAAAGGCAGCAACATGTAGGTAAATCCCTTGCAAACAAATGTGGATAGGGAAATGAATTAAAATAAAAATTAAAAAAATAAAAATGAACCAATATCAATTGGACAGAGGTCCCATAGCAGAGAATATGGCTTCACGTCAGCAGAGAATCAGTCTCTTCATGCCATAGCAAAAAATCTGGCTTCATGTCAGCAGAGAATCAGTCTCTTCATGCCATAGCAGAGAATCTGGCTTCATGTCAGCGCAGAATCAGTCTTCATGTCATAGCAGAGAATCAGGCTTCACGTCACCCACCACTGGAACAGGCCACTGTCACACATTTAGGCGCCGGCACCCAGACAGAGGAGAGCGGTCCCGTAACAGAGAATCTGGCCTTATGTCAGCGCAGAATCTGTCTTCATGTCATAGCAGAGAATCAAGATTCACGTCACCCACCACTGGATCAGGCCACTGTCACACATTTAGGCCCCGGCACCCAGACAGAGGAGAGAGGTCCTGTAACAGAGAATCTGGCCTTATGTCAGCACAGAATCTGTCTTCATGTCATAGCAGAGAATCAGGCATCACGTCACCCACCACTGGAACAGGCCACTGTCACACATTTAGGCCCAGGCACCCAGGCAGAGGAGAGAGGTCCCGTAACAGAGAATCTGGCCTTATGTCAGCGCAGAATCTGTATTCATGTCATAGCAGAGAATCAGGCTTCACATCACCCACCACTGGAACAGGCCACTGTCACACATTTAGGCCCCGGCACCCAGACAGAAGAGAGCGGTCCCGTAACAGAGAATCTGGCCTTATGTCAGCGCAGAATCTGTCTTCATGTCATAGCAGAGAATCAGGCTTCACGTCAGCCACCACTGGATCAGGCCACTGTCACACATTTAGGCCCAGGCACCCAGGCAGAGGAGAGAGGTCCCGTAACAGAGAATCTGGCCTTATGTCAGCGCAGAATCTGTATTCATGTCATAGCAGAGAATCAGGCTTCACGTCACCCACCACTGGAACAGGCCACTGTCACACATTTAGGCCCCGGCACCCAGACAGAGGAGAGAGGTCCCGTAACAGAGAATCTGGCCTTATGTCAGCGCAGAATCTGTCTTCATGTCATAGCAGAGAATCAGGCATCACGTCACCCACCACTGGAACAGGCCACTGTCACACATTTAGGCCCCGGCACCCAGACAGAGGAGAGCGGTCCCGTAACAGAGAATCTGGCCTTATGTCAGCGCAGAATCTGTATTCATGTCATAGCAGAGAATCAGGCTTCACATCACCCACCACTGGAACAGGCCACTGTCACACATTTAGGCCCCGGCACCCAGACAGAGGAGAGCGGTCCCGTAACAGAGAATCTGGCTTTATGTCAGCGCAGAATCTGTCTTCATGTCATAGCAGAGAATCAGGCTTCACGTCAGCCACCACTGGAACAGGCCACTGTCACACATTTAGGACCAGGCACCCAGGCAGAGGAGAGAGGTCCCGTAACAGAGAATCTGGCCTTATGTCAGTGCAGAATCTGTTTCATGTCATAGCAGAGAATCAGGCTTCACGTCACCCACCACTGAACAGGCCACTGTCACACATTTAGGCCCAGGCACCCAGGCAGAGGAGAGAGGTCCCGTAACAGAGAATCTGGCCTTATGTCAGCGCAGAATCTGTATTCATGTCATAGCAGAGAATCAGGCTTCACGTCACCCACCACTGGAACAGGCCACTGTCACACATTTAGGCCCCGGCACCAGACAGAGGAGAGCGGTCCCGTAACAGAGAATCTGGCCTTATGTCAGCGCAGAATCTGTCTTCATGTCATAGCAGAGAATCAGGCTTCACGTCAGCCACCACTGGAACAGGCCACTGTCACACATTTAGGCCCAGGCACCCAGGCAGAGGAGAGAGGTCCCGTAACAGAGAATCTGGCCTTATGTCAGCGCTGAATCTGTATATTTATGTCATAGCAGAGAATCAGGCTTCACGTCACCCACCACTGGAACAGGCCACTGTCACACATTTAGGCCCCGGCACCCAGACAGAGGAGAGGTTCATTCAACTTTGGGTTGCCCCACAATATAATGGTAAAATGAAATTAAAAATAGTATTGAATGAGGAAGTGCCCTGGAGTAGAATAATATATTGTTAAGGGGAGGTAGTTAATATCTAATCTGCACAAGGGATGGACAGGTCCTGTGGGATCCATGCCTGGTTCATTTTTATGAACGTCAGCTTGTCCACATTGGCTGTAGACAGGCGGCTGCGTTTGTCTGTAATGACGCCCCCTGCTGTGCTGAATACACGTTCAGACAAAACGCTGGCCGCCGGACAGGCCAGCACCTCCAAGGCAAAAAAGGCTAGCTCTGGCCACGTGGACAATTTGGAGACCCAGAAGTTGAATGGGGCCGAACCATCAGTCAGTACGTGGAGGGGTGTGCACAGGTACTGTTCCACCATGTTAGTCAAATGTTGCCTCCTGCTAACACGTTCCGTATCAAGAGGTGGTGCAGTTAGCTGTGGCGTGGTGACAAAACTTTTCCACATCTCTGCCATGCTAACCCTGCCCTAGGAGGAGCTGGCCGTGACACAGCTGCGTTGGCGACCTCTTGCTCCTCCTCTGCCTTCGCCTTGGGCTTCCACTGGTTCCCCTGTGACATTTGGGAATGCTCTCAGTAGCGCGTCTACCAACGTGCGCTTGTACTCGCGCATCTTCCTATCACGCTCCAGTGTAGGAAGTAAGGTGGGCACATTGTCTTTGTACCCGGGATCCAGCAGGGTGGCAACCCAGTAGTCTGCACACGTTAAAATGTGGGCAACTCTGCTGTCGTTGCGCAGGCACTGCAGCATGTAGTCGCTCATGTGTGCCAGGCTGCCCAGAGGTAAGGACAAGCTGTCCTCTGTGGGAGGCGTATCGTCATCGTCCTGTGTTTCCCCCCAGCCACGCACCAGTGATGGGCCCGAGCTGCTTTGGGTGCCACCCGCTGTGAACATGCTTCATCCTCATCCTCCTCCACCTCCTCCTCATCCTCGTCCTCCTCGTCCTCCAGTAGTGGGCCCTGTCTGGCCACATTTGTACCTGGCCTCTGGTGTTGCAAAAAACCTCCCTCTGAGTCACTTTGAAGAGACTGGCCTGAAAGTGCTAAAAATGACCCCTCTTCCTCCTCTTCCTCCTGGGCCACCTCCTCTTCCATCATCGCCTTAAGTGTTTTCTCAGGAGACATAGAAGTGGTATTGTAAGGCTGATAACGGCGTCATCGCCACTGGCCATGTTGGTGGAGTACTCGAAACAGCGCAACAGGGCACACAGGTCTCGCATGGAGGCCCAGTCATTGGTGGTGAAGTGGGTCTGATCCGCAGTGCGACTGACCCGTGCGTGCTGCAGCTGAAACTCCACTATGGCCTGCTGCTGCTCGCACAGTCTGTCCAGCATATGCAAGGTGGAGTTCCACCTGGTGGGCACGTCGCATATGAGGCGGTGAGCGGGAAGGCCGAAGTTACGCTGTAGCGCAGACAGGCGAGCAGCGGCAGGGTGTGAACGCCGGAAGCGCGAACAGACGGCCCGCACTTTATGCAGCAGCTCTGACATGTCGGGGTAGTTGCGAATGAACTTCTACACCACCAAATTCAGCACATGCGCCAGGCAAGGGATGTGCGTCATACCGGCTAGTCCCAGAGCTGCAACGAGATTTCGCCCATTATCGCACACCACCAGGCCGGGCTTGAGGCACACCGGCAGCAACCACTCGTCGGTCTGTTGTTCTATACCCCGCCACAACTCCTGTGTAGTGTGGGGCCTGTCCCCCAAACATATGAGTTTCAGAATGGCCTGCTGACGTTTACCCCGTGCTGTGCTGAAGTTGGTGGTGAAGGCGTGTGGCTGACTGGATGAGCCGGTGGAAGAAGAGGAGGAGGAAGCTGAGTAGGAGGAGGAGGAGACAGGAGGCAAAGAATGTTGCCCTGCGATCCTTGGCGGCGGAAGGACGTGCGCCAAATAGCTCTCCGCCTGGGGCCCAGCCGCCACTACATTTACCCAGTGTGCAGTTAGGGAGATATAGCGTCCCTGGCCGTGCTTACTGGTCCACGTATCTGTGGTTAGGTGGACCTTGCCACAGATGGCGTTGCGCAGTGCACACTTGATTTTATCGGACACTTGTTTGTGCAGGGAAGGCACGGCTCTCTTAGAGAAGTAGTGGCGGCTGGGAACAACATACTGTGGGACAGCAAGTGACATGAGCTGTTTGAAGCTGTGTGTGTCCACCAGCCTAAATGACAGCATTTCATAGGCCAGTATCTTAGAAATGCTGGCATTCAGGGCCAGGGATCGAGGGTGGCTAGGTGGGAATTTACGCTTTCTCTCAAATGTTTGTGAGATGGAGAGCTGAACGCTGCCGTGTGACATGGTTGAGATGCTTGGTGACGCAGGTGGTGGTGTTGGTGGTACATCCCATGTTTGCTGGGCGGCAGGTGCCAACGTTCCTCCAGAGACAGAGGAAGAGGCCGAGGCGGCGGCAGCAGCAGCAGAAGAGGCCGAGGCGGCGGCAGCAGCAGAAGAGGCCAAGGCGGCAGCAGCAGAAGAGGTAGCAGGGGGAGCCTGAGTGACTTCCTTGTTTTTAAGGTGTTTACTCCACTGCAGTTCATGCTTTGCATGCAGGTGCCTGGTCATGCAGGTTGTGCTAAGGTTCAGAACGTTAATGCCTCGCTTCAGGCTCTGATGGCACAGCGTGCAAACCACTCGGGTCTTGTCGTCAGCATATTGTTTGAAGAAGTGCCATGCCAGGGAACTCCTTGAAGCTGCCTTTGGGGTGCTCGGTCCCAGATGGTGGCGGTCAGTAGCAGGCGGAGTCTCTTGGTGGCGGGTGTTCTGATTTTGCCCACTGCTCCCTCTTTTGCTACGCTGTTGGCTCGGTCTCACCACTGCCTCTTCCTCCGAACTGTGAAAGTCAGTGGCACGATCTTCATTCCATGTGGGGTCTAGGACCTCATCGTCCCCTGCATCGTCTTCCACCCAGTCTTGACCCCTGACCTCCTGTTCAGTATGCACACTGCAGAAAGACGCAGCAGTTGGCACCTGTGTTTCGTCATCATCAGAGACGTGCTGAGGTGGTATTCCCATGTCCTCATCATCAGGAAACATAAGTGGTTGTGCGTTAGTGCATTCTATCTCTTCCACCCCTGGTGAAGGGCTAGGTGGATGCCCTTGGAAAACCCTGGCAGCAGAGTCTTTAAACAGCATAAGAGACTGCTGCATAACTTGAGGCTCAGACAGTTTCCCTGATATGCAGGGGGTGATGTGACAGACTGATGGGCTTGGTTTTCATGCGCCATATGTGCGCTTTCTGCAGAAGACTGGGTGGGAGATAATGTGAACGTGCTGGATGCACTGTCGGCCACCCAATTGACTAATGCCTGTACCTGCTCAGGCCTTACCATCCTTAGAACGGCATTGGGCCCCACCAAATATCCCTGTAAATTCTGGCGGCTACTGGGACCTGAGGTAGTTGGTTCATTAGGACGTGTGGCTGTGGCAGAACGGCCACGTCCTCTCCCAGCACCAGAGGGTCCATTAACACCACCACGACCATGTCCACGTCCGCGTCCGCGTCCCTTATTAGATGTTTTCCTCATTGTTCCCGTTCACCACAATTTTGAGATAACTTGACCAGCTAAAACTGTACAGATTTGGTTGAATAGAGATGTGAGACCTGTTTTTTTTTTGCGCTGTGTGACAGTTATAGCTTTAATCACAGAATGACACTTCTATCAGCACGCTAGCGTGTGTCTTAGGTTTTTCTGAATGATACTATCAATAACTTTAATGGAAGATTTTCTTTTTGGGATAGATTTCAAGTAGGCCTGAAATACCACAAACTAGTTATTTTCAGAATGGCAAATTTGGGAATGCTTTTTCAACCCAGAACAAAGAGTCTGCTTTGACGGTCACTACAAATAACTTGACCAGCTAAAACTGTGCAGATTTGGTTGAATAGAGATGTGAGACCTGTTTTTTTTTTGCGCTGTGTGACAGTTATAGCTTTAATCACAGAATGACACTTCTATCAGCACGCTAGCGTGTGTCTTAGGTTTTCTGAATGATACTATCAATAACTTTAATGGAAGATTTTCTTTTTGGGATAGATTTCAAGTAGGCCTGAAATACCACAAACTAGTTATTTTCAGAATGGCAAATTTGGGAATGCTTTTTCAACCCAGAACAAAAAGTCTGCTTTGACGGTCACTACAAATAACTTGACCAGCTAAAACTGTGCAGATTTGGTTGAATAGAGATGTGAGACCTGTTTTTTTTTGCGCTGTGTGACAGTTATAGCTTTAATCACAGAATGACACTTCTATCAGCACGCTAGCGTGTGTCTCAGGTTTTTCTGAATGATACTATCAATAACTTTAATGGAAGATTTTCTTTTTGGGATAGATTTCAAGTAGGCCTGAAATACCACAAACTAGTTATTTTCAGAATGGCAAATTTGGGAATGCTTTTCAACCCAGAACAAAGAGTCTGCTTTGACGGTCACTACAAATAACTTGACCAGCTAAAACTGTGCAGATTTGGTTGAATAGAGATGTGAGACCTGTTTTTTTTTTGCGCTGTGTGACAGTTATAGCTTTAATCACAGAATGACACTTCTATCAGCACGCTAGCGTGTGTCTTAGGTTTTTCTGAATGATACTATCAATAACTTTAATGGAAGATTTTCTTTTTGGGATAGATTTCAAGTAGGCCTGAAATACCACAAACTAGTTATTTTCAGAATGGCAAATTTGGGAATGCTTTTTCAACCCAGAACAAAAAGTCTGCTTTGACGGTCACTACAAATAACTTGACCAGCTAAAACTGTGCAGATTTGGTTGAATAGAGATGTGAGACCTGTTTTTTTTTGCGCTGTGTGACAGTTATAGCTTTAATCACAGAATGACACTTCTATCAGCACGCTAGCGTGTGTCTCAGGTTTTTCTGAATGATACTATCAATAACTTTAATGGAAGATTTTCTTTTTGGGATAGATTTCAAGTAGGCCTGAAATACCACAAACTAGTTATTTTCAGAATGGCAAATTTGGGAATGCTTTTTCAACCCAGAACAAAAAGTCTGCTTTCACGGTCACTACAAATAACTTGACCAGCTAAAACTGTGCAGATTTGGTTGAATAGAGATGTGAGACCTGTTTTTTTTTGCGCTGTGTGACAGTTATAGCTTTATTCACAGAATGACACTTCTATCAGCACGCTAGCGTGTGTCTCAGGTTTTTCTGAATGATACTATCAATAAATTTAATGGAAGATTTTCTTTTTGGGATAGATTTCAAGTAGGCCTGAAATACCACAAACTAGTTATTTTCAGAATGGCAAATTTGGGAATGCTTTTTCAACCCAGAACAAAAAGTCTGCTTTGACGGTCACTACAAATAACTTGACCAGCTAAAACTGTGCAGATTTGGTTGAATAGAAATGTCAGGTCTATTTTTTAGGCGCTGGGTGACAGGCTCAACTTGCCCCTGATGTAATATATGGCCAAAAAATAACCAGACTGTTGATGGTTAAATGCACTTCGGTGACACAGGCTCAGCCTGCAGCTGATGTAGTATATGGCCAAAAAATAATCAGACTGTTGATGGTTAAATGCACTTGGGTGAAACAGGCTCAGCCTGCAGCTGATGTAGTATATGGCCAAAAAATAACCAGACTGTTGATGGTTAAATGCACTTCGGTGACACAGGCTCAGCCTGCAGCTGATGTAGGATATAGCACAAAATAACCACACTATCAATGGTTAAATACACTTGGTGATAGCTCGTGCTGGCGCACCACAAGTCACAAAATGGCCGCCGATCACCCCAGAAAAAAAGTGATCTAAAAACGCTCTGGGCAGCCTCAAAAAAGTGAGCAAGTCAATAATAGCACTTCAATGATCCACAGCTACAGATCGATCACAGAATGAAGTCTTTTGGAGGAGTTAATCTGCCTAATCTCGCCCTAACGTCGCAGCTGCAACCTCTCCCTATACTGATCATAGCAGAGTGACGTGCAGCGCTACGTGACTCCAGCTTAAATAGAGGCTGGGTCACATGGTGCACTGGCCAATCACAGCCATGCCAATAGTAGGCAAGGCTGTGATGGCCTCTTGGGGCAAGTAGTATGACGCTTGTTGATTGGCTGCTTTGCAGCCTTTCAAAAAGCGCCAAGAAAGCGCCGAACACCGAACCCGAACCCGGACTTTTACGAAAATGTTCGGGTTCGGGTCCGTGTCACGGACACCCCAAAATTCGGTACGAACCCGAACTATACAGTTCGGGTTCGCTCATCCCTACTCATAACATAAATACAGCACCAGGGCCAAGCTCATAACATAAACACAGCACCAGAACCAAGCTCATAACATAAATACAGAACCAGAACCAAGCTCATAACATAAACACAGCACCAGAACCAGGATCATAACATGAATACAGCACCAGAACCAACCTCATAACATAAACACAGCACCAGGGCCAAGCTCATAACATAAATACAGCACCAGAACCAAGCTCATAACATAAACACAGTACCATAACCAAGCTCAATACATAAATACAGCACCAGGGCCAATCTCATAACATAACCACAGCACCATAACCAAGCTCCTAACATAAATACAGCACCAGAACCAACCACATAACATAAGCACAGCACCATGGCCAAGCTCATAACATAAATACAGCACCATAACCAAGCTCATAACATAAATACAGCACCAGAACAAAGCTCATAGCATAAATACAGCACCAGGGCCAAGCTTATAACATAAATACAGCACCAGAACCAAGCTCATAAAATAAATACAACACCAGGGCTAAGCTCATAACATAAACACAGCACCAGAACCAAGCTCATAACATAAACACAGCACCAGAACTAAGCTCTTCACATAAACACAGCACCAGAACCAGGATCATAACATAAACACAGCACCATAACCAGGATCATAACATAAACACAGCACCAGGGCCAAGCTCATAACATAAATACAGCACCAGAACCAAGCTCATAACATAAATACAGCAGCAGAACCAAGCTAATAACTTAAATACATCACCAGAACCAAGTTCATTGTAACGGTCGCGTACACACCACTCACAGGGGGAGGGAAGTCTCCACTGCGCTCCACCCTCACCCCTGGCCCTGCCTACTTGCCTCGCAAGTCCTAATGACAGGGAACAACTGGACGGCAATCCCTAGCTTGGAATAAGTGCAGGGAGGACAGACCAGACAAACAACATAACGTGAATGGACCGAGTCAATACCAGGAGAGCAATGAAGTACAAATGGAGCAAGCAGAGAATAGTCAGGAGAAGCCGGGATCATAAATACCAGGAGAGTCGTGAAGTACCAAAGGAGTCAGCAGAGGATCGTCAGGAGGAAGCCAGGGTCAGAATACCAAGAGAGCAGCACAGTACACAAGGAGCAGGCAAAGGATTGTCAGGAATTCAGCAGAAGGTAAGTACGCCAGGTAAGATAAAATCGCAGGTGGAACCTAAATAACAGGCAACCTGTGGCCAGCAGGCTGCCTGTTTAAATACTGACTAGCAGGGGTTATGTGACGTGGCCGGCGTCACATGACTCACCCTGCTGCATAGGGCTGAGCCCCGAGTGCCCAGCTCGGTACTCAGGCTTATCCTGGTTGCTGGGAGACGTGTGCGGCCGGGTCCGTCCCGCCCCCTATCACCTAGGAGACGAAGACGCTGCATAGTCCTCGCTCCTGCACGGAGGCGGGGCGCCGTCGGCGCTGCGGAGAGTGAGCGGTGCCCCGTGACACTCATAACATAAATACAGCACCAGAACAAAGCTCATAACATAAACACAGTACCAGGGCCAATCTAATAACATAACCACAGCACCAGAACCAAGCTCATAACATAAATACATCACCAGAACAAAGCTCATAACATAAACACAGTACCAGGGCCAATCTCATAACATAACCACAGCACCAGAACCAAGCTCATAACATAAATACAGCACCAAAACCAAGCTCAGAACATAAATACAGCATCAGAACAAAGCTCATAACATAAACACAGTACCGGGGGCCAATCTAATAACATAACCACAGCACCAGAACCAAGCTCCTAACATAAATATAGCACCAGAACCAAGCTCATAACATAATCACAGCACCAGAATCAGGATCATTACTATTAGGTAGCTCAGTAAGCGATTGCGTCGCCATCAGAAATTAAGTACAGCATCAGAACAAGTGCAAGGAGATATTTAGAAGGCAGTAAGTGTAGCAATCGAATAGCTACAATCACAGTTACAAATCAGAGTAACAATGCTAGACAAATGTGTCATAAAGCACAAACATTGAAAAGCTAGAAGGCAGTATAGGAAGTAACAGCGTCGCCACTGCAAGCACAGTAGGTGCACATAGAAGCAGTTAGCCAAAAGACAGATAGTCTAAAAACACACCGCCACTGCAATTCTAGCTATTACAAGAGGAAAATTAACGCAAATTTAGCACACAAAGGGTCTACTGTAGAGAGTTTTAATTAAGTAGGTTAGATATAAGTGCTCACAATTTATTAAATAAATAAATAAATAATAAAAGCTAAATTTTACTTTATATAAATAAAATACCAATAATAAAATATGCACATGTCAAGAGCAGGCAACTAGTAGTCTTTGACTAAATGTAAATACATAACATGAATACAGCACTGGAACCAAGTTCAGTAGATAAATTCAGCACCGGGGACAAGCTCTTAACCTAAATACAGCCCCAGATACAAGTGTAGAACATGAATGTAACACCAGAACCAAGTATATAACATAAATACAGCACCAAAGCCAAGTGTACAACATAAATACAGCAACAGAAAAAATGTGCCCCATGCTATGCTTATGAATAAAAATATACTCTACACTGTGCCCCGAATAAAACAAAGTGCTTTTTAGAAAAATATGGCCCACTTTGTGCACATAAGTAAAAAATAATCCCCACGCTATGCCTGTGAATAAAGATACTGTAAGCTGTACTTGTGAATAAAAATATACCCTACACTTTGACCCTAAATTAAATAGTCCTACTCTGTTTCAATGTAAAAATATGCCTGACACTGACTGTGAATAATATGTCTGATGTTGTACCTGTGAAAAAAATAAGCCAAATACTGTGTTTATAAATAAAAATATGTCCCACACTGTACTCACTGGAAAAATATACCCTATGGTATGCTCTATGAAAAAAGTGCCCCACTATGTGTTCTCTGAACAAAACTTGCTGTATGCTATGTCCCCTGAATTAAAGTTCTGCATTCTGTGCTCTGAAATGCCCACACACTCCCAGTTAGAAATATTCACCTGCCAGCATTCCCACAGCACTCCGTTACCATTGGTCTATTATGTGCAATTGTGTTCATGTCTAAATGACCTAGATACAATGAATCTTGGGTGCACATGGTGTCCAACTGGTCTGGATCCCCACACCGGCTCTCCTGTTGCTTGGGATGCCTTTTGAAAGATTATGGGCAGTTTTGGCCCTGATGTTCCTGATTCATTCATTCTCACCCAATGCTGTATTACCTATTTAGACTCAGGTACATTTTTTAATTCTCTGATAAATTACTATTTGAATATTCGACACATAGACATCTTCAGTCAACTGCAGTCCTGAGGTGATCCCAGGGGCGTTGCTAGGTTAAAACTTTCAGGCCTGGGCCCCTGATGTTTTGTCCCAGCCCCCGTATGTCGTGCCTGCCAGATAGATACAACTGCATTGCCATCCTTAGAATGGCAATACAATTGAATCTAATTCCCTGCACTGCAATAACTGAAGGACCAGTGGTGACATAACAGATCATAATGCAGTAGCTGAAAAGGACCTGTGATGATGTCACCATCATGTGACCAGTGCAGGAGAGGGCTCATCAGTAAAGAGAATTCCTGGTAAGATGCTGTGGTGAGGTCTGCTACATGAGGAGAGGTAAGTAAAGTGAGAGGCAGAGCAATGTTGGGAGTTGTAGTTATTTAACTGGGGCTGTATGTTAGGGCTGAAGGGAGGGAAGTTATTTACATGGGACAGTGGGGTGATGTTATTTATATGGGACTAAAAGTTGAGGGGGTGATGTTATTTACATGGGACTATATGTTGAAGGCAACTGTGGAAGGGAGTAATATTATTTACACGGGACTGAATGTTGAGGGTTAATGTTATTTACATGGGTCTGTATGTTGAAGGCGGCTGGGGAGGGGGTGATGTTATTTACGTGGGATTGTATATTGGAGGGGGCAGGAGAGATGGTGTGATATTATTCACATGGGACTGTATTTTGGAGGGGGCTGTAGATAGAGAGGGATGTTATTTACATGGGACTGTATGTTGGAGGGGGCTGGAGAGATGGTGTGATCGTATTTACATGGGACTCTATGGCGGAGGGAGGGAAATAATGTTATTTACATGGGACGCTAAATGGAGGAATATAACTACAGGGGGCACTGCAGGAGGCATTATAAATAGGGATGAGCGAACCCGAACTGTATAGTTGGGGTTCGTACCGAATTTTGGGGTGTCCGTGACACGGACCCGAACCCGAACATTTTCGTAAAAGTCCGGGTTCGGGTTCGGTGTTCGGCTCTTTCTTGGCGCTTTTTGAAAGGCTGCAAAGCAGCCAATCAACAAGCGTCATACTACTTGGCCCAAGAGGCCATCACAGCCATGCCTACTATTGGCATGGCTGTGATTGGCCAGTGCACCATGTGACCCAGCCTCTATTTAAGCTGGAGTCACGTAGCGCCGCACGTCACTCTGCTATGATCAGTATAGGGAGAGGTTGCAGCTGCGACGTGGATCATTGAAGTGCTATTATTGACTTGCTCACTTTTTTGAGGCGGCCCAGAGCGTTTTTAGATCACTTTTTTTCTGGGGTGATCGGCGGCCATTTTGTGACTTGTGGTGCGCCAGCACGAGCTATCACCAAGTGTATTTAACCATCGATAGTGTGGTTATTTTGTGCTATATCCTACATCAGCTGCAGGCTGAGCCTGTGTCACCGAAGTGCATTTAACTATCAACAGTCTGGTTATTTTTTGGCCATATACTACATTAGCTGCAGGCTGAGCCTGTGTCAAAGAAGTGCATTTAACCATCAACAGTCTGGTTATTTTTTGGCCGTATACTACATCTGGTGCAGGCTGAGCCTGTGTCACCCAAGTGCATTTAACCATCAACAGTGTGGTTATTTTTTGGCCATATATTACATCAGGGGCAAGTTGAGCCTGTCACCCAGCGCCTAAAAAATAGACCTGACATTTCTATTCAACCAAATCTGCACAGTTTTAGCTGGTCAAGTTATTTGTAGTGACCGTAAAAGCAGACTTTTTGTTCTGGGTTGAAAAAGCATTCCCAAATTTGCCATTCTGAAAATAACTAGTTTGTGGTATTTCAGGCCTACTTGAAATCTATCCCAAAAAGAAAATCTTACATTGAAGGTATTGATAGTGTGATTCAGAAAAACCTAAGACACACGCTAGCGTGCTGATAGAAGTATCATTCTGTGATTAAACCTATAACTGTCACACAGCGCAAAAAAAAAACAGGTCTCACATCTCTATTCAACCAAATCTGCACAGTTTTAGCTGGTCAAGTTATTTGTAGTGACCGTAAAAGCAGACTTTTTGTTCTGGGTTGAAAAAGCATTCCCAAATTTGCCATTCTGAAAATAACTAGTTTGTGGTATTTCAGGCCTACTTGAAATCTATCCCAAAAAGAAAATCTTACATTGAAGGTATTGATAGTGTGATTCAGAAAAACCTAAGACACACGCTAGCGTGCTGATAGAAGTGTCATTCTGTGATTAAACCTATAACTGTCACACAGCGCAAAAAAAAAACAGGTCTCACATCTCTATTCAACCAAATCTGCACAGTTTTAGCTGGTCAAGTTATTTGTAGTGACCGTAAAAGCAGACTTTTTGTTCTGGGTTGAAAAAGCATTCCCAAATTTGCCATTCTGAAAATAACTAGTTTGTGGTATTTGAGGCCTACTTGAAATCTATCCCAAAAAGAAAATCTTCCATTGAAGGTATTGATAGTGTGATTCAGAAAAACCTAAGACACACGCTAGCGTGCTGATAGAAGTGTCATTCTGTGATTAAACCTATAACTGTCGCACAGCGCAAAAAAAAAACAGGTCTCACATCTCTATTCAACCAAATCTGCACAGTTTTAGCTGGTCAAGTTATTTGTAGTGACCGTAAAAGCAGACTTTTTGTTCTGGGTTGAAAAAGCATTCCCAAATTTGCCATTCTCAAAATTGTTGTGAACGGGAACAATGAGGAAAACATCTAATAAGGGACGCGGACGTGGACATGGTCGTGGTGGTGTTAGTGTACCCTCTGGTGCTGGGAGAGGACGTGGCCGTTCTGCCACAGCCACACGTCCTAGTTAACCAACTACCTCAGGTCCCAGTAGCCAGCAGAATTTACAGCGATATTTGGTGGGGCCCAATGCCGTTCTAAGGATGGTAAGGCCTGAGCAGGTGCAGGCATTAGTCAATTGGGTGGCCGACAGTGGATCCAGCACGTTCACATTATCTCCCACCCAGTCTTCTGCAGAAAGCGCACAGATGGCGCATGAAAACCAAGCCCATCGGTCTGTCACATCACCCTTATGCATATCAGGGAAACTGTCTGAGCCTCAAGTTATGCAGCAGTCTCTTATGCTGTTTGAAGACTCTGCTGCCAGGGTTTCCCAAGGGCATCCACCTAGCCCTTCCCCAGGGGTGGAAGAGATAGAATGCACTAACGCACAACCACTTATTTTTCCTGATGATGAGGACATGGGAATACCACCTCAGCACGTCTCTGATGATGACGAAACACAGGTGCCAACTGCTGCGTCTTTCTGCAGTGTGCAGACTGAACAGGAGGTCAGGGGTCAAGACTGGGTGGAAGACGATGCAGGGGACGATGAGGTCCTAGACCCCACATGGAATGAAGGTCGTGCCACTGACTTTCACAGTTCGGAGGAAGAGGCAGTGGTGAGACCGAGCCAACAGCGTAGCAAAAGAGGGAGCAGTGGGCAAAATCAGAACACCCGCCGCCAAGAGACTTCGCCTGCTACTGACCGCCGCCATCTGGGACCGAGCACCCCAAAGGCAGCTTCAAGGAGTTCCCTGGCATGGCACTTCTTCAAACAATGTGCTGACGACAAGACCCGAGTGGTTTGCACGCTGTGCCATCAGAGCCTGAAGCGAGGCATTAACGTTCTGAACCTTAGCACAACCTGCATGACCAGGCACCTGCATGCAAAGCATGAACTGCAGTGGAGTAAACACCTTAAAAACAAGGAAGTCACTCAGGCTCCCCCTGCTGCCCCTTCTGCTGCTGCCGCCTCGGCCTCTTCTGCTGCTGCCTCGGCCTCTTCTGCTGCTGCTGCCGCCGCCTCGGCATCTTCCTCTGCCTCTGGAGGAACGTTGGCACCTGCCGCCCAGCAAACATGGGATGTACCACCAACACCACCACCTGCGTCACCAAGCATCTCAACCATGTCACACGGCAGCGTTCAGCTCTCCATCTCACAAACATTTGAGAGAAAGCGTAAATTCCCACCTAGCCACCCTCGATCCCTGGCCCTCAATGCCAGCATTTCTAAACTACTGGCCTATGAAATGCTGTCATTTAGGCTGGTGGACACACACAGCTTCAAAGAGCTCATGTCACTTGCTGTCCCACAGTATGTTGTTCCCAGCCGCCACTACTTCTCCAAGAGAGCCGTGCATTCCCTGCACAACCAAGTGTCCGATAAAATCAAGTGTGCACTGCGCAACGCCATCTGTGGCAAGGTCCACCTAACCACAGATACGTGGACCAGTAAGCACGGCCAGGGACGCTATATCTCCCTAACTGCACACTGGGTAAATGTAGTGGCGGCTGGGCCCCAGGCGGAGAGCTGTTTGGCGCACGTCCTTCCGCCGCCAAGGATCACAGGGCAACATTCTTTGCCTCCTGTCTCCTCCTCCTCCTACTCAGCTTCCTCCTCCTCTTCTTCCACCTGCTAATCCAGTCAGCCACACACCTTCACCACCAACTTCAGCACAGCCCGGGGTAAACGTCAGCAGGCCATTCTGAAACTCATATGTTTGGGGGACAGGCCCCACACCGCACAGGAGTTGTGGCGGGGTATAGAACAACAGACCGATGAGTGGTTGCTGCCGGTGAGCCTCAAGCCCGGCCTGGTGGTGTGCGATAATGGGCGAAATCTCGTTGCAGCTCTGGGACAAGCCGGTTTGACGCACATCCCTTGCCTGGCGCATGTGCTGAATTTGGTGGTGCAGAAGTTCATTCGCAACTACCCCGGCATGTCAGAGCTGCTGCATAAAGTGCGGGCCGTCTGTTCGCGCTTCCAGCGTTCACACCCTGCCGCTGCTCGCCTGTCTGCGCTACAGCGTAACTTCGGCCTTCCCGCTCACCGTCTCATATGCGACGTACCCACCATGTGGAACTCCACCTTGCATATGCTGGACAGACTGTGCGAGCAGCAGCAGGCCATAGTGGAGTTTCAGCTGCAGCACGCACGGGTAAGTCGCACTGCGGATCAGACACACTTCACCACCAATGACTGGGCCTCCATGCGAGACCTGTGTGCCCTGTTGCGCTGTTTCGAGTACTCCACCAACATGGCCAGTGGCGATGACGCCGTTATCAGCGTTACAATACCACTTCTATGTCTCCTTGAGAAAACACTTAGGGCGATGATGGAAGAGGAGGTGGCCCAGGAGGAAGAGGAGGAAGAGGGGTCATTTTTAGCACTTTCAGGCCAGTCTCTTCAAAGTGACTCAGAGGGAGGTTTTTTGCAACACCAGAGGCCAGGTACAAATGTGGCCAGACAGGGCCCACTACTGGAGAACGAGGAGGACGAGGATGAGGAGGAGGTGGAGGAGGATGAGGATGAAGCATGTTCACAGTGGGGTGGCACCCAAAGCAGCTCGGGCCCATCACTGGTGCGTGGCTGGGGGGAAACACAGGACGATGACGATACGCCTCCCACAGAGGACAGCTTGTCCTTACCTCTGGGCAGCCTGGCACACATGAGCGACTACATGCTGCAGTGCCTGCGCAACGACAGCAGAGTTGCCCACATTTTAACGTGTGCGGACTACTGGGTTGCCACCTTGCTGGATCCCCGGTACAAAGACAATGTGCCCACCTTACTTCCTACACTGGAGCGTGATAGGAAGATGCGCGAGTACAAACGCACGTTAATAGACGCGCTACTGAGAGCATTCCCAAATGTCACAGGGGAACAAGTGGAAGCCCAAGGCGAAGGAAGAGGAGGAGCAAGAGGTCGCCGACGCAGCTGTGTCACGGCCAGCTCCTCTTAGGGCAGGGTTAGCATGGCAGAGATGTGGAAAAGTTTTGTCACCACGCCACAGCTAAGTGCACCACCACCTGATACGGAACGTGTTAGCAGGAGGCAACATTTTTACTAACATGGTGGAACAGTACCTGTGCACACCCCTCCACGTACTGACTGATGGTTCGGCCCCATTCAACTTCTGGGTCTCCAAATTGTCCACGTGGCCAGAGCTAGCCTTTTATGCCTTGGAGGTGCTGGCCTGCCCGGCGGCCAGCGTTTTGTCTGAACGTGTATTCAGCACGGCAGGGGGCGTCATTACAGACAAACGCAGCCGCCTGTCTACAGCCAGTGTGGACAAGCTGACGTTCATAAAAATGAACCAGGCATGGATCCCACAGGACCTGTCCATCCCTTGTGCAGATTAGATATTAACTACCTCCCCTTAACAATATATTATTCTACTCCAGGGCACTTCCTCATTCAATAGTATTTTTAATTTCATTTTACCATTATATTGCGAGGCAACCCAAAGTTGAATGAACCTCTCCTCTGTCTGGGTGCCGGGGCCTAAATGTGTGACAGTGGCCTGTTCCAGTGGTGGGTGACGTGAAGCCTGATTCTCTGCTATGACATGAAGACAGATTCTGTGCTGACATGAAGCCAGATTCTCTGTTACGCGACCTCTCTCCTCTGCCTGGGTGCCTGGGCCTAAATATGTGACAGTGGCCTGTTCCAGTGGTGGGTGACGTGAAGCCTGATTCTCTGCCATGACATGAAGACAGATTCTGTGCTGACATCAGGCCAGATTCTCTGTTACGGGACCTCTCTCCTCTGCCTGGGTGCCTGGGCCTAAATGTGTGACAGTGGCCTGTTCCAGTGGTGGGTGACGTGAAGCCTGATTCTCTGCTATGACATGAAGACAGATTCTGCGCTGACATCAGGCCAGATTCTCTGTTACGGGACCTCTCTCCTCTGCCTGGGTACCTGGGCCTAAATGTGTGACAGTGGCCTGTTCCAGTGGTGGGTGATGTGAAGCCTGATTCTCTGCTATGACATGAATACAGATTCTGCGCTGACATAAGGCCAGATTCTCTGTTACGGGACCGCTCTCCTCTGTCTGGGTGCCGGGGCCTAAATGTGTGACAGTGGCCTGTTCCAGTGGTGGGTGACGTGAAGCCTGATTCTCTGCTATGACATGAAGACAGATTCTGCGCTGACATAAGGCCAGATTCTCTGTTACGGGACCTCTCTCCTCTGCCTGGGTACCTGGGCCTAAATGTGTGACAGTGGCCTGTTCCAGTGGTGGGTGACGTGAAGCCTGATTCTCTGCTATGACATGAATACAGATTCTGCGCTGACATAAGGCCAGATTCTCTGTTACGGGACCTCTCTCCTCTGCCTGGGTGCCTGGGCCTAAATATGTGACAGTGGCCTGTTCCAGTGGTGGGTGACGTGAAGCCTGATTCTCTGCTATGACATGAATACAGATTCTGCGCTGACATAAGGCCAGATTCTCTGTTACGGGACCTCTCTCCTCTGTCTGGGTGCCGGGGCCTAAATATGTGACAGTGGCTTGTTCCAGTGGTGGGTGACGTGAAGCCTGATTCTCTGCTATGACATGAATACAGATTCTGCGCTGACATAAGGCCAGATTCTCTGTTACGGGACCGCTCTCCTCTGTCTGGGTGCCGGGGCCTAAATGTGTGACAGTGGCCTGTTCCAGTGGTGGGTGACGTGAAGCCTGATTCTCTGCTATGACATGAAGACTGATTCTGCGCTGACATAAGGCCAGATTCTCTGTTACGGGACCTCTCTCCTCTGCCTGGGTGCCTGGGCCTAAATGTGTGACAGTGGCCTGTTCCAGTGGTGGGTGACATGAAGCCTGATTCTCTGCTATGACATGAAGACAGATTCTGTGCTGACATCAAGCCAGATTCTCTGTTACGGGACCTCTCTCCTCTGACTGGGTGCCGGGGCCTAAATGTGTGACAGTGGCCTGTTCCAGTGGTGGGTGACGTGAAGCTTGATTCTCTGCTATGACATGAAGACAGATTCTGCGCTGACATAAGGCCAGATTCTCTGTTACGGGACCACTCTCCTCTGTCTGGGTGCCGGGGCCTAAATGTGTGACAGTGGCCTGTTCCAGTGGTGGGTGACGTGAAGCCTGATTCTCTGCTATGACATGAAGACAGATTCTGTGCTGACATGAAGCCAGATTCTCTGCTATGGCATGAAGAGACTGATTCTGTGCTGACATGAAGCCAGATTCTTTGCTATGGCATGAAGAGACTGATTCTTTTTTTTTTTAATTTTAATTCATTTCCCTATCCACATTTGTTTGCAGGGGATTTACCTACATGTTGCTGCCTTTTGTAGCCCTCTAGCTCTTTCCTGGGCTGTTTTACAGCCTTTTTAGTGCCGAAAAGTTCGGGTCCCAATTGACTTCAATGGGGTTCGGGACGAAGTTCGGATCGGGTTCGGATCCCGAACCCGAACATTTCCGGGAAGTTCGGCCGAACTTCTCGAACCCGAACATCCAGGTGTTCGCTCAACTCTAATTATAAATACTGGGGGCGCTTCAGGGTGAGAATTATAACAGTAGGGGGCAGTATAAATACCGGGGGCACTGTAGGGGCAGTATAACAGTAGGGGGCAATATAAATACTGGGGCACGTCAGGGTGAGCATTATACCAGTAGGGGAGATATAAATATGGGGGCACTGTGGGGGCATATTAAATCCAGGGGACATTATAGGCGTTCTTATTACTACTGGGGGCTCTATAGGAGGGACTTATAGATACGCATTATTTCAACTAAGAGCACTGTGGGGGCCTTATTTCTACTGGGGGCTCTGTAAGGGCATTATTAATAGTGGAGGGCTCTTCTACTATGGAGGCACTCTTGGAGAGCACTTTCACTGTTGGGAGTACTGTAGTTGGCAGTATTACTAATGATGGCATTCTAGAAGGGAATTACTATTGGTGGAACTATGAGGAGCACTATTACTATGAGGAAGATTATGTATGGCACTCATTTTTCTTCAGGATAGTATTTGGGGGTATAGAAAAGTGAGGAAGCTAAGATGTCTGTGTGTCACATTCTGCAGAGAAGAGGCGGCTGAGAGAAGTTGTCCAGACCGAATGGAGAAGATAATGACGGAGAAGATATACAAGAGAGGAGACATCACCTGGGAGGCACTGGATGTGAGAGGTACATGCTGCTGTATAGCTGTATAGCAAGTATAGTAAAATGTCTTCAGTGCTAGGGGGTGGGTGTCGTTTGGGCGACTTAGAGATTTGGGCCATATGAATTGGGGCTTAGGACCCAGATCTTTTGAGACCCTAGCAACGCCCGTGTGTGATCCAATGCATGCCTCCTTCAGAAGTCACAGAAGGATTGACTCCTGCCTTCCTGTGGTCTTTTATTTAATGAATATATAATTGGTATTTTTTGTTTGAACTGAAACAATTGTACAATAGGGATTAATGCAAAGGACCTCAGCATGTTTCATTTAATCTACCCTTTCTGGTACAAAGATCTGTGTGCAAATTACAAATAGAACAAAAGGTACAGTGTATATATTATATATGTGTGTATATATGTCTGTGTGCCTATGTGTGTCTGTCTGTGTATATAATTAAATAGTTTCAGCTGTGAATCCATGAGAATGTGGGGAATAACAAAAGTTGCTCTCTTGATTACACATCCGGTAAACAATAGAAATGTCTTTCTCTCCACGATATTTTTTCCCTTTTTATATAATCAGCCTGTGCCTGGTTGGGAATCCCTTTGGCGGCAAATAAATAAAACCAAATAATAATTCTGTCTTGATTACATTTTCGGTAAACATTTGTGCTTTATTAGATTAGATTGGAACAAATTTCCACCCAATCTCTGGAGTAAAAGGGAAGCTGACATTGAACAAAACACTTTGGAAATAGCCAGTCCCTGTGAGCCTGGCCGAGAGGCATGGCAGAATGACTGGAACACGGTGCTTATATTACACAAATACCTAATAGTCATATGTTTGAAGTTGGTTTCTCTAAAGCTATTTCTACATGAGAGTTATAACCCACAAGAGACATGCAGCCAAGTTAATTCCAGGACACAGCGGCAACAATAGATTACCCAATTCTCACCAGAGCAATCCATGCCTATCACTGGGTTTACAGAAAGGGTCCAGTTTTATGTTCTATGTCAGTTTACATATGTATACTAAATCATTAGCTTAAAGGCTATGGGCATCTCCTGCCGCTAGTCAAGATCGCTCTCTCAGACGAGGCCCAGAAACCGCTTTGTCCATTTTATATGCATACATATTATACATCATGTTACTGTATATAATGTCATTGTAGAATACTGTTGAGAGGGCCCTAACAAAATCTTTTAGTTCTCATCCTAGGTGGGCCCCTTATGAGTTTAGGCCCCAAAGCAACCGTTTCCCCTGTTTTCCCTATAGCTACACCCCTGACAGAAATGATTTTAGCTAAACATACATGCATTTCAGTAAAAAAGTCAACGAAAGGTACATAATCTTTATCTTTAGTGGATGGTAATCTATTTATTTTATTTTACAAAAAGGAAAACTTCAATAACTTAATCAGCAGTTGAATGCAAATGAAGAATATGCTAAAGTCAAATCTTGATCAAAAAGATCAGTCTTGGTCTCCCTGCGCTGGCATGAGTTGTATCTAATTTATTAGGGTCCATTCACACGCAATTGCGGACAAGAAAAGGCATTTTCTATTAAGTGCGGGCGATGTGCGGTCTGCAAAATGCGGAACGCACATCGCCGATGTCCATGTTTTGCGGATCCACTGATCCGTGGATCCACAAAACACACACGGACGTGTGAATGGAGCCTTAAAAGGAAGATGCCCTGTAATAAATTAGGCGCATCTCTGCCCTGCACCAGAGACTGAAGCCTACGCCAGCTAGAGGCTTGCGTAGACTTCAGCTATAACTTACGACTAGGGATGAGCGAACACCTGGAAGTTCGGGTTCGGCGGAACTTCGGTTCAAAGTTCGAGTTCGGGGACCCGAACTTGACCCCGAACCCTATTGAAGTCAATGGGGACCCGAACTTTGGGGCACTAAAATGCCTATAAAATAGACATAGTAAGGGCTAGAGGGCTGCAAAAGGAAGCAAAATGGGGGTAAGAGCAGGACAATTGCCCTGCAAACAAATGTGGATAGGGAAATGACTTAAAATAACATAGAATAGAAAAAAAAAAAAATCTTGAACTAGGAGGCGGAGGTCAAAGTGAAGCAGGAGGTTGGGGAGGTGGTGGACATGGCGGTGTAGGTGGAAATGGCAGTGGAGGAGGAGGAGGTAGCCAACACTGTTTTTGTTGATTTTTTTTATTTGCATTCTTTCTTTTTTAAAATAATTTTGGGAAGACCCCAAAACATTGCGAAATAGAAAAGAGAATGCAAACAGAAAGTGCGCTGGAGTATAACAATGGCTGGGTGCGGCCGGTATACTTGTTTACTCAGCACAAGGTACTGACAAGTCCTGTGGGATCCATGCCTGGTTCATTTATTTTAATGAATGTGAGCTTGTCCACATTGGCTGTGGACAGGCAACTGCGCTTGTCTGTGATAACGCCCCCTGCCATGCTAAACAAACGTTCAGACAATACACTGGCCGTAGGGCAGGCCAGCATCTCCAAGGCGTAAAGGGCAAGCTCCGGCCATGTGCCCAATTTGGAGACCCAGAAGTTGAATGGGGTAGATCCATCAGTCAGTACGTGTAGGCGTGTGTAATCAGCACTGGTTAGAATATGGGCAACTCGGCGGTCATGGCGCAGGCACTGCAGCATGTAGTCGCTCATGTGTGCCAGGCTGAACAGAAACAACGACAAGCTGTCCTCTGTGGGAGGTGTATTGTCTGTGTCCTCTGTATATCCCCAGCCACGCTCCAGTGATGCCAATGAGCTGCTTTGGGTGCCACCCTGCTGTGAACACGGTTCCTCCTCCTCATCATCCTCGTCCTCCACATCCTCCAGAACTGTGCCCGGGCTGGACAGTTGTGTACCTGGCCTCTGTTGGTGCAGGAACCCACCCCCCGAGCCACTTGTGAATGACTGCCCTGATAACTGTGGAAATGATCCCTCTTCCTCCTCCTCTTCCTCCTGTGCCCCATCTTCTTCCATCATTGCCCGAAGTGTTTTTTCAAGGAGACATAGAAGTGGGATAGTAACGCTGAGGACGGCGTCATCGGCACTGGCCATGTTGGTGGAGTCCTCGAAACACCGCACCACAGCACACACAGCCCGCATGGAGGCCCACTCATTGGTGGTAAAGTGGTGCTGTTCGGCAGAGCGACTTACCCGTGCGTGCTGCAGCTGAAACTCCCCTATCGCCCACTGCTGCTCGCACAATCTCTCCAGCATGTGCAAGGTGGAGTTCCACCTTGTGGGGACGTCGCATATGAGGCGGTGAGCTGGAAGGCTTAAGTTACACTGCAGCGCTGACAGGTAAGCAGCAGCAGGGTGAGAACGCCGAAAGCACGCAGAGATGCCCGCACTTTCTGCAGCAGTTCTGACATGTCAGGGTAATTTTTCAGGAACCTCTGCACCACCAAATTCAGCACATGCACCTGGCAAGGGATGTGCGTAAAAACAGCTAGTCCCAGAGCTACTACGAGATTTCGCCCATTATTGCACACCACCAGGCCGGGCTTGAGGCTCAGTGGCACTAACCACTCATCGGTCTGTTGTTCCATGCCCGTCCACAGCTCCTGCGCTGTGTGGGTTTTTTCTCCCAAACAGATGAGTTTCAAAACTGCCTGCTGTCGTTTACCCCTGGCTGTGCTGAAGTTGGTGGTGAAGGTGTTACGTTGACCGGATGAGGAGGTGGTAGAGGAGGAAGTGGTGTAGGAGGCAACAGGAGGCAAAGAGAAACGTCCTGCAATCCTCGGTGGCGGAAGGGCATGCGCCAAACTGCTATCCGCCTCAGGCCCAGCTTCCACTGCATTTACCCAGTGTGCAGTTAGGGAGATATAACGTCCATGCCCGTGCTTACTGGGCCACATCTCAGTGTTTTTTTGCCATAGATGGCGTTGCACAGGGCCCACCTAATTTTGTCCTCCACTTGGTTGTGAAGGGCAGGGATGGCTCGCCTGAAAAAGTAGTGGCGACTGGGAACCACGTACTGTGGGACAGCCACCGCCATAAGGTTTTTAAAATTCTCCATCTCCACCAGATGGAATGACAGCATTTCAAAAGCCAGGAATTTTGAAATGCTGGCATTCAGTGCCAGGGATCGCGGGTGGGTAGGGGGGCACTTCCTCTTTCTCTCCAGTGTTTGAGAGATGGACAGCTGAACGCTTCCATGGGACAGTGTGGAGATGCTTAGTGATGGTGACGGAGGTGGTGGCATTGCTGCCACATCCTCTGTTTGCTGGGTGGCAGGTGCCACTGTCTCTCCAGAGGGGGAGGAAGAGGCCGAGACTGCAACAGAAGCGGGAGCAGGAGGAGACTGAGATCTTTTGTGGTTTTTGAGGTGTTTACTCCAGTGCAGCTCGTGCTTTGCATTTAGATGCCTAGTCATGTGGTGCTCAGATTTAGAACATTTATTCTTCGCTTCAGCCTCTGATTGCATAGCATGCAAACCACTCGAGTCTTGTCGGCAGCACATTGTCTGAAGAACTGCCAGGCCAGGGAACTCCTTGGAGCTGGATTTGGTGTGCTCAGTCCCTGGGTGTGGTGAGCAATAGAAGACTTACTGGCTAGGGGATGGCCACTCTGCTTTTGCACTCTGCTCCCTCATTTGCTGTGCGGCTGGCGCTGTGTGACAACCACCTCTTCCTCCAAACTGTACACGTTACTCACATGACCTTGATTCCATGTGGGGTCTAGGACCTCATCATCCTCCACATCATCTTCCACCCACTCTTCACCCCTGCCCTCCTTGCCAGTCTGCACATTGCAGAAAGCCGCAGCAGTTGGCACCTGTGTTTCGTCATCATCAGAGACGTGCTGCGGTTGTCCTCCCATGTCCACATCCTGAAACATAAGTGGTTGGGCATTGATGCACTCAATCTCTTTCGCTTCTGGGGCAGGGCTAGGTGGATGGCCCACGGAAACCCCGCCAGCAGAGCCATCAAAAAGCAGAAGAGACTGTGCATGACTTGGGGCTCAGACTGCTTGACTGATTTGCAAGGGGGTGAGGTGAAAAACAGATGCCCATAGACTGCAGGTGCCAACTCTGCACTTTCAGCAGGGGACCGGGTGGGCGACAATGTGAAGGAACTGGAGACACTGTCAGCCACCAAATCTACTACCGCCTCAACACCGGTATTCGGGCCTACAAAACAACGCTGAAATTGTTGTCGTCTACGTGCACCTGAGGAAGGTGTAGCATTTGGGCTTGTAGCTGGCACAGATTGACCAAGTCATCTCCCTGCAACAGGAGCTCCACTAACACCAGCAGCACCAAGACCAGGGCCACGTCCCTTATTTGATGCTCTATTAATTTGATTAACTATATTAATTTGCCTGTAAAGTATGCAATGCAGGTGTACCTCACACAAAAATTGGGTATATTTTACCCACCGAACTAACAGACAAATTAACTATCTCAATTTCACTGTCACTTATGCAATGCAGATGTAACTCACACAAAAGTTGGGAATATTTCACCCACCGAACTAACAGACGAATTAACAATGTCAGTTTCACTGTCACGTATGCAATGCAGGTGTACCTCACACAAAAATTGGGTATATTTCACCCACCGAACTAACAGACGGATTAACTGTATTTATTTCCCTGTCAGGTATGCAATGCAGGTGTGCCTCACAACAAGAATGGGAAAATGTCACCAACCAATCTAACAGACGGATTAAATAAATCAATTTCACTGTCACGTATGCAATGCAGATGTACCTCACACAAAAAATGGGTATAAGTGACCCACCGAACTAATAGACAAATTAACTATATCAATTTTACTGTCACGTATGCAATGCAGGTGTACCTCACACAAAAATTGGGTATATTTCACCCACCGAACTAACAGACAAATTAATTATATCAATTTCACTGTCGCTTATGCAATGCAGGTGTGCCTCAGACAAAAAGGGGACACAATGTGTGATCATTTCAGCTTTTATTCAAAAATTGCACCATTTCTGTAAGTACCATAAACATCATTATCAGATTCGGATAATATAACCGATAATATGACCAATTTATGGTTTGAATGGAAAGTCCATGTAAAGCTATCCTAGACTCCTACTTCTTATTTCATAATTATATTTCCTTTAGGCTGGGTTCAGACCTGAGCGTCTTTGATATGCGCGTTTAACGCGCGTTTTTGACGCGCGTTTTTGACGAGCGTTTTTTGCAATAGTAAACGCGCGTTTGACGCGCGTTTGTGTGATTGACTGCAATGTCCTATGGCCACAAACGCGCGTCAAAACGCCCCAAAGAAGCTCAAGTACTTGTTTGAGCGTAGGGCGTTTTACAGCGCGTTTTTCAGCGCTGTAAAACGCTCAAGTGAGAACCAGGGCCATAGGGAAGCATTAGTTTTCATGTGTTGAGCGTTTTACAGCGCGTTTGAACGCGCTGTAAAACGCTCAAGTGTGAACCCAGCCTTAAAGAGGACCTTTCACCGCTCCGGACATGCCTGTTTTAATAGCTTCATGCATTTCCGCATTTCCCATGTAATAACAATTCTGGAACATCTATTCTTATGTCTATATGTTGTGCTATTCCTTTATTATTTCAACTAGAAGTTATAAATGAATTGCTAGCAGTCTGCAGTAAGGGTACAGAGGGGTGGTAACCAGTTGGGGTATGTACCTGCACAGTCTGAAAATGACAGCACTGATTGGATAGAGTGAGACTGTGCAGGTACACCCCCCCCCCCCCCCAACTTGTTACCTCCCCTCTGTACCCTTATTGAAGGCTAATAGCAATTCATTCATAACATCTAGTAGAATTTATAAAGAAATGGCACAACATAGAGTCATAAGAGTAGATGTTCCAGAATTGTTATTACATGGGGAATGCATGAAGCTATTAAAACAGGCATGTCAGGAAAGGCGACAGGTCCTCTTTAAATTGTCCTATAAAGCAATACTTTGATATTTTATAGAAATCTTTCAGGTTTCGAGGGGTTCAATTTGCTCTTGTGAAATGTCTTCCTAGTTATAAAAACTATTGCTTAGAACCGGGTTGTGGCATCAGAGTCACAGAGTAAATTTTGGGAAGAAATGTCCCGACTGTAATAACTTTGGCTCCAGCTTTAAAATAAATTTTTTTACATGATGGTGATAAAAATACTGAAAAGTCTGATGTGATGATAATTTTACTGCAGTATGTTTGTTATTCATTTTTACATGTGAGTTATTTATGAAGAAGTCAGAGCTGGAGTCAGAAGGTCGAAAAATTTAGGATTCAGACGTTTGGCTTACCAATGCCATAGCCCCGCATGGACCAAACATCCCAGTCAAAGTCTGAAACCTGCAACTAGCACCATGTCAGATTATCTGGACTTCAGGCAGTTTTTAAAACAGCAATTTAAGAATATGTTGCTGTTTGTACTGTTTGCCTGGTAAACTATTGTTTGGCCCATATTTTAATCATCTCCCTATAAGACAATAACCTTTGGCAATGTACTGTATTTTGACTTCTACATGCCTCTGTATTGTTTCCAAGTGGTAATTGGTCTGTTGCTTTGGAATTATGTGGTGTAAGAAGGTACAAGGAATCATCGTGGATGATAGGTACGTGTCACCGAGGTTCCTGGCCTCGGTGGAGTAAGAACCGTTTTTTATGTGTCAGCAGCAGTTGCTGTTTGACACCTTGATACTTAGTATGGCTATAATAGCTGATCCAGGACGGCTCTTACTGGGAGTAGTCAAAGTGCTGAGTGGGTGACTACTCCCCACGTTCCAGGCCGGGTTTTGCCAGGCATAAAAACCAGCCAGCACTGCCAGGTGGAGAGGATTACCTCCGTCTGACAGTGGAGCTCAGGAGGTCTGTGTGCTATGATCTGAGGGCTGTGTTGGGATCTGCGGCTTGAGTCGGGCTGGAGGGCTCAGACACCTGTGAGGGGTAAAAGAATCCCAGATGCTGTGTCTTTGTGAATAAGCTTCTTTTTTATTTTCTCATAAACGTAAAGAGTCCTACAACCAGGACGCGTTTCGGCATGCAAGCCTTTCTCAACAGGTACATCCAAAAATAAAAATAAAATCATATATAGCATATAGTACCGCCCATCTAGGGACGTCTCCTCCCATTCAACTGGGTGGTATTCAATCAATAATCAATCAACTAATTAAACAAGGTGAGACAAAGTAACACATAACAGAAATTTGTATTCTACCTTCTTGAAGAAGCTAAATGTTCTTTTTCCATCATAAGGCTGAGGTCTAGGAAAGATGCATAAAAATTGCATAAAAAAATGTACATCAATCATTCATATTAAACGTATTGATCTGTTTATAAGAATCTTACAAATATGTGACTTCATAGTCCCTGTTTAGACCCCTTGGATGCAGTGTATCCAAGGTATGTATCCAAAAGGCCTCTCTTCTAAGGCCTCTTTCACACGGCCGTTTTTTTTTTTCCGTTTTGCGGGCCGTTTTTTGCGGTCCGTATTAGGAACCATTCATTTCAATGATTCCGCAAAAAAAACGGAATGTGTTCAGTATGCATTCCGTTTCCGTATTTCCGTTTTTCCGTTCCGTTTAAAGATAGAACATGTCCTATATTTGGCCGCAAATCACGTTCCGTTGCTCCATTAAAGTCTATGGGTCCGCAAAAAAACTGAATGCATACGGAAATGCATCCGTATGTCTTCCGTATCCGTTCCGTTTTTTGCGGAACCATCTTCTTAAAATGTTATGCCCAGCCCAATTTTTTATATGAAATTACTGTATACTGTATTTGCCATACGGAAAAACGGAACGGAAAAACGGAACGGAAAAACGGAACGGAAACGGAAACACAACGGAAACAAAAAACGGAACAACGGATCCGTTTAAAACGGACCGCAAAACACTGAAAAAGCCATACTGTCGTCTGAAAGAGGCCTAAGGAGAAGTCTTTTGACATCACCTCCTCTTCTAGGTCTCTTTATTTGTTCCAACACTTGAAACCGCAACTGTGCAACTGTATGTTTAAATTTTTCAAAGTGATATGGGACCGGTAACATAAGTTTTTTTGTCCTTATATCTTTTTTTGTCCTTATAGTAAACATAGATCCGATATAAGGACAAAAAATGCTGAAACGCGTCCTGGTTGTAGGACTCTTTACGTTTATGAGAAAATAAAAAAGAAGCTTATTCACAAAGACACAGCAGCTGGGATTCTTTTACCTGTCATACATTGGAGGTTGCTCCTTTCTCGTGCAGTGTGCAATACCAAGGTAAAGTGCTGACCTGTTTCTTTCATCTAACGCCTGCCTGTGGACTTGACAAGGCAGAACTTCCAACAGGGTGTGAAGCAACACCCAGGAGAAAAGGTGACTGTTTTGCATAGGGACTTTTCATGTGTGTGAATGATCACCAAGCAACTTGCGTTTCTGTTTTGCTTTCATGTGTAAATAAACACTTTGCCTCTGTGCTGCAACCACTAATCCTAACCACCAGAGCAAATCCCCACAGTGGTCAAACAAAAAGACATGTATGAGATGTTTTGGGAAAGATAGTTACAGCAAATGTCTAATTTGAGAATATATGGGTTTTTCTCAATAATCACCATTAATAAGCAGTACATTGTGCAACAGGGCGCCGAAGGCGCACCCGGTCTCCCATCAGCCACAGACCTGCTGCTTAGCTTCGGGAGCAAGGATCTGTGTTTGGCCTCGTTCACAGGGCGGCTTTGCTAGCTGGGAGGCTCCCTGCTCCTAGGTCTGCCTTGAGTGCCGAGCTGATCACTCGTT
Source organism: Bufo bufo (assembly GCF_905171765.1). Lineage (NCBI taxonomy): Eukaryota > Metazoa > Chordata > Amphibia > Anura > Bufonidae > Bufo > Bufo bufo. Next base: position 151,525,680 of record NC_053395.1, on the reverse strand, counting down.
GCTCGACTTGTCTGTCTGTCAGTCATGTGACGCTGGCCACGTCACCTGACCCTCACTCCCCACTATAAATACAGACGGCCTGCTGCTACAGGTTGCCTTTTATTTTACTCTCTTAGGCTGTATTGTTAGCTACTCTATTGATTGACCTCTGGAATTTGACCTTGACCGTTTCCTGACCTCCCTTTGCCTGCTCCCTTGGATTTGACGCTACATCTCGGATTCTGACCTCGGCTCGTTCTCAGATTTGCCACCTGCCTCTTCCCTTTGTATTAACGTGACCTCCCGGACTTACCTCGACTAGCTGACCCGCCTTTGCCTTCTCCTTCTCAGTGTACCTCTCTCTTGTCCACTTCCTTGTCTATTTGTCTGCCTGCATCTCGCGTACCGTTCTCTGCCTAGCTGTCCGGTACCCTCTCTGTTCCTTCCTCCCCTACCTGGCACTTACGGAGGTTAGGGACCATCGCCCAGTTGCGCCCCGTCACCTAGGGTGGGTGGTGCAAGTAGGCAGGGACAGGGTTGAGGGTGGCAGTCTAGGGGGTGCACTTCCTTCTACCTTCCTTTTCCCATGACGCATTGTTTGTACAACTCTTGAATACATATTTAGAATGCTTTACTATTAGTGTTGAGCGTGAATATTCGAATAGCGAATTTTAACCACTTCAGCCCCCAGTGCTTAAACACCCTGAAAGACCAGGCCACTTTTTACACTTCTGACCTACACTACTTTCACCGTTTATTGCTCGGTCATGCAACTTACCACCCAAATGAATTTTACCTCCTTTTCTTCTCACTAATAGAGCTTTTATTTGGTGGTATTTCATTGCTGCTGACATTTTTACTTTTTTTGTTATTAATCGAAATTTAACGATTTTTTTGCAAAAAAATGACATTTTTCACTTTCAGTTGTAAAATTTTGCAAAAAAAACGAGATCCATATAGAAATTTTGCTCTAAATTTATAGTTCTACATGTCTTTGATAAAAAAAAAATGTTTGGGTAAAAAAAAAATGGTTTGGGTAAAAGTTATAGCGTTTACAAACTATGGTACAAAAATGTGAATTTCCGCTTTTTGAAGCAGCTCTGACTTTCTGAGCACCTGTCATGTTTCCTGAGGTTCTACAATGCCCAGACAGTACAAACACCCCACAAATGACCCCATTTCGGAAAGTACACACCCTAAGGTATTCGCTGATGGGCATAGTGAGTTCATAGAACTTTTTATTTTTTGTCACAAGTTAGCGGAAAATGATGATTTTTTTTTTTTTTTCTTACAAAGTCTCATATTCCACTAACTTGTGACAAAAAATAAAAACTTCTATGAACTCACTATGCCCATCAGCGAATACCTTGGGGTCTCTTATTTCCAAAATGGGGTCACTTGTGGGGTAGTTATACTGCCCTGGCATTCTAGGGGCCCAAATGTGTGGTAAGGAGTTTGAAATCAAATTCTGTAAAAAATGACCTGTGAAATCCGAAAGGTGCTCTTTGGAATATGGGCCCCTTTGCCCACCTAGGCTGCAAAAAAGTGTCACACATCTGGTATCTCCGTACTCAGGAGAAGGTGGGGAATGTGTTTTGGGGTGTCTTTTTACATATACCCATGCTGGGTGAGATAATTATCTTGGTCAAATGCCAACTTTGTATAAAAAAAATGGGAAAAGTTGTCTTTTGCCAAGATATTTCTCTCACCCAGCATGGGTATATGTAAAATGACACCCCAAAACACATTCCCCACCTTCTCCTGAGTACGGCAATACCAGATGTGTGACACTTTTTTGCAGCCTAGGTGGGCAAAGGGGCCCATATTCCAAAGAGCACCTTTCGGATTTCACAGGTCATTTTTTACAGAATTTGAATTCAAACTCCTTACCACACATTTGGGCCCCTAGAATGCCAGGGCAGTATAACTACCCCACAAGTGACCCCATTTTGGAAAGAAGACACCCCAAGGTATTCCGTGAGGGGCATGGCAAGTTCCTAGAATTTTTTATTTTTTGTCACAAGTTAGTGGAAAATGATGATTTTTTTTTTTTTTTTCATACAAAGTCTCATATTCCACTAACTTGTGACAAAAAATAAAAACTTCCATGAACTCACTATGCCCATCAGCGAATACCTTGGGGTCTCTTCTTTCCAAAATGGGGTCACTTGTGGGGTAGTTATACTGCCCTGGCATTCTAGGGGCCCAAATGTGTGGTAAGGAGTTTGAAATCAAATTCTGTAAAAAATGACCTGTGAAATCCGAAAGGTGCTCTTTGGAATATGGGCCCCTTTGCCCACTTAGGCTGCAAAAAAGTGTCACACATCTGGTATCTCCGTACTCAGGAGAAGGTGGGGAATGTGTTTTGGGGTGTCTTTTTACATATACCCATGCTGGGTGAGATAAATATCTTGGTCAAATGCCAACTTTGTATAAAAAAATGGGAAAAGTTGTCTTTTGCCAAGATATTTCTCTCACCCAGCAGGGGTATATGTAAAATGACACCCCAAAACACATTCCCCACCTTCTCCTGAGTATGGAGATACCAGATGTGTGACACTTTTTTGCAGCCTAGGTGGGCAAAGGGGCCCATATTCCAAAGAGCACCTTTCGGATTTCACAGGTCATTTTTTACAGAATTTGATTTCAAACTCCTTACCACACATTTGGGCCCCTAGAATGCCAGGGCAGTATAACTACCCCACAAGTGACCCCATTTTGGAAAGAAGAGACCCCAAGGTATTCGCTGATGGGCATAGTGAGTTCATGGAAGTTTTTATTTTTTGTCACAAGTTAGTGGAATATGAGACTTTGTATGAAAAAAAAATAAATAAAAATCAGCATTTTCCACTAACTTGTGACAAAAAATAAAAAATTCTAGGAACTCGCCATGCCCCTCACGGAATACCTTGGGGTGTCTTCTTTCCAAAATGGGGTCACTTGTGGGGTAGTTATACTGCCCTGGCATTTTCCAGGGGCCCTAATGTGTGGTAAGTAGGTAAATGACCTGTGAAATCCTAAAGGTGCTCTTTGGAATATGGGCCCCTTTGCCCACCTAGGCTGCAAAAAAGTGTCACACATGTGGTATCGCCGTATTCAGGAGAAGTTGGGGAATGTGTTTTGGGGTGTCATTTTACATATACCCTTGCTGGGTGAGAGAAATATCTTGGCAAAAGACAACTTTTCCCATTTTTTTATACAAAGTTGGCATTTGACCAAGATATTTATCTCACCCAGCATGGGTATATGTAAAATGACACCCCAAAACACATTCCCCAACTTCTCCTGAGTACGGCGATACCAGATGTGTGACACTTTTTTGCAGCCTAGATGCATATTTGGATACCAGACTTCTTCTCACGCTTTGAGGCCCCTAGAATGCCAGGGCAGTATAAATACCCCACATGTGACCCCATTTTGGAAAGAAGACACCCCAAGGTATTCAATGAGGGGCATGGCGAGTTCATAGAAATTTTTTTTTTTTGGCACAAGTTAGCGGAAATTGATATTTTTAATTTTTTTCTCACAAAGTCTCCCGTTCCGCTAACTTGGGACAAAAATTTCAATCTTTCATGGACTCAATATGCCCCTCACGGAATACCTGGGGGTGTCTTCTTTCCGAAATGGGGTCACATGTGGGGTATTTATACTGCCCTGGCATTCTAGGGGCCCTAAAGCGTGAGAAGAAGTCTGGAATATAAATGTCTAAAAATTTTTACGCATTTGGTTTCCGTGAGGGGTATGGTGAGTTCATGTGAGATTTTATTTTTTGACACAAGTTAGTGGAATATGAGACTTTGTAAGAAAAAAAAAAAATAATTCCGGTAACTTGGGCCAAAAAAATGTCTGAATGGAGCCTTACAGAGGGGTGATCAATGACAGGGGGGGTGATCAATGACAGGGGGGGTGATCAATGACAGGGGGGTGATCAATGACAGGGGGTTGATCAATGACAGGGGGGTGATCAGGGAGTCTATATGGGGTGATCACCACAGTCATTGATCACGCCCCTGTAAGGCTTCATTCAGACGTCCGGATGCGTTTTGCGGATCCGATCCATCTATCAGTGGATCCGTAAAAATCATGCGGACGTCTGAATGGAGCTTTACAGGGGGGTAATCAATGACAGGGGGGTAAACAATGACAGGGGGGTGATCAGGGAGTCTATATGGGGTGATCACCACAGTCATTGATCACGCCCCTGTAAGGCTTCATTCAGACGTCCGGATGCGTTTTGCGGATCCGATCCATCTATCAGTGCATCCGTAAAAATCATGCGGACATCTGAATGGAGCTTTACAGGGGGGTAATCAATGACAGGGGGGTGATCAGGGAGTCTATATGGGGTGATCACCACAGTCATTGATCATGCCCCTGTAAGGCTTCATTCAGACGTCCGGATGCGTTTTGCGGATCGGATCCATCTATCAGTGCATCCGTAAAAATCATGCGGACATCTGAATGGAGCTTTACAGGGGGGTGATCAGGGAGTCTATATGGGGTGATCACCACAGTCATTGATCATGCCCCTGTAAGGCTTCATTCAGACGTCCGGATGCGTTTTGCGGATCGGATCCATCTATCAGTGCATCCGTAAAAATCATGCGGACATCTGAATGGAGCTTTACAGGGGGGTAATCAATGACAGGGGGGGTGATCACCACAGTCATTGATCATGCCCCTGTAAGGCTTCATTCAGACGTCCGGATGCGTTTTGCGGATCGGATCCATCTATCAGTGCATCCGTAAAAATCATGCGGACATCTGAATGGAGCTTTACAGGGGGGTGATCAGGGAGTCTATATGGGGTGATCACCACAGTCATTGATCATGCCCCTGTAAGGCTTCATTCAGACGTCCGGATGCGTTTTGCGGATCGGATCCATCTATCAGTGCATCCGTAAAAATCATGCGGACATCTGAATGGAGCTTTACAGGGGGGTGATCAGGGAGTCTATATGGGGTGATCACCACAGTCATTGATCATGCCCCTGTAAGGCTTCATTCAGACGTCCGGATGCGTTTTGCGGATCGGATCCATCTATCAGTGCATCCGTAAAAATCATGCGGACATCTGAATGGAGCTTCACAGGGGGGTGATCAGGGAGTCTATATGGGGTGATCACCACAGTCATTGATCACGCCCCTGTAAGGCTTCATTCAGACGTCCGGATGCGTTTTGCGGATCCGATCCATCTATCAGTGGATCCGTAAAAATCATGCGGACGTCTGAATGGAGCTTTACAGGGGGTTGATCAATGACAGGGGTGTAATCAATGACAGGGGGGGTGATCAGGGAGTCTATATGGGGTGATAACCACAGTCATTGATCACGCCCCTGTAAGGCTTCATTCAGACGTCCGGATGCGTTTTGCGGATCCGATCCATCTATCAGTGGATCCGTAAAAATCATGCGGACATCTGAATGGAGCTTTACAGGGGGGTGATCATTGACAGGGGGGTAATCAATGACAGGGGGGTGATCAGGGAGTCTATATGGGGTGATCAGGGGTGATCAGGGGCTAATAAGGGGTTAATAAGTGACGGGGGGGGGGGTGTAGTGTAGTGTAGTGGTGCTTGGTGGGACTTTACTGAGCTGCCTGTGTGGTCGATCCAAACAAATGGGACCACCAGAGGACCAGGTAGCAGGTATATTAGACGCTGTTATCAAAACAGCGTCTAATATACCTGTTAGGGGTTAAAAAAAACACATCTCCAGCCTGCCAGCGAACGATCGCCGCTGGCAGGCTGGAGATCAACTCTCTTACCTTCCGTTCCTGTGAGCGCGCGCGCCTGTGTGCGCGCGTTCACAGGAAATCTCGGCCATCGCGAGATGACGCATATATGCGTGACTCTGCGCAGGGCTGCCACCTCCGGAACGCGATCCTGCGTTAGGCGGTCCGGAGGTGGTTAATAGTGAATATCGGCACTGCGAGAATTCGCAAACATTTAGAATATAGTGCTATATATTTGTAATGACGAATATTCGTCATTTTTTTTCCATCTGAACACATGATTCCTCCCTGCTTCTTGCTTGTGGGCCAATGACTCATTGGCTCACAAGAAAGAAGCAGGGAGGAATCATGTGTTCACTTCAGATGTAAAAAAATGACGAATATTCTAAAAAACAAATATATAGCACTATATTGAATATATATGTGCTATATATACTTTTTTTTTTTGAATATTCGTCTTTTTTTCCATCTGAAGTCAAGATTCCTCCCTGCTTAAGTTGCTTGTGGGCCAATCATTCATTGGCCCACAAGCAAGAAGCAGGGAGGAATTATGTGTTCAGATGGAAAAAAATGACAAATATTCTAAAAACAAATATATAGCACTATATTCTATAGTGCTATATATTCCTTTTTGACCCACGCCTGTATTGAGTGCGAAATATTCACATATTATGCAATCATTACCTTGCAGATTTTCATGTAAAAAAAAAAAGTATGTAAAATATAACGAATATACGAATTTGCGAATATATGACGAATATTCTGCAAAATATTTGCGAAATATCACGAATTCGAATATGACCCCTGCCGCTCATCACTATTTACTATTCAAAATGCTCCAGAATTGTCAATTTCTGCCAAAAATCTGACCTACATGCTTTACACCATATTAACTGTTTTAGAAACTGTGGGGCACATTTATTATTACTGGTCTTTTAGATGCCGGTATTAATAACCCCTGTGCTGGCAGTGGATCCGCCAAAGTTATGTACAGGAGCTAGCCTCTACATAACTTTGGCGCATGCACAGCTAGTCTAAATATTTGCCAGCAAGGAAGTTTGTCTAAGTATGCCTAAAACAGGCGTAGAAAATGATAAATGAGACAGGCCTGATGGCCTGTCCCCTTCCAAGCCCATGCCACGTCCCCTTTTTTAGACCTGGTGTGAGTAGGGAAAAGTGGCACATTGCGTTGCAAATAACCTTTGCGCCACAATCTGTGACAGATATACGCCAGAAAACTGGCGTATATCTGATATTAAATGATTTCCTTATTTTTTACATCCAACAAGGGGCGTGACTTAGGAAGAAGGGCATATCTTCACAAGAAAGGGTCCTGCCTTACTTGCTACATCAAAAAAATACTCCACAAAATTTTGTAATCTAAGCCAACATATAGTCAGTGCAAAGTTAGACTAGACAGCCTAAAGATGATCCAAATTTATCATCCAGTATCAGCCACTGTAATAAATCTAGTGCAAGTTAAGACGTTCTAAGGGACATTTATCAAGACTGGCATATCTATACACCGGTCCTGATGTTCGGTTTTGTGTGACTCTGAACTTTTTGACAAGTGGTAGGCAATTAACCACCTCAGCCCCCAGTGCTTAAACACCCTGAAAGACCAGGCCACTTTTTACACTTCTGACCTACACTACTTTCACCATTTATTGCTCGGTCATGCAACTTACCACCCAAATGAATTTTACCTCCTTTTCTTCTCACTAATAGAGCTTTCATTTGGTGGTATTTCATTGCTGCTGACATTTTTACTTTTTTTGTTATTAATCGAAATTTAACGATTTTTTTGCAAAAAAATGACATTTTTTACTTTCAGTTGTAAAATTTTGCAAAAAAAAACGACATCCATATATAAATTTTGCTCTAAATTTATTGTTCTACATGTCTTTGATAAAAAAAAAAAATGTTTGGGTAAAAAAAAATGGTTTGGGTAAAAGTTATAGCGTTTACAAACTATGGTACAAAAATGTGAATTTCCGCTTTTTGAAGCAGCTCTGACTTTCTGAGCACCTGTCATGTTTCCTGAGGTTCTACAATGGCCAGAGAGTACAAACACCCCACAAATGACCCCATTTCGGAAAGTACACACCCTAAGGTATTCGCTGATGGGCATAGTGAGTTCATAGAACTTTTTATTTTTTGTCACAAGTTAGTGGAAAATGATGATTTTTTTTTTTCTTACAAAGTCTCATATTCCACTAACTTGTGACAAAAAATAAAAACTTCTATGAACTCACTATGCCCATCACGAAATACCTTGGGGTCTCTTCTTTCCAAAATGGGGTCACTTGTGGGGTAGTTATACTGCCCTGGCATTCTAGGGGCCCAAATGTGTGGTAAGGAGTTTGAAATCAAATTCTGTAAAAAATGACCTGTGAAATCCGAAAGGTGCTCTTTGGAATATGGGCCCCTTTGACCACCTTGGCTGCAAAAAAAGTGTCACACATCTGGTATCTCCGTACTCAGGAGAAGGTGGGGAATGTGTTTTGGGGTGTCTTTTTACATATACCCATGCTGGGTGAGATAAATATCTTGGTCAAATGCCAACTTTGTATAAAAAAATGGGAAAAGTTGTCTTTTGCCAAGATATTTCTCTCACCCAGCATGGGTATATGTAAAATGACACCCCAAAACACATTCCCCACCTTCTCCTGAGTACGGCAATACCAGATGTGTGACACTTTTTTGCAGCCTAGGTGGGCAAAGGGGCCCATATTCCAAAGAGCACCTTTCGGATTTCACAGGTCATTTTTTACAGAATTTGATTTCAAACTCCTTACCACACATTTGGGCCCCTAGAATGCCAGGGCAGTATAACTACCCCACAAGTGACCCCATTTTGGAAAGAAGACACCCCAAGGTATTCCGTGAGGGGCATGGCAAGTTCCTAGAATTTTTTATTTTTTGTCACAAGTTAGTGGGAAATGATAATTTTTTTTTTTTTTTTTTCATACAAAGTCTCATATTTCACTAACTTGTGACAAAAAATAAAAACTTCCATGAACTCACTATGCCCATCAGCGAATACCTTGGGGTCTCTTCTTTCCAAAATGGGGTCACTTGTGGGGTAGTTATACTGCCCTGGCATTCTAGGGGCCCAAATGTGTGGTAAGTAGGTAAATGACCTGTGAAATCCTAAAGGTGCTCTTTGGAATATGGGCCCCTTTGCCCACCTAGGCTGCAAAAAAGTGTCACACATGTGGTATCGCCGTATTCAGGAGAAGTTGGGGAATGTGTTTTGGGGTGTCATTTTACATATACCCATGCTGGGTGAGAGAAATATCTTGGCAAAAGACAACTTTTCCCATTTTTTTATACAAAGTTGGCATTTGACCAAGATATTTCTCTCACCCAGCATGGGTATATGTAAAATGACACCCCAAAACACATTCCCCAACTTCTCCTGAATACGGAGATACCAGATGTGTGACACTTTTTCGCAGCCTAGATGCGCAAAGGTGCCCAAATTCCTTTTAGGAGGGCATTTTTAGACATTTGGATACCAGACTTCTTCTCACGCTTTGGGGCCCCTAGAATGCCAGGGCAGTATAAATTCTCCACATGTGACCCCATTTTGGAAAGAAGACACCCCAAGGTATTCAATGAGAGGCATGGCGAGTTCATAGAATTTTTTTTTTTTTGGCACAAGTTAGCGGAAATTGATATTTTAAATTTTTTTCTCACAAAGTCTCCCGTTCCGCTAACTTAGGACAAAAATTTCAATCTTTCATGGACTCAATATGCCCCTCACGGAATACCTGGGGGTGTCTTCTTTCCGAAATGGGGTCACATGTGGGGTATTTATACTGCCCTGGCATTCTAGGGGCCCTAAAGCGTGAGAAGAAGTCTGGAATATAAATGTCTAAAAAATTTTACGCATTTGGTTTCCGTGAGGGGTATGGTGAGTTCATGTGAGATTTTATTTTTTGACACAAGTTAGTGGAATATGAGACTTTGTAAGAAAAAAGAAATAAATTCCGCTAACTTGGGCCAAAAAAATGTCTGAATGGAGCCTTACAGAGGGTGATCAATGACAGGGGGGGTGATCAATGACAGGGGGGGTGATCAATGACAGGGGGGGTGATCAGGGAGTCTATATGGGGTGATCACCACAGTCATTGATCATGCCCCTGTAAGGCTTCATTCAGACGTCCGGATGCGTTTTGCGGATCGGATCCATCTATCAGTGCATCCGTAAAAATCATGCGGACATCTGAATGGAGCTTTACAGGGGGTTGATCAATGACAGGGGTGTAATCAATGACAGGGGGGTGATCAGGGAGTCTATATGGGGTGATAACCACAGTCATTGATCACGCCCCTGTAAGGCTTCATTCAGACGTCCGGATGCGTTTTGCGGATCTGATCCATCTATCAGTGCATCCGTAAAAATCATGCGGACATCTGAATGGAGCTTTACAGGGGGTTGATCAATGACAGGGGGGGTGATCAATGACAGGGGGGGTGATCAGGGAGTCTATATGGGGTGATCACCACAGTCATTGATCACGCCCCTGTAAGGCTTCATTCAGACGTCCGGATGCGTTTTGCGGATCGGATCCATCTATCAGTGCATCCGTAAAAATCATGCGGACATCTGAATGGAGCTTTACAGGGGGTTGATCAATGACAGGGGTGTAATCAATGACAGGGGGGTGATCAGGGAGTCTATATGGGGTGATAACCACAGTCATTGATCACGCCCCTGTAAGGCTTCATTCAGACGTCCGGATGCGTTTTGCGGATCTGATCCATCTATCAGTGCATCCGTAAAAATCATGCGGACATCTGAATGGAGCTTTACAGGGGGTTGATCAATGACAGGGGGGGTGATCAATGACAGGGGGGGTGATCAGGGAGTCTATATGGGGTGATCACCACAGTCATTGATCATGCCCCTGTAAGGCTTCATTCAGACGTCCGTATGCGTTTTGCGGATCGGATCCATCTATCAGTGCATCCGTAAAAATCATGCGGACATCTGAATGGAGCTTTACAGGGGGTTGATCAATGACAGGGGTGTAATCAATGACAGGGGGGTGATCAGGGACTCTATATGGGGTGATAACCACAGTCATTGATCACGCCCCTGTAAGGCTTCATTCAGACGTCCGGATGCATTTTGCGGATCTGATCCATCTATCAGTGCATCCGTAAAAATCATGCGGACATCTGAATGGAGCTTTACAGGGGGTTGATCAATGACAGGGGTGTAATCAATGACAGGGGGGTGATCAGGGAGTCTATATGGGGTGATCACCACAGTCATTGATCATGCCCCTGTAAGGCTTCATTCAGACGTCCGGATGCGTTTTGCGGATCGGATCCATCTATCAGTGCATCCGTAAAAATCATGCGGACATCTGAATGGAGCTTTACAGGGGGTTGATCAATGACAGGGGTGTAATCAATGACAGGGGGGTGATCAGGGAGTCTATATGGGGTGATAACCACAGTCATTGATCATGCCCCTGTAAGGCTTCATTCAGACGTCCGGATGCGTTTTGCGGATCGGATCCATCTATCTGTGCATCCGTAAAAATCATGCGGACATCTGAATGGAGCTTTACAGGGGGTTGATCAATGACAGGGGTGTAATCAATGACAGGGGGGTGATCAGGGAGTCTATATGGGGTGATAACCACAGTCATTGATCATGCCCCTGTAAGGCTTCATTCAGACGTCCGGATGTGTTTTGCGGATCGGATCCATCTATCAGTGCATCCGTAAAAATCATGCGGACATCTGAATGGAGCTTTACAGGGGGGTAATCAAGGACAGGGGGGTAATCAATGACAGGGGGGTGATCAGGGAGTCTATATGGGGTGATCACCATAGTCATTGATCACGCCCCTGTAAGGCTTCATTCAGACGTCCGGATGCGTTTTGCGGATCCGATCCATCTATCAGTGGATCCGTAAAAATCATGCGGACATCTGAATGGAGCTTTACAGGGGGGTGATCAATGACAGGGGGGTAATCAATGACAGGGGGGTGATCAGGGAGTCTATATGGGGTGATCAGGGGTGATCAAGGGTGAATAAGGGGTTAATAAGTGACAGGGGGGGGGGTGTAGTGTAGTGGTGCTTGGTGCAACATATTACTGAGCTACCTGTGTCCTCTGGTGGTCGATCCAAACAAAGGGGACCACCAGAGGACCAGGTAGCAGGTATATTAGACGCTGTTATCAAAACAGCGTCTAATATACCTGTTAGGGGTTAAAAAAATCACATCTCCAACCTGCCAGCGAACGATCGCCGCTGGCAGGCTGGAGATCAACTCTCTTACCTTCCGATCCTGTGAACGCGCGCGCCTGTGTGCGCGCGTTCACAGGAAATCTCGCGTCTCGCGAGAGGACGCACCGGCGCGTCCACCCAGAACAACAGGACCGCCGCAAAGACGCAATCCTGCGTACGGCGGTCCTGGGGTGGTTAAGAGTGCCGTGTTTGTGTGAGGGGAGGCGGGGCTTTAATTATTTAAACCTGGCTCTCCTGCCCCCACTTGTCGGTTCGAATGCTTTCGAAACGGCTCATGGGTTGGCTGTCCTTCCAGAGAGGTCGCGTGTCTCGTTGTTAGTTCGTGCGGTCGGCGGCGCCGGGCTCATCGCTGCGGAGAATAGGTAGGCCGGGTGGCTGCACACCCGTCTCGTTATTTATGTCATGTCATGCTGCCGGGCGTGCCCGCCGGTCCCCAGCCGCACCTGTGACTGCCCGCACTTCCGATCCGCTCCAGGCACCCCACTCCCACATGCAGCGTCCCCCAGGCTAAACTGTACAACAGCCTCCTCACCTGTGGCTCCGTTGCGGCGAGTCACACTCCCGCTCTCATACCATCGCACGCAGCGCATCGGTCACGCCGGCCATCGGCTCCACAGTGCGGCTCACTGCCCTTCGGCGCTCTAGCAGGTCCTGGTCTGAGAGAGGGCGACACCTACAGGCCATGCTGGTACTGCAGTCCAGGTACTGGGCTCCTTGCTCAGCACCAGTGGCTAGGCACTAAGGCAGGCGTCAGTTGAAAAAAAAAAAAAAAAAATTTAAGTATTAAATAAAAGAGGGTTCAAGGAAGGGGGAAGGCCACTACGCCTTGCGCACGCAGCCTGGCCGCCCATAAACCATACGGTACATCGGGAGTCAGTGGGTCGGCTTCGGGCGCAGCCGCGACAAGCCGGTGGTTAGCTAGGGAGCGGTTGCGTGGGTGAAGGGTCACTCAGCCGAGGTTCGCTCACTCACATGTCTGTCCTTGTTTATTCAGGTCCACAGGTGGTTGGCTACTTTGCGATACTGTGGGGTTTGTGGCTGTTATGGCCGCCAGGTGAGTCAGGTGTGGTGCGCATGCGTGGGCCACCACCCTTTTTACTCCTGCGTGGGCTTGGGGGACTGGGTATGGTGGCCGATCAATGCTCAGGCCACTGGCGCATGTCTTGCAGGGTGGCGCCTACAGTCGTGGCCTTTGGTGGGAAGTTGAAAAAAAAATATATATATAAAAAAAAATAATAATATATATATATATATATATATATATATAGATATAAATTTTGTTTTGCCAGGTCTGTCACGACTACAGACTCGTTATAAAGCCCTGCCACGACTGAAGGCATTTAGTCTGTCACGACTACAGACTCGTTATAAAGCCCTGCCACGACTGCAGGCATCAGTCTGTCACGACTACAGACCCGCTCTAAAGCCCTGCCACGACTGCAGGCATCAGTCTGTCACGATTACAGACCCGTTATAAAGCCCTGCCACGACTGCAGGCATCAGTCTGTCACGACTACAGACTCGTTATAAAGTCCTGCCACGACTGCAGGCATCAGTCTGTCATGACTACAGACTCGTTATAAAGTCCTGCCACGACTGCGGGCATCAGTCTGTCACGACTACAGACCCGCTCTAAAGCCCTGCCACGACTGCAGGCATCAGTCTGTCACGACTACAGACCCGTTATAAAGCCCTGCCACGACTGCAGGCATCAGTCTGTCACGACTACAGACTCGTTATAAAGTCCTGCCATGACTGCAGGCATCAGTCTGTCATGACTACAGACCCGTTATAAAGCCCTGCCACGACTGCAGGCATCAGTCTGTCACGACTACAGACCCGCTCTAAAGCCCTGCCACGACTGCAGGCACAAATCTGTTATGACTATAGACTCATTATATAGGCCTGCCATGACTGCAGGCATTATTCTCATGTCAACAGACTCGTGAGGTAATACTACCACGTCTACAGGCGATGGTCCGTTACCGCTACTCTCGATGTAGGGTCCCCTCACGTCTACAGGGGCTAGTTGGTCACATCCACAGACTCGGTCGCACTCCCGTTGACTACAGGCACTGGGTGGGCATCTACGGGTAGTTGCGTCACGACTACGCACGCGGGTCAGCCACGGCCTGGGAGGTCAGCCTTCACGGTCACAGGTAGGTCCAGTCAGGCTTCAGTCTCCCAGCGGGTTCCAGTCACAATAACCAGCCCCTAGGTGAGGGAGGGCACTCCCGCACCGGCACACAATGCCAGGGAGCTGTGCGGCTCCTCACGCGGGACACGGTTCAAACCAGTGGGGCTGGGGCCCACGGTAAAGGAAGGGCTCCCTCTGATCCGGTGCACATTGCCAGGGAGTGGCGCTGCTCCCCACACGGTACGAGTGTCCAGCCGGCGGTGGGTCGGCCCTAGCTGAGGAGGGAGGATCCCCCGCACTGGTGCATTCTGCCAGGGAGCAGCGTGAGCTCCCCACGCGGCTGGGGGGTAAAGGCTCCTCATCTTCAATAAAGTCTGTCACGGGCCGCCGTGCCGTTAGGTAGGCAGGGATCAGGGGAAGGAGTACTAGGCTCGGTCAGGGGGAGCAGATCATAGGCGGTGGCTGGCTTCCTGCTGCCGGCCGTACATAAGGTTCCAAAGGGGTTATTTAGGCACAGGATGTTAGTTAGTCCGTGCAGGTGATCTGCGTTATACCATGCTCTTCATGCTCGTACTCAGAGCTGTGCCCATACGGGAGCTGCTTAAGTAGTTTATAGTTTAAAAAAATATATAATAATTTTGAGTCTCTCACGCATGGCTTCTCCGTTTTAGGTTACACATATGACTCCGCCATTAGAGTCTCTCACGCATAGCTTCTCCGTTTTAGGTTTACACATATGACTCCGCCATCTGAGTCTCTCACGCATGGCTTCTCCGTTTTAGGTTACACATATGACTCCGCCATTAGAGTCTCTCACGCATGGCTTCTCCGTTTTAGGTTACACATATGACTCCGCCATTAGAGTCTCTCACGCATGGCTTCTCCGTTTTAGGTTACACATATGACTCCGTCATTAGAGTCTCTCACGCATGGCTTCTCCGTTTTAGGTTACACATATGACTCCGCCATTAGAGTCTCTCACGCATGGCATCTCCGTTTGAGGTTACACATATGACTCCGCCATTAGAGTCTCTCACGCATGGCTTCTCCGTTTTAGGTTACACATATGACTCTGCCATTAGAGTCTCTCACGCATGGCTTCTCCGTTTTAGGTTACACATATGACTCAGCCATTAGAGTCTCTCACGCATGGCTTCTCCGTGTTAGTTTTACACATACGACTCCGCCATTAGAGTCTCTCACGCATGGCTTCTCCGTTTAAGGTTTGCACATATGACTCCGCCATTAGAATCTCTCACGCATGGCTTCTCCGTTTTAGGTTACACATATGACTCCGCCATTAGAGTCTGTCACGCATGGCTTCTCCGTTTTAGGTTACACATATGACTCCGCCATTAGAGTCTCTCACGCATGGCTTCTCCGTTTTAGGTTACACATATGACTCCGCCATTAGAGTCTCTCACGCATGGCTTCTCCGTGTTAGTTTTACACATACGACTCCGCCATTAGAGTCTCTCACGCATGGCTTCTCCGTTTAAGGTTTGCACATATGACTCCGCCATTAGAATCTCTCACGCATGGCTTCTCCGTTTTAGGTTACACATATGACTCCGCCATTAGAGTCTGTCACGCATGGCTTCTCCGTTTTAGGTTACACATATGACTCCGCCATTAGAGTCTCTCACGCATGGCATCTCCGTTTTAGGTTACACATATGACTCCGCCATTAGAGTCTCTCACGCATGTCCGTTTGAGGTTACACATATGACTCCGCCATTAGAGTCTGTCACGCATGGCTTCTACGTTTTAGGTTTACACATATGACTCCGCCATTAGAATCTCTCACGCATGGCTTCTCCGTTTTAGGTTACACATATGACTCCGCCATTAGAGTCTCTCACGCATGACTTCTCCGTTTTAGGTTACACATATGACTCCGCCATCTGAGTCTCTCACGCATGGCTTCTCCGTTTTAGTTTTACACATATGACTCCGCCATTAGAGTCTCTCACGCAGAGCTTCTCCGTTTTAGTTTTACACATATGACTCCGCCATTAGTCTCTCACGCATGGCTCCACCATTAGTCTCTCGCGCATGGCTTCTCCGCTTTAGGTTTACACACATGACTCCGCCATTAGAGTCTCTCACGCATGGAGAAAAAAAATAAATAAATAAAGATTCCTCACCAGGCCCAGCTGCGCTGGGACTAGTCTCTCATCTCACCATAGCTAAGAGACTGATAGCCAATTCCTTGGCCAGTAATACTCTGAGGGCTTACAGGACAGCTTGGCACCTGTTTCAGAGATATGAGAACACCTACCCGGCCGCTGGCCGGGGGCCTATCACTCACCTATTGGGCTTCGTCTGGGTTTTGCCACTCTCAATTAAACCTGTCCTATAGCATTGTTAACTATACATGGCAGGTATTCAGCACCATTGGTACATCCTACATCCGGACCTACCGTCACTCTTCTCCGCCCACCCGATCAAAGCGGCGTTGAAGGGTTTGCGCAAGATGTCTGTTGTGAAACGACATGTGCGTCAGCCATTTACCGGTAGCTTGTTCAGGCCGTGACAGACAAACTGCAGGGTAAACCGTTCGGGCTGCAAGTTAGCGCTCTGGTAGAAACAGCCTTGTACCTGGCCTTCCATGGATTCCTCAGGTCAGGCGAGCTCATGGGCACCAATACGCTGGCTGGGTGCTTGCAGAAAGGTCAGCTCATCCGGCACGGGTCCATCTATGTCCTCACCTTGGCCTCGTCCAAGACGTCACGGCCGGGGGAATCAGTGGCGGTCAGATACTTTCCCACGGACAGCAGATGGTGTCCGGTGCAGGCCTTGAAGGCTTGGCTGCATAGTATTTAGTCCAAGCGGCATGTTCTCCCGTACTCGAACTAGGCAATGCCCGGCTAACCACCGCGGCCTTTCTTACGTACATTCAGGTTTAGTTGACAGGTTCAGGGGTCGGTCCTCTCTGGATCACAGGACATTCCTTCCGCATGGGCGTGGCAGCTGCGGCGTCCATGCATAAGGTGCCAGTACATGTCATCAAACGGTTGGGTCGTCGCAGTTCCGCGTGTTCCATGCGTTATATCCCGGATCCTTATACGAAATATCACTGGTTTTCGAGTTTTGGTTTGTAGTTTCTGTTATCAAGTTTTCAAACTCCTATGCATGGTTCTTTTGGCCCCTTTAGGCTACCCTTCGATAAGCAGTTCCGGCATAACTCTGCTGCTTCTAGGTAGGGGGGGTGGAGTATAGGATTAGGTAGGGGACCCTCTCATCATGAGCCGATCCGAGCACAAGTGGTAGGCAATTAAGAGTGCCGTGTTTGTGTGAGGGGAGGCGGGGCTTTAATTATTTAAACCTGGCTCTCCTGCCCCCACTTGTCGGTTCGAATGCTTTCGACCCACCCAGAAGCCCTCCCTTCTTCTCAGGACTCATCATTGGTGTGGCCCCCTTTAGGCTACCCTTCGATAAGCAGTTCCGGCATAACTCTGCTGCTTCTAGGTAAGGGGGGTGGAGTATAGGCTTAGGTAGGGGACCCTCTCATCATGAGCCGATCCGAGCACAAATTCAGACTGAATCACAAACTGATAGAACCAGTTCTCTCATCCTTAGTGCCTTCTTTGGGCATGTGAGCATCAGAACTGGACTATGGTTTTGCGACAAAATCTATTATTGATGCAAATGAAAATAAGTATTCAGACAACAGTACAATTTCATAAGGAGTCTAGAACAGATTCTAGAACAGGGATGGCCAACCTGCGGCTCTCCAGCTGTTGCAAAACAACAACTCCACGCATGTCCAAACTGCCTACAGCTATCAGCCTACAGCAGGGCATGTAGGGAATTGCAGTGACTGCATTGGAAGAGTTAACAACTAAGACAAAAAGAAAGCTCCTGAAAGCAGTTACCCATGGCCAAGATGAGTAATAAATGTATATTTTATTGGCCAATGCTTTGCAAAATGAGTTCTTCTGCTTGTTCTAGACTTGTAGTTCTATATTAGACTCTTCTAGCGTCTTGCTGTTTTGTCACAATACTGCAACGTTGTTTACTTTAGCTTCTTCACAAAAGATAATCTAACAAAATTACATTAATTATAAACCAATATGCTCTGTTCAATTCCCCAGCGAATCCAACCTGGCAATGAGCATCTGTTCTCTTTTTCTGCGCTTGAGTTTGGAGAACACGATTCACAGCATTGCTCAATGTATAATTAACAGTAAAATTAAAAATGCACAAACCCTTCTAGCAGACTTCTTAACCCACATTATGCCAGAGGGGTCTACAACCTGTTGCAGAAGACATGACAATTTACCTAGGGCCATTTCTATGAATTCACTCCAGTTTGAAGCAATTAATGGTAATCACTTATAATATAGAAATGGGGCCTACATGTCTCATAGCCATGCTCTAAGAGCATAAAGTCACTAAGGAAACCTTGTTGAAAATTAAAATCTTAAAAGGGTTCTCCAAATTTTGAAAGAACACTAAATAAAAGTAGCCCCACATGTTAAAATAACAGAATACTACTTACCTGTTCAATCCCCTGCCTGTCCCCCAGCAGACACTATGGTATAGGCCCCGGTCTTTGTTTACAAGTGGCCAGCACTTGAACACTGCAGCTAATCCGTGGCCTCAGCAGTCACCTGCCACAAATCTAGCATCATGACTCCCACCACTGAGCTGTGATGCCAGTAGTAGGGCAGGTGACTATTTACTGGCTGCAGTGGTCACATTCAGGCTGCTTGGAAACAAAGATTGCAGGGTCCTCCAAAGCATCTGTGCAGAATTTCTGACAGGAGTTCTCCCAGATAAATCACTATTCAAAGTTGTGCGGGGAGGGTTGCCATGCCAACCAGCCAAGTTCTGACTGGCAAACTTATAAATGTGACTGGAAGCTGAGGCAATCAGGTTTATGACTTTTTGTTCAATTCTAGAGATAGTTGGGGGTTTAAAGATTCTGTACACCTTTGGGAGCAATTATTTAAAATTATTTCATTGTACTTATTTTGAGTTAAAATAATGTTTTCAATTGGTCTTTATTAAAAAATTTGAGTCCTCTTCTCTGTACAGCCTTGAGATTCTCAAGTAGCACTCTGTCTGTTTCCACTCTGTTCTGTCAGGCAGCTCTGCTGATGGCTCCTTTATCTCAATAAAGAGATAACAGTTATTAGATTACCAGCACAAAGTGAAAGTAGGATTCACACAGCTAGACAAACAGGTAACCCTTTGTAACAGAACAGTTGAATATTTTTATAGAAATGAAATAGAAAAAAATTATTTTAGCCCAAAATGAGTAAAATGCAATCATAAAAAAAATTGCCCCAAAGGTGTTCATAGAATTTAAGACTTCTGATTCCTGATTAAAGGGGTTATCTCATGAATAATGAAAATCAGATGTCATATAGTACCTTTCTAACAGAGCGAAAACCAGCCCTGTACCTCACATGGACCGAGATCTCCCATTCATTGCTCTGCTAGATTTATAACAAGCTGACAGCTCAGGGGGAATGTATTTTCTGCTGTATCTAAGGGTGTGTGTCCATGCTCTCCGTATCACAACTCAGGATACAGTTGAAAGATGAAACTGAACATGTGCAGCCTTCTTAATGACCCAGTCAAAGAAATAAGAAATTAAGTGGCACTATTATTAGGGGAACAGATAGGGAAATCTGTCACAAAGACCGTGATCGCCGAACAGTGTGCTGTCTTCCTGGCGCTAGAGTTAGACACATCGGATTAGGTTGACAGATTACTGGGAGGGGCTGGAGAAGATCCAGCGGTCATGGTCCATATCGGAACCAATGACAAAGTTAGAGGTAGGTGGAGAGTCCTTAAAAATTATTTCAGGGATTTAGGTCAAAAGCTTAGGGCAAGGACCTCAAAGGTAGTATTTTCCAAAATACTGCCTGTACCACGAGCCACACAAGAAAGGCAGCAGGAGATTAGGGAGATTAACAAGTGGCTCAAGAACTGGTGTAGGAAGGTGGGGTTTGGGTTCCTGGAGAACTGGGCCGACTTCTCTATCGGCTACAGGCTCTATCGTAGGGACGGGATGCACCTCAATGGGGAAGGGGCAGCTGTGCTGGGGAGAAAGATGGCTAGAAGGGTGGAGGAGTGTTTAAACTAGGGACTGGGGGGGGAGGGAAATTACATTATAGGAGGGGAAGATAGTGCAGATAGAGACCGGGGGCAAGGTAGTGGGACTGGGGGAGGAATGGAAGGAGGGACTAGAACACTTCAGAAGGAAAGGTGTAGGGTAAAAAATATACATAAACCTCTCAAATGTATGTATACTAATGCTAGAAGCCTGACTAATAAAACTGGGGAGCTGGAATTAGTGATGTGTGAGGAGAACTATGACATAGTGGGAATAACTGAGACATGGCTGGATGATAGCTATGACTGGGCAGTTAATGTACAAGGTTACAGTCTGTTTAGAAAGGATCATCAAAACCGGAGAGGGGGAGGGGTTTGCCATTATGTAAAGTCTTGTCTCCTATCTAAAGTCCACACTCCGTGAAGATATAAGTGAGGGACATGAACATGTGGAGTCACTGTGGGTAGAAATACATGGAGCTAAAAACAATAATAAATTACTAATAGGAGTTTACTATAAACCACCTAATATACCAGTCCACAGAAAATCTACTACTAAACGAGATAGACGAGGCGGCAAATCATAATGAGGTGGTTATTATGGGGGACTTCAACTACCCAGATATAGACTGGGAAACTGAAACTTGTATATCTCATAAAGGAAACAGGTTCTTGGCAATAACCAAAGACAATTACCTCTCCCAACTGGTCCCAACTGGTTCAGGACCCGACTAGAGGGACGGCCATACTGGACTTAGTATTAACCAATAGGCCTGACAGAACAACAGACGTGCAGGTTGGGGGACACCTGGGAAATAGTGACCATAAAGTAATAACCTTCCAATTATCATTCAAAAGAGCGTTTCTACAGGGAGGAACAAAAATACCAAACTTCAAAAAAGCTAAATTTAGCCAACTGAGAGAGGCCATAGGCCTAACTAAATGGGACAACGTCCTCAAAAATAAAAATGAAAGCCACAAAATGGGATATCTTTAAATGCATCCTAAAATCTCATTGTGAGAGGTACATGGGAATAAAAGGTTAAGGAAAAAAAAAGAAACGAATGTGGATAAATAGAACTGTAAAGAAAGCAATAAATGACAAAAAGAAAGCATATAATCACTAAAATTGGAGGGTAGCACGGAAGCACTGAAAAACTATAAGGAAAAAAATAGAACATGTAAAAAACAAATAAAAGCGGCCAAACTAGAGACCGAGAGATTAATTGCCAAAGAGAGTAAAACTAACCCTAAAATGTTCTTCAATTATATAAATGTTAAAAAGTATAAATCTGAAGGTGTCGGCCCTTTAAAAAGTAATGAGGGGGGAGTCGCAGAGAGCTACGAGGAGAAAGCAAAGCTGTTAAATATTTTTTTCTCTAATGTATTCACTGAGGAAAATAAACGCTTAGATGACATGCAGAATGTAAAAATAAATTCCCCATTAAAAGTGTCCTGTCTGACCCAGGAAGAAGTACATCAGCGACTTAAAAAGATTAAAATAGACAAATCGCCAGGAACGGATGGCATACACCCCCGTATCCTAAGGGAATTAAGTAATGTCATAGCCAGACCCTTATTTCTGATATTTGCGGACTCTATACTGACAGGGAATGTCCCACAGGATTGGCGCATGGCAATTGTGGTGCCAATATTCAAAAAGGGTCCAAAAACAGAGCCTGGAAACTATAGGCCGGTAAGTTTAACATCTGTCTTAGAGCATCTCAACAGAAATAAGCAAATAACGCCATATCAGCATGGCTTCATGAGGGATCGGTCATGCTAAACTAATTTAATCAGTTTCTATGATGAGGTAAGTTCTAGACTTGACAGCGGCGAATCAATGGATGTCGTATATCTGGACTTCTCCAAAGCATTTGACACTGTACCACATAAAAGGTTAGTATATAAAATGAGAATGCTCGGACTGGGAGAAAACGTCTGTATGTGGGTAAGTAACTGGCTCAATGATAGAAAACAGAGGGTGGTTATTAACGGTACACACTTAGATTGGGTCACTGTCACTAGTGGGGTACCTCAGAGATCAGTATTGGGCCCTATTCACTTCAATATATTTATTAATGATCTTGTAGAAGGCTTGCATAGTAAAGTATCAATTTTCGCAGATGACACCAAACTGTGTAGAGCAATTATCACTGAAGGGGACAGTATACTACTACAGAGGGATCTGGATAGATTGGAGGCTTGGGCAGATAAGTGCCAGATGAGGTTTAACACTGACAAATGTAAAGTTATGCACATGGGAAGGAATAACGCAAGTCACCCGTACATACTAAATGGTAAAACACTCGGTAACACTGACATGGAAAAGGATCTAGGAATTTTAATAAACAGCAAACTAAGCTGCAAAAACCAGTGTCAGGCAGCTGCTGCCAAGGCCAATAAGATAATGGGCTGCATCAGAAGGGGCATAGATGCCCGTGATAAGAACATAGTCCTACCAATTTACAAATCATTAGTCAGACCACACATGGAGTACTGTGTACAGTTCTGGGCTCCTGTAAACAAGGCAGACATAGCAGAGCTACAGAGGGTCCAGAGGAGGGCAACTAAAGAAATAACTGGAATGGGGCAACTACAATACCCTGAAAGATTATCAAAATTATGTTTATTCACTTTAGAAAAAAGACGACTGAGGGGAGATCTAATAACTATGTATAAATATATCAGGGGTCAGTACAGAGATCTATCCCATCATCTATTTATCCCCAAGACTGTGACTGTGACGAGGGGACATCCTCTGCGTCTCAAGGAAAGAAGGTTTGTACACAATCATAGAAAAGGATTCTTTACGGTAAGAGCAGTGAGACTATGGAATTCTCTGCCTGAGGAGGTAGTGATGGTGAGTACAATAATGGAATTCAAGAGGGACCTGGATGTATTTCTGGAGCGTAATAATATTACAGGCTATAGATACTAGAGAGGGGTCGTTGATCCAGGGAGTTAGTCTGATTGCCTGATTGGAGTCGGGAAGGAAATTTTTATTTCCCTAAAGTGGGGAAAATTGGCTTCTACCTCACAGTTTTTTGTTTTTTTTACTTCCTCTGGATCAACTTGTAGTATAACAGGCCGAACTGGATGGACAAATGTCTTTTTTTCGGCCTTATGTACTATGTTACTATGTTACTATACAGATACATGTTATTGAATAACTCAGTAACTATACACATTTTTTTATTACATGCAATTACAAAAATATTCACATCCAGGTGCTGGTTTAAAAACTGCTGAACATTTTTTGTGGCAAGACCCCTTTAACCTGCCTGTGATTGTGTTTCTATTAGGGCTCTATACTGTGCGACTTCCTGCTGACTTTTTTAGTGATGTGACTTTCCCTGTGGTTGCTGTTCCTACTGATCTTAACTTACTTCTCGTGTACTGCACTGGTCGTGTCTGTCTGTGCTGGTTTTCACCATGCTTGCTGGCTCCCCTTTATACCTTCCTGGTCATTCTGGAAAGTCTGCCACTAGTGTGCTTGCACCAGTTTTCTGTTAGGGGAACATCTGAAGTGAAATTCAGCCCAAAGTTTAGGAAAACTTCGATTATAAACAAATCCAAATTTTTCTGTGCTTCGTGGTAACGAATCAGTTTTCCTAAAATGGCAGCTGAAAGTATTAGAAAGTGAGAGTAAGGGGGGCATGGTCTGCCGGGCATGGAGTGAGGACGTGTGCTGAACGAGCTCCCTTGCCATCCTGAGAAAATCCTGCTATAATCTGCATTTAAAAATACCCTGAAAGGGTGTATCAGCTGTGTGGGTCATTGTAGAGACACCCAGTGAGGCATTTTGGGTGAGTGGCGGTATCCCTGAGGTTCCGGTGACCAGAAAGGAGGAAGACTGCTTCTTCTCTATTACGGAGAGCGGCCATATTGGAAAGAGAGAAGGTGAGTCGGCGGCCTCGGATTGAAAGCTGTGGCTGGAAAACTGGACCTAACATCGTTCCACGACCGGGGAAGCGAGAGGAGAGGACGGGTGGCCATATACCGGTGGATCTCCCACAAGTTGACGAGCGCAATTGTTAGCGTAGCAACGAAGGAGACCCGACATCTTACCTGCTGAAAAAAGTACCACGTGCGCAGGAACCTGAGTCGCTTCGGTGGCTACAAGTCACAAACTCTTCTGCTGGGCAGTTGGAGCGTCGCTCACGGGGGAAACATCTCGGTGGAGAGAAGCCGAATACCCTTTCAATGAGTGCCGGCATATAAGCATAGGGGAAGAAAACAACCCCTGAGAGGTAGGAGGGTGAGGGTGTTTTTCCGCATTTTTACCCTTGGAGGGTGGTGAAGCAAGGGGCCCGGGGCCCAGTCAACACACTGAGCACCCCATTGCAATATAGGCTGAGAAGCCGCAACAGACATCCATCTGCGGAAGTAATCTGCATTAAGGGGAACCCTGACACCTGGGACTGCTTCCTCCTGATAAAGGACTGTTTTGCTGTTCAGACCCCCTCTTATGGTGTGACCATCACTGGCGACTGCTGCAAATTCTTATTTGAGGTTTCTGGAGACACCGATTATACCCCCTCCCCGGGAATTGTTAACATCAGAAGCCACTTGTCGAATTTACTTATTCGACAAGCTGCAAAACCGTGTCATCTGCAAGCTTTACACCAGCAAAAGAAGTAGTAGATAATATGAGCCAGACTGAGATGGATTTAAACCAAAGTGGCTCTGTGAGTGCTGAGTTCCAAACTGACAAGATAATGACCGCTATAGCTGCATGTCAGGCGGCTCTAACAACAAAGATTGATCACTTACAGAGCGACATCAATTGTCTACAACACAATATGGATAAAATGAGGGACCGCACTAAAGAGGTTGAACGCTGCCTGGGCGATGTGGAGGACTCTGCAAATACCACGTCTGAAACTACCAGAAACCTGCAACAACAGTTGAAAATCCTGCTTGCCAGAGTAGAGGATGCGGAAAACCGTAATAGAAGAAATAATGTCAGAATCCTGGGATTACCTGAAAGGGTGGAAGGTTCTGCCCCAGAGATATATGCTGAGCAATTGATTTGCACTATATTGTGCAGTATTGAGTTGTCATCCAGTTTTGTGGTGGAGAGAGCCCACAGCATCCCTACAAGACCACTACCATCAGGGGCTGCTCCCAGACCTTTCATAATGAAAATATTAAATTACAGAGATCTGGATGCTATTCTGGCGGCTGCCAGACAAAAGAAGGACATTCAAATTGAAAATGCGAAGTTATCCTTCTACCCTGATTTCACGGCAGAAGTTCAGAAGCAACGGCTACAATTTTCAAATAACATAGCACGTCTTTGTGAGCTGGGAATCAAATATGCAATAATATACCCTTCCAAATTGAGAATCCAAGAGGGAGACAGAGCCAGATTTTTCCAAACTCCGGAGGAACCGGCTGACTGGATTTATCAACAATGTCCGAGATGAAGAGAAGGACTATGAGATTGCAGAGAACTGCTACAAGTGTCTTACTCTCCTAATGGGGCTATGGTCAATTGGGACCTGCGGAGTACCTCAGTTACTGTTAGACAGATAGGATTCTCCGGGCAAATAGTAGGATAGCCTAATAATGTTGTAAAGCATTGTTTCTGACATGGGTTAATCTCAGTTCAGAATTACATGTCCGGAATTGAATAGTTTTGAGGGACTTAAGTCTTATACTATGTTTTTAGTATACATGGGCAGATTGTGTCTGGAATAGTCGGTTAGGGATATAAAAACTTAGACGGGTTGGGGATGTCTGGGCGGGGTGGGTGCAGGGTGGGAAGTTCTACACTAACTGTAAGTTGGAATGTGTGTGTGTGTGTGAATGGGGCAGTGACGCTGAAGGATCCGGAAGAGAATGGGCTATATTTCTTGAGCAACAATGGCTATATGTAAGCTAATTTCCTGGAATGTCCGGGCGCTGAATGACAAAGTTAAAAGGGCGTTAGTGTTTAATTACATTAAGAAGTATTACCCAGATGTTCTTATTTTTCAGTAAACTCATCTTCGGGGTCAAAAAGTGTTGGCGGTTAAAAGACCGTGGGTGGGATACATTTATGATGCGGCCTACTCTAACTACGCTAGAGGGGTATCCATACTGGTCAGTAAGACTCTTCCGTTTCAGCTGATTTCTGTGCACAGGGAGTTATGTATTATTGCAGGCTAACATTATAGAGTGTGAAGTCTTAATAATAGGTATCTATGTGCCCCCGCCGTTTAAGAGGGAAGTGATAGACCGGATTATGGCCCGAGTGGTTACTCTTCCTGCGGCTCCCTTGTTTATACTGGGAGATTTTACTGCCACACTGGATAGCCATCTTGACAGACTTAGACCATCTCCCAGGCAAAATCCCGTACTACTATACTGGGCACAAGCGCATCATTTGACGGAGATGTGGAGGGATCTTCGCCCTAATGTAAGGCAATACTCCTGTCACTCGGCCTCTGTCAACTCATTATCCTGCATTGATTTGGCCTTTACAAATCAAGCGGGGCTAATGTGGGTAAAAGCAGCGAAATACCTAACGAGAGGTATCTCTGATCATGCTCCCCTGCAGTTAATCCTCACACTACAGAGCGGTAAGCCGCGCTCTATGTGGCGGTTGAATCCGGCGGGGTTGGAGGTTCTTCCTGTGAGGGTGGCGTGTAAGGAAGCTATCTCGTCCTATTGGGAAGTTAATGAGGGCTCCTCCAATCTACTGGTGGATTGGGACGCATGGAAGGCGGTCTTAAGAGGGGTACTAATAGTGGCGATAGCAACACATAGAATGTAATTGCTCTCCTCTATGGTGAAGTTAGAGGAAAAGTTAGATCTTGCAGAAAGAGCATATGTAGCTGACCCCACATCAGAACATTAATCTCTCTGGCTTTTAGCTCAAAGGCAGTATACTCTATATCTAATGGAATTTACGCAGAAGCACCTCTTAGTTCAGAAGCAAAACATCTTTGCTGAGGGGGATAAGAGTGGGAGAACCTTGGCGTATCTGGCTAAAACCGAAAGCCCACAAACAGTAGTACCAGCAATTAGGAATGGGCAGGGTGTACTCTTTACTACACCAGAAGTGGTATGTGACCAGTTCGCCAGTTATTACTCCTCCCTATATTCCTCTAAAGATACTAGATCTGTGGAGGCAATAATGCTTTTTTTGGATACTATCCCTGTGACAGAGCTAGCGCATTCAGAGAAGCAATTATTAAATGGCCCCATAGTCCCGCAGGAAATCCAACTTGCAATATTGTCCATGACAAAGGGAAAGACCCCTGGTCCGGATGGCTTCCCGGTGGAGTGGTACAATTTTCAGATTGAGGAAGTGAGTCAGAGGCTCAGTAAACTATTTATGTATGCTCTGGAGGGTGGGGCTTTGCTGGCATCATTCCATGAAGCTACTATAGTGGTCATACACAAAGCAGGGAAGCCTCCGGATCAGTGTGGCTCATAGAGGCCTATATCTTTGATAAATTCAGATGCTAAGCTATTGGCTAAGGTACTGGCTAGCAGATTGTCGTCAGTCATTTTATCGGTAGTAGGCATGGATCAATCCGGTTTCATGTCCGGGAAAACTACGGACATAAACTTGAGACGCCTCTTTACAAACCTACAAATCACGCATGATAATGCAGGTAGCAGAGCGATTGCCTCGCTGGATAATGAGAAGCCATTTGATTCGGTAGAATGGGGGTTTATGTGGGAAGTTTTAAAGAAAATGGGGGTTCCCAAAAATTTCCTCCAGTTACTACATCTGCTATACTTACAACCAACGGCTAGGGTAAGAGTCAATGGATACTTGTCCAAGTCATTTGCACTAAAAAGGGGCACCAGACAGGGGTGTCCTCTGTAACCCCTTCTGTTTGCTTTAGTAATGGAACCATTATCGGTGTACATAGCAGGTAGTCATAGAATACAAGGTTGGGATATTGCAGGTATTTCCGAAAAGATCTCACTTTATGCGAATTACATGCTGATATATCTAGGGGATGTAGGACCTTCTCTGGAAGTCTTACTGGAGATAGTTGAACTGTATGGATCATTCTCGGGACTACGTGTAAATTGGGCCAAGTTGGCATTATATTTGTTTGACGAGTGTCCCCCTCGGAGCGTTTCATCCAGGTCATCACTTCAGGTGGTGAATAACTTCATGTACCTGGGGATAGTTATACATAAAGATGTCACCCAATTTGTTGCTTTGAATGTAAAATACATCTTGCTAAAGCTGAAAGCTTGGGAGGCGTTACAGTTACTCTGATAGGACGCATTCATGTATTTAAAATGGTTCTTCTTCCTAAGATACTGTATTTATATAGAGCAACCCCCCTGATTTTGCCGAAATCTCACTTTCAGACCCTAGATCGTATATTAATGCCCTTTTTATGGAATAAATCCGTTCCCCGCATAGCTAAAGATACTTTGAGGGCCCCATATGAAAGAGGAGACTTGGCACTTCCGGATATGTATCTATACTATATTGCGACACAACTAAATTATGCAGCCTGGTGGATTAAGGCAGACCCATACAACCCGGCGGTGGTATTGGAGGCGGCCCTCATGGTATCATATGAAGCAATGACAAACTTAGTGTATAGAGCAGGGAAGTACCTGGTGAAGCATCTTACTACACTAATGGTGGCGGGTGATCAATGCCTGGAATGCCTTTGCGGTGGTGAGGGAGGATGGAGAGGTAAACAATATACTAATCCCAGTAATGCCCTTATAGGGGAACCCAAAATTAGTGGAATTGAATTTTCTGCTTGACTTTGAGTTCTGGCCTCGAAGAGGCATCAAATATCTTACTCAAGTCTACGAGGAAGGATTTTTTAAAACCTTCTCAGTCTTACAGACGGAATACAATTTACCACAAGCATCCCTCTTTAGGTTTTTTCAATTGAGACATGCTTGCGAAACCCAGTTTGGGGCTGGTCCTTTAAGGCTAGAATACAGTCAAGTAGAGTAAATTGCCAGACGGGCAAATCATACTAAAATGGTGTCATCTTTCTACGGTTTCCTTCTATCCTCCCAGCCTTCGCCGATGGCAAGGGCTTTTCTCAAGTGGAAAGCAGACATCCCTATAATGGAAGCTTATCATGAGAAGGAGCTGTCGGCCTCCTGGAGGAAAACGGTGATTTGTGCACAGGATCAGCTGATTCAGGCAAAATAGTTACACAGAGTCTACTTCACCCCAGTGAGATTGGCACGCATGCATAAACTTGCTTCAGATACATGTACAAGATGTAATAATGACAATGGCACTCTATTGCATATGGTATGGGAGTGGTAGGTATCTTAATGCTCATTTGGGGCTCCCAGCAGTTTTAACACCTGAAGTTAGTCTATTGGGTCTTGTTAATGATATTATCCCAACTAAAAATACGAAAATCCTTTATAGGCTGCTGATGTTTTATGCGAGAAAATCGATTTTGCTGAATTGGAAGCCCACCAAAAAAACAACGCTGTCACATTGGATTCAGCTTATTAATGCTACATTATGAGTATATAAGCTAACCTATGAAGCCAAGGGTATACCGAAGAATTTTGGGAAGATCTGGGATATTTGGCTTAATGCAAACTCGGTTACAGTGTAATCGGGTGGAGAAGTTAAGGGAAGTCCAGGTCACTGCCAGTATGAATGTGTGTGTGAACAGGTACAGGCTCTAATTAAATAATTCTGCTTTGTGGCTGATGTGAATCGCATTATCAACTCTTACACTTGAAGATACATCATTCATATGTAATCCTATTATCTGGTCTGTCAACTTGAATGTGATGGTTGAGGTTCACACCTTGTTATGGGGGTTGTTCTCCCCATTTAATGTGTTTCTCTTTTCTTTGCGAAAATGGAAAATAAAGCCTTTTAAAAAAAAGAAAGTGAAAGTAAGTGTAGAGGAGACAAGCACAGTAACGCGACATCACCCATAATGCTGTGCAGCCAGCCAGTCTGCAGGTAGACACCCCCCTGTGATGTCACAGCTAGGCAGAGCCCTATGAAACCCTGATCCTGCGGGGTCGCCAGCATTTTGTGAGCTGAGCATAGGGAGAGACATGACAAGAAAGTCATTCACTAGAGAGTGTAGGACAATATTGGAGAGTGCAGGGAGAGTGGAGGATTCTTCTGAACTACAGATTCTGTTACAATTTATCGCCATGTACATCCAACTGTGCAGTTCACCAAGAGCCATAGCTAATCCGTTAGCGGTAGAGTTACTGTGCTGTCAGTATCACGGGCAGGTCTAATTTATTGCTGTGTACATAACTGTGCACTGCAATGCACCAATATTCATAGCTAATCCATTCTGTTAGCTATAATGTTATTGTGCATCAGTATTACAGGTAGGTCTAATTTATTAAATCGGCAGTGCACCAAGAATCATCGCTAGTCCGTTCTGTTAGCAATAAAGTTGTTATACTCTATGGCCAACAGACAGTCTCCTGTCACAAGTGACTCGCAAACATATGTAGATGATGATTTAGCCAATCGCACGTGAAAGCCAGGTGAAGGGGGGCATCGTCATCATCAGGGGATGAGGGTGGCAGCGTGCCCGTGAGACAGTAGGGTGGAAGCAGTGGGAGATCTGGAGCCAAACATGTGAGGGGTACACTGTCTGATACTCGGGAGACTACCTGTGAGGAACACACTGGCAGTGGATAGGTTCATAAAAGCAGCGACTAGCAAGGGTCACAAAGTGGGGCAGGGAAAATGCGATACGCGGCAGTGTGAGAATATTTCACAGTCACTGGGGGCTTCTGACCAGAATCAGAATATAAATATGGCAGGTTCCTACACCGCACTGAACATTGTATGCTTAAATTAGGCCCAGGAGAGGCAGTTTTGTTAGTGTTAGGTAACTATCTGCATATACCAACTTTACATTGGTGGAAGGGCCCGACACACATTTCATCAAAAATGTGCACGAAGAGCTTCCATTTTTCATGTATAGAAGGTATAGTACCACTGTAATCCAAAATAATCTCTAATCCCTAATTCTGATCGCCTCACCTGGCCTCATTGGTGGTGCACCCCTGCATGTACAGTATAACAATGTGCTGTCATATTTTGTTTGCTGCTTGTATGTGAGTTTGGATGTGCTAGTCTAAATTTTCTTGCAGTGTGTTTGGAGGGTAGCTGCCTCCTTTTAGATTAAGCACTCCCCGCCCATCGACCCAGGACTTCTGAGTAAAGTATAAATATAGCTGGTTCTAACACTGCCCTGAACATTGTAGTCTTAAATTAGGCCTAGGAGAGGCAGTTTTGTTAGTGTTAGGTACCCATCTTCAGAAGCCACCTTGACGTCAGTAGATGGGTCCGACACACGTTTGATCAAAAATGTGCGTGAAGAGCTTACATTTTTCATGTATAGTAGATAATAGTACCACTATAATACAAAAAAATCTCTAATCCCTAGTTGTATTGTTTGCATTTATAACAGTGTGCTGCCATATTTTGTTTGCTGTTGTACTTTAGCTTTATGGATGTGCACTTGTGACTTTGAATGTGCTAGTCTAAGTGTTCTTGTATAGTCACTGGGAGACATTAGTATGCTGCTATGCAGGATGTGTGAGCAGAAGGTGAGGCGCTGCCTAGGTGCTACTGTTAGCACGATGTCCCTGCGTCACCATATGGAGTGTCACCATGAAGTGACGTGGTAAATGTCACGGCCTCTGTTGTGTGTGCCGTGACATGGTTGCCGTGCATGCTGTTGCCTGCGGCAACGTGTTGTTGCAGCATGTAGGTGGCTCCTCCTCTCCCCTGGGTCTTTCCCTGTCTGGTGCCGGAGGTGTTAATTATCTGGCTGGTGTGGATAGAGTTGTGTTTTGGGTATGGCCTCTTGGCTCTTTATATGTTGTGTTGTGAGCTTGAGGTCAGTGACCATTCAGCCTTTGTGTGAGCTGGAGTGCTGCTCCTATCCTGTGCGATAAGGTGCACAGTCCGGGAAGAGGTGTATATCCCACTCAGATGCCTCAGCTGGGTGGGATAGCTAAAATACAGGAGGTAATAGACTCAGTAGCATGTTGGTTGCTGAGAAAAGGTTCTTGTTGGTGTAGTGTGGGCCGGATTTTAGTTGGATTGGCAGATAGTATTGGAAGTGGGATCTGCCAATCCACACCCTTCCAGCACGGGTGTTCCCTTGGACCAAAGAGGATCGCAGGTGAGGCTGCAATAATCAAACACTGATAAAGATCCTCCCAAGGTGTCAGTTAGTGGGGAATGTACAGACAGAGGCCTGGTGAGGCTCTGTCAGTGTGGTCTCAGCATGGCAAGGCTGAGGGGCCAGGGAGCTAGGCGCTAGCCGGAACTTTGGGGGATGCTTTGACGCCTGGGAACAAGGGTCACGAGGCCAGAGTCGAGAGGACTACTGGGCCACAATCCCCCAGAACATGTTTAAGGGTCAGAGCCCGGAAGCTGCTGGACTGTATGGCTGGAGAAAGCCGCATTTATGTTCCATGTGTGAACAGCACTCTGTATAGGTGATTCAGGGATTATGTTATATGTTTAGGTAGAGCCCAGACGGGAAGGTTTTTATTTTGGATCATGTTTGCTGGTGCTGGCATCAAAATAAATGCACTGTTTGGAGATTCAACACGATTGTCAGCGAGAATATTGTGACTGAGACCCTGGAGATAGAGCTGATCTCTCATAATTGGTGGAGGATGCGGGCAAGCGTTCGTGCTGAAATGAGACAACCAGTAGCTAAGGGCGCCAGCAAGTGTCCATGCTGAAAAGTTACAGCAGATAGCAAGGCAAAGTGGTTGCTAGGGGCAACGACATCTTAGAAGCCTGTTTGTTTGCTTGAGCAGGTGCTGCTAGAAAACTGCTGGTGATAATCTGGACTTTTTTTTTCTGTGGTGCAAACTGTGCAGGGATTTAAAGGGCCAGAAACACAGTAAAAGAAACTGACCTGTGAAAGAGGGCCAGAAACAAAAACTAAAGTGTCACTGACCTTTGTGACGGACTATGGCTCCGTGCAGTGTGAGCTGTTGAAATGCGAGACCCTGAGGCCAGAGTCCTTGTTGGGCAGGGATTTTCCCTTGTTTTGGCAGATATGGTACGGCTGGAGTACTGCAAGTTCTGCGGTTGGAGTTCCGGAGGACAAGTGGAAGTGTGCTGTTGCCAAGGGCAACCGTCGGGAAGAAAAGGAGGTGGAGAGCGGTACGTTCTTAGGAGTTCCTATATTTCCTGCATCTGTGTACAGAGTCCTAAAGGGTGCGGCTTGAGTGACCGTCCGGGAAAGGTCTGGACTCAAGGCCATTTTGTTTCCAGTGGCAACGGTTTCAGTAAGGAGTTTGCTGGTGATCGTGATACCAGGAACCAAGAGAAAGTTGGTGAGCTCGGTGGAGATGTCATTGGAATATCCTTGTTTCCTGAGACTGCCGAACCGGTGCCATTGTTGGGTAAGAACGTTGTTAATTACGTGACAAACCCGGTGACAGTAAGCCGGCGGCAGGTGCTACCTGCTGGGCCAGTAGGTGATAAATCACTGAGGCGAAAAACTGTTTCAAAAGTATGTGACACTGGGAATAAAGCAGTGTCTGAACAGGTGGGTAAGGCTACTTTCACACTTGCGGCAGAGTGATCCGGCAAGCAGTTCCATCGCCGGAACTGCCTGCCGGATCCGGCAAAATGTATGCCAACTGATGGCATTAGTAAGACTGATCAGGATCCTGATCAGTCTTAAAAATGCCTGATCAGTCAAAGAAATGCAAGCCTGTTGTGATTGCTCCCTCACAGGAATCTGCAGGGGAGAATGTTACTGTGTTGCCCAAAGTGCCCGTGATTAAGGCTAGATTTGGGATGGCGAAAATCAGAGATCCCATACTAGCCCGGGTAAGAGGTAGCACAAAAGTAAAGCCTGAGAGTAGTAAAGTGATAAATTTGCTGGACAGACATGCGGTTAATAAGGACTTTCAGGTAGTTCTCACTAGGCGTGAGACTACGTTGACAACTGGAACAGATGGACTTGCTGGCATAAATACGCTCATACATGAAGGAATGTTGGGCCGTAATTTTCTGTTGTTCCGTGATTTGTGGGGAAGCGGAAATACTTCTGCAGTCAGTGACGAACCTCCTTCAGAACTCGTACCTAGCCCTTTAAATGAAGTGACCATTAGAACAATGGTGCTGGTAAAGTGCAAAGTGATGGTACCAAGAGTCTGTAAATGCATAATGAAAATGTGATGCTATATGAAATATGTGGTGACAGTGACATGCTTTTTCCGTTGCAGGATGTGGTCAGGGGAATAGCGCTCCCTGGGGAAAAAATTATAAAGAATGCAGAAGTGTTGATAAATGTTAAAGGACTTCTGTCACCCCACTAAAGTCATTATTTTTTTTTGGGCTAGTTAAATTACTTATATTGCGATATATGAAAATATAATGGTCTTACTTACTTTGATTCAGCAGTTTCATCTAAAAACGAAGTTTTATAATATGTAAATTAGGTCTCTACCAGCAAGTAGGGCGGCTACTTGCTGGTAGCAGCTGCAGAAAACCGCCCCCTCGTCGTGTTGATTGACAGGGCCAGCCGGGATCTCCTCCTCCGGCCAGCCCTGTCGGCATTTCAAAAATCGCGTGCCTGTGTTCATTCGGCGCAGGCGCTCTGAGATGAGGAGGCTCGCTTCCTCAGAACTCCCTCAGTGCGCCTGCGCCGATGACATCACCGAAATAGAAGACGTCATCGGCGCAGGCGCACTGAGGGAGTGCTGAGGAGGTGAGCCTCCTCATCTCAGAGCGCCTGCACCGAATGAACACAGGCGCGCGATTTTTGAAATGCCGACAGGGCTGGCCGGAGGAGGAGATCCCGGCTGGCCCTGTCAATCAACACGACAAGGGGGCGGTTTTCTGCAGCTGCTACCAGCAAGTAGCCGCCCTACTTGCTGGTAGAGACCTAATTTACATATTATAAAACTTCGTTTTTAGAAGAAACTGCTGAATCAAAGTAAGTAAGACCATTATATTTTCATATATCGCAATATAAGTAATTTAACTAGCCCAAAAAAAAAATATTACTTTAGTGGGGTGACAGAAGCCCTTTAATTAAGAGAATACAGCTGGGGGAACCCAATGTTGAAAGTGTGGCAGTGCTAGAGGGTGTACCACATGTACCAGAGGTGGATAGGCAGCCTCCACAGGTTTCCATGGTTAATAAGGAAATGTCCCAGGTGGAGATTGACTCATTGGTGCCCCTAGAGGTCAGGATTAATAATGACATGAGCGGTGTATGTGACGTATGTGCTGTGACTGATAGCAACTCAGAGAGTGAGGCTATGCTGTCAAGGTCCTGCGAAACTAAGGTGGTTTTTATAATAGCGACCAGATGACAGTTATATCTGACGAGACGAGAGTTCAGTGATGTCAGCCTAGTGTCTGAAGCCTATAACCAGACAATTGTAGATGACCTGACAGGACAATATAGCTGCAAACATGAAGATGTTAGATACATCTAGATACACAAGAGAAGGAACTAGCTGTTCTCACATTACAACTGGAGAAAGCTCCAGAGGAGTCAAAGGAGGAGACTCAGAAAGAGGTGAATGAACTGAAGGATCTAGAGTCACAAATAGAAGCGGAAATTCTACAACTTCAAGAGGAACTTGCAGCTTCTAAGCAATCCAGGCGTCATGCGGAGCAGGTAAGAGATGAGCTGGCGGATGAGGTCTCAAACAGCACCTCAGAAAAGTCTGCTCTCTTGGATGAGAAAAGACATTTGGAAGCCAGTATTGCTCGACTTAATCAAGAGTAGGGTGATCGGATGGTGGACCTGGACCACCAGAGACAAATGGTGTCTAAGTTGGAGAAGAAACAGAAGAAGTTTGACCAGCTCCTGGCTGAAGAGAAATACATCTCGGCTCGATATGCTGAAGAACGTGACCGAGTGGAGGCTGATGCTCGGGAGAAGGAGACCAAGGCCCTAACCTTAGCTAGAGCCCTGAAAGAAGTGCGTGAGGAATTTGAGAGGCTGAACAAACAACTCAGAGCAGAGATGGAGGAACTCATGAGCTCAAAGGATGACATCGGGAAAAACGTCTATGAGTTGGAGAAGTCTAAGCGTGCTCTTGAGCAGCAGTGTCAGTGTGGTCTGAGCAGGGCAAGGCTGAGGGGCCACGAGGCTAGGCGCTAGCCGGAACTTTGGGGGACGCCTTGACGCCTGGGAACAAGGGTCACGAGGCCAGAGTCGGGAGGACCACTGGGCCACAATCCCCCAGAACGTGTTGAAGGGTCATAGCCCAGAAGCTGCTGGACTGTATGGCTGGAGAAAGCCGCATTTATGTTCCATGTGTAAACAGTGCTCTGTATAGTTGAGTTAGCGATCATGCTATATGTTTAGGTAGAGACCAGACGGGAAGGTTTTCATTTTGTATCATGTTTTCTGGTGTTGGTATCAAAATAAATGCACTGTTTGGACATTCAACACAGTTGTCCGCGAGAATATTGTGACTGAGACCTCGGAGATAGAGCTAATCCCTCACACCTGGATATACCATCTATCCAGTGGGAGGGCATCCTAGCTAGACATGGATGTCACCTTGATGTCTCACCTATTTTTCCTCTGTCCTTTTCCCATCCTCACTTGTTGCATTGTTTGGTGTGGTTGGTGTTTTGGGTGTGTGTTTATGTCTAGTTCGGTATTCCATGTCTGACTTGTTTGGTGTTGAATTCCAGCATGGTTGCTAGACATTTCCACTGTCTATCTGCCCCCCCCCCCCCCCCGGAGGGGGTTTCTGGGTTCCCCAAAGGGTGAATCACAAGTCGGTGAGCAGCTCTGCCTCGGACTGCCATGCTTCCTGTCTGCATGGGGGTCCAGTGGTTGTTGTGGCCCCAGTAGGTAAGTGCATGTTGTTTCTGCGCTCTTACCTGACAATCTAGTGGCTGTTCACTGGCTGTCCCTTTCCTTGTAGCTAGGTCATTGGAGACACCTGTTCATCCGCGTCTAGGATGAACAGGTCATCTCCTGCTCCTAGCCTCATTGCAGGGATCTTCGGGGCGACTCAGGGTCCGAGGTTTCTGTGTATGATAAAACATCTCGGTCTGCTCATACGGTTAGGAGTCAGGACAAGGATTAGGGCGGCTTTAGGAGGTGATCTGCTCCCCATTCCTGGTGTCCAGGCCTAGCAGCTTCCCTGTTTACCCACGCTATATGGGGGGAGTTTTCCCCCACTCCCCACCGTGACAGTAAAACTGTGATACTCATTTAGTCTTATAGCAACGATGCAGAAACTGCTGCATCTACCAAAGGCCTATACCCCATCTCAAGCAGTCAGGGCTCATCAACTTCAGCAGAAGAAACTTGTCATTTCTTCTTATTAACTTTAATGTTGTCTATTGCTCCTGATGCTCCTCCTCGTTACTGGTATTAACAGCAATTTATCACCGAGGCAATTGAAAAAGGACAACAGTATTAGTGTTGATCGAGCACTGTAGTGCTCGGGTGCTCTGGCGGAACATATCGGGATGTTTGGGTGCTCGACCGAGCACCCGAGTATAATGGAAGTCAATGAAAGAACCCGAGCATTAAACCAGGTACCCCCTGATCTGAAGAGACGAGGGTGCCTGGTTCATAGGAAAATGTCAGAAATTGATGGAAACACCACCGAAATGGTTCAGGAACAGCATGGGGAGGATGTCTGGATGCATCTTGGTCTAGCAGGTCACTGCTGGGAATGATGTTGTCCGAATAGTATCCACTTTTACAGACTGTTAATAATATGCACAAAACCTAAAAAAAAAATTGTTAAGAAACATTATTTCCTGTATATTTACTTGTATATAAAGTGCAAGTGCTGGCAAAAATGACAATGAAGAGGTACTCCGATACAACCTGTATATCACTTAATGGAGTGCCTCATTCACATTGTGGTACAATAGTTCAGGTAGTGGAACTCCTACACTCATAAAGCCTATGCACTAATTGAAAGGGCTGCCAAAAATTACAAGGAACTGGCACTCCAAAACACCCTTTGTTACACATAAAGGAGGGCATCATACACATCCTTGAAAAATTATGATTGATGGCTTGCTGGTAACCCTCAAAAACATTTGGAGCAAGGGCCTGCTGATCTGACCATCTAAAACATTATGGGCGAGGGCCTGCTGCTGCATTGGTGACTCTAGATAACCTCTGGGCAATTACACGTCCCCGTGCCGGCGACGATCCATTCAGATGTCTGCCCTATCAACTTTCAATGTTCTTTCCTGCGCCTACCATGGTGATCACAGGTAACGGGGAATCAGGGTTCGATGTCGGTGAGGGAGCCTGAGAAATGGCTACCACATCCAAGGGAGGTCAATGGCTGAAATTTGATTGGCTGTTGTTACATTGACCCTTTTTTTTTCCTAATTGTGAACCACCCAGAGAGGGTGGGTCAAGTTATTAAAGCACAAGCATCCAAGGAAGGCAGCAGGCACAGGTAGTGACGATAAATAACAATACAGCATTTTTAAGAGGCCCTGTTATTGGAATGAGTACACTTTCCGTTAACAAGGATCTATTGGAGGGCAATTCTGGTGCCAGCAGCCAACTTGCTCCCGGCCTCCACAACGTTCACCCAGTGTGCCATCATGGTGAGGATTGTGTTGACCAGACTCTTGGCTACTGAGACTGAACTTGTAGGTGAGGGCCTACTGCAGCTTTGTTGACTCTAGATAACTTCTAGGTGGTCACACGTTCCCGTGACGGCGACAATCCATTTGGATGTCTACCCTATCAACTTTGGAGCAATTTTTCAACAGGTACCTTCTGGTATAGCACTGTTTCTGCTTGTCCTCTCCACCTGAGGAATGAAAGATGAGAAGTTCTCTTTGTAGCGGGAGTTGAGAATGGTGAACACCCAGTAATTTGCGTTGTCTAAAATGTGTATAGCGCGCGGGTCGCGGTAAAGGCAGCCTAACATGAAGTCAGCCATGTGTGCCAGAGTACCAACAGGCAAGACTTCGCTGTCGTCATCAGAAGGATCACTCTCAATCTCCTCATCCTCTTCCTCCTCTTCTGCCCACCCACGCTGAACAGATGGAATTAAACTTCCATTGGTACTACCCTCTGTAGCGGAGGCAACCGTCTCCTGCTCCTCCTCCTCTTCATCGTCCAATTCGCGCTGAGAAGACAGACGGAGGGTGGTCTGGCTATCACCCTGTGTAATGTCTTCTTCTTCCATTTCCACCTCTTCCACATGCAAAGCGTCGTCCTTAATTGTGAGCAGCGAGCGTTTGAGTAGACACAGAAGTGGGATGGTTATGCTGATAATAGCATTATCGCCGCTCACCATCTGTGTTGATTCCTCAAAGTTTCTTAAAACGTCACAGAGGTCAGACATCCATGCCCACTCCTTGCTTCTGATTAGCGGAATCTGACTGGAAAGGTGACAACCATGTTGCAGCTGGTATTCCACTATTGCCCTCTGCTGCTCATAAAGCCTGGCCAACATGTGAAACGGGGAGTTCCAGCGCATGCTCACGTCGCACAACAGCTGGTGAGCTGGCAAGTTAATGCGCTGCTGCAGCATTGACAGACCGGCTGAAGCTGTTGATGACTTGCGGAAATGTGCACACACGCGGCGCACCTTCACCAGTAGCTCCGGCAAATTGGGGTAGGTTTTGAGAAACCACTGTACCACCAAGTTTAAGATGTGGGCTAGGCATTGGATGTGTGTGAGCTTGCTGAGCTCCAAAGCCGCCACCAAGTTACAGCCGATATCAGACACAACCATGCCTGGTTCTAGGTTGAGTGGCGAGAGCCACAGCTCAGTCTGGTCTCTTATCCCCTGCAACAGCTCTGTGGCGGTGTGCTGTTTGTCCCCTAAGTTTATCAACTTTAGCACGGCCTGTTGACGCTTCCCTACTGCAGTGCTACACTGCTTCCAGCTACTGGCTAATGGCTGACTGGTGCTTTACACGGATAATTCAGAGGTGGAGGTGGAGTAGGAGGAGGAGGAGATGGGGTATGGAGCCACTAACGTAGGTGCTGGCGGAAACCCTGATAGAATTAGGGCCTGCAATCCTCGGCGTCTTTTGCACCTGTGTCATCCCAGGGTACAACTCGCTCCCGGCCTCCACAATGTTCACCCAGTGTGCCGTCAGGGAAATGTAGCGTCCCTGGCCAAATGCACTTGTCCATGTGTCCGTGGTTAAGTGGACCTTCCCAGTAACTGCGTTGGTCAGGGCACGTATGACGTTTCGGGACACATATTGGTGTAAGGCGGGCACGGCACACCTTGAAAAATAGTGGCGGCTGGGGACAGTTTTCCGCAGGATGGCTGCCGACATCAGGCTGCGAAAGCTCTCAGTGTCCACAAGCCTAAATGGCAACATTTCCAGGGCCAGTAATTTTGAAAGGTGCGCATTTAGTGCTATGGCTTGTGGGTGGGAGCCTGGGTATTTGCGCTTGCGTTCAAATGCCTGGGTAATGATATTTGGATGCTGTGCTGGGACAGGAAAGTGGATGTGGCTTCTGATGGTGCTTGCAAAGGTCCAGGTGCAGGGCAGGAGGCATCATCACCTGCGCCTTCGACAGGCGATTGGCCAGCACGTACCATAGGGGAAGAGGAGGCAGTGGTGTGACCCGCAGACACAGATTGTGGACCCAGGCGTTCGTCCCATTTATTACAGTGCTTGGATGCTATGTGGCGGATTGTGCTGGTGTGGTGAGGTTGCTAGTGTTTACGCCCTGGCTCATTTTGGTGTGGCACAGGTTGCAAACTACTATTCTTTTGTCGTCCACACTTTCCTCAAAAAAGCACCATACTGCGGAACACCTACCCCTTGGCAAGGGAGATTCAAGCAAGCGGGTGCTCCCTAGAACAGTTGTGGGCCTGTTTGGTGTGGCCCACCTTCTCCCTTTTGCCACCCCACTGCCTCTTCCAGCCTGTTGCAGTGCTGCAGATCCCTCCCCCAGTGTACTGCTGTCCTCGCTCGGCTTCCACCTTCCCAGGTTGGGTCAGTGACCTCATCATCCACCTCCTCTTCTACTTCCTCACTCTGATCATCCTCTTGATTTGTTGACCTAACCACAACCTCAGTGATTGACAACTGTGTCTCATCCTCTTCATCAAGCTCTTGAGACAGTAATTGCGGTTGACTCATTGGCAACTGTGTCTCATCATCACCCACCTCATTAAACACTAATTGCCGTTCCCCACTGTCATTTTCTTGTGACTGTGGATGCTCGAGAGGTTGTGAATCAGGGCACAAGATTTCATGTCCATCTTCAAGCATGCTTGGCGAGAGGGCCAAATCAAGTAATGGCGATAAAAAGAGCTCCTCGGAATTTCCGAGTGTGGGATCACTTGTTTGGCCAAACTCTCCATGGTGGGAGGAAGGAGGATCAGGGCGAGGATTCTGTTGACCAAACTCTTGGCTACTGAGACTGGACTTGGTGGAAGACAGGGTGGTGCTTAACCGACTGGAAGCATTTTCTGCTGCTATCCAACCGACCACCTCGTTGCACTGGTCTGACTTCAAGAGTTTTCTCCTGCAACGCCCTTCAAACTGGGACATGAAGCTAGGTATCATGGATGATTGTTTTTCTTGTGCTCTGGCAGCAGTCACAGTTTCAATGCGCCTAGGGCCACGACCTCTGCGTGAACCATCAGCATCACGATCACTTCCCCGTCCCTTACTGCTCACCTTCTTCATATTAAATGTTATATGCATGCTTGACACACACGATGTGGCACTGATGTCACAGTTCACAGCAAGCACAGTATACTGAAAAAGTACTTAAAAGTATGGAAAAAGGAAAATAGATTTCACTTATATTTCTCCAATCTCTGGCCCTGACACACAGAAGGTATTGGACAGATGTTTCTATAGAAAAAGTATTGAAAAGGAAGGAAAAATTAATTGGTACTGTAGCTATTAAATACTGCCAGCCTCCCACCACACACAATAAGGGTCCATTCACACGTCCGTTTTTTCTTTCCTGATCTGTTCCGTTTTATGCGGAACAGATCTGGACCAGTTCTGTACCCATTCATTTTCAATGGGTCCTGGAAAAAATCGGACAGCACAATGTGTGCTGTCCGTTTCCGTTGTTCCGTTCCGCATGTCCGAAAAAATATAAAACTTGTCCTATTCTTTTCCGCAAAAATCGGATCCTGGACCAATACAAAGTCAATGGATCCGCAAAAAACGGAAGACATTCGTATGTCATTATGTATGTCATCCGTTTTATGCGGATTCCGTTCCTGGAAATTAAATGGCACCTGAGGTAACACATAACTAGACTTTTATTCACTTTTTTTTTTTCTAATTTTTTTCAAAGAAATCCAAACAACTTTATTTGCTTATTGAAATTTATACATGTTTCCGTTTTTTGCGGATCCGCAAAAAACAGATGACATACGGAAACATTTTCAGGAACAACGGATCCGCAAAAAACAGACCGCAAATCGGGATATAGAAAAATACTGACGTGTGAATGTAGCCTAAGGGTCTTTGAAACATTTTTGTACTAAATAGATTGCGATTACACTCCCTACACTATCTGTCCCTTATGAAGTGCAACTCTACCTGACTACAAATGAGCCGAACATGCATCATCGGGTGCTATATAGCACTCGATTACATTCTCCGTCCAGCCAATCACTGTAATGCCAGTATCCAGCATGGATAATAGCATTACAGTGAGGGCAGTACTTACCTGCACATTTATTGGCTGCATAGCAGGCGCGAAATGTGCGGGTAGGAGTCTCAAGCATGGCGCTCGAGCACATGCGGTACTCGGCCGAGTACCGCCATGTGCCGAGCATAGCGATGCTTGAGCCGAACAGCAGTTCAGCCGAGTATGCTCGCATAACACTAAACAGTATGTGTGCGCTTATCCAGTGGCACAGAAGCTCAACGTGAATCTGGCCAAGTTGCTGGTACTACAGTCCCTCCCTTTCCATGTAGTTGACTCTGCACATATTAGAGAACTGATGGCTTGTGTCCACCTAAGGTGGAGAGTATCAAGCTGACATTACTTTTCCAAGAAAGCTGTACCAGACCTGCACAGGTACGTTGAGCAGAAGGTGGGCCAGTTATTGGGCTTCTCTGTGTCTGGTAAAGTTCACTTCAGCGCTGACGTATGGAGTTATAACTATGGTCAAGGACTATATATGTCATTCACAGCCCACTGGGTAAATGTTGTTCAGTCCCAGGCACACCAGCAACTTGGCCATGTGATGGTAATGCTGCCTCTGAAATGTAATGCTGATATTTCTGTGCCAATATCCTCCTGCCTCCTCATCCTCCACCTTCTCCTCACCCTCCTTTCTAGGCATCACTCACGGTGGTCCTCCAGCATATCACCTATGCAATGCTAGGCGTTGTCATGTGCACCTTGTCAACCTGGGCGAACTGAGCCACACTAGGGAGGAACTGCTCGGCATCATCAATAAATAAAATAAATAAAATCTCGTCACTAACTGGAGATAGGAACCATGGTTACTGATAATGGGATGCTACAGGGTGGGCTGAGCCATGCACCCTGCATGGCGCACATCTTCATTCTTGTTGTCACCCAGTTCCTCAAGTCTTTATGCTCTCCAAAAGAGACAGAATATAAAATATTGAATTTGATACCCTTTAATGGCTAAAATACATGATGTTCTAAGGCAAGGTTTGGAGGCTCTGTGGTCCCTTCTTCAGGCTTCAGGCCAAGAATGAAAAAATCTCTAAAGAAACATGGATATACACAGAAAAGAACAGAGAGGTGGAGTAATGAATTGCAAAACACCAACAAACAGAGGAATGGTCTTTGGGAAAGTGTCCTTAATTAGTTTACGGATAAGCTATGTGAAAGTTTGTTAGTCTCTGAGTTTAGAGAGGAGAAGACCCCTATTTCTCCTCAGATGTTGTAGCAGGCCATAAAACCATGAGACAAATTCAGTCATGTGTTGAGTGTGTTCTTAGACTGCAGAGGGGTAGCCTTAAAACGTAACCTTTAATAGATACTCATATTAAAAAAATACATGCGTAAAGTGACCACGCATAGACAGAATGGTGCAAAGTACAAATAAGTGTCCAGATATATTGGGAGGAGAGATTTGAGAGAAGTAGAGAGTACAAATATAGTAGCAGGGGAGGGCTGGCAGCCTTAGTCCTGGGGGGCAAATCCAGTCAAGTGGCCAAGCTTTAGCCCTGCCCATTATTAAAAGCCCCTCCTACATATAATAGGCCACTCCCAACAAACAGTGTACAGCTGAAATTCTATTGTTGAGGCCTGTCTTTACACATCATACGGAGAGGGGAGGGCCTGTCC
This sequence comes from Bufo bufo, assembly GCF_905171765.1. Classification (NCBI taxonomy): domain Eukaryota; kingdom Metazoa; phylum Chordata; class Amphibia; order Anura; family Bufonidae; genus Bufo; species Bufo bufo. The sequence continues at coordinate 151,481,273 of NC_053395.1, read as the reverse complement.
TGGCTACACTGCCTGCTTCACATTATACAATAAACAGCAGGCTACAGCCAGGAAGCTCCTCCGCTCTCCTCCGCTCTCCTCCCTTCCCAGATCCTGCTCAAGGCCTGTGGTTCCCCCCCCCACCATCTGCCACCCGCCCGTGGCCTGCTGCCCCCTTTGGCCTTCCTCACCCAGCTCTGAATCCTCCTTCTGCAAATGGCAGGGGGACGATCCGGAGAATCTCCTCTCCTACATAGCGCCACATACCTATTACATCCAGTGATGTCACCTTTGTTGTAGACATTCTCTTTCTTTATCTTCTCCATTCAGACCAGACCGCCATGATGATTTTTCAGCCATCTCCCACCTCTGCAGAGATTGACAAACAGACATTAGTTTCTCACATTTCCATCATCTTCACATCTTCTAAACACCCTTTCCTGCCACCCCCAATACTATACTGCAGAAACAGTCCCCCTGGAAATACTACTATCACACAGATAGTGCCCCCTTCAACAATTATTGGCACACAGTGCTCTAAAAAATAACTGTGCCCAGACACTAATAGTATAAAGATAATGTCCCCCAAAAATAATTGTTCTAAGCTGATACTATGCCAGAGTGCCCCCCAAAGTAACAGTGCTCCCCAAAATCCCACCAATAGAAATAATTCTCTGCCAGAGCTCACTTAGTAGTAATAATGCCCCTATAGTGCCCATACTAGTAATCATGTTCCTCATAGCCCCCCAGTAGTCAGGGGCGGATTAAGTGCATGATAGGCCCGGGGCTGTCTACCCAACTTGGGCCCCCCCCTCCATTTTATCGCCAAATTTAAAATACATATAATTGTAATAAAAAAGACATGGAGGAGAATACAGCACCACATACCTCTTACATCCAGTGACATCTCCTGTCATGTAGACCTTCTCTTTCCTCTTCTCCTCCATTTGACCCAGACCACCATGGCAAATTCTTTTAGCCGCATCTCGTCTCTACAGTTTGTAACACAGACACGTTAGATTTCAAAATTTTTCCATCAACCTCCTCATCCTGGTGTCCCCACAGTGTCATCCTGCCACCCCCAATACTGTGCCGGTTGTGCTCCCCAATGCCCCAGGAACTATACTGCTGAAAAAATAGTGACCCTAATAGACATAATAGGGGTAATTTATCAAACTGGTGTAAAGTAGAACTGGATTTCCAAAAGAGCTGTCAAATATGAAAGGTGGAATCTGATTGGCTGCTATGGGCAACTAAGCCAGTTCTGCGTTACACCAGTTTGATAAATTACCCCAAATGTTCCTATAGTGTCCACAGCAGCTATAATGTCCCCTAGAGTGCCCCGAGTAATAATACCACCCTCTATTGTCCTCCAGGCAATAATCCCTGTATAGTGTCCCCAGAAATAATAGAATTGCCCCTACAGTGCCTCCCCAATAGCAACACCCCCATATAGTAATTTCCACCACACTGCCCCCACATAGTAATCCCCCCATAGTAATTTGCCCCCACACAGTAATTTCCCCCAAACTGCCCCCATATAGTAGTTTTCCCCCACACAGTAATTTGCCCTACACTGCCCCCACATAGTAATTTTTACCACACTTCCCCCACATAGTAATTTGCCCCCACACTGCCCCCACATAGTAATTTGCCCCCACATAGCAATTTCCCCTACACTGTTCCCACATAGCAATTTCCCCACACTGCCCCCACACAATAGTTTTCCCCACACTGCCCCCACATAGTAATTTTCCCGCACATAGCAATTACCCCACACTGTCCCCACATAGAAATTACCCCACACTGTCCCCACATAGAAATTACCCCACACTGTCCCCACATAGAAATTACCCCACACTGTCCCCACATGGCAATTTCCCCCACACTGCCTCCACACAATAGTTTCCCCCACACTGCCCCATATAGAAATTTCCCCCCACATTGTAGTCCCTCCCATAATAATTTGCTCCCACACTGCCCCCACATAGCAATTTGCCCCCACACTGCCCCAACTAGTAATTTGCCCCCACATAGTAGTCCCTCTCATAATTATTTGCCCCACATAGTAATTTTCCCCCACATAGTAATTTGCCCCCACATAATAATTTGTCCCCACATAGTATTCCCTCCCATAATAATTTGCCCCCACACTGCCCCATCTAGTAATTTGCCCCCACATAGTAGTCCCTCTCATAATAATTTGCCCCCACACTGCCACCACATAGCAATTTGCCCCCACACTGCCCCATCTAGTAATTTGCCCCACATAGTAGTCCCTCTCATAATTATTTGTCCCCACATAGTAATTTGCCCCCACATAGTAGTCCCTCTCATAATAATTTGCCCCCACATAATAATTTGCCCCCACATAGTATTCCCTCCCATAATAATTTGCCCCCACACTGCACCCACATAGCAATTTGCCCCCACACTGCCGCACATAGCAATTTTCCCCCACACTGCCCCACATAGCAATTTTCCCCCACACTGCCCCCACATAGCAATTTGCCCCCACACTGCCCCATCTAGTAATTTGCCCCCACATAGTATTCCCTCCCATAAAAATTTGGCCCCATACAGCCCCCACATTCCCCCCCATGTACTCGATTTATCTTCCCTAATATGTCCTCCTGTATGTAGCCCCCCCCCCAAAGTAGGCACATGAAATAAAAAAATAAAAAATGAACAAAAAATGAAAAGATAAATACTCACCTATGTCCAGGGCCAGGCGCTTGCTCGCAGTGGAAGGCGGAATGAGTCAGGCGCGTCACAGTGCTGCATCCCGGCACAGGCACGCAATGACGTCATCACGCACGCCTGCGCCGGGATTTCACTACCGCATAGGCCTCAGGCCTACAAGGCCTGAAGCCTATGGCGGTGATCGGCGACGGGACAGGGAGCTATGTGCTTCCGTGCCCCGCCGCAGTATGTGGGCTTTCGGGTCAACGTTGGGCCCCCCAGCGGTGCTGGGCCCGGGGCTGCCGACCCGAACGTCCCTATTGTAATCCGCCACTGGCAGTAGTGGTAAAGCTCCACATAATACCCCCTAGTAGTAATAATTCTCCCTATAATATGACAGTACATGAAATACCCCCGCTTAGTGCCCGCAGTTGAGCTAATGTCCCCATAATGTATGCCAGTATAAAATACCCCTATATAGTGCCCCAGTAAATGCCCTCATAGTGCTCCTCTCCCCCTTCCCCATAGTGTCCCCCATATAATGGCAGTAAAAAAAATGCCCCTTCTTAGTGCACAGATCAGATGCTCCTATGGTGCTCTTCTCCCCCATAATGTGCCAGTAAAAAATGCCCCTTCTAAGTGCCACCAGATGCCTTAATAGTGCTCCACTCCCCCATAGTGCCCCCAAATAATGCCCCATAGTGCAGCTCTCCCCTTTAGTGCCTCCCATAATGTGCCAGTAAAAAATGCCCCCTTAGTGCCACCAGATGCCATAGTGCCCTGCATATTGTGCCAATAAAAAAGGCCCCTTTAGAGCCCCCACTCCCCAATAGTGCCCCCAAATAATGCCCCTATAGTGCCAAAAGATGCCCCATAGTAAACAGTAATAACAATATACTGGGCACTCACACTGTACGTAGAACCGTAAAATAGAAACCGTATTGCAAATCAATATTTATATACCCATATGTTTTAATAGAAAATATAATATACAATATAATAGGCTATCTAAAACTTGATAAAATACATAGGTACTAATACAATAGAATAAATTGGACAATATGTAAAACTACCTGTGAAATAGATGAATTAATAGACTATAAGACCACAATAAATTACTATAATAGGCGGCTACAATAATAAAACACTATAATAGGCGGCTACAATAATAAAACATTAATATGGATTAATAAACGGCTACAATGAATAAAATCTATACCATAAATGACACGAATTGTCCTAAATAGTGTCTAGTTCCACAAGTAATGAATATGAATGGATGGAAAGATGGGACAAAGTCTCCAAGTGTTCCAAGAAGTCCGATATATCAATGAATAGCAGTCTTCTGTTAATATGAGTATTTACTGCGGCGTCCCGCTTGTACTCACAGTTCGGTATTTGCTTGTGTAGATTTCACTACTGCAGTTCCGGTTCTTTGTGTCGCCGAAAAACTCGTTCCCAGGTTATATTCGCCACCGGTCAGTATGGCTCAGGGCACCGCTCCATATATTTAAAGAGCCAATGTCCTCCAAGCCTGTGGTTTACCTGCTTCCACGCTGAGTTGTTGTCACGGATGGTGTACAGGAAACAAGATAAAACAATACAAACAATGACACACTGGATCCACAACTAAGGAACAAAAGGGAGACCCCTGCAATCGACCTGCCGCTCTCCCTTATTGCTCAGCCTATGCGACCACCCCAAAAGTGGATGGGCGCATATCCACGTACCTCGGCTATCTTAGACCTGAAGGCCCTACAATAGTGAGGGGACACGACCACCGGCTCCCTACACAGACACGGAGGGAGTCAGGGTCACCTGGATCCAGAAAACAGAAAATCATAAATACATAAACAGAACTTATCTTGCAGACGACTGTACACAGGGAACTGGGAACTGGGAACTGGGAGCTGGGAGCTGTGAACTGGGAACAGCATGCACACACACTCCAGGAAGTTGTATCAGCCGCACACAACTGCCTTATGGGGAGGAATTTAAAGGGAGGTAATCAGTCTGACTGCATGACAGCTGAGATAGACTAACGAGGTGAGGAACAGAAACCAAAACAAAGAAACTCAAGGAGGAGGATCTGGACAGCTCCTGTCAGAGCTTCTCAGCTGTCTGGTTGTGACAGTACCCCTCCCTCTAGGAGTGGACTCCGGACACTCAGGGCCCACCTTCTCAGGATGGGACCTATGGAAAGCCCTGATGAGACGAGAGGCCTTAATGTCCGTCACTGAGACCCACTTCCTCTCCTCAGGACCATAACCCTCCCAATGAACGAGGTACTGGAGGGAACCGCGGACAAGACGAGAATCCACAATCCTAGAGACCTGAAATTCAAGATTTCCATCAACAATAATCGGAGGAGGAGGCAAAGGCGAGGGTACAATAGGTTGAACATAAGGTTTCAATAAGGACTTATGGAAAACATTATGGATCTTCCAAGTCTGAGGAAGATCAAGACGGTAGGCAACAGGATTGATGACAGACAGGATCTTGTAAGGCCCAATAAACCTAGGACCCAACTTCCAGGAGGGAACCTTCAATTTGATATTCTTGGTAGACAGCCACACCAAATCACCAACATTCAGGTCCGGACCAGGCACACGTCTCTTATCCGCCACACACTTATATCTCTCACACATGCTCTTTAGATTATCCTGAATCTTTTGCCAAATAGATGACAAAGACGAGGAGAATCTGTCCTCATCAGGCAAACCAGAAGAGCCCTCTCCAGAGAAAGTCCCAAACTGCGGATGAAACCCATATGCACCAAAAAATGGTGACTTATCAGAGGACTCCTGACGACGGTTATTTAAAGCAAACTCAGCAAGGGACAAAAAAGAACACCAATCCTCCGGATTCTCCGCCACAAAACAGCGCAGATATGTCTCCAGATTCTGATTGACACGCTCTGTCTGGCCATTCGACTGCGGATGGAAAGCAGAAGAGAATGACAAGCGAACCCCCAAGCGAGAACAGAAGGCCTTCCAGAATCTGGAAACAAACTGCGTGCCCCTATCAGAGACTATGTCTGAAGGAATCCCATGCAATTTGACAATGTGGTCAACAAATGCCTGCGCCAGCGTCTTAGCATTGGGCAAACCAGGAAAAGGGATAAAATGCACCATTTTGCTAAAACGGTCCACCACCACCAGAATCACAGACTTCCCCGAGGAACGAGGCAAGTCCGTTATGAAGTCCATGGACAGATGTGTCCAAGGACGGGAAGGAATGGGCAAAGGAAGGAGAGGACCTGATGGCCGTGAATGAGGGACCTTGGCACGAGCGCAAGTCTCGCAAGCTGCCACAAAACCCTCAACCGACTTACGAAGCGCAGGCCACCAGAATCTCCGAGCAATGAGATCCAGTGTGGCTCTTGTCCCCGGGTGCCCAGCAAGGACCGTATCGTGGTGTTCTTTAAAAATCTTGTGTCTCAAAGCGAGAGGCACAAACAACCTCCCAGGAGGACAAAGATCAGGAGCTTCTGACTGGGCTGTCTGCACCTCTGCCTCCAATTCAGGAAAAAGAGCAGAGACCACCACACCTTCAGCCAAAATGGGACCCGGGTCTTCAAAATTCCCACCTCCCGAGAAACAACGTGATAGGGCATCTGCCTTCACATTCTTAACCCCAGGGCGGAAGGTAACAACAAAATTAAACCTTGAAAAGAACAAAGACCATCTGGCCTGTCTCGGGTTCAGACGCTTGGCTGACTCCAAGTAGGCCAGATTTTTATGGTCAGTAAACACGGTAATAGGGTGTCTGGCTCCCTCTTGCCAATGGCGCCATTCCTCAAAAGCCAACTTGATGGCCAACAATTCCCTATCTCCCACATCATAATTTTTCTCTGCGGAGGAGAGCTTCTTTGAGAAAAAGGCACACGGTTGCCATTTGGCAGGAGAGGAACCCTGAGACAAGACCGCACCCACCCCAACCTCAGAAGCATCAACCTCAACTATGAAGGGTAACGAAATATCAGGTTGTACTAGGATGGGAGCGGAAGCAAAACTCTCCTTGATATTAGAAAAGGCCTTACGCGCCTCTACCGACCAGGAAGAAAAATCTACCCCCTTTCTGGTCATATCAGTGAGTGGTTTAACAACAGAGGAATAATTCAAAATAAATTTCCTGTAATAATTAGCAAAGCCCAAAAAACGCATTAGCGCCTTCTGATTCTCAGGAAGCTCCCACTCAAGCACAGCGCGAACCTTCTCAGGGTCCATGCGAAAACCAGAAGCGGAGACAAGAAACCCCAGAAATTGGATCTCTGGAACCGCAAACACACATTTTTCCAGTTTTGCGTATAATTTATTCTCCCGCAGGATGAGCAAGACCTGACATAAGTGTTCCTTATGAGTCTTGAAATCAGGAGAAAAAATCAAAATGTCATCCAAATACACTAATACAAATTTTCCCATCAAATGATAAAAAATGCTGTTGACGAAATGCTGAAAAACGGCTGGGGCATTCATCAAACCAAAAGGCATAACTAAATTCTCAAAGTGGCCCTCAGGGGTATTGAAAGCCGTCTTCCATTCATCTCCTTCTCTGACCCTAACCAGGTTGTATGCCCCTCTTAAGTCAAATTTGGAAAAGACTTTCTCCCCAACAACCTGGTTAAACAAGTCCGGGATCAGAGGAAGCGGATAAGGATCACGAATAGTGATACTGTTCAGCTCCCTGAAATCCAGACAAGGTCTTAAAGAACCATCTTTTTTCTTAACAAAGAAAAAACCAGCGGCAACAGGTGACTTCGAGGGACGTATGTGTCCTTTTCTCAGACTCTCAGAGATATAAGCACGCATAGCGACCCTCTCAGGTTGGGAAAGATTGTATAAACGAGATTTAGGCAGCTTGGCGCCTGGGATGAGATCAATAGGGCAATCATACTCCCTGTGCGGAGGTAAACCCTGAACTCCACTCTCAGAGAAAACATCCAAAAATTCAGAGAGGAAAGGTGGTACAGTTTTAGTAGAAACCTCAGAAATAGATGTTATGAGGCAATTCTCTCTGCAAAAGTTACTCCAACCATTTATTTGCCTCGCTTGCCAATCAATGGTGGGGTTATGTTTAGTGAGCCAGGGTAGCCCCAACACTAGAGGAGTAGGCAAACCGCTAAGGACGAAACATGACACATCCTCAACATGAGCATCATTCACAATTAAACGGATATTGTGAACTATGCCCTTTAATGATTTCTGAGAAAGTGGAGCTGAATCAATAACAAAAACAGGAATATCTCTTCCCAAAGTGCATACCTGGAAACCATGAGTTATTGCAAATTGATTATCAATGAGGTTGACAGCTGCTCCACTATCCACAAAAATCTCACAAAAAATGCTCTTGCTCTCTAGCGCCACCCTAGCAGGCAGGACAAAACGGGAACTACAAGCAAAAGGAAAACCTTCAATTTCCGCCTTAACCCTGCCAATAGTAACAGACGGAACATTCTTAAAAGATTTCTTCCTTTTTGTCTCTTTATTACTCCCAGAAAACTGCCTGAATCTCCTAGAGGGACAAACATTTGCCAGATGATTTATACCTCCACAACAAAAACAAACCCTCCCATGCGGGCTGAATCTTCTATCGTCAGAGGCAATCAACCCCAGCTGCATGGGCTCCTGCTCAGAAGGGGCTGACAGCGACTGAGACCCCTGTGCACAGAAAGAGACCGCTGCACTGTCCCGGGACTGAGTATGACAGGAAGGAGAGATCTCTCCTCTCTCTCTAAGACGCCTGTCAATACGAACAGCCTGAGACATAGCAGAATTCAAGGAGGTAGGTCTTTCATGAAAAGCAAATGCATCTCTTAATCCCTCTGAAAGACCATAGCAAAATTGACTTCGGAGTGCAGCATCATTCCAACCCGTATCTGCTGCCCATCTCCGAAATTCTGAGCAGTAAATCTCTGCGGATTGTTTACCCTGGCATAACAGACGTAGTTTAGACTCAGCCAGAGCAATACGATCCGGATCATCATATATCTGACCCAGGGCTAAAAAGAATTCATCCACTGAACGGAGGGGCCGTGCCCCCTCCGGCAGCGAAAAGGCCCAGGACTGAGCGTTACCCCTGAGCAGCGATATAATGATACCCACTCTTCGTTCTTCATCACCAGAAGAATGGGGAAGAAGGCGAAAATGGAGTTTGCAAGCCTCTCTAAAACGTACAAAATTCTCACTACCCCCGGAAAACGTATCCGGGAGCGAAATCTTAGGCTCAGCACAAACTCCATGAACGCAAGCTGAACCGGTCACTTGAAACTGAGAAAAAGTCTTACGGAGGTCAGCTACCTCCAAAGCAAGACCCTGAAAGCGTTCAGCCAAAAGTGTAACCGGATCCATGCTTGAGACGGTTTAGGCGGCTGATAATGTCACGGATGGTGTACAGGAAACAAGATAAAACAATACAAACAATGACACACTGGATCCACAACTAAGGAACAAAAGGGAGACCCCTGCAATCGACCTGCCGCTCTCCCTTATTGCTCAGCCTATGCGACCACCCCAAAGGTGGATGGGCGCATATCCACGTACCTCGGCTATCTTAGACCTGAAGGCCCTACAATAGTGAGGGGACACGACCACAGGCTCCCTACACAGACACGGAGGGAGTCAGGGTCACCTGGATCCAGAAAACAGAAAATCATAAATACATAAACAGAACTTATCTTGCAGACGACTGTAGACAGGAGTCTGGGAACTGGGAGCTGGGAGCTGGGAACTGGGAACAGCATGCACACACACTCCAGGAAGTTGTATCAGCCGCACACAACTGCTTTATGGGGAGGAATTTAAAGGGAGGTAATCAGTCTGACTGCATGACAGCTGAGAAAGACTAACGAGGTGAGGAACAGAAACCAAAACAAAGAAACTCAAGGAGGAGGATCTGGACGGCTCCTGTCAGAGCTTCTCAGCTGTCTGGTTGTGACAGTTGTCTCTGCGGTCACGATGCTGGAAATACTCGTGCTCACGTTTTGAGAAATCAAAGCTCTTTGCTGAGTTTAGCGTGCCAGGACCTCTTAGATTACTGAATATTCCGGTTTTCTTGGCGTCAGCCTGGAGTAGTTTCGGCAATATGTTCGACAAAGATAGGCGGGGGTCTTGGATCAAACGCGTTTCGGGGCTTCACGTTGCCCCTTCCTCAGTGATAAACAATACCCCTTACAAAAGATCTTTAAAAGTAAAAAGCCATGCTGATTCCAATTATCCAATTAGGTATTACTCCTCCTATTTTTCACATTGCGATACCAATCAGTGCACTGTGGATTTACTGGTCTTTGATATTCTACCAGAAAAAATCACATTTCTTTATTTTACATTCAGACTGTGTCTACATGTCACCTTGAGTCTTATTTGTGTGACAAAATATATTCATAATTGAAGAACATATCTAAATACACAGCGAATATAATATTTGTCTCCATAAATATAGTACAAATATAATATAAATGATATATATCTAAACAAATAAATAGATGAACCCCTATTTCTATATTATCTAGGTCATTTTACTGTTTCTATATTATGCCCAGTAATATATCAATATCTCTAGGTTGAGTTGTTTGGGGAATAGGGGTACACCAAAAAAAATATAAAAATATAAAAATATAATAAATACCACACAAAAAATATCTATATATATCACACAAAAATATCTATATATTTTTTTCTCATTAATGTCCTCGTTGTCCATAATAGTGATTCCTGCATAACTGAAACAAAACAAATATAAAAATACTGCAAATTTGTAAATTATTTGATTATTTTTATTAAAAAAAATTTATGTTAAAAACTTTTTATTTCTTTTATTTAAAATCCTTTAAAAAACGTATTTTTCCTAAAAATATTTTTCATCTTTTAATTATCATCTTTTAATTTTTTCATTAATTAATCTTTTAATTATTTTAATCTTTTAATTTTTTAATTTAATCAAATTAATTAAAAGATGAAAAAGATTTTTAGGAAAAATAAGTTTTTTAAAGGATTTTAAAAAAAAGAAATAAAAAGTTTTTAACATAAATTTTTTTTTAATAAAAATAATCAAATAATTTACAAATTTGCAGTATTTTTATATTTGTTTTGTTTCAGTTATGCAGGAATCACTATTATGGACAACGAGGACATTAATGAGAAAAAAATATATAGATATTTTTGTGTGATATATATATATATATATTTTTTGTGTGGTATTTATTATATTTTTATATTTTTATATTTTTTTTGGTGTACCCCTATTCCCCAAACAACTCAACCTAGAGATATTGATATATTACTGGGCATAATATAGAACCAGTAAAATGACCTAGATAATATAGAAATAGGGGATCATCTATTTATTTGTTTAGATATATATCATTTATATTATATTTGTACTATATTTATGGAGACAAATATTATATTCGCTGTGTTTTTAGATATGTTCTTCAATTATGAATATATTTTGTCACACAAATAAGACTCAAGGTGACATGTAGACACAGTCTGAATGTAAAATAAAGAAATGTGATTTTTTTCTGGTAGAATATCAAAGACCAGTAAATCCACAATGCACTGATTGGTATCGCAATGTGAAAAATAGGAGGAGTAATACCTAATTGAATAATTGGAATCAGCATGGCTTTTTACTAGAGTTGAGCGAACACCTGGATGTTCGGGTTCGAGAAGTTCGGCCGAACTTCCCGGAAATGTTCGGGTTCGGGATCCGAACCCGACCCGAACTTCGTCCCGAACCCGAACCCCATTGAAGTCAATGGGGACCCGAACTTTTGGGCACTAAAAAGGCTGTAAAACAGCCCAGGAAAGAGCTAGAGGGCTGCAAAAGGCAGCAACATGTAGGTAAATCCCCTGCAAACAAATGTGGATAGGGAAATGAATTAAAATAAAAATAAAAAAAATAAAAATTAACCAATATCAATTGGACAGAGGTCCCATAGCAGAGAATCTGGCTTCACGTCAGCAGAGAATCAGTCTCTTCATGCCATAGCAAAGAATCTGGCTTCATGTCAGCAGAGAATCAGTCTCTTCATGCCATAGCAGAGAATCTGGCTTCATGTCAGCGCAGAATCAGTCTTCATGTCATAGCAGAGAATCAGGCTTCACGTCACCCACCACTGGAACAGGCCACTGTCACACATTTAGGCCCCGGCACCCAGACAGAGGAGAGCGGTCCCGTAACAGAGAATCTGGCCTTATGTCAGCGCAGAATCTGTCTTCATGTCATAGCAGAGAATCAAGCTTCACGTCACCCACCACTGGAACAGGCCACTGTCACACATTTAGGTCCCGGCACCCAGACAGAGGAGAGAGGTCCTGTAACAGAGAATCTGGCCTTATGTCAGCACAGAATCTGACTTCATGTCATAGCAGAGAATCAGGCATCACGTCACCCACCACTGGAACAGGCCACTGTCACACATTTAGGCCCAGGCACCCAGGCAGAGGAGAGAGGTCCCGTAACACAGAATCTGGCCTTATGTCAGCGCAGAATCTGTCTTCATGTCATAGCAGAGAATCAGGCATCACGTCACCCACCACTGGAACAGGCCACTGTCACACATTTAGGCCCAGGCACCCAGGCAGAGGAGAGAGGTCCCGTAACAGAGAATCTGGCCTTATGTCAGCGCAGAATCAGTCTTCATGTCATAGCAGAGAATCAAGCTTCACGTCACCCACCACTGGAACAGGCCACTGTCACACATTTAGGCCCCGGCACCCAGACAGAGGAGAGAGGTCCTGTAACAGAGAATCTGGCCTTATGTCAGCACAGAATCTGTATTCATGTCATAGCAGAGAATCAGGCATCACGTCACCCACCACTGGAACAGGCCACTGTCACACATTTAGGCCCAGGCACCCAGACAGAGGAGAGCGGTCCCGTAACAGAGAATCTGGCCTTATGTCAGCGCAGAATCTGTCTTCATGTCATAGCAGAGAATCAGGCTTCACGTCAGCCCCCACTGGAACAGGCCACTGTCACACATTTAGGCCCAGGCACCCAGGCAGAGGAGAGAGGTCCCGTAACAGAGAATCTGGCCTTATGTCAGCGCAGAATCTGTATTCATGTCATAGCAGAGAATCAGGCTTCACGTCACCCACCACTGGAACAGGCCACTGTCACACATTTAGGCCCAGGCACCCAGGCAGAGGAGAGAGGTCCCATAACAGAGAATCTGGCCTTATGTCAGCGCAGAATCTGTATTCATGTCATAGCAGAGAATCAAGCTTCACGTCACCCACCACTGGAACAAGCCACTGTCACACATTTAGGCCCCGGCACCCAGACAGAGGAGAGAGGTCCTGTAACAGAGAATCTGGCCTTATGTCAGCACAGAATCTGTATTCATGTCATAGCAGAGAATCAGGCATCACGTCACCCACCACTGGAACAGGCCACTGTCACACATTTAGGCCCAGGCACCCAGGCAGAGGAGAGAGGTCCCGTAACAGAGAATCTGGCCTTATGTCAGCGCAGAATCTGTATTCATGTCATAGCAGAGAATCAGGCTTCACGTCACCCACCACTGGAACAGGCCACTGTCACACATTTAGGCCCAGGCACCCAGGCAGAGGAGAGAGGTCCCGTAACAGAGAATCTGGCCTCATGTCAGCGCAGAATCTGTATTCATGTCATAGCAGAGAATCAGGCTTCACGTCACCCACCACTGGAACAGGCCACTGTCACACATTTAGGCCCCGGCACCCAGACAGAGGAGAGCGGTCCCGTAACAGAGAATCTGGCCTTATGTCAGCGCAGAATCTGTCTTCATGTCATAGCAGAGAATCAGGCTTCACGTCACCCACCACTGGAACAGGCCACTGTCACACATTTAGGCCCAGGCACCCAGGCAGAGGAGAGAGGTCCCGTAACAGAGAATCTGGCCTTATGTCAGCGCAGAATCAGTCTTCATGTCATAGCAGAGAATCAAGCTTCACGTCACCCACCACTGGAACAGGCCACTGTCACACATTTAGGCCCCGGCACCCAGGCAGAGGAGAGAGGTCCCGTAACAGAGAATCTGGCCTTATGTCAGCGCAGAATCTGTATTCATGTCATAGCAGAGAATCAGGCTTCACGTCACCCACCACTGGAACAGGCCACTGTCACACATTTAGGCCCCGGCACCCAGACAGAGGAGAGCGGTCCCGTAACAGAGAATCTGGCCTTATGTCAGCGCAGAATCTGTCTTCATGTCATAGCAGAGAATCAGGCTTCACGTCAGCCACCACTGGAACAGGCCACTGTCACACATTTAGGCCCAGGCACCCAGGCAGAGGAGAGAGGTCCCGTAACAGAGAATCTGGCCTTATGTCAGCGCAGAATCTGTATTCATGTCATAGCAGAGAATCAGGCTTCACGTCACCCACCACTGGAACAGGCCACTGTCACACATTTAGGCCCCGGCACCCAGACAGAGGAGAGGTTCATTCAACTTTGGGTTGCCCCACAATATAATGGTAAAATGAAATTAAAAATAGTATTGAATGAGGAAGTGCCCTGGAGTAGAATAATATATTGTTAAGGGGAGGTAGTTAATATCTAATCTGCACAAGGGATAGACAGGTCCTGTGGGATCCATGCCTGGTTCATTTTTATGAACGTCAGCTTGTCCACATTGGCTGTAGACAGGCGGCTGCGTTTGTCTGTAATGACGCCCCCTGCCGTGCTGAATACACGTTCAGACAAAACGCTGGCCGCCGGGCAGGCCAGCACCTCCAAGGCATAAAAGGCTAGCTCTGGCCACGTGGACAATTTGGAGACCCAGAAGTTGAATGGGGCCGAACCATCAGTCAGTACGTGGAGGGGTGTGCACAGGTACTGTTCCACCATGTTAGTGAAATGTTGCCTCCTGCTAACACGTTCCGTATCAGGAGGTGGTGTAGTTAGCTGTGGCGTGGTGACAAAACTTTTCCACATCTCTGCCATGCTAACCCTGCCCTCAGAGGAGCTGGCCGTGACACAGCTGCGTTGGCGACCTCTTGCTTCTCCTCTGCCTTCGCCTTGGGCTTCCACTGGTTCCCCTGTGACATTTGGGAATGCTCTCAGTAGCGCGTCTACCAACGTGCGCTTGTACTCGCGCATCTTCCTATCACGCTCCAGTGTAGGAAGTAAGGTGGGCACATTGTCTTTGTACCGGGGATCCAGCAGGGTGGCAACCCAGTAGTCTGCACACGTTAAAATGTGGGCAACTCTGCTGTCGTTGCGCAGGCACTGCAGCATGTAGTCGCTCATGTGTGCCAGGCTGCCCAGAGGTAAGGACAAGCTGTCCTCTGTGGGAGGCGTATCGTCATCGTCCTGTGTTTCCCCCCAGCCACGCACCAGTGATGGGCCCGAGCTGCTTTGGGTGCCACCCCGCTGTGAACATGTAGTGATGTCGCGAACATAAAATTTTCAGTTCGCGAACAGCGAACGCGAACTTCCGCAAATGTTCGCGAACTGGCGAACCGGGCGAACCGCCATAGACTTCAATAGACAGGCGAATTTTAAAACCCACAGGGACTCTTTCTGGCCACAATAGTGATGAGAAAGTTGTTTCAAGGGGTCTAACACCTGGACTGTGGCATGCCGGAGGGGGATCTATGGCAAAACTCCCATGGAAAATTACGTAGTGGACGCAGAGTCGGGTTTTAATCCATAAAGGGCATAAATCAACTAACATTCCTAAATTGTTTGGAATAACGTGCTTTAAAACATCCAGTGTGTGTATACGATCAGGTATGATGTTGTATCGATCAGGTAGTGTAAGGGTTACGCCCGCATCACAGACATTGACAGACCAAACTCCCCTTTTAATGCACCGCAAACAGTTCATTTGCACAACCGCAAACTCCCCATTTGCACAAGGTTGGATACCAAGCTAGCCACGTCCCGGTGATGTCATTGAAGGTTTCTTCCTCCACCCAGCCACGTACAACACCAAGGGTCCCCGAAAGGTCAATTGAATTGATTTTTCGAACGGGGAGATGGTTAAAAAAACGCTGGCTCCCTCCCCTTTGTTTTTATCCACGGTGACTGCGTCTGCGCCGTGCAATTTACTGTCACACCCGATATGAGTGGTATTTTCTGTAGTACTATTCTCATCAGTTTAATCCCTCTAACGTCCCCGACTCCCCAATCTGGGGGCCATTTATTAAACAGATTTTTCGGACGGGGAGATGGTTAAAAAAACGCTGGCTCCCTCCACTCTGTTTTAATCCACGGTGACTGCGTCTGCGCCGTGCAATTTACTGTCACACCCGATATGAGTGGTATTTTCTGTAGTACTATTCTCATCAGTTTAATCCCTCTAACGTCCCCAATCTGGGTGCCATTTATTGAATAGATTTTTCGAACGGGGAGATGGTTAAAAAAAACCTGGCTCCCTCCACTCTGTTTTAAACCACGGTGACTGCGTCTGCGCCGTGCAATTTACTGTCACACCCGATATGAGTGGTATTTTCTGTAGTACTATTCTCATCAGTTTAATCCCTCTAACGTCCCCAATCTGGGTGCCATTTATTGAATAGATTTTTCGAACGGGGAGATGGTTAAAAAAACGCTGGCTCCCTCCACTCTGTTTTAAACCACGGTGACTGCATCTGCGCCGTGCAATTTACTGTCACACCCGATATGAGTGGTATTTTCTGTAGTACTATTCTCATCAGTTTAATCCCTCTAACATCCCCAATCTGGGGGCCATTTATTAAATAGATTTTTTGAACGGGGAGATGGTTAAAAAAACGCTGGCTCCCTCCACCGATATGAGTGGTATTTTCTGTAGTATTATTCTCATCAGTTTAATCCCTGTTACGTCCCATATCAGGAATTGCCTTTTATGAAAAAAAATTTAGGCCGGGTACCTTCGACTGCCTTCACAGTGACAGACCAAACTCTCATACACTAAACTGAATTGATTTCAGGAACCGGGAGATGGAAAAAGCAGCTTGGTCGGTCCTCTTACTCCCAAATTGGGGCACTGCGCGTGCACAGAGCAATGTGCTGTGACACCCTATATGAGTGGTGTCTTAACTAGTACTATTGCTATCAGTTTAATCCCTGTTACGGACCCTATCCGGTCGAATTGATTAACCATTGTCGAATCCCCCATTGACATCCCCCTTATAAGCTGTGTAAAGCATATTTTTTAGTTTGGTTTTGAACTGCTGCATCCTTTCCGACTTTTGGTAATTTGGTAACATTTCTGCCACTTTCTGCTTATACCGGGGGTCTAGTAGCGTGGCCACCCGATCGCTTTTGGTCTGACCATAATGAAGCAACGGCCTTATCATCTGGGGTGTGGCAACATTGCCAACACACTTTTATAGAGGTGATGATGATTGCTTCATTGTGATACGCAAGCCCCTTCACCACAACAAGGTAACGATCACGAAGGGGAATTGACACTTGTATGTGCCTTTTTTTTTTGGTTTGTTTTTGCAGCCACAGTGCTGCACCATAGGACAGAAAAATTAGGCATGTACACATGCCTGAAAAATAATGGCACTGTTGCAGACGCTATTGTAGCAGCGGCCGGAAAAATTTATGTTTTCCAGGCAGAAAAGTGACTAAAACATTACGGCTTGAACCCTAGTTGGTGGTGGAGAATTCACGAAAGTCATCCGGTATGCAGACATTAAATACAGCAGCGTGGGGACCATTTTGAGGCCAAGGCATGTAATCAGGCCTTTTGTTAGTCAAACGTATCCCCCACTGTCAGTCCCTTCGGGATCCATGCCTCATTCATCTTTATGAAGGTGAGGTAATCAACACTTTTTTGACCGAGGCGACTTCTCTTGTCAGTGACAATGCCTCCTGCTGCACTGAAGCTCCTTTCTGACAGGACACTTGAAGCAGGGCAGGCCAGAAGTTCTATCGCAAACTGGGATAGCTCAGGCCACAGGTCAAGCCTGCACACCCAGTAGTGAAGGGGTTCATTGCTCCTCAGAGTGTCGATATCTGCTGTTAAGGCGAGGTAGTCTGCTACCTGTCGGTCGAGTCGTTCTCTAAGGCTGGATCCCGAAGGGCTGTGGCGATGAGTAGGACTGAAAAAGCTCCGCATGTCCTCCATCAACAACACATCTGTAAATCGTCCAGTCCTTGCCGCCGTGGTAGGAGGAGGATTACACTCACCTCTTCCCCTGTTAGATTCCCGTTGTGCTGTGACATCTCCCTTATAAGCTGTGTAAAGCATATTTTTTAGTTTGGTTTTGAACTGCTGCATCCTTTCCGACTTTCGGTAATTTTGTAACATTTCTGCCACTTTCTGCTTATACCGGGGGTCTAGTAGCGTGGTCACCCAGTACAGATCGTTCTCCTTTATCCTTTTTATACGTGGGTCCCTCAACAGACATGACAGCATGAAAGACCCCATTTGAACAAGGTTGGATGCAGAGCTTCTCATTTCCCGTTCCTCGTCCTCACTGATGTCATTGACGGTCTGTTCTTCCCCCCAGCCACGTACAACACCATGGGTCCCAGATAGGTGACAACAACGAGCACCCTGGGGTGCCTGCTGTGGTTGGTCTTCCTCCTCCTCAAAGCCGCAACATTCCTCCTCTGACTCCTCTTCCTCATACTCCTCTTCCAGCGTTGCTGCAGGTCCGGCAAGCGATGATGACAAGGCTGTTTCTGGTGGTGATGGTGACCACAACTCTTCCTCTTCCTCTTCACGCTCATCTACAGCCTGATCCAGAACTCTTCGCAGGGCACGCTCCAGGAAGAAAACAAATGGGATGAGGTCGCTGATGGTGGCTTCGGTGCGACTGACTAGGTTTGTCACCTCCTCAAAAGGACGCATAAGCCTACAGGCATTGCGCATGAGTGTCCAGTAACGTGGCAAAAAGATTCCCAGCTCCGCAGAGGCTGTCCTAGCACCCCGGTCATACAAATACTCGTTGACGGCTTTTTCTTGTTGGAGCAGGCGGTCGAACATTAGGAGTGTTGAATTCCAACGTGTCGGGCTGTCGCATATCAAGCGCCTCACTGGCATGTTGTTTCGCCGCTGAATATCGGAAAAGTGCGCCATGGCCGTGTAGGAACGCCTGAAATGGCCACACACCTTCCTGGCCTGCTTGAGGACGTCCTGTAAGCCTGGGTACTTAGACACAAAACGTTGTACGATGAGATTCAACACATGTGCCATGCACGGCACATGTGACAACTTGCCCAAATTTAATGCCGCCAACAGATTGCTTCCATTGTCACACACCACTTTGCCGATCTCCAGTTGGTGCGGGGTCAGCCACTGATCCACCTGTGCGTTCAGGGCGGACAGGAGTGCTGGTCCTGTGTGGCTCTCTGCTTTCAGGCAAGTCAACCCCAAGATAGCGTTACACTGTCGTATCCGGGATGTGGAATAGCCCCTGGGGAGCTGGGGGGAATCAGTTGATGTGCAGCCAGACGCCGCAGCAGAAGAGGACTCAGCCGAGGAGGAAATTAAAGAGGATGGAGTAGGAGTAGAGGAGGTGGCAGTAGGTCTGCCTGCAAGTCGTGGTGGTGTCACCAACTCCGCTGCAGAGCCACGCATTCCATGCTTGTCAGCCGTCAGCAGGTTGACCCAATGCGCAGTATACGTGATATACCTGCCCTGACCGTGCTTTGCAGACCAGGTATCAGTGGTCAGATGGACCCTTGCCCCAACACTGTATGCCAGAGATGCCATGACTTCCTTTTCAATGACATGGTAGAGGTTTGGGATTGCCTTTTTTGAAAAAAAATTTCGTCCGGGTACCTTCCACTGTGGTGTCCCAATAGCGACAAATTTTTTGAAGGCCTCAGACTCTACCAGCTGGTATGGTAAAAGCTGGCGGGCTAAGAGTTCCGTCAAGCCAGCTGTCAGTCGCCGGGCAAGGGGGTGACTTTGTGACATTGGCTTCTTATGCTCAAACATGTCCTTGACAGACACCTGACTGTGGGCAGATGAGCAGGAACTGCTGAAGGTGAGAGATGGAGTGGCGGGTGGTTGAGAGGGGGCAGGGAGGACAGCAGTGGTTGACGTGGCTGAAGATGCAGGACCAGGAGGAGCATGGTGGCTTTGAGTTTGTGTGCTGCTTGTACTCATGTGTTGATCCCATAGGCGTTTGTGATGTGAGATCATGTGCCTTCGCAAAGCAGTTGTACCAAGGTGGGTGTTGGACTTCCCACGACTCAGTTTCTTTTGGCACAGGTTGCAAATGGCATTGCTTTTATCAGAGGCAGACACACAAAAAAAATGCCACACTGCTGAGCTTTGCAATGACGGCATTCTAGTGGTGGCAACAGCATGCGTTGACTGGCGTGCTGTCTGGCTGACCCCAGGTGCCGATACATGCTGTCTGACTGTGCCACTAACTCCTTGCGACGACCTCCCCCTGCTTCCAACTCGTCTCCTCATTCTCTCTGTCTCCCCTTCAGAACTTTCCCCCTCTTCTTCTCTTCGAGCAGGCACCCACGTGGCATCCGTGGACACATCGTCATCATCAACCGCTTCACTTGTATCTGACACCTCAGCAAAGGAAGCAGCAGCGGGTACAACATCATCATCATCACACTGTACGTCCATGTGTGTAATCCTGCCTGACTGAGACATATCCCCGTAATCTACATCATCTGGCAATAATGGTTGCGCATCACTAATTGCATCCAACTGATGTGTAAATAACTCCTCTGACGGATCAAGTGAAGCGGCTGTGGTGGCTGTGGTGGTAGTGGCGACGGGCGGGTGCGTGGTAACTTGAGAGCAGGTGACCGAAGCTGAGTTGGAGGAGGATGGTGCGTCAAGGTTCTTAGCGGAAGCTGTTGAAGATTGGGTGTCCTGTCTAAGCCAGTCAACTACGTCCTCTGAATTTTTCGGGTTCAGGGTACGTGGCCTCTGAAAACTGGGCATTATTCCAGGGACAGTGGAAATCACAGCACCACGACCACGACGGCCCCTGCGGGGTGGCCTGCCTCTGCCTGTCATTTTTTTTTTAGATAAGTGGTACTACGCGTGCTAGGTACTGTGCCACCCGGTATGAGTGGTTGGCACTGGCAGTGGGCACACTACAGTCTGTGGAAGTGGGCCTGACACACACTGGCAGCAGGCAAGCAACTGAATTTAGACTACTGTCTAAAAATTAAATGCCTTATTTATCGGCAAGCTACTGTGCCACCCGGTATCAGTGGTTGGCACTGGCAGTGGGCACACTACAGTCAGTGGAAGAGGGCCTGACACACACTGGCAGCAGGCAAGCAACTGAAATTACACTAAAGTGTAAAAATTAAATGCCTTATTTATCGGCAAGCTACTGTGCCACCCGGTATGAATGGTTGGCACTGGCAGTGGGCACACTACAGTCAGTGGAAGAGGGCCTGACACACACTGGCAGCAGGCAAGCAACTGAATTTAGACTACTGTCTAAAAATTAAATGCCTTATTTATCGGCAAGCTACTGTGCCACCCGGTATCAGTGGTTGGCACTGGCAGTGGGCACACTACAGTCAGTGGAAGCGGGCCTGACACACACTGGCAGCAGGCAAGCAACTGAAATTACACTAAAGTGTAAAAATTAAATGCCTTATTTATCGACAAGCTACTGTGCCACCCGGTATCAGTGGTTGGCACTGGCAGTGGGCACACTACAGTCAGTAGAAGCGGGCCTGACACACACTGGCAGCAGGCAAGCAACTGAAATTACACTAAAGTGTAAAAATTAAATGCCTTATTTATCGGCAAGCTACTGTGCCACCCGGTATGAGTGGTTGGCACTGGCAGTGGGCACACTACAGTCAGTGGAAGAGGGCCTGACACACTGACTGGCAGCAGGCAAGCAACTGAATTTAGACTACTGTCTAAAAATTAAATGCCTTATTTATCGGCAAGCTACTGTGCCACCCGGTATCAGTGGTTGGCACTGGCAGTGGGCACACTACAGTCAGTGGAAGCGGGCCTGACACACACTGGCAGCAGGCAAGCAACTGAAATTACACTAAAGTGTAAAAATTAAATGCCTTATTTATCGGCAAGCTACTGTGCCACCCGGTATCAGTGGTTGGCACTGGCAGTGGGCACACTACAGTCAGTAGAAGCGGGCCTGACACACACTGGCAGCAGGCAAGCAACTGAAATTACACTAAAGTGTAAAAATTAAATGCCTTATTTATCGGCAAGCTACTGTGCCACCCGGTATGAGTGGTTGGCACTGGCAGTGGGCACACTACAGTCAGTGGAAGAGGGCCTGACACACTGACTGGCAGCAGGCAAGCAACTGAATTTAGACTACTGTCTAAAAATTAAATGCCTTATTTATCGGCAAGCTACTGTGCCACCCGGTATCAGTGGTTGGCACTGGCAGTGGGCACACTACAGTCAGTGGAAGCGGGCCTGACACACACTGGCAGCAGGCAAGCAACTGAAATTACACTAAAGTGTAAAAATTAAATGCCTTATTTATCGGCAAGCTACTGTGCCACCCGGTATCAGTGGTTGGCACTGGCAGTGGGCACACTACAGTCAGTGGAAGAGGGCCTGACACACACTGGCAGCAGGCAAGCAACTGAATTTAGACTACTGTCTAAAAATTAAATGCCTTATTTATCGGCAAGCTACTGTGCCACCCGGTATCAGTGGTTGGCACTGGCAGTGGGCACACTACAGTCAGTGGAAGCGGGCCTGACACACACTGGCAGCAGGCAAGCAACTGAATTTAGACTACTGTCTAAAAATTAAATGCCTTATTTATCGGCAAGCTACTGTGCCACCCGGTATCAGTGGTTGGCACTGGCAGTGGGCACACTACAGTCAGTTGAAGTCGGCCTGACACACACTAGCAGCAGGCAAGCAGCTGAAATTACACTAAAGTGTAAAAATTAAATGCCTTTTTTATGCAAAGTCCTGTGCCAGCCGGTATGAGTGGTGGGCACTGGCAGTGGGCACACTACAGTCAGTGGAAGTCAGCCTGACACACACTGGCAGGCAACTAACCTTAGATTAAAGTGTAAAAATTAAGTGCCTATTTTTTAAGCAAAGTCCTGTGCCACTCGGTATGACAGGGGTGGGCACTGGCAGTGGGCACACTACAGTCAGTTGAAGTCGGCCTGACACACACTAGCAGCAGGCAAGCAGCTGAAATTACATTAAAGTGTAAAAATTAAATGCCTTTTTTAAGCAAAGTCCTGTGCCAGCCGGTATGAGTGGTGGGCACTGGCAGTGGGCACACTACAGTCAGTGGAAGTCAGCCTGACACACACTGGCAGGCAACTAACCTTAGATTAAAGTGTAAAAATTAAGTGCCTATTTTTTAAGCAAAGTCCTGTGCCACTCGGGATGACAGGGGTGGGCACTGGCAGTGGGCACACTACAGTCAGTTGAAGTCGGCCTGACACACACTGGCAGGCAACTAACCTTAGATTAAAGTGTAAAAATGAAGTGCCTTTTTTTTAAGCAAAGTCCTGTGCCACACGGGATGACAGGGGTGGGCACTGGCAGTGGGCACACTACAGTCAGTTGAAGTCGGCCTGACACACACTAGCAGCAGGCAAGCAGCTGAAATTACACTAAAGTGTAAAAATTAAATGCCTTTTTTATGCAAAGTCCTGTGCCAGCCGGTATGAGTGGTGGGCACTGGCAGTGGGCACACTACAGTCAGTGGAAGTCAGCCTGACACACACTGGCAGGCAACTAACCTTAGATTAAAGTGTAAAAATTAAGTGCCTTTTTTTAAGCAAAGTCCTGTGCCACACGGAATGACAGGGGTGAGCACTGGCAGTGGGCACACTACAGTCTGTGGGCCTGCAGCTCCTCACACACAGGCAGGCCAGGCAACTGCAATATGTATATAAAGGAAAAAAAAAAAGCAGACTAATGTTGCAGCCCTAAAAAGGGCTTTTTGGGGTGCTGTCAGGACGCTGTCCTTACAGCAGAGATCAGATGAGTCTTTCAGGACTGGAGTGGACACTGAATTCACTAGCCTAGCTATCGATTTCCCAATTAAATCAGCAGCAGTTACAGTCTCCCTCCTCTCACTAAGACTGCAGCTTCAGAATGAATCTAAAATGGATGCTGTGCAGGAGGTGGGAGGGTCTGGGAGGGAGGGTATGCTGCTGATTGGCTGGAATGTGTCTGCTGACTGTGAGGTACAGGGTCAAAGTTTGCTCAATGATGATGTATAGGGGGCGGACCGAACATCGCATGTGTTCGCCCGGCAGAGGCGAATGCGAACAAGCTATGTTCGCCGGGAACTGTTCGCCGTCGGATAGTTCGGGCCATCTCTATGAACATGCTTCATCCTCATCCTCCTCCTCCTCATCCTCCTCCTCCTCGTCCTCCAGTAGTGGGCCCTGTCTGGCCACATTTGTACCTGGCCTCTGGTGTTGCAAAAAACCTCCCTCTGAGTCACTTTGAAGAGACTGGCCTGAAAGTGCTAAAAATGACCCCTCTTCCTCCTCTTCCTCCTGGGCCACCTCCTCTTCCATCATCGCCCTAAGTGTTTTCTCAAGGAGACATAGAAGTGGTATTGTAACGCTGATAACGGCGTCATCGCCACTGGCCATGTTGGTGGAGTACTCGAAACAGCGCAACAGGGCACACAGGTCTCGCATGGAGGCCCAGTCATTGGTGGTGAAGTGTGTCTGATCCGCAGTGCGACTGATCCGTGCGTGCTGCAGCTGAAACTCCACTATGGCCTGCTGCTGCTCGCACAGTCTGTCCAGCATATGCAAGGTGGAGTTCCACCTGGTGGGCACGTCGCATATGAGGCGGTGAGCGGGAAGGCCGAAGTTACGCTGTAGCGCAGAAAGGCGAGCAGCGGCAGGGTGTGAACGCCGGAAGCGCGAACAGACGGCCAGCACTTTATGCAGCAGCTCTGACATGTCGGGGTAGTTGCGAATGAACTTCTGCACCACCAAATTCAGCACATGCGCCAGGCAAGGGATGTGCGTCAAACCGGCTAGTCCCAGAGCTGCAACGAGATTTCGCCCATTATCGCACACCACCAGGCCGGGCTTGAGGCTCACCGGCAGCAACCACTCGTCGGTCTGTTGTTCTATACCCCGCCACAACTCCTGTGCGGTGTGGGGCCTGTCCCCCAAACATATGAGTTTCAGAATGGCCTGCTGACGTTTACCCCGGGCTGTGCTGAAGTTGGTGGTGAAGGTGTGTGGCTGACTGGATGAGCAGGTGGAAGAAGAGGAGGAGGAAGCTGAGTAGGAGGAGGAGGAGACAGGAGGCAAAGAATGTTGCCCTGCGATCCTTGGCGGTGGAAGGACGTGCGCCAAATAGCTCTCCGCCTGGGGCCCAGCCGCCACTACATTTACCCAGTGTGCAGTTAGGGAGATATAGCGTCCCTGGCCGTGCTTACTGGTCCACGTATCTGTGGTTAGGTGGACTTTGCCACAGATGGCATTGCGCAGTGCACACTTGATTTTATCGGACACTTGGTTGTGCAGGGAAGGCACGGCTCTCTTAGAGAAGTAGTGGCGGCTGGGAACAACATACTGTGGGACAGCAAGTGACATGAGCTGTTTGAAGCTGTGTGTGTCCACCAGCCTAAATGACAGCATTTCATAGGCCAGTAGTTTAGAAATGCTGGCATTCAGGGCCAGGGATCGAGGGTGGCTAGGTGAGAATTTACGCTTTCTCTCAAATGTTTGTGAGATGGAGAGCTGAACGCTGCCGTGTGACATGGTTGAGATGCTTGGTGACGCAGGTGGTGGTGTTGGTGGTACATCCCATGTTTGCTGGGCGGCAGGTGCCAACGTTCCTCCAGAGGCGGAGGAAGAGGCCGAGGCGGCGGCAGCAGCAGAAGAGGCCGAGGCGTCAGCAGCAGAAGATGTAGCAGGGGGAGCCTGAGTGACTTCCTTGTTTTTAAGGTGTTTACTCCACTGCAGTTCATGCTTTGCATGCAGGTGCCTGGTCATGCAGGTTGTGCTAAGGTTCAGAATGTTAATGCCTCGCTTCAGGCTCTGATGGCACAGCGTGCAAACCACTCGGGTCTTGTCGTCAGCACATTGTTTGAAGAAGTGCCATGCCAGGGAACTCCTTGAAGCTGCCTTTGGGGTGCTCGGTCCCAGATGGCGGCGGTCAGTAGCAGGCGGAGTTTCTTGGCGGCGGGTGTTCTGATTTTTCCCACTGCTCCCTCTTTTGCTACGCTGTTGGCTCGGTCTCACCACTGCCTCTTCCTCCGAACTGTGAAAGTCAGTGGCACGACCTTTATTCCATGTGGGGTCTAGGACCTCATCGTCGCCTGCATCGTCTTCCACCCAGTCTTGATCCCTGACCTCCTGTTCAGTCTGCACACTGCAGAAAGACGCAGCAGTTGGCACCTGTGTTTCGTCATCATCAGAGACGTGCTGAGGTGGTATTCCCATGTCCTCATCATCAGGAAAAATAAGTGGTTGTGCGTTAGTGCATTCTATCTCTTCCACCCCCGTGGAAGGGCTAGGTGGATGCCCTTGGGAAACCCTGGCAGCAGAGTCTTCAAACAGCATAAGAGACTGCTGCATAACTTGAGGCTCAGACAGTTTCCCTGATATGCATGGGGGTGATGTGACAGACCGATGGGCTTGGTTTTCATGCGCCATCTGTGCGCTTTCTGCAGAAGACTGGGTGGGAGATAATGTGAACGTGCTGGATCCACTGTCGGCCACCTAATTGACTAATGCCTGTACCTGCTCAGGCCTTACCATCCTTAGAACGGCATTGGGCCCCACCAAATATCGCTGTAAATTCTGCTGGCTACTGGGACCTGAGGTAGTTTGTTCACTAGGACGTGTGGCTGTGGCAGAACGGCCACGTCCTCTCCCAGCACCAGAGGGTCCACTAACACCACCACAACCATGTCCACGTCCGCGTCCGCGTCCCTTATTAGATGTTTTCCTCATTGTTCCCGTTCACCACAATTTTGAGAATGGCAAATTTGGGAATGCTTTTTCAACCCAGAACAAAAAGTCTGCTTTGACGGTCACTACAAATAACTTGACCAGCTAAAACTGTGCAGATTTGGTTGAATAGAGATGTGAGACCTGTTTTTTTTTTGCGCTGTGTGACAGTTATAGGTTTAATCACAGAATGACACTTCTGTCAGCACGCTAGCGTGTGTCTTAGGTTTTTCTGAATGATACTATCAATAACTTCAATGTAAGATTTTCTTTTTGGGATAGATTTCAAGTAGGCCTGAAATACCACAAACTAGTTATTTTCAGAATGGCAAATTTGGGAATGCTTTTTCAACCCAGAACAAAAAGTCTGCTTTGACGGTCACTACAAATAACTTGACCAGCTAAAACTGTGCAGATTTGGTTGAATAGAAATGTCAGGTCTATTTTGTAGGCGCTGGGTGACAGGCTCAACTTGCCCCTGATGTAATATATGGCCAAAAAATAACCAGACTGTTGATGGTTAAATGCACTTCGGTGACACAGGCTCAGCCTGCAGCTGATGTAGTATATGGCCAAAAAATAATCAGACTGTTGATGGTTAAATGCACTTGGGTGAAACAGGCTCAGCCGGCAGCTGATGTAGTATATGGCCAAAAAATAACTAGACTGTTGATGGTTAAATGCACTTCGGTGACACAGGCTCAGCCTGCAGCTGATGTAGGATATAGCACAAAATAACCACACTATCGATGGTTAAATACACTTGGTGATAGCTCGTGCTGGCGCACCACAAGTCACAAAATGGCCGCCGATCACCCCAGAAAAAATGTGATCTAAAAACGCTCTGGGCAGCCTCAAAAAAGTGAGCAAGTCAATAATAGCACTTCAATGATCCACAGCTGCAGATCGATCACAGAATGAAGTCTTTTGGAGGAGTTAATCTGCCTAATCTCGCCCTAACGTCGCAGCTGCAACCTCTCCCTATACTGATCATAGCAGAGTGACGTGCGGCGCTACGTGACTCCAGCTTAAATAAAGGCTGGGTCACATGGTGCACTGGCCAATCACAGCCATGCCAATAGTAGGCATGGCTGTGATGGCCTCTTGGGCCAAGTAGTATGACGCTTGTTGATTGGCTGCTTTGCAGCCTTTCAAAAAGCGCCAAGAAAGCGCCGAACACCGAACCCGAACCCGGACTTTTACGAAAATGTTCGGGTTCGGGTCCGTGTCACGGACACCCCAAAATTCGGTACGAACCCGAACTATACAGTTCGGGTTCGCTCATCCCTACTTTTTACTTATAAAGATCTTTTGTAAGGGGGATTGTTTATCACTGAGGAAGGGGCAACGTGAAGCCCCGAAACGCGTTTGATCCAAGACCCCCACCTATCTTTGTCGAACATATTGCCGAAACTACTCCAGGCTGACGCCAAGAAAACCGGAATATTCAGTAATCTAAGAGGTCCTGTCACGCTAAACTCAGCAAAGAGCTTTGATTTCTCAAAACGTGAGCACGAGTATTTCCAGCATCGTGACCGCAGAGACAACTCAGCGTGGAAGCAGGTAAACCACAGGCTTGGAGGACATCGGCTCTTTAATTATATGGAGCGGTGCCCTGAGCCATACTGACCGGTGGCGAATATAACCTGGGAACGAGTTTTTCGGCGACACAAAGAACCGGAACTGCAGTAGTGAAATCTACACAAGCAAATACCGAACTGTGAGTACAAGCGGGACGCCGCAGTAAATACTCATATTAACAGAAGACTGCTATTCATTGATATATCGGACTTCTTGGAACACTTGGAGACTTTGTCCCATCTTTCCATCCATTCATATTCATTACTTGTGGAACTAGACACTATTCAGGACAATTCGTGTCATTTATGGTATAGATTCTATTCATTGTAGCCGTTTATTAATCCATATTAATGTTTTATTATTGTAGCCGCCTATTATAGTGTTTTATTATTGTAGCCGCCTATTATAGTAATTTATTGTGGTCTTATAGTCTATTAATTCATCTATTTCACAGGTAGTTTTACATATTGTCCAATTTATTCTATTGTATTAGTACCTATGTATTTTATCAAGTTTTAGATAGCCTATTATATTGTATATTATATTTTCTATTAAAACATATGGGTATATAAATATTGATTTGCAAGACGGTTTCTATTTTACGGTTCTACGTACAGTGTGAGTGCCCAGTATATTGTTATTACTGTTTACTTTGTAAAGGAGGGGCGAATCCTTTTTTACTGTGAGCACCTCCTTCTGTGGTCTCATCCACTCCTGTGCGTCTCATAACTGTTACCTTAGATGCCCCATAGTGCCGCTCTCCCCTATAGTGCCCCCCATAATGTGCCAATAAAAAAGCCCCTTTTGAGTCCCCAGATGCCCCCATAGTGCTCCCCTCCCCCATGGTGCCCCCCATAATGTGCCAGTAAGAAACGCCACCATAGTTCCCCCCTAAAATAGGCAAGAAATAAATGCCCCCAGAGTGCCACCCCCAAAAAAATGGGGCTGTAAAAAATGGCAGATGCCCCCATAGTGCCAGCTCCCTCTGCAAGGAAAAAAAAATAATGCTTACCTCCATCAGCAGTGATGCGATGCAGGCCTTTTTCTGGCCTGTGTCACCCGCTGTATGATGCCCGGCTCAGGCGGCGTGATGATAATGGTGTCATCGCGCCGCCTGAGCAGGCCTCTGATAGTCTGCAGGCATTAGTGCCTGCGGCCTATCAGAAGAACAGGGAAGGGAGTCGCCTCTCCCTCCCCTGCCCTGCCGCAGCACAGGCATCTGTATCGCTGTCCTGAGGATAGCGATACAGATGAATATGGAGATGAGCGATTCCACAATGGAAGCGCTCATTTCCTACTGTCCCCCCAACGCCGCCGGCAACAAGAAGCAGGCCGCGCCGCCTGTGGTGATCGGCGGTGCGGCCCTGAGGAATAAAAAATAAATAAAATGTATTTGCTAAAGATAACATGCTTTAGGGCAGCCTGGGGGAACAATAGCCTAGTAGTCCCTCTTATAGACACGATGACTGCCCAGCTTCGTCAGGGGAATACAAAACAAGGGTACGCTCATATCATTTTAAAGGCTCGTCCCGACGCGTTTCAATGGTGATTAGCCAAATCATCAGGGGACAGATGTATCAACAACAATAGTAGCCAAATGTCCAATAGCCCTAGTCAACTTTGGGCTTAAAAATCAACAGATAGGAGGTCATAAATTAGCGGTAATCAAGTGCTGAATGCATAATACTTAGCTCTCCATGTGCTGATGTCCATGGCCTGACTGAAATCCCGTCCTGGGTGTGGCAGTGACAGAGTAGGTGTCCATGCTGGCGGTATTTAAACTCCCGCGGACTAATTTGCTATCCCACCCCCCACTGTCATGTGGTCAGTCACATGAGCGGCCACGTGGTCGGTCACCTGATAAATTACCTGACCAAACTACTCACGTGACCGCAAAATGCAGATGGAGGTGGCACACCCATGACGCCTGTACTTGCCTCCCACAGATGAAAGAGAAGCGGTGCATAGTGGTGGTAGAGATGCGTCACCATAGCAGTATGATTGGAGGGAGGGGCTAAGCGGGAATGGGGGGATGAGTAGAATGGGCCAAAATATACTTCCCCTAAAGCCACGCTCCTTAGATAGTTATTATGGTACTATAAATACCAATTCAAAAAATGCACATTAGTAGCTGAAAGATATATATATAGCGCAATAGGGTCTTTAGACGGCAGATAAAATAATCAATGCACCAGTAGGATATACTGTACATAATAAAGCTCAACGAGAAAAAAATCATTTGTAACAGGGTCCCACAGACAAGAGTAAAAGGACTCAGCAGCTTGGGGTAATAGAAGACAAATTAGATTTTATGTATAAGAAACATCCCACTGTGGCTACGTTTTATAGCCTACCAAAAATCCACAAAGGGACAACACCTTTGATGGGGCGCCCCATTGTGTCCTGTGTGAACAGTTTGGGACAAAATGTGAGTATTTACATCGATCGCATCTCGGAACCTTTTGTTAAAACGTTGCCTTCATATATCCGAGATACGGGCGAACTATTAGGCCGCCTGGAAGGCGTGTTCTTGGAAGATGACACCCTTCTTGCACTGATTGACGTAGAGGCGCTCTACTCCTCCATTCCACATCATCTTTGAGTGAAGGAGGTAGAAACGTTTCTAGCTACTAGGGGTTGTCAGTTTCAAGCAGACAATCGAATGATTCCTAAACTTTTGGAATTTACATTAACTTCCAATTATTTTTTGTTCAATGGTACCTTTTACCACCTGCTCAGGGGCACTGTGATGGGGAGCCCCTGTGCCCCATCATATGCCCACTTGTTCCTGGGATGGTGGGAAAGGACCATTGTGTTTGGAGACACACCTACAGTAAAGATCACTAACGTGGTCACATGGGCCAGATTTATTGATGACATCTTTCTGTTATGGAAGGGTGAGGGGGAAGAATTTGTTGAATTTGTGAGTGGTTTAAATGACAATAACATTAGACTGAAATTTACATGTGAGATCAAGAGGGATGCACTTCCGTTCTTGGATATTAAGATTGTAAGGGGGGGTCAGGGTGAGCTTAAAACAAAAACTTTCAGGAAACCAACGGCTACCAATTCTTTATTGAGCTGGGATAGCCACCATTCTTTGCCTTTAAAAAGGGGTATTCCAACTGGGCAATATCTGAGAATGAGGAGGAATTGCTCTACCCTGAGTGATTACAAACAACAGGCAGGGGACCTCTGTAAAAGGTTTTGAGTAAAAGGGTATCCTGAATCCACCCTGAAGAAAGCATACCAGAGAGCCCGTTCGAGCAATTGGATGGAGCTCCTTCACCCCAAAAAGGAGCAAAATGCAACCAATCCCATACGGTTGATAGCCACATTTGATGGTGCTGCAAAGGAGGTGAGGAAGGTGATATCGAGAGCTTGGGGAATCTTACAACTTGACCCCGATATTAAAAAAGTGATCTCAAAGACCCCTCAGATCACCTACAGGAGAGGCCGAAGTTTGCGCGATCGTCTGGTTCACAGTCATTTTAGTGAAGCAACAGATAGAACAGGAGAATGTGGCTTCAACCAGTGTGTGGCTGCTATCATTGTAGCGGTTGCATTGCATGTCCCTTTGTCACCCAGGGCCGTGAATTCACAAGTAATGTTACAGGAAAAATGTATACCATCAGACGCTTTCTTAATTGCCGCTCAAAAGGGGTCATATACAAGGCAACTTGCCAGTGTGACCTCGAATATGTGGGCAACACCACTCGTGAACTCCGAAGACGGATTGGCGAACCCTGGGGGACATGAGACATGGTTGAGACACCCTCTTGGCTAAGCACATTCAATCGAGTCATTATGGTGTTTATTCAGGAATAAAATTTATGGTAATAGAGTTGGTAATAGAGGAGGGGACTGGGACAAGAGGATTTTGCAGAGGGAGACATGGTGGATATTCAAATTAAAAACTGTCCAACCTAAGGGCTTAAATGAGCAGTTATTATTTGGCTGCTACATTTGACATTATTATGTATCCCGGGTGAACTCAAAACCCGTCTGGAAATATTGTCATTACCCCAAACTGCTGAGTCCTTTTACTCTTGTCTGTGGTACCCTGTTACAAATGATTTGTTCTCGAGCTTTATTATGTATATCCTACCGGTTCATTGATTGTTTTATCTGCCATCTAAATACCCTATTGCGCTATATATATATATCTTTCAGCTACTAATGCACATTTTTTAAATTGGTATTTATAGTATAATAATAACTATCTAAGGAGCGTGGCTTTAGGGGAGTATATTTTGGCCCATTCTACTCATCCCCCCATTTCCGCTTAGCCCCACCCTCCAATCATGTCGCTATGGTGACGCGTCTCTACCACCGCTATGCGTCGCTTCTCTTTCATCTGTGGGAGGCGTGTACAGGCGGCACTGCATTTTCCAGTCACGTGAGTAGTTCGGTCAGGTGATTTATCAGGTGACCGACCATGTGACCGCTCACGTGACTGACCACATGACAGTGGGGGGGGGGGGCGGGCTAGCAAATTAGTCTGCGCTGGTTTAAATACCGCCAGCGCGGACACCTACTCTGTCACTGCTACACGCAGGACAGGATTTCAGCCAGGCCATGGACATCAGCACATGGAGAGCTAAGTATTATGTATTCAGCGCTTGATCACCGCTAATTTATGACCTCCTATCTGTTGATTTTTAAGCCCAAAGTTAACCAGGGCTATTGGACATTTGGCTACTATTGTTGTTGATACATCTGTCCCCTGATGATTTGGCTAATCACCATTGAAACTCGTCAGGACGAGCCTTTAAAATGATAAGAGTGTACCCTTGTTTTGCGTTTCCCCTGACGAAGTTGGGCAGTCATCGCCGCAATAAGAGGGACTACTAGAGCCACTTAGAGAGAGTGGAAAATTGGAGTCAGTTGTAGGGATACCTAGGGGAAGAGACCCAGTATCTGTCTCCCTCTATATTTGTACTCCCTACCTCTCTCAAATCTCTCCTCCCAATATATCTGGACACTTTTTGGTACTTTGCACCATTCTGTCTATGCGTGGTCACTTTACGCATGTATGTTTTTATTAATTGATGATTATGTAACGGGCTTATCTTAATATGATTATCTATTAAAGGTAACTTTCTAAGGCTACCCCTCTGCAGTCTAAGAATACGTTGAATATATTGGGTACCAAACTATGACAAGTGATTGACTGGTGGTCTAATCTGGTTGTGTGAATAATTTTAATTTCTGTGTTGAGTGTGTCAAAGATAGTCATAAATTTGTATTCCCAAACTCATCTATCCCTTTGGGATTTGAAATGACCCTTTAATATTAATAATACTTGGAGGTCTGTAATGTTATGGCCAGGATCACAAAAATGTTTGGCAACAGGGAAAGTTGTCTGTTTCTCCTTCATAGTATGACGGTGAGACCTTATCCTAGCTCTGAGTGTCTGCCCTGTTTCCCCCACATAAAGACCTTGAGTGGGACATTTTGTGCACATAATAAGGTTCACCACATTGGATAGAACATGTTCCAGGAATCTTATAGTCCTGCTGGGTGCTGGGGATACGTATCCTGTCTGTGGTCAGTATGTGTGGACAGGTTTGCAGCATCTCACATTGCAGGGAAAAGTTGCTTTCTGTATATTGAATGGTAGTGAGCTTCTGATCATCAAATTTCTTAAAATTGGTGTCCAGTGTTTATGTGACTGCAGGCCAGTTGTCATGTACTCACCTCATCATGTGTACATACCACACGAACAGATAGAGACCGGCTGTATCATACATTGCTGTGATGCAGTCAGTTCAGATCAGGAGAGTGCAGTCGACATGGGAGATGCCACCTGCACAGGAATCGTGTTTCCAAGGCTGATTATAGTCGTATAACACGTGTATTACACATGATAGGCTAAGGTAAACACCTCAGCATGCCGGACCGAAAAAGATAGGATTAGGCGTCATGTACACGACCGTATCTGTTTTGCGGACTGCAAGTTGTATATCCACTAAATAAGGATACCATCTGTGTGCAATCCGCATTTTTTTGCACAGCCATTGACTTCTATGGGTTTTAGATCTGCATTTTAAGGACCAGAATAGGACATGTTCTATCTTTTCCAGAACTGACATACGGATGTGGAAAGCACACTGATGATGTCCATGTGTATTCCACATCCACATGTCAGTTCTGCAAAAGATAAGACATGTCCTATTCTGGTCCTCAAAATGCGGATCTCGAATCCATAGAACTTAATAAGACTGCAAAAAAATGCAGGTCGCACACCGACAGTATCCATATTTAGAGGATCCGTGACCTGCAAAGAGCAAAATGGATATGGTCATGTGCATAAGGGTTTAGATACACAGCTCAGCAGGCAGTATCATACAAGATGTTATTAGATACACAGCTCACCAGGCAGTATCATACAAGACATGATTAGATACGCAGCTCAGCAGCCAGTATCATACAAAATTGGATTAGATACACAGCTCAGCAAGCCGTATCATACAAGATGGGATTAACTATATATTTCAGCAGGCTGTATCATACAAGATAGGATTAGATATACACTTCAGCAGGCTGTATCATAAAAAATGGGATTAGCTATACACTTCAGCAGGCGTATCATACAAAATTGGATTAGATATATGCAGCGTACTCAAGTTGTGTGCAATAGGTGTTTCTGGGTGATGTAGTGCAATATACACTAACCTGGTACAGCTGACTCTCTGCAAGGGCAGGTATAGGTAGAAATAGTTCGTGACGCCAGTGCCAAGTAAACGGTGGCACGCCGTTTGCGGATGCAGGAATAAATTGAGGAAATGTAGTATTAAAACAGAACTCCAACTTTAGTAACTTTCAAGCAGAGACAATATTGGAATCGCAGTTCCTTGGCATACAGTCGATTTTGCAATTCGGTCGATGCAGGCAATTCAGTTACAGCAAGGTGATTACAGAGTGTTGAACACAGGACTTGCAGCACAGGAGCTTGCACTCTAATTCTGTCTGATCCTGGAATATAGCATATCTTCACCAAGGCCCATTAACCTAGTTCTGGCTTTATATCCTTGGCTATAGCTTTAATCAGTACCTCCTCTGTCTTTCTGAGTACCTCTTGCTTTCCTGATCTTTGCTTCTCTGTCTCTCTCAACTTCTGGAAACTTCCTCAGGCTCTTGAGCTAACATATTCCTGTTTGTGCATATGGGAATTCAGGAGGGTATCTTCTCCTGGACAGCAGGCTTCAGGCCTGGACTTGTCTCAGACATTGTCTAATCTCCAACTGTAGATTACAGACACTAGACTCCGTCTGCCTTGCACTTCCCTGACTGGGCCTTATATAAACTAGGGCTCCCTAGCTCCCTCTATTGCCTAGAAGCTGGAATGACACCCCTAGCAGGCCTGTACATGCAAGTTTCAGTAACAGGAAAATACATACATTACATGACATTTTATAAAACTGACATATAACAACTTCCCCATAATTAGGAGGGACGACAGCACACCAAGTGACACTTTGGTAGTGACGGGTATTACAGTTCCCGTACACTACATACCCCACTGCTTTAAGCTGAGTACGACCTCGTACTCCATCATGGGTCGCCCAACTGGAATCTCTACCTGAAATAGAAAATAGAGACATGCAGGCATACATACATGTAATTCATCTGCATTTACATTTACATCAGGTCCAATTGGCAAAAGTGAAGGATAGTGACAAGGGGCGTCGTTCTCTTCTCTCAGGATAGTGAATGGAACGGGGGCGCTGACCTGGCACAGCGTAACATTATAACCAGGATAGTCCATGACAATGAATAAGTCCATGATAGAACAGCAAAATGGATAAAACAGTATAAAAGTTCTTGGAGGCTCAAAGAACAAACATGAGTCCGTACCCAGGTTATTTCTTATTAATCACAGAGGCTCTCATGCGGTGGAGTCCATCTCTGGGCACATTACTTTTAAAAGAATAAGAATCTCAGAGGCTCAGGTACTTTTGAGTCTGTCTCCGGGCACGGTTCCTTAGTATGAAGTTGCACAATAAAAGGACAGCAAAGACAAGTGCTGTAATACCCCTGATCAACCTGAAAAGGGGGTGAAGGGTAAAAGGTGCAACTAAAGGAACAGGCACAACTTGGCGTGGGGTAACAAAAGCAGGCAGGAGATCCTGGAAACAAACGTGGCCTTGCTGACTTTGTGATTTCAGTGGTCAACACCTACCACTGAGCCGTGGACAAACTGGCAGCCGCAACAAAGGACCAGAAACGTAGGACTCCTGTCCTGG
This sequence comes from Bufo bufo, assembly GCF_905171765.1. Taxonomy (NCBI): domain Eukaryota; kingdom Metazoa; phylum Chordata; class Amphibia; order Anura; family Bufonidae; genus Bufo; species Bufo bufo. The sequence goes on along the minus strand of NC_053395.1, from coordinate 151,444,965 downwards.
AAGGGTTAATACCCTCATTCATTGAGGAAATAAATCAAAGGCCTAGCAGGCTGATTACAGTGGTATATCATAACCACTTGGCTCCGCTGGCAGGTATCGTCTGTAGTATTCTTCTACAGGAGGGTGTGCCCACATAACTGTGTCAGGGGGCAGCTGTAGGGTAAAGGGGCCCCTAATAGGTATTGGCCCATTAGGCCTAGGGGTGAACCCTCTGGTGGACCGTGCCGGTCCTTGCATGATCACTGCAGGGTGTAACGGGCTTGGCACCGCCGCAGCAAGCGGTCCGGTGCTCTGGGTGCAGCAGTTTACGGCAATCGCGGGTCCGGTCTGGGGCACTGACGGAGCGGTGGCAACAGAAGGTGGTCTACGGGTGGTGACAGGCACCCTTACCTCATCCTTCCTTGGCGGTGTCCGGATCCTGGCGGTGTGTATCTTGCGCAACTCCCGCAACTTCTCCTCCAGCCGGACGATCTGCTCACCGATGCTCTCTGTGTCGGAGTCGCTGTCATCTGCTGGCGCCGCCGGCGCAGGTACAGTCACCGATGGTGCGGACTCGGCCTCTGCAGGTTCTGGCGATGCGTCTGGTCTCCGACCCCTCCGGATGTTGTCAAAGGTAGCACTAAGTCCTTTTAACTGTTCCAGCTCTGATATGGTCTTCTCCCGACGAGGCAGCTCGGGGGAAGGATAGGGGCTCACCCATTTCTCCAACACAGTTGGCTGCCAGAAGACATTAGGCCCGATGAAGGAGCTCCGCTCCTGAAAGGCGTGATGGGCCGGCTCTGGAGAGCGTTCAGGTTCCCGCTCGCAGCCAGAGTAGTCTTCTCCTTCTTCTGCCTCCCAGTCCTCAGATGCACGCTTGGGACGGGTCACAGCAGTCGCATAAGGGCCTCGTAGGCTCTCGGCAGGGGTGTACTCCACTTCCTCTCCCTCGCGGAGGTTGTGCTGGTACGAAGGGAGGTAGTCTCTTTTGACAGACCTTCGATTCACATAGAGGTCTCTGCCAGTTAGATAGTCCTGGATAAACCCATAGCCACGGGATTTGTCAAATGACAGCACCACTCCCTTTCTCCTTTCCAGGCGGGGTTGGGTGTGCGTATGCTTCTCATGTATTGTCTTAGTTAGTTCTTCATAGAGGATTTTAGTCTTTGTATTCCGCTTTATAGCGGCCTCCCGGATCTCCGCCATCAGGGAGGACCATTTGAAAGATGGTTGGAAAAAGTCCCTCCACGAGCCATAGTAGGGCTCGGGTTCTTTCTCCCTTGGGCGGCAGACGGGTTGCTCCGGTCCCGGAGAGTAGGCAGGTGGAGCCTCTTCTGGCTCTACACCGATGTCAGTCATCTTTGCAATTTCAGGTGCGGACGCTGCAGTAACACTCTGCTCGCTTTCCAACATGCTCGATCCTTCTGAGGAGAGCGATAGGGTCGCGTCAATTAGAGTAGCCAGCTCCTCCCACTGCACTGGGAGGCCGCCCCCCAGGTATTCCAGTATATGGAAGGCGGTGTCCAGGCTGGCAGACATGCAAATATCCAGATAAGCCGTGGCGCCTGACCTTGACCTTCTTCCCGCTTTTTCCTCAGAAAGGCGCCAATTTTTCCCGCCTTTTCGGGATGAAGGTGACGCAGCAGTAAATTCAGCAAGCCCAGCAGCCATCTTTGGGTATAAACGCTGTCTATTCACTGACAGCAAGCAGGATTGTTAAAAGTCCACAAAACCACACTCCAATGCGGCGATTTTCTTCCTCTGGATAGCGCAATACTGCACAGCGCTTTTTAGAGGTTTTGAGCACACTTTGGGTAGGATTTTCAGTCCACAAAGTCCACTTGCAATAAACAGGCAAATTGTCACTTTGGTCACAGGGCAACTGTATAAGGCACAAAGTTCACGCTTCTTGCACTGGAAAGCGTGCGTATCCTGTTCGAGACGCCAAAAGAGAGGTGCAGCGTACTCAAGTTGTGTGCAATAGGTGTTTCTGGGTGATGTAGTGCAATATACACTAACCTGGTACAGCTGACTCTCTGCAAGGGCAGGTATAGGTAGAAATAGTTCGTGACGCCAGTGCCAAGTAAACGGTGGCACGCCGTTTGCGGATGCAGGAATAAATTGAGGAAACGTAGTATTAAAACAGAACTCCAACTTTAGTAACTTTCAAGCAGAGACAATATTGGAATCGCAGTTCCTTGGCATACAGTCGATTTTGCAATTCGGTCGATGCAGGCAATTCAGTTACAGCAAGGTGATTACAGAGTGTTGAACACAGGACTTGCAGCACAGGAGCTTGCACTCTAATTCTGTCTGATCCTGGAATATAGCATATCTTCACCAAGGCCCATTAACCTAGTTCTGGCTTTATATCCTTGGCTATAGCTTTAATCAGTACCTCCTCTGTCTTTCTGAGTACCTCTTTCTTTCCTGATCTTTGCTTCTCTGTCTCTCTCAACTTCTGGAAACTTCCTCAGGCTCTTGAGCTAACATATTCCTGTTTCTGCATATGGGAATTCAGGAGGGTATCTTCTCCTGGACAGCAGGCTTCAGGCCTGGACTTGTCTCAGACATTGTCTAATCTCCAACTGTAGATTACAGACACTAGACTCCGTCTGCCTTGCACTTCCCTGACTGGGCCTTATATAAACTAGGGCTCCCTAGCTCCCTCTATTGCCTAGAAGCTGGAATGACACCCCTAGCAGGCCTGTACATGCAAGTTTCAGTAACAGGAAAATACATACATTACATGACATTTTATAAAACTGACATATAACAACTTCCCCATAATTAGGAGGGACGACAGCACACCAAGTGACACTTTGGTAGTGACGGGTATTACAGTTCCCGTACACTACATATACACTCCAGCAAGCATTATTGCACACAACAGCTTGTGCATCAGGCACATATACATGATAGGATACAGATGTGATTGGATGTGCTTGCTGATTTAAGCTATTTATTGTACTCTGGAGATGGTGAGGGTAGAGCCTGTGGACTGTAAATTATGGGATTTATATACTGAGTGGAAAATAGACTAGCAGGAATCAAGTATGGCTGTATCTACATGGCCACATGAATTATATATTCAACAAAACAAGAAGGGGAGAAAGTAAACAGATCTTACAGGATAGTCTGATGCCCAGACAGGGGGAAAGAAAGCACAGACATGAAAAACAGTTATTAGGGGCATAAATATGCATGGCGAGGGGGGGTTAGGAGCATATAAAAATAATTTTGATTTTGGGACCGGGCAACCTCTTCAAGCAAATGGCTGTAACCACTGAGGATGCCTGCTGGAGGTGTGAAGTAGAGAGAGGATCTATGCATCATATATTTTGGTTGTGTCCCAAAGGGGACTGAAAATGTTACTCAGAAGATCTGTGACACCAAGGTAACCTTAACCCCGGAATCTGTTCTCCTATGGCTGCCAGATACAAAGTGGCAACCATCACGGACAAACTTAATCACTCAGCTAATTCAAACTGCTAAGCCTCTAGTGCCTCCTAAATATTTAGATCCCTCCCCTGCATCTAGTGACATGTGGCATGATAGATTAATCAGGTTTATAAACTTGAGGAACTGGCTAGTTGGGCTAACAGGAAACACTCTGCCTATGTGAACGCTGGATGACATACACCTGACATCCGTAGTGCAGAATGTCAGCAAGATATGACCTGGGCTTCTCTGGATGCTTGTTTATTGTCCTTTCTTCTTAATGTTTTTTTTTTTCACATTCACCGTGGATGTACACGGTATCCAGCTATTGACAGTTTGAATATATCTTACTGACTTAGGGAGTGTTTGGTTGATTTAGTTCGTCCCCCACTCCTCCTCTCTTACCCTCCTATACCACCCTCTCTTACTTTTTGTTTACGAGTCATTTGCATGATGTCCACCTCATCGATGCTAATGGAAGTTATGGGAGAGGCTTAGGGCTATGATGAGGGGGAAGCGATTTCCCTTACCTAAGCTGGCTGTGTTGTGCCGGGAGCCAGGAGCGAGGGTAAGCCTAGCAGTGGGCAAAAATAGACGAGGAGAGCAGAGTAGTGTCCAGAACATTTAATTCCTCTCCGAGAGCAAGGTTACAGAAAGCCTGGGAAATCTCTACGTTTGGGTTCGGGATGTACCTCGTGAAGCAAGAAGAACGCCAACGATCCATGCATTTGATCACGTGCGCCGGGACCCCATTTTTTGATGCTGAGGACGCGGCCCCGATTCGGAGCGAGTGTCCTGTGATGGCAGGCGGGTTGTAACCGAGACCTGAAGCCAGCGTTCTGATGTGGGACACGAACTGGATTGAAGTCAGGAAACTCCCATGCCAAGGAAGCAGCGGGCCATCTAGGGGGGCATCTTGCAACAGTGCTACCAATTGATGGAGGACCATGACCGGGCACCAATCGTTCGAAGTTTTGAAGAACCTGACCTCCGAGGGAGGCCCATGCTGATTGGATTTCATGGAAGGGAGCCAGAGGACAAAAGGGTCATGGACCCAGGACAATTGCCGCACCTGCAATCCCTGACGTTTAAGGAACCCATAAAAACCCGAGGTACATGGCTGCCTTAATAACCAAACTAGGAGAGTGCCCAAAAGGATGTCTATCCAGCGCGGACGACAGTCTCCTAAACATCTCGCCGGAGACAGGCTTTCTACGGGCGGTAGGGGCATCCCCGCACCTCTGGACCTTTGCGGTGACAGTGGGCTATGAACGCCAGGGTGTAGGAGACATCGTTCAAACCACCTTGCGGGTGGGACCTGGAAAAACTTTGGAAACCTTGTCGCCGGCTTGGTAGTTTCCTGATGGTATGGGAAAACCCCTGAGCATTTCAGGCAAATATATTGGATCCTGACCGATTCAGGCAAATGCGTACAACCTGTGGGAAATAAGACCTGAGCGATTCAGGCAAATGCATACAACCTGTGGGAAATAAGACCTGGGCGATTCAGGGAAATACGTGAACTGAGTGAATCAGGAAAATACATACAACCTGGAAATACCGTCAACCCGAAAGAGACAGGAAAATACAAACCTGAGCATTTCAGGCAAATATATTGGATCCTGACCGATTCAGGCAAATGCGTACAACCTGTGGGAAATAAGACCTGAGCGATTCAGGGAAATACATAAACCTGAGCGATTCAGGAAAATACATGACCTGAGTGATTTCAGGGAAAATACGTAAAACCTGAGTGATACGGGTAAATATATAAAACCTGGGTGATTCAGAGAAAACATGAAACCTGAGCGATTCAGGTAAATACATGAAACATGAGCGATTCAGGGAAATACATAAAACCCGAACTATTGAGGGAAATGAGACCTGGGTGAATCGTGGAAATACGTGAAAATTTGAGCTAATCATGGAAATATATGAAAACCTGAGATATTCAGGAGAAAACACAACCTGAGTGCGTCAGAAAAGACCCCCCCATCCCGAAACCCCCCCCAAAAAAAATAAAAATAAAATATATATATATATATATATATTTTCCTTTTTTTTTTAATCTATTTTATTTATTTATATATATATATATATATATATATTATTATTTTTTAAGCGGTGGCTGAGTTACCGTGCGAGAGCGGAAAGGAAACAGGAATGACCATGGTATAAAAAGGATCGCAACCTACCCGAATCCACGGACAGCGCTGCCAACTCTCCGGCGATACTGAAGACCTAGGAATGGAGGCTCGTGATGAATGAAGGAAGGCTCTGAGCTGCGGAGGAGCGTAAAGCCACCACACGGCTGGACCTTACCTGAAAACTGGCACCGTGGAATGACCGGACACGGAGAAGCCCTGCGACACAATTGAGGATGGATCGAAATTCCGGTGGCCTGAGGTCCTGCTTACCTGAAAATAAGCTTGCGTTGGTAAGAGACCCTGAGAGAGGTGCGATCTGGTGGTACTGTAATGAAGCGACGGAGAACCAGGATGCAGCCTGGGCGTCATGGCCAACTGCTGGATGACCCTGAACTGCCAGAATCAGGGCCCGAAGTCACGCTGCATGCAACAAGACCTGCGGGAAACAGAAATCCAGACATGCAGGACACGGACCACGAACCAGGAACCAGCCGGACCCTGCTGAGAAACCCCCGAGCGTTCCAGGCAGATGCATGGAACCTGAGCGTTTCAGGCAAATACATTGAATCCTGAGCGGTTCAGGCAACATGGAATCCTGAGCGAATCAGGCGCTTACCTACACCTTTCGTGAAGATGACGGACCCTGGGTGCGTCGTGCATTACCCTGAACCTGGGTGGACCTGGCCACTACCTACCCACTGAGAGACCAGGGAAAATACAGAGGCCTGAGCGATTCAGGCCAATACCTAAACCTGAGTGATTCAGGGGAATACATAACCAGACTGTTCCAGGAAAAATATGCAATAACTATATGTGACCGGAACGTAGTATGACCGGTGCCTGCGAGAAGGCTTGTGTCGGTCTGGGTACGTACCTGGGCTTAGAGGCTACTACCTGTACTGATGTCTTGGGTCACCTGACCTTGGTCCAAATGTCGTACAAGTGAACGGTCAGAACACGTTCCTGAGAGGACAAATCCATAAAGTTCGGAAGGGAAAGAGAACATAACTGGGGAGGATGACAGGCCTGGGTGAACTAGGAGACAGAGGTAGGTGTGAGCCTGGGCGATCCAGGAGACAGAGGTAGGTGCGAGCCTGGGCGATCCAGGAGACAAAGGTAGGTGTGAGCCTGGGCGATCCAGGAGACAGAGGTAGGTATGAGCCTGGGCGGTCCAGGAGACAGAGGTAGGTGTGAGCCTGGGCGGTCCAGGAGACAGAGGTAGGTGTGAGCCTGGACGATCCAGGAGACAGAAGTAGGTGCGAGCCTGGGCGATCCAGGAGGCAGAGGTAGGTATGAGCTTGGGCGAACCAGGAAAAAGAGGTAGTTGCATGCCTGGGCGATCCAGGAGGCAGAGGTAGGTATGAGCCTGGGCGAACCAGGAGACAGAGGTAGTTGCGAGCCTGGGCGATCCAGGAGGCAGAGGTAGGTATGAGCCTGGGCGAACCAGGAGACAGAGGTAGTTGCGTGCCTGGGCGATCCAGGAGGCAGAGGTAGTTGTGAGCCTGGGCGATCCAGGAGACAGAGGTAGATGAGAGCCTGGGCGAACCAGTAGAGCAGGGAGACAACAGCATATGACGTGAAAGCACATACATATATCATGTGGCCCTGTCGCCACCATAGAACAGATGACTGCAGTGAGCGTTTAGTGACCGCTGGTTGCGTATGGCGTGTGATGACGACCTAGCGTACTCGTGGTGATACCCCCAGCTCTCTTTGACCACCGCACAGAAACTAGCGCCCTTCCAGCCCAGCGGGGACCCAGGAGCCCTCCCCCTATATGAGGGGACCGAGGATGACTTTGTCTTCCTCCCACCTGGCGCTGCGTGGCACGGCGGGAGTGCGTATAAGATGGCTGGTTGTTGGATAATCCTGCTGAGGGTTTTAAAAAATATATATATTTTTTTTGTTGGCTGTTTGTAGACATGGGCCGTTGTTGCCCAGGGGCTAGATACCCCTATTTACTTCGTATATGGCCTGTTTTGACGTGTGTTCCACCCTGGAACGCACCGCCATCTAGCCCCGGAAGAAGATGGTTCGTAATGGAATGTGCAGGTGGGTGACCGGGTAGCCTGGGGGACGGGGCCCACCCGTCCCGAGTAGTAAGTGGGGCGGGAGACCCGAGTGTGGGACAGAATTTACCTACACTGGAGCCGCCAGGTCGATTAAGTCCGACGGGCCTGAGTGAAGATTCCGGCGTGCGCTCCACTCTGGAACGCACGCCGAACACGTGACCGGAGCCCAGGCCTGGCAGAGGATTTCCGGCGTGCGCTCCATGCTGGAATGCATGCCGAACACGTGACCAGGGGCCCAGGCCTGGCGGAGGATTTCCGGCATGCGCTCCACGCTGGAACGCACGCCGGGATGCAACAGCGCCCAAGCAAAAGACGGGACGGTTGAGGCCTTGTGGAGGGGGTAACCCCCTTGCTGCCTCAGGAGGGAGGTGAAAAATTGTTAGGACCAGGAATGTATATCGGCGTGCGTTCCACGCTGGAACGCACGCTGACCCAGAGAGCCGGAAGTGTGTGACCGCCGCTGGAGGAGCCCTTGTGGAGCAGGGAGCATCATCGCACATTATTTACCTCTCCTGAAGACGTGAACGGCGGTGTATGGAAAACGAAACGAAGCAGATGAAGCAACTCACGACGTGCACGGATGCAGTACCTGAGCAAGCGACTCCCTATGCAGCTATGACCAGAAGCGCCCTGAGGAGCTGGGGGCTGGAGCTTAAGAAGGTAAGATGCCCCTCCCACAAATTCAGGCTGACTTTTCAGCCTTCCACTTGTCTGTTAAACTCTTTCAAAGGTGGAATGAATATACGTCATTGTAAAATGTTGATATGTTTGTATGGCTGTACTTGCTTGTTTACTGCTATTCCACCATATAACCTTTGACTCTTAATAAAAATATTTTTTTCCTTTTAATAGTTTTTATTAAGGAACAAAGAGCTTAAAAAGCAAATACATAAATAATCAATACCATCATTACATTCTTGTCCCTATTTCTTTTACAATCCCTCCCGAATCAACCCCCTATACCATCCCAATCCGTGCGATGCATCTCCCCCCCCCCCCCCCCCCCCACCAAAAAAAAGGGGAAAAATACCAATTCCAACCTACCCATACTCTGGACCATTTTTCCCCAGCATTTCTTTGGTAGTATAAAACATTCTCATATCTCTTCACCTTTTTCACCAAAGATAGCCATTCATTAAACTTTGGAATACTATGTGAGATCCAAACTCGAGCAACCAGCAGTCTAGCTAAAAACATAACCAATAAAAGATATATGGATCTATAAGTATCAAATCACAACTCAAGCAACAAAGTTTTATACAAAATCACAGATCTTTTTATTGGTACAAAATTAGAGTTGTGACCACTGGTCACAACTCTAATTTTGTACCAATAAAAAGATCTGTGATTTTGTATAAAACTTTGTTGCTTGAGTTGTGATTTGATACTTATAGATCCATATATCTTTTATTGGTTTTGTAATGAATGATTGTGGATCATTTACTTATTTGAAATAAGGAAACAGTGTTGGTTTAGCTAAAAACATAATTCTTACCAAAAGAATCTTTTTATATTTGTGACAAATAACCCTAGAAAGATCGCGCAATATCCAACATTGAGATGTGAACAGGATCGTTACCTTTATTTTATGGGTAATGAAATAGGTTTTTAACTCTGGACACAACCAAATCATATGCAAAAAGTCCGCCAGTTGTGAATCACAACGTGGACAGTTAGAGGACTGTTGAAGACTACATTTTGTAAGCCAAATTGGCGTAATATAAATTCTATGAAAAATATTAAACTGAACCAATATATGATTACAATTATGTGACACTGTTCTTAATGAGCCAAATATATTACCCCAATCTTTCTGCGTAACCATTGGACAATCAATTCCCCAAGCCCTTTGACCTGGGGAGACCACCTTATTAAATAGTGCTTTAAGTAATAGTGTATATAATTGAGAAATCTTAGCTTTGTGACCAGGAGTCTAAATTACAGTGTTTAAAGGGAATCTGTCACCTGGTTTGACCATATTAAGCTCTCATTATTGCCATGTTTAATAAAATACCTTATCTCCTGCAGTGGTTTTGTTTTTTATATTTATGCTTTCATTTTGCTAAAAAAAGCGATCTTTGTATTATGTAAATGAACCCTGAAGGTGCCCAGAGGGGCGTTATTCTTCACCCTCTGAGCCCAGTAACGCCCCCCCCCCCCCTGCAGTGCCTAGACCGCCTCGCTATGCAGTATCGTCCCACAGTCTAGTTTAACGGCGCCACCCCCTCTGCTATGTCAGCTAATTCATTCAAGCCATGCACTTGGAATCTTCAATTCGTCCGGCTGAAATGCCGCGCAGGCACAGTACCGCCTACTGCCTGCGCCTGTGTGATCCAACCGCTCCTGAGGGCAACAGCGATAAGAAGACGTCACAGGGCTCGGCGCATGCCCAGTGACACTTTTGAGGCTGTTACCCTCAAGAGCGGATGGATTGCACAGGCGTAGGTGGTACTGCGCCTGCGGGAGATTTCAGCCGGACAAATTGAAGATTCCAAGTGCATGGCTTGAATGAATTAGCTGACATAGCAAAGGGGGCGGCGCCGTTAAACTAGGCTGTGGGACGATACTGCATAGCGAGGAGGCGTGCTTGGTCTCTAAATAAAGGCGGTCTAGGCACTGCAGGGGGGCGTTACTGGGCTCAGAGGGTGAAGAATAACGCCCCTCTGGGCACCTTCAGGGTTCATTTGAATAATACAAAGATCGCTTTTTTAGCAAAATTAAAGCATGAATATAAGAAACTAAACCACTGCAGGAGATAAGGTATTTTATTAAACATGGCAATGGTGAGAGCTTAATATGGTCAAACCAGGTGACAGATTCCCTTTAAGGGTGAAGAAATGTCAATTTCCAAAAGTGAAGATTCTTTTAAACTAGAAAGAGATGAGTATATCTGAAAGTACCTAAACCAAGTAAAGTTGCTCCTTTGTGTTAAGGAGGAAAAGGAGAGAACCTCCCCATTCCTCACCACTTGTGAAATATAAATAATATTTTTGTTTGCCAAAACTTATCCCCAGCTAGTTTATCCAAACCCTTTAAAAAAAAAAAGTTATGCCAAAGAGGGTTACATACAAGGGAACCCTTTATCCCCAGCCATCTTCGAATGGTGGTCCAGGATCTAAAAAATAACTTCCCCGTCACTCTATATTCCTGTTCTATGTTTATTAAACGCCCAGATTCCAGCAAGGTGAATATATTCTCAAATGGGGATAAGTCTACAAGCGTTCTACAAAGGGCACTTTTCTCCCAGTCACAATATAGCCACATCTGCGCAGCAATAAAATAGCCCTTGAAGTAAGGAACATTAAGCCCTTCCTGCTCCAATGGCTTATAGAAAAAATCCAGTTTTAACCTCACTCGGTTTCTTCCCCAGAGTAAATCATTAATCATCCTTTCAATAAGCTTGAAAAACCTATCCTCAATCCAAAATGGAGAATTCCGTAATATATAGAGAAATTGAGGTCAGATCACCATTTTGACTAACGGTATTCTGTCAGCTCTGGATAAAGGTAAGCAAAGCCAGATAGAGATTTTTTTATCTTGTTTTGGCTATCAAGGGCATCAGATTAAACTGAGTAAAATCCTTAATCCTAGGGGAAATCTTCATGCCCAGATATTCAAATGAGTCGACAATCTTTAGCATCATCAGGAACCCCTCACACTGGTGCCCAAAATTATCCAACGGCAAAGAGTAGTCTTTGCCCAGTTGATATCTAAGCAAGAGACTTCCCCAAAAGCGTTAACTACAGAGAAAATTTTTGGGAGTGTTGCATTGGTATGATTAACAAAAAATAACACATTATCCGCATTCAAAGAGATCTTATCTTCCATTCTCATTACTCAAAACCCTTCAATCCTTGTATCTTGCCTAATTCTAAGTGCCAAGGGCTCAATATATATATCAAATAATAAAGGCGAAAGTGGATAACCCTGCCGGGTACCTCTGGTCAACTTAAATCCCCCCTATATTCAGCAGTGGGGGATCTATATAAAAGCCTAACCATGCCAAAGAACCTTGTACCAAAGCCCATCGTTTCCAATACCTTCCATAGGAATTTCCACTCCACCCTATTGAACGACTTAGAGGCATTCAAGGACAGGATGGAGCAGGAATTCCCCCGGGGACTGTATATTTGCAAATAATCGATGGAGATTTTAATGAGTACCTTTATTGGGGATGAACCCATTCTGATCCGGGTGAATAATCAAGGAGATTACTGTAGACAGCCTTGTAGGCAACATCTTTGCTAAAAGCTTTACATCTGTGTTTAGAAGCGATATCGGTCTATATGACTCCATATCTAAAGGATCTTTCCCCTTTTTCAATATTAATATTATTAGTGCTTCTTCTGACATTAATTAAGGAAGAGTTTCACTTTCCTCACCCGGCAACTACCTGCAACAACCGTGGAAGAATCACTTCCACATACTTGCGATAAAGCTCGTATGGGAAGCCATCCAATCCAGGGGAAGAGTTACCTGAACATGATTTTAATGCGGCCTCTATTTCCTGAAATGAAAAGTCTGCTTCAAGAGAATCTCTCTGTATTTCAGTTAGAACCGAAAAAGTAATCGCATCTACAAAATAGGCATAGATTTTTTCATCAGGGATATCATCACTAGTTTGATATATTTTCGAAAAAAATTCTACAAAAGCTCTCTTTATTATCTACTGATTTCCAGTAATTGTATCATCTGATAAACAAATACTAAGATTTCCTTTTTTTTAATCCTGATTAGCTATCACTCTAGCGAGAAGTTTCCCTGGATGCCCAGATTCACAGAATAGTTTTTGACCCTTAAAAAAGAACGGTCTCTGTTGAGCCTTTTCAAGAAGAAAATCTGAATATTCCTGACTTGCATTTTTCATAAGATTTCTATTCTCTTCTGTTCTGTTCAAAACAAACTTCTGTGACCCACGAAGTGCAGCTGCTTTCAAGGCCCTCTCTTTTAATCGATAACCCCTTCTAAATTGGAGATGTTGCTAACAAATACCCCCCCCCCCCCCAAAAAGGCCTTAAATGTATCCCAAACCAGTTGTATTTTAGCAGTTTTATAATTAGCATCCCAAAAGTATACTATCTCCTGTATCATCAATCGTGATTGTCTATTACCGACAACCAATAAGGATTTAATCTAAAGGGAGGAGCTGCCCCCTCCCCGACATCAATCATACAAAGTTCAAGGGATACTGGAACATGATCCGAGAGTGACCTGGCTTTATATCTCATATGTCTAATGTATCTCAGATATTTTTCATTTATTAAAGCCAGGTCAATCCTGGAAATAAAGTTCCCAGACCTTGAGAAGCAGGAATAGGCTCTCCTCCCTCATCCCAGAACACCCCAAACAGCTATAAAACTCGACTGCTGACAGAATCGAGCCAAGGGGGATCCCTGGTTAAATACAGGAGCAGGGACGTCTCTACCCATAGAAATCCGGTCCATTTCAGAATTCATAACAGAGTTAAAATCCCCACTGATTAAGGTAAGACAGTCTGGCCGTTGCTTCATAAATGTTAATAGCGAGTTTAGTACAGAAAAATAAAAAGTGGAAGGATTATAAATAAAAGCCACAATACAGGGTCTTCCAAAAAGTTTCCCATAAAGGAAAACATATCTCCCTTGTTTATCAATAGAGGCCTCACAGACATAATCGATCTTTTTATGAATAAACACCATCACCCCTCTGGAGTGACTGGTGAAAGTTGAATGAAATGCCAGTGAGACCCATCCACTACTAATACGCACCAAAGCCTCATCAGTAAGGTGAGTTTCTATTAAACAAACAGCCACGAGTAGGTGTCTCTTAACTAGGTCAAACACTGTGTGTCTTTTTAACTAAGTCCCTGTACATTCCATGCTAAAAATCTTACGGACATATTTTTCAGTAATCAAAAAACAAAACAAAAAAACACCCTCCTAAGAGACACATCGCACCCCGTCCCCCTCAACCCATGATCCTCCTTTATCTATCAGCAGACCTCTCATCTTGGACCATCCCTCCTCCTCCCGCGGACCCGCCCCCACCAAACAACCAAGATACAGATCAAAAAAAGAAAGAACAAAAGGTGCGCCACTGCTTAAACACGATTCTGATCAAGCCAGTCAGAGACTGATGCAGGAGTGTCAAAGAAGTGAGTTGCTCCATTAAAGATTATCCTAAGTTTGGCTGGATACATAAAGGAATACTTAATGTCCTTGGCCTGTAGCCATTTTTTAACAGCCAGGAAACTACGTCTCTTTTCTTATTTCTCTTTGGAGAAATCTGGGAAAAAAGACAGTTTATCACCATCATACACAATGGGAGGGCACTCCCTGGCTCTTTTCAGAATCATGTCTCTGTCGCGGAAGGCAAGTATTTTTGCCAAAAGAGCCCAGGAGTTGGTTTTCCGATGAGCCCTCTCCATTAAAAACATAGAGGAAAAATATTTCTTCCCAAAATTCTCAAAAATAAGCGATTGTAGCAGTGCAGCTGGGTCTTTTCCCTTGGCACCCTCCGGAAGCCCCAGAATTCTCACATTGGAGTGTCTCGACCTATCTTCTAGATCGACTTTTTTTTTTACTATTTTTTTTTGTAGATACACTGTAGTTATAGTTCGTAGTCAAGGTGGAAATTTCCGATTTTAATACTTTCACTTCATTTTGTAGGGAACCAGCAGACTTTTCTATAACAGAAACTCTGTCTCATATTTTAGTAACCTCGTCCCTTATTAATGACACATCCGACTGAACAGTCCCAAGATGAAAAGCGATATTTTGTATAACCTTTCCATTGTTTTTGACGGTAGCTAAAATTTTTTCTAAAGGGGAGGACTCTGCAATGGGAATATCCACTTCATCCACTCCCTCCTGGAGATAATAATCTGCTGTTTCTTCTGAAGTCCAGCAATATTTTTTTTAAAATTTGCATCCGGCTTCCCTTTTTGTCCTGTTCTTGTGTATACATTCGGGGATTTCAGAAATTGATAAATTTTTAAATGTTCTAGGGATTTCTGTCCATTTTAGGGCCCTTTTGTTTTATTATTCCCCCTTTCTGTTCCTCCTTTTTTTTTCTTCCCTTTTTCCGCTTCCCCTTCCCTCTTCTCTCCTTTCTCGCCTTCTGCCCCTCTTATTATACATATATATTTTTTCCTTTTAATCTTTTTCTTCCCCCTTTTTTTTTTCCCTTTTCTTTCTTCTCTCTCCTCTTTCCTCTTTTTTTTTTTATTTTTTTATTATTTTACTTTGCAGAAATTGTCTTCTCTGTCTTCGCTCTTCCCTCTCCCTCCTAACCTATCCCCTCATCAGTATCCAGGTCAGTATCCTGACAAAGACACAGGGAAAGGGGAGACTGGGGGGACAAAGCAGGGACAAACAAACAAAACGAGACAGTAAGACTGGTCTAACCCGATCTGCAGAAATCCTGAGAAGGACCAGGAGGAGGTGGGGGTTTCAGCAATTTTAGACCTCTAGGATGCAAACGCGAGGAGTGACACGAGGAACAGGAGCGGCAATGCCAACTTGGGAAACCACACGTCGGCGGCAGCAGCAGTGCAGAAGCGCCACATAGTCACAGGCAGGAGGACGAGGCAGGCGATTCACAAAGCCCCCCCAGTCGGGGCAAGGCACATCTCCAGCACAACAGGGATTAAAGGAGGACCACAGGGGATTACACAAACCGGAGCAGCGGCGGTAAAGACAGCAGGGTCCCAGCGATAATAAAATGTAGAAAGGCAGAGGAGACAAGTGGAGACAGATGGCGCAGGTTCCGCTTCAGAATCTCGGCGTCCCGGAGTCCAGGTATGCAATCTCCCAGGAGAGAGGCGTAGCATAGGCAGCACCATGTCAGGGGAGAGACGGATCAGACCGAGGAGGAGGAGAGCGTGATGTCGCTTCCTCATGTCATTGTGTCCACCGTCGTGTCGGTGACAAAAAAAATTAAATAGGAAAGGTAGAAACTATGTAATATTGAAATGTGCAACAAGGTTTTACAGGAGACATGAATAGAACGTGCTCAGCTAGTTGGGGTTTTTATGTCCTGAATGACTGTGTCTCTATTAAAAACATTCCTTATTATTTTATGGAACATGTACTCAAATATTAAAGAATGTGCCAGTTTGAATGTGGTAGACCAAAGTTGAATTGCCAGAATGCTAGGTTATACAATAATGTTTGAGTATACAGAAGACCTGCACTAAATATAGATATTGCAGTAACTTCTTTACTTATTTATACATAGGGCATAACTATAGAGGGTACAGAGGTAGCAGTTGCCAGAAGGGCCCCTCTACCACATATGAATACAACGGTATAATATCCCATGGTGGGTGAAGGCACTATTCCAACTTTTCTAATGTGGCCCAGGACTTACAAATTTCACACGTGGACAAAATTGTTGGCACCCTAACGTTAAAGAAAGAAAAACCCACAATGGTCACTGAAATAACTTGAAACTGACAGAAGTAATAATAAATAAAAATGTACTGAAAATCAGCTGTATAGTAAGGGTATTTTTAAGTACTAACTGGTTCTCCCCTTTATTTCAGTTTAATACTTTGTGTAATAGTTTATAAATTTCCCTTTGTAATGAAGTGGGTTAGAGATAGTACCCATCCCCCATTGTTCTGGTAAGACCACATTCCTGAGTGATCTCAGAGACATGTGTATTTCACACTGGAGGAGGGGCTAACAGGTTAAAACATTATGACATTCTAGGTAGGATGTTAGTAAGACTTACCCTATCTCTCTTGTATACCCTGGGGTGTCGGTCATATATTATAACGGCGTAGACAGCCATGGGTTATAGCATCATCAACGGAGTCTCTGATCGGCGGGGGTCTGACACCTGGGACCCCCGCCGATCAGGTGTTTGAGAAGGCACGGGCCCTTCTGCGAGAGCCACGGCCTTCTTGAAGCTCACCAGGCAAAGCACCGTACATTGTACAGCGGCTGTGCTTGGTATTGCGCTCAGCCCCATTCACTTCCATGGGGCTAAGATGCTCCTAGGTCATGTGACCAATAAATGTATCGTCACTGGCCTAGAAAAAGCTTGGAGTAGACCACGGAGCTCACAGCAGCACCGCTGCCTTCTCAAACAGCTGATCGTGGGGGTCCTGGGTGTCGGACCCCCACTGATCAGATACTGATGACCTATCCAGAGTTCATCAGTTATAAATAGGGATGAGCGAACTTCAGTTTTTGAAGTTCTGATTCGAGTTTTTGGTGAATTGCGTTATGGATTTCATTACCAGCATAACAGATCCGTCCAGTTTCCGTTATGCAGGAGTCCTCTCAGTGTAAAACCGAACCCGATCTTCAAATACTTACGTTCGCTCATACCTAGTTATAAAGTCTTGGAAAAGCTCTTTAACTTAAAAAATTTTACACAAACTTTTGAGACAATCATTGCAATCAATCTATCGATTTCTGAGACTTCTACATCTGGCCACAGGTATTTTGGCCCACTCTTTGTGAGTAGAGTTGAGCGGACACCTGGATGTTCGGGTTCGGCAGGTTCGGCCGAACTTGAAAAAAAAGTTTGGGTTCGGGACCCGAACTTGACCCGAACTTGACCCCGAACCCAAACCCCATTGAAGTTAATGGGGACCCAAACTTTTGGCCACTAAAATGGCTCTAAAATAGTCCTGGAAAGGGCTAGAGGGCTGCAAAAGACATCAAAATGTGCTTAAGAGCATGACAACTGTTCTGCAAACAAATGTGGATAGGGAAATGACTTAAAATAACATAAAATACAGAAAAATTAAAAATAACAATCTGGATCTAGGAGTAGGAGGTTGAGGAGGCGCTGGATGGGTGGATGTGGCGGTATAGGTTGACTCGGCGGTGTAGGTGGAAGCGGCGGTGAAGGAGGAATAGGTAGCCAACACTGATTTGTGTTATTTTTTATTTTTAAATTGGGGTATCCCCCAAACGATTGGGACATATGACAAAATAAAACAAAGAATAAGTGCACTTGAGTACAAGAATGGATGGTTGAGGCTGGTATAAATGTCTATTCTGCACAAGGTACGGACAAGTCCTGTGGGATCCATGCCTGGTTCATTTTAATAAACGTAAGCTCGTCCACATTGGCTGCGGCCTGTGATAATGCTCTCTGCCGTAATAACCCACACGTTCACACTATACACTGGCTGCAGGGCAGGTCAGCACCTCCAAGACTGACAAAGCTTTTCCACATTTTGGCCATGCTAACCCTGCCTTCTCAGGTGCTGGTGGTGCCCCAGCTGCGTTGGCAACCTCTTCCTCCTCCTCTGCCTTCACCTTGTGCTTCCACTGTGCCCCCGCTGTCAGGTGGGAATGCTATCATCAGCGTGTGCTTGTAGTCGCGCATCTTCCGATCAGTAACAGATGTTTTCACTAAATTTTGTTCCCTGTCAGCAATGCAGAGCAGGGGTTCATTCACGGCAAAAGGGGGTTTATGTCACCCAGCAATACAGCAGAGGATTTTGAGAGATTTAGGCCCCTGTCACCCAGGCACAGTAGGGGTTCATTCACAGCAAAAGGGGGTTCTTGTCACCCAGCAATAGAACAGAGGATTTTGAGAGATTTAGGCCCCTGTCACCCAGGCACAGCAGGGGTTCATTCACAGCAAAAGAGGGTTCTTGTCACCCAGCAATAGAACAGAGGATTTTGAGAGATTTAGGCCCCTGTCACCCAGGCACAGCAGGGGTTCATTCACGGCAAAAGGGGGTTCTTGTCACCCAGCAATACAACAGAGGATTTTGAGAGATTTAGGCCCCTGTCACCCAGGCACAGCAGAGGTTCATTCACGGCAAAAGGGGGTTCATGTCACCCAGCAATAGAACAGACGATTTTGAGAGATTTAGGCCCCTGTCACCCAGGCACAGCAGGTGTTCATTCACGGCAAAAGGGGGTTCTTGTCACCCAGCAATACAACAGAGGATTTTGAGAGATTTAGGCCCCTGTCACCCAGGCACAGCAGGGGTTGTATACCCCAAAAATGGTAAAATGTCACCCGACAATTGAAAATAAGAATTTTTTCAATTTAGGGGACTAAAATTGGCACTTTTTATTTTATTAAAATGGCTCTAAAATAGTCCTTGAAAAGGCTAGAGGGATGTAAAAGGCAGTAAAATGTGCTTAAGAGCATGGCAACTGCTGTGCAAACAAATGTGGATAGGGAAATAACTTAAAATGAAATAAAATAACTAAAAATTACAAATTATTAACCTGCAATTCAGAGAAGGAGGTGGATATGGAGTCGGAGGTTGAAGAGGCGGTGAATGTGGTGTTGTAGGTGGAGGCAGCAATGGAGGAGGAGGAGGTAGCCAACAATGTTTATTTTTATTTTTTATTGGGGTAGGTAGCCCCCAAAATATTGGGAGAAATAAAAAAAAGAAAACAAAGAATCATTGCACTTGACTTTAGTACAAGAATGTATGTTTGATGGTGGTATAAATGTCTATTCTGCACAAGGTACAGACAAGACTTGTGGGATCCAAGCCTGGTTCATTTTAATGAACGTGAGCTTGTCCACGTTGGCTGTGGACAGGCGGCTGCGTCTGTCTGTAATGACGCCTCCTGCCGTGCTAAATACACGTTCAGAGAGTACACTGGCTGCAGGGCAGGCCAGCACCTCCAAGGCATACAGGGGAAGCTCTGGCCATGTGGACAATTTGGAGACCCAGAAGTTGAATGGGGCAGAACCATCAGTCAGTAAGTGTAGTCGTGTGCACAGGTACTGTTCCACCAAGTTGTAAAAATGCTGCCTCTTGCTAACACACTCCATATCAGCAGTTGGGGCCGGTTGTTGCGGCGAGGTGACAAAGATTTTCCACATGTCGGCCATGCTAACCCTGCCTTCTGAGGTGCTGACGCTGACACAGCTGCGTTGGCGACCTCTTCCTCCTCCCCTGCCTTCGCCTTGTGCTTCCACTTGTCCCCCGGCGTCAGTCGGGAATGCTCTCAGGAGCGCGCTTACCAGCGTGCGCCTGTAGTCGCGCATCTTCCGATCTCACGCTCCAGTGAGGGAATTAAGGACGGCACATTGTCTTTGTAATGGGGATCCAGCAGAGTGGCCACCCAGTAGTCAGCACACGTTAAAATGTGGGCAACTCTGCAGTCATTGCGCAGGCACTGCAGCATGTAGTAGCTCATGTGTGCCAGGCTGCCCAGAGGTAAGGACAAACTGTCCTCTGTGGGAGGCGTATCGTCTGCGTCCTCCGTATCCCCCCAGCCACACACCAGTGATGGGCCCGAGCTGCGTTGGATGCCACCCCGCTGTGAACATGCTTCATCCCCATCCTCCTCGTCCTCCAGTAGTGGGCCCTGGCTGGCCAAATTTGTACCTGGCCTCTGCTGTTGCAAAAATCCTCTTTCTGAGCCACTTCTAAAAGACTGGCCTGAAAGTGTTAGAGATGACCCCTCTTCCTCCTCCTCGTCCTGGGCCACATCCTCTTCCATCATTGCCCTAAGTGTTTTCTCAAGGAGACATAGAAGTGGTATTGTAACGGTAATAACGGCGTCATCGCCACTGACCATGTTGGTGGAGTACTCGAAACAGCGCAACAGAGCACACAGGTCTCGCATGGAGGCCCAGTTATTGGTGGTGAAGTGGTGCTGTTCTTCAGTGCGACTCACCCGTGCGTGCTGCAGCTAAAACTCCACTATGAAATAAAGATGTATATTGGGCGAGCACCCTAACATAAATCACACATTTGATCAAGATAAAATATCAATCACAATAAAAACAGATACATAAAATGAATAAAAAAATACATCAATAAATTAGCAATAACCACAATGGGGCAGCTAGTACATATTTAGGTGAATATTCAAAATGCAGATAAGGGACTATTCCGCCATATGGCACTTAGGATTTCTTATAAGGCCTGATGTTGTATCCTTGGCCTAATCAGCAAAAAATTCGGCAAAAAAACGCAGTTATGGATATTATTTGCTTTTTTGAGTCCCTTTTTTTAAAGGCTAGAGAAGTTGGTCTGTAATCCTCAAGTGGCAATTACAGTCGACTTTATATGGTGGTATTATTTGTGTAAAGTACTCAAATCCGATAGTATTCTTTTTTGAATGTAATCAATATTATTCATGTACAGTCCGGAGGTTCTTATCAAGATATAGATAATGTTCAATCTGATAGTGACTAGCGGTAATCTCGGCTGTTCAGCCGATTACCTCCTCCTTCCCGGGGTGGTCCACGTGTGTCCGCTGGTGTTTATTGATGGGCGAGTGATGCGGGAAGCTCCGGCGTCTTGCGTCGCACTCCTCCATAGCCGTACTTACAAGTTCTCGCGGGATCACACTCACGTGACTTCCTCTTTCGTCCGGCGATGACGTCTCTACTGTGTCGATTCAGAGTATTCGATCTTCCAGATATTATAATAGTGTCTGCATGGCCATGCGACTAGAAGTATTTCGACAGGTGTATGGTGTTTACCAGACGCGTTTCGGGAAATATAACTATCCCTTCCTCAGTGGTTACGCTACACCTGTCTGTATCCACCTTATATACTCTGTAGAGTTGTCATCAAAACATGGAAGCCGGGTCCCGAATCCAGACTTTAAAATTTTAAATTCGGTACTTCCGATTTGTATGGCTTGTATTGCTTACAAACTTCCGATTTTTGATTCGTGAATCTTCAAGGTTTCTGATTTTTTGGACTTCTGATTATTAGTTTTTTTAGAAAGTATCGATTTTTTTAGAAGCTTTCGATTTTTTCAAACTTGTGGTATTTTTCTTTATTATAATTTTCTCACGATTTTGTTAAAAAGTGAGACATAAAAAAGGGAAAAACAGCATTCATTTACCAGGTGCTTCATGTGTTGCCCCAGCGGTTTTTCCAACATTTAGAGTTAGAGTGCTCGCCCAATATACATCTTTATTTCCTATTTTCCCTTGAGAGGTAGGGTGTCCTCTCCATCGGGTTAATAGCCCCATACCATAGGTAATTAGGAGTGAGCCACCACCACAACTGTTTTCTAAAACTCCACTATGGCCTGCTGCTGCTCGCACAGCTTCTCCAGCATCTGCAGGGTGGAGTTCCACCTGGTGGGCACGTTGCATATGAGGCTGTGAGCGGGAAGGCCGAAGTTACGCTGTAGAGCAGTCGAGCGGCGGCAGGATGAGAACGCCGGAGGCGCGCACAGACGGCCAGCACTTTATGCAGCAGCTCAGACATGTCGGGGTAGTTGTGAATGAATTTCTGCACCACCAAATTCAGCACATGCGCCAGGCAAGGGATGTGCGTCAAACCGGCTAGTCCCAGAGCTACAACGAGATTTCGCCCATTATCGCACACCACCAGGCCGGGCTTGAGTCTCACTGGCAGCAACCACTCGTCGGTCTGTTGTTCTATGCCCCACCACAACTCCTGCGCGGTGTGGGGCCTGTCCCCCAAACACATTAGTTTCAGAACGGCCTGCTGACGTTTACCCCTGGCTGTGCTGAAGTTGGTGGTGAAGGTCTGTCGCTGACCAGATGAGGAGGTGGTAGAAGAGGAGGAGGAAGCCGAGTAGGAAGAGGGGGCAAGAGGAGGCAAAGAATGATGCCCTGCGATCCTTGGCGGTGGAAGGACGTGCGCCAAACAGCTCTCCGTCTGGGGCCCAGCCGCCACTACATTTACCCAGTGTGCAGTTAGGGAGATATAGCGTCCCTGGCCGTGCTTACTGGTCCACTTATCTGTGGATAGGTGGAAATTGCCACAGATGGCGTTGCGCAGTGCACACTTGATTTTATCCGATACTTGATTGTGCAGGGAGGGCATGGCTCTCCTGGACAATAGTGGCGGCTGGGAACGACGTACTGTGGGACAGCAAGCAACATGAGCTGTTTGAAGCTGTCCGTCTCCACCAGCCTGAATGACAGCATTTCAAAGGCCAGTAGTTTAGAAATGCTGGAATTCAGGGCCAGGGATCGAGGGTGGCTAGGTGAGAATTTACGCTTTCTCTCAAAGGTTTGTGAGATGGAGAGCTGATATGGTGGAGATGCTTGGTGACGGAGGTGGTGTTGGTGGCACATCCTCTGTTTGCTGGGCAGCAGGTGCCAACGTTCCTCCAGAGGCGGAGGAAGAGGCCGAGGCAGCAGCAGAAGAGGGAGCAGGAGGGGCCTGAGCCCTTTCTTGGTTTTGAAGGTGCTTACTCCACTGCAGCCCGTGTCTCGCATGTAGATGCCTGGTCATGCAGGTTGTGCTAAGGTTCAAAACGTTAATGCCTCGCTTCAGGCTCTGATGGCACAGCGTGCAAACTACTCTGGTCTTCTTGTCGTCAGCACATTGTGTAAAGAAGTGCCATGCCAGGGAACTCCTTGAAGCTGCCTTTGGTGTGCTCGGTCCCTGTTGACGGTGGCCAGTAGCAGGCAAACTGTTTTGGCGACGGCTGCTCTGCTTTTGCACCCTGCTACCGCTTTTGCTACGCTGTTGGCTCGGTCTCACCACTGCCTCTTCCTCCGAACTCTGAAAATCAGTGGCACGACCTTCATTCCATGTGGGGTCTAGGACTTCATCGTCCCCTGCATCGTCTTCCACCCAGTCTTCCTCCCTGACCTCCTTTTCAGTCTTCACACTGCAGAAAGACGCAGCGGTTGGCACCTGTGTTTCGTTATCATCAGAGATGTGCTGAGGTGGTATTCCCATGTCCTCATCAGGAAACATAAGTGGTTGTGCGTCAGTGCATTATATGTCTTCCACCCCTGGGGAAGGGCTAGGTGGATGCCCTTGGGAAACCCTGCCGGCAGAGTCTTCAAACAGCATAAGAGACTGCTGCATGACTTGAGGCTCAGACAGGTTCCCCGATATGCACGGGGGTGATGTGACAGACTGATGGGCATGGGTTTCAGGCGCCACCTGTGCGCTTTCTGCAGAAGACTGGGTGGGAGATAATGTGAACGTGATGGATCCACTGTTGGCCACCTAATTGACTAGCGCCTGTACTTGCTCAGGCCTTACCATCCTTAGAACAGCATTAGGCCTGACCAAATATCGCTGTAGATTCTGGCGGCTACTGAGACCTGAGGTAGTAGGTTCAGTAGGACGTGTAGCTGTGGCAGAACGGCCACGTCCTCCCCCTGCACCAGAGGCTCCACCACCACCACCACGACCATGACCACGTCCCTTATTAGATGTTTGCCTCATACTTAGCGTTCACAAAGCAAAGTAAAAAGTGGTTAAGTCTGTAAAAAATAATTAATCTCCAATTAAAACCCTGATGTAGGGTATTGCACTAAAAAAAATTTTTTTAACTCTATATGACAGCGGTATTTGTGGCCAAAATGTGACAGTCACCTATGCAAGTGTAATGTCACGGATGGTGTACAGGAAACAAGACAATAATATAAACAATGACTCACTGGATCCACAACTAAGGAACAAAAGGGGAGACCCCTGCAAGAGACCTGCCGCTCTCCCTTATTGCTCAGCCTATGCGACCACCCCAAAGGTGGATGGGCGCATATCCACGTACCTCGACTATCTTACACCTGAAGACCCTACAATAGTGAGGGGAAACGACCACCGGCTCCCTACACAGACACGGAGGGAGTCAGGGTCACCTGGATCCAGAAAACAGAAAATCATAAATACATAAACAGAACTTATCTTGCAGACGACTGGGGACTGTGGACTGGGAACAAGGAACAGCATGCACACACACTCCAGGAAGTTGTATAAGCCGCACACTACTGCATTCTGGGGAGGAACTTAAAGGGCAGCAATCAGTCCAACAGCATGACAGCTGAGATAGACTAACGAGATGAGAAACTAAACCAAAACAAAGAAATTCAAGGAGGAGGATCTGAAAGGCTCCTGTCAGAGCTTCTCAACTGTCTGGCTGTGACAGTACCCCTCCCTCTACGAGTGGACTCCGGACACTCAGAGCCCACCTTCTCAGGATGGGACCTATGGAAAGCCCTGATGAGACGAGAGGCCTTAATGTCCGTCACTGGGACCCACATCCTCTCCTCAGGACCATAACCCTCCCAATGAACGAGGTACTGGAGGGAACCGCGGACAAGACGAGAATCCACAATCCTAGAGACCTGAAATTCAAGATTTCCATCAACCACAATCGGAGGAGGAGGCAAAGGCGAGGGCACAATAGGTTGAACATAAGGTTTCAATAAGGACTTATGAAAAACATTATGGATCTTCCAAGTCTGAGGAAGATCAAGACGGTAGGCAACAGTATTGATGACAGACAGGATCTTGTAAGGCCCAATAAACCTAGGACCCAACTTCCAGGAGGGAACCTTCAATCTGATATTCTTGGTAGACAACCACACCAGATCACCAACATTCAGGTCCGGACCAGGCACACGTCTTTTATCTGCCACACGCTTATGTCTCTCACTCATGCTCTTTAGATTATCCTGAATCTTTTGCCAAATAGATGACAAAGACGAGGAGAATCTGTCCTCATCAGGTAAACCAGAAGACCCCTCTCCCGAGAAAGTCCCAAACTGCGGATGAAACCCATATGCACCAAAAAATGGTGACTTATCAGCGGACTCCTGACGACGGTTATTTAAAGCAAACTCAGCAAGGGACAAAAAAGAACACCAATCCTCCTGATTCTCCGCCACAAAACAGCGCAGATATGTCTCCAGATTCTGATTGACGCGCTCTGTCTGGCCATTCGACTGCGGGTGGAAAGCAGAAGAGAATGACAACCGAACCCCCAAGCGAGAACAGAAAGCCTTCCAGAATCTGTAAACAAACTGCGTGCCCCTATCAGAGACTATGTCTGAAGGAATACCATGCAATTTGACAATGTGGTCAATAAATGCCTGCGCCAGCGTCTTAGCATTGGGCAAACCAGGAAAAGGGATGAAATGCACCATTTTGCTAAAACGGTCCACCACCACCAGAATCACAGTCTTCCCCGAGGAACGAGGCAAGTCCGTTATGAAGTCCATGGACAGATGTGTCCAAGGACGGGAAGGAATGGGTAAGGGAAGGAGAGGACCTGATGGCCGTAAATGAGGGACTTTGGCACGAGCGCAAGTCTCGCAAGCTGCCACAAAACCCTCAACCGACTTACGAAGTGCAGGCCACCAGAATCTCCGAGCGATGAGATCCAGTGTGGCTCTTGCCCCCGGGTGCCCAGCAAGGACCGTATCGTGGTGTTCCTTAAAAATCTTGTGTCTCAAAGCGAGAGGCACAAACAACCTCCCAGGAGGACAAAGATCAGGAGCCTCTGACTGGGCTGCCTGCACCTCTGCCTCCAATTCAGGAAAAAGAGCAGAGACCACCACACCTTCAGCCAAAATGGGACCCGGGTCTTCAAAATTCCCACCTCCCGGAAAACAACGTGACAGGGCATCTGCCTTCACATTCTTAACCCCAGGGCGGAACGTAACAACAAAATTAAACCTTGAAAAGAACAAAGACCATCTGGCCTGTCTCGGGTTCAGACGCTTGACTGACTCCAAGTAGGCCAGATTTTTATGGTCAGTAAACACAGTAATAGGGTGTCTGGCTCCCTCCAGCCAATGGCGCCATTCTTCAAAAGCCAACTTGATGGCCAACAATTCCCTATCTCCCACATCATCCCACATCATAATTTCTCTCTGCGGAGGAGAGTTTCTTTGAGAAAAAGGCACACGGTTGCCATTTGGCAGGAGAGGAACCCTGAGACAAGACCGCACCCACCCCAACCTCAGAAGCATCAACCTCAACTATGAAGGGTAACGAAATATCAGGTTGTACCAGGATGGGAGCGGAAGCAAAACTCTCCTTGATATTAGAAAAGGCCTTACGCGCCTCTACCGACCAGGAAGAAAAATCTACCCCCTTTCTGGTCATATCAGTGAGTGGTTTAACAACAGAGGAATAATTCAAAATAAATTTCCTGTAATAATTGGCAAAGCCCAAAAAACGCATCAGTGCCTTCTGATTCTCAGGAAGCTCCCACTCAAGCACAGCGCGGACCTTCTCGGGGTCCATGCGAAAACCAGAAGCGGAGAGAAGAAACCCCAGAAATTGAATTTCTGGAACCGCAAACACACATTTTTCCAGTTTCGCGTATAATTTATTCTCCCGCAGGATGAGCAAGACCTGACGTAAATGTTCCTTATGAGTCTTGAAATCAGGAGAAAAAATCAAAATGTCATCCAAATACACTAATACAAATTTTCCCATTAAATGATAAAAAATGCTGTTCACGAAATGCTGAAAAACGGCTGGGGCATTCATCAAACCAAAAGGCATAACCAAATTCTCAAAATGGCCCTCAGGGGTATTGAAAGCCGTCTTCCATTCGTCTCCTTCTCTGACCCTGACCAGGTTGTATGCCCCTCTTAGGTCTAATTTGGAAAAGACTTTAGCCCCAACAACCTGGTTAAACAGGTCTGGGATCAGAGGAAGCGGATAAGGGTCACGAATAGTGATACTGTTCAGCTCCCTGAAATCGAGACAAGGTCTTAAAGAACCATCTTTTTTCTTAACAAAGAAAAAACCAGCGGCAACAGGTGACTTCGAGGGTCGTATGTGTCCTTTTCTCAGACTCTCAGAGATATAAGCACGCATAGCGACCCTCTCAGGTTGGGAAAGATTGTATAAACGAGATTTAGGCAGCTTGGCGCCTGGGATGAGATTAATAGGGCAATCGTACTCCCTGTGCGGGGGCAAATCCTGAACTCCACTCTCAGAGAAGACATCCGAAAATTCAGAGAGGAAAGGTGGTACAGTCTTAGTAGAAACCTCAGAAACAGATGTCATGAGGCAATTCTCTCTGCAAAAGTCACTCCAACCATTTATTTGCCTCGCTTACCAATCAATGGTGGGATTATGTTTAGTGAGCCAGGGTAGCCCCAACACTAGAGGAGTAGGCAAACCGCTAAGGACGAAACATGACACATCCTCAACATGAGCATCACTGACAATTAAACGGATATTGTGAACTATGCCCTTTAATGATTTCTGAGAAAGTGGAGCGGAATCAATAGCAAAAACAGGAATATCCTTTCCCAAAGTGCATACCTGGAAACCATGAGTTATTGCAAATTGATTATCAATGAGATTGACAGCTGCTCCACTATCCACAAAAATCTCACAAAAAATGCTCTTGCTCTCTAGCGCCACCCTAGCAGGCAGGACAAAACGGGAACTACAAGCAAACGGAAAACCTTCAATTTCCGCCTCAACCCTGCCAATAGTAACAGACGGAACATTTTTAAAAGATTTTTTCCTTTTAGTTTCTTTATTACTCCCAGAAAACTGCCTGAATCTCCTAGAGGGACAAACATTTGCCAAATGATTTATACCTCCACAACAAAAACAAACCCTCCCATGCGGGCTGAATCTTCTATCGTCAGAGGCAATCAACCCCAGCTGCATGGGCTCCTGCTCAGAAGGGGCTGACAGCGACTGAGACCCCTGCGCACAGAAAGAGACCGCTGCACTGTCCCGGGACTGAGTATGACAGGAAGGAGAGATCTCTCCTCTCTCTCTAAGATGCCTGTCAATACGAACGGCCTGAGACATAGCAGAATCCAAGGAGGTAGGTCTCTCATGAAAGGCAATTGCATCTTTCAATCTCTCTGAAAGACCATGGCAAAATTGACTTCGGAGTGCAGCATCATTCCAACCAGTATCAGCTGCCCATCTCCGAAATTCTGAGCAGTATATCTCTGCGGAATATTTACCCTGGCATAACAGACGTAGTCTAGACTCAGCCAGAGCAATACGATCCGGATCATCATATATCTGACCCAGGGCTAAAAAGAATTCATCCACTGAACGGAGGGGCCGTGCCCCCTCCGGCAGCAAAAAGGCCCAGGATTGAGCGTTACCCCTGAGCAGCGATATAATGATCCCCACCCTCCGTTTTTCATCACCAGAGGAATGGGGAAGAAGGCGAAAATGGAGTTTGCAAGCCTCTCTAAAACGCACAAAATACTCACTACCCCCGGAGAACGTATCCGGGAGCGAGATCTTAGGCTCAGAACAAACTCCATGAACGCAAGCTGAACCAGTCACTTGAAACTGAGAAAAAGTCTTACGGAGATCAGCTACCTCCAATGAAAGACCCTGGAAGCGCTCAGCCAAAAGTGAAACCGGATCCATGCTTGAGACGGTTTTGGGCGGCTTATAATGTCACGGATGGTGTACAGGAAACAAGACAATAATATAAACAATGACTCACTGGATCCACAACTAAGGAACAAAAGGGGAGACCCCTGCAAGAGACCTGCCGCTCTCCCTTATTGCTCAGCCTATGCGACCACCCCAAAGGTGGATGGGCGCATATCCACGTACCTCGACTATCTTACACCTGAAGACCCTACAATAGTGAGGGGAAACGACCACCGGCTCCCTACACAGACACGGAGGGAGTCAGGGTCACCTGGATCCAGAAAACAGAAAATCATAAATACATAAACAGAACTTATCTTGCAGACGACTGGGGACTGTGGACTGGGAACAAGGAACAGCATGCACACACACTCCAGGAAGTTGTATAAGCCGCACACTACTGCATTCTGGGGAGGAACTTAAAGGGCAGCAATCAGTCCAACAGCATGACAGCTGAGATAGACTAACGAGATGAGAAACTAAACCAAAACAAAGAAATTCAAGGAGGAGGATCTGAAAGGCTCCTGTCAGAGCTTCTCAACTGTCTGGCTGTGACATGTAATCACAGATGTGCAGTATATGAAAAAAAAAAGGTTTTTTTCACCACAGTATCCTAATAGCCGTATTTGTGGCCTAAATGTGACAGTCACCTATGCAAGTGTAATCACAGATGTGCAGTATATGAAAAAAAAAGGTTTTTTTCACCACAGTATCCTAAAAGCCTTATTTGTGGCCTAAATGTGACAGTCACCTATGCAAGTGTAATCACAGATGTGCAGTATATGAAAAAAAATAAATTTTCACCACAGTATCATAAAAGCCTTATTTGTGGCCTAAATGTGACAGTCACCTATGCACGTGTAATCACAGATGTGCACTATATCAGAGGGTTTTTTCACCACAGTATCCTATAAGCCTTATTTGTGGCCTAAATGTGACAGTCACTTATGCACGTCTAATCCCAGATGTGCAGTATATTAGAGGCTTTTTTCACCCCAGTAACCATGAAGCCGTATTTCTGGCCTAGATGTGACAGTCACTTATGCTTGTCTAATCCCAGATGTGCAGTATATTAGAGGTTTTTTTAACCCCAGTAACCAAAAAGCTATATTTCATCCCTAAATGTGACAGTCACTTATGCATGTCTAATCCTAGATGTGCAGTATATCAGAGGCTTTTTTCACCCCAGTAGCCAAAAAGCCGTATTTCTGGCCTAAATGTGACAGTCACTTATGCACGTCTAATCTCAGATGTGCAGTATATTAGAGGGTTTTTTCATCCCAGTAACCAAAAAGCCGTATTTCTGGCCTAAATGTGACAGTCACTTATGCACGAGTAAACCCAGATGTGCAGCATATCAGAGGCTTTTTTCACCCCAGTATGCCAAAGCCGTATTTCTGGCCTAAATGTGACAGTCACTTATGCACGTGTAATCCCAGATGTGCAATATATTAGAGGCTTTTTTTCACCCCAGTATGCCAAAGCCGTATTTATGGCCTAAATGTGACAGTCACTTATGCATGTGTAATCCCAGAAGTGCAGTATATCAGAGGCTTTTTTCACCCCAGTATGCCAAAGCCGTATTTATGGCCTAAATGTGACAGTCACTTATGCATGTCTGATCCTAGATGTGCAGTATATCAGAGGCTTTTTTCACCCCAGTAACCAAAAAGCCGTATTTCTGGCCTAAATGTGACAGTCACTTATGCTTGTCTAATCCCAGATGTGCAGTATATTAGAGGGTTTTTTCACCCTAGTAACCAAAAAGCCGTATTCCTGGCCTAAATGTGACAGTCACTTATGCACGTCTAATCCCAGATGTGCAGTATATCAGAGGCTTTTTTCACCCAAGTATGCCAAAGCCGTATTTATGGCCTAAATGTGACAGTTAATGTCACGGATGTAGTAGGGGAGAACACCAAAAGACAACAAGACGGAAGGGAAAAGACACTAGGCCTCACCGCTAGGGAAGGAAAAGGGTCACCACCTATAAAACCCTGCTCCTGTCCCTAACTCCTATCCATATGGGCGCCTCTCGATGGTAGAGAAGTCCATTCACAGGAACCTAGAAAACCCTGGTGGACCTCAGATGCCCTAGACTTATTAACAGGGCAGAGACAAGCCGCTCCTTCCCTGGTGAGGGAACGTACCCTCTCCAATGAACGAGATACTGGAGGGATCTCCGGAGAACTCGGGAGTCCACAATCCTGCTGATCTGAAATTCCAAATTGCCGTCCACCATGACAGGAACGGGAGGAAGGGGGACGACTCAACAGGTTCAACACATTTCTTTAACAATGATTTATGAAATACGTTATGGATTTTCAATGCCTGAGGAAGTTCAAGACGGAAGGCTACAGGGTTAACAATGGCAGTGATCTTATATGGACCAATAAATCTTGGAACCAACTTCCAAGAAGGTACTTTAAGTTTAATGTTTCTTGTAGACAGCCACACAGAATCACCCACTCTCAGGTCCGGACCACTCATACGTCTCCTGTCAGCCGCACGCTTATACCTGTTGCCCATCTTTTCCAGTTTTTTGGGGATTTTCCGCCAAATAGAAGACAAAGAAGAGGAAAATCGTTCCTCCTCAGGAATGCCGGAATTATGAGCACCAGAAAATGTACCAAACTGTGGATGGAACCCTTATGCCCCAAAAAACGGTGACTTATCAGTGGATTCCTGTCTACGGTTATTTATCGCAAACTCAGCTAACGACAAAAATGAAGACCACTCTTCCTGATTCTCTGAAACAAAACATCTCAAGTAAGTCTCCAGATTCTGATTAGTGCGCTCCGTCTGTCCATTCGACTGAGGATGAAAAGCCGAAGAGAAGGACAATTGTACACCCAGACGAGTACAGAACGCTCTCCAGAATCTGGAAACAAACTGAGTCCCTCTATCGGACACCACATCAGAGGGAATGCCATGTAGTTTCACGATGTTGTCGATAAACACCTGCGCAAGAGTTTTAGCATTGGGTAGACTAGTTAAAGCAATAAAGTGTGCCATTTTACTAAAACGATCGACAACTACCAGAATCACAGTCTTTCCTGAAGATTTCGGTAAATCCGTGATAAAATCCATGGACAAATGTATCCAAGGTCTGGACGGGATGGACAATGGAAGCAGAGATCCGGAAGGCCGAGTATGTGTCACCTTAGCACGTGCACAGGTACCACAGGCTGACACATAGTCCTCAATACACTTACGCAACCCCGGCCACCAGAATCTGCGAGACATGAGATTGATAGTCAATCTGCTCCCAGGGTGCCCAGCAAGCACCGTACAGTGATGTTCCTCGAACACCTTGTGACTAGTGTTGAGGGAACTTGTGTTTTAAGTTCGGCGTCTAAAGTTCGGGTTCGGGTTATCGAAGAATCGCGTTATGGATTCTAAATTCCGTTATGGTCCGTGGTAGCGGAATCCACAACGCAATTCTTCTATAACCCGAACCCGAACTTTAGACGCCGAGTTAAAACACAAGTTCGCTCAACACTACTTGTGACGTAATTCGGGGGGAACAAACAATTCCCCCTGAGGACAAGAGTCCGGAGCATCCTCCTGTGCCTCCAACACCCTGGCCTCGAGATGAGGATAAAGAGCGGAAATAACTACCCCTTCAGAAAAAATGGGACTAGGGTCATTAGACTCCCCCTCCAGGAAAGCTATGTGACAAAGCATCCTCCTTGACGTTCTTAACCCCAGGGCGGTAAGTGACGATAAAGTTAAATCTGGGGAAAAACAATGACCATATGGCCTGCCTTGGGTTCAGTCGCTTAGCCGACTCCAAGTAGGCCAGATTCTTGTGATCCGTAAATACCGTAATAGGATGAATTTCTCCTTCCAACCAATGCCGCCATTCCTCGAACGCCAACTTAATGGCCAGCAATTCCCAATTCCCCACATCATAATTCCTTTCAGCAGTCGAGAGTTTTTTAGAGAAAAATTCACATGCGCGCCATTTACTGGGTGAAGGACCCTGCGACAATATTGCTCCTACCCCAACCTCTGACGCGTCAACCTCAACAATAAATGGCTGAGACACGTCCGGTTGCTCCAGAATAGGGGCCGAAACAAAACATTCTTTCACAGCAGAAAAGGCCTGTAATGCCGCATCAGACCAGATAGAAATTTCAGCACCCTTCCTAGTCATGTCTGTTAAAGGTTTAACCACCGATGAATAATTCAAGATAAGTTTACGGTAGTAGTTGGTAAACCCCAGAAACCGCATAAGCGCTTTCAGATTTTCGGGTCGATCCCAGTCCAACACAGCACGGACCTTCTCGGGATCCATTCGAAAACCTGAGGATGAGAGCAGGTAACCCAGAAATTGCACTTCCTGTACAGCAAATACACACTTTTCCATCTTAGCATACAACTTATTCTCTCTTAGGATCTGTAACACCTGTTTCACATGATCCTGATGAGTCTCCATATTAGGCGAATAAATTAGTATGTCATCAAGGTATACAACGACAAACCTCCCCACCAGATGATGAAAGATGTCATTGACAAAGTGTTGAAAAACCGCAGGAGCATTGGTTAACCCAAAGGGCATGACCAGGTTTTCAAAATGACCCTCAGGCGTATTAAATGCGGTCTTCCACTCATCCCCATCCTTGATCCTTACCAGATTATATTCCCCCCTCAGATCCAATTTAGAGAACACCTTGGCACCAACAATCTGACTAAACAAATCCGGAATCAAAGGAAGGGGGTAAGGATCACGGACGGTAATACGATTGAGCTCACGGAAGTCCAGACATGGTCTCAGGGTACCATTCTTTTTCTTTACAAATAAAAATCCAGCAGCCACTGGGGACTTGGATGGTCTAATATGTCCCTTTGCCAAACTCTCGGTGATATACTCTCGCATAGCCTTTCCTTCGGGTTCCAAAAGATTATACAACCGAGATTTGGGCAATTTAGCTCCGGGAATAAGATTGACGGGACAGTCATACTCCCGGTGCGGAGGCAACTCCTGATTACCACTCTCAGAAAACACATCAGAAAATTCAGAAATGAATGAGGGTACAGTTTTAGTGGTAACCATAGAGAACGATGCATTAAGACTTAATCACTCCAATCGAGAATCTGTCTCGCTTGCCAATCGATGTTAGGGTTATGTTTGCTTAACCATGGCAAGCCCAACACCAACGGAGCAGTCAGACCCTCCAACACATAACAGGAGATAGATTCCTGATGCAAATCACCCACTCTTAAATGAATGTCATTCACTACCTGCGACAGGCATTTTTGGGCGAGAGGTGCTGAGTCAATTGCAAAGACAGAAATACTATTCTCTAATGCATTAGTGGTCAACCCCTGAATGTGTACAAACTGTCCATCAATCAAGTTATAGGGTGTTAGGTAGTGTGATAGGTTCTGCTGTCCATACATACATGCCACAGACATAGTGCTGTGATGTCACAAGTTCACAACAATACTTAGTGCACCAATCAGTAATATGTAGTCAGACCTGCTAAAATGTGAAGTTGCACGTATTGCGCAAAAATATGCGCATCATTAATCGCAAATATATTGGAGCACTTATCTGCATATAAAGCTATTGTGATGTTCTTCCATGCCAACCATTTTCTCCAGTATCTAGCAGCTTGAAAAATGTAGCAACAGTGACCCACGCCTGTATTGTGCGCACAATACGCACATATTACATTGCCTATTTTCGCAATCAAGAAAATAATCGCAAATTCGCAAATATATGATGAATATTCATCCAAATATTCACGAAATATTGCAAATTCTAGTATTGCCCCTGCCGCTCATCACTAATTATCAGGAGCGAACATTCCTGCGAACAATCTGCCCATCTAAAGGTGCAGGCGATCACCTGTAAATGCTGCTGTTAGTGCAGGCAAGTAAATTATCATTTCTGGACAGCAGATCATGCTATCTAAACAGCACTCTGCTGCCCACAAAAAGTTGTATGTGGACAAGCGATCATGATAGTGATTGCTAGAGATGTCCCGAATAGTTCGCCGGCGAATAGTTCCCGGCGAACATAGCTTGTTCGCGTTCGCCGCGGCGGGCGAACATATGCGATGTTCGGTCCGCCCCCTATTCGTCATCGTTGAGTAAACTTTGACCCTGTACCTCACAGTCAGCAGACACATTCCAGCCAATCAGCAGCAGACCCTCCCTCCCAGACCCTCCCACCTCCTGGACAGCATCCATTTTTGATTCATTCGGAAGCTGCATTATTAGTGAGAGGAGGGACAGTGTAGCTGCTGCTGATTTAATAGGGAAATCAATAGCTAGGCTAGTGCATTCAGTGTCCACCACAGTCCTGAAGGACTCATCTGATCTCTGCTGTAAGGACAGCACCCCAAAAAGCCCTTTTTAGGGCTAGAACATCAGTCTGCTTTTTTTCCCCTGTGTAATCTAATTGCAGTTGCCTGCCTACCAGCATGTGTGTCAGGCTCACAGTGTATACTGTGCCCACTTGCCCAGTGTCACCGCTCATATCTGGTGTCACAATAGCTTGCCTTAAAAAAAAAAAAAAAAAACATTTTGGACTGTAATAATCAGTCTGCTTTTTTTTTTTTCCTGTGTAATCTAATTGCAGTTGCCTGCCTGCCAGCATGTGTGTCAGGCTCACAGCGTATACTGTGCCCACTTGCCAAGTGCCACCACTCATATCTGGTGTCACAATAGCTTGCATTTAAAAAAAAAAAAACTTTTTTGACTGTGAAATAATATCAGTCATTTTCCTTCGCACATGTGCGTTTCAGGGCCTGCCAAGGGCACAGTGTCACACCAGTGCAACTCATATCTGGTGTAACAGTGGTGCACATTAGTGTTGAGCGCGAATATTCGAATTGCGAATTTTTTTCTCGAATATCGCAATTTCGAGATTTCGCGAATATTTAGAATATCATTCTATATATTCGCGAAATCGAATATTCTTTTTTTTTCTTTTTTTTTTTATTATATTTTTTTCTTTCCCACTTCCCTAAAATTGTTCTTACCTGTCCTTTGGATTCCTGGCTTCCTGGCTGCTCCAGTCAGTGGCGTTTTCAACTTACTGCTATATTCCATATTAGCTAAATTACAATCTAATCTATATGTGTATTTTACGAAATTTCGCAATAGTCGCAATTGCGATGCGAGTAATATAACACGAAATATTTGCATGAAGATTTCAACTTAGCACTGCTATACTCCATATTCTAGCCTAATATGGAATATAGCTGTGCTAAGTTAGCACTGCTATATTCCATATTAGGCTAGAATATGGAGTATAGCAGTGCTAAGTTGAAATCTTCATGCGAATATTTAGTGTTATATTAGTCGCATCGCAATTTCGACTTTTTCAAATGTTCTTAATATTGCTCTAACTTCGTCTTTTAGAAATTTCGTAATATTGCTCTAACTTCGTCTCTTAGAATATTACGAATATTCTAAAAGACGAAGTTAGAGCAATATTAAGAAATTTCGTAAAATACACATATAGATTGTAATTTAGCTAATATAGTGCTATAATCCCTTTTTTTTCCTGTAATTTTTTTTTGCCTCTTCTGAACCTAAGTTTTATAAAAATTATTACTATAGCAGTATATTAGCTTAAATACAATCTATGTGTATTTTACGAAATTTCGTAATATTGCTCTAACTTCGTCTTTTAGAATATTACGAATATTCTAAAAGACGAAGTTAGAGCAATATTAAGAACATTTGCAAAAGTCGAAATTGCGATGCGAGTAATATAACACGAAATAGTCGCATGAAGATTTCAACTTAGCACAGCTATATTCCATATTCTAGCCTAATATGGAATATAGCAGTGCTAATTTAGCACAGCTATATTCCATATTAGGCTAGAATATGGAATATAGCAGTGCTAAGTTTAAATCTTCATGCGACTATTTCGTGTTCTATTACTCGCATCGCAATTTCGACTTTTGCAAATGTTCTTAATATTGCTCTAACTTCGTCTTTTAGAATATTCGTAATATTCTAAGAGACGAAGTTAGAGCAATATTACGAAATTTAGTAAAATACACATATTAGCCTAGCCATAGTCATTAGCATAGGAACGTTGCCTTATACTATCAAGATAAATTTTCGCAATATGCGAAAAAATAATTTCGCGATAATTGGAATAACTGCGAATATTCGATTTCGACGAATATAACACGAATATTCATGCGAATATTCGCGAAATATCGCGCAATCGAATATGGCACCTCCCGCTCATCACTAGTGCACATTTAAAAAAAAAAACACTTTTTGGATTGAAATAATAGCAGTTATTTTCCTTCACAAGTGTGCGTTTCAGGGCCTGCAAGGGCACAGTGTCACAACAGTGCAACTCATATCTGGTGTAACAGTGGTGCACATTTAAAAAAAAACAACAAACAAATGGCCCTAGAATAATGCCCAGTGTTCAGAGGCCACGTACCCTGAACTCGAAAAGTTCTGAAGACATAGTTGACTGGCTAACACAGGACACCCAATCTTCTACAGCTTCCGCTCGGAACCTTGACGCACCATCCTCCTCCAGCTTAGCTTTGGGCACCTCTCAAGTTACCACTCGCCCGCCTGCCGCCACCACCAACACTAGCACCACAGCCGCTTCACTTGATCTGTCAGAGGAGTTATTTACACATCAGTTGGAAGAAATGGGTGATGGGCAACCATTATTGCCAGAGGATGTAGATAACAGGGATATGTCTCAGTCAGGCAGCATTACACACATAGACGTACGGTGTGATGATGATGATGATGTTGTACCCGCTGCTGCTTCCTTTGCTGAGTTGTCAGATACAAGTGAAGCGGTTGATGATGATGATGTGTCTGTGGATGTCACGTGGGTGCCCGCTCGAAGAGAAGAAGAACAGGGGGAAAATTCAGATTGGGAGACAGAGAGGAGGAGGAGACGAGTTGGAAGCAGGGGGAGGTCGTCGCAAGGAGCTAGTGGCACAGTCAAACAGCATGCAACGGCACCCGGGGTCAGCCAGACAGCACGCCAATCATGCTGTTGCCACCACCAGAATGCCGTCATTGCAGAGCTCAGCAGTGTGGCATTTTTTTTGTGTGTCTGCCTCTTACAACAGCCATGCCATTTGCAACCTGTGCCAAAAGAAACTGAGTCGTGGGAAGTCCAACACCCACCTAGGTACAACTGCTTTGCGAAGGCACATGATCGCACATCACAAACGCCTATGGGATCAACACATGAGTACAAGCAGCACACAAACTCAAAGCCGCCATCCTCCTCCTGGTCCAGCATCTTCAGCCACGTCAACCACTGCTGTCCTTCTTGCCCCCTCTCAACCATCCGCCACTCCGTCTCTCGCCTTGAGCAGTTCCTGCTCATCTGCCCACAGTCAGGTGTCTGTCAAGGACATGTTTGAGCGTAAGAAGCCAATGTCACAAAGTCACCCCCTTGCCCGGCGTCTGACAGCTGGCTTGTCTGAACTCTTAGCCTGCCAGCTTTTACCATACAAGCTGGTAGAGTCTGAGGCGTTCCAAAAATTTGTAGCTATTGGGACACCGCAATGGAAGGTACCCAGCTGAAATTTCTTTGCACAAAAGGCAATCCCCAACCTGTACTCGATTGTGCAAAAGGAAGTAATGGCCTGTCTGGCACACAGTGTTGGGGCAAGGGTCCATCTGACCACTGATACCTGGTCTGCAAAGCACGGTCAGGGCAGGTATATCACCTACACTGCGCATTGGGTAAACCTGCTGACGGCTGCCAAGCATGGAATGTGTGGCTCTGCAGAGGAGTTGGTGACACCGCCACGAATTGCAGGCAGGCCTGCTGCCACCTCCTCTACTCCTCCTACTCCATCCTCTTCCATAACCTCCTCGGCTGAGTCCTTTTCTGCTGCTGTGTCTTTCTCCACATCAACGGCACCCCCCCAGCTCCCCAGGGGCTATTCCACATCCCGGATACGGCAGTGTCACGCCGTCTTGGGGTTGACTTGCCTGAAAGCAGAGAGTCACACCGGACCAGCACTCCTGTCCGCCCTGAACGCACAGGTGGATCAGTGGCTGACTCTGCACCAACTGGAGATCGGCAAAGTGGTGTGTGACAACGGAAGCAATTTGTTGGCGGCATTGAATTTGGGCAAGTTGACACATGTGCCGTGCATGGCTCATGTGTGTAATCTGATCGTACAACGCTTTGTGCATAAGTACCCAGGCTTACAGGACGTCCTCAAGCAGGCCAGGAAGGTGTGTGGCCATTTCAGGTGTTCCTACACGGCCATTATGCACTTTTCAGATATCCAGCGGCGAAACAACATGCCAGTGAGGCGCTTGATTTGCGACAGCCCGACACATTGGAATTCAACACTCCTAATGTTCGACAGCCTGCTCCAACAAGAAAAAGCCGTCAACGAGTATTTGTATGACCGGGGTGCTAGGACAGCCTCTGGGAATTTTTTTGCCACGTTACTGGACGCTCATGCGCAATGCCTGTAGGCTCATGCGTCCTTTTGAGGAGGTGACAAACCTAGTCAGTCGCACCGAAGGCACCATCAGCGACATCATCCCATTTGTTTTCTTCCTGGAGCGTGCCCTGCGAAGAGTGCTGGATCAGGCCGTAGATGAGCGTCAAGAGGAAGAG
Organism: Bufo bufo; assembly: GCF_905171765.1. Taxonomy (NCBI): domain Eukaryota; kingdom Metazoa; phylum Chordata; class Amphibia; order Anura; family Bufonidae; genus Bufo; species Bufo bufo. Next base: position 151,405,680 of record NC_053395.1, on the reverse strand, counting down.
TTGTGGTCACCATCACCACCAGAAGCAGCCTTATCAGCATCGCTTGCTGGACCTGCGGCAACGCTGGAAGAGGAGTGTGAGGAATAGGAGTCAGAGGAGGAATGTGGCTTTGAGGAGGAGGAAGACCAACCACAACAGGCATCCCAGGGTGCTCGTTGTCACCTATCTGGTACCCGTGGTGTCGTACGTGGCTGGGGGAAAGAACATACCTTCAGTGAGATCACTGAGGACGAGGAACGGGACATGAGTAGCTCGGCATCCAACCTTGTGCAAATGGGGTCTTTCATGCTGTCGTGCCTGTTGAGGGACCCTCGTATAAAAAGGCTGAAGGAGAACGACCTGTACTGGGTGTCCACGCTACTAGACCCCTGGTATAAGCAGAAAGTGCCTGAAATGTTACCGAATTACCGCAAGTCGGAAAGGATGCAGCAGTTCCAAAATAAATTAAAAAGTATGCTTTACACAGTGTATAAGGGTGATGTCACAGCACAACGGGAATCTAACAGGGGAAGAGGTGAAATTAATCCTCCTCCTCCCACGACCATGCCGGCAAGGACAGGACGCTTTACAGACGTGTTGTTGATGGAGGACATGCAGAGCTTTTTAAGTCCTACGCATCGCCACAGCCCTTCGGGGTCCACCCTCAGAGAACGACTCGACCGACAGGTAGCAGACTACCTCGCCTTAACTGCAGATATCGACACTCTGAGGAGCGATGAACCCCTTGACTACTGGGTGTGCAGGCTTGACCTGTGGCCTGAGCTATCCCAATTTGCAATAGAACTTCTGGCCTGCCCCACTTCAAGTGTCCTGTCAGAAAGGACCTTCAGTGCAGCAGGAGGTATTGTCACTGAGAAGAGAAGTCGCCTAGGTCAAAAAAGTCTAGATTACCTCACCTTTATTAAGATGAATGAGGGATGGATCCCGAAGGGACTGACAGTGGGTGATACATTTGACTAAAAAAGGCCTGATGAGATGAGCTGCCTTGGGCTAAAAATGGTCCACACGCTGCTGTATTTTATCTCTGAATGCCGGATGACTTGCGTGACTTATCCGCCACCAACTAGGGTTCAAGCCGCAATGTTTTAGGGCACTTTCTGCCTGGGAAACAAACATCAATTTTTCTGTCCGCTGCAACAATACCTAATTTTTCAGGCATGTGTACATGCCTAATTTTTCTGGCCTCTGGTGCTGCACTGTGGCTTCAAAAACAAAACAAAAAAAAAGGCACATACATGTGTCAATTCCCCTTCGTGATCGTTACCTTGTCGTGGTGAAGGGGCTTGCGTATCACAATAAAGCGACCACCTCTATGAGTGTGTTGGCAATGGCAATGTTGGCACACCCCAGATGATAAGGTCGTTGCTTCATTGTGAACAGACCAAAAGCGATCGGCTGGATAATTTTGCATAGAAAAAACATTAATTTTCTTTGTGATCATCTAAGGTGATCATTAAAGCCTACTAGGCCAACAATGGGCCCACACTGCAGAATCATTGTTTTCTGGGTCACTTAACTGTCACTGAACTACCTCAGCACGACCATAGGCTTTGTAAAACCCCCATCGCCTGCAATCTCCCAAACGTGCGCACGAGCACAGTCATAACTACACCAAGATTGACGCATAGAGTTATAAAATTTATGTCATGAGTGTGTCAACTATTGACAACTCTTTGCGGTTGTCTAAAATCTATTCCATACACGTCCCCTGATAGGGGACGTAACAGGGATTAAACTGATAAGAATAGAACAACATAACACACCACAACTATCTGGTGGCACATTAGATTTCACGCGCAGTGCCCCAAATTTGAAGTAGGAGGACCAACCAAGCATCTTTTTCCATCTCCCCGGTCTTAAAATCAATGCCATATACACGTCCCCTGATAGGGGACATAACAGGGATTAAACTGATAAGAATAGAACAACATAACACACCTTATAATAACGCAGATAGAGGCAATGCAGAGAGAGGAGTCTGAAGAAGAGGAGTCAGAGGAGGAAGGTGGCTTTGAGGAGGTGGAAGACCAACCACAGCAGGCGTCCCAGGGGGCTTGTTGTCACCTTTCGGGGACCCTTGGTATTGTACGTGGCTGGGTGGAGGAAGAGACCTTCAATGACATCAGTGAGGACAAGGAACGGGACATGGCTAGCTTGGTATCCAACCTTGTGCAAATGGGGAGTTTGCGGTTGTGCAAATGGACTGTTTGCGGTTGTTTGCGGTGCGTTAAACGGGGAGTTTGGTCTGTCACTGTGAAGCGGGCGTAACCCTTACACTACCTGATCGATACAACATCATACCTGATGTTTTAAAGCACGTTATTCCAAACAATTTAGGAATGATTTATGCCCTTTAAGGATTAAAACCAGACTCTGCGTCAACTATGTAATTTTCCATGGGAGTTTTGCCATGGATCCCCTCAGGCATGCCACAGTCCAGGTGTTGAAACAACTTTTCCATCACTATTGTGGCCAGAAAGAGTCCCTGTGGGTTTTAAAATTCGCCTGCCTATTGAAGTCTATGGCGGTTCGCCCAGTTCACCCGTTCGCGAAAATTTTATGTTCGCGACATCTCTAGTGATTGCCTGTTCTCATGCTGTGGAGCTTATCGCTGTATGTCAATGCAGCGCTTCACCCCCACTGATCAGCTGCTCCTCAACACATGGAAATTCACCTTAACAGGAACATGAAGTTGCTTGGAAAAAACTCTCCTTATCTTTCTTTGGTGCATGTTCACTGTGGTACACTCCATGATATCAAACAGCACAGTAACTACTTTTCACCCTTTAAATAGGCAGACTGACTGATTACAAGTTTGAAGACACCTGTGATGCTAATTAGTTTAACCTTAGTTTAACCGCTTCATGACCACCCATTGACTATAAATGTCCTTGGGCTGGTCGTTTATCTCTGAATGGACGTTCTGGAACGTCCATTCAGAGATGGCAGCTGCAGGGCCGATGCAAGGATTTTTGCCAACACAAGCAAAGCTACATTTTGGCGCCCTTCCCCCCCTCGCAGCTCACCTGGCCATGGTCCCGTCTGCAGCAGCTGGCTTCTCCTCTGTGTGGTCCTGCTATCTTCTCTCTGCTTCAGACAATCGCTGGTTTGAGAACCGTATTTTTTGCCCTCTAAGATGCACTGGACCATAAGACGCACCTAGGTTTTAGAGAAGGATAATAAGAAAAAAATATTTTCCATTACACCTCAGGTCAGACCAGCAATCAGACTCCCAATGTTAATCAGACCTCAGATCAGACCCCTAATGCCTCAGGTCAGCCATCATGCCCCCATGTCAGCCATCAGCCCCCATGTCAGCCATCATGCCACCATGTCAGCCATCATACCCCATGTCAGCCATCATGCCCCCATGTCAGTCATCATGCCCCATGTCAGCCATCAGCGCAAATAAAAAAATAAAAAATAACTTACCTCTCCTGCTCCTGGACGCCGCCTCTCCTCATCACCAGCGCGCTCTCTCTTCTTCCTGGTTCTCGGCTGTGAAGGCTGCGCACAGTGAGGTCACATGGTGTGCAGTCCTGCACAGCAGACAGCTGAGCGGAGGACCAGGAAGCGGTGAGTACAGATTCTTCACCGCTTTCCGGTCCTCCGGTACTAATGAAGACCCATAAGACCCAGGGGCGAAAAATACAGGGTATTTAAAAAAATAAAGTTTCCTTTTTTTCGCCCCCCCGTCTCTGCGCCCTAAGGCAGCCGCTTGGTCTGCCTTATAGCACCGGCCCTGGGCAGCTGCACGCTAATCATGCAGCTGCCAAGCGGGGGGGCCCGCTGTCAGTGACAGCAGGGCACCCCAGAGAGAAGGCAAGGACAGTTCTGAGGTGTCCATGCCTTCTAGATCGCTGTAAACACAGCGCTCAACGAGTGCTGTGTATACAGATCAGTGCAGGAGCTGTCGGGTCTTCCACAGACCTCGATCAGCCCTGCACTGAGGCTTTACAGAATTGTATAAGGGTACTTTCACACTTGCGTTGTTGGATTCTGGCAGGATCCGGAAATCTGTATGCAGACGGATAGCATTTGTAGACGGATCCGTCTCACAAATGCATTGCAATACCGGATGCGTCTTTTTGGTGTCATCCGGAAAAAAGGATCCAGTATTTTTTTTTTTCACATTATTAAAGTTCTGTTCATGGATCCGTTTTTTCCGGAACACTTGGTGCCATATCCAGCATTAATGCACTTTAATGGAAAATAATGCGGGATCCGTATTCCGGCAAGTATTCCGGAATTTTGGACGGAGAAAATACCGTAAGAGTGACTGAACTGAAGACATCCTGATTAGAGTTGAGCGGACACCTGGAAGTTCGGCTTCGACGGGTTCGGCCGAACTTCGCAAAAAAGTTCGAGTTCGGGACCCGAACTTGATTCGAACTTGACCGAATCCCATTTGAAGTCAATGGGGACCCGAACTTTTGAGCACTAAAATGGCTCTAAAAAAAGTCATGGAAAGGGCTGCAAAAGGCAGCATGGCAAGTGCTCTGCAAACAAATGTGGATAGGGAAATGACGTAAAATTAAAAAATTATAATCTTGATCTAGGAGGAGGAGGTCCATATGGAGGAGGAGGTTGAGGAGGCGGTGGATGTGGCAGTGTAGGTGGATGTGGCAGTGTAGGTGGAAGCGGCGGTGGAGGAGGAGGAAGCCAACACTGTTTTTTGTTTTTTATTTTCTATTTAAATTTTTTTTTTAATTTTTGGGTAAACCCCAAAACATTGCGAAATATAAGAAATAAAACAAAGAGAAAGTGCGCTGGAGTACAACAATGTCTGGGTGAGGCCAGCACCTCCAAGGCGTAAAGGGCAAGCTCAGGCCATGTGCCCAATTTGGAGACCCAGAAGTTAAAGGGGGCAGACCCATCAGTCAGTACGTGTAGGCGTGTGCACACATACTGCTCCACCATGTTGCTAAAATGCCGCCTCCTGCTAAGACGTTCCATATCAGATGGTGGTGCTGGTTGTTGTGTCGTGCTGACAAAACTTTTCCACATTTCAGCCATGCTAACCCTGTCTTCTGAGGTGCTGGCGGTGCCCCAGCTGCATTGGCAACCTCTTCTTCCTCCTCAGCCTTGGCCTTGTGCTTCCACTGAGCCCCCTCTGTCAGGTAGGAATGCCATCAGCAGCGTGTCTACCAGTGTGCCCTTGTAGTCGCGCATCTTCCGATCAGTAATAGACGTTTTTACTAACTTTAGTTCCCTGTCAGCAATGGAGAGCAGAGGTTTTTCACTGGCAAAAATGGGTTAATGTCAACCATCAATGTAACAGACGAATTTTAGAAATGTAGGTCCCTGTCTCCTATGCAGAGCAGGGGTTTTTATATGGCAAAAATGGTAAAATGTCACCCGAGAATGTAACAGACAATTTTTTGAAATTTAGGTCCCTGTCACCTATGCAGAGCAGGGGTTTATTAACGGCAAAACTGGATTCATGTCACCCACCAATGGAACAGACGATTTTACAAAAATTAGGTCCGTGTCACCTATGCAGAGCAGGGGTTTGTATACGGCAAAAATGGTAAAATGTCACCCGAGAATGTAACAGACGATTTTTTGAAATTTAGGTCCCTGTCAGCTATGCAGAGCAGGGGTTTGTATACGGCAAAAATTGTAAAATGTCACCCAAGAATGTAACAGATGCTTTTGCACTTGTCGGTCTGCACACTGCAGAAAGCCACAGCAGTTGGCACCTGTGTTTCGTCATCATCCGAGACGTGCTGCGGTGGTCCTCCCATGTTCTCATCCTGAAACATAAGTGGTTGGGCATCGGTGCACTCAATCTCTTCCGCTTCTGGGGCAGGGCTATGTGGATGGCCCTGGGAAACCCTTCTAGCAGAGTCATCAAAAAGAAGAAGAGACTCCTCCATGACTTGGGTCTCAGACTGCTTGGCTGATTTGCAAGGGGGTGAGATGGAGGACTGATGGACATGGGCTGCAGGTGCCAACTCTGATCTTTCAGCAGGAGACTGGGTGGGAGACAATGTGAAGGAACTGGAGGCACTGTCAGCCACCCAATCTACTATCGCCTGTAGTTGTTCTGGCATTACCATTAGTAGAGCCGCATTCGGGCCTACCAAATAATGCTGAAGGTTCTGTCGCCTACTCGCACCTGAGAAAGGTGTTTACAATTTTTGCCGTATACAAACCCCTGCTCTGCATAGCTGACAGGGACCTAAATTTCAAAAAATCGTTTGTTACATTGTCAGGTGACATTTCACCAATTTTGCTGTATACAAACCCCTGCTCTGGAACCCTGATTCCCCGCTAACCGTGATCACCATGGTAGAAAAGAACATTGAAAGTTGATAGAGAAGATATCCAATTGGATCGTGGACGTCACTGGGACGTGCGACATGGTTGAGCAGTATGTGTGCATACACGTACTGAATGATGGGTCTGCCCCTTTCAACTTCTTGGTCTCCAAATTGGGCACATGGCCTGAGCTTGCTCTTTATGCCTTGGAGGTGCTGGCCTGCCATGCAGCCAGTGTATTGTCTGAACGTTTGTTTAGCACGGCTGGAGGGGGTTATCACAGATTATATTTCCCAATGTTTTGGGATCTACCCAAAGCAAAAAAAAATAAAAAATAATAAAATAAAAAACATAACCAAAAAACAGTGTTGGCTACCTCCTCCTCCTCCACCGCCGCTTCCACCTACACCGCCACATCCACCGCATCCTCAACCTCCTACTCCATATGGACCTCGTCCTCCAAGATCAAGATTATAATTTTTTATTTTTACGTATTTTATGTTTGCAGAGCACTTGCCATGCTCTTAACCACATTTTGCAGCCCTCTAGCCCTTTCCATTACTTTTTTTTTGCTCATTGTATTGTATATTTTATGGCTCCAATTTGCTACAGTATGTACATGATTAGCATTATAAATTATAAGGAACGGACTTGACCAGATTTATGCTTAAAATCTACAATAAGAAAATAAAAAATGACACAGCTAGTAACCCCAACAAAATACTGTACACTATGTGCAATGACCAGGGCATTAAAGGGGTTGTCCAAGAACAAATGGAGGACCCAACAAGTAATGTGGGATTAATTTGTGGATGCCTGACTGTTTTGATCCCCATGGGTGGACTGGCCATAGACCCTACAGGGAAATTCACAGATTGGCTGATGCCCGGAGGGCTGCTCAAGCCTTCCTCTTGGCCACCAGCCAGGTACATAAAAATTTGATGTTCTTAGCATTAATATAAGAGCATCAGGCACTTATGCACCTAGCCAGCAGCTGCAAGTGCCCTCCTGAATTTTGGATTTCTAAGTATCAAGTTACTGAAGATTTTTTTTTATCACCAACAGTGTTTTTCAAAAGACAATGAATGGGTTTCCAAGTTAAAGGGAATCTGTCAGCTCCAAAACACCACCCAAACTAGAGTAAGCAGTGTGTAGTGTGAATGATGCTGAATTTGATTATGTAATTTTTATTTTCATACGCAATTGCATTCTGACGCTGTGCTCCCACAAAACAGCAATAAAATGTTTTCAGAGGACTCCTCTTTGAGTCCTCTCCATTATGTGCATGAGCTCAGGAGTCCTCTCAATGCATTTTACTGCTGATTTGTGGGAGCACATCATCGGAATGCAAGTGACTATGAAGATAAAAATTATATAATCTGACTCGGCATCACTTATACTATACACTGCTTACTGTAGTTTGGGGAGTGTTTTGGAGCTGACAGATTCCCTTTAAGTTATATGTATGTATATATCGTTTTCAAATTTTTCTCAAATAGCGGAAAACACATTAAGAAGACGCAATGGAAAAATCTTACCTGAAGAGCGACAGTAATGAGTCATAGAAACTGCATAATGTTAAATATACAGTTTATATTGTCATGTAACGTTATATATTATCTACTGAGCCTTTTCAGTTTTTATCACAATAGTTTTATCACAATAGGCCTTGTCTATTCATATAATGAGCTGGAAGAACATAATCATGAAAGGAACAGATGTATGTTATTTGTTGTTTTTAGGTTTAATTTAAAATTGCACACAATTGTTCACATACCTTTCTGCTAAATATCACATTTCCACAATTTTATCCAAATGCATCTGATGAATATTATAGAAAAATGCAATGCAGAGTACATTTTAAGCAGGCAACAAGGCTAGAACATTTACCACATTTAGTAGCAAAGACAACAAGTGTTCTAAATCATCCCTACTAGAATGTGCAGTTTATTATTCAAAGGAAGATATATAGTAGAATAAAATAGCATTACAGTTGTGCAAGTTACAATGACATTCAAAAGTTTTCAATTCATATTTCAGGCATAATTCATTAAACTATGTGCCCAAATAACACCTAAGGTGGTCATGATTAGAGATGAGCGAATTTCATGTTATGAAATTCGTTCATGCTTCGTTTGGTGGTAAAAGCAGAATTGCGTTATGGATTCTGTTACCACGGACCATAACGCAATTCTATGACGGAATGCATATCAACAGCATGTAGATATTGTTTGTGGGTCCAACCAACGCACAACCAGAACCAGAAGCAACACAGGATTCTGGGTCCAATATAGTTTGATGAATGAAAATGTGAACTCAGCAATGTCCATGGACAATATGGAGCAATTGTTTACATTGTTGAAGGCTCACCAGTGTGAGTTTTTTTTTTTTTTACAGCAAGACAGAGCAAATTGTCATATGTTTCCCAGGTTAATGTGGCACTGACAGAACAATGTATGGTGAGCAAAAGGTTGTGGCATCCACGGTCCCCAGAAGTAATGTGCAATGTTAGGTGTGGGACTTTTATCTGGGGAGACTTCTAAAGGATAGTTTATGACCAATCAATATGTACAGTAGGCTGAATCATTTGTAGCTGAGGCTGTGGCAGTAAATAATAATTTGTTGCAAAACAACTCCTTTCCACTATTTTTCCTTAAGCTCACCTGTGAATACCTAATGGCGAGAAACCTTGTAGCTTATTTTATTGCCAGGGTTGCAGTTCAATGTCTTGAGATTTCCCTTGTAGCAATGGCTCTTAGTTGCCAATCTGTGGTTATATCTTAAGGCGCATTTAGACGCACCAAGTGAACAGGCAATTATCAGTAAATGACTGTTCCTTCCCGATAACTGCTCATCATTGGATCATTTACATGGATCGAGTGATGGCTTCTGTCCTTACTTGTCCTCATACAGATTTATTGTGGGCAGCAGATCATTGTTCACACAGCACAATCTGCTGCCCGGAAATAATGATTTAATGTACTGCATGAAAGATCATTTCACCCAATGAACGAGCATTTTGCTTGTTCATTGGGTGATCAGCAGCACATTTACAGGGGCCTGTTTTTGTGAATCGTTAAGTGTAAATCCGCCATAAATATTGGGAACAATTGGGGTCATTTATCAAACTGCTGTAAAGTAGAACTGTTTTAATTGTCCATAACAACCAATCAGATTCCACCTTTCATTTTCCAAAGGAGCTGTCAAAAATGAAAGGTGGAATCTGATTGGTTGCTGTGGGCTACTAAGCCAGTTCTACTTTACACTAGTTTGATAAACGACCCCAGTCATATGTACATATCTGCCAAACACTGCAGTAAACTGATAGACTGAAAATATGGCCATTCCCAACATTTTACTGTGTTCATGTGGTGTGAATTATCCTGTTGGCTTCAGTTTATAAGACCAACAGGCCAAAGTCATTCCATGATTCAATGAAACTGTGCCCCAATCGGCCCCTAAACTCCTATCTTTTTGTAGGACTGTATTTCTATGAGTATGCCACATCCAATCCAGGCTCTGGAAAAGACCGTCTTGGTCAAACTGGAACCAATGAATGGCTTGGTGATTACTGATACTGAAAGTGTAACAGCCAATTATAATTTTTTTGCCTAGGGACAGAGACAGGGAATATTTTTCTACTATACTTTTTTTTAGGGAAATCATTTATTTATAGTAAAAAACTTGGGCTGAAATGTCCCTTAGCAACGCTCTCTCAAATGAGCGTTTCTAAGGGACATTCATCTGCACTGACTAGGAAGACGGGCTGGGAGCTATCGGGCCTCTGTCCTCACTGCTACCTCACCGACTGGTGGGGACAGTACTCTAATAACTACACATGAAATATATATATTTAGGTCCTGCTCACTGATCAACTTGGCCAGCGCTGTCAGTGAGCTTTTCTTCTGTACTCCAGACGAACTGTGTAATGAATCAGCCGCTGGGAGAGATGCCTGAGCGGGCAGTAAGCGCTTGCTACTGGCAATGCAGTGAGGCAGGGTGAAGCTGTTATATAGTATATAAGGAAAGTTATAGTATATTAATGTCCCTAAATTCTATATAACAGCTTCCCCTGCCTCACTGCATTGCCAGTAGTGAGCACTTACCGCTCAGTCAAGCTTCTCTCCCAGCAGCTGGTTCATTACACAGCATGCCTGGAGTACAGGAGAAGAGCTCACTGATAGCACTAGCCTCACTGATCAGTGAGCAGGACCTAAATGAATAAATATAAATTTCATGTATAGCTATTAGTATACTTTCCACACCAGTCGGTGAGGTAGCAGTGAGGGCAGAGGCCCAACAGCTCCAAGCACAGCCCATCTTCCTAGTCAGCACAGCACTGTTCCGTTAGGAAGATGGATGTCCCTTAGCACTGCTAAGGTTTCTAATATAAATAAACAATATCCCTAAATAAAGTATATTAGAAACATTTTCCCTATCTCTGTCCCTACACATTAAAAAAACTAAATTTTAATGTACCAGTTACACTTTAAGAATAAACAAATTATGTAATACAGTATATTCCTTAAACCTTCATAACCATTACTTCTCCTCACATTGTGCTGTAGATTCAAGCTCTCCACTGTGTGAATTTTTACTGCTAAATAAAATGTAAAAGACATTATTGTATCTTAAAAAATAGGTCAAATCAGCATTTGATATCTAAATAAATGTTCTCAGAGATCACATAGCTGAAAGCAGTTGGTGAAAATCATGTTTACAGTTGAGAATATTAGCAGTGCATTATTTATTTGCCCCACTCCACCTTTAATCCTCATAAAAACAGGAATGATAGGATGCTTAATTAACTGAATGCAGGCCAAAGGTGAAGCTGCAGAAGTAGGTTTTATAGAAAAGCACCAGCTGGAAACTTCAGTAATAAACCAGCAGATAAAATTATTTTATCATCTCAGCATTGAACAAATAATAGCCGTTCAATGGATAAATGGTTAGAAAAACATGATACTGTATAAAAGGGATATGTTTATATGGGTTAGCACATGTACTTCAGCTGCTACAAAACTGATTCTTTCATTACCCACAAGGGGATAAAAGCATAATGTATTGTTTCAGTTGTTTATACTTAATATAATTATGTTAGTATTAAATTTACAGACTATTTTCATGAATTGCTGCATACCAGAAAAAATTGATTTGTGTCCGAATCGATACTACACTAATCAAATATGCTGCAATTGGCCTAAAAGTTGAAATATCACACCCTGAGGTATTCTAGGACTTTTATATTTTTTCATTATCTAGTTTTTTTATGTATTTTTTTGCACTTTCTCTCCTCCCTCCCTCCTTGTAAGCTCTTGACATTGACATATATAACTATGGGTAAATGCATGGTTGATGGCATCAACAAACAGCGCATTAAAAAACAGAGGCTTGTTGGGACCAAGCTTTCAAAAATTATTCCCTGATAGGGGCACATTCGTGCCCTGTTTATGCACATACACGTTAATGTCATAAGAAAGAATGGCTTGTTCTGCACAAGCGTCCAAAAGTATGCGTTAACGGGCAGAATGCCTGCCCGTATTTATATATATACAAGTGTTAATTGTCAGAAGAAACAGTGGCTTGTTCTGGAGCTGAACAAGCCTGGAAAAATTCTCCCTTTATTTTGGAGGAGCAGCAGTACAATGTGGAAAGGGACATCCTAAAACATTTTTATGTGAAAATGGTTTTTTGGGGAGCTTAATGTGGCTTAACGTACAAAAAACCACTCAGATGTTAACCAATTTTCCCCAAACTTCCCATCCTACTAGACTCTCTCTGTGCCAACATATTCTGAAGATTTGGGGTCATTTGAGAAAACATACCAAAAATGATTCACATTAAACTATTTTATTCCTTTTCGAAAACATTTAGCTTAATGTAAAAAGAGCTTAATGTACCATAATGTGCCTAAACCTCAATCAATTGCCTTGAAACTTTGCACAATCTAAGTTCCCAGCTTCCCAATCCTGGAAGTTTCATGGATTTTGGCTACCCACAAGGCAAATGAGTGACATTAAGCTTGTTTTTTGGGGAGCTTAATGTGGCTTAACGTACAAAAAACCACTCAGATGTTAACCAATTTTCCCCAAACTTCCCATCCTACTAGACTCTCTCTGTGCCAACATATTCTGAAGATTTGGGGTCATTTGAGAAAACATACCAAAAATGATTCACATTAAACTATTTTATTCCTTTTCGAAAACATTTAGCTTAATGTAAAAAGAGCTTAATGTACCATAATGTGCCTAAACCTCAATAAATTGCCTTGCAACTTTGCACAACCTAAGATCTCAGCTTCCCAAACCTATCCTGGAAGTTTCATTGATTTTGGTTACCCACAAGGCAAATGAGTGACATTAAGCTTGTTTATTGGGGAGCTTAATGTGGCTTAACGTACAAAAAACAACTTACTGTAGATGTTAACCAATTTCCCCCAAAATTCCTATACTACAAAACTCTATTTATGCCAACATATTCTGAAGATAATCCATCCCACCTCACAGGTGTGGCATATCAATAGTGCTGATTAGACAGCCTGAATATTGCGCAGGTGTGCCTTAGACTTCCCACAATAAAAGAGCACTCTGAAATGTGCAGTTTCACACAGCACAATGCCAGAGATGTCGCAGCGTTTGAGGGAGTGTGCAATTGGCATTCTGACTGCAGGAATGTCTGCCAGAGGTGTTGCCCGTGCAATAAATGTTTATTTCTCTACCATAAGCCGTCTCCAAAGGCGTTTCAGAGAATTTGGCAGTACATCCAACCGGCCTCACAACCGCAGACCATGTGTAACCACACCAGCCCAGGATCTCCACATCCAGCATGTTCACCTCCATGATCATAGCTGCAGCTACAATTGGTTTTCATAACCAAAGAATTTTTGCACAAACTGTCAGAAACCATCTCAGGGAAGCTCATCTGCATGCCCGTCATCCTCATCAGGGTCTGGACCTGACTGCAGTTCGCCGTCGTAACCGACTTGGTGCTCACATTTAATGGTGTCTGGCACGTTGGAGAGGCATTCTGTTCACAGATGATGCACGGACGAATGGATGGTTTCAGTTTTCTTTTGAAAGGAGGTTATCTTACAGTTGAAACATCTGTTGCACCTATAAAACCCCTTTGGGTTGAGCCAACCACTCATGGCATTATCCTGTTTTTTTACATGATTTGACAGAAGGTGCTATTTTCAGCCCTAAGTTTGGGGCTTTTGTATATACTATATGTGGATTAGTAGAGATAAATGAATTTAAAAGCTTATCTTTCAAGATATAATGCCAGTGTTTTTTTTATAATCCGTTCAATTGTTTTATGTTGTGCATTGTACGGTAGGACAATATAGATGTCATTCTCTTTATCTGTATTCATCTTGATTTTGGTATTGTCTGTAAAAAGGAGTCTCTGTCTCAATTCCTGACTTTTGCTAATGACTTTTCTATATCTAATGTGGGATAATCTTTTACAGTAAATTGTTTCTTCATCGCTTCTGCTTCATATTCAAATTGTTTGTCATCTATGCAATTCCTTTTTATGCGTCTGAATTGATCTGCCGGTATATTAAGGAGCCATCTGGGTAGGTGGCAGCTCGAAAAGAGAATATAACTATTTCTTGCCGTCGGTTTTTGATAGGTACAACAAACGAACCTATCGTGGGCTACCTTCATCTGTATGTCTAGAAATTCAATATGGGTTTTACTTGTGTTTGAAGAGAACCGTAAATTTATAGAGTTCTTATTGATTTCTTGTGAGAAGGTTAAAAGTTCTGCATCACTCTTCCTCCAGATCAAAATAATTTCATCGATGTATCGATGCCATAGCACCAGGTTCGTCCCCAGTCTAGGTACGATGTGCAGTCCTCCCATTCAGGCATGAAAATATTTGCATAACTGGGGGAGAACCTGATGCCTATGGCCGTTCCCCTAGTCTGGAGGAAGAATTCAGATCCAAAGCAGAAATAGTTATGCGTTATAATGTAGTTAACTCTCTTTGCTAAATAATCAATTTGTTCAGCTTGATAGAGACCTCTTTTTTCTAATTGTCTCTTCATGGCATTAATTCCCTGATCAATTATCGTGTACAAAGAGTGTACATCCAGAGTGCCTAAAGTCCAATCTGATTCAAATTTTAAATCTTCAATAACCTTTATAATTTGTGTTGTGTCTTTAATGTAAGATTTTATGTTTCTTACTGCAGGTTGGAGAAGTCTATCTATGTACTGTGACAGATTTGATGTTAACGAACCAATGTCAGAGATGATTGGTGGTCCAGGTGTGTTCTCAAGATTTTTATGCATTTTAGGCAGACAATAAAATACTGGAAGTCTTTGTTGTGTGTTTAAAATAAATTTGGCTTTTTGTTCTAATAAGATCCTATTTTCTATGCCTTCATGGCAAAGTTCTATCAGTGTTTGATTGAGTTCTTTTGTGGGGTCTTTTGTTAATTTTTTGTAAGTAGTTTGATCTAATAATTGTCTACTACATTCCTGATTGTATTTCACAGATTATAAGATAACAATCGCACCCCCCTTGTCTGCCCGTCTGATGGTTACATTATTTTGTGTTTGTAATTGTTTAATCGCCTGGATCTCCTAATTTGAAGAGATTATTTCTTATATTCTTATTTTTTATCCGTCTTAGGTCTGTCTCAACGCGTTTACGAAAGGTAGCAATTTCATGACTTATTTCTTGTCTAGGAAATTTGATTGATCTCGGTTTTAAATCTGTATGTGAATATTTGTCATCATTCTTTGTGGTGCATGTAATGGTTTTTTTTAGGAATTATTTCTTTAAGCATAGATTTCTAATACATTTTTCTATTCCTATGAAAGTATCGAATTTATTCATTTTGGCCATAGGTGCGAATTTTAATCCTTTTTTAAAAGTTTGATTTGAGGTTCTGTCAATGTCACCGTGCTAAAATTAATTATTGTGTCTTGTGTATTTTCTGTGTTTACCTTCTGTTGTGACTTCTTTGATTTTCTCTGTCCTCTCCGGATCTTTCTCTTCTTATTTCCTGAGTGTGTTGTCTGTGCCACTTGTCTCTATGGGGTTTCTTGTGCGTAATTGGACCTTTGCTGTATGTGTTAGTTCCGTGTTGGTGATTTGTGATGATAATGATTCCTGTGTTCCCAATTCTGATGTGCATACCTGTTCCTCAAATTGTATTGGTGTGATTATGTTGAGGGTGGGTGTTGTATTCGAATTGGTGATTGGCGTGATGGCAGACGCATGCGTGATTTGTGATGTGGAGGTGTTTTGTCTAAAAAATGTTCACCTGTGAGTGTTTCAAATCTATTTGTGACCTGGACGAAAAATCTTGTTTTCGTGTTGCTATTGTCATTATCACTCTCACCTTCTTGTGTAGTGTCTTCAAAAACATCTTGATGTTGCTTTTTTTGGTTTGTTTAATTGTGTATTTTCTGAGTTGTTTTTATACTTTTTGTTTTTTTTATCCATAATTTCTCGTTCGAGTTTATCTAGACTCCTACACAGTCTGTCTTGCCAAGTATTAAATTCCTAATTCTTTGGGAATTTATCTATTGATTCTCTCATTTGTTTTATTTAATCTGTAGTTTCATCCAAAATTTGAGTATGTCTTCTGATGACCAGTTGGATTAGTGCCATAGACTGTGTCATCAAAAGAGATTCCAATTCTTTATTAAAGTATATACTCTTGCATCTTCACGGATAGTTACCACTGCTGCATGGACGGCTCTCTGTGCGCGTCATAGCTAGACTTCGAAATGCGTCTGGTAAAGAATATTATAGTACCCGCATACTCCATCCTGAGATGAACTTTGTTTGATGTACTATTTGGAAGCGTTTCCATAAACTAAACTATATAAACTACCTGCCCATACCGGCCTGCGCATGCACCTAAGCATCCCAGTATAGAGCCACGTAGGACGCCGAGTCTACAGCACCATGCGCACAGAGTAACGGCCAATCAGCAGCAGTAACTATCCGTGAATACGCCAGGATAGGTAATAGCGGCCGATATACATGTGCATGGTGGGATGCCACCGGAGGCACAGATCCGCTTTTATATGCACTACAACTATCTGAATATAGGACATCTATGTCAAAACTGAGCGCTTTATATAATTATATAGATCTATATTAAACTGCGCAAGTACAAACCATCAAGAAATTGCTGAACTTTTGGAACTGACACTACAACCTGACACTTGGAACGCTGGATACACTGTTCTAAGTTAAAAATCTGTGCAGTGTACCGCGCAGTGTAATACAGTGAACCCAATTATTGGATGCTGGACTATGTACTGAGGCAGTTTAATTATACTACGGGATTATCAGATCACGGCAACACGTGCACATTTGGAAGGAATTGGCAACCAGAACTGTTTATTTTTAGGAGAAATATCCTTTGTTTGACTGTTGTTACGCTGAATATACCTACTGCTTTGGGCATCTGAGGACAGACCTGATTATATTTCATTTTATTGGGTGATAGTTGTTAGCCCACCTAGGTATGCTTACACGCGTATCTACCCCTTAGTGGCAATACCACCATCCTACCTTTGTTTTATGCCACTCAATTTTGTGTGTCCTCTGTACTTATAGTTTTATGTTTTTTATAGATATATCTTTTTACTATTTAATAAATAGTTAATTATACTCAATTATCTCTGCATGACTCTAGATATAGAGTGCCTATACCACTATTTCTTAATTGTCCTTTACTGACTGGGCGAGTCAGATTAGACGCGGAGCACCTAGTACATATTGATGAACTGGTGAGTCACCACATTTTCTGGTATACTGTATACACTTGATCTTAGCCAAAAGGCTGAGAAGCGGCCAAAACCTGAAATTCGGATCGAATTCCACTTCGTCAACTTCGATTCGCTCATCTCTTATTGTGTTTCTTACTGAACCAGACTGAGAGACAATTTAAAGGTTTAGGAACCCTTTGCAGGTGTTATGGATTAATTAGCTGACTAGAGTGTGACACTTTGAGCCTAGAATATTGAACCTTTTCACAATATTCTAATTTTCTGAGATTGTGAATTTGGCGTTTTCATAAGCTGTAAGCCATGATCATCCAAATTATAACAAATAAAGGCTTGAAATATCTTGCTTTGCATGTAATGACTCTATCTCATATATTGGTTTCACCTTTTAAGTTGCATTACTGAAATAAATGAACTTTTGCACAATATTAAAATTTTTCGAGTTTCACCTGTATTGTTCTAAATAGAGTTGAGCAAACCCGAACTGTAAAGTTCGGGTTCGTACCGAACTTTAGGGTTTTCGGCACCCGGACCCGAACCCGAACATTTACGGAAAAGTTTGGGTTCGATGTTCGGCGACTTTTATGGCGCTTTTTTGCAGCCAATCAACAAGCGTCATACTACTTGCCCCAAAAGGCCATCACAGCCATGCCATTGGCATGGCTGTGATTGGCCAACTACAGCATGTGACCCAGCCTCTATTTAAGCTGGAGTCACGTAGCGCCGCCCGTCACTCTGCTCGGATTAGTGTAGGGATAGGCTGCAGCTGCTGTGAGGGAGAGATCAGGGAGGAATCTTATGAAGAACTGCTTCTTTACTCAGCGATCTACAGCAAATGTGTTTTGTGGGTGCAGTGCACAATTGTTTTAAGCCTGCCCTGAGCCAACTACTACTGAAAACGAACTTTTTTTCCTTCAGTTAGTCAATATCAATACATAATCGGCAGCCATTTTATGCAACGATAGTGCACCAGCACAGGCTATCTGCATGTCTGCAAGTCCAGAAATACTGCTTTGAGACACTGGGGTTGAAAAAAAACCTTTGTTTCATATAGTGCACATCTAGGATTATCGCTGCATAAATGACTGTGAAATTTAGGCCAGAAATACGGCTTTCTCATACTGGGGCATACTGGGGTGAAAAAAAACCCATCTGTTTCATATAGTGCACATCTAGGATTATAGGTGCATAAGTGAGTGTCATATTTAGGCCAGAAATACAGGTTTGGCATACTGGGGCATACTGGGTGAAACAAACCCCTCTGTTTCATATAGTGCAGATCTAGGATTATAGGTGCATAAAAGACTGTTCATTTTAGGCCAGAAATACGGCTTTTGCTTACTGGGGTTAAAAATCCCTCTGATATACTGCACATCTGGGATTAGAGGTGCATAAGTTACTGTGAAACTTAGGCCACAAATACAGCTTTTGCTTACTGGGGTTAAAAAAAAACCTCTGATATACTGCACATCTGGGATTATAGGTGCATAAATTACTGTGAAATTTAGGCCAGAAATACGGCTTTCTCATAATAGGGCATACTGGGGTGAAAAAAAAAACATCTGTTTCATATAGTGCACATCTAGGATTATAGATGCATAAGTAAGTGTCACATTTAGGCCAGAAATACGGCTTTGGCATACTGGGGCATACTGGGTGAAACAAACCCCTCTGTTTTATATAGTGCACATCTTGGATTATAGGTGCATAAAAGACTGTTCATTTTAGGCCAGAAATACGGCTTTCGCATACCGAGGTGGAAAAAACACTGTGTTTTATATACTGCACATCTGTGATTATAGGTGCATAAGTTACTGTGAAATTTAGGCCACAAATATGGCTTTTGCTTACTGGGGTTAAAAAACCCTCTGATATACTGCACATCTGGGATTAGAGGTGCATAAGTTACTGTGAAATTTAGGCCACAAATACGGCTTTTGCTTACTGGGGTTAAAAAAAACCCTCTGATATACTGCTCATCTGGGATTAGAGGTGCATAAGTTACTGGGAAATTTAGGCCACAATACCGCTATCATATAGAGTTCAAAAAATTTTTTTTAGTGCAATACCCTACATCAGGGTTTTTATTGCCGGTAAATTATTTTTAACAGACTTAAGCACTTTTTACTTTGCTTGGTGAACACTAACTATGAGGCAAACATCTAATAAGGGACGCGTTCATGGTCGTGGTGGTGGTGTTGGTGGAGCCTCTGGTGCAGGGAGAGGCCATTCTTCCACAGCTACACGTCCTACTGAACCTACTACCTCAGGTCCCTACTACCTCAGCGATATTTGTCCATATATAAGGATGGTAAGGCCGGAGCAAGTACAGGCGCTAGTCGATTGGGTGGCCGACAGTGGATTCAGCAGGTTCACATTATCTCCCACCCAGTCTTCTGCAGAAAGCGCACAGGTGGCGCCTGAAACCCATGCCCATCAGTCTGTCACATCACCCCCGTGCATATCGGGGAACCTGTCTGAGCCTCAAGTCATGCAGCAGTCTCTTATGCTGTTTGAAGACTCTGATGGCAGGGTTTCCCAAGGGCATCCACCTAGCCCTTGCCCAGGGGTGGAAGACATAGAATGCACTGACGCACAACCACTTATGTTTCCTGATGAGGACATGGGAATACCACCTCAGCACGTCTCTGATGATGACGAAACACAGGTGCCAACTGCTGCGTCTTTCTGCAGTGTGTAGACCGAAAAGGAGGTCAGGGAGGAAGACTGGGTGGAAGACGATGCAGACCCCACATGGAATGAAGGTCGTGCCACTGACTTTCACAGTTCGGAGGAAGAGGCAGTGGTGAGACCGAGCCAACAGCATAGCAAAACCGGGAGCAGGGTGCAAAAGCAGAGCAGCCGTCGCCAAAACAATTCGCCTGCTACTGGCCACCGTCACCATGGACCGAGCACACCAAAGGCAGCTTCAAGGAGTTCCCTGGCATGGCACTTCTTCACACAATGTGCTGACGACAAGACCCGAGTGGTTTGCACGCTGTGCTATCAGAGCCTGAAGTGAGGCATTAACGTTCTGAACCTTAGCACAACCTAGATGACCAGGCATCTACATGCGAGACACGGGCTGCAGTGGAGTAAGCACCTTCAAAGCCAAGAAAGGGCTCAGGGCCCTCCTGCTCAGTTTTCTGCTGCTGCCTCGGCCTCTTTCTCCGCCTCTGGAGGAACGTTGGCACCTGCCGCCCAGCAAACAGAGGATGTGCCACCAACACCACCACCTCCATCACCAAGCATCGACATCTCACAAACCTTGGAGAGAAAGCGTAAATTCCCACCTAGCCACCCTCAATCCCTGGCCCTGAATGCCAGCATTTCTAAACTACTGGCCTTTGAAATGCTGTCATTCAGGCTGGTGGAGACGGACAGCTTCAAACAGCTCATGTCGCTTGCTGTCCCACAGTACGTCGTTCCCAGCCGCCACTATTCTCAAGGAGAGCCGTGCCCTCCCTGCACAACCAAGTATCGGATAAAATCAAGTGTGCACTGCGCAACGCCATCTGTGGCAAGGTCCACCTAACCACAGATATGTGGACCAGTAAGCACGGCCAGGGACGCTATATCTCCCTAACTGCACACTGGGTAAATGTAGTGGTGGCTGGGCCCCAGGCGGAGAGCTGTTTGGCGCACGTCCTTCCGCCGCCAAGTATCGCAGGGCATCATTCTTTGCCTCCTGTTGCCTCCTCTTCCTACTCGGCTTCCTCCTCCTCTTCTACCACCTCCTCATCCGGTCAGCGACAGACCTTCACCACCAACTTCAGCACAGCCAAGGGTAAACGTCAACAGGCTGTTCTGAAACTGATGTGTTTGGGGGACAGACCTCACACCGCGCAGGAGTTGTGGCAGGGTATAGAACAACAGACCAACGAGTGGTTGCTGCCAGTGAGCCTCAAGCCCGGCCTGGTGGTGTGCGATAATGGACGAAATCTCGTTGCAGCTCTGGGACTAGCCGGTTTGACGCACATCCCTTGCCTGGCGCATGTGCTGAATTTGGTGGTGCAGAAATTCATTCACAACTACCCCGACATGTCAGAGCTGCTGCATAAAGTGCGGGCCGTCTGTGCGTGCTTCCAGCGTTCTCATCCTGCCGCCGCTCGGCTGTCTGCTTTACAGTGTAACTTCGGCCTTCCCGCTCACTGCCTCATATGCGACGTGCCCACCAGGTGGAACTCCACCTTGCACATGCTGGAGAGACTGTGCGAGCAGCAGCAGGCCATAGTGGAGTTTCAGCTGCAGCACGCACGGGTGAGTCGCACTGCGGAACAGCACCACTTCACCACCAATGACTGGGCCTCCATGCGAGACCTGTGTGCCCTGTTGCGCTGTTTCGAGTACTCCACCATCATGGCCAGTGGCGATGACGCCGTTATCAGCGTTACAATACCACTTCTATGTTTCCTTGAGAAAACACTTAGGGCGATGATGGAAGAGGATGTGGCCCAGGACGAGGAGGAAGAGGGGGTCATCTCTAAGACTTTCAGGCCAGTCTTTTAGAAGTGGCTCAGAGGGAGGTTTTTTGCAACAGCAGAGGCCAGGTACAAATTTGGCCAGCCAGGGCCCACTACTGGAGCACGAGGAGGAGGAGGATGAGGAGGAGGAGGAGGAGGATGGGGATGAAGAATGTTCACAGCGGGGTGGCACCCAACGCAGCTCAGGCCCATCACTGGTGCATGGCTGGGGGGATACAGAGGATGCAGACAATACGCCTCCCACAGACGACAGCTTGTCCTTACCTCTAGGCAGCCTGGCACACATGAGCGACTACATGCTGCAGTGCCTGCGCAACGACAGCAGAGTTGCCCACATTTTAACGTGTGCTGACTACTCGGTGGCCACCCTGCTGGATCCCCGTTACAAAGACAATGTGCCGTCCTTAACTCCCTCACTGGAGCGTGATCGGAAGACGCGCGACTAGAGGCGCACGCTGGTAGACGCGCTCCTGAGAGCATTCCCCACTGAGGCCGGGGGACAAGTGGAAGCACAAGGCGAAGGCAGGGAAGGAGGAAGAGGGTTAGCATGGCCGACATGTGGAAAAGCTTTGTCACCTCGCCGCAACAACCAGCCCCAACTGCTGATATGGAGCGTGTTAGCAGGAGGCAGCATTTGAACAACATGGTGGAACAGTACCTGTGCACACGCCTACACGTACTGACTGATGGTTCTGCCCCATTCAACTTCTGGGTCTCCAAATTGTCCACATGGCCAGAGCTTGCCCTGTATGCCTTGGAGGTGCTGGCCTTCCCTGCAGCCAGTGTACTCTCTGAACGTGTATTTAGCACGGCAGGAGGCGTCATTACAGACGCAGCCACCTGTCCACAGCCAACGTGGACAAGCTCACGTTCATTAAAATGAACCAGGCCTGGATCCCACAAGACTTGTCTGTACCTTGTGCAGAATAGACAGTTCTAACAGCCTCAACCATCCATCCTTGTACTCAAGTGCACTTATACCTTTATATATTTTTTTATATGTCCCAATATTTTGGGGGATACCCCTATGTAAAAATGCAAAATAACACACATCTGTGTTGGCT
Organism: Bufo bufo; assembly: GCF_905171765.1. Taxonomy (NCBI): domain Eukaryota; kingdom Metazoa; phylum Chordata; class Amphibia; order Anura; family Bufonidae; genus Bufo; species Bufo bufo. The sequence continues at coordinate 151,383,112 of NC_053395.1, read as the reverse complement.
ACCTATTCCTCCTTCGCCGCCGCTTCCACTTAGACCGCCACATGAGCCTACACGGCCACATCCACCCATTCACCGCCTCCTTAACCTCTTCCTCCTACATCATTCCTAATTTTAATTTTTTTAAGGTCTTTTATGTTTTTTTTAAATTCATTTCCCTATCCACATTTGTTTGCAGAGCATTTGCCATGCTCTTAAGCACATTTTGCTGCCTTTTGCAGCCCTCTAGCTCTTTCCAGGGCTATTTTAGAGCCATTTAAGTGGCCAAAAGTTTGGGTCCCCATTGACTTCAATGGGGTTCGGGGTCAAGTTTGGGTCCCGAACCCGAACTTTTTTTTCAAGTTCGGCCGAACCTGCCGAACCCGAACATCCAGTTGTCCGCTCAACTCTAGTTCTCTATGCTTTTCAGAAAAATCTATCAGGCTGGTTCTCTGACTGTTCCATTTGTAGGCCTTATCTCTGGTCTCCTGCCAGCTTATAATCACTCATTTCAAGTGTAAGAATCATATATATATATATATATATATATATAGAGAGCAAAAAAGTTCAGTGGCAGCACCGTCAAAGAAAAAATGCGGGTGCAGCTGGCCCAGCGTGGATGAAAGCCAATCCAAATAGACAAAAATAACAAAAAGGGCAGCACTCCAGAAGGTAAAAGAAGGAAAAATCTTTAATTACCCATACGGGACAAGCGACGTTTCGGCTCAATGTGTGAGCCTTTCTCAAGCTTGAGAAAGGCTCACACATTGAGCCGAAACGTCGCTTGTCCCGTATGGGTAATTAAAGATTTTTCCTTCTTTTACCTTCTGGAGTGCTGCCCTTTTTGTTATTTTTTTTTTTTATATATATATATATATATATATATCAGCATGGCACATTTTGACTTGGCAAGATTTGCCCACTCTTCTTTGCAAAAACACTCCAAATCTGTCAGATTGCGAGGGCATTTCCTGTGTACATCCCTCTTAAGATCACCACACAGATTTTCGATCTGATTCAGGTCTGGGCTCTAGCTGGGCCATTCCAAAACTTTAATCTTATTCTGGTGAAGCCATTCCTTTGTTAATTTGGATGCAGGGGCGTAACTATAAGTGACTGGGCCCCACAGCAAATTTTTGTATGGGCCCCCCGGGCACAATACACTACAGGGCAGGGTGCGCAGTATAGAGAAGGGGGCACAGTACAGGGATGGGGGCAAGTCCCTCCTCCTGTGTAAATCCCAATCCTTTGGCTACTCACGATCTAGACCAGTGGAACGCAGACAGGCGCAAGGGGGGCACAGGCCAGGGGGGCTCAGACAAGGGCAGAGAACCTAATTAGCATAAACATAAAATACTGATCCTAGTACTCAGCATGATCAACCCTACCAGGCAATATGGTTTACTAGGGTTGATCATGCTGACACATGCTCTTTAATATTGAAAATTCTAAGACTTACTACTCCGCCTGTTCTTCATCATGACTATGGTGTTGAGGAACATCAAGATCTCCACTTCCCTCTGGAAGAAAATAAAAAATGATTTATACCCCCGAATAATAATACATTTAGTGACTATATATTACCAACATACAGAGACTAAATACCATATTGGATAATAGCTCATACCATGACTGGATAACAAACACTGCAACGTTATAACATTTCCATACAGTGACTGGATAACACTGCCATACAGTGACTGGATAACACTGCCATACAGTGACTGGATAACACTGCCATACAGTGACTGGATTACACTGCCATACAGTGGCTGGATAACAGAGTATAAGGGGGCACAGTACAATATATGACCAGGGGCACAGTGTAGAGTATAAGAGGGCAAAGTACAGGGGTATCTCCTTATACTCCTGTAATATGCCTCCTACACAGTATTATAATGAGACATAGTGCAGGGAATAGGACACAGGGCAGGGGGCACAGTACAGGGTGGTGGACAAATACACGGTAGTGGGCCCTGGGCAGGGGGCACAATACAGTACAGGGCAGGGGGCGCAGTATAGAGAAGGGGGCACAGTACAGGGATGGGGGCACAGTACGGGGCTGGGGGCACAGGGCTTGTGGCACAGAGCAGGGGGCACAGTACAGCATAGGGTGCACAGGGCCGGGGCCGCAGTATAGAGAAGGGGCACAGTACAGGGATGGGGGCACAGTACAGGGCTGGGGGCACAGAGCAGGGGGCACAGTACAGGGCCAGGGGCACAGGGCTTGTGGCACAGAGCAGGGGGCACAGTACAGGGCAGGGGGCATAGTACAGGGCAGGGGGCACAGTACAGGGATGGGGGCATAGTACAAGGCAATGGGCACAGACTCACAATTTTTGGTCAGGCTGGCAGAGAGTCCTAAGCAGGAGATCGGCAGGAGACAGAAGCTGAGGGAAAAGGGGTGCAGGGATTCTGCAATTCCCCGGCTATCAGCTGGTTAATCCTTCTTTGACTGCAGAGGGATCACACAGGAAGCTGTGCACTGGCCGGCTGCAGATAGTGCTCAGCAACCAAGGTCACAAGCTGCCTGCTACTTAGCCCCGAGGCACATACCTGAAAAGTTTTCAGGTATCTCCCCCAAACGCCCAGTGACTGTTGTGCACTGCCTGCTGTGCTGCTGCCATGGAGCTCCTCTTCCTTGTTTCGTTTCGTTTCTCCCGCCTGCCGCTCCCTCCTCAGGTCAGGTCAGTAGGCGGGCCTAATTAGACCAGCGAGATGCTGGCAGGGGGGGGGCCCGGCCCGCACTGTATCTGAATCAATGAATTGTGAAGGGGCCCGGCCTCTGATGTATGTGAAGGGGCCGCCGCTTTATTAAACAATCATCTGACACAGTCACAGGCACACGCTGCTAGGCGCCGGGCCCCTTGTCAGCCCGGGCCCCGAAGCAGCCGCTTCCCCTGCTTCCCCGGTAGTTACGCCACTGTTTGGATGTATGCTTTGGGTCATTGTCAAGCTGAAAAATGAAGTTCCTCTTCATGTTCAGCTTTCTATCACAAGCCTGAATGTTTTGTGCCAATATTGACCGGTATTTGGAACTGTACATAATTCCCTATAGGTTAACTAAGGCCCCAGTTCCAGCTGAAGAAAAACAGCCCCAAAGCATGATTCTGCCACCACCATGCTTCAATGTGGGGATGGTGTTCTTTTGGTGATGTGCAGTGTTGTTTTTGCTCCAAACATATCTTTTGGAATTATGGCTAAAAAGTTCAACCTTGGTTTCATCAGACCATAACACCTTTTCCCGCATGCTTTTGGGAGACTTGTGTTTTTGCAAAATGTAGCCTGGCTTGGATGTTTTTCTTCGTAAGAAAAGGCTTTCATCTTACTACTCTATCCCATATCCCAGACATATGAAGAATATGGGAGATTGTTGTCACATGTACCACACAGCCAGTATTTGCCAGATATTCCTGTAGCTCCTTTAATGTTGCTGTAGGCCTCTTGGTAGCCTCCCAGATCAGTTTTCTTCTCGTCTTTTCATCAATTTTGGAAGGATGTCCAGTTCTTAGTAATGTCACTGTTGTGCCATATTTTCTCCACTTGATTATGACTGCCTTCACTGTTTTCCATGGTATATCTAATGCCTTGGAAATTCTTTTGTACCCTTCTCCTGACTGATACCTTTTAACAATGAGATCCCTCTGATGCTTTGGAAGCTCCCTGTGGACCATGGCTTTTGCTGTGGGATGCGACTAAGAAAATTTCAGGAAAGAACAACTAGAGCAGCTGAACTTTATTTGGGGTTAATCAGAGGCATTTTAAATGATGGCAGGTGTATGCTGACTCCTATTTAACATGATTTTGAATGTGATTGCTTAATTCTGAACACAGCTACATCCCCAGTTATAAGAGGGTGTGCACACTTATGCAACTACATTATTTTAGTTTTTTCTGTTTTCTTCACTCCACCTAAAAGATTTCAGTTTTGTTTTTCAATTGAGGGGTACAGTTTATAGGTGACATTAAAGGTGGAAAAAGTTGTGAAAAGACTTTTTATATCCACTGTATTTATATATATATATATATATATATATATATATATAAATACAGTGGATATAAAAAGTCTTTTCACAACTTTTTCCACCTTTAATGTCACCTATAAACTGTACCCCTCAATTGAAAAACAAAACTGAAATCTTTTAGGTGGAGTGAAGAAAACAGAAAAAACTAAAATAATGTAGTTATTAAAATATATAATTTTTCTAATGTGTAGGGACTGTCATGGTCTTACCTGCTTGCTGCTCTCCTTCGTTTGACATGTGCTGGCGGCCATCTTGGGTCCTGGGTTTCTTGTAGCCTTCCACCCTGCGGCTCCTCCTTCCCCTGGGAGGAGCTGGATGCCTAGCTCATATATATAGGAGGTCTGTGGCTTCAGTTCCTTGCTTGGTCCTCTTGTGTTCACATGCTTCTAAGACTGCTGCTGCTGCTGCTTCTGGTTCCTGATCCTGGCTTCGTCTGACTACCCTGCTGGTTCCTGATCCTGGCTTCGTCTGACTACCCTGCTGGTTCCTGATCCTGGCTTCGTCTGACTACCCTGCTGGTTCCTGATCCTGGCTTCGTCTGACTACCCTTCTGGTTCCTGACCTCTGGCTTCGCAAAGACTCTGCTCGGTTTCACCATCCGTTTGGACTTTTGCTTTACAGCTTTATTTTCAATAAAGCCTTCTTATTTTCACTTATCTCTTGTTGTACGTCTGGTTCATGGTTCCGTGACATTAGGACCAAGCCATGAATTCTGACGGTACAGGGCCATCCTCGCTACCCACGCTGGTTGCCAGACTTGATCAGCAGGATCACCTGTTGGGTCGGTTCGCTGTGGCGTTGCAAACCCTGCTTGAACGCACGGCTCATTTCGCTCCCGTTGCCGATGGGTCGGTTGTCGCTCCTGGGCTCGCTCCTACTGCCGCTCCGGTTGTTGCGCCAGAGTCTACCCCGACACCTGTTGTTGCGCCTGCGGTGTTTCGGGGTATGACCGGTTCTGCCCCTCTTCCACAGCGCTTTGGGGGAGAGCCAACTCAGTGCCGAGGTTTCCTTAACCAGGTGGGCATTTATTTCGAGTTGCTGCCACATGCCTTTCCTACTGAGAGATCAAAGGTGGGCTTCTTGATCTCGCTGCTCTCGGACAAGGCCTTGGCCTGGGCCAGCCCTTTATGGGAGAACAACAATCCGGTGGTTGCCGAGTTTTCCGGTTTTGTTGCTTCTCTTCGGAAGGTATTCGATGTGCCGGCTCGTGCTGCCTCTGCTGCGAAGCTCCTTATGTCCATCAGACAGGGTTCACGATCCGTAGCTGAATACGCCATTGAGTTTCGTACCCTGGCAGCAGAGGTGGGCTGGAATAATGAGGCTCTGGTCGCTGCTTTCTCTCATGGTCTCTCGGATGCCTTGAAGGATGAGGTTGCAGCTAAGGACCTACCAGTTGAGCTCGAGTCTCTTATTTCTTTCCTGATTTTGATTGACACCAGACTCAGGGAGAGACCTTCCTTTAAGGAGAACCTGCGGAGGTCTTCTAACAGATTGGTGCCTACGTTTGCTGTCCCACCCGTGCCTCCCTCTCCTCCCACGCCTCCTGGGGATGACTTGTCTGGGGGTGAACCCATGCAGCTGGGGTTTGCTCGCCTGTCCGAGGGGGAGAGGGCACTCCGGAGACGCGAGGGCCGATGCATGTACTGTGGTCTCGGTGGGCATTTTCGGTTGGCATGTCCGAACCGTCCGGGAAACGCTCGTACCCTGAGATCCTGTCGGGGGCAGATCTTGGGTGGAGTCTCCTCGTCCCCGGTTTCCCGTGTTGACAAACCACTGATCACTGTTGTCCTCTCCTGGGTCGGGGGCTCGGTGACGACCCAGGCGTTGGTGGACTCTGGTGCTGGTGGTTTGTTCATTGATAGTGTGTTCGCTGCCGCCAATTCCATTCCTCTGCAGGCTCGAGGTTCCCCACTGGCTCTTGAGGCGATAGACGGCAGACCCCTTCTGCCGCCACACGTGACTCATGAGACCCTTCCAGTGGGGATAGCCATTGGTGCCGTTCACAGAGAGTCGGTCTGCCTCCAGGTTATTTCGTCTCCACACTACTCGGTGGTCTTGGGGTACCCCTGGCTCCAGAAGCATAATCCGACTTTCGATTGGAGATCGGTCGAGATCCTCTCGTGGTCACCGCAGTGTGGGGCTAGTTGCATCCATGGGTCTGTCAAGTTGCTGTGTACTTCCTCGGACTCTCTGTTGCCTCCTGAATACGAGGAGTACCGGGATGTATTCGATAAGGTGCGCGCGGTTGCCCTACCTCCGCACCGCCCATACGATTGTGCCATAGAGTTACAATCTGGTGCCGTTCCTCCTCGTGGCAAAGTCTATCCACTGTCGGTAGCGGAGAATGAGGCCATGGAGGAGTACGTGAGGGAGGCGCTTTCACGCGGACACATTCGCAAATCTTCGTCCCCGGCAGGGGCTGGATTTTTCTTTGTGAAAAAGAAGGGCGGTGAGTTGAGGCCTTGCATCGATTACAGGGGTCTCAATCGCATCACGATCAAGAACGCTTACCCGATACCCTTGATTTCCGAGCTGTTCGATCGCCTTAAAGGGGCCACGGTCTTTACCAAACTCGACCTGAGGGCGGCATATAACCTGGTAAGGATCAAGGCGGGCGATGAGTGGAAGACCGCGTTTAACACCAGGACCGGTCATTACGAATCCTTGGTTATGCCCTTTGGGTTGTGCAATGCGCCCGCAGTCTTTCAGGAATTCATCAACGATGTTTTCCGTGACCTGTTGCAGCAGTGTGTGGTAGTCTATTTGGATGACATCTTGGTATATTCTGAATCCATGGAGGCCCACATTCTGGATGTCAGACGAGTGTTGCAACGGTTACGAGAGAACAAGCTGTTCGGTAAGCTTGAGAAATGCGAATTTCACCGATCCCAGGTAACCTTCTTAGGTTACATCATTTCCGCTGAGGGGTTCTCCATGGATCCTGAGAAGGTTTCGGCTGTCTTACAGTGGCCCCAGCCCAGTGGTCTTCGTTCCCTGCAGCGCTTTTTGGGCTTCGCCAATTATTATCGGAAGTTCATCAGGGACTTTTCCATGCTGGCCAAGCCTCTCACGGATCTGACCAGGAAGGGCAGTAATTCCCAGGTCTGGCCGCTCGAGGCCATCCGAGCTTTTGAGGCCCTAAAGTCCGCCTTTGTGTCGGCTCCGATTCTGTCGCATCCCAACCCTGGGTTGCCCTTTGTCCTCGAGGTGGACGCGTCTGAGACGGGAGTAGGCGCCCTTCTGTCTCAGCGTAGAACACCAGAGGGTCCTCTGCTTCCTTGTGGGTTTTACTCCCGGAAACTGTCTTCCGCGGAGTGCAACTATCAGATTGGTGACAGGGAGTTATTGGCCATCGTGCAGGCCCTTAAAGAATGGAGGCACTTGCTCGAGGGTTCGGTGGTTCCGGTTCTCATCCTGACGGACCACAAGAATCTGACCTACCTTTCTGAGGCCAAGAGATTGACACCACGTCAGGCCAGATGGGCTCTGTTCTTGTCACGTTTTAATTACGTGGTCTCCTACCTACCCGGTTCCAAGAACATCAGGGCGGATGCCTTATCACGGCAGTACTCCGAGCTGTCCAGGGAGGAGTCGATTCCGACTTCGGTCATACCTCCGAATCAGATCCTGGCCGCCATTCGCACCAGCCTGACCTCTCCCCTGGGTGAGCAGATTTTGGCGGCTCAATCTGGTGCTCCCTCTGGGAGACCCAACGGCAGATGTTTTGTGCCTGAGGGGTTGCGCACTCGGTTGTTGCGAACCTACCATAACTCCAAGACCGCGGGGCATCCTGGAAAGAATCAGCTGTCCTGGGCTGTTTCACGTCTGTTCTGGTGGCCTTCCCTACGTTCCGACATCGCCGCATATGTAGCGGCATGCTCCGTTTGTGCCCAGAGTAAGTCCCCTCGGCACCTTCCGTTGGGCCTTCTGCAACCCATAGCCACCGGGGAGCGCCCATGGTCACACCTGGGGATGGATTTCATTGTGGACCTCCCTGCATCCCGAGGCCATACGGTCATTCTCATGATTGTGGATCGGTTTTCCAAAATGTGCCACTGTGTTCCTCTCAAGAAGTTACCCTCTGCACAAGAGTTGGCCACGATTTTTGCCAGGGAGGTCTTCCGGTTGCACGGTTTGCCTAAGGAGATTGTGTCGGATCGGGGGAGTCAGTCTGTGTCCAGGTTCTGGCGCGCCTTTTGCTCCCAGTTGGGGATTCATCTCTCCTTCTCCTCGGCCTACCACCCTCAGTCCAATGGGGCCGCAGAACGATCCAATCAGGCCTTGGAGCAATTCCTTCGTTGCTATGTCTCCGATCACCAAGACAATTGGGTTGACCTCCTGCCTTGGGCTGAGTTTGCCAGGAACACGGCGGTGAACTCTTCCTCTGGGACGTCTCCCTTCATGGCCAATTATGGGTTCCAACCTGCCGTGTTACCGGAGGTATTCTCTCCCCAGGATATTCCGGCTGTGGAGGATCACCTTTCCGTCCTACGTGCTTCTTGGGTACAGATCCAGAAGTCCCTTGAGGTCTCTGCGCAGCGCCAGAGATTCCAGGCTGATCGCAGACGAGCGCCTGCTCCTTCCTACCAGGTCGGAGACCGTGTATGGTTGTCCACCCGCAACCTCAACCTTCGAGTGCCCACTCCCAAGCTGGCGCCTCGCTTTGTTGGTCCCTTCCGAGTGCTTCGCAGGGTAAACCCGGTAGCCTATGCCCTTGCGCTTCCTCCTGGCATGCGGATCTCCAACGTGTTTCATGTCTCCCTGTTGAAGCCACTGGTGTGTAATCGTTTCACTTCCTCGGTTCCTCGGCCTCGTCCGGTCCAAGTGGGCAATCGTGAGGAATATGAGGTGAGCAATATCCTGGACTCACGCCTGGTCCGCGGTCGGTTGCAGTTTTTGGTCCATTGGCGTGGTTATGGTCCAGAGGAGCGTTCCTGGGTTCCCTCCGCAGATGTCCATGCTCCTGCCTTGCTCCGAGCCTTCCACGCACGCTTCCCTCAGAAACCGTTTTGTGCTCCGCGGAGGAGGGGCCCTTGAGGGGGAGGTACTGTCATGGTCTTACCTGCTTGCTGCTCTCCTTCGTTTGACATGTGCTGGCGGCCATCTTGGGTCCTGGGTTTCTTGTAGCCTTCCACCCTGCGGCTCCTCCTTCCCCTGGGAGGAGCTGGATGCCTAGCTCATATATATAGGAGGTCTGTGGCTTCAGTTCCTTGCTTGGTCCTCTTGTGTTCACATGCTTCTAAGACTGCTGCTGCTGCTGCTTCTGGTTCCTGATCCTGGCTTCGTCTGACTACCCTGCTGGTTCCTGATCCTGGCTTCGTCTGACTACCCTGCTGGTTCCTGATCCTGGCTTCGTCTGACTACCCTGCTGGTTCCTGATCCTGGCTTCGTCTGACTACCCTTCTGGTTCCTGACCTCTGGCTTCGCAAAGACTCTGCTCGGTTTCACCATCCGTTTGGACTTTTGCTTTACAGCTTTATTTTCAATAAAGCCTTCTTATTTTCACTTATCTCTTGTTGTACGTCTGGTTCATGGTTCCGTGACAGGGACAGAGATAGGGAACATTTTTCTAATATACTTTATTTGGGGAAATCGTATACTTATAGTATAAAATTTTGGCAGAAATGTCCCTTAGTATCCTCTCAAATGAGCGTTGCTAAGACACATGTCAGGGGGAACTAACTCTCCTTAGGGAGAGAGCACCTTAATCAGTGTGAGGAGACTTATAGGCCATATATGCTCCTCTGGAATTCTGGGAGGAAAGGGATGCAAATGAGCTCTTAACAAGCTCTGCCTCTAATGCCACCAGATGTAAGGCAGCTATCCTATAAGTCAATGATCAGCTCTTAAAATAAGCCTTGAGACATTACTTGGATATTAAATAAACCAGCAACTCATCTGCAGACAGCTGTTTCGGGGTGTTTGCCCCTCATCAGTGCAGAGCAGAGAGTACTGGCTTAACTGGGCGAAAGGCCTGTGTCCGGGTTAGGGGGGAACTAACTCTCCTTAGGGAGAGAGCACCTTAAAGGGATTCTGTCACCTCTCATAACCCAAATTCGGATTTTAAACCAGTCATGCTCCACAGCTTACCTTGAATTGGCTGTGCTGTTCTATATTGTAATCGTCCAGTAGTTTTGCAGAAAAACGACTTTTATAATTATGCTAATTAACCCTGAAGGTGCCCAGAGGGGCGTTATGTTCCCCTTTGTGTGCCCAGTAATGCCCCTCTTAAAGTGCCCAAAACGCCTTCCTCCAGTTATCTTCGTTTTGTGGAATATGGCGAATACATTCGTCATATTCGCTAATTCTACCAAGCCAACCATAGTAAACCAGGTCCAAGTTGAAATCGCAATTCGATTAATTCAAGTTATAATAATCGAATTTCGATTTTAACTTAGCACTGCTATATTCCATATTAGGCTAGAATTAAATATAGCAGTGCTAAGTTAAAATCGAAATTCGATTATTATAACTTGAAATAATCGAATTGCGATTTTTCACGTAATTCTCAAATCCGACAGTACATTCTAGTATATGGAGACGTTCCCATGGTGATGGGGACGCTCCATGAGCACGGAAGTCGGCAGAAGCAGCAACGGGCACTGACTGGAGCAGCCAGGAAGCCAGGAATCCAAAGGACAGGTAAGAACAACTTTAGGGAAGTGGGAAAGAAAAAAATATAACAATAAAAAAAATTTAAAAAAAACAACGAATATTCGAAATATCGAATTTATATCACTATATTCGAAATATTCGCGAATTAGCGAAGTGCCGATATTCGCGAAAAAAATTTGATATTCGAATATTCGCGCTCAACACTAGCCAAAAGGCCGAAAAGCGATTTTTGATTGAAACGTCTTTATTACGATCAGTCATCATATATACATACATTAGTACTGTGACGCAGCACAGGCCATGAATCAGTACATAATAAATTACTTACAGTCGTCTTTGCGAGCATGGCATTGTTATGTAAAGCACGGGCTAACCCACACTATACATCGCAATGAATGCTACACTAGCATACCTATTCAATCACAAAACCTTCCAACAAAGCATTTAGACAGTGATGAGGGGAAGGGGAGGTGGGAAGGAGGGGATAGGGAGGGGGAATCACATGTCCTTATCTTTATTGAGAAGACAAATACAAACGGGGGGAGAGGGGGAAGGAGAGGGGTTTAGTCCTCTTCTTCTTCGTCGATGTCCAAGATGTTGTAGTCCTGCAGCATACTATGGATAAGTCTGCGGCAGTCCAGGACGGACTTGTTCTCCCTCCTGAGAATGAGCCGGTTCCTAGCAAACCAAATAGCGTCCTTAAAACAGTTCATAAGGCGCCAGGCCTCCTGGATGGCTCTGACAGTATGAATTCCAGGAAATAGTCCGTACAGCACCGAAGTGTGTTGCAGGCTGTTCCTGGGCACTGAGTCTTTGAGTTCATGTTCCAGGGCATCCAACAGGCGCTGTGCAAAGCGGCACCCCCAAAACAGGTGGTAAGGTGTTTCCTCCACGAAAGGGCACCTGGGGCAGTACCGGGTTTTGCTCAGATTACGGGCATGCATGAATGACCGGATTGGCAGTCCGCCCCGAATGGCCATCCATGACAAGTCCTTATGCCCGTTAGTCAACCTGTTTGACGACACATTAGTCCAAGCTGTCTCTAGTGTGTCGTCCTGTATCCCTGGAATTGACTCAAGCACGTCCTTTGCTCTGATGAGTTTGTGGATAGTTTTTGGCTTCCACAAGTCGGGTTTGAGGCCCTCCAGCTGGTGTTCCCTCACAAACCTGACGACGTCCCCATAGAACCAGGGAGCGTGCCAGTTGTAAGGGATGGAGCTGTCCCACTTGTCCCAGCCCAGACCCCTCCAGAGGGGCAAGAGGAAGAAGCGAGACATAGCCTTGCCCGCAGAGCCGTTAGCAGTTCTCAGAGTCCGACGAACGCTGTCACAAACAAAGGCGATCCGCAGTAAAGTGGGCAGGTCCGGTATGCCCTTTCCGCCCTTGCGGGGCTCTTTGTACATGATGGCTCGCTTCACTCTGTCCATCTTAGATCCCCAGTAGAGATGGCCCGAACTATCCGACGGCGAACAGTTCCCGGCGAACATAGCTTGTTCGCGTTCGCCTCTGCCGGGCGAACACATGCGATGTTCGGTCCGCCCCCTATACATCATCATTGAGCAAACTTTGACCCTGTACCTCACAGTCAGCAGACACATTCCAGCCAATCAGCAGCATACCCTCCCTCCCAGACCCTCCCACCTCCTGCACAGCATCCATTTTAGATTCATTCTGAAGCTGCAGTCTTAGTGAGAGGAGGGAGACTGTAACTGCTGCTGATTTAATTGGGAAATCGATAGCTAGGCTAGTGAATTCAGTGTCCACTCCAGTCCTGAAAGACTCATCTGATCTCTGCTGTAAGGACAGCGTCCTGACAGCACCCCAAAAAGCCCTTTTTAGGGCTGCAACATTAGTCTGCTTTTTTTTTTTCCTTTATATACATATTGCAGTTGCCTGGCCTGCCTGTGTGTGAGGAGCTGCAGGCCCACAGACTGTAGTGTGCCCACTGCCAGTGCTCACCCCTGTCATTCCGTGTGGCACAGGACTTTGCTTAAAAAAAGGCACTTAATTTTTACACTTTAATCTAAGGTTAGTTGCCTGCCAGTGTGTGTCAGGCTGACTTCCACTGACTGTAGTGTGCCCACTGCCAGTGCCCACCACTCATACCGGCTGGCACAGGACTTTGCATAAAAAAGGCATTTAATTTTTACACTTTAGTGTAATTTCAGCTGCTTGCCTGCTGCTAGTGTGTGTCAGGCCGACTTCAACTGACTGTAGTGTGCCCACTGCCAGTGCCCACCCCTGTCATCCCGTGTGGCACAGGACTTTGCTTAAAAAAAAGGCACTTAATTTTTACACTTTAATCTAAGGTTAGTTGCCTGCCAGTGTGTGTCAGGCTGACTTCCACTGACTGTAGTGTGCCCACTGCCAGTGCCCACCACTCATACCGGCTGGCACAGGACTTTGCATAAAAAAGGCATTTAATTTTTACACTTTAGTGTAATTTCAGCTGCTTGCCTGCTGCTAGTGTGTGTCAGGCCGACTTCAACTGACTGTAGTGTGCCCACTGCCAGTGCCCACCCCTGTCATCCCGTGTGGCACAGGACTTTGCTTAAAAAAAAGGCACTTAATTTTTACACTTTAATCTAAGGTTAGTTGCCTGCCAGTGTGTGTCAGGCTGACTTCCACTGACTGTAGTGTGCCCACTGCCAGTGCCCACCACTCATACCGGCTGGCACAGGACTTTGCATAAAAAAGGCATTTAATTTTTACACTTTAGTGTAATTTCAGCTGCTTGCCTGCTGCTAGTGTGTGTCAGGCCGACTTCAACTGACTGTAGTGTGCCCACTGCCAGTGCCCACCCCTGTCATCCCGTGTGGCACAGGACTTTGCTTAAAAAAAAGGCACTTCATTTTTACACTTTAATCTAAGGTTAGTTGCCTGCCAGTGTGTGTCAGGCCGACTTCAACTGACTGTAGTGTGCCCACTGCCAGTGCCCACCCCTGTCATCCCGAGTGGCACAGGACTTTGCTTAAAAAATAGGCACTTAATTTTTACACTTTAATCTAAGGTTAGTTGCCTGCCAGTGTGTGTCAGGCTGACTTCCACTGACTGTAGTGTGCCCACTGCCAGTGCCCACCACTCATACCGGCTGGCACAGGACTTTGCTTAAAAAAGGCATTTAATTTTTACACTTTAATGTAATTTCAGCTGCTTGCCTGCTGCTAGTGTGTGTCAGGCCGACTTCAACTGACTGTAGTGTGCCCACTGCCAGTGCCCACCCCTGTCATACCGAGTGGCACAGGACTTTGCTTAAAAAATAGGCACTTAATTTTTACACTTTAATCTAAGGTTAGTTGCCTGCCAGTGTGTGTCAGGCTGACTTCCACTGACTGTAGTGTGCCCACTGCCAGTGCCCACCCCTGTCATACCGAGTGGCACAGGACTTTGCTTAAAAAATAGGCACTTAATTTTTACACTTTAATCTAAGGTTAGTTGCCTGCCAGTGTGTGTCAGGCTGACTTCCACTGACTGTAGTGTGCCCACTGCCAGTGCCCACCACTCATACCGGCTGGCACAGGACTTTGCTTAAAAAAGGCATTTAATTTTTACACTTTAATGTAATTTCAGCTGCTTGCCTGCTGCTAGTGTGTGTCAGGCCGACTTCAACTGACTGTAGTGTGCCCACTGCCAGTGCCCACCCCTGTCATACCGAGTGGCACAGGACTTTGCTTAAAAAATAGGCACTTAATTTTTACACTTTAATCTAAGGTTAGTTGCCTGCCAGTGTGTGTCAGGCTGACTTCCACTGACTGTAGTGTGCCCACTGCCAGTGCCCACCCCTGTCATACCGAGTGGCACAGGACTTTGCTTAAAAAATAGGCACTTAATTTTTACACTTTAATCTAAGGTTAGTTGCCTGCCAGTGTGTGTCAGGCTGACTTCCACTGACTGTAGTGTGCCCACTGCCAGTGCCCACCACTCATACCGGCTGGCACAGGACTTTGCTTAAAAAAGGCATTTAATTTTTACACTTTAATGTAATTTCAGCTGCTTGCCTGCTGCTAGTGTGTGTCAGGCCGACTTCAACTGACTGTAGTGTGCCCACTGCCAGTGCCCACCCCTGTCATACCGAGTGGCACAGGACTTTGCTTAAAAAATAGGCACTTAATTTTTACACTTTAATCTAAGGTTAGTTGCCTGCCAGTGTGTGTCAGGCTGACTTCCACTGACTGTAGTGTGCCCACTGCCAGTGCCCACCACTCATACCGGCTGGCACAGGACTTTGCATAAAAAAGGCATTTAATTTTTACACTTTAGTGTAATTTCAGCTGCTTGCCTGCTGCTAGTGTGTGTCAGGCCGACTTCAACTGACTGTAGTGTGCCCACTGCCAGTGCCAACCACTGATACCGGGTGGCACAGTAGCTTGCCGATAAATAAGGCATTTAATTTTTAGACAGTAGTCTAAATTCAGTTGCTTGCCTGCTGCCAGTGTGTGTCAGGCCCGCTTCCACTGACTGTAGTGTGCCCACTGCCAGTGCCAACCACTGATACCGGGTGGCACAGTAGCTTGCCGATAAATAAGGCATTTAATTTTTAGACAGTAGTCTAAATTCAGTTGCTTGCCTGCTGCCAGTGTGTGTCAGGCCCTCTTCCACTGACTGTAGTGTGCCCACTGCCAGTGCCAACCACTCATACCGGGTGGCACAGTAGCTTGCCGATAAATAAGGCATTTAATTTTTACACTTTAGTGTAATTTCAGTTGCTTGCCTGCTGCCAGTGTGTGTCAGGCCCGCTTCTACTGACTGTAGTGTGCCCACTGCCAGTGCCAACCACTGATACCATCTCCCCGTTCGAAAAATCTATTCAATAAATGGCACCCAGATTGGGGACGTTAGAGGGATTAAACTGATGAGAATAGTACTACAGAAAATACCACTCATATTGGGTGTGACAGTAAATTGCACGGCGCAGACGCAGTCACCGTGGATAAAAACAAAGGGGAGGGAGCCAGCGTTTTTTTAACCATCTCCCCGTTCGAAAAATCAATTCAATTGACCTTTCGGGGACCCTTGGTGTTGTACGTGGCTGGGTGGAGGAAGAAACCTTCAATGACATCACCGGGACGTGGCTAGCTTGGTATCCAACCTTGTGCAAATGGGGAGTTTGCGGTTGTGCAAATGAACTGTTTGCGGTGCATTAAAAGGGGAGTTTGGTCTGTCAATGTCTGTGATGCGGGCGTAACCCTTACACTACCTGATCGATACAACATCATACCTGATCGTATACACACACTGGATGTTTTAAAGCACGTTATTCCAAACAATTTAGGAATGTTAGTTGATTTATGCCCTTTATGGATTAAAACCCGACTCTGCGTCCACTACGTAATTTTCCATGGGAGTTTTGCCATAGATCCCCCTCCGGCATGCCACAGTCCAGGTGTTAGACCCCTTGAAACAACTTTCTCATCACTATTGTGGCCAGAAAGAGTCCCTGTGGGTTTTAAAATTCGCCTGTCTATTGAAGTCTATGGCGGTTCGCCCGGTTCGCCAGTTCGCGAACATTTGCGGAAGTTCTCGTTCGCTGTTCGCGAACTGAAAATTTTATGTTCGCGACATCACTAATCCCCAGATGAAGCGAAACACTGTCCTGGTGATGGCCCTGGAAACGGTGGCAAGAGGGGCCCATGCCTGTGCGGTGTATTGTAGCACAGGCAAAACTTCATTTCGCAGGACGAGTGCTTTCCCTTCAATCGTGAGGTGTCTAATGCTCCACAGTCCAATTCTTTGGTTTACTTTGGCCAAGCGTTCTTCCCAAGACTTGAGGGCTGCGCCTTCCTTCCCGAACCAGACTCCCAGAATTTTGATGAAGCCCGATTTGATGGTAAATGGGAAGGGGGCAGAAGAGGCCAGTTGCCAGTCCCCGAAGAGCATGGCTTCTGACTTGCCGCAGTTGACTTTGGCCCCTGAAGCTTGTCCGAACTCCTCGCAGGTCTGGACGAGTGCAGTCACCGAACGCCGGTCAGCGCAGAAGACAGTCACATCATCCATGTACAGCGAGCACTTGACCTCGTGGTGTCCTGGTCCTGGTGCGGTGATACTTCTGATCTCTCCATTCTGCCGGACAGACTCCGCGAAGGATTCTATAACACAAACAAAAAGGAGAGGTGAAAGAGGGCAGCCTTGTCTGACCCCTGAGCGGACCGAAAAGGGGTCAGTCTTCCAGCCGTTCACCAACACCGTACTGCAAATGTCAAGATACATCAGGTCAACAAACGAACAGAACCTCCTGCCCAGGCCCAGCCTGCGCAAAGCCCTGCCCATGAACGCATGGGACACACGGTCAAAGGCCTTCTCCTGGTCCAGGCTGACCAGGGCCGCATGTACGCGGCGGTCTTTGACGTAGTGTACCGTGTCTCTCACGAGAGCGAGGCTGTCTGCGATCCTGCGGCCGGGAATGCCACAGGTCTGGTCCGGGTGGATGATTCTGCCGATGACGACCTTCAGCCTGTTGGCTAGCACCTTGGCGAGGATCTTGTAGTCCACGTTCAGGAGAGAGATGGGACGCCAGTTTCTCAGGTCACATCTCTCCCCCTTCCGCTTATACAGGATCGTGATCATTCCTTCCCTCAAGGATGGGGGCATTGTACCCTCCACCACCATCTCCTCATAGAGTTCCAACAGGTCCGGACAGATCAGGTCCCCCAGCGCTACATAGAGCTCTGCTGGGAGGCCGTCACTGCCCGGGGTCCTGCCGGACTTAAAGGATCTAGCGGCAGAGAGCACCTCCCCCACCGTCAGAGGGTCATCCATGGCCTCCGTACCTGCAGGATCAAGGTGGTTAGTGATACCTGACAGGAATTTATCGGAAGGCCGAAAAGCGATTTTTGATTGAAACGTCTTTATTACGATCAGTCATCATACATACATACTTTAGTACTGTGACGCAGCACAGGCCATGAAACAGTACATAATAAATTACTTACAATCGTCTTTGCGAGCATGGCATTGTTATGTAAAGCACAGGCTAACCTACACTATACATCGCAATGAATGCTACACTAGCATACCTATTCAATCACAAAACCTTCCAACAAAGCATTTAGACAGTGATGAGGGAAGGGGAAGTGGGAAGGAGGGGGTAGGGGTGGGGGATCACATGCCCTTAGCTTTATTGAGAAGACAAATACAAACGGGGGGAGAGGGGGAAGGAGAGGGGTTTATTCCTCTTCTTCTTCGTCGACGTCCGAGATGTTGTAGTCCTGCAGCATACTATGGATAAGTCTGCGGCAGTCCTGGACGGACTTGTTCTCCCTCCTGAGAATGAGCCGGTTCCTAGCAAACCAAATAGCGTCCTTAAAACAGTTCATAAGGCGCCAGGCCTCCTGGATGGCTCCAACGGTATGAATCCCAGGAAATAGTCCGTACAGCACCGAAGTGTGTTGCAGGCCGTTCCTGGGCACTGAGTCTTTGAGTTCATGTTCCAGGGCGTCCAACAGGCGCTGTGCAAAGCGGCACTCCCAAAACAGGTGGTAAGATGTTTCCTCCACGAAAGGGCACCTGGGGCAGTACCGGGTTTTGCACAGGTTACGGGCATGCATGAATGACCGGATTGGCAGTCCGCCCTGAATGGCCATCCATGACAAGTCCTTATGCCCGTTAGTCAACCTGTTTGACGACACATTAGTCCAAACTGTCTCTAGTGTGTCGTCCTGGATCCCTGGAATTGACTCGACCACGTCCTTTGCTCTGATGAGTTTGTGGATAGTTTTTGGCTTCCACAAGTCGGGTTTGAGGCCCTCCAGCTGGTGTTCCCTCACAAACCTGACGACGTCTCCGTAGAACCAGGGAGCGTGCCAGTTGTAAGGGATGGAGCTGTCCCACTTGTCCCAGCCCAGACCCCTCCAGAGGGGCAGGAGGAAAAAGCGAGACATAGCCTTGCCCGCAGAGCCGTTAGCAGTTCTCAGAGTCCGACGAACGCTGTCACAAACAAAGGCAATCCGCAGTAAAGTGGGCAGGTCCGGTATGCCCTTTCCGCCCTTGCGGGGCTCTTTGTACATGATGGCTCGTTTCACTCTGTCCATCTTAGATCCCCAGATGAAGCGAAACACTGTCCTGGTGATGGCCCTGGAAACGATGGCAAGAGGGGGCCATGCCTGTGCGGTGTACTGGAGCACAGGCAAAACTTCATTTCGCAGGACGAGTGCTTTACCTTCAATCGTGAGGTGTCTAAGGCTCCACAGTCCGATTCTTTGATTCACCTTGGCCAAGCGTTCTTCCCAAGACTTGAGGGCTGCGCCTTCCTTCCCGAACCAGACTCCCAGAATTTGACTTTGGCCCCTGAAGCTTGTCCGAACTCCTCGCAGGTCTGGACGAGTGCAGTCACCGAACGCCGGTCAGCGCAGAAGACAGTCACATCATCCATGTACAGCGAGCACTTGACCTCGTGGTGTCCTGGTCCTGGTGCGGTGATACTTCTGATCTCTCCATTCTGCCGGACAGACTCCGCGAAGGATTCTATAACACAAACAAAAAGGAGAGGTGAAAGAGGGCAGCCTTGTCTGACCCCTGAGCGGACCGAAAAGGGGTCAGTCTTCCAGCCGTTCACCAACACCGTACTGCAAATGTCAAGATACATCAGGTCAACAAACGAACAGAACCTCCTGCCCAGGCCCAGCCTGCGCAAAGCCCTGCCCATGAACGCATGGGACACACGGTCAAAGGCCTTCTCCTGGTCCAGGCTGACCAGGGCCGCATGTACGCGGCGGTCTTTGACGTAGTGTACCGTGTCTCTCACGAGAGCGAGGCTGTCTGCGATCCTGCGGCCGGGAATGCCACAGGTCTGGTCCGGGTGGATGATTCTGCCGATGACGACCTTCAGCCTGTTGGCTAGCACCTTGGCGAGGATCTTGTAGTCCACGTTCAGGAGAGAGATGGGACGCCAGTTTCTCAGGTCACATCTCTCCCCCTTCCGCTTATACAGGATCGTGATCATTCCTTCCCTCAAGGATGGGGGCATTGTACCCTCCACCACCATCTCCTCATAGAGTTCCAACAGGTCCGGACAGATCAGGTCCCCCAGCGCTACATAGAGCTCTGCTGGGAGGCCGTCACTGCCCGGGGTCCTGCCGGACTTAAAGGATCTAGCGGCAGAGAGCACCTCCCCCACCGTCAGAGGGTCATCCATGGCCTCCGTACCTGCAGGATCAAGGTGGTTAGTGATACCTGACAGGAATTTATCGGAAGGCCGAAAAGCGATGCTAACCTTGATGCTGCAATGTACTAGCGTATCTCAGTAAATGACCCCCTTAGTTCTTAGTACTATCTTTCCTTGGGGAGAAAGCACCCTTATTGGCGTGAGGAGGCTTATAGGCCATACATGCTCCTGTGGAAATCTGGGAAGAAAGGGATGCAAATGAGCTCTTAACAAGCTCTGCCTCTAATGCCACCAGGTGTAAGAATTGCCAGAATTCCAGAGGAGCATGTATGGCTACAAGTCTCCTCACACCAATTAAAGCACTCTCCCCCCAAATCCTGACTTTGGTCTCTCACCCAGTTAAGCCAATACTCTCTTCTCTGCACTGATGAGGGGCAATAACTCTGAAACAGCTGTCTACAGATGAGGTCCTGGCTTATTTAATATCTGAGTTGTGTCTCAAGGCCTATTTAAAGGGATCCTGTCATCAACTTTATGCTGACCTCACTGAGGACAGCATGAATTAGTGACAGAAATGCTGATTACAGCAGTGTGTCACTTATGAGCTAAAAGTAAGTGGTTGCCGAGAACCAGCATCATAGTCATTGCAGGCCTTGAAAAGAGTCAAATCTACCTTAAAAGAGTTATTCATAATCTCCTGCTTTCCCTGCCCACCTGCTGATGATAGGCAGTTCTCTCCTAGAGAGAATGGGAGAAAACTAGGTAGAAGACTGTCAGTTATCAGCAGGTGGGCAGGGAGAGCAGAAATTCATGAATAACCATGACTCTTCTCAGGTGGCCGGGACTCTTTTCCAGGCCCAGTCTGCAATGATTGTGATGTTGGTTATCGTCAACCACTTACTTTTTACTTATAAATGACAGACTGCTGAAATCAACTCACCTTTCTCTACTTTATACTGCTGTTAGTATGGGCAGCATAAAGTTGATGACAGGTTCCCTTTAACCCCTTAAGGACTCAGCCCTATTTCAGGCCATTCTGAGATTTTTTTTTCGGCACATATTGTACTTTAAAAAATTCATTTTTATTTATAAAAAAAATACCAAATTTACCAAAAATTTGTAAAAATTAGCAAGTTTCCAAGTTTCAATTTCTCTACTTCTATAATACATAGTAATACCTCCAAAAATTGTTATTACTTATCATTCCCAAAATGATCCAAACATGAAGTAGACATATGGGGAATGTCATTTTCTTTTTTGGGGATGTTACAAGGCTTAGAAGTTTAGAAGCAATTTTTAGGGACCAGTTCAGGTCTAAAGTCACTTTGCGAGGCTTACATAATAGAAACCACCCAAAAATGACCCCATTCTATAAACTACACCCCTCAAGGTATTCAAAAAAGATTGTACAAACTTTGTTAGCCCTTTAGGTGTTCCACAAGAATTAATGGAAAATAGATACAATTTCAAAATTTCACTTTTTTGGCAGATTTTCCATTTTAGCAATTTTTTTTCGAGTTACAAAGCAAGGGTTAACAGCCAAACCAAACTCAATATTTATGGCCCTCAATCTGTAGTTTACAGAAACACCCCATATGTGGTCGTAAACCACTGTACGGGCACACGGCAGGGCGCAGAAGGAAAGGAATGCCATACAGTTTTTGGAAGGCAGGTTTTGCTGGACTGTTTTTTTTTACGCCATGTCCCATTTGAAGCCCCCCTGATGCAACCCTAGAGTAGAAACTCCATAAAAGTGACCCCATCTAAGAAACTACACCCCTCAAGGTATTCAAAACTGATTTTACAAACGTCGTTAACCCTTTAGGTGTTCCACAAGAATTAATGGAAAATAGAGATACAATTTCAAAATTTCACTTTTTGGGGGGATTTTCCATTTTAATAATTTTTTTCCGGTTAAAAAACAAGGGTTAACAGCCAAACCAAACTCAATATTTATGGAAATAAGGAAAGGAATTCCATACGGTTTTTGGAAGGCAGGTTTTACTGGACTGTTTTTTTGGACACCATGTCCCATTTGAAGCCCCCCTGATGCACCCCTAGAATAGAAACTCCAAAAAAGTGGCCCCATTTTAGAAACTACGGGATAGGGTGTCAGTATTGTTGGTACTAGTTTAGGGTACATATGATTTTTGGTTGCTCTATATTACACTTTTTGAGAGGCAAGATAACAAGAAATAGCTGTTTTGGCACCGTTTTTATTTTTTGTTATTTGCAACATTTATCTGACAGGTTATATCATGTGATATTTTTATAGACCAGGTTGTCACGGATGTGGCGATATCTAATATGTATACTTTTTTTTACTTTATGTATGTTTTACACAATGATTTCATTTGAAGCAAAAAAAATCATGTTTTAGTGTTTCCATAGTCTGAGAGCCATAATGTTTTCAGTTTTTGGGCGATTACCTTGGGTAGGGTATGATTTTTAAAGGATGATATGACGGTTTTATTGGCACTATTTTGGGGTGCGTGTGACTTTTTAATCGCTTGCTAGTACACTTTTTGTGATGTAAGGTGACAGAAAATGGTTTATTTAGCACGGTTTTTATTAAAAATTTTTTACGGTGTTCATCTGAGGGGTTAGGTCATGTGATATTTTTATAGAGCCGGTCTATACGGACGCGGCGATGCCTAATATGTATACTTTTTTTTATTTATGTAAGTTTTACACAATAACAGCTTTTTTCAAACAAAAAAAAATATGTTTTAGTGTCTCCATATTCTGAGCCATAATTTTTTTATTTTTTGGGAGATTGTCTCAGGTAGGGGCTCAATTTTTGTGGGATGAGGTGACGGTTAGATTGGTACTATTTTGGTGGGCAAACGCCTTTTTGATCGCTTGCTGTTGTACTTTTTGTGATGTAAGGTGACAAAAAAATGGTTTATTTAGCACAGTTTTTTTTTTTTTTTTACGGTGTTCATCTGAGGGGTTAGTTCATGTGATATGTTTATAGAGTCGGTCAATATGGACGCGGCGATACCTAATATGTATACTTTTTTTCCCCCCTTTTTTGTACCAATTATTTTTTTACTTTATTTGGGGAAAATGAAATTTTTGTTTATTTTTACTTGAAACTTTTAATTTTTTTGGGGGAAAACTTTATTTTTTCAACTTTTTTTTTACTTTATTTTTTGTCCCACTTTGGGACTTGAACTTTGGGGGATATATTCCTTTACAATGCATTCCAATACTTCTGTATTGGAATGCATTGGCTGTATGAGTAATACTGTGTGTATTACTGTGTGTAAGGAGAACCCCGGAGAGTTGAGAAGACCCCCCGGATAGCGGAGAAGACCCGTCGGGATAGCGGAAGAAGAAGAGCCCCCCCTGGTAAAAGAGCTAATAAAGAAGACAGGGGGGTCTTCTCAACTCTCCGGGGTTCTCCTTCTGTCTTCGCCGCTCTCCGTTGTTGACTCGGCGCACCCCGGTTCTTCGTCTCGCTAAATTTTTATTTAAAATCCGAGATCTCGCGAGACGAAGAACCGGGGTGCGCCGAGTCAACAACGGAGAGCGGCGAAGACAGAAGGAGAACCCCGGAGAGTTGAGAAGACCCCCCGGATAGCGGAGAAGACCCGTCGGGATAGCGGAAGAAGAAGAGCCCCCCCTGGTAAAAGAGCTAATAAAGAAGACAGGGGGCGGCCTCCGGAGCAGAAAAATAAAATATTTTAATACACTGTGTGGTTTATTTGTGTTTCTACCACTTTTCTTGCAGGTGAATGGGTAGGGGTACGATGTACCCCATACTCATTCACTTAGGGTGGGGGGCCGGTATCTGGGAGCCCCCTTATTAAAGGGGGCTCCCAGATTCCGATAAGCCTCCCGCCCGCATACCCCGACAACCAACGGCCAGGGTTGTCGGGAAGGGGCCCTGTCCTCATCAACATGGGGACAGGGTGCTCTGAGGTGGGGGGGCCGCAGTGCGCCCCCTGCCCCAGAGCACCCAACCCCCCCATGTTGAGGGCATGCAGCCTAGTACGGCTCAGGAGGGGGGGGGGGGGGGCGCTCGCTCGTCCCCACTCCCTTCCTGGCTGGCCGGGTAGCGTGCTTTGGATACGGGTCTGGTATGGATTGTAGGGGGACCCCTACGCCGTTTTTTTCGGCGTAGGGGGGGCTCTCCTTACAACCCATAACAGACCTAAGGGCCCGGTATGCTCCTGAGGGGGGGACCCATGCCGGATTTTTATTTAAAATCCGGCGGGGACTTCCCCCTCAGGATTCATAACAAACGCCGCACACGTGTAGAATTGGCGGGAATCCAAGTCGGATCTCCCGTCGCTTCTATGACGCGCTTGCTGGGATGTGCTGTCACTATTCCAGTGAGTGCGAGATCTCGGCACCATGTCGCCGAGTATCAGCGCGACGCTGTCGTGCTAAAAGCACAATATCACAAACACCTACTGTATTACTCATACAGCTTCCGGGGCCTGTGAGATCTAGGGGGCTGGATCTCACAGGCTCGTCACTGGAAGGCAGCGCGATGCCTTCCTTAGACCTCGCGCTGCCTTCCATGCCATCGGGTCCCCCCTACAGCCGCATGGGGACCCGATGGCACCGCCGCATAGCCGCCGCAACCGAACCGCAGGTAAAGCCGCAAACCGCAGGTCTGAATTGAATTGCGGTTTGCGGCGATCGCAGATACGGGGGGGGTCACATGACACCCCCCCCGGCGTTGTGACAGGATGCCCGCTGAATGATTTCAGCTGGCATCCTGTTCCGATTAACCCCCGCCGCACCGTAATCGCGTTCTAAACCCATGACGTACCGGTACGTCATGGGTTCTTAAGGACTCGGGAAACATACCGCACCAGTACGTCATGCGTCCCTAAGGGGTTAAAGGGTCTAACATTGACTTATAGAATAGCTTCCTTACATCTGGTGGCAATAAAAGGCAGGGCTTGTTAAGAGCTCATTTGCATCCATTTCTCTGTTAGGTATTCAAAACAGTTCAATGTTACCTAGAAATTGTTGTTACTTGTCATGGGGCCCCCTGGTGTTTTTTTTCTCCCAAGATGTGCCCCTGATGTACGTTCCTAGTAAGAAGAAACCACTTTTTGCGCACTGCTTGTTATTGGCTGTACTGCACAATTTATAGTTTTTGGAAGATGGAGGGCACTAACTTATCTAGCGTCATATGAACTACTCAAATTCATATAGAAACAACCATATTTATTGAAATCCTAAATATATGAAATGATTAATATAAAATAGTAAAACGTCTAAAAATCTAAAAACTACAAAGTGCACAAATTTTGTATTTGGGTTATCCTGGATTCAGGAACAGATATTCAATTTTAAACATCAGCTCATGAGTGTTTCCATGATGTCACTCATTGTCATAGCTGATTCAAGTAAACATAAAACATACTTCACAAAATATATAAAGTATAAAATCAGTAACATCTATTTGCGTATGTATAAAAAAATGGTGGACCAAACTCAGTAGTAAATTGTAAATGTGAGTGCCGTTTTTCAGTGGCAAGCGTCACTCATAGCACCAGTTAATCACCGCTAAATATATTAAACCAGATATTCCTCCAAACAAAAGTTACATATAGACTGGCAATAATCCAAACCTCACGTATATTTTTATGTTTGTGATGGGGATGTATTCAAATCTACCCAATGTTTGTTAAATCACAGTTGTAATATTATAAAAACGCAACAATAACGCAGCTGCGTTTTGTATATATTTTCTTACTTTATATATTTTCTTACTTTTTATATTTAAGTGTTCTTGCATGGCAAGACCACTTACTGTTATCTCACATATACAGTACAGACCAAAAGTTTGGACACACCTTTTCATTCAAAGAGTTTTCTTTATTTTCATGACAATGAAAATTGTAAATTCACTCTAAAGGCATCAAAACTATGAATTAACACATGTGGAATTATATACATAACAAACAAGTGTGAAACAACTGAAAATATGTCATATTCTAGGTTCTTCAAAGTAGCCACCTTTTGCTTTGATTACTGCTTTGCACACTCTTGGCATTCTCTTGATGAGCTTCAAGAGGTAGAACCGTGAAATGGTTTTCACTTCACAGGTGTGCCCTGTCAGGTTTATTAAGTGGGATTTCTTGCCTTATAAATGGGGTTGGGACCATCAGTTGCATTGAGGAGAAGTCAGGTGGATACACAGCTGATAGTCCTACTGAATAGACTGTTAGAATTTGTATTATGGCAAGAAGAAAGCAGCTAGGTAAAGAAAAATGAGTGGCCTTCATTACTTTAAGAAATGAAGGTCAGTCAGTCAGCCGAAAAATTGGGAAAACTTTGAAAGTAAGGGCTATTTGACCATGAAGGAGAGTGATGGGGTGCTGCGCCAGATGACCTGGCCTCCACAGTCACCGGACCTGAACCCAATCGAGATGGTTTGGGGTGAGCTCGACCGCAGAGTGAAGGCAAAAGGGCCAACAAGTGCTAAGCATCTCTGGGAACTCCTTCAAGACTGTTGGAAGACCATTTCAGGGGACTACCTCTTGAAGCTCATCAAGAGAATGCCAAGAGTGTGCAAAGCAGTAATCAAAGCAAAAGGTGGCTACTTTGAAGAACCTAGAATATGACATATTTTCAGTTGTTTCACACTTGTTTGTTATGTATATCATTCCACATGTGTTAATTCATAGTTTTGATGCCTTCATAGTCATGAAAATAAAGAAAACTCTCTGAATGAGAGGGTGTGTCCAAACTTTTGGTCTGTACTGTATATCCTTAAAATTACCACCCTAATTCCTTCCACAGTTTTTGCACTACATAGACAGTAATATACCGAAACGTGCAGATTGTTCCCGATTGGTGTGCTATTACTTTGTGGAACGTTTCGCAGAATGGTTCACGAAATATCAGCGTTTTTGTGACAAAATTGGTCCCATAGGAATGAATGGCGGAATGTTCAAAACTAGAGTGGGAGCTGACAAATCAGGACATGATTTCTAAACTGACACCACTCCCTCATTTTTAAGCCCACCTACACAAACGTTCAGCTATCCCTGCTGCCACTAAAAATGTCCACGGCTAAGCCATAGTTAGTTTTCACAATATGACAATTTGATTGCAACTCACGCCGCCCATTGACATTAATTGAAACTCCACTCTAGCCACCTCAAATTTGAAGGGCAATTTCTAAACTGCAATGGTGTGGGTCTGGGTCTTGTGATTTTCACAATATAAAGCTCTTCGCTGTAGGATTTATAATTTTTAAACTACAACCGTTTGAAGATAGCAACCGCTAGTGAAGTGAGCAAGTTGGAGCAGTTTGTTTTTAACCGCTCTTCTCTGCCCTTGCTGTAGAGTTAGTTGCCATAGGAACCCAGGTGTGTGAGCAGTCAGCAGAGTGACAAAAACTAAAGTGTGAGCTGAAAATCAGGACATGATTTCTAAACTGCCACCACTCCCTCATTTTCAAGCCACCTACACAAATCGGCTGCTAATGTTTTTATAAATGTATGTTTTAATGTAACTGTGAAGCACTTTGGGCAACAACATTGCAATTAAATGTGCTATATAAATAAATAATAGTTGAAATGCATTTCTCACTCTATCAAGCTTGCCATGTGCACTTTTTAAATTTGATCAATCAATTGGTTAGTGTATTGTTTACTATCTTTACTCACTCCAAACACTCCACACAGTTACTCGGCCCACTCCATAAAGTTACTATGCCCAGTCCAACCTTTCCACAGATACTCCAGCTACTCCAACCACACAACAGTTACTCAAGCCACTCCACCCAGTTACTCCGACCACTCCAGTTGTAGATTACTGGTGGAGGCAAGAACACTTCACATAATTTTCCCAGAACTTGTAGCTTTTCTAGTTTATTTTATTATATATTATGGCGTTTAATGGTTCATTGAACACTAATTTATTAGATAGCTTCCTTTACAGCCATATTGGCATCTATATAGATATATAACATTTTTATTTCAGTGATCCAGTGCTGGTTTCCTTACTGGCATATTAGTGCTTTTATGTCCGCCTCCAATTAGTAAATCTCTGTCTAAAAGGGGTCAGAATAACATTCACCGCCTACCACTGAGAAAGGAGTCAGTAACTCTGAAATGCGTTTGGTTAATACATTTGGCCGTGAACTACTAGAACAGTCAAGCGATCCAGTGCAGTCATATGCCCCCAATTTGAAGGCTCATCTATTTTTACAGCGCAACAGAAAGCTGGAACTACTCTTCTACAGTCAAATTCTCTACAACAAGCCGCACCAGGGACATTTTGTGAGAGTACAAAGCGCCAGCTCCCGGCCACGTGGGATACCACGTGGGTTGCTGTATTAGTGCATGGAGTGTACCCTGCTATCGTGGAGCAACAGTAACAACTACGACACCAAGACCATACACGTCTGTGAGGAGTGGTAATGTAACATAGTAACATAGTACATAAGGCCGAAAAAAGACATCTGTCCATCAAGTTCGGTCTGTCATCCTGCAAGTTGATCCAGAGGAAGGCAAAAAAACCCTGTGAGGTAGAAGCCAATTTTCCTCACTTTAGGGGAATAAAAAAATTCCTTCCCGACTCCAATCAGGCAATCAGAATAAATCCCTGGATCAACGACCCCTCTCTAGTAGCTATATCCTGTATTATTACACTCCAGAAATACATCCAGGCCCCTCTTGAATTCCTTTATTGTACTCACCATCACCACCTCCTCAGGCAGAGAGTTCCATAGTCTCACTGCTCTTACCGTAAAGAATCCTTTTCTATGTTTGTGTACAAACCTTCGTTCCTCCAGACGCAGAGGATGTCCCCTCGTCATAGTCACAATCCTGGGGATAAATAGATGATGGGATAGATCTCTGTACTGCCCCCTGATATATTTATACATAGTAATTAGATCTCCCCTCAGTCGTCTTTTTTCTAACGTGAATAACCATAATTTTGATAATCTTTCAGGGTACTGTAGTTGCCCCATTCCAGTTATTACTTTAGTTGCCCTCCTCTGGACCCTCTCCAGCTCTGCTATGTCTGCCTTGTTCACTAGAGCCCAGAACTGTACACAGTACTCCATGTGTTGTCTGACTAATGATTTGTAAAGTAGTAGGAATATGTTCTCATCACGGGCATCTATGCCCCTTTTGATGCAACCCATTATCTTATTGGCCTAGGCAGCAGCTGCCTGACACTGGTTTTTGCAGCTTAGTTTGCTGTTTATTAAAATTCCTAGATCCTTTTCCATGTCAGTGTTACCGAGTGTTTTACCATTTAGTATGTACGGGTGACTTGCATTATTCCTTCCCATGTGCATAACTTTACATTTGTCAGTGTTAAACCTCATCTGCCACTTATCTGCCCAAGCCTCCAATCTATCCAGATCCCTCTGTAGTAGTATACTGTCCTCTTCAGTGTTAATTACTTTACACAGTTTAGTGTCATCTGCGAAAATTGATATTTTACTATGCAAGCCTTCTACGAGATCATTAATAAATATATTGAAGAGAATAGGGCCCAATACTGACCCCTGAGGTACTCCACTAGTGACAGTGACCCAATCTGAGTATGTACCGTTAATAACCACCCTCTGTTTTCTATCATTGAGCCAGTTACTTACCTATATACAGACGTTTTCTCCCAGTCCGAGCATTCTCATTTTATATACTAACCTTTTATGTGGTACAGTGTCAAATAGAAGTCCAGATACACGACATCCATTGATTTGCCGCTGTCAAGTCTAGAACTTACCTCCTCATAGAAACTGATTAAATTAGTTTGACATGACCGATCCCTCACGAAGCCATGCTGATATGGCGTTATTTGTTTATTTCCATTAAGATGCTCTAAGATAGCATCTCTCAGAAAACCTTCAAACAGTTTACCCACAACAGATGTTAAACTTACCGGCCTATAGTTTCCAGGCTCTGTTTTTGGACCCTTTTTGAATATTGGCACCACATTTGCCATGCGCCAATCCTGTGGGACATTCCCTGTCAGTATAGAATCTGCAAATATCAGAAATAAGTTTCTGGCTATGACATTACTTAATTACCTTAGGATATGGGGGTGTATGCCATCCGGTCCTGGCGATTTGTCTATTTTAATCTTTTTAAGTCACTGATGTACTTCTTCCTGGGTCAGACAGGACACTTTTAATGGGGAATTTATTTTTACATTCTGCATGTCATCTAAGCGTTTATTTTCCTCACTGAATACACTGGAGAAAAAAATATTTAACAGCTTTGCTTTCTCCTCGTCGCTCTCTGCGACTCCCCCCTCATTACTCTTTAAAGGACCGACACCTTCAGATTTATACTTTTTAAGATTTATATAATTGAAGAACATTTTAGGGTTAGTTTTACTCTCTTTGGCAATTAATCTCTCGGTCTCTAGTTTGGCCGCTTTTATTTGTTTTTTACATGTTCTATTTTTTTCCTTATAGTTTTTCAGTGCTTCCGTGCTACCCTCCTGTTTTAGTGATTATATGCTTTCTTTTTGTCATTTATTGCTTTCTTTACAGTTCTATTTATCCACATTGTTTTATTTTTTTTTCCTTAACTTTTTATTCCCATGTACCTCTCACAATGAGATTTTAGGATGCATTTAAAGATATCCCATTTTGTGGCTTTCATTTTTATTTTTGAGGACTTTGTCCCAGTTAGTTAGGCATATGGCCTCTCTTAGTTGGCTAAATTTTGCTTTTTTGAAGTTTGGTATTTTTGTTCCTCCCTGTAGAAACGCTCTTTTGAATGATAATTGGAAGGTTATTACTTTATGGTCACTATTTCCCAGGTGTCCCCCAACCTGCACGTCTGTTGTTCTGTCAGGTCTATTGGTTAATACTAAGTCCAGTATGGCCGTCCCTCTAGTCGGGTCCTGAACGAGTTGGGAGAGGTAATTGTCTTTGGCTATTGCCAAGAACCTGTTTCCTTTATGAGATATACAAGTTTCAGTTTCCCAGTCTATAACTGGGTAGTTGAAGTCCCCCATAATAACCACCTCATTATGATTTGCCGCCTTGTCTATCTCATTTAGTAGTAGATTTTCTGTGGACTCTGGTATATTAGGTGGTTTATAGTAAACTCCTATTATTAATTTATTGTTGTTTTTAGCTCCATGTCTCTCTACCCACAGTGACTCCACATGTTCATGTCCCTCACTTATATCTTCACAGATTGTGGGCTTTAGACAGGACTTTACATAAAGGCAGACCCCTCCCCCTCTCCGGTTTTGACGATCCTTTCTAAACAGACTGTAACCTTGTACATTAACTGCCCAGTCATAGCTATCATCCAGCCATGTCTCAGTTATTCCCACTATGTCATAGTCCTCCTCACACATCACTATTTCCAGTACACCAGTTTTATTAGTCAGGCTTCTGGCATTAGTATACATACATTTGAGAGGTTTATGTATATTTTTTACCCTACACCTTTCCTTCTGAACTGTTCTAGTCCCTCCTTCCATTCCTCCCCCAGTCCCACTACCTTGCCCCCGGTCTCTATCTGCACTATCTTCCCATCCTGTAATGTAATTACCCTCCCCCCCAGTCCCTAGTTTAAACACTCCTCCAACCTTCTAGCCATCTTCTTCCCCAACACAACTGCCCCTTCCCCATTGAGGTGCAGCCCGTCCCTACGATAGAGCCTGTAGCCGATAGAGAAGTCGGCCCAGTTCTACAGGAACCCAAACCCCTCCTCCCTACACCAGTTCTTGAGCCACTTGTTAATTTCCCTAATCTCCCGCTGCCTTTCTTGTGTGGCCCGTGGTACAGGTAGTATTTCGGAAAATACTACCTTTGAGGTCCTTGCCCTAAGCTTTTGACCTAAATCCCTGAAATCATTTTTAAGGACTCTCCACCTACCCTTAACTTTGTCATTGGTTCCGATATGGACCATGACCGCTGGATCTTCTCCAGCCCCTCCCAGTAATCTGTCAACCCGATCCGCGATGTGTCGAACTCTAGCGCCAGGAAGACAGCACACTGTTCGGCGATCACGGTCTTTGTGACAGATTTCCCTATCTGTTCCCCTAATAATTGAGTCTCCCAATACCATCACCTGTCTGGCCTGCCCTGATCTCCTGGTCCCCTGCTTACCGGAGCTGACATTCCCCTGACTGGCAGAGGAAGTGTCCGGCTGCGGCAGTGCCGTCCCTGGACTGATATCCCCCTCATCTGCCAAACGTGCAAACTTGTTGGGGTGTGTCAGATCAGGGCTAGCCTCCCTGGCACTCTTCCCTCTACCCCACTTTTTAACTGTTACCCACCTAGCTACCTCACTTTCCTCACCCTCTTCTCTGTCACCCTCCCCCTCATCTACCCCAAAGAATGCTTGCTCGGTGATAAGCAAACTCTTTTGCAAATTATCAATGCCTCTCAGTGTTGCAACTTGCCCATTTAGAGACTCGATTTGCGATTCCAAACGGGTAATTTGCTCACATCTTGAACAAAGATATACACCCTTGAACAGCTGTTCCAGGACTGCATACATCATGCAAGATGTGCACTGGACTGCGTTGTCAATTGTGCAACACATACTAAATGGGGATTACACCACAAAAGTGAAAAATACAATATAATGTAGTACTAAGAAACTGGCTAATTGCAGTCCCCCACTGAAGTCCCTGAATCTAAAGTCACTTAATCTTAAGTCACACACTTAATCAACCACGCATCGCGGTCAAACTCGCGTTATATATCTCCTTATATAAATATAAATGCAGCTCACTACACCAGCCTGGTTTGTTTTCCCTCTGGATTCAAAAAGATGTAACCATCTTTATTCTAAAGTGCTGTCATATACCGTATCACTAACAACCAAGGCTATGTCATTCTAATCGACTGCAGCATCACTAACAAGTATCGCTACATTACTTGAACAGAACAACGCTATATTGCTCTAATCTGCAGCTGCAGCAGCATTATCAACAAGCACCGCCACAATATTCGAGCGAACAACGCGACTCAGCTCCCATTAGTTATAATATTACAACTGTGATCTAACAAACATTGGGTAGATTTGAATACATCCCCATCACAGACATAAAAATATACCTAAGGTTTGGATTATTGCCAGTCTATATGTGACTTTCTTTGGAGGAATATCTGGTTTAATATATTTGGCGGTGATTAACTGGTGCTATGAGTGACGCTTGCCACTGAAAAACACTTCTCACATTTATCATTTACTACTCAGTTTGGTCGACCATTTTTTATATACATACGCAAATCGATGTTACTGATTTTATATTTTATATATTTTGTGAAGGATGTCTTATGTTTACTTGAATCAGCTATGACAATGAGTGACATCATGGCACACTCATGAGCTGATGTTCAAAATTGAATATCTGTTCCTGAATCCAGGATAACCCAATACTAAATTGGTACACTTTGTAGTTTTTAGATGTTTTACTATTTTATATTAATAATTTTATTTATTTAGGATTTCAATAAATATGGTTGTTTCTATATGAATTTGAGTAGTTCATATGACACTAGATAAGTGAGTGCCTACCATCTTCCAAAAAACGTGCATATTTTATTATATATCAACGTTGGGTGCATCAAGGAGTGGTGGAGCCACTGTTTTCCTCCTTTTTGTTTGAATCACAATTTATAGTTATTTAATGTATTAGGTTGGTAAATGGACAGACCATTTTTGGTGTCATAGTGTTCTACTCTTTTATATGAGTGCGCAAACATGCAAACATTTTTATTTGTCTTCATGTTTAAACAAAATATAAACTTCTTTCGAATATCTTTATTTTTTAGGGTGCATTGTTAGGCTTTGTTCACAACACTGTTCAGCCTTTCTGTTCTCCTGCTCTGTTTAGGAGCAGGAGAACGGAAAGGGCGGATTTGGCACATAACTGAGCCGAACTGAACCCAAGGACCACATAGACTATAATGGGGTCTGTTATGTTTTCGCTCAGAGGAAGATTTTTGAAGCGGAGACAAAAGTTCTGCATGCACTACTTTTGTCTCCGCTCCAAAATAATTTTCTGAGTGGAAACCTAACAGACCCCATTATATTCTATAGGGGGCCTTAGGTTCTGTTCGGCTCAGTTATGTGCTGAATCCGTCCTTTCCGTTCTCCTGCTCCTAAACGGAGCAGGAGAACAGAAAGGCTGAACGATGATGTGAACGAACCCTTAGAGGTAGTAGTGGTATCTAAGCCAAACCTAACCTTTTCTGCCTTAAGCAATTATATGTTCTATATGAATCCTCGCTGGCATAATTTCATTCATCTTCAATTAAAATACGTGCATATTACTTATTTAGCATCATTAACTGTAAATCTATCTTGGAGCTGTTTTCCACAATTGCACATTGTCACTTGTTATATAATTCTTGACTTTTGACTTTGAAGCAGCAATTCCTAAAGTCTTTTGAGATTTGCAACAACGACCCCCACCATTCCCTTATTAGCTTAGCATGGTTCCTCATACACATATCACAATAATAACTTGTCAGTTATGTTTTTCAAGTCATCTTCATTCCACCATTACCCAGTCACTTCAATTTATAATAACACTTGTAAATTTCATTATTTTTCTTCTTAACGACCTATGCTTCAATTTCAAAATAATAAACAGAACATAAAATGAAATCTTAATGCAGAGGAGAATGAAAAGTTTGTACTGGGAACAGATGGTGCATCAACCTTACGTATGTATACAAATCTTCTTAGCCTGGGCTTTTATTTTCTCCTCTTTATAAATGCAAATAATGTGGCCCCAGATATCACTGTTTGGATTATACTCTCTCCTTATTGCTGCTGATCAATGTGACATTTGCCGTTAACATAAAGCGGGCTCTCATTTAATGATGTTAATGTGTCCTTAATGTCAGTGTAAATGGCCTCCTTTGTAGATACTAAGTAATAAAATGTCCCTGTGAGACCAGTATAATATCTGATGTGTTGTGATAGACAGTATAAGATTGTTATACTAAAGCAAATTTGTATGCTTGCTCGTATATGGATGCTGTACGACTTATGTTTATATTTCCAGTATTTATACTGTAACACATTATTTAGTGTTTATAGGAAAGCAAGTGTGAAATGAAGAGATGGAATGGGATATAGATGGAATGGATCTAGGGAACAAGGTAATATTGCACATAAGGGTTGTCCATGGTTTGACAAGAGTTTGGGACAAGAGCTCTGCTTAATTAACATCTATGGTCCCCAAAATGTGTCTATTTATGAGGATTAATCATTTACTTTTTACGAGCCGGCAGGTGGTCTTTGGTGGGGACTTCAATACAGTCACGAGGTCTCAAGACAGGGGAGGCGCCAGAGACCGGCTGGCTTATGATAGTGTAGCACTGAATAGTATAGCTAGTGAGGATCGCCTGGTGGATGTCCACATTAGGCACACCCCAGGCCATGCGGGGTTCACTTATTACAGAGGAAGTCAGACCAGGTCTAGAATATATAGGTTTTATTTAAAGGAGGAGACAACCTTTAAAGGTTGTGGTGGTAGAATTCTCCGACTACTGTATGATTATGTTTTCTTTGAATATTGCAGAGTCTCCCCAAATGGATTGAGGATACTGGAAGCGAAATTCGGCCCTCAGAAGTGAGACAATCCTTTGAGGACTTCCTTCATAATCAGGTATCGTTGCTGGATCTCTGTGACACTAAGTCTGAGTGGTGGGAGATATTCAAAGATCAGAATTCAAAATTCTTCAGCCAGCTCTCAAGCCTCAGGTCCCAGGACCCGTACCATCTGTACCAGGGTCTGAGGATAAAACTCAAGCATCTGGTCTCGACTGGAGGTAGCCGTGAGTATATCTCCAGAGTGAAATCTTTGCTCACGAGGTGCTAGTATGATAGACACACGTCTTTGGTTTTGAGAGGGATTTCGGGAGATACAGCTTGCCCGACCCTTACAGAAACTGTAAGATGTCAGTAAGTTGCAAGCTGGTGACAGGACTGGTTGATGGTACAGGATCTCTGCACAGGTCCAGATCAGGGATCCTGGAAATCTTCAGATCCTTTTACTCATGCCTCTTAGGGAAAAAGAATCTGAATAAGGACAGGATGCCGGCTTTCCTGGCTGAAACCATCCCAGAGTCAGGAGTAGACCTCTCTCTTAGCGTTTTGGTAGAAGAGAAAGATATCCGATAAGAGGAAATCAGCCTGGCGATCGAAGGGCTTGCCCTCAAGAAGTTGCCGAGCCGAGATGGCTTAACAGCTGAGCTTTACAAGACCTTTAAGGACTCCTTGGTTCCCCTCTTGACTGAGGTATTCAATGAGTGCCTATCTGCCAAAGTTAATGAGGAGGTCAGCTCTGATCCTTCTATCAAAGGGTATAGATCCGAGGCGTATTGAGAATTGGTGTCCCATAGCGCTTCTCAATAATAACAGGAAGATTCTGGCCAAGATACTGTTTAATCGGCTGGTGAAGTTTGCACCCCGGCTCCTTTCGGGGTCCGAACATTGCTCAGTTTCAGGCCGTAGCACTTTTAGTGCTGTATTCGGTGTCCAAGAGGCAGTGGAGCAGAGTAGGGCAGGTCACTGGAAGGGGTGCATGCTGTCCTTAGATCAGGCAAAGGCATTTGATCAGGTTGACCATGAGTACCTCTGGTCGGTCCTTCTGAGATATGGCCTGCCAGAGGGTTTGTTGATTGGTTAAAGATCTTATATGCAGGGGCAGAGAGTTTCCAGCTGGTGGTGAACGGTTGGTCTGGACGCTCTTTTGAGGTTGGGTCTGGAGTCCGTCAGGGTTGTCCATTGAGCCCGCTTTTATACGTGTTCGTGATTGATCCTTTTCTTAAGAGGATTGATTGTGGATCGTTGGTGGAAGTCAGGATGGATCCGGCAGAGCCAGAAGCCGCTCTGAGGGTGGTGACATACACAGAAGACGTCACCGTTTTCGTGTCCTTGGGAGGGGAAGCGGAATACATTATTTCAGATGTGGAACTCTAATCGAAGGTCTCCGGGTCCATGATCAATCAGAATAAGTGTGAGAATCTCTGGCTGGGAGGGGTCGATCCATCATTCGATCTCCCGGACACCATTTCTATGCGTGCAATTCCGCGATGGGGATTATCCCACCCAAAATTGGGATAGCAGGCTTAAGATCGCCACTCAGAAGGTCGACCAGTGGAAGAGTTGGTCTTTGACCCTCAGGGAAAGGGTAAACTTGATCAAAACTTACCTTCTCCTTTTGCTTATCTATTTGGGCAGTGTATGTATCTTGCCAGAACTTTTCTGGACTCGGGTCTATAGCTTGTTCTTCCAACTGTTATGGGGGAATAGTCTGAACCTAGACAAGAGAGAGGTGACATACCGTACGAGGAGACTAGGGGGGTTGGGTATGGTCAACCCCGTGGTGTTCCTTGTGAACGCCTTTGTTAAGATCAACCTAGCAAACCTCTGGGCAGAGAGGGCTCCTCCGTGGGTAGTCTCCTGCAAGGGGTGGTTTCGGCCTTTCTTCCAGGAATGGGAGACAGGAGGGCAAGTGAAGGATTTAAGGATGCCTCACGGATACCTTCTGGCTTATGTGACCCCAATTCTGAAAGTGATCTGCTGGTGGGGTTTGGAGGTGAGGGAGATCAAGACCCTGTCAAGGATATCCCTTGATGAGAGGGTCTTTATGACCCACTTTCAAAATCCCCTGGCCCTTAAGGATTGCCCAAGCCGGGATCTAAACAAGGGGCTACAGTTGTTAAATTCGGCAAGGATCCCCTTGAAGTTTTGGGACTTGGCTTGGGACTGCTTTCACGGGAAACTGTTTGTGAGGGACAATCTGAAGTACAGAAACTCCGAGGAAAGGGGTTGTCCCCGGGAGGAGTGCGATGACATACTGGAAAGTATGGAGCACTTCCTGCTTCAGTGTCCCTTTAATACAGAATTGTACAAAAGGGTGGGCGCTACCATTGGCTGGCCTAGGTTAGCAACCTCTCCTACACGGAGTGGGCCTATGGAATGTTCAAAGACCTGGGAAGAAGGGACCTGTGCACGACTTTTCTAGTTAGTATAGTGGTCAGGTTTTTCACATGGAACGTACAGTGTTTAGTTTTGACTCAGCAGAAAGTCCTCCCTGTGGAAGAGGTATGTAGGAACATTCTGGGTGACCTCGTGAAGGTTCGTTCCTTAGAGTACAAGAAGATGGGCACGAGTAGGGCCTCTCTCCTCTGGAGGGGCTTTGCTTTTTATGTGCCCTAGCTTTGTTGTATTTTTTCTGGTTGTGGGCTGTTGCTTTCACCCTAGATTTTTGTTTTGTATTTGAAAAAGGTTTTTAATGAAAGGTTACAGACTACTGAACTTGGGCCTTCGGGAAGGGTTTTGTTATAGTTGGATAAGGTTGTTATAGTTGGATAAGTTTGCTATAGTTGAAAATTTTGTTAAGTTAAGTTGATATATGTGAACTTGTGCAGTATAGGGATAGCGGTGGTTAGTTAGGTTGAGTGGCCTTGGGGGATGGGATTGTGTGTGTAGGGAGGCATTCATTCGGCCCTAGACTATGCGGACATGGGAGGACATGGGGCTGGATGTAAGTGGGGATGGATTTAAGCGGGGCTGGCCTTGGACTATGTGGACATGACATGGACATGAGGCGGAGGTCAGCCCCTAGGTGGTGGTTTAGTTAGTTAAGTTAGGTTAGGTTAGGTTAAGTGTGTTGTTTCTTTTACTATGTTTCTTATATTCAAAATAAAAATACAATTACTTATTATTATTATTATTATTATTATTATTATTATTTTGTGTGACAAGGTTTGTCTATTTTCAGTTAATATTTTGTATATTCTTTGTATATTTGGTTTTGCAGCCGGACCGGAAGTTACGTTTTTGTTAAGTTAGGTTTCAGTTCTTCATTTTTGTACGAGTGTTGTGTGTATGTAGCTGAGCTAGTTGGGTTTTATGGTATTGTAATGTTTTGTATCTTGTATTTTTGTAATGTTTTGCACTTTTGTATAAAATTAATAAAAAGAGTTCCATGGTTTGACAACAAAAGGATCTGCTTTCTTCCAAGATACAGCTTCACGTTTGTCCACAGGCTGTATCTGGTACAGCAGCTCAGTCCTATTTACTTGAGGATGAGCTGCAATAGCATACAATTTTAAGCCAACAGTCTCAAATATTAGAGCAGATTTCAGTTACTAATGTAGGTTTGCTCTATACTTGTTTAGATAAATTAGAACTCCCAGCCAAATGTTTATTCTCTGACCTGCTAGAAAGTGATGTCATGTGACCAACTCTGTGCTCTCCAACTGACACAGGACGTCTCTTTTTCTTTCGGCCTCATCAAGCTGGCCACTCCCTCTCTCCCCAAACTGGGGTCCTTCCCCCGCCAACCCCAATTCCTAGTTTCCCTCCAAGAGCAGTCCCTCCAGATCTAGTATCTCATCCTCTTTTTTTTTTCTTTACAGGACTATGTCCACGCATACCAGTCAGTAATAACTGTTTAGAAAAAATAGTGGTAGGTTGTGGTGGCTCACTAGCAAGTAGTTAAGGTGTGGTGCTGCAAGCTCATATAGAGGGAATCACCCCACCCTCTCTTAAAAGGCAAATGTAGTAATAGGAAAATGAGCGAGCACTCATACACTTGGCAACCAAATTGACATGTGCAGAAAATATTTATTAAATCCCCATAAAATACAAGTAATTAAATTTATAAGAACAATGTAGCAATAATATACAACATTACAATCACATATATTGTGGTAGATATGATCGATACTATATTCGATAAAAATATATTCGATAGAAATATTCGATAAATTGAATGGTAGAAAATTCAATGTTGAAATATTCGATAGAATATTTGATACCACTCAATAGTGTCGATAAATTCAATAATATATGTCACACCAAAAAACTTTCAGTATATGCTGTTATTTGGAAAAGAGGGGGTATTATCTTCTAGAGCTCTATCCCAATTTGGGAAACTGAATGTCACTGAAAATGTTGTAGGTGTATTCACTGGGAATGCAATATGTTCATAAAGTGTCCACAGGAATCCTGCCTGATAATGTGAAAAGTCTCTTATAGCATATCCTTTTAAGGTCGATATGAGCTTTGAATCGAAGAAAATTTTAAATCGATATTTGGCTTACCGTCTAGCGTCTGCTGTCTCCCTATTGCTTAAATGGAGCTTTAAATATTTGCCGGCTTATTCAGTTGCTCCATACAGCAAGCTGGTTTAAATTTCGCGGGAGTTCCAAAGATCGCGGGAGTTGCCACTCTGTTCCGCAATTTCCTTCGGTGCAGCTTTCGACGATAAGAATAGTTAATCCTTTACTGTAGAAATTTTCTTCTGTATGGCCATACAGTATTATCGGAGGCTTTTCAATGCAGGTACATCACTTGTTTCACCATACGCGTTTGGGGACACATGCGTTTTGTAGCCCAGATGTCCCAATTGGTGTGATATATCATTGTGTGAAATATAAACTTGATATCTGATTGCTAACACTTGTAAAATGACTTTTTATAATAAAATATTATTAAACAAATTTTCAAGATGAAAATATCAATATAAGAATGTAAAACAATAAATAATAAATGTGAGGAATCTTGAAAGTTTCATAGGAATCCTAGAGTTTGACACAATTATTCGGATTTGATATAGAAAGAAGGGTGGGTATCTCGGAGCCAAGGACACGTCGCAGCTCCGATAAACGGCCAAGCATGCGACGTGCCGTCAGCCACGAGACACCCAACCTACATAAATCCAAAAATTTCCAACTCCGAATTAAGGCCTTTCGGTTGTAGAGATCCAAATTCATAAATGCGTCTGGATTCTATCCTAGACATTTGTCTGATAAAATCTCCGCCTCTCCAGTGTTTCTCCACCTTCTCCAGTGCCGTAAACATCAGACTTGATGGATCCTGATTATGCATCTCTTTATAATGTTTAGATAGGGAACGTTTATCATAACCCTTCCTGATGTTGGCAATAAGTTCGGCCACTCTTTTTTTGAATGGCCTCTTGGTACGTCCTATATATTGCCTGTTACAGGGGCACTGGAGAAGGTAGATAACTCCACTGGAGTCACATTTAAGACAATCTTGTATCTCCCAATTAAAGTTGTTCTGAGTCGAGGGGACATTAGTCGCCAGGCGGGGTTTTAATAATTAATAACAGATGGCTCGTATGGAGCAATAAAAAAAGAATTTATAACGGAAGGAATAGAGTATATCCTGAGCCACAACTACTTCTTTTTTAAAGGGGGAATTCTTCCTGCAGAAGCAGGGTACCGCCATGGGGACCAGATTCGCCCCCCAGCTATGCTAATTTGTTCTTGGCTGAGTGGGAGTACAACCTCATCAAGCCAAGGCTGGGGACGGATCTGGCCCTGTGGCGCCGTTATATAGATGATGTGATCTTCATCTAGAAACAGAGTAAAGAAGAATTGGAAAAATTCCTAGAAACAATTAATATTAATAATTTAAATCTGGTCTTTACCTCAAACATACAGGAGAGCACCGAATTCTTTGATTTATTAATCACACAATCTGGTAATAAATATATATGTGAGACATTTTGTAAATCCACAGCTAGAAATAGTTATATTGATTTTTCCAGCTGTCACCTGCCGAAATGGCTGACAAATGTTCCCTCTGGTCAGTTCCGTAGGATTAAGCGGAACTGCACAGAGAAACATACTTTTGAGATGGAAGCCATTGAGATGAAAAGACAAGTTATTGAGAAGGAATATCCTGAAAATTTACTGGAGGAGTCACTCAACCAAATTAGGAAATTAGATAGAAGAGAGTTCTTTAATAAGGAGGACAATAAAGATAAAAATTAGATAGATAATGAGAAAGATAAAACACAAAATAAAGAAGAAGCCATGAGAGTTGTTTTTCCATTTAATGAGAATTATAGGAAGATTCAGAAAATTATTAAAACCCATTGGCATCATGTGTTGAATGACAAAATTGTGGGACACTTACTTCCGACTGTTCCGACGATTACCTTCACTAGGGCACCCAATCTAGGTATCAAGGTGGCCCCTACCGTAAAACCGTGGAAACAGAATAACTTGAGTTTTTCAGGAACTTGGCTGAGTTTGAAGGGTTTTTATAAATGTGGAAGGTGTATGGGTTGTAGAATGAATAAAAACCCCGCCTGACGACTAATGTCCCCTCGAC
Source organism: Bufo bufo (assembly GCF_905171765.1). Classification (NCBI taxonomy): domain Eukaryota; kingdom Metazoa; phylum Chordata; class Amphibia; order Anura; family Bufonidae; genus Bufo; species Bufo bufo. Next base: position 151,341,311 of record NC_053395.1, on the reverse strand, counting down.
TCAGAACAACTTTAATTGGGAGATAGAATATTGTCTTAAATGTGACTCCAGTGGAGTTATCTACCTTCTCCAGTGCCCCTGTAACAAACAATATATAAGGACGTACCAAGAGGCCATTCAAAAAAAGAGTGGCCGAACATATTGCCAACATCAGGAAGGGTTATGATTAGAGTGGAGCGAACACCTGGATGTTCGGGTTCGAGAAGTTCGGCCGAACTTCCCGGAAATGTTCGGGTTCGGGATCCGAACCCGACCCGAACTTCGTCCCGAACCCGAACCCCATTGAAGTCAATGGGGACCCGAACTTTTCGGCACTAAAAAGGCTGTAAAACAGCCCAGGAAAGAGCTAGAGGGCTGCAAAAGGCAGCAACATGTAGGTAAATCCCATGCAAACAAATCTGGATAGGGAAATGAATTTAAAAAAAAAAAAAAAAAAAATTAACCAATATCAATTGGACAGAGGTCCCATAGTAGAGAATCGGGCTTCACGTCAGCAGAGAATCAGTCTCTTCATGCCATAGCAGAGAATCTGGCTTCATGTCAGCAGAGAATCAGTCTTTTCATGCCATAGCAGAGAATCTGGCTTCATGTCAGCAGAGAATCAGTCTCTTCATGCCATAGCAGAGAATCTGGCTTCATGTCAGCAGTGAATCAGTCTTCATGTCATAGCAGAGAATCAGGCTTCACGTCACCCACCACTGGAACAGGCCACTGTCACATATTTACGCCCGGCACCCAGACAGAGGAGAGAGGTCCCGTAACAGAGAATCTGGCTTCATGTCAGCACAGAATCAGTCTTCATGTCATAGCAGAGAATCAGGCTTCACGTCACCCACCACTGGAAGAGGCCACTGTCACATATTTAGGCCCAGGCACCCAGGCAGAGGAGAGAGGTCCCGTAACAGAGAATCTGGCTTCATGTCAGCACAGAATCAGTCTTCATGTCATAGCAGAGAATCAGGCTTCACGTCACCCACCACTGGAAGAGGCCACTGTCACACATTTAAAGATAAAGGAATCCCAGCTGCTGTGTCTTTGTGAATAAGCCTCTTTTTATTTTCTCAAAGTAGAATGTCCTACAACCAGGACCGGTTTCGGCATGCAAGCCTTTCTCAACAGATACATCCAATATAGAAAAATCAAGCTATATATAACATATAGTACCGCCCATCTAGGGACGTCTCCACCCATTCTAATGTGTGGTATTCAAATAATGATCAATCAAACTGATTAAACAAGGTGAGACAAAGTAACATGTAACTGAAATTTATATTTGTATTCTACCTTTTTGAAGAATCTAAATGTTCATATTTATTCATATTTCCATCATAAGGCTGAGGTCTAGAGAAAGTGCATAAACGTGTATATCAATCATCTATAATAAACGTATTAATCTGTTCACAACAATCTTATAATGAATTGAATTGCATGTGGCTACTCTAGCCGAATATCATAAGGTCGGCAGGATACCGCGAGGTCTTAGAGTTTTTTCCCTGAAGACACAGAATATTGCAGGGATTTTGAGCATATTATAAACAAATGTTCATATGATCTCATACTTCTCACTATTAAGCGCATTCAAAAAGCTATTGTTGAAATAAAAGCACAAGTTGACAGTACTGAACAACAGTTGCGGGATTCATTGTCCTCTGACGATTTTAAAAAGCTCAAGGAAGCCGTAGACATACAGATTGCGTCTTACAAACTTGAAACTGAGGAGAAGAAAAGATCAAAGTTCTTGAGTGACAGCGAGGACTATTACCTTAATCGAGTCTATAGATGGCAAGACACCGGTTCGAGATCACAGGCCGGATACCGAAAACCTGCGAGATATCAAAGTTCAAGCTCCGGAAGCGAATCAGTAAGCTCTCGCGATACTCGTCCTTTTTTCCGGAGAGGCGTCCGGCGTCCGCGTGGAGGAGGAGACGAGCGGGGCGGAAGCACCACCGGCGGAACATCAGGGGCGACGCAGAGCCAAATGGTACAGACCCGGTCTCAGGTAAGACCCCCTCTTTAGTGATAAATTTGTCATCCCGGTGTCTGGACTCTGAACAGATTCAGGCCCTGCAAAGGGGTCTATCATTCTGTCCAACAGCGGACTTTGATTCTTTTCAAATGGACATTGATCTGCAACAGTTTTTTAGAAAAATAAGACTAAAAGCGCATTTTTCTGGACCCCTTGGAGAGCAGCCTAATGCTGAACCTATGGAGATAAGACCTGGCCTACGTCTGTCTGACTTAGGTCTTAAGAATAAATCTTCATTTATGCCCCCAAAGACGTATCACCCAGTAGAAACCTTTGTACAATTGGTGACCAGGGAGGTACGGGAACAACTGGACTCTATTAAAAGGGGTGAATTGCACCTAAGACATAATGTTTCTGTTTCTGAAAAAAGAGCGATTAAGTTGTTGGTAGAGGATAAAGATCTGATAATTAAGCCCGCTGACAAAGGTGGTTCCATTGTTATAATGGATAAAGTGAAATATATACAAGAGGTAATGCGACAGTTATAAGATCAATCCACATACCAACCACTAAATACGGATCCATTGTTTGGAATTAAACATAAGATTATGGCAATAGTTGAACGTTATGTAACCTTGGGTGTCATTGATCAACATTTAAGTAAATTTCTGGTAAATCACACTCCTAGGACTCCGGTCCTGTATATTTTGCCAAAGGTTCATAAAACTTTAATCGATCCCCCTGGACGCCCGATAGTGTCCTCAGTGGGATCCATTTTATCCCCTCCAGCAGTCGTCCTAGAAAAGGTTTTAACTCCTTTGGTAAAATCTACAAAATCCTTTTTATGGGATACACCATACTTTCTCAAAATTATCGCTGAAATAGGTCTAGTTCCCCCTGATAGCCTCCTGGTGACCATTGATGTTGTCAGTTTGTATACCTCCATTAGTCATCAGGAGGGTATACAAGCTGTTTCAACCATATTGAATGGGACCAATTATACGACATTAGAACAAGAATTTTTTCTTGATTTATTACATCTTGTCCTGTATGAAAACTACTTCTTATTTATGGATACCAAGGAGAAACAGCAGGCACACCACCTTCTGGAATGATAGTGAAACACTAGAAATGCTATATTGAAATTTATTCAAATAATACAAGATATCACATAATAAAAAAGGTCAATGTACATAAAAACACTCAATGAAATAAAAATCATAAAATATTCATAAAAGAAATGTTGCAAGGTCAGACCGCACTCTGGAAAACGTGCCAAATCTATGATAAAGTTTCCTGAGATAGTGTGTCCTATAATGGAGTATGGCACAAAATCCACCTGTCAATGGCTGCCAAATACAGTTGTCTCCATGAGACTCTTACCACTCGATGATATGTGGTATACTTGCACGGAGTGGTGAAGGGATGTAGTCACCAAAGTGCTGGACACTGGACGCTGGGTAGATGAAAGCGCACTGCTTAGAAGACGTGCTCTCGGTAGATGATCACACAGCGGTGAGAGGTATAGTCACCAGGACGCTGGACGCTAAACGCTTAAAAACGCTCAGCCTAGAGGGCGTGCTTTCAGTCAGGTGATCCTGTATAGACGAGTCAGATGATCAGGTCAGCTGATGCAAACGTCCAATCACGTGATGCACAGGTCCTTAGACTATAGTACAATTTGGCACAGCAGAAATCCAGGTCCTATACTGCAACAAAGGCTATGTTGACAGTTATCTTTTTCAAAGAATAATTATCTTTGTCCACGGAATCTTCTGTACTTAGGGTCTGGACCAGTACTGGATGTAGAAGTTGCGTAGTCTGCTAGACGCGTTTCGAGGCTACCTGCCTCTTCCTCAGTAGCTATCAGACTGCGCTCTTCCAAACATTTTATAGGATACACAATTAAAATCATTGGTAAAACATGGGATCAAATCAAAGATTCTAATAAAACATGAAATGGATTTTAAAAAAAATAGAGACATACATATAAGCCATAAACAACTATCAGGATATCGAATGTTATTATTTGTCACACAAAACATATATCTTCCGTGTGTCTTTCTCTCAGTATGTTTATAATCATGAAAATAAAAATAATAGCAAAGTAGATATTCGCATATTTCATTCGTAATAGCACCACGATAGGTCTCAGTACACATATGCGTTTCCTATGCGTTTTATCGCTCTTATGTACCATAGCGGAAAAAGACCATATACCTATTCAGTTATTATATATATACATATTTATAAGAATCTTTATTACTAAAAGTGTGGTTCCCCAACTTGAAATACAAGATTAGCATAGTTGTTTGGCAGACAGTACTCATATAATACTTCAAACAGGGACCTATCAAATATTCTCTTTTGTATAGTTTCATATATTTATTATATATCTTTCTTTATATGTTGATTCAATTGAATGTAGATATAGTGGTGCCTGGGAGCAAGGGGAGATCAGGGTGCTGGGCAAAAGACAGCTAACCCTGATGTCACATCGGTCCCAGGCAACCTATAGAAAACCGAATACTTCTAATTCTGCGTTGAGACCTTTCGGGACCAACGAGCCAAATTCAAAAATCCTTCTTGATTCTACACGGGACATATGCATAATGTGGTTCCCTCCCCTCCAGTTAGGTTGTATTCTCTCTAGGGCCACATATCGTAGTGTACTCGGATCTTGATTATGATGAGTTTTAAAATGCCTGGAGACCGTATGTTTCTCATATCCCTTGCGTATATTGGCAATGTGTTCCGAAACTCTCTTTTTTAGAGTCCTTTTTGTTCTCCCAATGTATTGCTTATCACATGTGCATTGGAGCAAATAAATAACGTCCGTAGTGCTAGTGTTAAAAATTCTCTAATTGTCCATCTGTAATTATTACTTACTATCACTAGTTCTGTTTTTTTATTCTGATTTTTAGTGGCCTTACAATTAGAGCAACTTCCGCACCGGAAAAACCCATGCAAGCCTACCCATTTAGCAATAGTATCAGTTTGAGTAAAATTCTTATTTTTAATGGTTGGGGCAATTCTTAATGCTAACGAGGGGACTTTTGTGTATGTAATATCAGGCACAACTGGTAAGAGATGTCCAATGACTTTATCTTCACGAAGAAGGTGCCAATGTGTTTTAATTATTTTCTCAATCTTTCTATACTGAGAGTTGAAGGGAAGAATAAGTCTTATCTTATTTTCTTCTACCTCTAACTTTTGCTCTATATTAGATTTTTCTTTGAAAAAGGTGGTTCTATCCATCGCTCTTACCCTGTTCAAAGAACTTTGCAAAAGAGATGGTGGATACTGTTTGACGTCAAAATTTTTCTTCATTATTTCAGCCTCTTCTTCAAAGTTTTTCTCAGATGTGCAGTTGCGTTTTAAACGCCTAAATTGATTTATTGGTATGTTTGCCAACCAACGAGGGAGGTGACAACTCGTGTGCAAGATATAGCTGTTACGAGTCACTGGTTTATAGTATGTAGTACAAACCAGTCTTTGTGCTTCTACAGAAATACATAAATCTAAAAATTCGACTTGTTTTTGGCTGATATTAGCAGTAAAAATTAAATTTTGGTCATTCCGATTCAATTCCAAAATAAACTCGCTCAGGTCGTCCTCTTTCGCATTCCAAATGAAGAGAATGTCATCAATATATCGCCGCCAGAGGACCAAGCTCGCCCCCAGCCGCGATCCAATCACCCCGTGCTCAAATTGTGCTACAAAGAGATTGGCGTAGCTGGGGGCGAACCTGGTCCCCATGGCGGTACCCCTGGCTTGTAAATAGAAATCGGAACCATACCAAAAATAATTATGTGATAATATATGTTGGATCCCCTCAACTGTAAAGTTAATTTGACCTTCTTCCAAATTACTTTCTCTCCTTAGCACTGTTTGTATTGCCTCCAAACCTTGTTTATGCTTAATGGAGGTATACAGAGAGCTGACATCTAATGTCACTAAAAACCATTCAGGATCATAAATTAAAGTTTCATCAGTTTTAATAATATCTGTTGTGTCCTTGATATACGAGGGCGTTTTTTTAACAAAAGGCTGTAAGATTTGATAATCTTACAGCCTTTTGTTAAAAAAACGCTCTCGTATATCAAGGACACAACAGATATTATTAAAACTGTTGATATCAACAAGTAATAATTACAGATGGACAATTAGAGAATTTTTAACATGTAGCACTACGGACGTTATTTATTTGCTCCAATGCACATGTGATAAGCAATACATTGGGAGAACAAAAAGGACTCTAAAAAAGAGAGTTTCGGAACACATTGTCAATATACGCAAGGGATATGAGAAACATACGGTCTCCAGGCATTTTAAAACTCATCATAATCAAGATCCGAGTACACTACGATATGTGGCCCTAGAGAGAATACAACCTAACTGGAGGGGAGGGAACCACATTATGCATATGTCCCGTGTAGAATCAAGAAGGATTTTTGAATTTGGCTCGTTGGTCCCGAAAGGTCTCAACGCAGAATTAGAAGTATTCGGTTTTCTATAGGTTGCCTGGGACCGATGTGACATCAGGGTTAGCTGTCTTTTGCCCAGCACCCTGATCTCCCCTTGCTCCCAGGCACCACTATATCTACATTCAATTGAATCAACATATAAAGAAAGATATATAATAAATATATGAAACTATACAAAAGAGAATATTTGATAGGTCCCTGTTTGAAGTATTATATGAGTACTGTCTGCCAAACAACTATGCTAATCTTGTATTTCAAGTTGGGGAACCACACTTTTAGTAATAAAGATTCTTATAAATATGTATATATATAATAACTGAATAGGTATATGGTCTTTTTCCGCTATGGTACATAAGAGCGATAAAACGCATAGGAAACGCATATGTGTACTGAGACCTATCGTGGTGCTATTACGAATGAAATATGCGAATATCTACTTTGCTATTATTTTTATTTTCATGATTATAAACATACTGAGAGAAAGACACACGGAAGATACAGTATATGTTTTGTGTGACAAATAATAACATTCGATATCCTGATAGTTGTTTATGGCTTATATGTATGTCTCTATTTTTTTTAAAATCCATTTCATGTTTTATTAGAATCTTTGATTTGATCCCATGTTTTACCAATGATTTTAATTGTGTATCCTATAAAATGTTTGGAAGAGCGCAGTCTGATAGCTACTGAGGAAGAGGCAGGTAGCCTCGAAACGCGTCTAGCAGACTACGCAACTTCTACATCCAGTACTGGTCCAGACCCTAAGTACAGAAGATTCCGTGGACAAAGATAATTATTCTTTGAAAAAGATAACTGTCAACATAGCCTTTGTTGCAGTATAGGACCTGGATTTCTGCTGTGCCAAATTGTACTATAGTCTAAGGACCTGTGCATCACGTGATTGGACGTTTGCATCAGCTGACCTGATCATCTGACTCGTCTATACAGGATCACCTGACTGAAAGCACGCCCTCTAGGCTGAGCGTTTTTAAGCGTTTAGCGTCCAGCGTCCTGGTGACTATACCTCTCACCGCTGTGTGATCATCTACCGAGAGCACGTCTTCTAAGCAGTGCGCTTTCATCTACCCAGCGTCCAGTGTCCAGCACTTTGGTGACTACATCCCTTCACCGCTCCGTGCAAGTATACCACATATCATCGAGTGGTAAGAGTCTCATGGAGACAACTGTATTTGGCAGCCATTGACAGGTGGATTTTGTGCCATACTCCATTATAGGACACACTATCTCAGGAAACTTTATCATAGATTTGGCTCGTTTTCCAGAGTGCGGTCTGACCTTGCAACATTTCTTTTATGAATATTTTATGATTTTTATTTCATTGAGTGTTTTTATGTACATTGGCCTTTTTTATTATGTGATATCTTGTATTAATTGAATAAATTTCAATATAGCATTTCTAGTGTTTCACTATCATTCCAGAAGGTGGTGTGCCTGCTGTTTCTCCTTGATATATATTTTTACTCTCAACTGGGTGAGTGACCCAGTAAGCAGTGAACCCACCGCTATCCGCCTATCAGAGTGTTGAGCCTCCCTACTCTGTCAGTTATTTATGGATACATTTTACCTACCGCGATGGTACCGCGATGGGGTCGAACGTGGCTCCGCCCTATGCAAATATATTTATGTCGACATTTGAAGAAAATAACGTATACAATAATGAATTATTTCAAAAAAATGTTATTATTTGGAAAAGATTTGTCGATGACATTTTTTGCATATGGGCGGGGCCGCGTGAGACCCTATCCAGTTTCATGGAAGATCTCAATTCTGCTGTTGATGGTTTGCAGTTTACAGTTACCACTGACACCAATATGGTGAGCTTCCTAGACACTATGGTCGTTAAGGACCCTGGTGGTCATTTGTCCACTGATATTTATCGCAAGGATACTGATAGAAATAGTATTCTCCATTTCAAGAGTGCCCACCCTGTGTCCCTAAAAAAAGCGATCCCTAGATCGCAATATCAAAGGGTAAAACGAATAGTCTCAGACCCTATTACGCAAAATATAAGAATAGTAGAAATGACGGAAAGATTCTTGGAACGTGGTTATCCACTGACTGTTCTGAATGAAGCTAGGGAAGGGATACAAGTTGATAGGACACCAAAAGATGGGGCCAATATGTCTAGAATAGCTTTGATACATAAACACCATCCATTTAATGTGGGCATTGACAATATTGTCAGGAAACATTGGCATTTGTTGAATAAATCATATCCGCAGGTTGAGGAATTAAAAAAAAGAACCCTAGTTATCGTGACAAAATAGTACAAGCAGATTTAGGTAGTACTAAAGCCATATTGAAACAGCAACGGATATCCACGCCACGGATGGGTACTTCCCCCTGCCTGCATTGTCTTCAGTGCTCTCATATAATCAAAGGCCCTTCATTTCACCATCCACATACTGGGAAAAGCTTTGGAGTAAAAGGTTTTTTACCTGTGACTCAGCAAACCTAATATACCTTATTAAATGTCCTTGTGGCTTTTTGTATGTGGGCGAGACCATGCAGGCAGTGAGGGATCGTATTAGTAAGCATAAATCCGACATAAGGACAAAAAAACTTATGTTACCGGTCCCATATCATTTTGAAAAATTTAAGCACACAGTTGCACAATTGCGGTTTCAAGTGTTGGAACAAATAAAGAGACCTAGAAGAGGAGGTGATATCAAAAGACTTCTCCTCAGAAGAGAGGCCTTTTGGATCCACACCTTAGATACGCTGCATCCAAGGGGTCTAAACAGAGACTATGAGGTCATACATTTATAAGATTGTTGTGAACAGATTAATACGTTTATTATAGATGATTGATATACACGTTTATGCACTTTCTCTAGACCTCAGCCTTATGATGGAAATATGAATAAATATGAACATTTAGATTCTTCAAAAAGGTAGAATACAAATATAAATTTTAGTTACATGTTACTTTGTCTCACCTTGTTTAATCAGTTTGATTGATCATTAATTGAATACCACACATTAGAATGGGTGGAGACGTCCCTAGATGGGCGGTACTATATGTTATATATAGCTTGATTTTTCTGTATTAGATGTATCTGTTGAGAAAGGCTTGCATGCCGAAACCGGTCCTGGTTGTAGTTTGTACTTTGAGAAAATAAAAAGAGGCTTATTCACAAAGACACAGCAGCTGGGATTCCTTTATCTTTGATACATTGGAGGTTGCTCCTCTCCCGTGCAGCGTGCAATACCAAGGTGAAGTGCTGACCTGTTTCCTTCTTTCCATTACTGTCACACATTTAGGCCCAGGCACCCAGGCAGAGGAGAGAGGTCCCGTAACAGAGATTCAGGCTTCATGTCAGCAGAGAATCAGTCTTCATGTCATAGCAGAGAATCAGGCTTCACGTCACCCACCACTGGAAGAGGCCAATGTCACACATTTAGGCCCAGGCACCCAGGCAGAGGAGAGAGGTCCCGTAACAGAGATTCAGGCTTCATGTCAGCAGAGAATCAGTCTTCATGTCATAGCAGAGAATCAGGCTTCACGTCACCCACCACTGGAAGAGGCCACTGTCACATATTTAGGCCCAGGCACCCAGGCAGAGGAGAGAGGTCCCATAACAGAGATTCAGGCTTCATGTCAGCAGAGAACCAGTCTTCATGTTATAGCAGAGAATCAGGATTCACGTCACCCACCACTGGAACAGGCCACTGTCACATATTTAGGCCCAGGCACCCAGGCAGAGGAGAGAGGTCCCGTAACAGAGAATCTGGCTTCATGTCAGCACAGAATCAGTCTTCATGTCATAGCAGAGAATCAGGCTTCACGTCACCCACCACTGGAACAGGCCACTGTCACATATTTAGGCCCAGGCACCCAGGCAGAGGAGAGAGGTCCCGTAACAGAGATTCAGGCTTCATGTCAGCAGAGAATCAGTCTTCATGTCATAGCAGAGAATCATGCTTCACGTCACCCACCACTGGAACAGACCACTGTCACATATTTAGGCCCAGGCACCCAGGCAGAGGAGAGAGGTCGCGTAACAGAGAATCTGGCTTCATGTCAGCACAGAATCAGTCTTCATGTCATAGCAGAGAATCAGGCTTCACGTCACCCACCACTGGAACAGGCCACTGTCACACATTTAGGCCCCGGCACCCAGACAGAGGAGAGGTTCATTCAACTTTGGGTTGCCCCGCAATATAATGGTAAAATGAAAATGAAAATAGGATTGAATGAGTAAGTGCCCTGGAGTACAATAATATATTGTTAAGGGGAGGTAATTAATGTCTAATCTGCACAAGGGATGGACAGGTCCTGTGGGATCCATGCCTGGTTCATTTTTATGAATGTCAGCTTGTCCACATTGGCTGTAGACAGGCGGCTGCGTTTGTCTGTAATGACGCCCCCTGCCGTGCTGAATACACGTTCAGACAAAACGCTGGCTGCCGGGCAGGCCAGCACCTCCAAGGCATAAAAGGCTAGCTCTGCCCACATGGACAATTTGGAGACCCAGAAGTTGAATGGGGCCGAACCATCAATCAGTACGTGGAGGGATGTGCACAGGTACTGTTCCACCATGTTAGTGAAATGTTGCCCCCTGCTAACACGTTCCGTATCAGGTGGTGGTGCAGTTAGCTGTGGCGTGGTGACAAAACTTTTCCACATCTCTGCCATGCTAACCCTGCCCTCAGAGGAGCTGGCCGTGACACAGCTGCGTTGGCGACCTCTGCCTTCGCCTTGGGCTTCCACTGGTTCCCCTGTGACATTTGGGAATGCTCTCAGTAGCGCGACTACCAACGTGCGCTTGTACTCGCGCATCTTCCTATCACGCTCCAGTGTAGGAAGTAAGGTGGGCACATTGTCTTTGTACCGGGGATCCAGCAGGGTGGCAACCCAGTAGTCTGCACACGTTAAAATGTGGGCAACTCTGCTGTCATTGCGCAGGCACTCCAGCATGTAGTCGCTCATGTGTGCCAGGCTGCCCAGAGGTAAGGACAAGCTGTCCTCTGTGGGAGGCGTATCGTCATCGTCCTGTGTTTCCCCCCAGCCACGCACCAGTGATGGGCCCGAGCTGCTTTGGGTGCCACCCCGCTGTGAACATGCTTCATCCTCATCCTCCTCCACCTCCTCCTCATCCTCGTCCTCCTCGTCCTCCAGTAGTGGGCCCTGTCTGGCCACATTTGTACCTGGCCTCTGCAGTTGCAAAAAACCTCCCTCTGAGACACTTCGAAGAGACTGGCCTGAAAGTGCTAAAAATGACCCCTCTTCCTCCTCTTCCTCCTGGGCCACCTCCTCTTCCATCATCGCCCTAAGTGTTTTCTCAAGGAGACATAGAAGTGGTATTGTAACGCTGATAACGGCGTCATCGCCACTGGCCATGTTGGTGGAGTACTCGAAACAGCGCAACAGGGCACACAGGTCTCGCATGGAGGCCCAGTCATTGGTTGTGAAGTGGTGCTGTTCCGCAGTGCGACTGACCCGTGCGTGCTGCAGCTGAAACTCCACTATGGCCTGCTGCTGCTCGCACAGTCTGTCCAGCATGTGCAAGGTGGAGTTCCACCTTGTGGGCACATCGCATATGAGGCGGTGAGCGGGAAGGCCGAAGTTACGCTGTAGCGCAGACAGGCGTGCAGCAGCAGGGTGTGAACGCCGGAAGCGCGAACAGACAGCCCGCACTTTATGCAGCAGCTCTGACATGTCGGGGTAGTTGCGAATGAACTTCTGCACCACCAAATTCAGCACATGCGCCAGGCAAGGGATGTGCGTCAAACCGGCTAGTCCCAGAGCTGCAACGAGATTTCGCCCATTATCGCACACCACCAGGCCGGGCTTGAGGCTCACCGGCAGCAACCACTCGTCGGTCTGTTGTTCTATACCCCGCCACAACTCCTGTGCGGTGTGGGGCCTGTCCCCCAAACATATGAGTTTCAGAACGGCCTGCTGACGTTTACCCCGGGCTGTGCTGAAGTTGGTGGTGAAGGTGTGTGGCTGACTGGATGAGCAGGTGGAAGAAGAGGAGGAGGAAGCTGAGTAGGAGGAGACAGGAGGCAAAGAATGTTGCCCTGCGATCCTTGGCGGCGGAAGGACGTGCGCCAAACAGCTCTCCGCCTGGGGCCCAGCCGCCACTACATTTACCCAGTGTGCAGTTAGGGAGATATAGCGTCCCTGGCCGTGCTTACTGGTCCACGTATCTGTGGTTAGGTGGACCTTGCCACAGATGGCGTTGCGCAGTGCACACTTGATTTTATCGGACACTTGGTTGTGCAGGGAAGGCACGGCTCTCTTGGAGAAGTAGTGGCGGCTGGGAACAACATACTGTGGGACAGCAAGCGACATGAGCTGTTTGAAGCTGTCTGTGTCCACCAGCCTAAATGACAGCATTTCATAGGCCAGTAGTTTAGAAATGCTGGCATTCAGGGCCAGGGATCGAGGGTGGCTAGGTGGGAATTTACACTTTCTCTCAAATGTTTGTGAGATGGAGAGCTGAACGCTGCCGTGTGACATGGTTGAGATGCTTGGTGACGCAGGTGGTGGTGTTGGTGGTACATCACATGTTTGCTGGGCGGCAGGTGCCAACGTTCCTCCAGAGGCGGAGGAAGAGGCCGAGGCGGCGGCAGCAGCAGAAGAGGCCGAGGCAGCAGCAGCAGAAGAGGTAGCAGGGGGAGCCTGAGTGAATTCTTTGTTTTTAAGGTGTTTACTCCACTGCAGTTCATGCTTTGCATGCAGGTGCTTGGTCATGCAGGTTGTGCTAAGGTTCAGAACGTTAATGCCTCGCTTCAGGCTCTGATGGCACAGCGTGCAAACCACTCGGGTCTTGACGTCAGCACATTGTTTAAAGAAGTGCCATGCCAGGGAACTCCTTGAAGCTGCCTTTGGGGTGCTCGGTCCCAGATGGCGGCGGTCAGTAGCAGGCGGAGTCTCTTGGCGGCGGGTGTTCTGATTTTGGCCACTGCTCCCTCTTTTGCTACGCTGTTGGCTCGGTCTCACCACTGCCTCTTCCTCCGAACTGTGAAAGTCGGTGGCACGACCTTCCTTCCATGTGGGGTCTAGGACCTCATCGTCCCCTGCATCGTCTTCCACCCAGTCTTGATCCCTGACCTCCTGTTCAGTCTGCACACTGCAGAAAGACGCAGCAGTTGGCACCTGTGTTTCGTCATCATCAGAGACGTGCTGAGGTGGTATTCCCATGTCCTCAACATCAGGAAACATAAGTGGTTGTGCGTTAGTGCATTCTATCTCTTCCACCCCTGGGGAAGGGCTAGGTGGATGCCCTTGGGAAACCCTGGCAGCAGAGTCTTCAAACAGCATAAGAGACTGCTGCATAACTTGAGGCTAAGACAGTTTCCCTGATATGCATGGGGGTGATGTGACAGACTGATGGGCTTGGTTTTCATGCGCCATCTGTGCGCTTTCTGCAGAAGACTGGGTGGGAGATAATGTGAACGTGCTGGATGCACTGTCGGCCATCCAATTGACTAATGCCTGTACCTGCTCAGGCCTTACCATCCTTAGAACGTCATTGGGCCCCACCAAATATCGCTGTAAATTCTGCGGGCTACTGGGACCTGAGGTAGTTGGTTCACTAGGACGTGTGGCTGTGGCAGAACGGCCACGTCCTCTCCCAACACCAGATGGTCCACTAACACCACCACGACCATGTCCACGTCCGCGTCCCTTATTAGATGTTTTTTTTATTGTTCCCGTTCACCACAATTTTGAGAATGGCAAATTTGGAAATACTTTTTCAACCCAGAACAAAAACTGTGCTTTTACGGTCACTACAAATAATTTGACCAGCTAAAACAGTACAGATTTGGTTGAATAGAAATGTGAGGCCTATTTTTTTACGCGCTGTGTGACAGATATACCTTTAATCACAGAATTAGACTTGTATCTGCATGGTAGCGTGTGTGTTAAGTTTTTCTGAATGACACTATCAGCACCTTGAATCTAAGATATCCTTTTTGGGATAGATTTAAAGTAGGCCTGTTATAGCAGAAACTACTTATTTTGAGAATGGCAAATTTGGGAATAGTTTTTCAACCCAGAACAAAAACTGTGCTTTTACGGTCACTACAAATAATTTGACCAGCTAAAACAGTACAGATTTGGTTGAATAGAAATGTGAGTAGAGTTGAGCGAACACCTGGATGTTCGGGTTCGAGAAGTTCGGCCGAACTTCCCGGAAATGTTCGGGTTCGGGATCCGAACCCGACCCGAACTTCGTCCCGAACCCGAACCCCTTTGAAGTCAATGGGGACCCGAACTTTTGGGCACTAAAAAGGCTGTAAAACAGCCCAGGAAAGAGCTAGAGGGCTGCAAAAGGCAGCAACATGTAGGTAAATCCCCTGCAAACAAATGTGGATAGGGAAATGAATTAAAATTAAAATAAAAAAAATAAAAATGACCCAATATCAATTGGACAGAGGTCCCATAGCAGAGAATCTGGCTTCACATCAGCAGAGAATCAGTCTCTTCATGCCATAGCAAAGAATCTGGCTTCATGTCAGCACAGAATCAGTCTCTTCATGCCATAGCAGAGAATCTGGCTTCACGTCAGCACAGAATCAGTCTTCATGTCATAGCAGAGAATCAGGCTTCACGTCACCCACCACTGGAACAGGCCACTGTCACACATTTAGGCCCAGGCACCCAGGCAGAGGAGAGAGGTCCCGTAACAGAGAATCTGGCCTTATGACAGCACAGAATCTGTCTTCATGTCATAGCAGAGAATCAGGCATCACGTCACCCACCACTGGAACAGGCCACTGTCACATATTTAGGCCCAGGCACCCAGGCAGAGGAGAGAGGTCGCGTAACAGAGAATCTGGCTTCATGTCAGCACAGAATAAGTCTTCATGTCATAGCAGAGAATCAGGCATCACGTCACCCACCACTGGAACAGGCCACTGTCACACATTTAGGCCCAGGCACCCAGGCAGAGGAGAGAGGTCCCGTAACAGAGAATCTGGCCTTATGTCAGCGCAGAATCAGTCTTCATGTCATAGCAGAGAATCAGGCATCACGTCACCCACCACTGGAACAGGCCACTGTCACACATTTAGGCCCAGGCACCCAGGCAGAGGAGAGAGGTCCCGTAACAGAGAATCTGGCCTTATGTCAGCGCAGAATCAGTCTTTATATCATAGCAGAGAATCAGGCTTCACGTCACCCACCACTGGAACAGGCCACTGTCACACATTTAGGCCCAGGCACCCAGGCAGAGGAGAGAGGTCCCGTAACAGAGAATCTGGCCTTATGTCAGCGCAGAATCAGTCTTCATGTCATAGCAGAGAATCATGCTTCACGTCACCTACCACTGGAACAGGCCACTGTCACACATTAAGGCCCCGGCACCCAGACAGAGGAGAGGTTCATTCATCTTTGGGTTGCCCCGCAATATAATGGTAAAATGAAATTAAACATAGTATTGAATGAGGAAGTGCCCTGGAGTAGAATAATATATTGTTAAGGGGAGGTAGTTAATATCTAATCTGCACAAGGGATGGACAGGTCCTGTGGGATCCATGCCTGGTTCATTTTTATGAACGTCAGCTTGTCCACATTGGCTGTAGACAGGCGGCTGCGTTTGTCTGTAATGACGCCCCCTGCCGTGCTGAATACACGTTCAGACAAAACGCTGGCCGCCGGGCAGGCCAGCACCTCCAAGGCATAAAAGGCTAGCTCTGGCCACGTGGACAATTTCGAGACCCAGAAGTTGAATGGGGCCGAACCATCAGTCAGTACGTGGAAGGGTGTGCACAGGTACTGTTCCACCATGTTAGTGAAATGTTGCCTCCTGCTAACACGTTCCGTATCAGGTGGTGGTGCACTTAGCTGTGGCGTGTTGACAAAACTTTTCCACATCTCTGCCATGCTAACCCTGCCCTCAGAGGAGCTGGGCGTGACACAGCTGCGTTGGCGACCTCTTGCTCCTCCTCTGCCTTCGCCTTGGGCTTCCACTGGTTCCCCTGTGACATTTGGGAATGCTCTCAGTAGCGCGTCTACCAACGTGCGCTTGTACTCGCGCATCTTCCTATCACGCTCCAGTGTAGGAAGTAAGGTGGGCACATTGTCTTTGTACCGGGGATCCAACAGGGTGGCAACCCAGTAGTCCGCACACGTTAAAATGTGGGCAACTCTGCTGTCGTTGCGCAGGCACTGCAGCATGTAGTCGCTCATGTGTGCCAGGCTGCCCAGAGTTAAGGACAAGCTGTCCTCTGTGGGAGGCGTATCGTCATCGTCCTGTGTTTCCCCCCAGCCACGCACCAGTGATGGGCCCGAGCTGCTTTGGGTGCCACCCCGCTGTGAACATGCTTCATCCTCATCCTCCTCCACCTCCTCCTCATCCTCGTCCTCCTCGTCCTCCAGTAGTGGGCCCTGTCTGGCCACATTTGTACCTGGCCTCTGGTGTTGCAAAAAACCTCCCTCTGAGTCACTTCGAAGAGACTGGCCTGAAAGTACTAAAAATGACCCCTCTTCCTCCTCTTCCTCCTGGGCCACCTCCTCTTCCATCATCGCCCTAAGTGTTTTCTCAAGGAGACATAGAAGTGGTATTGTAACGCTGATAACGGCGTCATCGCCACTGGCCATGTTGGTGGAGTACTCGAAACAGCGCAACAGGGCACACAGGTCTCGCATGGAGGCCCAGTCATTGGTGGTGAAGTGTGTCTGATCCACAGTGCGACTGACCCGTGCGTGCTGCAGCTGAAACTCCACTATGGCCTGCTGCTGCTCGCACAGTCTGTCCAGCATATGCAAGGTGGAGTTCCACCAGGTGGGTACGTCGCATATGAGGCGGTGAGCGGGAAGGCGGAAGTTATGCTGTAGCGCAGACAGGCGAGCAGCGGCAGGGTGTGAACGCCGGAAGCGCGAACAGACGGCCCGCACTTTATGCAGCAGCTCTGACATGTCGGGGTAGTTGCGAATGAACTTCTGCACCACCAAATTCAGCACATGCGCCAGGCAAGGGATGTGCGTCAAACCGGCTAGTCCCAGAGCTGCAACGAAATTTCGCCCATTATCGCACACCACCAGGCCGGGCTTGAGGCTCACCGGCAGCAACCACTCGTCGGTCTGTTGTTCTATACCCCGCCACAACTCCTGTGCGGTGTGGGGCCTGTCCCCCAAACATATGAGTTTCAGAATGGCCTGCTGACGTTTACCCCTGGCTGTGCTGAAGTTGGTGGTGAAGGTGTGTGGCTGACTGGATGAGCAGGTGGAAGAAGAGGAGGAGGAAGCTGAGTAGGAGGAGGAGGAGACAGGAGGCAAAGAATGTTGCCCTGCGATCCTTGGCGGCGGAAGGACGTGCGCCAAACAGCTCTCCGCCTGGGGCCCAGCCGCCACTACATTTATCCAGTGTGCAGTTAGGGAGATATAGCGTCCCTGGCCGTGCTTACTGGTCCACGTATCTGTGGTTAGGTGGACCTTGCCACAGATGGCGTTGCGCAGTGCACACTTGATTTTATCGGACACTTGTTTGTGCAGGAAAGGCACGGCTCTCTTGGAGAAGTAGTGGCGGCTGGGAACAACATACTGTGGGACAGCAAGTGACATGAGCTGTTTGAAGCTGTGTGTGTCCACCAGCCTAAATGACAGCATTTCATAGGCCAGTAGTTTGAAATGCTGGCATTGAGGGCCAGGGATCGAGGGTGGCTAGGTGGAAATTTACGCTTTCTCTCAAATGTTTGTGAGATGGAGAGCTGAACGCTGCTGTGTGACATGGTTGAGATGCTTGGTGACGCAGGTGGTGGTGTTGGTGGTACATCCCATATTTGCTGGGCGGCAGGTGCCAACGTTCCTCCAGAGGCAGAGGAAGAGGCCGAGGCGGCTGCAGCAGCAGCAGAAGAGGCCGAGGCGGCGGCAGCAGCAGAAGAGGCCGAGGCCGCAGCAGCAGAAGAGGCAGCAGAGGGAGCCTGAGTGACTTCCTTGTTTTTAAGGTGTTTACTCCACTGCAGTTCATGCTTTGCATGCAGGTGCCTGGTCATGCAGGTTGTGCTAAGGTTCAGAACGTTAATGCCTCGCTTCAGGCTCTGATGGCACAGCGTGCAAACCACTCGGGTCTTGTCGTCAGCACATTGTTTGAAGAAGTGCCATGCCAGGGAACTCCTTGAAGCTGCCTTTGGGGTGCTCGGTCCCAGATGGCGGCGGTCAGTAGCAAGCGGAGTCTCTTGGCGGCGGGTGTTCTGATTTTGCCCATTGCTCCCTCTTTTGCTACGCTGTTGGCTCGGTCTCACCACTGCCTCTTCCTCCGAACTGTGAAAGTCAGTGGCACGACCTTCATTCTATGTGGGGTCTAGGACCTCATCGTCCATTGCATCGTCTTCCACCCAGTCTTGACCCCTGACCTCCTGTTCAGTCTGCACACTGCAGAAAGACGCAGCAGTTGGCACCTGTGTTTCGTCATCATCAGAGACGTGCTGAGGTGGTATTCCCATGTCCTCATCATCAGGAAACATAAGTGGTTGTGCGTTAGTGCATTCTATCTCTTCCACCCCTGGTGAAGAGCTAGGTGGATGCCCTTGGGAAACCCTGGCAGCAGAGTCTTCAAACAGCATAAGAGACTGCTGCATAACTTGAGGCTCAGACAGTTTCCCTGATATGCATGGGGGTGATGTGACAGACTGATGGGCTTGGTTTTCATGCGCCATCTGTGCGCTTTCTGCAGAAGACTGGGTGGGAGATAATGTGAACGTGCTGGATGCACTGTCGGCCACCCAATTGACTAATGCCTGTACCTGCTCAGGCCTTACCATCCTTAGAACGGCATTGGGCCCCACCAAATATCCCTGTAAATTCTGGCGGCTACTGGGACCTGAGGTAGTTGGTACACTAGGACGTGTGGCCGTGGCAGAATGGCCACGTCCTCTCCCAGCACCAGATGGTCCACTAACACCACCACGACCATGTCCACGTCCGCGTCCGCGTCCCTTATTAGATGTTTTCATCATTGTTCCCGTTCACCACAATTTTGAGAATGGCAAATTTGGGAATAGTTTTTCAACCAAGAAAAAAAAGTGTGCTTTTACGGTCACTACAAATAACTTGACCAGCTAAAACAGTACAGATTTGCTTGAATAGAAATGTGAGACCTGTTTTTTTTTGCACTGTGTGACAGGTTAAGGTTTAATCTCAGAATCAGACTTCTATCTGCACGGTAGCGTGTGTCTTAGGTTTTTCTGAATGACACTATCAGTACCTTCAATGTAAGATATCCTTTTTGGGATAGATTTCAAGTAGGCCTCAAATACCAGAAACTAGTTATTAGGAGAATGGCAAATTTGGGAATAGTTTTTCAACCCAGAAAAAAAAGTGTGCTTTTACGGTCGCTACAAATAACTTGAGCAGCTAAAACAGTACAGGTTTGCTTTAATAGAAATGTGAGACCTGTTTTTTTTTGCACTGTGTGACAGGTTAAGGTTTAATCTCAGAATCAGACTTCTATCTGCACGGTAGCGTGTGTCTTAGGTTTTTCTGAATGACACTATCAGTACCTTCAATGTAAGATATCCTTTTTGGGATAGATTTCAAGTAGGCCTCAAATACCAGAAACTAGTTATTTTGAGAATGGCAAATTTGGGAATAGTTTTTTAACCCAGAAAAAAAATTGTGCTTTTACGGTCACTACAAATAACTTGACCAGCTAAAACAGTACAGATTTGCTTGAATAGAAATGTGAGACCTGTTTTTTTTTGCACTGTGTGACAGGTTAAGGTTTAATCTCAGAATCAGACTTCTATCTGCACGGTAGCATGTGTCTTAGGTTTTTCTGAATGACACTATCAGTACCTTCAATGTAAGATATCCTTTTTTGGGATAGATTTCAAGTAGTCCTCAAATACCAGAAACTAGTTATTTGGAGAATGGCAAATTTGGGAATAGTTTTTCAACCCAGAAAAAAAAGTGTGCTTTTACGGTCACTACAAATAACTTGAGCAGCTAAAACAGTACAGATTTGCTTCAATAGAAATGTGAGACCTGTTTTTTTTTGCACTGTGTGACAGGTTAAGGTTTAATCTCAGAATCAGACTTCTATCTGCACGGTAGCGTGTGTCTTAGGTTTTTCTGAATGACACTATCAGTACCTTCAATGTAAGATATCCTTTTTGGGCTAGATTTCAAGTAGGCCTCAAATACCAGAAACTAGTTATTTGGAGAATGGCAAATTTGGGAATAGTTTTTCAACCCAGAAAAAAAAGTGTGCTTTTACGGTCACTACAAATAACTTGAGCAGCTAAAACAGTACAGATTTCCTTGAATAGAAATATGAGACCTGTTTTTTTTTGCACTGTGTGACAGGTTAAGGTTTAATCTCAGAATCAGACTTCTATCTGCACGGTAGCGTGTGTCTTAGGTTTTTCTGAATGACACTATCAGTACCTTCAATGTAAGATATCCTTTTTGGGATAGATTTCAAGTAGGCCTCAAATACCAGAAACTAGTTATTTGGAGAATGGCAAATTTGGGAATAGTTTTTCAACCCAGAAAAAAAAGTGTGCTTTTACGGTCACTACAAATAACTTGAGCAGCTAAAACAGTACAGATTTGCTTCAATAGAAATGTGAGACCTGTTTTTTTTTGCACTGTGTGACAGGTTAAGGTTTAATCTCAGAATCAGACTTCTATCTGCACGGTAGCGTGTGTCTTAGGTTTTTCTTAATGACACTATCAGCACCTTCAATGTAAGATATCCTTTTTGGGATAGATTTCAAGTAGGCCTCAAATACCAGAAACTAGTTATTTTGAGAATGGCAAATTTGGGAATAGTTTTTCAACCCAGAAAAAAAAGTGTGCTTTTACGGTCACTACAAATAACTTGAGCAGCTAAAACAGTACAGATTTGCTTGAATAGAAATGTGAGACCTGTTTTTTTTTGCACTGTGTGACAGGTTAAGGTTTAATCTCAGAATCAGACTTCTATCTGCACGGTAGCGTGTGTCTTAGGTTTTTCTGAATGACACTATCAGTACCTTCAATGTAAGATATCCTTTTTGGGATAGATTTCAAGTAGGCCTCAAATACCAGAAACTAGTTATTTGGAGAATGGCAAATTTGGGAATAGTTTTTCAACCCAGAAAAAAAAGTGTGCTTTTACGGTCACTACAAATAACTTGAGCAGCTAAAACAGTACAGATTTGCTTCAATAGAAATGTGAGACCTGTTTTTTTTTGCACTGTGTGACAGGTTAAGGTTTAATCTCAGAATCAGACTTCTATCTGCACGGTAGCGTGTGTCTTAGGTTTTTCTGAATGACACTATCAGCACCTTCAATGTAAGATATCCTTTTTGGGATAGATTTCAAGTAGGCCTTAAATACCAGAAACTAGTTATTTTGAGAATGGCAAATTTGGGAATAGTTTTTCAACCCAGAAAAAAAAGTGTGCTTTTACGGTCACTACAAATAACTTGAGCAGCTAAAACAGTACAGATTTGCTTGAATAGAAATGCGAGACCTGTTTTTTTTTGCACTGTGTGACAGGTTAAGTTTAATCTCAGAATCAGACTTCTATCTGCACGGTAGCGTGTGTCTTAGGTTTTTCTGAATGACACTATCAGTACCTTCAATGTAAGATATCCTTTTTGGGATAGATTTCAAGTAGGCCTCAAATACCAGAAACTAGTTATTTGGAGAATGGCAAATTTGGGAATAGTTTTTCAACCCAGAAAAAAAAGTGTGCTTTTACGGTCACTACAAATAACTTGAGCAGCTAAAACAGTACAGATTTGCTTCAATAGAAATGTGAGACCTGTTTTTTTTTGCACTGTGTGACAGGTTAAGGTTTAATCTCAGAATCAGACTTCTATCTGCACGGTAGCGTGTGTCTTAGGTTTTTCTGAATGACACTATCAGCACCTTCAATGTAAGATATCCTTTTTGGGATAGATTTCAAGTAGGCCTCAAATACCAGAAACTAGTTATTTTGAGAATGGCAAATTTGGGAATAGTTTTTCAACCCAGAAAAAAAAGTGTGCTTTTACGGTCACTACAAATAACTTGAGCAGCTAAAACAGTACAGATTTGCTTGAATAGAAATGCGAGACCTGTTTTTTTTTGCACTGTGTGACAGGTTAAGGTTTAATCTCAGAATCAGACTTCTATCTGCACGGTAGCGTGTGTCTTAGGTTTTTCTGAATGACACTATCAGTACCTTCAATGTAAGATATCCTTTTTGGGATAGATTTAAAGTAGGCCTCAAATACCAGAAACTAGTTATTTGAAGAATGGCAAATTTGGGAATAGTTTTTCAACCCAGAAAAAAAAGTGTGCTTTTACGGTCACTACAAATAACTTGAGCAGCTAAAACAGTACAGATTTGCTTGAATAGAAATGTGAGACCTGTTTTTTTTTGCACTGTGTGACAGGTTAAGGTTTAATCTCAGAATCAGACTTCTATCTGCACGGTAGCGTGTGTCTTAGGTTTTTCTGAATGACACTATCAGTACCTTCAATGTAAGATATCCTTTTTGGGATAGATTTCAAGTAGGCCTCAAATACCAGAAACTAGTTATTTGGAGAATGGCAAATTTGGGAATAGTTTTTCAACCCAGAAAAAAAAGTGTGCTTTTACGGTCACTACAAATAACTTGAGCAGCTAAAACAGTACAGATTTGCTTCAATAGAAATGTGAGACCTGTTTTTTTTTGCACTGTGTGACAGGTTAAGGTTTAATCTCAGAATCAGACTTCTATCTGCACGGTAGCGTGTGTCTTAGGTTTTTCTGAATGACACTATCAGCACCTTCAATGTAAGATATCCTTTTTGGGATAGATTTCAAGTAGGCCTCAAATACCAGAAACTAGTTATTTTGAGAATGGCAAATTTGGGAATAGTTTTTCAACCCAGAAAAAAAAGTGTGCTTTTACGGTCACTACAAATAACTTGAGCAGCTAAAACAGTACAGATTTGCTTGAATAGAAATGTGAGACCTGTTTTTTTTTGCACTGTGTGACAGGTTAAGTTTAATCTCAGAATCAGACTTCTATCTGCACGGTAGCGTGTGTCTTAGGTTTTTCTGAATGACACTATCAGTACCTTCAATGTAAGATATCCTTTTTGGGATAGATTTAAAGTAGGCCTCAAATACCAGAAACTAGTTATTTGAAGAATGGCAAATTTGGGAATAGTTTTTCAACCCAGAAAAAAAAGTGTGCTTTTACGGTCACTACAAATAACTTGAGCAGCTAAAACAGTACAGATTTGCTTGAATAGAAATGTGAGACCTGTTTTTTTTTGCACTGTGTGACAGGTTAAGGTTTAATCTCAGAATCAGACTTCTATCTGCACGGTAGCGTGTGTCTTAGGTTTTTCTGAATGACACTATCAGTACCTTCAATGTAAGATATCCTTTTTGGGATAGATTTCAAGTAGGCCTCAAATACCAGAAACTAGTTATTTGGAGAATGGCAAATTTGGGAATAGTTTTTCAACCCAGAAAAAAAAGTGTGCTTTTACGGTCACTACAAATAACTTGAGCAGCTAAAACAGTACAGATTTGCTTGAATAGAAATGTGAGACCTGTTTTTTTTTGCACTGTGTGACAGGTTAAGGTTTAATCTCAGAATCAGACTTCTATCTGCACGGTAGCGTGTGTCTTAGGTTTTTCTGAATGACACTATCAGTACCTTCAATGTAAGATATCCTTTTTGGGATAGATTTCAAGTAGGCCTCAAATACCAGAAACTAGTTATTTTGAGAATGGCAAATTTGGGAATAGTTTTTCAACCCAGAAAAAAAAGTGTGCTTTTACGGTCACTACAAATAACTTGAGCAGCTAAAACAGTACAGATTTGCTTGAATAGAAATGTGAGACCTGTTTTTTTTTGCACTGTGTGACAGGTTAAGGTTTAATCTCAGAATCAGACTTCTATCTGCACGGTAGCGTGTGTCTTAGGTTTTTCTGAATGACACTATCAGTACCTTCAATGTAAGATATCCTTTTTGGGATAGATTTCAAGTAGGCCTCAAATACCAGAAACTAGTTATTTGAGAATGGCAAATTTGGGAATAGTTTTTCAACCCAGAAAAAAAAGTGTGCTTTTACGGTCACTACAAATAACTTGAGCAGCTAAAACAGTACAGATTTGCTTGAATAGAAATGTGAGACCTGTTTTTTTTTGCACTGTGTGACAGGTTAAGGTTTAATCTCAGAATCAGACTTCTATCTGCACGGTAGCGTGTGTCTTAGGTTTTTCTGAATGACACTATCAGTACCTTCAATGTAAGATATCCTTTTTGGGATAGATTTCAAGTAGGCCTCAAATACCAGAAACTAGTTATTTGGAGAATGGCAAATTTGGGAATAGTTTTTCAACCCAGAAAAAAAAGTGTGCTTTTACGGTCACTACAAATAACTTGAGCAGCTAAAACAGTACAGATTTGCTTGAATAGAAATGTGAGACCTGTTTTTTTTTGCACTGTGTGACAGGTTAAGGTTTAATCTCAGAATCAGACTTCTATCTGCACGGTAGCGTGTGTCTTAGGTTTTTCTGAATGACACTATCAGTACCTTCAATGTAAGATATCCTTTTTGGGATAGATTTCAAGTAGGCCTCAAATACCAGAAACTAGTTATTTGGAGAATGGCAAATTTGGGAATAGTTTTTCAACCCAGAAAAAAAAGTGTGCTTTTACGGTCACTACAAATAACTTGAGCAGCTAAAACAGTACAGATTTGCTTGAATAGAAATGTGAGACCTGTTTTTTTTTGCACTGTGTGACAGGTTAAGGTTTAATCTCAGAATCAGACTTCTATCTGCACGGTAGCGTGTGTCTTAGGTTTTTCTGAATGACACTATCAGTACCTTCAATGTAAGATATCCTTTTTGGGATAGATTTCAAGTAGGCCTCAAATACCAGAAACTAGTTATTTGGAGAATGGCAAATTTGGGAATAGTTTTTCAACCCAGAAAAAAAAGTGTGCTTTTACGGTCACTACAAATAACTTGAGCAGCTAAAACAGTACAGATTTGCTTGAATAGAAATGTGAGACCTGTTTTTTTTTGCACTGTGTGACAGGTTAAGGTTTAATCTCAGAATCAGACTTCTATCTGCACGGTAGCGCGTGTCTTAGGTTTTTCTGAATGACACTATCAGTACCTTCAATGTAAGATATCCTTTTTGGGATAGATTTCAAGTAGGCCTCAAATACCAGAAACTAGTTATTTGGAGAATGGCAAATTTGGGAATAGTTTTTCAACCCAGAAAAAAAAGTGTGCTTTTACGGTCACTACAAATAACTTGAGCAGCTAAAACAGTACAGATTTGCTTGAATAGAAATGTGAGACCTGTTTTTTTTTGCACTGTGTGACAGGTTAAGGTTTAATCTCAGAATCAGACTTCTATCTGCACGGTAGCGTGTGTCTTAGGTTTTTCTGAATGACACTATCAGTACCTTCAATGTAAGATATCCTTTTTGGGATAGATTTCAAGTAGGCCTCAAATACCAGAAACTAGTTATTTGGAGAATGGCAAATTTGGGAATAGTTTTTCAACCCAGAAAAAAAAGTGTGCTTTTACGGTCACTACAAATAACTTGAGCAGCTAAAACAGTACAGATTTGCTTGAATAGAAATGTGAGACCTGTTTTTTTTTGCACTGTGTGACAGGTTAAGGTTTAATCTCAGAATCAGACTTCTATCTGCACGGTAGCGTGTGTCTTAGGTTTTTCTGAATGACACTATCAGTACCTTCAATGTAAGATATCCTTTTTGGGATAGATTTCAAGTAGGCCTCAAATACCAGAAACTAGTTATTTTGAGAATGGCAAATTTGGGAATAGTTTTTCAACCCAGAAAAAAAAGTGTGCTTTTACGGTCACTACAAATAACTTGAGCAGCTAAAACAGTACAGATTTGCTTGAATAGAAATGTGAGACCTGTTTTTTTTTGCACTGTGTGACAGGTTAAGGTTTAATCTCAGAATCAGACTTCTATCTGCACGGTAGCGTGTGTCTTAGGTTTTTCTGAATGACACTATCAGTACCTTCAATGTAAGATATCCTTTTTGGGATAGATTTCAAGTAGGCCTCAAATACCAGAAACTAGTTATTTGGAGAATGGCAAATTTGGGAATAGTTTTTCAACCCAGAAAAAAAAGTGTGCTTTTACGGTCACTACAAATAACTTGAGCAGCTAAAACAGTACAGATTTGCTTGAATAGAAATGTGAGACCTGTTTTTTTTTGCACTGTGTGACAGGTTAAGGTTTAATCTCAGAATCAGACTTCTATCTGCACGGTAGCGTGTGTCTTAGGTTTTTCTGAATGACACTATCAGTACCTTCAATGTAAGATATCCTTTTTGGGATAGATTTCAAGTAGGCCTCAAATACCAGAAACTAGTTATTTGGAGAATGGCAAATTTGGGAATAGTTTTTCAACCCAGAAAAAAAAGTGTGCTTTTACGGTCACTACAAATAACTTGAGCAGCTAAAACAGTACAGATTTGCTTGAATAGAAATGTGAGACCTGTTTTTTTTTGCACTGTGTGACAGGTTAAGGTTTAATCTCAGAATCAGACTTCTATCTGCACGGTAGCGTGTGTCTTAGGTTTTTCTGAATGACACTATCAGTACCTTCAATGTAAGATATCCTTTTTGGGATAGATTTCAAGTAGGCCTCAAATACCAGAAACTAGTTATTTGGAGAATGGCAAATTTGGGAATAGTTTTTCAACCCAGAAAAAAAAGTGTGCTTTTACGGTCACTACAAATAACTTGAGCAGCTAAAACAGTACAGATTTGCTTGAATAGAAATGTGAGACCTGTTTTTTTTTGCACTGTGTGACAGGTTAAGGTTTAATCTCAGAATCAGACTTCTATCTGCACGGTAGCGTGTGTCTTAGGTTTTTCTGAATGACACTATCAGTACCTTCAATGTAAGATATCCTTTTTGGGATAGATTTCAAGTAGGCCTCAAATACCAGAAACTAGTTATTTGAGAATGGCAAATTTGGGAATAGTTTTTCAACCCAGAAAAAAAAGTGTGCTTTTACGGTCACTACAAATAACTTGAGCAGCTAAAACAGTACAGATTTGCTTGAATAGAAATGTGAGACCTGTTTTTTTTTGCACTGTGTGACAGGTTAAGGTTTAATCTCAGAATCAGACTTCTATCTGCACGGTAGCGTGTGTCTTAGGTTTTTCTGAATGACACTATCAGTACCTTCAATGTAAGATATCCTTTTTGGGATAGATTTCAAGTAGGCCTCAAATACCAGAAACTAGTTATTTGGAGAATGGCAAATTTGGGAATAGTTTTTCAACCCAGAAAAAAAAGTGTGCTTTTACGGTCACTACAAATAACTTGAGCAGCTAAAACAGTACAGATTTGCTTGAATAGAAATGTGAGACCTGTTTTTTTTTGCACTGTGTGACAGGTTAAGGTTTAATCTCAGAATCAGACTTCTATCTGCACGGTAGCTTGTGTCTTAGGTTTTTCTGAATGACACTATCAGTACCTTCAATGTAAGATATCCTTTTTGGGATAGATTTCAAGTAGGCCTCAAATACCAGAAACTAGTTATTTGGAGAATGGCAAATTTGGGAATAGTTTTTCAACCCAGAAAAAAAAGTGTGCTTTTACGGTCACTACAAATAACTTGAGCAGCTAAAACAGTACAGATTTGCTTGAATAGAAATGTGAGACCTGTTTTTTTTTGCACTGTGTGACAGGTTAAGGTTTAATCTCAGAATCAGACTTCTATCTGCACGGTAGCGTGTGTCTTAGGTTTTTCTGAATGACACTATCAGTACCTTCAATGTAAGATATCCTTTTTGGGATAGATTTCAAGTAGGCCTCAAATACCAGAAACTAGTTATTTGGAGAATGGCAAATTTGGGAATAGTTTTTCAACCCAGAAAAAAAAGTGTGCTTTTACGGTCGCTACAAATAACTTGAGCAGCTAAAACAGTACAGATTTGCTTGAATAGAAATGTGAGACCTGTTTTTTTTTGCACTGTGTGACAGGTTAAGGTTTAATCTCAGAATCAGACTTCTATCTGCACGGTAGCTTGTGTCTTAGGTTTTTCTGAATGACACTATCAGTACCTTCAATGTAAGATATCCTTTTTGGGATAGATTTCAAGTAGGCCTCAAATACCAGAAACTAGTTATTTGGAGAATGGCAAATTTGGGAATAGTTTTTCAACCCAGAAAAAAAAGTGTGCTTTTACGGTCGCTACAAATAACTTGAGCAGCTAAAACAGTACAGATTTGCTTGAATAGAAATGTGAGACCTGTTTTTTTTTGCACTGTGTGACAGGTTAAGGTTTAATCTCAGAATCAGACTTCTATCTGCACGGTAGCGTGTGTCTTAGGTTTTTCTGAATGACACTATCAGTACCTTCAATGTAAGATATCCTTTTTGGGATAGATTTCAAGTAGGCCTCAAATACCAGAAACTAGTTATTTGGAGAATGGCAAATTTGGGAATAGTTTTTCAACCCAGAAAAAAAAGTGTGCTTTTACGGTCACTACAAATAACTTGAGCAGCTAAAACAGTACAGATTTGCTTGAATAGAAATGTGAGACCTGTTTTTTTTTGCACTGTGTGACAGGTTAAGGTTTAATCTCAGAATCAGACTTCTATCTGCACGGTAGCGTGTGTCTTAGGTTTTTCTGAATGACACTATCAGTACCTTCAATGTAAGATATCCTTTTTGGGATAGATTTCAAGTAGGCCTCAAATACCAGAAACTAGTTATTTGGAGAATGGCAAATTTGGGAATAGTTTTTCAACCCAGAAAAAAAAGTGTGCTTTTACGGTCACTACAAATAACTTGAGCAGCTAAAACAGTACAGATTTGCTTGAATAGAAATGTGAGACCTGTTTTTTTTTGCACTGTGTGACAGGTTAAGGTTTAATCTCAGAATCAGACTTCTATCTGCACGGTAGCGTGTGTCTTAGGTTTTTCTGAATGACACTATCAGTACCTTCAATGTAAGATATCCTTTTTGGGATAGATTTCAAGTAGGCCTCAAATACCAGAAACTAGTTATTTGGAGAATGGCAAATTTGGGAATAGTTTTTCAACCCAGAAAAAAAAGTGTGCTTTTACGGTCACTACAAATAACTTGAGCAGCTAAAACAGTACAGATTTGCTTGAATAGAAATGTGAGACCTGTTTTTTTTTGCACTGTGTGACAGGTTAAGGTTTAATCTCAGAATCAGACTTCTATCTGCACGGTAGCGTGTGTCTTAGGTTTTTCTGAATGACACTATCAGTACCTTCAATGTAAGATATCCTTTTTGGGATAGATTTCAAGTAGGCCTCAAATACCAGAAACTAGTTATTTGGAGAATGGCAAATTTGGGAATAGTTTTTCAACCCAGAAAAAAAAGTGTGCTTTTACGGTCACTACAAATAACTTGAGCAGCTAAAACAGTACAGATTTGCTTGAAGAGAAATGTGAGACCTGTTTTTTTTTGCACTGTGTGACAGGTTAAGGTTTAATCTCAGAATCAGACTTCTATCTGCACGGTAGCGTGTGTCTTAGGTTTTTCTGAATGACACTATCAGTACCTTCAATGTAAGATATCCTTTTTGGGATAGATTTCAAGTAGGCCTCAAATACCAGAAACTAGTTATTTTGAGAATGGCAAATTTGGGAATAGTTTTTCAACCCAGAAAAAAAAGTGTGCTTTTACGGTCACTACAAATAACTTGAGCAGCTAAAACAGTACAGATTTGCTTGAATAGAAATGTGAGACCTGTTTTTTTTTGCACTGTGTGACAGGTTAAGGTTTAATCTCAGAATCAGACTTCTATCTGCACGGTAGCGTGTGTCTTAGGTTTTTCTGAATGACACTATCAGTACCTTCAATGTAAGATATCCTTTTTGGGATAGATTTCAAGTAGGCCTCAAATACCAGAAACTAGTTATTTGAGAATGGCAAATTTGGGAATAGTTTTTCAACCCAGAAAAAAAAGTGTGCTTTTACGGTCACTACAAATAACTTGAGCAGCTAAAACAGTACAGATTTGCTTGAATAGAAATGTGAGACCTGTTTTTTTTTGCACTGTGTGACAGGTTAAGGTTTAATCTCAGAATCAGACTTCTATCTGCACGGTAGCGTGTGTCTTAGATTTTTCTGAATGACACTATCAGTACCTTCAATGTAAGATATCCTTTTTGGGATAGATTTCAAGTAGGCCTCAAATACCAGAAACTAGTTATTTGGAGAATGGCAAATTTGGGAATAGTTTTTCAACCCAGAAAAAAAAGTGTGCTTTTACGGTCACTACAAATAACTTGAGCAGCTAAAACAGTACAGATTTGCTTGAATAGAAATGTGAGACCTGTTTTTTTTTGCACTGTGTGACAGGTTAAGGTTTAATCTCAGAATCAGACTTCTATCTGCACGGTAGCGTGTGTCTTAGGTTTTTCTGAATGACACTATCAGTACCTTCAATGTAAGATATCCTTTTTGGGATAGATTTCAAGTAGGCCTCAAATACCAGAAACTAGTTATTTGGAGAATGGCAAATTTGGGAATAGTTTTTCAACCCAGAAAAAAAAGTGTGCTTTTACGGTCGCTACAAATAACTTGAGCAGCTAAAACAGTACAGATTTGCTTGAATAGAAATGTGAGACCTGTTTTTTTTTGCACTGTGTGACAGGTTAAGGTTTAATCTCAGAATCAGACTTCTATCTGCACGGTAGCGTGTGTCTTAGGTTTTTCTGAATGACACTATCAGTACCTTCAATGTAAGATATCCTTTTTGGGATAGATTTCAAGTAGGCCTCAAATACCAGAAACTAGTTATTTGGAGAATGGCAAATTTGGGAATAGTTTTTCAACCCAGAAAAAAAAGTGT
The DNA here is from genome assembly GCF_905171765.1 of Bufo bufo. Taxonomy (NCBI): domain Eukaryota; kingdom Metazoa; phylum Chordata; class Amphibia; order Anura; family Bufonidae; genus Bufo; species Bufo bufo. The sequence goes on along the minus strand of NC_053395.1, from coordinate 151,310,053 downwards.
GCTTTTACGGTCACTACAAATAACTTGAGCAGCTAAAACAGTACAGATTTGCTTGAATAGAAATGTGAGACCTGTTTTTTTTTGCACTGTGTGACAGGTTAAGGTTTAATCTCAGAATCAGACTTCTATCTGCACGGTAGCGTGTGTCTTAGGTTTTTCTGAATGACACTATCAGTACCTTCAATGTAAGATATCCTTTTTGGGATAGATTTCAAGTAGGCCTCAAATACCAGAAACTAGTTATTTTGAGAATGGCAAATTTGGGAATAGTTTTTCAACCCAGAAAAAAAAGTGTGCTTTTACGGTCACTACAAATAACTTGAGCAGCTAAAACAGTACAGATTTGCTTGAATAGAAATGTGAGACCTGTTTTTTTTTGCACTGTGTGACAGGTTAAGGTTTAATCTCAGAATCAGACTTCTATCTGCACGGTAGCGTGTGTCTTAGGTTTTTCTGAATGACACTATCAGTACCTTCAATGTAAGATATCCTTTTTGGGATAGATTTCAAGTAGGCCTCAAATACCAGAAACTAGTTATTTGGAGAATGGCAAATTTGGGAATAGTTTTTCAACCCAGAAAAAAAAGTGTGCTTTTACGGTCACTACAAATAACTTGAGCAGCTAAAACAGTACAGATTTGCTTGAATAGAAATGTGAGACCTGTTTTTTTTTGCACTGTGTGACAGGTTAAGGTTTAATCTCAGAATCAGACTTCTATCTGCACGGTAGCGTGTGTCTTAGGTTTTTCTGAATGACACTATCAGTACCTTCAATGTAAGATATCCTTTTTGGGATAGATTTCAAGTAGGCCTCAAATACCAGAAACTAGTTATTTTGAGAATGGCAAATTTGGGAATAGTTTTTCAACCCAGAAAAAAAAGTGTGCTTTTACGGTCGCTACAAATAACTTGACCAGCTAAAACAGTACAGATTTGCTTGAATAGAAATGTGAGACCTGTTTTTTTTTGCACTGTGTCACAGGTTAAGGTTTAATCTCAGAATCAGACTTCTATCTGCACGGTAGCGTGTGTCTTAGGTTTTTCTGAATGACACTATCAGTACCTTCAATGTAAGATATCCTTTTTGGGATAGATTTCAAGTAGGCCTCAAATACCAGAAACTAGTTATTTGGAGAATGGCAAATTTGGGAATAGTTTTTCAACCCAGAAAAAAAAGTGTGCTTTTACGGTCACTACAAATAACTTGAGCAGCTAAAACAGTACAGATTTGCTTGAATAGAAATGTGAGACCTGTTTTTTTTTGCACTGTGTGACAGGTTAAGGTTTAATCTCAGAATCAGACTTCTATCTGCACGGTAGCGTGTGTCTTAGGTTTTTCTGAATGACACTATCAGTACCTTCAATGTAAGATATCCTTTTTGGGATAGATTTCAAGTAGGCCTCAAATACCAGAAACTAGTTATTTTGAGAATGGCAAATTTGGGAATAGTTTTTCAACCCAGAAAAAAAAGTGTGCTTTTACGGTCACTACAAATAACTTGAGCAGCTAAAACAGTACAGATTTGCTTGAATAGAAATGCGAGACCTGTTTTTTTTTGCACTGTGTGACAGGTTAAGTTTAATCTCAGAATCAGACTTCTATCTGCACGGTAGCGTGTGTCTTAGGTTTTTCTGAATGACACTATCAGTACCTTCAATGTAAGATATCCTTTTTGGGATAGATTTAAAGTAGGCCTCAAATACCAGAAACTAGTTATTTGAAGAATGGCAAATTTGGGAATAGTTTTTCAACCCAGAAAAAAAAGTGTGCTTTTACGGTCACTACAAATAACTTGAGCAGCTAAAACAGTATAGATTTGCTTGAATAGAAATGTGAGACCTGTTTTTTTTTGCACTGTGTGACAGGTTAAGGTTTCATCTCAGAATCAGACTTCTATCTGCATGGTAGCGTGTGTCTTAGGTTTTTCTGAATGACACTATCAGTACCTTCAATGTAAGATATCCTTTTTGGTATAGATTTCAAGTAGGCCTCAAATACCAGAAACTAGTTATTTTGAGAATGGCAAATTTGGGAATAGTTTTTCAACGCAGAAAAAAAAGTGTGCTTTTACGGTCGCTACAAATAACTTGACCAGCTAAAACAGTACAGATTTACTTGAATAGAAATATGAGACCTGTTTTTTTTTGCACTGTGTGACAGGTTAAGGTTTAATCTCAGAATCAGACTTCTATCTGCACGGTAGCGTGTGTCTTAGGTTTTTCTGAATGACACTATCAGTACCTTCACTGTAAGATATCCTTTTTGGGATAGATTTCAAGTAGGCCTCAAATACCAGAAACTAGTTATTAGGAGAATGGCAAATTTGGGAATAGTTTTTCAACCCAGAAAAAAAAGTGTGCTTTTACGGTCACTACAAATAACTTGAGCAGCTAAAACAGTACAGATTTGCTTGAATAGAAATGTGAGACCTGTTTTTTTTTGCACTGTGTGACAGGTTAAGGTTTAATCTCAGAATCAGACTTCTATCTGCACGGTAGCGTGTGTCTTAGGTTTTTCTGAATGACACTATCAGTACCTTCAATGTAAGATATCCTTTTTGAGATAGATTTCAAGTAGGCCTCAAATACCAGAAACTAGTTATTTGGAGAATGGCAAATTTGGGAATAGTTTTTCAACCCAGAAAAAAAAGTGTGCTTTTACGGTCACTACAAATAACTTGAGCAGCTAAAACAGTACAGATTTGCATGAATAGAAATGTGAGACCTGTTTTTTTTTGCACTGTGTGACAGGTTAAGGTTTAATCTCAGAATCAGACTTCTATCTGCACGGTAGCGTGTGTCTTAGGTTTTTCTGAATGACACTATCAGTACCTTCAATGTAAGATATCCTTTTTGGGATAGATTTCAAGTAGGCCTCAAATACCAGAAACTAGTTATTAGGAGAATGGCAAATTTGGGAATAGTTTTTCAACCCAGAAAAAAAAGTGTGCTTTTACGGTCACTACAAATAACTTGAGCAGCTAAAACAGTACAGATTTGCTTGAATAGAAATGTGAGACCTGTTTTTTTTTGCACTGTGTGACAGGTTAAGGTTTAATCTCAGAATCAGACTTCTATCTGCACGGTAGCGTGTGTCTTAGGTTTTTCTGAATGACACTATCAGTACCTTCAATGTAAGATATCCTTTTTGAGATAGATTTCAAGTAGGCCTCAAATACCAGAAACTAGTTATTTGGAGAATGGCAAATTTGGGAATAGTTTTTCAACCCAGAAAAAAAAGTGTGCTTTTACGGTCACTACAAATAACTTGAGCAGCTAAAACAGTACAGATTTGCATGAATAGAAATGTGAGACCTGTTTTTTTTTGCACTGTGTGACAGGTTAAGGTTTAATCTCAGAATCAGACTTCTATCTGCACGGTAGCGTGTGTCTTAGGTTTTTCTGAATGACACTATCAGTACCTTCAATGTAAGATATCCTTTTTGGGATAGATTTCAAGTAGGCCTCAAATACCAGAAACTAGTTATTTGGAGAATGGCAAATTTGGGAATAGTTTTTCAACCCAGAAAAAAAAGTGTGCTTTTACGGTCGCTACAAATAACTTGACCAGCTAAAACAGTACAGATTTTCTTGAATAGAAATGTGAGACCTGTTTTTTTTTGCACTGTGTGACAGGTTAAGGTTTAATCTCAGAATCAGACTTCTATCTGCACGGTAGCGTGTGTCTTAGGTTTTTCTGAATGACACTATCAGTACCTTCAATGTAAGATATCCTTTTTGGGATAGATTTCAAGTAGGCCTCAAATACCAGAAACTAGTTATTTGGAGAATGGCAAATTTGGGAATAGTTTTTCAACCCAGAAAAAAAAGTGTGCTTTTACGGTCACTACAAATAACTTGAGCAGCTAAAACAGTACAGATTTGCTTGAATAGAAATGTGAGACCTGTTTTTTTTTGCACTGTGTGACAGGTTAAGGTTTAATCTCAGAATCAGACTTCTATCTGCACGGTAGCGTGTGTCTTAGGTTTTTCTGAATGACACTATCAGTACCTTCAATGTAAGATATCCTTTTTGGGATAGATTTCAAGTAGGCCTCAAATACCAGAAACTAGTTATTTTGAGAATGGCAAATTTGGGAATAGTTTTTCAACCCAGAAAAAAAAGTGTGCTTTTACGGTCGCTACAAATAACTTGACCAGCTAAAACAGTACAGATTTGCTTGAATAGAAATGTGAGACCTGTTTTTTTTTGCACTGTGTCACAGGTTAAGGTTTAATCTCAGAATCAGACTTCTATCTGCACGGTAGCGTGTGTCTTAGGTTTTTCTGAATGACACTATCAGTACCTTCAATGTAAGATATCCTTTTTGGGATAGATTTCAAGTAGGCCTCAAATACCAGAAACTAGTTATTTGGAGAATGGCAAATTTGGGAATAGTTTTTCAACCCAGAAAAAAAAGTGTGCTTTTACGGTCACTACAAATAACTTGAGCAGCTAAAACAGTACAGATTTGCTTGAATAGAAATGTGAGACCTGTTTTTTTTTGCACTGTGTGACAGGTTAAGGTTTCATCTCAGAATCAGACTTCTATCTGCACGGTAGCGTGTGTCTTAGGTTTTTCTGAATGACACTATCAGTACCTTCAATGTAAGATATCCTTTTTGGGATAGATTTCAAGTAGGCCTCAAATACCAGAAACTAGTTATTTGGAGAATGGCAAATTTGGGAATAGTTTTTCAACCCAGAAAAAAAAGTGTGCTTTTACGGTCACTACAAATAACTTGAGCAGCTAAAACAGTACAGATTTGCTTGAATAGAAATGTGAGACCTGTTTTTTTTTGCACTGTGTGACAGGTTAAGGTTTAATCTCAGAATCAGACTTCTATCTGCACGGTAGCGTGTGTCTTAGGTTTTTCTGAATGACACTATCAGTACCTTCAATGTAAGATATCCTTTTTGGGATAGATTTCAAGTAGGCCTCAAATACCAGAAACTAGTTATTTGGAGAATGGCAAATTTGGGAATAGTTTTTCAACCCAGAAAAAAAAGTGTGCTTTTACGGTCACTACAAATAACTTGAGCAGCTAAAACAGTACAGATTTGCTTGAATAGAAATGTGAGACCTGTTTTTTTTTGCACTGTGTGACAGGTTAAGGTTTAATCTCAGAATCAGACTTCTATCTGCACGGTAGCGTGTGTCTTAGGTTTTTCTGAATGACACTATCAGTACCTTCAATGTAAGATATCCTTTTTGGGATAGATTTCAAGTAGGCCTCAAATACCAGAAACTAGTTATTTTGAGAATGGCAAATTTGGGAATAGTTTTTCAACCCAGAAAAAAAAGTGTGCTTTTACGGTCGCTACAAATAACTTGACCAGCTAAAACAGTACAGATTTGCTTGAATAGAAATGTGAGACCTGTTTTTTTTTGCACTGTGTCACAGGTTAAGGTTTAATCTCAGAATCAGACTTCTATCTGCACGGTAGCGTGTGTCTTAGGTTTTTCTGAATGACACTATCAGTACCTTCAATGTAAGATATCCTTTTTGGGATAGATTTCAAGTAGGCCTCAAATACCAGAAACTAGTTATTTGGAGAATGGCAAATTTGGGAATAGTTTTTCAACCCAGAAAAAAAAGTGTGCTTTTACGGTCGCTACAAATAACTTGACCAGCTAAAACAGTACAGATTTACTTGAATAGAAATATGAGACCTGTTTTTTTTTGCACTGTGTGACAGGTTAAGGTTTAATCTCAGAATCAGACTTCTATCTGCACGGTAGCGTGTGTCTTAGGTTTTTCTGAATGACACTATCAGTACCTTCACTGTAAGATATCCTTTTTGGGATAGATTTCAAGTAGGCCTCAAATACCAGAAACTAGTTATTAGGAGAATGGCAAATTTGGGAATAGTTTTTCAACCCAGAAAAAAAAGTGTGCTTTTACGGTCACTACAAATAACTTGAGCAGCTAAAACAGTACAGATTTGCTTGAATAGAAATGTGAGACCTGTTTTTTTTTGCACTGTGTGACAGGTTAAGGTTTAATCTCAGAATCAGACTTCTATCTGCACGGTAGCGTGTGTCTTAGGTTTTTCTGAATGACACTATCAGTACCTTCAATGTAAGATATCCTTTTTGGGATAGATTTCAAGTAGGCCTCAAATACCAGAAACTAGTTATTTGGAGAATGGCAAATTTGGGAATAGTTTTTCAACCCAGAAAAAAAAGTGTGCTTTTACGGTCGCTACAAATAACTTGACCAGCTAAAACAGTACAGATTTTCTTGAATAGAAATGTGAGACCTGTTTTTTTTTGCACTGTGTGACAGGTTAAGGTTTAATCTCAGAATCAGACTTCTATCTGCACGGTAGCGTGTGTCTTAGGTTTTTCTGAATGACACTATCAGTACCTTCAATGTAAGATATCCTTTTTGGGATAGATTTAAAGTAGGCCTCAAATACCAGAAACTAGTTATTTGGAGAATGGCAAATTTGGGAATAGTTTTTCAACCCAGAAAAAAAAGTGTGCTTTTACGGTCACTACAAATAACTTGAGCAGCTAAAACAGTACAGATTTGCTTGAATAGAAATGTGAGACCTGTTTTTTTTTGCACTGTGTGACAGGTTAAGGTTTAATCTCAGAATCAGACTTCTATCTGCACGGTAGCGTGTGTCTTAGGTTTTTCTGAATGACACTATCAGCACCTTCAATGTAAGATATCCTTTTTGGGATAGATTTCAAGTAGGCCTCAAATACCAGAAACTAGTTATTTTGAGAATGGCAAATTTGGGAATAGTTTTTCAACCCAGAAAAAAAAGTGTGCTTTTACGGTCACTACAAATAACTTGAGCAGCTAAAACAGTACAGATTTGCTTGAATAGAAATGCGAGACCTGTTTTTTTTTGCACTGTGTGACAGGTTAAGTTTAATCTCAGAATCATACTTCTATCTGCACGGTAGCGTGTGTCTTAGGTTTTTCTGAATGACACTATCAGTACCTTCAATGTAAGATATCCTTTTTGGGATAGATTTAAAGTAGGCCTCAAATACCAGAAACTAGTTATTTGAAGAATGGCATATTTGGGAATAGTTTTTCAACCCAGAAAAAAAAGTGTGCTTTTACGGTCACTACAAATAACTTGAGCAGCTAAAACAGTACAGATTTGCTTGAATAGAAATGTGAGACCTGTTTTTTTTTGCACTGTGTGACAGGTTAAGGTTTCATCTCAGAATCAGACTTCTATCTGCACGGTAGCGTGTGTCTTAGGTTTTTCTGAATGACACTATCAGTACCTTCAATGTAAGATATCCTTTTTGGTATAGATTTCAAGTAGGCCTCAAATACCAGAAACTAGTTATTTGGAGAATGGCAAATTTGGGAATAGTTTTTCAACCCAGAAAAAAAAGTGTGCTTTTACGGTCACTACAAATAACTTGAGCAGCTAAAACAGTACAGATTTGCTTGAATAGAAATGTGAGACCTGTTTTTTTTTGCACTGTGTGACAGGTTAAGGTTTAATCTCAGAATCAGACTTCTATCTGCACGGTAGCGTGTGTCTTAGGTTTTTCTGAATGACACTATCAGTACCTTCAATGTAAGATATCCTTTTTGGGATAGATTTCAAGTAGGCCTCAAATACCAGAAACTAGTTATTTGGAGAATGGCAAATTTGGGAATAGTTTTTCAACCCAGAAAAAAAAGTGTGCTTTTACGGTCACTACAAATAACTTGAGCAGCTAAAACAGTACAGATTTGCTTGAATAGAAATGTGAGACCTGTTTTTTTTTGCACTGTGTGACAGGTTAAGGTTTAATCTCAGAATCAGACTTCTATCTGCACGGTAGCGTGTGTCTTAGGTTTTTCTGAATGACACTATCAGTACCTTCAATGTAAGATATCCTTTTTGGGATAGATTTCAAGTAGGCCTCAAATACCAGAAACTAGTTATTTGGAGAATGGCAAATTTGGGAATAGTTTTTCAACCCAGAAAAAAAAGTGTGCTTTTACGGTCGCTACAAATAACTTGACCAGCTAAAACAGTACAGATTTTCTTGAATAGAAATGTAAGACCTGTTTTTTTTTGCACTGTGTGACAGGTTAAGGTTTAATCTCAGAATCAGACTTCTATCTGCACGGTAGCGTGTGTCTTAGGTTTTTCTGAATGACACTATCAGCACCTTCAATGTAAGATATCCTTTTTGGGATAGATTTCAAGTAGGCCTCAAATACCAGAAACTAGTTATTTTGAGAATGGCAAATTTGGGAATAGTTTTTCAACCCAGAAAAAAAAGTGTGCTTTTACGGTCACTACAAATAACTTGAGCAGCTAAAACAGTACAGATTTGCTTGAATAGAATTGCGAGACCTGTTTTTTTTTGCACTGTGTGACAGGTTAAGTTTAATCTCAGAATCAGACTTCTATCTGCACGGTAGCGTGTGTCTTAGGTTTTTCTGAATGACACTATCAGTACCTTCAATGTAAGATATCCTTTTTGGGATAGATTTCAAGTAGGCCTCAAATACCAGAAACTAGTTATTTGGAGAATGGCAAATTTGGGAATAGTTTTTCAACCCAGAAAAAAAAGTGTGCTTTTACGGTCGCTACAAATAACTTGACCAGCTAAAACAGTACAGATTTTCTTGAATAGAAATGTAAGACCTGTTTTTTTTTGCACTGTGTGACAGGTTAAGGTTTAATCTCAGAATCAGACTTCTATCTGCACGGTAGCGTGTGTCTTAGGTTTTTCTGAATGACACTATCAGCACCTTCAATGTAAGATATCCTTTTTGGGATAGATTTCAAGTAGGCCTCAAATACCAGAAACTAGTTATTTTGAGAATGGCAAATTTGGGAATAGTTTTTCAACCCAGAAAAAAAAGTGTGCTTTTACGGTCGCTACAAATAACTTGACCAGCTAAAACAGTACAGATTTGCTTGAATAGAAATATGAGACCTGTTTTTTTTTCACTGTGTGACAGATTAAGGTTTAATCTCAGAATCAGACTTCTATCTGCACGGTAGCGTGTGTCTTAGGTTTTTCTGAATGACACTATCAGTACCTTCAATGTAAGATATCCTTTTTGGGATAGATTTCAAGTAGGCCTCAAATACCAGAAACTAGTTATTAGGAGAATGGCAAATTTGGGAATAGTTTTTCACCCAGAAAAAAAAGTGTGCTTTTACGGTCACTACAAATAACTTGAGCAGCTAAAACAGTACAGATTTGCTTGAATAGAAATGTGAGACCTGTTTTTTTTTGCACTGTGTGACAGGTTAAGGTTTAATCTCAGAATCAGACTTCTATCTGCACGGTAGCGTGTGTCTTAGTTTTTTCTGAATGACACTATCAGTACCTTCAATGTAAGATATCCTTTTTGGGATAGATTTCAAGTAGGCCTCAAATACCAGAAACTAGTTATTTTGAGAATGGCAAATTTGGGAATAGTTTTTCAACCCAGAAAAAAAAGTGTGCTTTTACGGTCACTACAAATAACTTGACCAGCTAAAACAGTACAGATTTGCTTGAATAGAAATGTCAGGTCTATTTTTTTGACGCTGGGTGACAGGCTCAACTTGCCCCTGATGTAGTATATGGCCAAAAAATAACCACACTGTTGATGGGTAAATGCATTTGGGTGACACAGGCTCAGCCTGCACCAGATGTAGTATATGGCCAAAAAATAATCAGACTGTTGATGGTTAAATGCACTTCGGTGACACAGGCTCAGCCTGCAGCTGATGTAGTATATGGCCAAAAAATAACCAGACTGTTGATGGTTAAATGCACTTCGGTGACACAGGCTCAGCCTGCAGCTGATGTAGGATATAGCACAAAATAACCACACTATTGATGGTTAAATACACTTGGTGATAGCTTGTGCTGGCGCACCACAAGTCACAAAATGGCCGCCGATCACCCCAGAAAAAAAGTGATCTAAAAACGCTCTGGGCAACCTCAAAAAAGTGAGCAAGTCAATACTAGCACTTCAATGATCCACAGCTGCAGATCGATCACAGAATGAAGTCTTTTGGAGGAGTTAATCACTGTCTAATCTCGCCCTAACGTCGCAGCTGCAACCTCTCCCTATGCTTGAATCAGCAGAGTGACGTGCAGCGCAACGTGACCCAAGCTTATATAGAGGCTGGGTCACATGCTGCACTGGCCAATCACAGCCATGCCAATAGTAGGCAAGGCTGTGATGGCCTCTTGGGGCAAGTAGTATGACGCTTGTTGATTGGCTGCTTTGCAGCCTTTCAAAAAGCGCCAAGAAATCTCCGAACACCGAACACGGACTTTTACAAAAATGTTCGGGTTTGGGTCCGTGTCACGGACACCCCAAAATTCGGTACGAACCCGAACTATACAGTTCGGGTTCGCTCATCCCCAAATGTGAGGCCTATTTTTTATGCGCTGTGTGACAGATATACCTTTAATCACAGAATTAGACTTGTATCTGCACGGTAGCGTGTGTGTTAAGTTTTTCTGAATGACATTATCAGCACCTTGAATGTAAGATATCTTTTTTGAGATAGATTTAAAGGGACACTGACAGGCCAAATCAGCATATATAGTTAGATATATGACATTGCAGGTCTTATACAGTCTTTTAAAAACATATAAGTATCCCCCCTGTCCACCTTATAAAGAGCGAAATATAAAGTTTTATAACCTGCTTGTCCGGTCACTAATCTGCCCAAGGGGCGGCTTTTCATGTGAAAATGCGCCCAGCCAGCCTTCCCAACTGCCGTTCTGAAGCCCCGCCCAGCTCATCAATATTCACTTCGCTGGGCGGCGGCTAGAACTCTCCCCAGTCCCGATCCTGCGCATGGGCAATTCAATTGTCCGGGCATCGTTCATGCCCAATCTTCTGCGCCTGCGCCCCGCCGTGGTTAGATCGCGCCTGCGTACACACACAGCCTGCCTGCGTCTTCGAGGCAGCTGCAGCCTCAGCCATGCACTGTTCAGAGCAGCGCTTCAGAGCGCTGCTCACTCACATCGTCAAAGGGGTTAATTATAGACAATTGAATTGCCCATGCGCAGGATCGGGACTGGGGAGAGTTCTAGCCGCCGCCCAGCGAAGTGAATATTGATGAGCTGGGCGGGGCTTCAGAACGGCAGTTGGGAAGGCTGGATGGGCGCATTTTCACATGAAACGCCGCCCCTTGGGCAGATTGGTGAACGGACAAGCAGGTTATAAAACTTTATATTTCGCTCTTTATAAGGTGGACAGGGGGGATACTTATATGCTTTTAAAAGACTGTATAAGACCTGTAATGTCATATATCTAACTATATATGCTGATTTGGCCTGTCAGTGTCCTTTTAAAGTAGGCCTGATATAGCAGAAACTACTTATTTTGAGAATGGCAAATTTGGGAATAGTTTTTCAACCCAGAACAAAAACTGTGCTTTTACGGTCACTACAAATAATTTGACCAGCTAAAACAGTACAGATTTGGTTGAATAGAAATGTGAGGCCTATTTTTTACGCGCTGTGTGACAGATATACCTTTAATCACAGAATTAGACTTGTATCTGCACGGTAGCGTGTGTGTTAAGTTTTTCTGAATGACACTATCAGCACCTTGAATCTAAGATATCCTTTTTGGGATAGATTTAAAGTACCGTATATACTCGAGTATAAGACGAGTTTTTTGGCACATATTTTTGTGCTCAAAAAGCCTCCTCGTCTTATACTCGAGTCTAGTCTAGCTCCGGTAATACAGGCAGTGCGGGGGGCGGCGCTCACTCACTGACGTCACTCGCCTGCGCCGTCTAGTGGGAGAAGGCGCGTGACGTCAGTGAGTGAGCGCCGCTCCCCGCAATGCCTGTATTACCGGAGCAAAGTAAGAATACTGCTGTGAGCGTCGTTGAGGGGGATCTGTGGATGGCACTGTAGGGGGATCTGTGGATGGCACTGTAGGGAGATCTGTGGATGGCACTGTAGGGAGATCTGTGGATGGCACTGTAGGGAGATCTGTGGATGGCACTGTAGGGGGATCTGTGGATGGCACTGTAGGGAGATCTGTGGATGGCACTGTAGGGGGATCTGTGGATGGCACTGTAGGGAGATCTGTGCATGGCACTGTAGGGAGATCTGTGGATGGCACTGTAGGGAGATCTGTGGATGGCATGGTAGGGGGATCTGTGGATGGCACTGTAGGGGGATCTGTGGATGGCACTGTAGGGGGATCTGTAGGTGGCAGTGCCATCCACAGATCCCCCTACAGTGCCATCCACAGATACCCCCTCCCCTAAACAGTGCCATCATGGCACTGTTTAGGGGAGGGGGGATCTGTGGATGGCACTGTTTAGGGGAGATCTGTGGATGGCACTGTTTAGGGGGGAGATCTGTGGATGGCTCCCTGTATTTAATGCAGAGTGTGTGTGTATATAATGCACACACTCTGCATTAAATACAGGGAGTCACCCTCTTGCAGATGTGTGTATATAATGTAGAGTGTGTGCATTATATACACATACACTCTGCATTATAGCTGCATTTCCCACCCTAGTCTTATACTCGAGTCAATAATTTTTCCCATTTTTTGGGGGTAAAATTAGGGGCTTGGCTTATACTCGGGTCGGCCTATACTCGAGTATATACGGTAGGCCTGATATAGCAGAAACTACTTATTTTGAGAATGGCAAATTTGGGAATAGTTTTTCAACACAGAACAAAAACTGTGCTTTTACGGTCACTACAAATAATTTGACCAGCTAAAACAGTACAGATTTGGTTGAATAGAAATGTGAGGCCTATTTTTTTTGCGCTGTGTGACAGATATACCTTTAATCACAGAATTAGACTTGAATCTGCACGGTAGCGTGTGTGTTAAGTTTTTCTGAATGACACTATCAGCACCTTGAATCTAAGATATCCTTTTTGGGATAGATTTAAAGTAGGCCTGACATAGCAGAAACTACTTATTTTGAGAATGGCAAATTTGGGAATAGTTTTTCAACCCAGAACAAAAACTGTGCTTTTACGGTCACTACAAATAATTTGACCAGCCAAAACAGTACAGACTTGGTTGAATAGAAATGTGAGGCCTATTTTTTTCGCGCTGTGTGACAGATATACCTTTAATCACAGAATTAGACTTGTATCTGCACGGTAGCGTGTGTGTTAGGTTTTTCTGAATGACACTATCAGCACCTTGAATCTAAGATATCCTTTTTGGGATAGATATAAAGTAGGCCTGATATAGCAGAAACTACTTATTTTGAGAATGGCAAATTTGGGAATAGTTTTTCAACCCAGAACAAAACCTGTGCTTTTACGGTCACTACAAATAATTTGACCAGCTAAAACAGTACAGACTTGTTTGAATAGAAATGTGAGGCCTGGGGCGGAGCTTGGCTGCCTTGCTGAATGGCTGCCTGTTGCTGAGCTCCTCCAACTAGCTGGTGATTAACCCCATTAAAAGCACCTTTTTACCTGCGCAAATGGGCAAAGCGGGGAGAGACCGCACCAAGGACCCTTTAGAGACCACCCAGGTCCGCTCCAAACAGCCAGACATGGAGCAATACCTGAAGAAGCAGCCCAAGACCCGTGTGGCTGAGACTCCCAAGATGGCGCCGGCTGCATCTCAGCAATCTGAGGGAGAAGACTATTCTGAAGCAGGAAGCGCCTCTGACATCTCAGATTACAGAGCCCGAAAACGGAGTGGAACTCTTTCAAAGAAGGCACTTCGGGAGGTCCTGGACTCCGCTCTGGCTCCCCTGCGACAAGACCTAGCAGAGATCAAGGTAGATCTGCGCAGCATGGGGCAGCGGGTGGCGGACTTAGAAAATTCGCATGATGCGATTATTCGCCACGAGGGAGAAATATGCGCGGCATTAAATTCGCATAATGGCTTGCTTAATGATGCCTTGCTTCGCATCGAAGATCAAGAAAACCGCAGCCGCAGACGAAACATCCGGATCCGGGGCCTACCTGAATCATTCGCATCGGAAGCTCTGGAAAAAATCGCATGCGAAATTTTTGCGAATCTTCTGGGAACAGACAGAGCAGCGAAAATAACAATTGAGAGGATACACAGAGCTTTGAGACCTAAGCCTAAAGGCTCTGATCCGCCGAGAGATGTCGTCTGTGGCCTTCTAAGCTATGTGGACACTGCGGCTCTGCTGAAGGCAAGTAGAGAAGCAGAACGCCTGGAATTTGAAGGCACACCGATCTTGTTTTTTCAAGACCTGGCTCCTACTACGTTGGCGAAACGCCGAATTCTCCGGCCACTTCTAGATGCCCTCAAGGCCTCTGCCATCCAGTTCAGATGGCTTTACCCATTCGGCCTGGCCGTTATGAAGAACGGGAGGCAGATTACTATACGCTCCCCTCAGGATCTAAATGCTGCCTGGGATCACATGGGTATTTCACCTATGGAGATACCGTCCTGGATGCCCGCCGACCAGGGAGAGCCTATACCCTCGCCTCCAAGCTCGGCCCAGTGGAACACTGTCACCTCGGGTAAAGCTCCCAGACCCAACCGGGAACGTCATCTTCCCGCCACTTCCGAATTTCCTCCGCACCGCTGAGATGATATGACGCTTATGGGACACCAATTCTACAGCCCACTATAAGGGCACTTCCTTCGGTGGTCACCCAGCCCGTGACCCCTGATGACACCCAGATGACGTCCCTTGTTACAGCCCGATAGAGACTTTCCCTCTACGTTCTATTTGGGACTTTGTTATTGCTAAAGTTTTACAGTTCACATTACCTCCCCCTCCCCTCCCGAGAAGCTGGGGTTTAGCCAGCATCTAACCTGGTTCACGACCCTACTCCCTGATGGCCTCCTTCTGGCCCTCAAGTGCTCCACGAGACCCCCCGCCCGGTGGATCCCGGCTGTCCGCCGTCATGAAAAAGGATCGCTTTAACATCGGGCGCCCTGTGGAGCCTTCATCTCTCTGTGTTTTATGCTGGTTATTGCATTTAACTTTCTTTTTCTTTATTTGCAGATGTTTTGTCCATCTTGTCTGTGTCCTCCCTTCTCCCACTGTGTCCTTCCCTCCTTCTTCCATGCTCGACTGGTCTACAACTGTTGATATGCAATGTACCCAACTACCGCCCGGGGATGGCTGAAGTCATAGTTTCTTCTTTCAACCTTTTTGATTCCAGAGGGGAAGCAAACCAGGCTGGTGCAGTGAGCTGCATTTATATTAATATAAGCAGATATATATCGCGAGTTTGACCGCGACGCGTGGTTGATTAAGTGTGTGACTTAAGATTAAGTGACTTTAGATTCAGGGACTTCGGAGGGGGACTGCAATTAGCCTGTATATTATTACTACATTGTATTGTATTTTTTTCTTTTGTGCTGTAATCCCCATTTAGTATGTGTTGCACAATTGACAACGCAGTCCAGTGCACATCTTGCATGATGTATGCAGTCCTGGAACAGCCGTTCCAGGGTGAATTTCTTTGTTCAAGATGTGAGCAAATTACCCGTTTGGAATCGCTAATCGAGTCTCTAAATGGGCAAGTTGCAACACTGAGAGGCATTGACAATTTGCAAAAAAGTTTGCTTCTCACCGAGCAAGCACTCTTTGGGGTAGATGAGGGAGAGGGTGACAGAGAGGAGGCTGAGGAAAGTGAGGTAGCTAGCTGGGTAACATTTAGAAAGCGGGGTAGAGGGAAGAGTGCCAGGGAGGCTAGCCCTGATCTGACACACCCCAACAAGTTTGCACGTTTGGCAGATGAGGGGGATGTCAGTCCAGGGACGGCACTGCCGCAGCCGGACACTTCCTCTGCCAGTCAGGGGAATGTCAGCTCCGGTAAGCAGGGGACCAGGAGAGCAGGGCAGGCCAGACAGGTGCTGGTAGTGGGAGACTCAATTATTAGGGGAACAGATAGGGAAATCTGTCACAAAGACCGTGATCGCCGAACAGTGTGCTGTCTTCCTGGCGCTAGAGTTCGACATATCGCGGATCGGGTTGACAGATTACTGGGAGGGGCTGGAGAAGATCCAGCGGTCATGGTCCATATCGGAACCAATGACAAAGTTAGGGGTAGGTGGAGAGTCCTTAAAAATGATTTCAGGGATTTAGGGCAAAAGCTTAGGGCAAGGACCTCAAAGGTAGTATTTTCCGAAATACTACCGGTACCACGGGCCACACAAGAAAGGCAGCGGGAGATTAGGGAAATTAACAAGTGGCTCAAGAACTGGTGTAGGATGGAGGGGTTTGGGTTCCTGGAGAACTGGGCCGACTTCGCTGTCGGCTACAGCCTCTATCGTAGGGACGGGCTGCACCACAATGGGGAAGGAGCAGCTGTGTTGGGGAAGAAGGTGGCTAGAAGGTTGGAGGAGTGTTTAAACTAGGGACTGGGGGGGAGGGTAATTACACTATAGAAGGGGAAGATAGTGCAGATAGAGACCGGGGGCAAGGTAGTGGGACTGGGGGAGAAATGGAAGGAGGGACAAGAACAGTTCAGAAGGAAAGGTGTAGGGTAAAAAATATACATAAACCTCTCATATGTATGTATACTAATGCCAGAAGTCTGACTAATAAAACTGGTGAACTGGAATTAGTGATGTGTGAGGAGGACTATGACATAGTGGGAATAACTGAGACATGGCTGGATGATAGCTATGACTGGGCAGTTAATGTACAAGGTTACAGTCTGTTCAGAAAGGATCGTCAAAACCGGAGAGGTGGAGGGGTCTGCCTTTATGTAAAATCTTGTCTAAAGCCCACACTCCGTGAAGATATAAGTGAGGGACATGAACATGTGGAGTCACTGTGGGTAGAGATACATGGAGCTAAAAACAACAATAAATTACTAATAGGAGTCTACTATAAACCACCTAATATACCAGAGTCCACAGAAAATCTACTACTAAACGAGATAGACAAGGCGGCAAATCATAATGAGGTGGTTATTATGGGGGACTTCAACTACCCAGATATAGACTGGGAAACTGAAACTTGTATATC
This sequence comes from Bufo bufo, assembly GCF_905171765.1. Classification (NCBI taxonomy): domain Eukaryota; kingdom Metazoa; phylum Chordata; class Amphibia; order Anura; family Bufonidae; genus Bufo; species Bufo bufo. The sequence goes on along the minus strand of NC_053395.1, from coordinate 151,293,150 downwards.
TCATAAAGGAAACAGATTCTTGGCAATAACCAAAGACCATTATCTCTTCCAACTGGTTCAGGACCCGACTAGAGGGACGGCCATACTAGACTTAATATTAACCAATAGACCTGACAGAACAACAGACGTGCAGGTTGGGGGACACCTGTGAAATAGTGACCATAAAGTAATAACCTTCCAATTATCATTCAAAAGAGCGTTTCTACAGGGAGAAACAAAAATACCAAACTTCAAAAAAGCTAAATTTGGCCAACTAAGAGAGGCCATAGGCCTAACTAACTGGGACAAAGTCCTCAAAAATAAAAATACAGCCAAAAAATGGGATATCTTTAAAAACATCCTAAAATCTCATTGTGAGAGGTACATACCGTATGGGAATAAAAGGTTAAGGAACAAAAAGAAACCAATGTGGATAAACAGAACTGTAAAGAAAGCAATAAATGACAAAAAGAAAGCATATAAAACCCTAAAACAGGAGGGTAGCACGGAAGCACTGAAAAACTATAAGGAAAAAAACAGAACATGTAAAAAACAAATAAAAGCGGCCAAACTAGAGACCGAGAGATTAATTGCCAAACAGAGTAAAACTAACCCTAAAATGTTCTTCAATTATATAAATGTTAAAAAGTATAAATCTGAAGGTGTCGGCCCTTTAAAGAGTAATGAGGGGGGAGTCGCAGAGAGCGACGAGGAGAAAGCAAAGCTGTTAAATATTTTTTTCTCCAATGTATTCACTGAGGAAAATAAACTGTCAGATGAAATGCTGAATGCTGAAATAAATTCGCCATTAAAAGTGTCCTGTCTGACCCAGGAAGAAGTACAACAGCGACTTAAAAAAATCAAAATAGACAAATCGCCAGGACCGGATGGCATACACCCCCGTATCCTAAGGGAATTAAGTAATGTCATAGCCAGACCCTTATTTCTGATATTTGCGGACTCTGTACTGACAGGGAATGTCCCACAGGATTGGCGCATGGCAAATGTGGTGCCAATATTCAAAAAGGGTCCAAAAACAGAGCCTGGAAACTATAGGCCGGTAAGTTTAACATCTGTTGTGGGTAAACTGTTTGAAGGTTTTCTGAGAGATGCTATGTTAGAGCATCTTATGGGAAATAAGCAAATAACGCCATATCAGCATGGCTTCGTGAGGGATCGGTCATGTCAAACTAATTTAATCAGTTTCTATGAGGAGGTAAGTTCTAGACTTGACAGCGGCGAATCAATGGATGTCGTGTATCTGGACTTCTCCAAAGCATTTGACACTGTACCTCATAAAAGGTTAGTATATAAAATGAGAATGCTCGGACTCGGAGAAAACGTCTGTAAGTGGGTAAGTAACTGGCTCAATGATAGAAAACAGAGGGTGGTTATTAACGGTACATACTCAGATTGGGTCACTGTCACTAGTGGAGTACCTCAGGGGTCAGTATTGGGCCCTATTCTCTTCAATATATTTATTAATGATCTTGTAGAAGGCTTGCATAGTAAAATATCAATTTTCGCAGATGACACTAAACTGTGTAAAGTAATTAACACTGAAGAGGACAGTATACTACTACAGAGGGATCTGGATAGATTGGAGGCTTGGGCAGATAAGTGGCAGATGAGGTTTAACACTGAGAAATGTAAAGTTATGCACATGGGAAGGAATAATGCAAGTCACCCGTACATACTAAATGGTAAAACACTCGGTAACACTGACATGGAAAAGGATCTAGGAATTTTAATAAACAGCAAACTAAGCTGCAAAAAACAGTGTCAGGCAGCGGCTGCCAAGGCCAATAAGATAATGGGTTGCATCAAAAGGGGCATAGATGCCCGTGATGAGAACATATTCCTACTACTTTACAAATCACTGGTCAGACCACACATGGAGTACTGTGTACAGTTCTGGGCTCCTGTAAACAAGGCAGACATAGCAGAGCTGGAGAGGGTCCAGAGGAGGGCAACTAAAGTAATAACTGGAATGGGGCAACTACAGTACCCTGAAAGATTATCAAAATTAGGGTTATTCACGTTAGAAAAAAGACGACTGAGGGGAGATCTAATTACTATGTATAAATATATCAGGGGGCAGTACAGAGATCTATCCCATCATCTATTTATCCCCAGGACTGTGACTGTGACGAGGGGACATCCTCTGCGTTTGGAGGAAAGAAGGTTTGTACACAAACATAGAAAAGGGTTCTTTACGGTAAGAGCAGTGAGACTATGGAACTCTCTGCCTGAGGAGGTGGTGATGGTGAGTACAATAAAGGAATTCAAGAGGGGCCTGGATGTATTTCTGGAGTGTAATAATATTACAGGCTATAGCTACTAGAGAGGGGTCGTTGATCCAGGGAGTTATTCTGATTGCCTGATTGGAGTCGGGAAGGAATTTTTTATTCCCCTAAAGTGAGGAAAATTGGCTTCTACCTCACAGGGTTTATTTTTGCCTTCCTCTGGATCAACTTGTAGGATGACAGGCCGAACTGGATGGACAAATGTCTTTTTTCGGCCTTATGTACTATGTTACTATGTTACGTTAGAGGTCTCAATGAGCCATGCAAGAGATCACAAATCCTATCTCTACTGCAGAAAGACAAAGTCTCCATAGCATTCTTTCAAGAGACCCACTTCCGGTCGGGTAAGATACCTAACCTACCACCCAAAAAATTCTCGCAATGGTACCACAGCACACATAGCTCGGCTAGCAGAGGTGTTAGCATAGCTATTCACAAGCAACTACCCTTCGTAGTCTCGGCTTCTTCCTCAGACCCGGATGGTCGGTACTTGTTTGTGAAGGGCGCAATAGCTGACACCCAGATCACACTAGCTAACGTTTATGCTCCAAATAGGGGACAGGTCCAATGGCTGATTCAGACCCTCACGCTCCTATCCTCCTTCAAAGAAGGCATTGTCATTTTAGGGGGAGATTTTAATGTATCCCTAGATCCTAGCTTAGACTCCTCCTCCGGGAAATCGGCTATTACACACGTACGTCTAAGGCGTTTGAAACTAGCCTTGAAAAAATTAGGTGTGTTTGACACATGGCGCACTCTAAACCCCTCTGGTAGGGATTATACCTTCTTCTCCCATGCCAAGTCCTCATACCATAGACTAGACCACTTCTTCTTATCCTCAAATCATGCCCAACTGCTCCTGCGTGCTAAAATAGGTAATATTACTCTGTCGGATCACTCCCCAATTTTTATACATTTCACCTTGACTACTCTTCCAAAAAGGGAATGGAATTGGCGCCTCAATGACACCCTCATTTTAGACCAAGCCAACTCCCAGAAACTAGCTTCCTCACTGACCGAGTTCTTCCAGCGGAATAATGCAGGCCTTACACCTCCCTCACCACCGATTGTATGGGAAACCCATAAAGCGGTGATCCGTGGTGAACTTATCGCCCTCGGCTCTCATGTTAAAAAACAGCGCTCTCAAGCCATTGCCACCCTTATGTCCCAAATTCAGTCGCTCGAACTTACGCACAAACAATCACAGGCACTTAGTTGTGCCACTGAACTTAGTGATGCAAGAACTAAGCTTAAGAACTTACTAAATGTAACATCGGCCAAACTGCTCCTACGCTCCAGATTTAAATCGTACGCTCATGGCGATAAAGGGAACAAACTTATGGCAGCGCTAGTTAAAAAACAACACTCTGACTCTTTTATCTCTGCTATCAAAGATGCTAAAGGAACCCACCTGAAGTCCACTCTTGACATTGCGAAGGCCTTTAGTACCTTTTATACGGAGCTCTATAATCTTCCACCCCCCTCGAATCAGTCGTCTAATACCCTCACGGACGCCACGGAAAAATTCCTCTCTTCCCTACATCTCCCTAATATCACCCAGTCCCAGGCAACCCAGCTAGTAGCCCCAATAACAGATTCTGAAGCGCGGAAAGTACTGGCCTCTATTCCCTCAGGGAAGAGCCCTGGACCTGACGGCTTCTCCATTACGTACTATAAAAATTTTCAAGATATCCTAGTCCCCCACTTCCGCTCCATGTGTAATCACCTTCTGAACGGAGGTCAACTTCCCCCCCAATCGCTTTCGGCCCACATTACGATTATTCATAAAGAGAACAAAGATCCCCTAAATTGTGGTAGTTATCGCCCAATCTCCCTCCTTAATACGGACGTAAAATGGTGGGCTAAGATCTTGGCTCAGCGGATCCAGCAGATTCTCCCCGATATCATCCATAGGGAGCAGGTTGGGTTTGTCTCTGGCAGACAGGGGAACGAAAATACCGTCCGCCTCCTCCACCTCATGAATTGGGCGCGGAGCACTTCAACTCCACTAGCCTTGCTCAGCACAGACGCGGAAAAGGCCTTCGACAGGGTCAGTTGGCAGTATATGTCTGCGGCACTGTCGAAATTCGGCTTCCCCGATCAGTTTATCGCGGCTATTTTCTCTTTATACTCGTCCCCTTCTGCCAGAGTCAAGGTCAACGGCACTCTTTCACCAGCCTTTGCCATATCCAATGGCACTAGGCAGGGATGCCCCCTCTCCCCGTCTCTTTTTGTCATAGTAATGGAAACCCTGCTATGCAAGATCAGACAAGACCCTGACATTGAGGGTATCAAGATGGGTTCTTGTATACATACCACCGCAGCATTTGCCGATGATCTGCTAATTATGACCACCAACCCCACGATTTCTTTCCCACGGCTTCATTCTCTGTTCGAAGAGTTCGGATGGATCTCTAATTTCAAAATTAATTATAGCAAATCCATGGCCCTGAATGTTTCATGCAAATCCTATATAGTCAAGAACCTCAAACGCACCACCTCCTTTGCTTGGGCCCCCCGTGATATTACGTTCTTAGGGATACGAATCTCAGCTAACCAAGATGACCTATTTAATCTTAACTACGGCCCCATACTCAAAGATATTAGAACACATCTACAGTCCCTTAAACTCCCCTTCATCTCTTGGATAGGCAGGAAGAACTTCCTTAAAGCCTTCATTGTACCCAAGCTTCTATATTTAATACAAACACTACCAATTTGGCTCCCTCGCTCCTTTTTTGTGGAGATACGCCGTATGTTCTCTTTGTTCATGTGGGCGGGCAAATCCTCTAGGATAGCTTACTCAATATTGACAAGAGAAAAGAGATTTGGGGGCTTTGGTATGCCCGACATCCAAACTTATTATACAGCGTCGCTCCTGAACAGGTGCTTTTCTCTCCTCTCCCGCCAACCCCCGAATCTTTGCGTACAACTTGAGCGTGCTCTTATCACCTACAAAGAAGGACTTATCCTATGGGGAATCCGCACATGCACCCCGAATAACGCATATGCCTCTCCCATTTGGAAAGGCATGTTGGTGGAATGGGCCAAACTATATAAATCCCAAGATCTTAGGTTCCCTAATATCCACCTTCCCCTGCATCTACTACAGAACTATATTCACCCCGATATACTCAGACCCTCCGGAGTCTGGAGCATACTTTCTGACCTCACCTTACAAGATATTGCTTCTACATCTGGGGACTTGGCATGGGACAAGATCCACGATCTGCCGAAGGTTAAAGCCCTCTCCTTCCTTTCTATTGGGGCATTTGGTCGTGATATTAAAGCCCTTAAGCTACCTCCCCTTACTAATGATACACCTACTTGGCTTGAGAAGAAGCTTTGTGTTCCCGAGTTACCGAAAAAGCCCTTCTCGACACTCTACAGGGAGCTGCTCTCTTCTGCTCCTCCAGCACTGCACTTTGTGTCTGCCTGGGAAAAGGAACTCAAAATCCAATTGACTGAGCCAGAGAAGGCCTTTATCTTAGCTCATTCACATGGCTTCAACCGATGCATCAAAATACAAGAGAATTCTTACAAACTATTGACCCGCTGGTACAAAACACCAGAATTCCTACATAGGCTCAACCCGGATGTTCCGGAGCAGTGCTGGAGGTGTGGAACAGAAGTCGGCTCCTTGTCACACATATGGTGGTCCTGCAGTAAAATACGCCCCTTCTGGTCTCAAATAGAGAACAAAATTAACCAGATATGCGCCTCTGAGGTGCGTTTGGATGCAAAACTAGTTCTCCTCTGGTGTCCCAATGATTCCCTTACTCCTGCTAAGGCTGACCTCCCGACCATGCTTCTTACTGCAGCACGTATGTTGATACCCTTCCTCTGGAAGAATGATTCGCCACCCTCAATGTTGATGTGGACCGAGAAAACAGACCAACTGTTTAGATTTGAGGAGTTAGCCCACTGGGAAACGCGCACACGTTCCAAATTTCTCAAACTGTGGCGACCTTGGGAGAAGTATCGCAACCCCGAGTGAATTGGAAGAACTTCCTCTCCTCCTCTACCCACCCCACTCTACCCCTCCTCCCAATTCCCCACTCTTGTCCGTGTCTTTTTCTTTTGTTTTGTGTTAACTAAATTTGTTCATACTCACTATGTTAGTAGATATGATATGGTCTGTAAGAATATTTGTATCCATTCTACTGCTGCCATTTGCACATGGCTATATACTGATACGTATTTTTTGAACAGACCTTTTGCACTCTCAATAAAAAGAGTTTTGGTTAAGAAATGTGAGGCCTATTTTTTTCGCGCTGTGTGACAGATATACCTTTAATCACAGAATTAGACTTGTATCTGCACTGTAGCGTGTGTGTTAAGTTTTTCTGAATGACACTATCAGCACCTTGAATCTAAGATATCCTTTTTGGGATAGATATAAAGTAGGCCTGATATAGCAGAAACTACTTATTTTGAGAATGGCAAATTTGGGAATAGTTTTTCAACCCAGAACAAAAACTGTGCTTTTACGGTCACTACAAATAATTTGACCAGCTAAAACAGTACAGATTTGGTTGAATAGAAATGTGAGGCCAATTTTTTACGCGCTGTGTGACAGATATACCTTTAATCACAGAATTAGACTTGTATCTGCACGGTAGCGTGTGTGTTAAGTTTTTCTGAATGACACTATCAGCACCTTGAATCTAAGATAATTTTTTTGGGATAGATTTAAAGTAGGCCTGATATAGCAGAAACTACTTATTTTGAGAATGGCAAATTTGGGAATAGTTTTTCAACCCAGAACAAAAACTGTGCTTTTACGGTCACTACAAATAATTTGACCGGCTAAAACAGTACAGATTTGGTTGAATAGAAATGTGAGGCCTATTTTTTACGCGCTGTGTGACAGATATACCTTTAATCACAGAATTAGACTTGTATCTGCACGGTAGCGTGTGTGTTAAGTTTTTCTGAATGACACTATCAGCACCTTGAATCTAAGATATCCTTTTTGGGATAGATTTAAAGTAGGCCTGATATAGCAGAAACTACTTATTTTGAGAATGGCAAATTTGGGAATAGTTTTTCAACCCAGAACAAAAACTGTGCTTTTACGGTCACTACAAATTACTTGACCAGCTAAAACAGTACTGATTTGGAGGAATATAAATGTCAGGTCTATTTTTTAGGCGCTGGGTGACAGGCTCAACTTGCCCCTGATGTAGTATATGGCAAAAAAATAACCACACTATTGATGGTTAAATGCACCTGGGTGACACAGGCTCAGCCTGCAGCTGATGTAGTATATGGCCAAAAAATAACCACACTGTTGATGGTTAAATGCACTTCGGTGACACAGGCTCAGCCTGCAGCTGATGTAGGATATAGCAAAAAATAACCACACTATTGATGGTTAAATGCACTTGGTGGTAGCTTGTGCTGGCGCACCACAAGCCACAAAATGGCCGCCGATCACCCCAGAAAAAAGTGATATAAAAACGCTCTGGGCAACCTAAAAAAAGTGAGCAATTCAATATTAGCACTTCAATGATCCACAGCTGGAGATCGATCACTGAATTAAGTCTTTTGGAGGTGTTAATCTGCCTAATCTCGCCCTAACGTCGCAGCAGCAACCTCTCCCTATGCTTGAATCAGCAGAGTGACGTGCAGCGCTACGTGACCCAAGCTTATATAGAGGCTGGGTCACATGCTGCACTGGCCAATCACAGCCATGCCAATAGTAGGCAAGTCTGTGATGGCCTCTTGGGGCAAGTAGTATGACGCCTGTTGATTGGCTGCTTTGCAGCCTTTCAAAAAGCGCCAAGAAAGCGCCGAACACCGAACCCGAACCCGGACTTTTACGAAAATGTTCGGGTTCGGGTCTGTGTCACGGACACCCCAAAATTCGGTACGAACCCGAACTATACAGTTCAGGTTCGCTCATCCCTATTTATGATAAACATTCCCTATCTAAACATTATAAAGAGATGCATAATCAGGATCCATCAAGTCTGATGTTTACGGCACTGGAGAAGGTGGAGAAACACTGGAGAGGCGGGGATTTTATCAGACAAATGTCTAGGATAAAATCCAGACGCATTTATGAATTTGGATCTCTACAACCGAAAGGCCTTAATTCGGAGTTGGAAATTTTGGGATTTATGTAGGTTGGGTGTCTCGTGGCCGACGGCACGTCGCATGCTAGGCCGTTTATCGGCGCTGCGACGTGTCCTTGGCTCCTAGTTACCCTTTCTCTATCAAATCCGAATAATTGTATTAAACTCTAGGATTCCTATGAAACTTTCAAGATTCCTCACATTTATTATTTATTGTTTTACATTCTTATATTGATATTTTAATCTTGAAAATTTGTTTAATAATATTTTATTATAAAAAGTCATTTTACAAGTGTTAGCAATCAGATATCAAGTTTATATTTCACACAATGATATATCACACCAATTGGGACATCTGGGCCAAAAAACGCATGTGTCCCCAAAAAAACGCATGGAAACTGCAATAAAAAAAAAAAAAAAAAAAAAATCAAAGCTGCATAGAATTATCCCCTGATTATGTGGGAGGATTCCCTGGCCAACTGGGAGTAGTATGAACAACAGGTGCCCGAGATTTGGGAAGCAATTAAAGGAATGGATAAAAATGGAGGCAGAGCAGGCAGACATTCGACCACTGAGGAAGGGAGAGTGAATCTACCCGAAATGCGTATGGTGAAACAAGTGATGTACCTGCATTGAAAAGCCTCCGATAATACTGTATGGCCATACAGAAGAAAATTTCTACAGTAAAGGATTAACTATTCCTATCGTCAAAAGCTGCACCGAAGGAAATTGCGGAACAGAGTGGCAACTCCTGCGATCTTTGGAACTTCCGCAAAATTTAAACCAGCTTGCTGTATGGAGCGACTGAATAAGGGATTACACAGGGATTAATGAAAACAGTCTCTTAGTTATTTATGTTATTTGGATAATTTCTCATATAGTTACATTAAACTAGTAGTGCTGGCATGCTGTACTGATTTCAGGGTCCTTCCCGTCCTTACCCTGGACAATTAGATCCCGGAGCAAATTAGCAGTGCCTCCTTTACAGCAGCCTATCTGACCCCTTATTTCAAAAGGTCAGCAGCCCATAGGTCGCTGGCAGTACCCAGAGATGGATATTTGGGTTAGTTCGTGTTAGTTCACATTAGTACTAGGGATGAGCGAACCCGAACTGTATAGTTCGGGTTCGTACCGAATTTTGGGGTGTCCGTGACAAGGACCCGAACCCGAACATTTTCGTAAAAGTCTGGGTTCAGGTTCGGTGTTCGGCGCTTTCTTGGCGCTTTTTGAACGGCTGCAAAGCAGCCAATCAATAAGCATCATACTACTTGCCCCAAGAGGCCATCACAGCCTTGCCTACTATTGGCATGGCTGTGATTGGCCAGTGCAGCATGTGACCCAGCCTCTATATAAGCTTGGGTCACGTAGCGCTGCACGTCACTCTGCTGATACAAGCGTAGGGAGAGGTTGCAGCTGCGACGTTAGGGTGAGATTAGGCAGATTAACTCCTCCAAAAGACTTCATTCAGTGATCGATCTCCAGCTGTGGATCATTGAAGTGCTGATATTCAATTGCTCACTTTTTTTAGGCTGCCCAGAGCGTTTTTATATCACTTTTTTCTGGGGTGATCGGCGGCCATTTTGTGGCTTGTGGTGCGCCAGCACAAGCTACCACCAAGTGCATTTAACCATCAATAGTGTGGATATTTTTTGCTATATCCTACATCAGGGTCAAGCTTTCATCAAGTGCATTTAACAATCAATAGTGTGGTTATTTTTTGGCCATATACTACATCAGGTGCAGGCTGAGCCTGTGTCACCCAAGTGCATTTAACCATCAACAGTGTGGTTATTTTTTGCTATATCCTACATCAGGGTCAAGCTTTCATCAAGTGCATTTAACCATCAATAGTGTGGTTATTTTTTGGCCATATACTACATCAGGTGCAGGCTGAGCCTGTGTCACCCAAGTGCATTTAACCATCAATAGTGTGGTTATTTTTTAGCCATATACTACATCAGAGGCAAGTTGAGCCTGTCACCCAGCGCCTAAAAAATAGGCCTGACATTTATATTCCTCCAAATCAGTACTGTTTTAGCTGTTCAAGTTATTTTTAGTGACCGTAAAAGTACAGTTTTTGTTCTGGGTTGAAAAACAATTCCCAAATTTGCCATTCTCAAAATTAGTGTTTTCTGCTGTATCAGGCCTACTTTAAATCTATCCCTAAAAGGGTATATTAGATTCAAGGTGCTGATAGGGTAATTCTGAAAAACTTAACACACACGCTACAGTGCAGATACAAGTCTAATTCTGTGATTAAACGTATACCTGTCCCCCAGTGCCTAAAAAATAGGCTTGACATTTATATTCCTCCAAATCAGTACTGTTTTAGCTGGTCAAGTTATTTTTAGTGACCGTAAAAGCACAGTTTTTGTTCTGGGTTGAAAAACAATTCCCAAATTTGCCTGTATCAGGCCTACTTTAAATCTATCCCTAAAAGGGTATATTAGATTCAAGGTGCTGATAGGGTCATTCTGAAAAACTTAACACACACGCTACAGTGCAGATACAAGTCTAATTCTGTGATTAAACGTATACCTGTCACCCAGCGCCTAAAAAATAGGCCTCACATTTATATTCCTCCAAATCAGTACTGTTTTAGCTGGTCAAGTTATTTTTAGTGACCGTAAAAGCACAGTTTTTGTTTTGGGTTGAAAAACAATTCCCAAATTTGCCATTCTCAAAATTAGTGGTTTCTGCTGTATCAGGCCTACTTTAAATCTATCCCTAAAAGGGTATATTAGATTCAAGGTGCTGATAGTGTCATTCAGAAAAACTTAACACACACGCTACAGTGCAGATACAAGTCTAATTCTGTGATTAAACGTATACCTGTCACCCAGCGCCTAAAAAATAGGCCTGACATTTATATTCCTCCAAATCAGTACTGTTTTAGCTGGTCAAGTTATTTTTAGTGACCGTAAAAGCACAGTTTTTGTTCTGGGTTGAAAAACAATTCTCAAATTTGCCATTCTCAAAATTAGTGGTTTCTGCTGTATCAGGCCTACTTTAAATCTATCCCTAAAAGGGTATATTAGATTCAAGGTGCTGATAGGGTCATTCTGAAAAACTTAACACACACGCTACAGTGCAGATACAAGTCTAATTCTGTGATTAAACGTATACCTGTCACACAGTGCCTAAAAAATAGGCCTCACATTTATATTCAGCTAAATCTGTCATTACTGGTGGGCCTGTATTAGTGTAATACGGTACCTAAATAGATAGCCAGACAGTGTTAGGTGTCTGTAAAAAAAGGCCTGAATTTAAATTCAATACATTGGCCCGAATAATATTTTTCTTATTGTGGTGAACGGTAACAATGAGGAAAACATCTAGTAAGGGACGCGGACGCGGACGTGGACATGGTCGTGGTGGTGTTAGAGGACCCTCTGGTGCTGGGAGAGGACGTGGCCGTTCTGCCACAGCCACACGTCCTAGTGTACCAACTACCTCAGGTCCCAGTAGCCGCCAGAATTTACAGGGATATTTGGTGGGGCCCAATGCCGTTCTAAGGATGGTAAAGCCTGAGCAGGTACAGGCATTAATCAATTGGGTGGTCGACAGTGCATCCAGCACGTTCACATTATCTCCCACCCAGTCTTCTGCAGAAAGCGCACAGATGGCGCATGAAAACTAAGCACATCAGTCTGTCACATCACCCCCATGCATATCAGGGAAACTGTCTGAGCCTCAAGTTATGCAGCAGTCTCTTATGCTGTTTGAAGACTCTGCTGCCAGGGTTTCCCAAGGGCATCCACCTAGCCCTTCCCCAGGGGTGGAAGAGATAGAATGCACGAACGCACAACCACTTATGTTTCCTGATTATGAGGACATGGGAATACCACCTCAGCACGTCTCTGATGATGATGAAACACAGGTGCCAACTGCTGCGTCTTTCTGCAGTGTGCAGACTGAACAGGAGGTCAGTCGTCAAGACTGGGTGGAAGACGATGCAGGGGACGATGAGGTCCTAGACCCCACATGGAATGAAGGTCGTGCCACTGACTTTCACAGTTCGGAGGAAGAGGCAGTGGTGAGACCGAGCCAACAGCGTAGCAAAAGACAAAGAGGGAGCAGTGGGCAAAATCAGAACACCCGCCGCCAAGAGACTCCGCCTGCTACTGACCGCCGCCATCTGGGACCGAGCACCCCAAAGGCAGCTTCAAGGAGTTCCCTGGCATGGCACTTCTTCAAACAATGTGCTGACGACAAGACCCAAGTAGTTTGCACGCTGTGCCATCAGAGCCTGAAGCGAGGCATTAACGTTCTGAACCTTAGCACAACCTGCATGACCAGGCACCTGCATGCAAAGCATGAACTGCAGTGGAGTAAACACCTAAAAAACAAGGAAGTCACTCAGGCTCCCCCTGCTACCTCTTCTGCTGCTGCCGCCTCGGCCTCTTCTGCTGCTGCCGCCGCCTCTGGAGGGACGTTGGCACTTGCCGCCCAGCAAACATGGGATGTACCACCAACACCACCACCTGCGTCACCAAGCATCTCAACCATGTCACACGGCAGCGTTCAGCTCTCCATCTCACAAACATTTGAGAGAAAGCGTAAATTCCCACCTAGCCACCCTCGATCCCTGGCCCTCAATGCCAGCATTTCTAAACTACTGGCCTATGAAATGCTGTCATTTAGGCTGGTGGAGACAGACAGCTTCAAACAGCTCATGTCGCTTGCTGTCCCACAGTATGTTGTTCCCAGCCGCCACTACTTCTCCAAGAGAGCCGTGCCTTCCCTGCACAACCAAGTATCCGATAAAATCAAGTGTGCACTGCGCAACGCCATCTGTGGCAAGGTCCACCTAACCACAGATACGTGGACCAGTAAGCACGGCCAGGGACGCTATATCTCCCTAACTGCACACTGGGTAAATGTAGTGGCGGCTGGGCCCCAGGCGGAGAGCTGTTTGGCGCACGTCCTTCCGCCGCCAAGGATCGCAGGGCAACATTCTTTGCCTCCTGTCTCCTCCTCCTCCTACTCAGCTTCCTCCTCCTCTTCTTCCACCTGCTCATCCAGTCAGCCACACACCTTTACCACCAACTTCAGCACAGCCCGGGGTAAACGTCAGCAGGCCGTTCTGAAACTCATAGGTTTGAGGGACAGGCCCCACACCGCACAGGAGTTGTGGCGGGGTATAGAACAACAGACCGACGAGTGGTTGCTGCCGGTGAGCCTCAAGCCTGGCCTGGTGGTGTGCGATAATGGGCGAAATCTCGTTGCAGCTCTGGGACTAGCCGGTTTGACGCACATCCCTTGCCTGGCGCATGTGCTGAATTTGGTGGTGCAGAAGTTCATTCGCAACTACCCCGACATGTCAGAGCTGCTGCATAAAGTGCGGGCCGTCTGTTCGCGCTTCCGCCGTTCACACCCTGCCGCTGCTCGCCTGTCTGCGCTACAGCATAACTTCGGCCTTCCCGCTCACCGCCTCATATGCGACGTGCCCACCAGGTGGAAATCCACCTTGCACATGCTGGACAGACTGTGCGAGCAGCAGCAGGCCATAGTGGAGTTTCATCTGCAGCACGCACGGGTCATTCGCACTGCGGAACAGCACCACTTCACCACCAATGACTGGGCCTCCATGCGAGACCTGTGTGCACTGTTTCGAGTACTCCACCAACATGGCCAGTGGCGATGACGCCGTTATCAGCGTTACAATACCACTTCTATGTCTCCTTGAGAAAACACTTAGGGCGATGATGGAAGAGGAGGTGGCCCAGGAGGAAGAGGAGGAAGAGGGGTCATTTTTAGCACTTTCAGGCCAGTCTCTTCGAAGTGACTCAGAGGGAGGTTTTTTGCAACACCAGAGTCCAGGTACAAATGTGGCCAGACAGGGCCCACTACTGGAGGACGAGGAGGACGAGGATGAGGAGGAGGTGGAGGAGGATGAGGATGAAGCATGTTCACAGCGGGGTGGCACCCAAAGCAGCTCGGGCCCATCACTGGTGCGTGGCTGGGGGGAAACACAGGACGATGACGATACACCTCCCACAGAGGACAGCTTGTCCTTACCTCTGGGCAGCCTGGCACACATAAGCGACTACATGCTGCAGTGCCTGCGCAACGACAGCAGAGTTGCCCACATTTTAACGTGTGCGGACTACTGGGTTGCCACCCTGCTGGATCCTCGGTACAAAGACAATGTGCCCACCTTACTTTCTACACTGGAACGTGATAAGAAGATGCGCGAGTACAAGCGCACGTTGGTAGACGCGCTACTGAGAGAATTCCCAAATGTCACAGGGGAACCAGTGGAAGCCCAAGGCGAAGGCAGAGGAGGAGCAAGAGGTCGCCAACGCAGCTGTGTCACGGCCAGCTCCTCTGAGGACAGGGTTAGCATGGCAGAGATGTGGAAAAGTTTTGTCACCACGCCACAGCTAACTGCACCACCACCTGATACGGAACGTGTTAGCAGGAGGCAACATTTCAATAACATGGTGGAACAGTACCTGTGCACACCCCTCCACGTACTGACTGATGGTTCGGCCCCATTCAACTTCTGGGTCTCCAAATTGTCCACGTGGCCAGAGCTAGCCTTTTATGCCTTGGAGGTGCTGGCCTGCCCGGCGGCCAGCGTTTTGTCTGAACGTGTATTCAGCACGGCAGGGGGCGTCATTACAGACAAACGCAGCCGCCTGTCTACAGCCAATGTGGACAAGCTGACGTTCATAAAAATGAACCAGGCATGGATCCCACAGGACCTGTCCATCCCTTGTGCAGATTAGACATTAACTACCTCCCCTTAACAATATATTATTGTACTCCAGGGCACTTCCTCATTCAATCCTATTTTTATTTTCATTTTACCATTATATTGCGGGGCAACCCAAAGTTGAATGAACCTCTCCTCTGTCTGGGTGCCGGGGCCTAAATATGTGACAGTGGCCTGTTCCAGTGGTGGGTGACGTGAAGCCTGATTCTCTGCTATAACATGAAGACTGATTCTGTGCTGACATGAAGCCAGATTCTCTGTTACGGGACCTCTCTCCTCTGCCTGGGTGCCTGGGC
Source organism: Bufo bufo (assembly GCF_905171765.1). Classification (NCBI taxonomy): domain Eukaryota; kingdom Metazoa; phylum Chordata; class Amphibia; order Anura; family Bufonidae; genus Bufo; species Bufo bufo. The sequence continues at coordinate 151,277,768 of NC_053395.1, read as the reverse complement.
CTAAATATGTGACAGTGGCCTGTTCCAGTGGTGGGTGACGTGAAGCCTGATTCTCTGCTATGACATGAAGACTGATTCTGTGCTGACATGAAGCCAGATTCTCTGTTACGGGACCTCTCTCCTCTGTCTGGGTGCCGGGGCCTAAATATGTGACAGTGGCCTGTTCCAGTGGTGGGTGACGTGAAGCCTGATTCTCTGCTATGACATGAAGACTAATTCTCTGCTGACATGAAGCCAGATTCTCTTTTACGGGACCTCTCTCCTCTGCCTGGGTGCCTGGGCCTAAATATGTGACAGTGGCCTGTTCCAGTGGTGGGTGACGTGAAGCCTGATTCTCTGCTATGACATGAAGACTGATTCTCTGCTGACATGAAGCCAGATTCTCTGTTACGGGACCTCTCTCCTCTGCCTGGGTGCCTGGGCCTAAATATGTGACAGTGGCCTGTTCCAGTGGTGGGTGACGTGAAGCCTGATTCTCTGCTATGACATGAAGACTGATTCTCTGCTGACATGAAGCCAGATTCTCTGTTACGGGACCTCTCTCCTCTGTCTGGGTGCCGGGGCCTAAATATGTGACAGTGGCCTGTTCCAGTGGTGGGTGACGTGAAGCCTGATTCTCTGCTATGACATGAAGACTGATTCTCTGCTGACATGAAGCCAGATTCTCTGTTACGGGACCTCTCTCCTCTGTCTGGGTGCTGGGGCCTAAATATGTGACAGTGGCCTGTTCCAGTGGTGGGTGACGTGAAGCCTGATTCTCTGCTATGACATGAAGACTGATTCTCTGCTGACATGAAGCCAGATTCTCTGTTACGGGAACTCTTTTTTATTATAAAATACAAAACGTTACATAAATAATTACAAGTACAGACATACAAAACTTAAACATAGACAGCATTCCAGCTGCCCCAGCCACATTCACACACACATTCATACCTACACATAAAACTACAAACCTGCAATCTACAATAAATAACCTACAATAAATAACCTAAAATAAATAAAACTTACCCAGCCGGTTCGGCCGAAATAACCTAACCCAAAGAAATTGAAATAAAATAAAACACAGAATAAAATCAAACTCAAACGAAAATATGGCTACTTTGCCAAAACTCAACTCCAGGCAACTTGCCCCTAAGCAAAAAAAAAATATATATTTAATATTTTTTTTTTATATATATATATATAAACAACACTACAAACTACAAACTTACCCTAACCTAACCTGTCCCTAGCCATTCCCTATCCTAAACTAAAACTAAAACCCCCAGGACTGACCTCCGCCTCATGTCCTCTGCATGTCCGCATAGTCCGAGGCCAGCCCTACCTCCACCACCCACATCCAGCCCTCGCCCCATGTCCTCCCATGTCCGCGTAGTCCAGGACTGGATGTAGGCCTCCCCACACTTTGTAAGTGTCCCCCCCTCACCCTAACCCACCCAACCTAACTAACTAACTAACTAACTAACCCCCGCTTATCCTATCCTTCAACATAATATACACAATATATACAATATACCATACAATAAACATTACTATAACCACACATAACCACTCCCGAAGGACCAAGTTTAGCCTTTGCAAGCCTTTCAAAAACCATACACTTTATCCAAAACAAAAATCTAGGGTGAGAGTATCAGCCCACCACTAGGAAGAGTACTACTAGGCTATGGTACACTAAAAGCAAAACCTCTCCAGAGGAGAGAGGCCCTGCTGGTACCCAGTCTTTCGCACTCGAGAGAACGTACCTTCACCAGGTCTCCCAGAATGTTCCTACACACCTCATCCACTGGGAGGACTTTCTGCCTTGTTGAAACTAAACACCGTGCGTTCCACGTGTAGTACCTAACCACTATGCTAACTAAAAAACATGTGCACAGGTCCCTTCTGCCCAGGTCTCTGAGCACTCCATAGGCCCACTCCGCATAGGAGAGGCTGGCTAGCCTAGGCCAGCCAATGGAAGCTCCCACCCGTTTGTACACCTCTGTATTAAAGGGACACTGGAGCAGGAAGTGCTCCATACTTTCCAGTATGGAGCCGCACTCCTCCCGGGGACAACCCCTTTCATCAGAGTTCCTGTACTTCAGATTGTCCCTTACATACAGCCTCCCGTGAAAGCAGTGCCAAGCCAAGTCCCAAAACTTCAAGGGGATCCTTGCAGAATTTAGCAACTGTAACCCCTTGTCTAGATCCCGGCTTGGGCAATCCTTGAGGGCCAGGGGCTTCTGGAAGTGGGACAACAAGACCCTCTCGTCAAGGGACCTCCTTGACAGAGTCCTGATTTCCCCTACCTCCAAACCCCACCGGCGGATTACCTTCAGAATCGGGGTGACGTAAGCAGGAAGATATCCGTGAGGCGTACGCAAGTCCTTCACTTGCCCTCCTGTCTCCCATTCCTGGAAAAAAGGCCGAAACCACCCCCGGCAGGAGACTACCCACGGAGAAGCCCTCTCCATCCAGAGGTTCGCCAGATTTACTTTAACAAATGTGTTTACAAGAAACACCACAGGGTTGACCATAGATAACCCCCCTAATCTCCTCGTGCGGTAAGTCACCTCCCTCTTGATCAGGTTCAGTCTATTCCCCCATAAGAGCTGGAAGAACAGACTGTAAACCCGAGTCCAGAGAGGCTCTGGCAAGATACACACACTGCCCAAATAGATAAGCAGAGGGAGCAGGAAAGCCTTGATCAGGTGCACCCTTTCCCTGAGGGTCAAAGACCAGCCCTTCCACTGGTCGACCTTCTGAGCGGCGATCTTAAGCCTGTCGTCCCAATTTTGAGTGGGATAATCCCCATGACCGAAATGGATGCCTAGGACTTTGGCTGACGACTGGGGCCCTGGGAGGGTGTCCGGCGGATCAAAAGCTGGATCACCCCCTCCCAGCCAGAGACTCTCACACTTATCCCGGTTAATCATGGACCCGGATGCCTCCGAGTAGCGGTCCACCTCAGACATCACGTATTCCGCCTCCCCTTTCGAGGACACGAAAATGGTGACATCGTCGGCGTACGCTACTGTCCTCAGAGTGGCTTCCGGCGCCGCCGGATCCATCCCAACTCCCGCCAACGGTCCACGACTGACCCTCTTAAGAAAGGGATCAATCGCGAACACGTATAAAAGCGGGCTCAAAGGACAACCCTGGCGAACGCTGGACCCAACCTCAAAAGGGCAGCCAGACCAACCGTTCACAAGCGGGAAACTCTCCGCCCCCGCATACAAGATCTTTAACCAATCGACAAACCCCCCCGGCAGGCCATACTTCAAAAGGACCGACCAGAGGTACTCGTGGTTCACCCGATCAAACGCCTTTGCTTGATCTAAGGACAGCATGTACCCCCTCCAGTGGCCTGCTCTACTCTGTTCCACTGCCTCTCGGACACCGAGTACAGCACTAAAAGTGCTGCGGCCTGGAACCGAGCAATGCTGAGCCACCGAAAGGAGTTGAGGCGCAAATTTCACCAGCCTGTTAAACAGTATCTTGGCCAGAATCTTTCTGTCCGTATTGAGAAGTGCTATGGGACGCCAGTTCTCAATACGGCTCGGATCTTTACCCTTTGATAGAAGGATCAGGGCTGACCTCCTCATTGACCGAGGCAGAGTGCCCGAGGATAGACACTCATTGAATACCTCAGTCAAGAGGGGACATAAAGAGTCCTTAAAGGTCTTATAAAACTCGGATGTTAAGCCATCCGGGCCTGGCGACTTCTTCAGAGCTAACCCTTCCACCGCCAGGATGACTTCCTCCTTCCTGATCTCTTCTAGCAAAACGTCAAAAGAGAGGTGAGCTTCTGACTCAGGGGTGATTTCAGCCAGGAAAGCCGACATCTTGTCCCGATCCAGATCCCCCTTTCCCAAGAGGCACGAGTAAAAGGATCTGACGACTTCCAGGATCCCTGATCTGGACCTGTTCAGAGATCCCGTACTATCAACCAGTCCTGTTATTAACTTACTCTTCACCGACATCTTACAGTTTCTGTAGGGGTCGGGCAAGCGGTAATTCCCGAAGTCCCTCTCAAAAACTAAAGATGTGTGCCTATCATACTGGCACCTCTTGAGCAAAGATTTCACCCTGGAGATATCCTCGCGGCTACCTCCAGTCGAGACCAGATCTTCGAGTTTCCTCCTCAGACCCTGATACAGGCGGTACCTGTCCAGGGACCTGAGGCTCGAGAGCTGGCGGAAGAACTTTGCGGCCCGGTCTTTGAATACCTTCCACCACTCTGACTTAGTGTCACAGAGATCCAGCAAAGCTACCTGACTCTGAAGAAAGTCCTCAAAGGATTGTCTTACCTCTGCTTCCTCCAGGACTCCCGCATTCAGCTTCCAGTAACCTCTTCCCATTTGGGGGGATTCTGAAATATTCAGAGAGAACATAATCAGACAGTGGTCGGAGAATTCTACCTCCACAACCCTTAAGGGCGAGAAAGTAGCCTCCTCCTTCAAAAAAAACCTGTCTATTCTAGACCTAATCCTATCTCCTCTATAGAAAGTGAAACCCCCGTGGTCTGGGGTGTGCCTAATGTGGACATCCACCAGACGAGCCTCACTAGGTATGCTATTTAAAGCTATACTATCATAAGCCAGCGGGTTTCTGGTGCCTCCCCTATCTTGGGACCTTATGATGGTGTTAAAGTCCCCACCAAAGACCACTTGCCGGCTTGTAAAAAGGAAAGGCTTGATCCTCATAAAGAGACATTTCCTGTCCCACCTGGACTGGGGCCCATAGATATTTATCAGGCGCAGTTCCTGTCCCTTCATGAGGATATCCAAGATCAAACACCTCCCCATTTCCAGCTCAACCACCCGTCGGCATTCTACCGGTACGGTGAAAAGAACCGCCACTCCGCTATACGACTCAGCCGCAAGAGACCAGAAGGAGGGCCCAGATCTCCACTCCCTCTTCGCCTTGTGGACTTCTGCCAAGTTTGACAGTCTGGTCTCCTGCAAAAATAAAACATCAGCTTCAACTCGGCTGAAAAAATCAAAGGCTGTGTAGCGAGCCGCATCAGATTTAACGCTGGCGACATTAATGGTCGCCAGTGTCAGCTGAGTGGGTACCGCCATACTTGGTGTTTAAGCTGAATGTCCTCCTTCCTTCCCGACCCTCTTACCCCTCCCGGGGCTATCCTCTAAGGCGGCGCGTCCTCTTTTGAGAGAGACGGTGGTGTCCATTCCATCTGTCACCACCGCTCCCTCTTGCGTACCGCCCCTGTCTTTCTCAGTTCCAGGAATCAGATTTGCCTCCTCTTCTGGGGACCTTACATCCACACCAGAGAGGGGCACGGGGCCTCCTAGAAGCCCTCCCACCTTCGCCCCCGGTACCCCACTTCTTACCTCCTCCCCGTATGAAGAGGAGGCGGAGGTCTCATCCAAAGTGAGATACCGGTTGGAGAGCTCAAGAGAGGAGCCAGTTACGCCTTCCCTGGCTACTTTGGTCGGGCTCTTTTTTTTTGAGAACCGTTTCCGTCTATTGATATTAGACCCAGTCTCACTACCCTCTGCACTTTCGTAGTGTGAAGACTGGGTCTCATCGGCCCGGTCTAGTCTCCTGATCTCCGCACTTAGCTCCCTGTCCCCTAGGGTCTCCGAACTACGGGAGCCCGCCACTTGGGGAGGGGCAGACATCACCCCATTTTGGTGGGGCTCCTTCTGTTCCCTCTCCGCCTGGCGCCTCTCCCTCCGCCTCTGCCGGGACGGACCGCTCTTGGTCTTCACTGACCCCTTAACTCGACTGTCTCCGCCAGCACCCGCCTCAGCCGAAGAGACCTCCCGGCCCACTCCTGCGTGAGCTCGGGCCGCATTGACCTCTGAGAGGGGACAGCGACTAAATGGGTGTCCGAGCACACCACACAAGTTGCACCTAATCTCCACACAAGATGCGGCAAGGTGACCTGTCCCTCCACACAACGCGCACTTCTGCACTTGGCAGCTGGCGCTGAAGTGTGAAGGGCTGCCGCACTTGTGACAGAGCTTAGGCTGCCCCCTGTAGAAAACGAGAATCCTATCCCGGCCGATGAAGGCAGAGGATGGAATGTGGGAAACCGTGCTTCCTAGACATTTCAACTTCACATTGAAGGTCCAGGCTCCCGACCAAATGCCAAATTCGTCCAGGTTTTTCGATGGTACACCCTGGACGTCCCCATACCTACTTAGCCACGTCAGAATATCAACGCAAGAAAGCGATTCATTACGGGTCAAAACGGTCACTTTCTTGACGTTGTTCTGCCGGGTTATCGCCTGAGCGAAAAAACCCTTCCAATCCGGTAAGTTCTTCACCAGCTCATACCCGGACCAGAAAAGCTCTAGGCCCTCCGGCCGGGCAAAGCTGATGTCAAACTCCCTGGAACCATAGGGATGTATCAGGGCGAAGATGTCAGCCACCCAGAAACCCATCTCAAGCAGGAGCTCCACCACCCTCTTTCTCGTAGGGCAGGCATCATTGCTTCTCCACTTGAGACAGACTACATTCCGTCTGGTCCCAGGGCCGGTTGTGGGCAGAGACCAGGTGGTCTCGCCCCCCCTTTCCTCTCGGAAAGCTCGCAGGCCGTGCCTGTCTATCCATAAGGATAGGTCCACCTTCTCACCCTCTACTGTCATTGAACTCTCCCCCTTTTTCAGGGCCTCCAGGAGCCGCCGTTGCAAGTCACCAACCGCGACTCCTGGGAATGAGGAAGCCAACGAGGATAGCCCCTCCCCCCCCACGGCCGCAGCCACACTGGCATAACTTCTGCCAGGTGTTACGGCCGCAGGAGGGGCAACCGAACCGGCCCCCCCCCACTACACTAGTACCAGATACCACACCGGACCCCTCCGGAGGGCGGACACCAGGAGCCGCAGCCACCGCTTTCTCAGCGACGGTCCGCTGACCCCCAGCATCCATCCCACCTTTGGGACTAGATGCAGCACCACCACCAACACCCCTACCACCACCCTGCTGACATGCACCCTTTCTCTCTGCTGGGACAGCTGGTGCAGCAGGTGTCAGTTTACCTTTATTTTTTTCTTTATTATTTCCTTTATTATTATCCTTAACATTACTTATTGCCTTATCATTTTTTACTCTACTATGATCCTTGCCACCCTCATTGCCACTGGTCAAGCCCGCCCCTGCTGCCCTTGAGACCTGGGCATTGATCATGACACTCCTCCCCTCCCCAGTACTTAATTCAGCGCTGGAGGAGGAGGCAGAGACAGAGGGGGCGTGTCCAGTGGCAATGTACATGGCCACTTGTTCTGGCGCAATGCACCCTTTCTTAGTGGACCGGAGCGCTGCAGTCACATTCTCCCCGGCAGCTCCGGCCCCCGGCTCTTCAAAACGCAGGCGCTTACCGCCTGCACCTGCACTCCCAGCTTCGGGAGAGCGTCCAGAAGCACGGCCGGGCACCCCCCCAGCCACGCCCGCATGCGCGTCAATAGGAGGATGCCCGGACGCACCTCCAGACACACCCCCGGCCACGCCTCCTGCTTCATTCACCGCCGCCGCCTCCCTTGATCCCCGCCGCACGTTGGCAGCTGCAGGCGGGGACCCAGAACTATCACCGCCGCGGGTAGGAGGGACGGTGACCTCATCATCACACCGCCCCAGCACCACCCCACATACCTGAACAGCAGGCAGGGCGGTAGCCAGAGCGGTGGACAGAGCGGCTTGCAGAGTGGTGGGCGGGGCCTCCCAATGTTTTTGCCCGCCCCCTCCATTTTCAACAGATGACTGCCGGATCCCGCTTTCTGCTGGCACCTCCTCCCTGCCTCCGCATGCAGGGACGGCGTCCGGCGCCATTTTGGGCTGCACAATCTCCCCGCTCCTCCGCTCAGGCACCACCTCAGATGCCGAGCCAGGGAGTTTAGCGGGATACACGCCTGGTGAAGACTTTTCAGCCTCCACCAAGCGTGTATAGACATAACGTGTCTGGATGTTTTTTTTTTCCTTCTTGCTCTTCCTCTTTTTCTTGCCACTGCTCTCGTCCTCGTCCAGCAGGTCCTCTCCGAACGCAAAACCCTGAAAGTCTACCACAGGCGACTCCAACATTTTGATCTCTCTCAGTAGACCACCATCTTCATCGCTGCCCTCCATAGCTGACTCCGCATCTGAAGATGGCAACGCTGGTAAGCGCAATTGTTCTTGTTCTGGCGGAATGCCACTGTACGCCTCCGTCACTGGAGTTACCGGGAGGGCCGGTTCAGACTGCGAAGTTTGGGGACCCGCCTGGGATGCCAGAGATTCAGAGTTTTCCAACTCCTCCACCTCGCTCTCCGCACCCCCGCACGGCTCCCCTCTCCTCGCAGCCTCCATCTCCCTAAATCGATCCCCGTTCAGTAGCTTGTCTCTGAAGGGCCCACTGCCCTCCAGCAACTGGTCCTGCCACTTCAGGGAGGCCTCCAGGTCCTCTTTCAGAACCCTAATTTTTTCTCTAAGGGGGGGGCCTCTTTGAATTAGAGGAGATAGTGGACCTGGCCCTCGTCTCCTTCAGATCCTTCCTTACGGCTTTGAGGTGCCGTCCCAGCTCATCGTATTCTCGCAGGTGGGCAGCTATACGAGAGCTGTAGGTGAGGGTGCTCTCTCCCTCCCACCAAAACCCCCAACCTACCTGGGACGACACCTCTCAGCTTCCTGCTGATAGCCTTTTTCCTTTTGATGTCTTCGGGTCCTCAGGGGGGACTTGGCTACCACCGCGTCCAGATGTTTTCACCCCCTCGCCGCCATCGCTCAGAGTCGGTCGCCGCACGTCCATGCTCCCCTCCGACCCAAGCCGGGGAGCAGGGGCACCCTTCCGGGAGCTCATGGCCACAGGACCCCACCAGCTCCCTAGGGAGAGGCAGGGCCTGGGCTGGGGGAAAAGGTGTCACACTCCCCCGCAAGCCTGGAACTCCTCCTGGGGAGCAGATGGTAGGAAACTCCCCGGAGAGGCCTGTGCTGTGGAGGTTCAGGAGCTGCAGCAGACACACCCTTTCACCTCAGCTGCAGACACCAGACACACCCAAGCCTGAATCTCTGCTATGGGACCTCTCTCCTCTGCCTGGGTGCCTGGGCCTAAATATGTGACAGTGGCTTGTTCCAGTGGTGGGTGACGTGAAGCCTGATTCTCTGCTATGACATGAAGACTGATTCTCTGCTGACATGAAGCCAGATTCTCTGTTACGGGACCTCTCTCCTCTGCCTGGGTGCCTGGGCCTAAATATGTGACAGTGGCCTGTTCCAGTGGTGGGTGACGTGAAGCCTGATTCTCTGCTATGACATGAAGACTGATTCTCTGCTGACATGAAGCCAGATTCTCTATTACGGGACCTCTCTCCTCTGCCTGGGTCCCTGGGCCTAAATATGTGACAGTGGACTGTTCCAGTGGTGGGTGACGTGAAGCCTGATTCTCTGCTATGACATTAAGACTGATTCTCTGCTGAAATGAAGCCAGATTCTCTGTTACGGGACCTCTCTCCTCTGCCTGGGTGCCTGGGCCTAAATATGTGACAGTGCCTGTTCCAGTGGTGGGTGACGTGAAGCCTGATTCTCTGCTATGACATGAAGACTGATTCTCTGCTGACATGAAGCCAGATTCTCTGTTACGGGACCTCTCTCCTCTGCCTGGGTGCCTGGGCCTAAATATGTGACAGTGGCCTGTTCCAGTGGTGGGTGACGTGAAGCCTGATTCTCTGCTATGACATGAAGACTGATTCTCTGCTGACATGAAGCCAGATTCTCTGTTACAGGACCTCTCTCCTCTGCCTGGGTGCCTGGGCCTAAATATGTGACAGTGGCCTGTTCCAGTGGTGGGTGACGTGAAGCCTGATTCTCTGCTATGACATGAAGACTGATTCTGTGCTGACATGAAGCCAGATTCTCTGTTACGGGACCTCTCTCCTCTGTCTGGGTGCCGGGGCCTAAATATGTGACAGTGGCCTGTTCCAGTGGTGGGTGACGTGAAGCCTGATTCTCTGTTATGACATGAAGACTGATTCTCTGCTGACATGAAGCCAGATTCTCTGTTACAGGACCTCTCTCCTCTGCCTGGGTGCCTGGGCCTAAATATGTGACAGTGGCCTGTTCCAGTGGTGGGTGACGTGAAGCCTGATTCTCTGCTATGACATGAAGACTGATTCTGTGCTGACATGAAGCCAGATTCTCTGTTACGGGACCTCTCTCCTCTGCCTGGGTGCCTGGGCCTAAATATGTGACAGTGGCCTGTTCCAGTGGTGGGTGACGTGAAGCCTGATTCTCTGCTATGACATGAAGACTGATTCTGTGCTGACATGAAGCCAGATTCTCTGTTACGGGACCTCTCTCCTCTGTCTGGGTGCCGGGGCCTAAATATGTGACAGTGGCCTGTTCCAGTGGTGGGTGACGTGAAGCCTGATTCTTTGCTATGACATGAAGACTGATTCTGTGCTGACATGAAGCCAGATTCTCTGTTACGGGACCTCTCTCCTCTGTCTGGGTGCCAGGGCCTAAATGTGTGACAGTGGCCTGTTCCAGTGGTGGGTGACGGTGAAGCCTGATTCTCTGCTATGGCATGAAGACTGATTCTGTGCTGACATGAAGCCAGATTCTCTGTTACGGGACCTCTCTCCTCTGTCTGGGTGCCGGGGCCTAAATATGTGACAGTGGCCTGTTCCAGTGGTGGGTGACGTGAAGCCTGATTCTCTGTTATGACATGAAGACTGATTCTCTGCTGACATGAAGCCAGATTCTCTGTTACGGGACCTCTCTTCTCTGCCTGGGTGCCTGGGCCTAAATATGTGACAGTGGCCTATTCCAGTGGTGGGTGACGTGAAGCCTGATTCTCTGCTATGACATTAAGACTGATTCTCTGCTGAAATGAAGCCAGATTCTCTGTTACGGGACCTCTCTCCTCTGCCTGGGTGCATGGGCCTAAATATGTGACAGTGGCCTGTTCCAGTGGTGGGTGACGTGAAGCCTGATTCTCTGCTATGACATGAAGACTGATTCTGTGCTGACATGAAGCCAGATTCTCTGTTACGGGACCTCTCTCCTCTGCCTGGGTGCCTGGGCCTAAATATGTGACAGTGGCCTGTTCCAGTGGTGGGTGACGTGAAGCCTGATTCTCTGCTATGACATGAAGACTGATTCTGTGCTGACATGAAGCCAGATTCTCTGTTACGGGACCTCTCTCCTCTGTCTGGGTGCCAGGGCCTAAATGTGTGACAGTGGCCTGTTCCAGTGGTGGGTGACGGTGAAGCCTGATTCTCTGCTATGGCATGAAGACTGATTCTGTGCTGACATGAAGCCAGATTCTCTGTTACGGGACCTCTCTCCTCTGTCTGGGTGCCGGGGCCTAAATATGTGACAGTGGCCTGTTCCAGTGGTGGGTGACGTGAAGCCTGATTCTCTGTTATGACATGAAGACTGATTCTCTGCTGACATGAAGCCAGATTCTCTGTTACGGGACCTCTCTTCTCTGCCTGGGTGCCTGGGCCTAAATATGTGACAGTGGCCTATTCCAGTGGTGGGTGACGTGAAGCCTGATTCTCTGCTATGACATGAAGACTGATTCTCTGCTGAAATGAAGCCAGATTCTCTGTTACGGGACCTCTCTCCTCTGCCTGGGTGCCTGGGCCTAAATATGTGACAGTGGCCTGTTCCAGTGGTGGGTGACGTGAAGCCTGATTCTCTGCTATGACATGAAGACTGATTCTCTGCTATGACATGAAGACTGATTCTCTGCTGACATGAAGCCAGATTCTCTGTTACGGGACCTCTCTCCTCTGCCTGGGTGCCTGGGCCTAATAATGTGACAGTGGCCTGTTCCAGTGGTGGGTGACGTGAAGCCTGATTCTCTGCTATGACATGAAGACTGATTCTGTGCTGACATGAAGCCAGATTCTCTGTTACGGGACCTCTCTCCTCTGTCTGGGTGCCGGGGCCTTAATATGTGACAGTGGCCTGTTTCAGTGGTGGGTGACGTGAAGCCTGATTCTCTGCTATGACATGAAGACTGATTCTCTGCTGGCATCAAGCCAGATTCTCTGCTATGGCATGAAGAGACTGATTCTTTGCTGACGTGAAGCCAGATTCTCTGCTATGGGACCTCTGTCCAATTGATATTGGTTAATTTTTATTTTTTTAATTTTAATTTTAATTCATTTCCCTATCCACATTTGTTTGCAGGGGATTTACATACATGTTGCTGCCTTTTGCAGCCCTCTAGCTCTTTCCTGGGCTGTTTTACAGCCTTTTTAGTGCCCAAAAGTTCGGGTCCCCATTGACTTCAAAGGGGTTCGGGTTCGGGACGAAGTTCGGGTCGGGTTCGGATCCCGAACCCGAACATTTCCGGGAAGGCCGAACTTCTCGAACCCGAACATCCAGGTGTTCGCTCAACTCTAATTAGTGCATTATTTGTCAGTACTCTACTTTATCTTGTATAACATTGCTCTCTCTGCTGGCTCTCTTGATGTATCACCAGTTTTTCCTATTACGCCTTATACAAAATCAGCAATGTCAATTCAACTTCGTCTCACCATCGCGGACTCCTACTGTCCCCTGTAGCCCGCCGCTTTAAAATCTTAAAGCGGAACCCACAATCAATGGTGTACCTCCTCCTCTACCGTGATCTAAATTCAGGGTGCCTATTATGTATAAAGGGGGGGACCACTCAGATCCCTCCTGTATGTTTTAGGACCTGCTATCGTGGCCCCCTCTAACTCCCCAGTCCGCACCCTCACTTGCAGTTATGACCACTTTTTTCCAAGGATGGCCAGAGGTAGTAGAAAAGGATATCTATTTTCTCACCACATTACCGGAGGAGGGGGCATAGGAAAGGCCGCGTATGCCCGTCTTCCGGGTCTCCCACTGTTGCCCCTGGGTCTCCTATGCGGCTCTCAATTTCGGATGGCAGGGATCACTCTGTACGCCTTCGCCACACAGGGCGGGAGAAGAAAATCAGCTGGCAGCAGGCAGTAGCGCGGGCGGCATGGCAATGAACAGCTGAGAGCCGAAAAGAACTAACTTATGGTCCAGGTAAATCCGGTAACGGCTCCCGGGCCATATTCAGGACGGCCCCGATGTGTCAGTGCGTCGATCGACTCTGCCTGAGCGGTCTCTGGTCGAGTAGCCAAGCAGCCTAAAGGCGATGGTCAAAGCGGGGTCAAGGCAGCATCAAAGCTTCGGATCAGAGCGTGCTCGCATCGGGCCGGGAGTTCGAGCACCGGGGGGGGGTGGTGCGTTACGTCCCTAACCCTAACCCTTACGTCAGTTACGTCTCTATTCATTCCTAGACTGAGACTGAGAGTGAGGCTCCCATAGGACTACATAGAGAAACTGACTTCCTGTCCACACTTAAGAGGCTGTGTAATTTGGAAAGTCTAATTGATGGTCACATGACACAGCTGAGGGTCAGAAGGGAGGTTATAACTCAAAAATACAGCCACTGGTAAGAAAATTATATTCACTACAGATTACATCATGTACCTAATCTGTGCAGTAATCTGTAGTAAAGGCTATTGTGTGGTGTTTTAGCGGAAAAAGAAAAAATATATTTGGCGCTCAGCGGTGTCGTTATTTCTTGTAAAGCCTTTTTTGACGTGTATTAGCGCAAAAAGAAAAAAATACTTTTACAGCTCTGTGTTGCACTTATCTGTAGTAAAGGCTTTGGTGGGGTGTTTTAGCTCAAAAAGAAAAAAATACATTTACGACTCTGCGGTGCACTTATCTTTAGTAAAAGCTTTGGTAGGATGTTTTAGCGGAAAAAGAAAAAATACATTTGCCTCTCAGTGGTGTAGTTATTTCTTGTAAAGCCTTTGTGACGTTTATTAGCACAAAAAGAAAAAAATACATTTACAGCTCTGCGGTGCACTTATCTGTAGTAAAGGCTTTGGTGGGGTGTTTTAGCGCAAAAAGAAAAAATATATTTGCCGCTCCGTGGTGTAGTTATTTCTTGTAAAGCCTTTTGTGACGTGTATTAGCGGAAAAAGAAAAAAATACCTTTTCCTGCTCTGCAGTACAGTTATTTCTTGTTATGCCTTTTCTGACGTGTATTAGCTCAAAAAGAAAAAATACCTTTTCCTGCTCTGCAGTGCAGTTATTTCTTGTTAAGCCTTTTGTGATGTATATTAGCACAAAAATAAAAAACACATTTACAGCTCTGCGGTGCACTTATCTGTAGTAAAGGCTTTGGTGGGGTGTTTTAGCGCAAAAAGAAAATATATATTTTCCGCTCCGTGGTGTAGTTATTTCTTGTAAAGCCTTTTGTGACGTGTATTAGCGCAAAAAGAAAAAATACCTTTTCCTGCTTTGCAGTGCAGTTATTTCTTGTTAAGCCTTTTCTGACGTGTATTAGCGCAAAAAGAAAAAATACCTTTTTGGCCCACTGGGTGAATGTGGTTCCTGCACAGTTACACCAGCAACTTGGCCAGATAACGCCTCTTCTGCCTCCACGTTGCCACGCCGTTGGTCCAGCGACAATGTCCGCCTCTGCCTCCTCAACCTCCACGTGTCCTCAGCCTCCACTGCAGGGACAATGCACAGTGCCCCTCCAGCATACCACATGTTCTACACCTCACGAGTCACGAACACATGCGGGCTGCCATCTTAACTCACAAGTCCGGCGAGGCACAGGTAAGTTCTTACCTGTGCCTGTGCCGCGAGCCTGTCTGAAACAAATGCGGTCAGCGGGAGCAGGCAGTTCTCGGAACTGCCCAATGAAGGCCCCCGGCGGCTGTTCTCCGAACTGCCTGCTCCCGGTGACCGCATTTGATTTCAGAGCGGCTCGCGCACAGGCACAGGTAAGGGCTTAGGTGTACCTCGCCGGACTTGTGAGAAAAGATGGCAGCCCGCATGTGTTCGCGGGGGAACAATCACTGTCCTCATGCTGCCGCCACCTCCAGTCCCTGTCATTTTGACACTCTGTGGCCACCTGATGCTGCCACCACCTTCAGAATCTGTCATTGGGGCACTCTGTGGTCTTCTCATGCTGCCATCACCTCCAGATTCTGTCATTGGGATACTCTGTGTTCTCCTCATGCAGCCGCCACCTCCAGACTCTGTCATTGTGCCACTCTGTGGTCACCTCATGCTGCCGCCACCTCCAGATTCTATCAATAGTCCACTCTGTGGTCTCCTCATGCAGCCGCCACCTCCAGACTCAGTCATTGGGCCACTCTGCGGCCTCCTCATCCTGCCGCCACCTTCATACTCTGTCATTCTGCTACCTTCAGACTATGTCATTGGGCCACTCTGTGGTCTCCTCATTCTGCCGCCACCTCCAGACTCCAGTCATTGTGCCATTCTGTGTCCTCCTCATTCAGCTGCCACCTTAAGACTCTGTCATTGTGCCACTCTGTAGCCTCCTCAAGCCAATGCCACCTTCACACTTTGTCATTGTGCCACTCTGCAGCCTACTGATGCTGCTGCCACCTCCAGACTCTGTCATTGTTCCACTCTGTGGCTACCTGATGCTGCCGCCACCTTCAGACTCTGTCATTGGGCTACTCTGGGGTCTCCTCATGCTGCCGCCACCTCCAGACTCAGTCATTGTGCCACTCTGTGGCCTCCTCATTCAGCTGCCACCTTCAGACTCTGTCATTGTGCCACTCTGTGGCCTCCTCCTGCTGCTGCTACCTCCACACTCTTTCATTGTGCCACTCTGTGGCCTCCTGATGCTGCCGCCACTTTCAGAGCCTGTAATTGTGCCATTCTGCGGCCTCCTCATCCTGCCACCACCTTCATACTCTGTCATTCTGCCACTCTGTAGCCTTTTCAAGCCACTGTCACCTTCACACTTTGTCATTGTGCCACTCTGCGGCCTGCTGATGCTGCTGCCACCTCCAGACTCTGTCATTGTTACACTCTGTGGCTATCGGATAATTAATCCATCATATTGAAGCAACTCTTCTGAAATATATCGCTATAATATTTGTATTTTGCGCAACAGAGCGGATGTGATATAATATATGTGCCAACCCCAGTGCATATTATGATACATTGCATTTTATTTTGTATTTTATATTTTATGTGATATTTTATGTGATATTTTATATAAACATTCTACTATAGACATACCAGCTGGTGAGTGCCTGTTTTTATTTTTATTTTTGCATTTGAAGTACATTTGTTACATTGGATGAACGGGTGAGACATCCAAAAAACAGAGCACCTTAACCACGCTAACAGATAAGGGTGAGCCACGATATAATTATACTTTACTGCTGATGCGGCTGCCACCTCCAGACTTTGTCATTGTTACACTCTGTGGCTATCGGATAATGCCGCCACCTTCAGACTGTGTCACTGTGCCACTCTGTGGTCTACTTATGCTGCCGCCACCTCCAGATTCTATCATTGTGCCACTCTTTGGCTTTATGATGCTGCCACTACCTTCAGATTCTGTCATTGGGCCACTCTGTGGCTTCCTGATGCTGCCACTACCTTCCGACTGTATCATTGCGCCACTTTGTGGCCTTAACATGCTGCTGCCACATCCACACTCTGTCTCTGTGCCACTCTTTGACCTCCTGATGCTGCCGCCACCTTCAGACTCTGTCATTGTGCCACTCTGTGACATCATCATGCTGTTGCCACCTCCACACTTTGTCGTTGTGCCACTCTGTGGGCTCCTGATGCTGCCGCCACCTTCAGATTCTGTCATTGGGCCACTCTTTGGTCACCTCATACTGCCGCAGCCTCCAGACTCTGTCACTGGGCCACTCTGTGGTCTCCTCATGCTGCCGCCACCTCCAATCTCTGTAATTGGGCTACTCTGTGGTCTCCTCAAGCTTCCGCCACCTCCAGATTCTGTCAAATAGCCATTCTGTGGTCACCTGTCACGAGGGTGTCAAGAGCCATGCCTGACTCCGTTATACCCGGGGTCAGGAAGTCGCAGCGGGTGGCTGCGCGCTCTATGTAGAAACATAGTGCTGTTTCTTTATGGTAGCTTTCTGGGTTTGCCTTGCAACCCTTTTTGGCTCACTCAGGGATCCGTAGCTCCTTCTCCTCAGTTGTTTTTTGTCCAGCACTCCCAACCTCCTTATATTCCCCTCTCACACTTCTCTGGTTGCCAGATATAGAGCTTCCTGCCTGGACTTCTATACTGACCTACTGGAGCTGTGTAACTGTGTTCCCTGGTTGTTGTTCCAGAGTGTTACCCTCCGGATCCCTGTGGGCCTTGGTGGTCTGCTGTTGTCGCCCACCTGGGATTATATGTTTTGTCTGTATTGTCTGTCCTCTCCTTGGTGTTTTCCTTTAGTATCAGGGGTGCGGACTAGTGATCCCACCGCCCCGTTCACTACACATGGCTCATCTTAGGGAAAGCCAGGGTTTAGGCACGTGATCGGCGTACGGGTGAGGAACCCGTCTAGGGACGTCAGGGCAGTCAGTTGCCAGCCGCAAGGTGAGTCAGGGGTCACCACCTTTCCCTCTCCCTTGGACAGGGCCTTCCCACTTCCCTCCCTTTGCGTGACGCCGGTCATTACATTATATCTGGCCCTTATTTTGTGTAGGTAAAAAAAAAATAATAATTTTCTTTCTACCTACTTAGAATCCAGTATGGATCCAGTTGCTGCTTTGTCAGAGCAACTTCAAGGCCTGTCTTTGGAGGTGGCAGGATTGAAGGCGTCGGTCCTCCAGCGACAGCAGCAATTACAACAGACCGCAAGCCCAGCGGTTGCTACAGGTAACCAGGTTGTTGCGGAACCCAAGGTTGTTCTTCCTGACAGATTTTTTGGGGGAAGGGACAAATTTGTGACATTCTGTGAGGCCTGTAAATTATATTTTAAGCTGCGCCCTTACTCCTCTGGTAATCAAGAACAGCGGGTGGGGGTTGTTATTTCCCTGCTGCAGGGGGACCCGCAATCCTGGGCGTTCTCTTTACCCGCTGATTCCCAGGCTCTCCGGTCAGTGGATGAATTTTTTGGGGCCTTGGGTCTCATATATGACGACCCTGACCGAGTCGCACTGGCTGAATCAAAATTACGGAGACTCCTACAGGGAGAGCGGCCAGTAGAGGAGTATTGCTCACAATTCCGTAGGTGGGCTACGGATACCCAGTGGAACGACCCGGCTCTCAGGAGTCGGTTCTGCTCTGGGTTATCCGAAAGGATTAAGGATGCGCTTGCGCTGTATGAGACTCTCTTTTCCCTTGATGCGGTTATGTCCCTTGCTATCAGAATAGATAGACGTCTTAGGGACAGATTGAAAAAACCGGAGCAATTGGTAACCCCTCCCAAGCAGCAATTAGTCTGTACGGACTTAGACGAGCCTATGCAGCTAGGAGAAACTACTCGTCAGGTCCGTCCTCCTGAGGCTCGCCGTAGGCGTGGGATTTGTTTTTTCTGTGAAGAGAGGGGTCATTTTATTAATGTCTGTCCTTCCTTCCTCAAAAACAAAAAAACCGTCGGAAAACTACTAACCCCAGGCTGTGTGGAGGATGTCAGCCGGGGGTATACGTTTCCTCCATACGTACATCGCAATTTGTGTTGACAGCGGTTGTTGTTTTTGGCGTTAAGATGGAGACTATTTCTTTTTTTCTAGACAGTGGAGCAGGAGTAAATTTGATAGATGCCCATTTTGCCCACACTATGGGTTTGTCTCTCTGTACGCTACAGAGACCTATTCCCATATTCGCTATTGATTCTGCTCCTCTGTCTCAGAGAAACCTCACTCACATTGTCCATAACTTACACCTTCGGGTAGGGGACCACCATAACGAGTTGCTTTCATGTTATGTTCTGGAGGGGCTTCCCACTCCGGTGGTGTTGGGTCTTCCCTGGTTGGTAGCGCACAATCCAGTGGTGGATTGGCAGGCCAGGGAGATATTGGAGTGGAGTGAGCATTGCAGAGAAAATTGCTTAAATAGCAATTGCTTAGTCGCCTCCATAGCTACCCTACCTACATTTATTTCGGACTTTGAGGACGTTTTTTATGAAAAGGGTTGTCAGAAGTTACCACCTCACCGTCCTTATGATTGCCCGGTTAACCTGATTCCCGGTGCAAAATTACCCAAGACCAGGTTATATAATCTTTCGGGTCCGGAGAGACAAGCCATAATAGATTATATCTCCGAGAGCTTGGCTAAGGGACACATCAGACCCTCTTCTTCTCCCGTGGCTGCAGGGTTTTTCTTCGTTAAAAAGAAAGATGGGGGCCTGCGTCCTTGCCTAGATTTCCGCGAACTAAACCGGATAACCATCCGAGACCCATACCCTCTTCCTCTCATTCCTGACCTGTTTAATCAGATTGCGGGTGCTAGGTGGTTCTCCAAACTTGATCTTAGGGGGGCCTACAATCTGATTCGTATTAAGGAAGGGGATGAATGGAAGACAGCTTTTAACACCCCTGAGGGGCATTATGAAAGTCTAGTCATGCCTTTCGGTCTGACCAATGCTCCTGCTGTCTTCCAACATTTCGTTAATGACATTTTTAGTCATCTTATCGGCAGGTTTGTGGTGATATACCTAGATTATATTTTAATTTATTAGTCTAATCTGAAAACACATGAGGTACATGTCAGACAGGTACTGCAGGTCCTACGGACGAATAAATTATATGCTAAAATTGAAAAGTGTGTCTTCGCCGTTCAGGAAATACAGTTCCTAGGTTATTTATTATCTGCTTCAGGTTTCCGTATGGATCCTAGGAAGGTCCAGGCAATTTTAGATTGGGATCTTCCTGAGAACCTCAAAGCACTGCAACGGTTCTTGGGCTTCGCTAATTTCTATAAAAAATTCATTAAAAATTATTCGGTGATTGTAAAACCTCTTACTGACATGACTAGGAAGTGGACTGATTTTTCTAAATGGTCTGACGCCGCTAAAATTGCTTTTTTCTCTCTAAAAGAGAAGTTTACCTCGGCACCTGTACTAATCCAACCTGATGTCTCCCAGCCTTTTATTGTTGAAGTAGATGCGTCAGAGGTGGGAGTGGGGGCGGTGCTGTCTCAGAGTCCGTCTCCTGGCAAATGGCGTCCTTGTGCGTTCTTTTCTAAAAAACTATCTGCAGCAAAGAAGAACTATGATATTGGCAATAGGGAACTATTAGCTATTAAACTAGCGTTTGAAGAATGGCGTCACTTTTTAGAGGGGGCAATGCACCCCGTCACTGTAATTACGGTCCACAAAAACCTTCTGTACCTCGAATCAGCTAAGCGTCTCACCCCTAGACAAGCTAGGTGGTCGCTATTTTTTACCAGGTTTAACTTTGTTATTACCTATCGTCCTGGGGCAAAAAATACCAAGGCAGATGCACTATCTCGTTGTTTCCCTGGAGGGGGTAATGTGAGTGATCCGGTACCCATTCTACAAAGAGGAGTGGTTGTCTCTGTGATACACTCTGTTCTGGAGGGGAAGGTGTTAGAGGCCCAGGGGGACGCCCCGGTCTCTTGCCCCTCAGAGAAATTGTTTGTACCGTTGAACCTGCGTCTCGAATTATTAAAGGAACATCATAATTCGGCACTTGCTGGGCACCCGGGTAGTAAAGCAACCTTGGAGCTATTGTCTCGTCATTTTTGGTGGCCAAGGTTGCGTCAGGATGTAATGGATTTTGTTTCTTCCTGTTCTACTTGTGCGCGCGCAAAAGTCTCTCATAAACGTCCTGCAGGGTCTTTATTGCCACTTGTCATTCCCAATAGACCATGGACACATCTGTCAATGGATTTTATCACTGACTTACCTTTGTCTGCGGGTAAAACAGTTATCTTGGTAGTAGTGGACAGGTTTAGCAAAATGGTACACTTCATTGCGTTACCCGCACTACCTAATGCTAAGACTCTTGCTCAGGTATTCATCAGTGAAATCGTGAAGCTTCACGGGGTCCCTTCCGATGTTGTTTCGGATCGGGGAACCCAGTTTATTTCTAAGTTTTGGAAAGCTTTTTGTTCCCGTTTGGGGGTACACTTGTCCTTTTCCTCAGCTTTCCATCCTCAGTCGAATGGACAGACTGAGCGTACCAACCAAAACCTTGAGACATATCTAAGATGTTTTGTGTCTGAAAACCAAGAGGTGTTGTCATCATATTTACCGTTAGCCGAGTTTGCCATAAATAATCGCCGTCAGGAATCTACTGGCAAGTCACCATTTCTTGGTGCATATGGTTTTCATCCCCAATTCTGTACTTTCAAAGAGGGGGGGTCTTCTGGGGTTCCCGAAGAGGAACGGTTTTCATCATCTCTTTCATCGGTATAGCAGAAGGTGCAAGCTAACTTGAAAAATATGGGAGGTAAATATAAATGCATGGCTGAAAAGAGACGGTCGCCAGGTCCGGACCTAGGAGTGAATGACTATGTGTGGTTGTCTACTAGGAATATTAAATTAAAGGTTCCCTCTTGGAAACTGGGTCCTAGGTTCATTGGCCCTTACAAAATAGTAGCCATCATTAACCCCGTGGCTTTTCGCCTGGAGCTACCTCAGACTTTTAAAATCCATAACGTCTTCCATAAGTTGTTACTCAAGAAATATGTTCCACCTCTAGAACCGTCACCGCTGCCACCCCCTCCTGTTGTTGTGGATGGTAATCTAGAGTTTCAAATATCCAAAATTGTTGATTCTCGTCGGGTCCGCCGCTCTCTTCAATATCTGGTGCATTGGAGGGGTTAAGGTCCCGAGGAAAGAATGTGGGTTCCAGCGTCTGAGGTAAACGCCGACAGGTTAGTTCGGGCTTTTCATGCCTCTCATCCTGAGAGACCTAGACCTGAGTGTCCGGAGGCCCCTCGTAGAGAGGGGGTACTGTCACGAGGGTGTCAAGAGCCACGCCTGACTGATGCTGCCGCCACCTTCAGATTCTGTCATTGGGCCACTCTTTGGTCACCTCATACTGCCACAGCCTCCAGACTCTGTCACTGGGCCACTCTGTGGTCTCCTCATGCTGCCGCCACCTCCAATCTCTGTAATTGGGCTACTCTGTGGTCTCCTCAAGCTTCCGCCACCTCCAGATTCTGTCAAATAGCCATTCTGTGGTCACCTGTCACGAGGGTGTCAAGAGCCATGCCTGACTCCGTTATACCCGGGGTCAGGAAGTCGCAGCGGGTGGCTGCGCGCTCTATGTAGAAACATAGTGCTGTTTCTTTATGGTAGCTTTCTGGGTTTGCCTTGCAACCCTTTTTGGCTCACTCAGGGATCCATAGCTCCTTCTTCTCAGCTGTTTTATGTCCAGCACTCCCAACCTCCTTATATTCCCCTCTCACACTTCTCTGGTCGCCAGATATAGAGCTTCCTGCCTGGACTTCTATACTGACCTACTGGAGCTGTGTAACTGTGTTCCCTAGTTGTTGTTCCAGAGTGTTACCCTCCGGATCCCTGTGGGCCTTGGTGGTCTGCTGTTGTCGCCCACCTGGGATTATATGTTTTGTCTGTATTGTATGTCCTCTCGTTGGTGTTTTCCTTTAGTGTCAGTGGTGCGGACTAGTGATCCCACCGCCCCGTTCACTACACAGGGCTCATCTTAGGGAAAGCCAGGGTTTAGGCACGTGATCGGCGTACGGGTGAGGAACACGTCTAGGGACGTCAGGGCAGTCAGGTGCCAGCCGCAAGGTGAGTCAGGGGTCACCACCTTTCCCTCTCCCTTGGACAGGGCCTTCCCACTTCCCTCCCTTTGCGTGACGCCGGTCATTACATCACCTCATGCTGTCGCCACCTTCAGACTCTGTCATTGTACCACTCTCTGGCTTCCTGATGCTGCTGTCACATTCAGACTCTGTCATTGTGCCACTCTGTGGCCTAATCATGCTACCGCCACCTTCAGACTCTGACTCTGTGGCCTCCTAATACTGCCGCAACCTACAGACTCTTTCATTGTGCCACTCTGTGGTCTCCTGATGCTGCCGCCACCTTCAGACTCTGTCATTGTGCCACTCTGTGGCTTCCTGATGCTGCTGCCACCTTCAGACGCTGTCATTGTGTCACTCTGTGACCACCTGATGCTGCTGCCACCTTCAGACTCTGTCAAAGACTACTCTGTGGCCTCCTGATGCTGCCACCATAGAAACATAGAAACATAGAATGTGTCGGTAGATAAGTCTGCCCAATATAATGGCCATTCTGTGGTCACCTCATGCTGTCGTCACCTTCAGACTCTGTCATTGTACCACTCTCTGGCTTCCTGATGCTGCTGTCACATTCAGACTCTGTCATTTTGTCATTGTGCCATTTTGTGGCCTCCTGATGCTGCCGCCACCTTCAGACTCTGTCATTGGGCCACTCTGTGGCCTCCTCCTGATGCTGCCACCACCTTCAGACTCTGTCATTCTGCCACTCTGTGCTGTGACATCATCATGCTGTTGCCACCTCCACACTTTGTCATTGTGCCACTCTGTGGGCTCCTGATGCTGCCGCCACCTTCAGACTCTGTCTTTGGGCCACTCTTTGGTCACCTTATACTGCCGCAAACTACAGACTCTGTCACTGGGCCACTCTGTGGTCTCCTCATGCTGCCGCCACCTCCAATCTCTGTAATTGGGCTACTCTGTGGTCTCCTCAAGCTGCCGCCACCTCCAGATTCTGTCAAATGGCCATTCTGTGGTCACCTCATGCTGTCGTCACCTTCAGACTCTGTCATTGTACCACTCTCTGGCTTCCTGATGCTGCTGTCACATTCAGACTCTGTCATTGTGCCACTCTGTGGCCTAATCATGCTACCGCCACCTTCAGACTCTGTCATTGCGCCGCTCTGTGGCTTCCTGATGCTGCCACTACCTCCAGACTCTGTCATTGTGCCAGCCTGTGGCCTCCTGATGCTGTCATCACCTTCAGTCTCTGTCATTGTGCCACTCTGTGGCCTACTCATGCTGCTCTCACCTCCACACCCTGTCATTGTCCCACTCTGTGGCCTCCTAATACTGCCGCCACTTTCAGACTTTGACATTGGGCCACTCTGTGGCTTCCTGATGCTGCTGCCACCTTCAGACTCTGTCATTGGGCTACTCTTTGGGCTCCTCATGCTACCGCCACCTCCAGACTCTGTCATTGTGCCACTCTGTGGCCTCCTGATGCTGCCACCACCTTCAGACTTTGTCATTTTGCCACTCTGTGGCTTCCTGATGCTGCCGCCTTCTTCAGACTCTGTGATTGGGCCACTCTGTGGCCTTCTCCTGATCCTTCTGGTGTAGCCACCAACACACTCTGTTATTGTGCTACTTTGTGGCCTCCTGATGCTGCCGCCACCTTCAGACTCTGTCATTGTGCCACTCTGTGGCCTCCTGATGCTGCCTCCACCTCCAGACTCTATCATAGCTCCACTCTTTGGTTACCTTATACTGCCGCCACCTCCAGACTCTGTCATTGGTCCACTCTGTGGCCTTCTCCTGATCCTTCTGGTGTAGCCACCAACACACTCTGTTATTGTGCTACTTTGTGGCCTCCTGATGCTGCCGCCACCTTCAAACTCTGTCATTGTGCCACTCTGTGGCCTCCTGATGCTGCCTCCACCTCCAGACTCTATCATAGCTCCACTCTTTGGTCACCTCATACTGCCGCCACCTCCAGACTCTGTCATTGGGCTACTTTGTGGTCTTCTCATGCTGCCGCCACCTTCAGGCTCTGTCATTGGTCCACTCTGTGGCCTCCTCCTGATGCTACTGGTGCCGCCACCTTCACACTCTGTCATTGTGCTAAACTGTGGCCTCCTGATGCTGCCGCCACCTTCAGAGTCTCTCATTGGGCCACTCTGTGGCCTCCTAAAACTGCCGCCACCTTTAATCTCTGACATTGGGCCACTCTGTGGCCTAATGATGCTGCTGCAACCTGCAGACTCTGTCATTGGGCCACTATTTGATCTCCTCATGCTGGCGCCAACCTATAGACTCTGTCATTGTGCCACTCTGTGGTCTTTTCATGCTGCTTCCACTTCACTACCATATCATAGGGCCACTCTGTGGACTTCTCATGCTGTTCCCACCCTCCCCACTTCATGACTTGCCCACTATTTAGCATTTTTTGCTTGGCTGACATCATCATTTTATTGACCCTTCTTCTGATCTGTCAGAAGGAAGGTAAAAATTAGACGCACAACGGATCCTGTCTGTGTAGCAGCTGTAATGCTTGTATGGTCCTATCAGAATTGGCTTATTATTTGGTAGCCAAAATCAGGAGTGGGTACAAAACACAGAAGACATGCAACTATCCCGTTCACATGTCATCTCTGTTTTGGATCCACTCCACTTTTTGCATTAGCAGTACTGATGGATTACTGACCAAATGCTGACCAAGTGAAGACAGATGCTCCACAGACAGGATCCGTTTTTTGTGGAAGGACAAAATAATCAGTGAAGTCAACACAAACTTACTGCTGATACCCTCTCCACTCTGTCGGGGGGTTCTACTCGTATAAGCTTTTAATAGAACATGTTCTGTAGACATCTATGTGGAATCACCTGATGATGGTGGAAAAGGAGTGCGCTTCATCTTGGTGCTAACATGGACCTGTAAGGCGGAGTTCATATGTGATTTATTTGGTCCGTTTTGGCCCCATGACTGCCTAAATAAGTGAAGTGTGTGATTCTAAGTGTGACGTCTGTCATCTGCATGTCATACAGACTCACAGTATTATATCACTACCAAAGCAGACTCCCTATGCATGTTACTGCTAGTCACATTGTTCTTCACCACCATAAAGGCTCTCTTCAACCAGAAAATAGCCTTTTTTAACGTAATTTGACGCAAATTTATTCGTATCCAACTGAATTTTTCCAAAAAAAATTGGCGAACCGGCGAATCGAATTTAAAAAAAATTTGCTCATTTCTAATCACAATTTATACAAGGTGTAGAATTAAAGCTCAGGAATGAGATATGGGTCAAGTAAAAGATATATTTTTTAGGTATATGCAATTGTGTACAATTATAAAGGCAATTAAAAATAAAATGTATTTGAAGTTAGGTTCACATGAGTTGATGAACTTGATGAGTTCATGATCACATGAGTTGATCACATGAGTTGATGATCTTGGAATGGAAAGGTAAGCACAAGCTCATTTCAATTTTATATAGTGGGTTTAGAGAAATAATTAGTAAAGAAACATAGTGTAGTAGTAAGGATAATTAGAAAAAGGATATAGGTCCCATAACATGAGAAGCTTGGCACAGGATATAGGTTAATTGTGACTATCTTTATAATGTCAAATATAGAGTTACTCAATTTATGATCTTACACCGACTGTATGTGACATCTAGATGGCTTCATATTCTAAGGGGATTAGGAGTTGGGGGGATATGGGAAAATTATGTATTTGGATATGTGATATTTTTTATCTGTATTGAGATACAGTACAGACCAAAAGTTTGGACACACCTTCTCATTCAAAGAGTTTTCTTTATTTTCATGACTATGAAGGCATCAAAACTATGAATTAACACATGTGGAATTATATACATAACAAACAAGTGTGAAACAACTGAAAATATGTCATATTCTAGGTTCTTCAAAGTATCCAACTTTTGCTTTGATTACTGCTTTGCACACTCTTGGCATTCTCTTGATGAGCTTCAAGAGGTAGTCCCCTGAAATGGTCTTCCAACAGTCTTGAAGGAGTTCCCAGAGATGCTTAGCACTTGTTGGCCCTTTTGCCTTCACTCTGGGGTCCAGCTCACCCCAAACCATTTCGATTGGGTTCAGGTCCGGTGACTGTGGAGGCCAGGTCATCTGGCGCAGGACCCCATCACTCTCCTTCATGGTCAAATAGCCCTTACTTTCAAAGTTTTCCCAATTTTTCGGCTGACTGACTGACCTTCATTTCTTAAAGTAATGATGGCCACTTGTTTTTCTTTACTTAGCTGCTTTTTTCTTGCCATAATACAAATTCTAACAGTCTATTCAGTAGGACTATCAGCTGTGTATCCACCTGACTTCTCCTCAATGCAACTGATGGTCCCAACCCCATTTATAAGGCAAGAAATCCCACTTATTAAACCTGACAGGGCACACCTGTGAAGTGAAAACCATTTCAGGGGTCTACCTCTTGAAGTTTATCAAGAGAATGCCAAGAGTGTGCAAAGCAGTAATTAAAGCAAAAGGTGGCTACTTTGAAGAACCTAGAATATGACATATTTTCAGTTGTTTCACACTTGTTTGTTATGTATATAATTCCACATGTGTTAATTCATAGTTTTGATGCCTTCAGTGTAAATCTACAATTTTCATAGTCATGAAAATAAAGAAAACTCTTTGAATGAGAAGGTGTGTCCAAACTTTTGGTCTGTACTGTATTTACTAATAAATATTAATAAAAAACATTTTAAGGGTTGCTTTTAGGCAAACAATGGAAAATAGCTGGATGGGAAAATAAATGCAAAATAAAATTCTCATGGGAATAGCTGCTATCCTCAAGATACCCCTAATCAGTTTGACAGTTTTTGGTTAAAGTGTAATTAAAATAATGTTTTTTTATAATTTAAGAAATATTTCTGGACACATGAGAGATACGGAGAGTGAATAGTCAACAAGGCTACGCTCATCTCCAAAACAAAATTTGAATTATTCTAGTGAATGTAAAATGAAAAGTAAAGTATCTTTCCCATAGATCTTTATTAGAGTTGAGCGGATGCCTGGTTGTTAGGGTTCGACGGGTTCGGCTGAACTTCGGAAAAAAGCTCGAGTTCGGGACCCATACTTGAACCGAACTTGACCCCGAACCCCATTGAAGTCAATGGGGACCCGAACTTTTGGGCACTAAAATGGCTGTAAAAATGTCATGGAAAGGGCTAGAGGGCTGCAAATGGCATCAAAATGTGGTTAAGAGCATGGCAAGTGCTCTGCAAACAAATGTGGATAGGGAAATTACTTAAAATAACATACAATACGTAAAAAAATATATATAATAATCTTGATCTAGGAGGACCAGATCCATATGGAGAAGGAGGTTGAGGAGGCGTTGGATGTGGCGGTGTAGGTGGAAGTGGCGGTGGAGGAGGAGGAGGTAGCCTACACTGCTTTTTGGTTTTAAATATATTCTTATTTTTTTAAATTAGGGTACACCCCAAAACATTGGGAAATATAACCCTCCAGTCGTGCTAAACACACGTTCAAACACCGGCTGCAGGGCAGGCCAGCACCTCCAAGACGTAAAGGGCAAGCTCAGGCCATGTGCCCAATTTGGAGACCCAGAAGTTGCAGGGGTTGACCCCTGTCAGTTAGTTCGTTTAGGCGTGTGCATACTTACTGCCCCACCCACCATGTCGCTCGTCCCCATGATGTTCACGATCCAATTTGATATCTGCTCTATCAACTTTCGATGTTCTTTTATGAGCCTACCATGGTGATTACGGGTGGCGGAGAATCAGGGTTCCAGGCCGGAGAGGGAGCGTGAGAAAAAGAGACCAAATTTAAGGGAGATAAATTTATTTAAAAAATTTGGGATCAAGAAGAAATGTGGGAAATGTTATTGAGGCGCAAATGTGGGACAAATTACAGAAGCCCAAATGTGGGCCAAAAGAGTCAATTGTGGGAAAAGCTATTGAGGCTCAAATGTTGGCAAAAAGAGTATAGCGGAAATGTGGGACAAAGTATTGAAGCTTAAATGCTTAAGTTTAAGCATTGAATCAGGAGGTGACGCGCATCAATTAAAAAAGCATTTCAGAAATGTTATTCCCTGTCACCTATGCAGAGCAGGGGTTTATTCACGTCTAAAATTGTATAATGTCAACCCAAGAATGTAACAGAAAAATTACAGAAATTAATTAACCTGTCTACTTGGTAGAGCAGGGGTCTATGCCAGAAAACAATTGTTTATTGTCGAAAATGTAAAATAAAAATTATTGACATTTATTAAGCTGTCAACTAGGTAGAGGAGGGGTATATTACACCCAATAATTAGTCAATTTGACCCTAATGCAACTGACAAATGTTATTATTATTTTTTTTACCTTTCTAATAGGAATAGCAGTGGTACATCACACCAAAAAATTGCTGGATTTCACTATAAAATGTAACTGCCAATTTTTTTTTTGTTAACCGGCCTACTAGGTATAGCAGTGGAACATCACACCCAAAAATTTGTGAATTTCACCATAAAATGTAGGAGACAACTTTTTTTTATTGTTTAACCACTTAAGGACCACAGGTTTATACCCCCCTAGTGACCAGGCCCTTTTTTACAAATCGGCACTTCACAACTTTAACGGTTTATTGCTCGGTCATGCAAATTGGCACCCAAATGAATTTTACCTCCTTTTCTTCTCACAAAGCTTTCTTTTGGTGGTATTTGATAGCTGCTGAGATTTTTCGTTTTTCTGATATTAATCAAAATAGACCGCAATTTTATCAAAAAAAGTGTATTTTTAATTTTCTCTGGTCAAATTGTTCAAATATAATTACATTTCGATACAAGTTTGTGTCAGAATTTATTGTGCTACATGTCTTTGATAAAAAAAAAATCCAATAAGTGTATATTTATTGGTTTGCGCAAAAGTTATAGCGTTTAGAAACTATGGTACAAAAATGTGAATTTCCGCATTTTGAAGCAGCTCTGACTTTCTGAGCACCTGTCATGTTTCTTGAGGTGCTAGAATGCCAGGATAGTATAAATACCCCCCAAATGACCCCATTTTAGAAAGAAGACACCCCAAAGTATTCACGGAGGGGCATGGTGAGTTTATGTATGATTACATTTTTTTTCACAAGTTTGCGGAAAATTACACTTTCTGACGAAAAAAAAATAATAATAAAGTTTCCATTTCTTTTTTTTTGTTTCTCTTTTTATTTAATCCAGTAAAGTACAAAAATAGCAGTAATAATACATTTAACAATTACATAATAAAAACATCAGGCATCAACCAAGAGAAAGTGCTTAATACAATTGCACAGATAAAAGTAGTAGGGTATTTGTTCCCCTGCCACTAAAACATCCCCTACATGGAGATACTTGACCTATCCAGTACATTACAGTAATTAGCTCATTACTTATATTACCTTTAAACCTTTATTCCTTATTTACCCCGTCCCCCCCATCCCACCCTTCCCAAACCCGTATCCCCCCACCCTATATCCACCGGGAAGGGGGGGAGGGGGAGGACAATAAACAAATAGGCAAATAAAAAAAAATTATAATAAAAAAAAAATATATATATATATATTTGTGTTAGGTGCTTACGGTAGTACAGAGAAGAGCCCTGGAAAGCAGGGAAAGAAATGCAGTCGGTTGTGGTGTGCCGAAACCGAGGACGAGGTAGGCCTAAGAAAGAAGTGGGCCCACCCAAGGAAAAGACATAAAAGAAATGAGTTGTAAATGAGTGGAGTGGTGGGAGGGACAAAGCTCAGACCTCAGACGGTGCAGGAGCCAGGTAAGGGGGGTGCCCTAAATAGGCTGGAGGCGGACCTCAGCCCCTCCCACAAATCCAGGCAAATGCCTTAATACTTGTGTTAGGTGCTTACGGTAGTACAGAGAAGAGCCCTGGAAAGCAGGGAAAGAAATGCAGTCGGTTGTGGTGTGCCGAAACCGAGGACGAGGTAGGCCTAAGAAAGAAGAGGGCAAAAATGGAAATAAACCAGTTTATTTGTAACCAATGAAACATGTAAACAGCTCAACCCGACATGCTTTGGAAAGCCACCCTTAACTCTTGCGCTGGATTGGGAATGTATCGTGCGTAAGCGGACGACTTCCAGCGTCCCAATTTCTTGATAACATGGGCAGGGATGTTGGCACTGGAGGCCGTGGATGCAGCTCCGATGCGAAAGGAGTGCCCCGAGTAGTTGGCCGCGTTAAGGCCCAGTTGGGTGAGAAATGATCTGACATGGATCATGAAGGTGGTCGTGGTGAGCACCGATCCATGAAGTTGAAGTAGCGGTTGAGAGGGTAGGAACCTGTGAAGCTGACTGTATGTGTCCAGCACCCTCACCGGACACCATTTGTTGTGCGTGGGGTAATATGAGATGTTGACAGGTGAACGCTGACTACTCTTGGAGTGAGGTAAGGTCAGGACGTAGTGATCCAGGTGTTTAGATAAGTGGGAGACAAGGAGACAAGATGAGGTTTGGGATGTGGAGGTGGTAGTGAATTCCCCGGGCCTCAGGAACCCGTAGAAGGCTAAGTAAATAGCAGTTTTGATGACCGCGTTGGTATTTGTATCAAAAGGCGTGGCGTCCAGCAGGTCGGATAATGCCTTGAAAACATGACTGTTGATGGGCAGCCTTTGGGCTGGACGTGAGGGTTCCGTCTTCTGAATGCCTCTGAGTATTGTTTTGATTTGGTGGGAGGCCATGAAGCTGGTGTAGTTAGGGTGCAAGATTAGCATATGATGTTGAATGCCAGTAAGATACAGTTTGATGGTGTTGTATGACATTTTTAGTTTGAGGTGGCAAAAAGAAGCAAATCCCAAAACAGACGTCATGATGAAGGGGTGCGTGATGTTGTGTTCTACCAGGAATCTGTTGAATAGCGTGAATGCTCTGTTGTATGCTCTATGTGTATTGACTGATAGTGAAAAGTGGGACAAAGACTGGCTATGCCGCATGATGGCCTCTAGTCCAGAATGAGTTGCTGAAATGACGGGGTGCTGGAGGCAGTGGGTGATGCTGATGGGAGATCCTGATGAAAAGCCTGAAATTTGAAGCGAGATAAATTGTCAGCAGCCGAATTGCACACCCCCGGGACATGGAAACAATGCAGGAAAAAATTGTTGCAGGCGGCCAGCCAAGTAAGTCTTCGCATGAACCTCATGATTGTGAGGGATTTAGAACGACCTTTGTTTATAATCTGGCAGGTTGCTTGGTTGTCCGAGTAGCAGCGGACCGCCAGATTTGCCCATAAATGACCCCACGCCACGGCAGCCGCTACGATGGGATAGATCTCAAAAAGCGCTGAGGTAGTGGAGAATCCTTCCAGACCCTGGACCTCAGGAGGCCAGCTGCCCCACAGCCAATCGTCCCCAAATATGGCCGCAAAGCCTGTGGTAGATGCCGCATCTGACCAGATAGAGGGGGAAGAGTCCGACAGCTGAGGGAGAAACAAGCTCCTACCATTCCAGGTGGACAGAAATCTCCTCCACATTCCCAGATCCGCCGCAGCGTGGGCATCCAGGGACAATCTGTGCGAGTCGTGTAGGAACAAGGGGAAGAGGTGCAGAAGCCGTGAAATAAACGAGCGACCCTGGGGTATGATGCGCATGGCAAAGTTCAGGGAGCCCAGCAGGGACTGTAGTTCTCTGCGGTTGCAGGTGCCGAGTTGAAGATAGCCGTCTATGTGGGTGAGGATGTCCTGGATCTTCCCGGACGGCAAACTGGCTTGCATTGAAGCTGAATCCAACTGGATACCCAGGAAGGTGATGATCGTGTCCGGCCCCTCTGTCTTCTTGGTGGAGAGGGGGACCCCCAGTTCCTTGAACAGCTTGATGGTGGCTCTGAGGCTGGAAGGAGGGGAAGTGTTTTCTTCCACCAATAGGAAGTCATCAAGGTAATGTAAAACCAGCGGGCACCTTGCTATATTCAATAGCAACCAGCATAATGCTTCTGCAAACACGTCGAAGATGGCCGGGCTGCTTTTGGACCCGAAGGTCAATCGGGAGAAAAAATAATAATCCCCAGACCACTTGATGCCATGCAGGTGCCACAGTGTAGGGTGAATCGGAAGTAATTTGAAGGCGTTGGCGATGTCGGTTTTGCTGAGCCATGCCCCCACCCCTGCTTGACTGATGGCCGTGATGGCGTGATCTATGGTGGTATACTGCAGAGAGAATTCCTCCGAGGGAATGAGGGAGTTGAGACTGGGGTTGCCCGTCCCGTGAGGTGCCGATAGGTCGATGATGAGCCTCTGTTTCTGGGAAGATTTCCCAGTGACGACGCCAATGGGGTTGGTGCGCCATGTGGCGAATGGGGGAGTCTTGAAAGGACCTAGCACAAAACCCTCTGTTACCTCTTGGGCTATGAGGGCGTCAATGGCGGTGGGGTTGTGTAGAGCGGATAAAAGATTGGGACATTCCAGGGTGCCTGTTGGCATATACAGGATGCCCGTGTGAAATCCTTCTGTTAATCCTGAAACGAGGAAATCTGATAGATGCCTGGAGGGGTGTTGCGACATGAGCGCGGTAAAAACTGGCATGTTGATGGTTGTTAGATACGGTTTTGTAAACATTTTATTTGGACACATGGACTTGGCATGTGCCCGGAAACATTTGGTGCATATATGTAACAATTTACATCCGTTATAATTACAGGACCCCTCATTGAAATTATTGCAAATCATGGATTTGCCTAGAAATTTGATCGGCCGACCCAGCTTGTCCCGGGCCAGTCTTTCCGGGACCCCGGAGGGACCAGCTGCCTGGGAGAGGCCCTGTCTGACCGACGTGTTCGGGCAGAAATTGGTGGTGTGGGCCGTGGAGGAGCAGTGCGCACAGGCTGGGGTCCTGAGGCCTGCGAAGTGGCGACAGAATATGACCGTGTCGATCCTCGCCCAGTTGGAGCGGACTCCGTACTGGGAGAAGGCCCCCGCCACCTTCGCCGAAAAAGACCTGTGATAGTCATAAAACGCTGACCCTCCGTATTTGTTGCCCAAGTCCACCAGTTTGTGTAAGTAGAGGTCGAATTCCTCCCTCCTGTTGGGGTAGACCGCACAGATGACCTCTCTATAGATTCCGAAGGCCAACACGAATTCGGGAATGGTCAATTTCCTATTGAGCCGGGCATCCCTGGACTTGACCACAACTGATACTTCGTCGTAGGCATAAGTCGTGTTTTCGACCACGTCCTGGGAGGCAATCAGAAGGGAGGCCAGGTTTACATCCTTACCTTCCAGGATATCCCGCTTCAAGTGCTCAGGAATCATATGCGCCGGGTTGACTTCCTGGTCCTCCACGCTAGTGGACGGCGTGATCACCGGTAAACCGGCCGGTGCCGGTGATGCCGCCGGTGGCGGACCTGCCAAGGAGAGGGTCGTGGTGACCGATTCTAGCCTCTCCAACCTGGCGTTGACCGTTGACATAGACGTCATCAGAGAGGCCAGCATGGCATGGATGTCCACGGTGCCGGACTGGCTGGGTCCTTCCCCCGCATCCCTATTATTGCCCGATGCGCGCAGCAGCCGGAACAGTTCAGCTTTCCTTGCCGTGGCGGGGAAGGGAACATGCCGTTTCCTCAACTCCGCCGTGATGCGTGGAATTGTCCAGGACCGGATGGACGCTGGACTGGCTAGATCGTCTCCCGGGGCGGCAGTGACCAATCTGGCAGGGGTGCCAGGTAGGGAGAAGTTGTCTAACCCATCCAGTGACATACTAAAAATAAAAAGTGGATTAGTATGAGGACACGCGGGATCGTGCTGGCTAGCTAGGCCGAACGGCGAAAAAATTATACTTGCATGGTGACAGATGAGGCCCTGCTAATTGCCAAGCGGCTTGAGAGGCTCTACCTATGATTTGGCGCGAGGGGATAATGAGGCCACTCGTGGTAGTGGCAGGAGCGTTGGCCTCTCGGTGACTGTAAGACAGGACTAGGGGAAGGGAGTGACAGGTGAGGCCCTCTCTATGCAACACGCGAGGCGGCTTACTAACGAGGTGGCGCGTTGGGCAGGTGCCTCTGTACGTTTGAGGCGGGGTGTCGGCCTCGCGGGACCACTAACTGCTGGCGAAGCAAAGAAGGGGGAGTACCTAGTGGGGTGATAGAGCCCCTAAAGCGAGCACGCTGACCCTAACCGGACCATCCGAAATGTAAGGAAGATTTTTGGTAAATGAGCAGGCGACCGTACCTGGCAGCAAGAAAAATTCTCCGGATACACGGTAGTGTAAAACAGTATAGGTTGACCGCCTAAAACAAAAAGGGGGGGGTAGACATAACATAGTGTGATGAAAATGCACAAATGTATATGGTACATATATATGACCCGGAGGATCATGATGGTCGTTTATGAAATGACAGCTTGCGCCTGGTGTGACAAAAACCCCGCGCCGCGTGGCCATGCCCAGGTGGAATATGCGTGCTTGCAATTTAATAGAACGTTTTTTTGTTTTTTTTTCGGTCTGTGTCCCTGCACTCCCCTCCTACTTATATATTATGATGCAACTTTATAATGTATATATTTTTTATTCTTCCCGCCGATAACTCCCCCCTGTGCTTGACAATTATTACTATCTTTGTGGGGGCTGCCGGGGTGATATTTAACTTTGAGGGGCGTGCCCTCCGCATCAGATGCGGCGCGCACGGCCGCCGGGACACTGCGCATGCGCCGACGATTCGCCGCGCATGCGCAGAACCCCGGCCGCGCATGCGCAGACCAGGCACCGAGACGCGGCCGGGCGCCATCGGCCGCGCGGCAGGAGGAGCGGTGACAGGCAGGAGGCGGCGGGGAGGGTATGTCTGTGTCGCCGCAAGCCCCCATGGAGTCTGAAATGACTAGGGGGTGTGTCGGCTGCACCGCCGCTGGCCCCTATGCTGTGCACGTGAAAGCACGGGGGGGGGGGAGCATGAACGTTAGTTGGCGAAGTTTGAGTAATTGTGTGATCATGTTTGGAAGTTTTTTATTGTTTGTGAAAGTGTTTGTGAATGAAACCATTTATTCTGATCCCATCCGACCGGAGTACTTCCCCCCCCCCACGCCGCCGGGACACCGCGCATGCGCCGACAGAAACGCCGCGCATGCGCAGAACCCCGGCCGCGCATGCGCAGACCAGGCACCAAGACGCAGCCAGGCGCCATCGACCGCGCGGTAGGAGGAGCGGAAAACAGGCAGGAGGCGACGGGGAGGGGATGACCATGCGGCGGTAAGCCCTAGTGGAGTTTGAAAAGAATGGGGGGTGCCGGGTGTGCCGTAGCTGGCCCCTGCGCTGAGTACATGAATACGAGGAGAAGAGGGGAGGGCATGAATGATGGATGTGAGGGGTGAAAAGAACCAACCAGAAATGGGGAATGGGGTTGGAACCATCAGGGAGCTGACTGGAGTGACGGTCCTGTGGGGAGAAAACCAGGATAGGCATGAGCAATGAGCTGCTGGTGATTGCTGTGAGAAGCCGTGACATGGGTGCAGCGTATGTGAAAAGAACAACAGAAATAAAAGGGGGATTTAATCCAGGAACCATTGGCCGCATGCTGCCAGAGCTAGTGACCGGAATGGTGGTGGTTTATGAACCAATACGTATGACAGGTGTGACAGAAATGAATGCTGGTGACTTGTATGAAAAACCGTGACATGGTGCGCATTGATGAAATGAATGAACCGTAACAGGGGCAACCGTGAGGCCCTGCTGACCCGTATGAAATAACTCACAGTTTGACGGGCAAACGCGACCCACAGTGAACCGAGTGAAGCTGGGAAAAGAACAGCAATGCTCCAAAACCAGAACCAGACGGCGACGAAAAAGCTCTCAGAAAATCAGCGGCTCGCAGGTAAATTCCTCAGAACTCCAACAAGCGACTTCCTCTCACAAAGCTCAGACCTCAGACGGTGCAGGAGCCAGGTAAGGGGGGTGCCCTAAATAGGCTGGAGGCGGACCTCAGCCCCTCCCACAAATCCAGGCAAATGCCTTAATACATATAAATATATCTATTTATTTATATGTTTTAACCACTGAGCCCAAATTTTCTCATGTCTATAACCTATGTTACTCTTAATGTATCCTACTCTTTCTATTATACGATTGGAGTTCATCAAATTTTCCCATTCTTTTATTGTTGGTACCTCAGAGCGCATCCATCTTCTTGCTATCAATAAACGAACTATAAAACATGATTTACATAAAATAATTTCATTCTCCTTTGATAGCTCATGGGAAGTTTCACCCAAAATACATACAGAAGACGTCCATTGGATTTTGGAACTAAAAATATCCCCAATTAGTTCAATCAGACTGCACCAGAATTTTTGAATCTTTGGGCACCTCCACCACATATGGATAATATCCGCTTTATCATTCATACATCTAGGACATAGTCGGGGCGTTTTAACTGAAACTTTCTTGAGCCATTTTGGTGTTATATATAAACGGTGTAATATCATAAACTGAGTTACCCTATGAGAGGGGTTCCTAAGATATGGTTTAAAACAGCAAAATTTTCCCCACTGATCGTCTGTTATTATCCCTATATCATTCTCCCATTTTGATTTACTATTACAAATTAATCCCTCACTTCTAGTTTCTCGTATCTTTTTATACAAGCTTGACACCAATTTGTGCTTACCTTTCCAGCCTAGTATATAATTAATCACCTCATGTGGTTTTATCACTATATCTTCCTTTTTTATAACCGTTTTGACAATATCCACCAACTGAATATATCTAAAATAACTTTGTCTATCTTCCCTTACATTCATTAATAATGTGTCCCTATCCTTCAGTGTTTCATTTAGAAAATATTGTGAAATATGCCATAAACCCTTATCAGTCCAATATTTGGCCTCTTTCAAAAAGGTAGCATTACCTAACCTCCTATTATACCATAACGGTGTGACTTTAATCTGCCCCTCTAAATTCAGTGACTTTTTGACTTTACTCCATACCCTCACCAATAATTTTACCAATGGGATTTTATATAAGTGCATACTTTCCAGTTGTCCTGATTCGAGTAATGTGAATATATCCGGTAAGCCACCCTCACTCTTATATACCAAATGGCTCAGAAAGTCCACCTGTGTCCAATTCATCATTGTTGCAATATTAGCTACCATATAGTACAATCTGATATCTGGGATCTCTAGTCCTCCTTGTTCGTAAGATCTTGTAAGCCAATATATCTTTTTCCTTACCCTTTTGTTTGACCAGATTAATACATTGAATAATTTCTCTATGTCATGAAAAACCGATTCCCCCAAGTAAATGGGACTGTTTCTAATGACGTAGAGCAACTGAGGTAGCAGTATCATTTTAATTAGTCCAATTCTATCTGCTTTGTTTATTGGTAGTTTATTCCAGACTTTAATCCTCTCCTTCATCTTATCAAGTAATGGTTTAATGTTCAATGCTATAAATTTATTAGGGTCCTTAGATGTTTCCAAGCCTAAGTATTTGAAACTGTCCTGGGGACTAAGAATCTTTAATTTTGCCTCTAAGATCACATTCTTGTCATTCAGTGGAAGCAGAGTTTCCATTTCTGCTAATTTCTGGCAAAAAATAAATAAAACTCCCACGGACTCACTATGCCCCTCAGTGAATACCTTGGGGTGTCTACTTTCCGAAATGGGGTCATTTGTGGGGTGTGTTTACTGTTCTGGCATTTTGGGCGGGGCTAAATTGTGAGCAACCCTGTAAAGCCTAAAGGTACTCGTTGGACTTTCAGCCCCTTTACGCACCTAGGCTGCAAAAAAGTGTCACACATGTGGTATCGCCGTACTTAGAAGAAGTAGGGCAATGTGTTTTGGGGTGTATTTTTAATTGACAACTTTGTATAAAAAAAAAAGTAAAAAGTTGTCATTTACAGAGATATTTCTCACACACAGTATGGGTATATGTAAAAATACACCCCAAAACACATTGCCCTACTTCTTCTGAGTACAGCGATACCACATGTGTGACACTTTTTTGCAGCCTAGGAGCACAAAGGGGCCCAAATTCCAATGAGTACCTTTAGGATTTCACAGGGCATTTTTTACGCATTTGGATTCCAAACTACTTCTTACGCTTTAGGGCCCCTAAAATGCCAGGGCAGTATAAATACCCCACAAGTGACCCCATTTTGGAAAGAAGACACCCCAAGGTATTCCGTGAGGGGCATGGCGAGTTCATTGAAGATTTTTTTTTTTGCCACAAGTTAGCGGGAAATGATTATTTATATTCTTTTATTACAAAGTCTCATATTCCACTAACTTGGGACAAAAAATAAAATTTTACATGAACTCGCCATGCCCCTCACGGAATACCTTGGGTTGTCTTCTTTCCAAAATGGGGTCACTTGTGGGGTATTTATACTGCCCTGGCATTTTTGGGGCCCTAAAGCGTGAGAAGTAGTTTGGAATTCAAATGCGTAAAAATGCCCTGTGAAATCCTAAAGGTACTCATTGGAATTGGGCCCCTTTGTGCACCTAGGCTGCAAAAAAGTGTCACACATGTGGTATCGCCGTACTCAGAAGAAGTAGGCAATGTGTTTTTGGGTGTATTTTTATATATACCCATGCTGGGTGAGAGAAATATCTCTGTAAATTGACAACTTTGTATAAAAAAATGTATAGCGGAAAGGGAGACTTTGTGAGAAAAAAAAAATATATCATTTTCCGCTAACTTGTGCCAAAAAAAAATAATCTTCTATGAACTCACCATGCCCCTCACGGAATAGCTTGGGGTGTCATTTCCAAAATGGGGGCACTTGTGGGGTATTTATACTGCCCTGGCATTTTAGGGGCCCTAAAGCTTGAGAAGTAGTTTGGAATTCAAAGGCGTAAAAAATGCCCTGTGAAATCCTAAAAGTACTCATTGGAATTTGGGACCCTTTGCGCACCTAGGCTGCAAAAAAGTGTCACACATGTGGTATCGCCGTACTCAGAAGAAGTAGGGCAATGTGTTTTGGGGTGTATTTTTACATATACCCATACTGTGTGTGAAAAATATCTCTGTAAATGACAACTTTTTACATTTTTTTATACAAAGTTGTCAATTTACAGAGATATTGCTTTCACCCAGCATGGGTATATGTAAAAATACACCCCAAAACACATTGCCCTACTTCTTCTGAGTACGGCGATACCACATGTGACACTTTTTTGCAGCCTAGGTGCGCAAAGGGGCCCAAATTCCAATGAGTACCTTTTAGGAGGGCATTTTTAGACATTTGGATTCCAGACTTCTTCTCACGCTTTAGGGCCCCTAAAATGCCAGGGCAGTATAAATACCCCACATGTGACCCCATTTTGCAAAGAAGACACCCCAAGGTATTCCGTGAGGGGCATGGTGAGTTCATAGAAGATTTTTTTTTTGCCACAAGTTAGCGGAAATTGATTTTATTTATTTTTTTCTCACAAAGTCTCCCTTTCCGCTAACTTGTGACAAAAAGTTCAATCTTTCATGGACTCAATATTCCCCTCAGCGAATACCTTGGGGTGTCTTCTTTCCAAAATGCGGTCATTTGTGGGGTGTTTGTACTGCCCTGGCATTTGAGGGTCTCCACAAACATTACATTTATGGCCAGCATTAGGAGTTTCTGCTATTCTCCTTATATTGAGCATACGGGTAATGGGCTGAAAGAAAAAATGAACGGCACAGATTTCTTCCTTCACATCGATCAATGTGGATGAAAAAATCTCTTCCAAAAAATGTGAAAAAAAAAGAGGGGAAAGGCGTCTGCCAGGACATAGGAGCTCCTCCCAACATCCAAACCCACTTCAGCTCGTATGCCCTGGCAAACTCGATTTTTACATTCACATCAACCGATGTGGATGAATAAATCATTGCCAGAATTTATTTTTTTTATAAAAAATGTTTGCCAAAGCATATGAACACCGCCCCTCAGCTCATAAGCCTCGGCAAACAAATCTTTTTTACTGCAGAGGAGAAATCTCATCTTGCAGCGCCGCATACACTGACTTTGTGTAATCTGACAGCAGCGCAATGCTACTGTCAGAATGCACATCAGTGCTGCAGCTGGTTGATCGCTTGGTCCACCTCGAAGGTAAAAATAAAATAATAGAAAAACAGGCCGCAACGCAATAAATTTATTAACATCAACTTTTATCAACTTTATATAACATTTGAAACAGAACATTAACTTTTTTGCTTACCTGTGATTTTTTTTTTTACCTTTAGAGGACAAACCTCTCCTTCCCCACGGGACAATGTGCAAAGCGCAAATCGTCCAGAGATGTGGCGAAGTACATTATGCACTTTGTCCCAGGTGAAAGGAGAGGTTTGCAGCAGTTCTGTGTGAAAGGGCCCTAAGACCCCTGTGTGCCTGTCCTGTGTCACGCAATCCCTACACTAATAGTGTACCTCTGTGTGGTACTTGCGGAAACACTCCCCTATGCATAGGGCAGGCTGGTCAGGACAGTCAGGACAAAAAAAGGTGGTGTCACGCCTTATTCCAGCCCTGCTACAGACACGACATCTTTTTCTTGGGGAACGCTGAGTTGGGGTACCAGGATAGACACTCGGGAAGTGTCTGCCATGTAGCCGGCTAAATACATCAGGGACTTGGGGCACGGACCCTCCTGGATACAGGAGTTCCGAAATGATCTCTTCCTGGAATTTTAGGAAGGATCCCGTTCTCCCAGCCTTACTGTAGAGAACAAAACTATTATACAGAGCCAATTGAATTAAATAAACAGACACCTTCTTATACCAGCGTTTGGTGTGGCGGGACACTAAATAGGGAGCCAACATCTGGTCATTGAAGTCCACCCCTCCCATGTGAAGGTTATAGTCGTGGACAGAGAGGGGTTTCTCAATGACTCCAGTTGCCCTTTCAATTTGTACTGTCGTGTCTGCGTGAATGGTGGACAGAAGGTAAACGTCCCTCTTGTCCCTCCACTTCACCGCGAGCAGTTCTTGGTCACACAAGGCAGCCCTCTCCCCCCGTGCAAGTCAGGTATTAACGAGCCGTTGGGGGAAGCCCCTGCGACTAGGTCGCGCGGTGCCACAGCATTGAATTCTGACTATATGTAAGTGCCGAAAGAGGGCCACGCTTGTGTAAAAATTGTCCACGTATAAGTGGTACCCCTTGTGGAGTAAGGGTGACACCAAGTCCCAGACAATCTTGCCACTTCTCCCCAGATAGTCAGGACATCCGACCGGCTCCAGTTTTGAGTCTTTTCCCTCATAGACCCTAAAACGATATGTATAGCCTGTGGCCCTTTCACAGAGCTTATACAGTTTGACCCCATACCAGGCGCGCTTGCTGGGGATGTACTGTTTGATGCCAAGGCGCCCGTGAAAATGTACAAGGGACTCATCTATGCAGATGTTCTGATTGGGGGTATACACATCTGCAAACCTGGATGACAAACGGTCTATGAGGGGCCGAATTTTGTGGAGCCGGTCATAAGCAGGGTGGCCTCTTGGATGACAGGTTTTATTGTCAGTAAAATGCATAAAGTGCATGATGCCCTCAAAACGTGCCCTGGACATTGCAGCAGAGAACATGGGCATGTAATGTATTGGGTTTTTAGACCAATAGGACCGCAATACATTTTTTTTAGTTAGACCCATGTTGAGGATAAGGCCCAAAAATATTTTAAATTCAGAAACTGCGACTGGTTTCCAACGAAAAGGCTGGGCATAGAAGCTTTCCGGATTGGCAGTTATATACTGTGTGGCATAGCGGTTGGTTTCTGCCACAACTAAGTCATAGAGATCCGCGGTGAAGAACAGCTCAAAAAACTTGAGGGCTGATCCTAAATGAGCTGTCTCCACGCGAACTCCAGACTGGGCGGTGAAAGGGGGCAATACGGGTGCTGCGGAAGCAGGGGAGTGCCAATTTGGGTTTGCCAGCACCTCTGGGAGACTAAGGGCTCTACGGGCCTGTGAACGTGGTGGCTGCGACAGGGGAGTTACTGCACGTGCCACCGTACCAGCTTGAACTGCCCTTCTGGTGCTCGCCACTTCACAAGGGAATACGGCAGTCCTGGTAGAAGGTCCAGGATGTGCTGCGCTGCTGGTGTATGCCGCACCATAAAAAAGATCAGCGCTAGCACCACTCTGCTGCAAATGAGGCTCATCACGCGGGGTATGCAGAACACTGACATGGGATGGGGTACGCCTGACCATAGAAGGGACCTCAACCTCGTCATCTTCACTAGCGGTTAGAGTGCCACTGCTGTCTACAGGTTCAAAAGCTGAACCACTGGATTCAGCGGGTGAGGCGTCTCCATCGCTTTCATCCATCAGGGCCAGAATCCTGTAGGCCTCTTCAGTGGAATACCCCTTTGACATTTTGGGCTAACTAAATTTAGGGGATATTCCTCTGAGACTACCCAGGAAAAAGAGCACACCTGCCTAGTAAAAAGGAGTGCTTGTGAAATAAAGCTGTGATCGCTAATAAAGATCCAGAAAGCTCAAAAGTGATCTTTATAGCGCCGCAGCGATTTTATGGTGTTTTTGCAGTGATCAGAAAAAAAAATATTCTGTCACTGCGGTGGGGCGGACTGAAAGCAAGTGTGCGCACAAGATCAGGCCTGATCGGGCGAACACTGCGTTTGTTGTAGAGCCTAAGGTGAACCTAATGTACTGATATAGATCTGATTGCGATCAGTCTTGATCACTTACAGATACTATATAGTACTAGTGCTGATTAGCGACAGCGATGACGCTAATCAGCGACTAATCAGTGACTGTGGTGCGGTGGGCGCTAACTACCTAACAAGTAGCTAACTAACTGGCGGTGATAAGGGACCCTTACAGGGGGGTGATCAATGACAGGGGGGTGACAGGGGGTGATCAGGGAGTCTAATATGGGGTGATCAGGGGTTAATAAGGGGTTAATAAGTGACAGGGGGGGTGTAATGTGTGTGTGTGTGGTGATTGGTGCTACTTACAGAGCTGCCTGTGTCCTCTGGTGGTCGATCCAAGCAAAAAGGACCACCAGAGGAGCAGGTAGCAGGTACATCAGACGCTATTTACAAAATAGCGTCTGACATACCC
Organism: Bufo bufo; assembly: GCF_905171765.1. Lineage (NCBI taxonomy): Eukaryota > Metazoa > Chordata > Amphibia > Anura > Bufonidae > Bufo > Bufo bufo. The sequence continues at coordinate 151,234,364 of NC_053395.1, read as the reverse complement.
ATTTCATTGGTTATTTTAAAAATCTACAGCCTGCCAGCCAATGATCGCTGCTGGCAGGCTGTAGTTGAACTTGTGAACTGCGCGATCCTGTGAACGCGCGCTCCTGTGAGCGCGCGTTCACAGGAAATCTCGGGTCTCACGAGATGACGCCAATACGTGTGTGGCAAGCGGTTAACCAGTCTACTAGGTATAGCAGTGGTACTTCACACCCTAAAATTGTTGAATTTCAACTGAAAATGTAACTGCCAAATATATTTTTTTGTTAACCGGCCTACTAGGTATAGCAGTGGTACTATACACCCAAAAATGGGTGAATTTCACCCGAAAATGTTAATGACAATTTATTTTATTTTTTTAACCGGCCTACTAGATATAGCAGTGGTACTATACACCAAAAAATTGGTGAATTTCACCAGTAAATGTTAATGACAATTTTATTTTTATTTTTAACCATCATACTAGGTATAGCAGTGGCACTATACACCCAAAAATTGGGGAATTTCACCCGAAAAATGTTAATGATAATTTATTTTTATTTTTTTAACCGACCTACTAGGTAGAGCAGTGGTACATCACACCCAAAAATTTGTGAATTTCACCATAAAATGTAAGAGGCCAATTTTTTTTTATTATTTAACCTGTCTACTAGGTATAGCAATGGTACTTTACATCCAAAAATTGGTGAATTTCACCAGAAAATGTTAATGACAATTTTTTATTTTTTTTTAACCGTCATACTAGGTATAGCAGTGGCACTATACACCCAAAAATTGGTGAATTTCACCCCAAAATGTTCATGATAATTTATTTTTATTTTTTAACCGTCATACTAGGTATAGCAGTGGCACTATACACCCAAAAATTGGTGAATTTCACCCGAAAATGTAAATGACAAAATAGTGAAATGATATAAAATAAAACACATACAAAAAAAAATATGGATTTATGAGGTGGAGTTCCAAATGGAGTAGGAGTTTGAGGAGGCGGTGCACGTAGCGGAGTAGGTGGAAGCGGCGGTGGAGGAGGACGAGATAGCCAACACAGGTTTTTGGTTTTAATTAAATTTTTTTAAATTAAGGTACACTCCAAAAGAGTGTGAAATAACCAAAATACAAACATGAGCAATTGCGCTGCAGTATAACAATGGCTGGTTAGTGCCGGTATACATGTCTATTCTGGACAAGGTACGGAAAAGTCCTGAGGGATCCATGCCTGGTTCATTTTAATGAACGTGAGCTTGTCCACATTGGCTGTGGACAGGCGGCTGCGCTTGTCTGTGATGACGCCCCCTGCCGTGCTAAACACACGTTCAGATAATACTCTGGCTGCAGGGCAGGCCAGCACCTTCAAGGCGTAAAGGGCAAGCTCAGGCCATGTGCCACATTTTGGAGACCCAGAAGTTGAAGGGGGCAGACCAGTCATTCAGTACGTGTAGGCGTGTGCACACATACTGCTCCACCATGTTGGTGAAATGCTGCCTCCTGTTAAGACGTTCCATATCATCTGGTGGTGCTGGTTGTTGTGGCGTGTTGACAAAGCTTTTCCACATTTCGGCCATGCTAACTCTGCCTTCTGAGGTGCTGGCGGTGCCCCAGCTGCGTGGCGACCTCTTCCTCTGCCTTCACCTTGTGCTTCCACTGTGCCCCCGCTGTCAGGTGGGAATGCCAACAGCAGCGCGTCTACCAGCGTGCGCTTGTACTCGCGCATTTTACGATCACGCTCCAGTGCAGGAATTAAGGGCGGTACGTTGTCCTTGTAACGGGGATCCAGCAGCATGGCCACAAAGTAATCAGCACAAGTTATAATGTGGGCAACTCGGCGGTCATTGCGGAGACACTGCAGCATGTAATCGCTCATGTGTGCCAGGCTGCCCAGAGGCAACGAAAAGCTGTCCTCTGTGGAAGGTTTATCGTCTGTGTCCTCTGTATCCCCCCATCCACCACCAGTGATGGCCATGAGCTGGTCTGGGTGCCACCCTGCTGTGAACATGGTTCCTCCTCCTCATCCTCCACCTCGTCATCCTCCAGAACTGTGCCCTGGCTGGACAATTGTGTACCTTGGGTTTGTGGGTGCAGGAACCCACCCGCGGAAACACTTGGGAATGACTGGCCGAAAACCCTACGAAATGATCCCTCTTCCTCCTCCTGTGCCACATCCTCTTCCATCATCGCCAGCAGCGTTTTTTCAAGGAGGCATAGAAGTGGGATAGTAATGCTGAGAATGGCGTTATCGGCACTGGCTATGTTGGTGGAGTACTCGAAACAGCGCAACAAGGAACACAGGTCTCACATGGAGGCCCAGTCATTGGTGGTGAAGTGTTGCTGTACCGCCGAGCGACTCACCCGTGTGTGCTGCAGCTGAAACTCCACTATCGCCTGCTGCTGCTCGCACAGTCTGGCCAGCATGTGCAAGGTGGAGTTCCAACTTGTGGGCACGTCGCATATGAGGCTGTGAGCGGGAAGGCCGAAGTTACGCTGCAGCGCTGACAGGCGAGCAGCAGCAGGGTGAGAACGCCTAAAGCGCGCACAGACGGCCCGCACTTTATGCAGCAGCTCTGACATGTCGGGGTAATTTTTAAAGAATCTCTGCACCACCAAATTCAGCACATGCGCCAGGCAAGAGATGTGTGTCAAACCGGCTAGTCCCAGAGCTGCTACGAGATTTCGCCCTTATCGCACACCACCAGGCCGGGCTTGAGGCTGACTGGCACAAACCGCTCATCGGTCTGTTGTTCAAAGCCTGTCCACAGCTCCTGCGCGGTGTGGAGTTTGTCCCCCAAACAGATAAGTTTTAAAACTGCCTGCTGTCGTTTACCCCTGGCTGTGCTGAAATTGGTGGTGAAGGTATTACCCTGACAGGATGAGGAGCTGGTAGAGGATGAGGAAGCAGAGTAGTAGGAAGAAGCAACAGGAGGCAAACTGAAGCGCCCTGCAATCCTCGGTGGTGGAAGGACATGCGCCAAACTACTATCTGCCTCAGGCCCAGCCGCCACTGCATTTACCCAGTGTGCTGTTATGGAGATATAACGGCCCTGACTGTGCTTACTGGTCCACGTATCCGTAGTCAGGTGCACCTTGCCACAGATGGCGTTGCGCAGTGCACACCTGATTTTGTCCCCTACTTGGTTGTGCAGGGAAGGGATGGCTCGCCTTGAAAAGTAGTGGCGGCTGGGCACGACATACTGTGAGACAGCCACCGCCATAAGGCCTTTAAAACTGTAATGACCGGCGTCACGCACAGGGAGGGAAAAGGGAAAGCCCTGCCCAAGGGAGAGGGAAAGGTGGTGACTCCTGACTCACCTTGCGGCTGGCACCTGACTGCCCTGATGTCCCTAGACGGGTTCCTCACCCGTGCGGCGATCACGTGCCTAAACCCTGGCTTTCCCTAAAATGAGCCCTAGATAGTGAACGGGCCGGTGGGATCGCTAGTCCGCACCACTGACACTAAGAGGGAAACACCAGGGAGAGGACAGACAATACAGACAAACACATACACCCAGGTGGGCGACCACAACAGACCACAAAGGTCCAACAGGGATCCGGAGGGTAGCGTTCTGGACCAACAACCAGAGAACGCAGCAACACAGCTCCAGAGGGTCAGAATAGATGTCCAGGCAGGAAGCTCTATATCTGGCAACCAGAGAAGTGTGAGAGGGGAATATAAGGGGGTTGGGAGTGCTGGACAAGGAACAGCTGAGGAGAAGGAGCTACGGATCCCTGAGTGAGCCAAAAAGGGTTGCAAAGCAAACCCAGAAAGCTACCATAAGGAAACAGCCCTATCTTACATAGAGCGCGCAGCCAACCGCTGCGACTTCCTGACCCCGGGTATAACGGAGTCAGGCGTGGTTCTTGACCCCCTCGTGACAGTACCTCCCTCTCTACGAGGGGCCTCTGGACACTCAGGACCAGGTCTCTCAGGATGAGAGGCATGAAAAACCCGAACTAGCATGTCGGCGTTTACCTCAGACGCAGGAACCCACATTCTTTCCTCGGGACCGTAACCTCTCCAATGCATCAGATATTGAAGAGAGCGGCAGACCTGACGAGAATTAACAATTTTGGATATCTGAAATTCTAGATTACCATCCACAACAACAGGAGGGGGTGGCAGCGGTGACGGTTCTAGAGGTGGAACATATTTTTTGAGTAACGACTTATGAAAGACATTATGGATTTTAAAAGTCTGAGGTAACTCCAGGCGAAAAGCCACGGGGTTGATGATGGCTACAATTTTGTAAGGACCAATAAACCTAGGACCCAGTTTCCAAGAGGGAACCTTCAATTTAATATTCGTAGTAGACAACCACACATAGTCATTCACTCCTAGGTCCGGACCAGGCGACCGTCTCTTATCAGCCATGCATTTGTATTTACCTCCCATATTTTTCAAGTTAGCTTGCACCTTCTGCCATACCGATGAAAGAGATGACGAAAACCGTTCCTATTCGGGAACCCCAGAAGACCCCCCCTCTTTGAAAGTACAGAATTGGGGATGAAAACCATATGCACCAAGAAATGGTGACTTGCCAGTGGATTCCTGACGACGATTATTTATGGCAAACTCAGCTAACGGTAAATATGATGACCACAACTCTTGATTTTCAGACACAAAACATCTTAGATATGTCTCCAGGTTTTGGTTGGTACGCTCAGTCTGTCCATTCGACTGAGGATGGAAAGCTGAGGAAAAGGACAAGTGTACCCCCAAACGGGAACAAAAGCTTTCCAAAATTTAGAAATAAACTGGGTACCCCGATCCGAAACAACATCGGAGGGGACCCCGTGAAGCTTCACGATTTCACTGACGAATACCTGAGCAAGAGTCTTAGCATTAGGTAGTGCGGGTAACGCAATGAAGTGTACCATTTTCCTAAACCTGTCCACTACTACCAAAATAACTGTCTTACCCGCAGACAAAGGTAAGTCAGTGATAAAATCCATTGACAGATGTGTCCATGGTCTATTGGGAATGACGAGTGGTAATAGAGACCCTGCAGGACGTGTATGTGAAACTTTTGCGTGCGCACAGGTAGAACAAGAAGACACAAAATCCAATACATCCTGACGCAACCTTGGCCACCAAAAACGACGAGACAATAGCTCCAAGGTTGCTTTACTACCCGGGTGCCCAGCAAGTGCCGAATTATGATGTTCCTTTAATAATTCGAAACGCAGGTTCAACGGTACAAACAATTTCTCTGAGGGGCAAGAGACCGGGGCGTCCCCCTGGGCCTCTAACACCTTCCCCTCCAGAACAGAGTGTACCGCAGAAACAACCACTCCTCTTTGAAGAATGGGCACCGGATCACTCACATTACCCCCTCCAGGGAAACAACGAGATAGTGCATCAGCCTTGGTATTCTTTGCCCCAGGACGATAGGTAATCACAAAGTTAAACCTGGTAAAAAATAGCGAACACCTAGCTTGTCTAGGGGTGAGACGCTTAGCTGATTCGAGGTACAGAAGGTTTTTGTGGTCCGTAATCACAGTGACGGGGTGGACTGCCCCCTCTAAAAAGTGACGCCATTCTTCAAACGCTAGTTTTTATAGCTAATAGCTCCCTATTGCCAATATCGTAGTTCTTTTCTGCTGCATATAGTTTTTTAGAAAAGAAAGCACAAGGACGCCATTTTCCAGGAGACGGACCCTGAGACAGCACCGCCCCCACTCCCACCTCTGACGCATCGACTTCAACAATAAAAGGCTGAGAGACATCAGGTTGGACTAGTACAGGTGCCGAGGTAAACCTCTCTTTTAGAGAGGAAAAAGCAACTTTAGCGGCGTCAGACCATTTAGAAAAATCAGTCCCTTTGCTAGTCATGTCAGTAAGGGGTTTTACAATAAGTGAATAATTTTTAATGAATTTCCTATAGAAATTCCCGAAGCCCAAGAACCGTTGAAGTGCTTTGAGGTTCTCAGGAAGATCCCAATCTAAAATTGGCTGGACCTTCCTAGGATCCATACGGAAACCTGAAGCAGATAAAAAATAACCTAGGAATTGTATCTCCTGAACGGCGAAGACACATTTTTCAATTTTAGCATATAATTTATTCGTCCGTAGGACCTGCAGTACTTGTCTGACATGCACCTCATGTGTTCTCAGATCAGACGAATAAATTAAAATATCATCTAGGTATATTACCACAAACCTGCCGATTAGATGACTAAAAATGTCATTAACGAAATGTTGAAAGATGGCAGGAGCATTGGTCAGACCGAAAGGCATAACTAGATTTTCATAATGCCCCTTAGGGGTGTTAAAAGCTGTCTTCCACTCATCCCCCTCCTTAATACGAATCAGATTGTAGGCCCCCCTCAGATCAAGTTTGGAGAACCACCTAGCACCCGCAATCTGGTTAAACAGGTCAGGAATGAGAGGAAGAGGGTATGGGTCTCGGATTATGGGAAATCGGTTATCCGATTTAATTCGCGAAAATCTAGGCAAGGACGCAGGCTCCCATCTTTCTTTTTAACGAAGAAAAACCCTGCAGCCACGGGTGAAGAAGAGGGTCTGATGTGTCCCTTAGCCAAGCTCTCGGAGATATAATCTTTCATGGCTTGTCTCTCTGGACCTGAAAGATTATATAACCTGGTCTTGGGTAATTTTGCGCCGGGAATAAGGTTAACCGGGCAATCATAAGGACGATGAGGTGGTAACTTCTGACAACCCTTTTCAGAAAAAACGTCCTCAAAATCTGAAATAAATGTAGGTAGGGTAGTTATGGAGGCGACTAAGCAATTGCTATTTAAGCAATTTTCTCTGCACTGCTCACTCCACTCCAATATCTCCCTGGCCTGCCAATCCACCACTGGATTGTGCGCTACCAACCAGGGAAGACCCAGCACTACCGGAGTGGGAAGCCCCTCCAGAACATAACAAGAAAGCATCTCGTTATGGTGGTCCCCTACCCGAAGGTGTAAATTATGAACAATATGGGTGAGATTTCTCTGAGACAGAGGAGCAGAATCAATAGCGAATATGGGAATAGGTCTCTGTAGCGTACAGAGAGACAAACCCATAGTGCGGGCAAAATGGGCATCTATCAAATTTACCCCTGCTCCACTGTCTAGAAAGAAAGAAATAGTCTCCGTCTTATCACCAAAAACAATAACTGCTGGCAACACAAATTGCGATGTACGTATGGAGGAAACATATACCCCGCGGCTGACATCCTCCACACAGTCTGGGGTTAGTAGTTTTCCGACGGTCTTTTGTTTCTGAGGAAAGAAGGACAGACATTAATGAAATGACCCCTCTCCCCACAAAAAAAACAAACCCCACGCCTACGGCGAGCCTCAGGAGGACGGACCTGACGAGTAGTTCCTCCTAGCTGCATAGGCTCGTCTAAGTCCGTACAGACTAACTTTTGCTTGAGAGGGGTTACCAATTGCTCCGGTTTTTTCAATCTGTCCCTAAGGCGTCTATCTATTCGGATAGAAAGGGACATAACCGCATCAAGGGAAAAGAGGGTCTCATATAATGCAAGCGCATCCTTAACCCTTTCGGATAACCCAGAGCAGAACTGACTCCTGAGAGCCGGGTCGTTCCATTGGGTATCCGTAGCCCACCTACGGAAGTCAGAGCAATACTCCTCTACCGGCCGCTCTCCTTGTAGGAGTCTCCATAATCTTGATTCAGCCAGTGCGACTCGGTCAGGGTCGTCATATATGAGACCCAAGGCCCCGAAAAACTCATCCACTGACCGAAGAGCCTGGGAATCAGTAGGTAAAGAGAACGCCCAGGACTGCGGGTCCCCCTGCAGCAGCGAAATAACAACCCCCACCCGCTGTTCTTCATTACCAGAGGAGTAAGGGCGCAGTTTAAAATATAATTTACAGGCCTCACGGAATGTCAAAAACTTGTCCCTTCCCCCAGAAAATCTGTCAGGGAGAGGGACCTTGGGTTCCGCAACAACCTGGTTACCAGTAGCAACCGCTGGGCTTGCGATCAGTTGTAATTGCTGCTGTTGCTGGAGGACCGACGCCTTCAATCCTGCCACCTCCAAAGACAGGCCATGAAATTGGTTGGACAGAGCAGCAATTTGATCCATACTGGATTCTAAGTAGGTAAAAAAACATTTTTTTATTTATTTAATTTTTTACCTACACAAGATAAGAGCCAGATATAATGTAATGACCGGCGTCACACACAGGGAGGGAAAGCCCTGCCCAAGGGAGAGGGAAAGGTGGTGACCCTGACTCACCTTGCGGCTGGCACCTGACTGCCCTGACGTCCCTAGACGGGTTCCTCACCCGTGCGGCGATCACGTGCCTAAACCCTGGCTTTCCCTAAAATGAGCCCTAGATAGTGAACGGGCCGGTGGGATCGCTAGTCCGCACCACTGACACTAAGAGGGAAACACCAGGGAGAGGACAGACAATACAGACAAACACATACACCCAGGTGGGCGACCACAACAGACCACAAAGGTCCAACAGGGATCCGGAGGGTAGCGTTCTGGACCAACAACCAGAGAACGCAGCAACACAGCTCCAGAGGGTCAGAATAGATGTCCAGGCAGGAAGCTCTATATCTGGCAACCAGAGAAGTGTGAGAGGGGAATATAAGGAGGTTGGGAGTGCTGGACAAGGAACAGCTGAGGAGAAGGAGCTACGGATCCCTGAGTGAGCCAAAAGGGTTTGCAAAGCAAACCCAGAAAGCTACCATAAGGAAACAGCCCTATCTTACATAGAGCGCCCAGCCAACCGCTGCGACTTCCTGACCCCGGGTATAACGGAGTCAGGCGTGGTTCTTGACACCCTCGTGATACACATACAGGCAGTATCTTACTATGTGGGGGCACTAAGGGGGTATTGCACTGTGTGATAGCAATAAAGGGGAATTTTACTGTGCGTAAGAACTATGGAGGCATTATAACCACTAGTGATGAGAGGCAGGGGCAATATTCGAATTCGCGATATTTCACGAATATTTGGGTGAATATTCGCCATATAGTCGAGAATTCGTGATCTCCAGTCATTATTTTTTTGATTGCGAAAATTCGCAATCAACACTACTGCTAAAATCAAAGATATTGCAGCCTTCTCATTGGCCCACTAGAAGCAGGGAGGGATCATGTGTACTGATTAAAAAAAAAATCTCAAATATTCAAAATTACGAATATATCACTATATTCTAAATATTCGCAAATTCGCGAAGTGCAAATATTCACGATATAAATTTGTAATTCGAATATTCGTGATCAACACTAATAACCACATGACCACAAAGCATACTGTACTCAGTGAAACTTTATTCTTTAACAGCATCCAACACCTCACCCCTCTTAACATTGCTGGATGGACGAAAGGTTTCATTGCAAGAATATTGCAATTCTTAAAGAGAATGTGTCAACAGAAAATGTTTTATTGTTTAACCCCTTAAGTACCAGGCCCATTTTTTGTTTTCAATTTCTCCTCCCCATGTTCCAATAGCCATAACTTTTTTAATCTTCTGTTCATACAGCCATAGGAATTTTTTGCAGAATAAGTTGTATTTTTTAAGGGCACCATTTAATTTACCAGGTCTGATATTGGAAAATGGGAAATAAATTATTTTTGGGGTTAAGTTGAGAAAAACTTCACAATTCTGCCAAGGTTTTTGGGGTTTTGACATCACAGCATTCACTGTGCACTAAAAATGATATGACTTTCTTATTCTGTGGCTCAATCCGAATACAGTGACACTTAACTTGTAGCCATAACTTTTTTCTATTTCTATCCAGAGAGCTGTTTGGGGGCTGTATGGGGGTATGTTTTTTAGGGGGCAAACTTTAGTTTTTATTGGTACCAATTTTGTGGTACTGTATGTACGACTTCTTGATCACCTTTGGGAGGGAAAAGTGACAAAAAAACGGTGAATCGTTTATTTTTCCGTTACGGTGTTCACCGATGTTGGAAGCCCAACATTTTATTGACTCCTGACTTTAGGTCAGGTCTTTACAGCAGAGTGGAACTGGGCCATAAATACAAGATGTAGCAGGATTAACACACAAACTCAACTCAAATTTCTTAACTCATCGCGTTATCTTTGCAATTGAAGGTGTTTGCTCAATGCATTTAGTTTAGATAACACGTCTCATAAAGCATGTGTGTTAACTCTACTACATTTGTACCCTAGCAACTCTCCTACAAAGCAATCATTGTGGACAACCCTTTTCTGCTCAACAGACAATAGACACTGCTGTTGTATCAGGGAAATCAAGAATCACTAAGCCTGGGAAAAGTACAGGGCCTTGTCCCCTGAGGAGCACACCTATGAACATGTGATGTATGATGCTTACAGACCTGTGAGGAGCCACAGCCTGCGATGACCTGTTCTGTAAGTCTGTTTGACCTTTGGAGGAAAGACAGTACTGGACTCAAGGATGCCACCTACAGGAAGGTGTTAACCTCTACAAGCATGTCTACAAACTATAATGGGCTTTGCTGATTGGCTAAGACAGTATCTGGGAGGTGTTCCAGGAATGGGCAATGTATAGACTACGTGTGTGTGTGTGTGTGTTTGTATGGCTAGTATATAAGACTGCACATAGATAGCTGGTTAGGCACTTCCTTCCTTACTCCTTCCCTTACGTTTCCTTTGTTTCTGTTCTTTAGGCTTCGTTCACATCACTGTTCAGCCTTCCTATTCTCCTGCTCTGTTTAGGAGCAGAAGAATGGAGAGGACAGAGAAGGTACATAACTGAGCCAAACGGAGCCTAAGGACCTCATAGACTAAATGGGATCCGTTATGTTTCTGCTCAGAAGATGATTTTGGAGCGGAGACAAAAGTTTTGCATGCAGGACTTTTGTCTCCGCTTTAAAATCATCTTCTGAGCGGAAACATAATGGACCCCATTATAGTCTGAGGAGTCCTAAGAGCTCAGTTTGGCTCAGTTATGTCCTTTTCGTTCTTCTGTTCTTAAACGGAGCAGGAGAACGGAGAGGCTGAACGGTGATATGAACGAAGCCTCATTTAGATAGTCAACCTTTTATGTATAATTCCCTGTACCATCAATTAATCCTCTTATAAAGATCGAGTAGCTATTTTGTTAATTTTGTAATTAACGGCACCACAAAAATCCGCAGACTCTAGAACCGCACATGAAATAAAATAAAAATATATTTTAATAGTTCAGACATTTTTGGACAAAGAGATATCTGATATATTCATTTTATATTGTTTATATATTTTAAACATTAAATTGGAAAAGGGGGTGATTTAACCCTTTCACGCCCAGCACCGTACATGTACGGATCTATAAAAAAGTACAAAAATAAATAAATAAATAAAAAAACATTCTTTATTTCCCCCTTTTCCAAAATAAAAATAAAAGAACAAAAAAAATGTAAAAATACACATCATGGGTGTCGCGATGTGCGAAAACACCCATGGCATAAAAATATATTCCCTATACGGCAAAATGGAAAAAAGCGTCTAAATGGCTGATTCGCTGTTTTTGGTCCCTTCATTTTCTACAAGAAAATTAAATAAAAAGTGATTAAAAAGTCATACACACCCCAGAATGGTATCAATGAAAAGTTCAGATTGGCCCGCAAAAAATGAGCCCCATACAGGTCCGTACACATAATTACAAAAAAGTTATAGGTGTCAAAATATGGCGACAAAAAAATAAAACTGATTTTTTCCCACTTAAATTTTTTTTTTATCACTATCAAAACGCAAGAAAAACTATACATATAAGATATCGCCGGATTCGTACTGACCTTTAGAATAAAAGTAACTGGTCAGTTTTATCGCACATCGATCGTCGTAAATAAAAAACCCGTAAAACAGTGGTGGAATTGTTTTTTTTTTGCAATTTCCCCCCATTTGGAATTTTTTCCCGCTTTCCACTACATCATATGCAATATTAAATGGTGGCGTTAGAAAGTACAACTTGTCCCGCAGAAAACAAGCCCTCATATGGCTATGTGAACTGAAAAAAAATAAAGTTATGGCTCTGTAAAGGCAGGAAGCGCAAAACGAAAACGTAAAAAAAAAAAAAAAAAAAAACGGGCCTTAAAGGGTTAAACTTTTAGTATAAATATATATATATATATATATATATATATATATATATGTAATCCAAAAACCGGACAGCACATCCAGTAGAAAAAACTGTGTTTTATTCACCCATGTGGTACAGTGAGGCAACGTTTCAGCTCAAACACAGAGCCTTTCTCAAGCATGGAACACAAGTGAAGTGAAAGGTATAAATAGCTCAAACAATTCATAAAAAGGATAATTACATGATTAAAAGGTGGAGCAATCAATATACAGTTGCAAGAAAAAGTATGTGAACCCTTTGGAATGATATGGATTTCTACACAAATTGGTCATAAAATGTGAACTGATCTTCATCTAAGTCACAACACTAGACAATCACAGTCTGCTTAAACTAATAACACACAAAGAATTAAATGTTACCTTGTTTTTATTGAACACACCATGTAAACATTCACAATGCAGGTGGAAAAAGTATGTGAACCCCTAGACTAATGACATCTCCAAGAGCTAATTGGAGTGAGGTGTTAGCCAACTGGAGTCCAATCAATGAGATGAGATTGGAGGTGTTGGTTACAGCTGCCCTGCCCTATAAAAAACACACACCAGTACTGGGTTTGCCTTTCACAAGAAGCATTGCCTGATGTGAATGATGCCTCGCACAAAAGAGCTCTCAGAAGACCTACGATTAAGAATTGTTGACTTGCATAGAGCTGGAAAGGGTTATAAAAGTATCTCCAAAAGCCTTGCTGTTCATCAGTGCACGGTAAGACAAATTGTCTATAAATGGAGAAAGTTCAGCACTGCTGTTACTCTCCGTAGGAGTGGCCGTCCTGTAAAGATGACTGCAAGAGCACAGTGCAGACTGATCAATGAGGGGAAGAAGAATCTTAGAATGTCAGCTAAAGACTTACAAAAGTCTCTGGCATATGCTAAGATGCCTGTTAGCAAATATACGATACGTAAAAAACTAAACAAGAATGGATTTCATGGGAGGATACCACAGAGGAAGCCACTGCTGTCCAAAAAAAACATTGCTGCACGTTTACAGTTTGCACAAGAGCACCTGGATGTTCCTCAGCAGTACTGGCAAAATATTCTGTGGACAGATGAAACCAAAGTTGAGTTGTTTGGAAGAAACGCACAACACTATGTGTGGAGAAAAAGAGGCACAGCACACCAACATCAAAACCTCACCCCAACTGTGAAGCATGGTGGTGGGGGCATCATGGTTTGACAATAACTTTTAAACCCCTTAAGGGGCTAGAAGTTGGGATCTTTTGATCCCTTGTCCCATTCACTTTAATAACATTCTATTAGGGTGAATAGAATATTGACACACTCCCTGCTGAGCTGTGCCTATGTACATCTTAGCAGGGAGTTTACCATGACAGGCCATCCAGGCTGCCATGATAATTGATCGAAGCACTGCAATTTCACTGCGGGGGCTTCATTCGGAAGGCAGAGGGAACTGCATTTCTCTGCCTTAACTCACAGATGCCATGATTGCTGTTAATTGCGGCATCCGAGGGGGTTAAATGAGGTGGCTCAATGTGATTGCCATTCCCCATCATTGCAGCGAGTTGCCTGCTATATTATACAGCTGGCACCTGCTGTGTATAGAGCAGGCTTACTGCAGCAGCCCGCTCCATACATTAACTCAGCCATGTACCAGTGGCTGATGTACCAGTGGCTGAAGGGGTTAAATCAAGTTTTTAAGGTAAACATTTTTTTTTAACAATTGTGTTATTTGTAATTTAAATTGTAAATAGAGGAAATAGTAGGTCTCGCTAAGATCTGCAAATGGTCAAGCACCTAGGTCCAATCTATGGCATGTGGGAAGGGGGGCATAAAAGCCAGATTAAAAGCAAAGTGTCTACAAAGCTAGAGATTGGTCTGGAAATCATGTGAACAACTCTGAACATGCCTTCACAAGGGAATGTCAGACTGCTCCTATATGGTGTGGGGTGGCATAATGTATAAGAAGCCTGATCCATCTAGTCTTCATTTCAGGTACACTAACAGCTAGGACCACAGACCCTTAAATCTAGCAAAATGATTGTTTGGCGCAGACTGGCCCACAGGGAAATAGGTGAATCCCCTGGTGGGACTCTTAGCAAGAATGAGCCCCCAGTCCCCCCTCATCTTGCACAAGTGGCACATGGCACAGTAGATTAAATCTACTACATACGAATAGGGAGCTTACAGAATCTGAACCCACCAATGCGCCCATGTAAAAAACTGGGTGGATTAAATAGGGGACTACCCAGTTTATTATTATAGATACATCAGGTGGCATAGATGACCTCTGAGCACAGAAGTGGGCCTGTCAGTATCCTCTAACATTGAGGCTCAGCCAACCAGTGTTCGGAGATCATTAAGTGCAGCTAGGCTGAGAAACATAGACTACAGCAGATGATGGTGCAGCACTGCACAACTAAGTAGGCAGCATCTCCTGGGTCTGGATAACTCCTAGTGAGATGTAGCATAAGGAGGCCTGAGCACAGCAGAGAGAAAGCAAGGAGCCAGAAGGCAGAGCATGAGCCCTGAGCATGGACTTACAATGGGAGCAGTGTAATTATCGGGTAGGGCCTTTTATCCATTGTAGGTCCCTTTCCCTCACGGGTCCCATGGCAGCTGTGTGGTCTGCCTCCATTGGAGGTTCACCACTTGGCTGACCATAGAAATGAGTAGAGTTTGGGTGAAACAAGATCAATGATGCAGCCCTTCTTGCACCAAAGGCCTAATTCGTATATTAAGAAAGTATCATAACTCAGAAAAATTAGGTGAACTACAGCTATGTGTCTAGTTTGATAGTGTGGTCACAGGTGACAAAGTTTATTTAATTTTATATCACATTGCTAAATAGACCTCAGAGTTTCGCCTCCTAGCAGATCTAACTGTCACAGACAAAATGTATATAGGGGCCTGGAGGAGAACAAGGCAGCAAGGGTCCACCATAAAATCAGAACCAGCTACAATATAGTGAACACTTATTGACTCTGAGGGAGCAGCTGCAAACCACAACAGAAAATACTCCAACCCATATTGTGACCTCCCCTATTAAGCGTGATAATTGGTTTTAATTATTAGACCACTCAGCATTTACGTTTTCTACTGTTGATATTCCCCATATTTTGTTCTGTTAGTGGCACCAAGTATCAAAAGTTAAGAGTTTTTCTTTATGCAGTAAATGAAACCCCTTCACTAACTTTTACAGGCAAGACACCAGTGCTAACCACTGAACCACCATTCTGCTAACATAATAATGTATCTATATATATATAGTCAACTATAATTATAGTGTACATAAATGTTTTACTGTATGTAGATATCTATTTATAGGTAAATTTGATATTAAGCTATACTAAAAAGGGAGCTAAAACGTAAATGTGCTGTCTCAGCTAATAGGTTTTCATTTACAATTAAATTAATTGTATTCTGTGTTATATTTGTCATCCACTTACTTAGTGCTGCCGTCTAGTGGCCATTGTTATAGTTTTTTTATGAAGTTATCTATGGTTGTAATTCATAATGCCATTCAGCTTGTAACTCCTCCTCTTCTCTGAGCTTACATCATATGTCCTGCAGTCTTTTCCTGTTTGTCAGAAATGCTTCACAGAGCTGGAAAGAGGATTTTCCTTTAACTTTTATCACCATTTCTCAATGTGCATTCAAAAAAATTACTAAATTGCCTAAAGGCATATCTATTGCATCTCCCTTACTGGAATTCTACATGCAACTGGTGTTGCTAGGGCAGTGGTGGCAAACCTATGGCACAGGTGCCAGAGGCAGCACTCAGAGCCCTCTCTGTGGGCACCCCCGCACCCTGGAAAAAGTCTATGTGTGCCTTAGATTTTTCCTGCCATTCATCAGTGCATGATGCACTATGAATGTCACAGGCAGCAGACTGAATACAGGCAGGCTATTATAGCTAAATGATAAAGTACATGGAAGATATATTATATTGGACTGTAGTATTCAAGTTTAATTGCCATGTTGGTACTTTGTGATAAATATGTGGGTTTTGGGTTGTAGTTTGGGCACTCGGTCTCTAAAAGGTTCGCCATCACTGCACTAGGGAAATGATTACGGCGAGTTCACTATCTTCTAAATGCAAATTGCTTGTATAAGAGATTGCCACTTACACTCATCAGAAACTTCTTTACTGTACATTCGTGGAAGAACAGTAAAAATAAATAGTGATATACAGTGGGGGAAATAATTATTTGACCCCTCACTGATTTTGTAAGTTTGTCCAATGACAAAGAAATGAAAAGTCTCAGAACAGTATCATTTCAATGGTAGGTTTATTGTAACAGTGGCAGATAGCACATCAAAAGGAAAATCGAAAAAATAACTTTAAATAAAAGATAGCAACTGATTTGCATTTCATTGAGTGAAATAAGTATTTGAACCCTCTAACAAAAAAAGACTTAATACTTGGTGGAAAAACCCTTGTTTGCAAGCACAGAGGTCAAACGTTTCTTGTAATTGATGACCAAGTTTGCGCACATTTTAGGAGGAATGTTGGTCCACTCCTCTTTGCAGATCATCTCTAAATCCCTAAGGTTTCGAGGCTGTCTCTGTGCAACTCTGAGCTTGAGCTCCCTCCATAGGTTTTCGATTGGATTAAGGTCCGGAGACTGACTAGGCCACTCCATGACCTTAATGTGCTTCTTCTTGAGCCACTCCTTTGTTGCCTTTGCTGTATGTTTTGGGTCATTGTCGTGCTGGAACACCCATCCACGACCCATTTTCAGTTTCCTTGCAGAGGGAAGGAGGTTGTCGCTCAGGATTTCACGATACATGGCTCCGTCCATTTTCCCGTTTATGCGAATAAGTTGTCCTGTGCCCTTAGCAGAAAAACACCCCCAAAGCAAAATGTTTCCACCCCCCATGCTTGACGGTGGGGACGGTGTTTTGGGGGTCATAGGCAGCATTTTTCTTCCTCCAAACACAGCGAGTTGAGTTAATGCCAAAGAGCTCTATTTTGGTCTCATCAGACCACAGCACCTTCTCCCAGTCACTCTCTGAATCATTCAGGTGTTCATTGGCAAACTTCAGACGGGCCTGCACATGTGCCTTCCTGAGCAGGGGGACCTTGCGAGCCCTGCAGGATTTTAATCCATTGCGGTGTAATGTGTTTCCAATGGTTTTCTTGGTGACTGTGGTCCCTGCTAATTTGAGGTCATTAACTAACTCCTCCCGTGTAGTTCTAGGATGCTTTTTCACCTTTCTCAGAACCATTGACACCCCACGAGGTGAGATCTTGCGTGGAGCCCCAGAGCGAGGTCGATTAATGGTCATTTTGTGCTCCTTCCATTTTCGAACAATCGCACCAACAGTTGTCACCTTCTCTCCCAGCTTCTTGCTAATGGTTTTGTAGCCCATTCCAGCCTTGTGCAGGTCTACAATTTTGTCTCTGACATCCTTGGACAGCTCTTTGGTCTTTCCCATGTTGGAGAGTTTGGAGTCTGCTTGATTGATTGATTCTGTGGACAGGTGTCTTTTATACAGGTGACTAGTTAAGACAGGTGTCCTTAATGAGGGTGACTAATTGAGTAGAAGTGTCTAACCACTCTGTGGGAGCCAGAACTCTTAATGGTTGGTAGGGGTTCAAATACTTATTTCACTCAATGAAATGCAAATCAGTTGCTATCTTTTATTTAAAGTTTTTTTTTCGATTTTCCTTTTGATGTGCTATCTGCCACTGTTACAATAAACCTACCATTGAAATGATACTGTTCTGAGACTTTTCATTTCTTTGTCATTGGACAAACTTACAAAATCAGTGAGGGGTCAAATAATTATTTCCCCCACTGTAATTATCTACAAATATATTTGCCCTTAGCCTAAAATACAAAGCAATGAAATAAGTGTATACTTAAAGAGGTTATCCCATGACTATTGTAAAAAATTAAAACAAAACATCGTATAGTACCTGAAATCTCTTTCTAAGAAAGCTAGAACCAGCCCTGTACCTCGCATGGATCCAGAGATCTCGCAATTCATTGCTCTGCTAGATTTATATTAACCTCCTCAGGACCGCCGTACGCAGGATTGCGTCTTTGCGGCGGTCCTGTTTCTCTGGGTGGACGCGCCGGTGCGTCCTCTCGCGAGATGCGAGATTTCGGGCATTGCCGGCCCGCGCATGCGCATCGCGGGCCGGCAAAAGTTAAAGAAGTATTTCGTCACCAGCCTGCCAGCCAATGATCGTGGCTGGCAGGCTGGCGATTTTCAAAAAATCAAATCAAAAGCCAGATAACACATCATATTAGTAAATATTATGTGTTAAATGGCTTGTCTGCTCCTCTGCTGGTCCTTTTCGTCGGTTGGTTCCAGCAGAGGAGCAGACATCACTGTGAGTACCCACCAAACACTACCCTTAGCCCCAGATCACCCTCCATCACCCCCATCATCTAAATTAACCCCTTGATCGCCCCCTGTCAATCACTTAGTGAAAGACAAAAAGTGATCAGTGTAAACTGTCACTTTTTTTTTTCACTAGTATTGGCTGTTAGGTTTTAGGATAGTTTAGGCCCCTTGGTTAGGTAGTTAGCGATCGGTTAGCGCCCAGCCCACCGCACCGCAGTCACTGATTCGCTGATTAGCGTATCGCTAATCAGCATTTGTACTTTTATAGTATCTGTAAGTGATCAAAACTGATCACGGTCAGATCTATAATAGTATTAGTGTCACTTTAGTTCGCCCTCCACCCAAAACGCAGTGTTTGCCCGATCAGGCCTGATCGGTCGCCCACACGTGCGTTCACCCACACCCGCCCCGCCGCAGTGACAAAAAAAAATTTGTTTTTTGATCACTGCACAATCACTTTACACGCACTGCGGCGATAAAAAAAAAATCAGTTTTGATATTTTTTATCAACCGCAGCGGCCTCCGGTACTTCGCTAGCCTCCCCTTTGTAAGACAGGCTTGCTTTTTTTCTTGGGTAGTCTCAGGGAATACCCCTAAATTTAGTAGTCCAAATGGCAAACAGGGGGTATTCTTCTGAAGAGGCCTACAGGATTCTGACCCAGTCGGATGAGGAATGGGAACCCTCATCTGACGAATCTAGCAGGTCAGAATATGAACCTGTAGAAAGCAGTGGCTCTCTGACCCAAAGTTCGGACGATGAGGTGGAGGTCCCTGATAGAACCAGGCGTACCCGGCCCCGTGTCGCTAGACCACAGGTTGTGCAGGATCCGTTTCAAGAGCAGCAGAGTGGGGCTGGCGCTGTCAGATCACGTGGTGAGGCATACACCAGCAGCGCAGCCCTTCCTGGACCTAGTACCAGCACTGCCGTACAACATGGTGATGTGGCGAGCACCAGAAGGGCAGTTGAAGCTGGTACGGTGGCACATGCAGTAGTTACCCCGTCGCAGCCACCGCGCAGACAGGCCCGTAGAACCCCTAGAATCCCTGAGGTGCTGGCAAACCCTGATTGGCAGTCACCAACTTCAGCCGCACCATTAGTTCCCCCTTTCACCGCCCAGTCTGGAGTTCGGGTTGAGACGGCTCAGATCGGTTCGGCCCTGGGATTTTTTGAGCTGTTCTTGACTGCGGAGCTCTTGGACTTATTCGTGGCAGAAACAAATCGGTATGCCACTCAATTTATATCCGCCAACCCGGGAAGCTCTTATGCCCAGTCTTTCCGGTGGAAACCAGTCCAAGTTTCCGAACTTAAAATTTTTCTGGGCCTTCTCCTCAACATGGGTCTAACTAAAAAGCATGAATTGCGGTCATATTGCTCCACGAACCCAATTCATCACATGCCCATGTTCTCTGCTGCTATGTCCAGGACACGATTTGAGACCATCCTGCGTTTCCTGCATTTTAGCGACAACACCACCTCCCGTCCCAGAGGCCACCCAGCTTTTGACCGGCTCCGCAAAATTCGGCCCCTCATAGACCATTTCAACCAGAAATTTGCAGATTTGTATACCCCCGAGCAAAACATCTGCGTAGACGAGTCCCTAATACATTTTACCGGGCGCCTTGGCTTCAAACAATACATCCCAAGCAAGTGTGCCCGGTATGGGGTCAAATTGTATAAGCTCTGTGAAAGGGCCACAGGCTATACCCACAAATTTCGGATCTATGAGGGAAAAGATCAGACCCTGGAGCCGGTCGGTTGCCCTGACTACCTGGGGAGCAGTGGGAAGACAGTCTGGGACTTGGTGTCACCCTTATTCGGCAAGGGGTACCATCTTTATGTGGACAATTTTTACACAAGTGTGGCCCTCTTTAGGCATTTGTTTCTAGAACGGATTTGCGCCTGTGGCACCGCGCGAACTAGTCGCGTGGGCTTCCCCCAACGGCTCGTTACCACCTGTCTTGCAAGGGGGGAGAGGGCTGCCTTGTGTAACGAAGAACTGCTCGCGGTGAAATGGAGAGACAAGCGTGACGTTTACATGCTCTCCTCCATTCACGCAGACACGACAATCCAAATTGAAAGGGCAACCCGTGTCATTGAAAAGCCCCTCTCAGTCCACGACTATAATGCGCTCATGGGAGGGGTGGACTTCAATGACCAGATGTTGGCTCCCTATTTAGTTTCCCTACGTACCAGATGCTGGTATAAGAAGGTGTCTGTATATTTAATTTAATTGGCTGCCTATAATAGTTTTGTTCTCTACAGTAAGGCTGGGAGAACAGGATCCTTCCTCAAATTCCAGGAAGAGATCATCGAGAACCTCCTTTATCCAGGAGGTTCCGTGGCCCCATCCACCAGTGTAGTTAGCCGTCTACACGAGCAACATTTCCCCAGTGTCGTTGCTGGTACCTCAACCCAACCGCCACCCCGAAAAAAATGTCGTGTCTGTAGCAGGAGTGGAATAAGGCGTGACACCCGCTATTTCTGTCCTGACTGTCCTGACCACCCTGCCCTATGCTATGGAGAGTGTTTCCGGAAGTACCACACACAGGTACACTTAGCATAGGGATTGCATTTCACAGGACAGGACAACACACAGGGCTATTAGGGCCCTTTTACTCACAGCTGCTGCAAACCTCTCCTTTCACCTGGGATAAAGTGCATAACGTACTTCGCCACATCTTTGGGCGATTTGCGCTTTGCACATTGTCCCATGGGGAAGGAGAGGTTTGTTCTATAAAGGAAAAAATAAATAAACAAAAAAAAAATTACAGGTAAGTAAAAAAGTTAAAGTTCAGTTAAAAAAGTTAAAAAAAAGTTTCTATGTTCTGTTCAAAAGTTAATAAATTTATTGCGTTGCGGCCTGGTTTTTTCTTTTTTGTTTTGTTTTTTTTACCTTCCAGGTGGACCAACTGATCGACTAGCTGCAGCACTGATGTGCATTCTGACAGAAGCATTGCGCTGCTGTCAGATTACACGCAAGTCGGTGTATGCGGCGCTGCAAGACGAGATTTCTCCTCTGCAGTAAAAGATACGTTTGCCGAGGCATATGAGCTGAGGAGGTGGCGGTGTTCATATACTTTGGCAAACACTTTGTATATATATAAAAAAAAAAAATCCCGGCAAGGATTTATTCATCCACATCGATTGATGTGAATGGAGAAATCTGGTTTGCCAGGGCATACGAGCTAAGTGGGTATGGATGTTGGGCGGAGCTCCTATGTCCTGGCAGACGCCTTTCCCCTCCTTTTTTTGGCAAAGATTTTTTCATCCACATTGATCGATGCGAATGAAGAAATCTGTGCCGTTCATTTTTTTCTTTCAGCCCAGAGGCTGAACGAAAAAAAAAATCTCATTACCCGTATGCTCAATATAAGGAGAATAGCAGAAACTCCTAATGCTGGGCATACATGTAATGATTGCGGAGACCCTCAAATGCCAGGGCAGTACAAACACCCCACAAATAACACCATTTTGGAAAGAAGACACCCCAAGGTATTTGCTGAGGGGCATATTGAGTCCATGAAAGATTGAAATTTTTGTCCCAAGTTAGCGGAAAGGGAGACTTTGTGAGAAAAAAAAAAAAAAAACAATTTCCGCTAACTTGTGCCAAATTTTTTTTTTTCTATGAACTCGCCATGCCCCTCATTGAATACCTTGGGGTGTCTTCTTTCCAAAATGTGGTCACATGTGGGCTATTTATACTTTTAGGGGCCCCAAAGCGTGAGAAGAAGTCTGGTATCCAAATGTCTAAAAATGCCCTCCTAAAAGGAATTTGGGCACCTTTGCGCATCTACGCTGCAAAAAAAGTGTCACACATGTGGTATCGCCGTACTCAGGAGAAGTTGGGGAATGTGTTTTGGGGTGTCATTTTACATATACCCATGCTGGGTGAGATAAATATCTTGGTCAAATGCCAACTTTGTATAAAAAAATGGGAAAAGTTGTCTTTTGCCAAGATATTTCTCTCACCCAGCATGGGTATATGTAAAATGACACCCCAAAACACATTCCCCAACTTCTCCTGAATACGGAGATACCACATGTGTGACACTTTTTTGCAGCCTAGGTGGGCAAAGGGGCCCACATTCCAAAGAGCACCTTTCGGATTTCACCGGCCATTTTTTACAGAATTTGATTTCAAACTCCTTACTACACATTTGGGCCCCTAGAATTCCAGGGCAGTATAACTACCCCACAAGTGACCCCATTTTGGAAAGAAGACACCACAAGGTATTCCGTGAGGGGCATGGCGAGTTCCTAGAATTTTTTTTTTGTCACAAGTTAGTGGAAAATGATGATTTTTTTTTTTTCTTACAAAGTCTCATATTCCACTAACTTGTGACAAAAAATAAAAACTTCCATGAACTCACTATGCCCATCAGCGAATACCTTGGGGTGTCTTCTTTGCAAAATGGGGTCACTTGTGGGGTAGTTATACTGCCCTGGCATTCTAGGGGCCCAAATGTGTGGTAAGGAGTTTGAAATCAAATTCTGTAAAAAATGGCCAGTGAAATCCGAAAGGTGCTCTTTGGAATGTGGGCCCCTTTGCCCACCTAGGCTGCAAAAAAGTGTCACACATGTGGTATCTCCGTATTCAGGAGAAGTTGGGGAATGTGTTTTGGGGTGTCATTTTACATATACCCATGCTGGGTGAGAGAAATATTTTGGCAAAAGACAACTTTTCCCATTTTTTTTATACAAAGTTGCCATTTGACCAAGATATTTATCTCACCCAGCATGGGTATATGTAAAATGACACCCCAAAAAACATTCCCCAACTTCTCCTGAATACGGAGATACCACATGTGTGACACTTTTTTGCAGCCTAGGTGGGCAAAGGGGCCCACATTCCAAAGAGCACCTTTCGGATTTCACCGGCCATTTTTTACAGAATTTGATTTCAAACTCCTTACCACGCATTTGGGCCCCTAGAATGCCAGGGCAGTATAACTACCCCACAAGTGACCCCATTTTGGAAAGAAGACACCCAAAGGTATTCGCTGATGGGCATAGTGAGTTCATAGAAGTTTTTATTTTTTGTCACAAGTTAGTGGAATATGAGACTTTGTAAGAAAAAAAAAAAAAAATCATCATTTTCCGCTAACTTGTGACAAAAAATAAAAAGTTCTATGAACTCACTATGCCCATCAGCGAATACCTTAGGGTGTCTACTTTCCGAAATGGGGTCATTTGTGGGGTGTTTGTACTGTCTGGCCATTGTAGAACCTCAGGAAACATGACAGGTGCTCAGAAAGTCAGAGCTGCTTCAAAAAGCGGAAATTCACATTTTTGTACCATAGTTTGTAAACGCTATAACTTTTACCCAAACCATTTTTTTTTTTTTACCCAAACATTTTTTTTTTATCAAAGACATGTAGAACAATAAATTTAGAGCAAAATTTATATATGGATGTCTTTTTTTTTGCAAAATTTTACAACTGAAAGTGAAAAATGTCCTTTTTTTGCAAAAAAATCGTTAAATTTCGATTAATAACAAAAAAAGTAAAAATGTCATCAGCAATAAAATACCACCAAATGAAAGCTCTATTAGTGAGAAGAAAAGGAGGTAAAATTCATTTGGGTGGTAAGTTGCATGACCGAGCAATAAACGGTGAAAGTAGGGTAGGTCAGAAGTGTAAAAAGTGGCCTGGTCTTTAAGGGTGTTTAAGCTCTGGGGGCTGAGGTGGTTAAGCTGGCAGCTCAAGTGGACTGTTTTTTCTGCTGCAGCTCAGGGGAAAATGTCCATGCTCTCCCTATCACAGCTCAGGAGGCCGTTGAAGGATGGAACTGGGCATGTGTGGCCTTGTCAGTGAGCCGGACAAAGAAATAAGAAAAAGAACAAAGAGCAGGTGATACTATACAGATACATTTTATTAAATAACTCAGTAACTATGCAAAATTTTTGATTACATGCAATTACAAAATTTTTTGTGGGACATCCTCTTTAATGAGCATAAGAAAATGAAGATACTTGGAGAGCAAAAATATGAAAATTACTTTAGATTATAGAGAAATGGTGCAACATAATATTTTAGCACTAATTTGCCATGAAGACGTAAAAGTAAAACCATTAAAAGGAGACAGTGATTTTTCCAGAGACGTTCCACAATGTTATCAGTATAAAGAGATCTATGAAATACTGTATATCATATTAAAACCACATAAGCTTTGTTATCAAAGTGCCTATGTTATTTGTGGCTCCTTCCTGTAGTCTTATCCACTTAAAACTGGATGCTCACAGATTACAGCTAATTACCTCCAATGGTTTAATGAAATGTAGCTGCTTCCTCTGTCCTCACCATCTGATCCAAGACCTCCATATTTGAGCAAACTCAGTCTGTTAATTTTTGGTTTATGTGGCCTGTAAGTCATGGTCAAGTATTTATTAGCACAGGATATCTATACTCTGACTCTTGGCTAATCTCATTTATTTTGATCCTTTACTGTGTTTGCCATCTTTTTTTTTTTTTTAAGTCAATGGAGTATATAGTGCCAATGATTAGAGATGGCCTTGCAGTTCGCCCGGCGGTTGTTTCGCGGCGAACTTTGCGTGTTCGCGATTCGCCGAACATATAAAGAAATTCGCTCCCGCCATATTCTTTTACATTGTGAAGAACTTTGACCCATGACACATCCATCAGGTGGTACAGGACAGCCAATTGAGACATTTCAGCACATGGATGTACCCCCTACCTTATAAATAAACCTGATCCGGCCGCCATTTTACATTCAGTATTTTGCTAGTGTAGGGAGAGGTTGCTGTGTGGAGCAGGGAAAGGCTGTTAGGGACACTAAACACTAGCTAATAGGGCCACAAAAGTCATTTTAAGCACTAGTATAGGTGTGCTATCGATATGTGTGATACACAGAGGGGTGCGATATACTTATAATATACTTTTATAATGAGTCAAAAACACATAGATCTATATAGTGATCACTTGGAAGTCAGGGGCCTAGGGGCTAGCGGCTTACTAGGGCCATTTTTATATAGGGTAAGGTTCCGGACGAGGTCGCTCTTATCAGGGCGGGTGGTCTGTGGTTAGGCTATCAGGGCCAGAATAGCACCCCCCTGTAGGGCAATATCAGGGACAGTTCTTTGCCCAACCTGTCCTTCAATACCACATCATCATCTAGCCCAGGGATGGATGTTTTTTTGATTTCCTTCCTGGATTCATCGATGTGCACTGGAACCCCCCGGATTGTGGTAGGACATATGGCTTCTGATTTAGTGCCGCCGAGCACCTGATTTAGTGCCGCCGAGCAGTTGTTATTGCCTACCACATCTATGCTTTTTGGTTAACCCCTTAAGGACACAGCCTTATTTCACCTTAAGGACCAGGCCATTTTTTGCAAATCTGACCAGTGTCACTTTAAGTGCTGATAACTTTAAAACACTTTGATTTATGCAGGCCATTCTGAGACTGTTTTTTCATCACATATTGTACTTCATGACACTGGTAAAATGAAGTAAAAAAAAATATCTTTTTTATTTATAAAAAAATACCAAATTTACCAAAACTTTGTAAAAAAAATGCAAATTTCCAAGTTTCAATTTCTCTACTTCTATAATACATAGTAATACCTACAAAAATAGTTATTACTTTACATTCCCCATATGTCTACTTCATGTTTGGATCAATTTGGGAATGATATTTTATTTTTGGGGGATGTTACAAGGCTTAGAAGTTTAGAAGCAAATCTTGAAATTTTTCAGAAATTTTCAAAAACCCACTTTTTAGGGACCAGTTCAGGTCTGAAGTCACTTTGTGAGGCTTACATAATAGAAACCACCCAAAAATGACCCCATTCTAGAAACGACACCCATCAAGGTATTCAAAACTGATTTTACAAACGTTGTTAACCCTTTAGGTGTTCCACAAGAGTTAATGGCAAATGGTGATAAAATTTCAGAATTTAGATTTTTTGGCAAATTTTCCATTTTAATCAATTTTTTCCAGTAACAAAGCAAGGGTTAACAGCCAAACAAAATGCTATATTTATTGCCCCGATTCTGTAGTTTGCAAAAACACCCCATATGTGGCCGTAAACTACTGTACTGGCACACAGTAGGACGTAGAGGGAAAGGTGCGCCGTATGGTTTTTGGAAGGCAGATTTTGCTGGACTGGTTTATTTACACCATGTCCCATTTGAAGCCCCCCTGATGCACCCCTAGAGTAGAAACTCCATAAAAGTGACCCCATCTAAGAAACTACACCCCTCAAGGTATTCAAAACTGATTCTACAAACTTTGTTAACCCTTTAGGTGTTGCACAAGAGTTAATGGAAAATAGAGATACAATTTAAAAATTTCACTTTTTTGGCAGATTTTCTATTTTAATATTTTTTTTCCAGTTAAAAAGCAAGTGTTAACAGCCAAACAAAACTCAATATTTATGACTCTGATTCTGTAGTTTACAGAAACACCCCATATGTGGTCGTAAACTGCTGTACGGGCACACGGCAGGGCGCAGAAGGAAAGGAATGCCATACGGTTTTTGGAAGGCAGATTTTGCTGGACTGTTTTTTTGACACCATGTATCATTTGAAGCCCCCCTGATGCACCCCTAGAGTAGAAAATCCCAAAAAGTGACCCCATTTTAGAAACTACGGGATAGGGTGGCAGTTTTTTTGGTACTAGTTTAGGGTACATATGATTTTTGGTTGCTCTATATTACACTTTTTGTGAGGCAAGGTAACAAGAAATAGCTTTTTTGGCACCGTTTTTTTTTTTGTTATTTAAAAACAATTATCTGACAGGTTATGTCATGTGGTATTTTTATAGAGCAGGTTGTCACGGACGCGGCGATACCTAATATGTATACAATTTTTTTATTTATGTAAGTTTTACACAATGATTTCATTTTTGAAACAAAAAAAATCATGTTTTAGTGTCTCCATAGTCTGAGAGCCATAGTTTTTTCAGTTTTTGAACGATTATCTTAGGTAGGGTCTAATTTTTGGTGGGATGAGATGATGGTTTGATTGGCACTATTTTGGGGTGCATATGACTTTTTGATCGCTTGCTATTACACTTTTTGTTATGTAAAATGACAAAAAATGGCTTTTTTTACACCGTTTTTATTTTTATTTTTTTACGGTGGTCATCTGAGGGGTAAGGGCATGTGATATTTTTATAGAGCCGGTCAATACGGATGCGGCGATACCTAATATGTATACTTTTTTTTTATTTATGTAAGGTTTACACAATGATTTAATTTTTGAAACAAAAAAAATCATGTTTTAGTGTAGTCAGGTCGCTACGGACGCGGCGATACCTAATATGTGTAGTGTATTTAATTTTTTTAATTTTTATTCAGTGATAAATGTGTTTTTATTTATCTTTACTTTTTTCACTTTTTTTACATTTTTTTGACATGTATTGTACTGTATTTTACTTACACTTTGTCTGAACAGATCTATGCCTTTAGCACAGATCTGTTCAGCACCATGGACAGCAGGATGCCTGAGAAGGCGTCCTGTTGCCATGGGAACCTTCCCCGTCTGCTCAGTTGTGGCCACAACTGAGCGGACGGGGAAGGAGGGGGGCTCCCTCCCTCTGTCACCCCATCCTGTCTGGGGGCTGCAAAGGCACAGCAGCCCCCCGATGGGGGAGGGAGCTCCCTGACCCTGACTGTTAACCTTTTCCATACAGCGGTCCGTACGGACCGCGGTATGGAAAGGGTTAAACGGCTGACATCTGCACAGATGTCAGCCGTTTATACCAGAGTGTCAGCAATGCGCTGACACTCTGGTATAACCACTGGACACCAATGAATTTTCAAGAGGAGGCGGGCGGGGGATCGCGATCCCGCCTGCCGCACCGCCCGCACTGCCTGCAACCCCGCCCCTGCACCACCCGCCGGCATAAAATCATTCAGGGACTACGGGGATCAGAAACTGCAGAAAGCGCAGCAAACCGCAGGTCTGAATTGACGTGCGGTTTATTTGCAATCGCCTACACGGGGGGGTCACGGGACCTTGTTCAGAACAACACTTGCCGTACCGGTACGTCATGTGTCCTTAAGGGGTTAACTTTAATAATTTTATATATTTTCATTTTGAGGGATATCTTTTCCATTCACACGTCCGCAAAATGGGTCCGCATCCGTTCTGCAATTTTGCGGGACAGGTGCAGACCCATTCATTTTCAATGGGGCCGGAATGTGCTGTCCGCATTTGCGGATCCACATCTGCATTTGCGGATCCGTATTTCCGCATCTGTGCTTCCGTTTCCGCAAAAAAAAATAGAACATGTCCTATTCTTGTCCGCAATTGCAGACAAGATTAGGCATTTACCATTATAGTGCCAGCGTTGTGCGGTCCACAAATTGCGGAATGCACATTGCCGGTGTCCGTATTTTTCGGATCCGCAAAACACTCACGGACGTGTGAATGGACCCTCATAGTAAAATTAGTAAAGGTTACGTTTTATCTTCATGTATATTCTAATGGATTGCCTTCCTTGTACAATGTTATATTATACTTTCTATGTTAGAAAGTATATTATAGTGCATTTGTATTGTGCGGCAGTTGTGTGCGGTTCTGCTGCGATACTGCAGGTATATAGAGGGACAAGCGCTATTGGAACAAATAATTTCTACTGATGGGATATACCAGTTGTCCCCAAAAAAACAGATTGAAGCAGGGTGTTAAATACCAATATACTTTCTTTATAGTGCATTTCGGTACTGTATAGTGCATTTGCGCATAAAGATCGCATGGAGATCGCGAATGGAGATTGCAAATTCGAATAATATATCTGGTATGTCACTGTCCATGTTGTGGGACTATTTGTGCACTTCTAGTAATTATTTCTTGGCTGCAAATATGAGCTGAAGGTTTTTCAGGTTCACCTGCCATTAAAATGAATGGGACCCGCCGCGAACTTGCGGTTCGCGAACATTTGACAGTGCTCGCGCGATCGCGTTCTCGAACCGTCCCGGCAGATGTTCGGCCATCACTACCAATGATCCTTCACTGACCTACTTGGATGGATTAGTCAGCCATTGGAAGAACTGTTGTTGTTTGTCCATCGTTTTCGATGAGGACCTTGACATCTGATAGATAGATCTTCGGCCATTAGCGATGTATCTTTAGATATCTAATAATTCTTATGTTAGCATTAAATGTTTTGTTACATACTGAACAGACAAATATGGATGTTTTTGCTTCAGCATTTGCATTTGCAGCTTTATGTTTACGAAGTGTACGCTTGTCCTTCTGGATTCGTATGTCTGGAAACCCTGATGGATCAGGGAACGTATAAGGATCATGCGCCAGAGATTCCCACGAGGTGATGTTGATATCCAGGGACTTAAGAGAGGCTTTCAGTGTATCTTTGTATCACTTCTTTTGCCCCCCATGCGATCACTTACCCTTGGACATCTCACCATAGAAGATCTGTCTAGGGATGCGATGGTCTGGCATCCTTACGACGTGGCCTGCCCAGCGCATATGGGCTTTCATCAATAAGGTGTAAACTGATGGTGAGCCTGCTCTGGAGAGGACTTCTGTATCTGGCAACTTATCCTGCCACTGGATCCTCATGATTCTATGGAGGCAACTCATGTTGAGCAAGCTCAGTCTGTTAATTTTTGGTTTATGTGGCCCCTATGTGCTCTCCGCATCCACATTTCCGGAGCGTTGCCTCGAACTTGCAGGCCGCGGCTCCGCAAAAAAATATAACATGTCCTATTCTTGTCCTCATTTGCGGACAAGAATAGGCAGTTCTATGAAGGGTTCCGGCCAGGTGTATTGCGGATCCGCAATACACTACGGATGGGTGAATGAACACTATAGAAGGGGAAGATAGTGCAGATAGAGACCGGGGGCGAGGTAGTGGGACTGGGGGAGGAATGGAAGGAGGGACTAGAACAGTTCAGAAGAAAAGGTGTAGGGTAAAAAATATACATAAACCTCTCAAATGTATGTATACTAATGCCAGAAGCCTGACTAATAAAACTGGTGAACTGGAATTAGTGATGTGTGAGGAGGACTATGACATAGTGGGAATAACTGAGATATGGCTGGATGATAGCTTTGACTGGGCGGTTAATGTACAAGGTTACAGTCTGTTTAGAAAGGATCGTCAAAACCGGAGAGGGGGAGGGGTCTGCCTGTATGTAAAGTCCTGTCTAAAGCCCACACTCTGTGAAGATATAAGTGAGGGACATGAACATGTGGAGTCACTGTGGGTAGCGATACATGGAGCTAAAAACAACAATAAATTACTAATAGGAGTTTACAATAAACCACCTAATATACCAGAGTCCACAGAAAATCTACTACTAAACGAGATAGACAAGGCGGCAAATCATAATGAGGTGGTTATTATGGGGGACTTCAACTACCCAGATATAGACTGGGAAACTGAAACTTGTATATCTCATAAAGGAAACAGATTCTTGGCAATAACCAAAGACAATTATCTCTCCCAACTGGTTCAGGACCCGACTAGAAGGACGGCCATACTGGACTTAGTATTAACCAATAGACCTGACAGAACAACAGACGTGCAGGTTGGGGGACACCTGGGAAATAGCGACCATAAAGTAATAACCTTCCAATTAACATTCAAAAGAGCGTTTCTACAGGGAGGAACAAAAATACCAAACTTCAAAAAAGCTAAATTTGGCCAACTAAGAGAGGCCATAGGCCTAACTAACTGGGACAAAGTCCTCAAAAATAAAAATACAGCCACAAAATGGGATATCTTTAAAAACATCCTAAAATCTCATTGTGAGAGGTACATACCGTATGGGAATAAAAGGTTAAGGAACAAATAGAAACCAATGTGGATAAACAGAACTGTAAAGAAAGCAATAAATAACAAAAAGAAAGCATATAAAACACTAAAACAGGAGGGTAGCACGGAAGCACTGAAAAACTATAAGGAAAAAAACAGAACATGTAAAAAACAAATAAAAGCGGCCAAACTAGAGACCGAGAGATTAATTGCCAAAGAGAGCAAAACTAACCCTAAAATGTTCTTCAATTATATAAATGTTAAAAAGTATAAATCTGAAGGTGTCGGCCCTTTAAAGAGTAATGAGGGGGGAGTCGCAGAGAGCGACGAGGAGAAAGCAAAGTTGTTAAATAATTTTTTCTCCAGTGTATTCACTGAGGAATATAAACTGTCAGATGAAATGCTGAATGTTGAAATAAATTCGCTATTAAAAATGTCCTGTCTGACCCAGGAAGAAGTACAACAGCGACTTAAAAAGATCAAAATAGACAAATCGCCAGGACCGGATGGCATACACCCCCGTATCCTAAGGGAATTATGTAATGTCATAGCCAGACCCTTATTTCTGATATTTGCGGACTCTATACTGACAGGGAATGTCCCACAGGATTGGCGCATGGCAAATGTGGTTCCAATATTCAAAAAGGGTCCAAAAACAGAGCCTGGAAACTGTAGGCCGGTAAGTTTAAAATCTGTTGTGGGTAAACTGTTTGAAGGTTTTCTGAGAGATGCTATCTTAGAGCATCTTAACGGAAATAAGCAAATAACGCCATATCAGCATGGCTTCGTGAGGGATCGGTCATGTCAAACTAATTTAATCAGTTTCTATGAGGAGGTAAGTTCTAGACTTGACAGCGTCGAATCAATGGATGTCGTATATCTGGACTTCTCCAAAGCATTTGACACTGTACCACATAAAAGGTTAGTATATAAAATGAGAATGCTCGGACTGGGAGAAAACATCTGTAAGTGGGTAAGTAACTGGCTCAATGATAGAAAACAGAGGGTGGTTATTAACGGTACATACTCAGATTGGGTCACTGTCACTAGTGGAGTACCTCAGGGGTCAGTATTGGGCCCTATTCTCTTCAATATATTTATTAATGATCTTGTAGAAGGCTTGCATAGTAAAATATCAATTTTCGCAGATGACACTAAACTGTGTAAAGTAATTAACAGTGAAGAGGACAGTATACTACTACAGAGGTATCTGGATAGATTGGAGGCTTGGGCAGATAAGTGGTATATGAGGTTTAACACTGACAAATGTAAAGTTATGCACATGGGAAGGAATAATGCAAGTCACCCGTACATACTAAATGGTAAAACACTCGGTAACACTGACATGGAAAAGGATCTAGGAATTTTAATAAACAGCAAACTAAGCTGCAAAAAAACAGTGTCAGGCAGCTGCTGCCAAGGCCAATAAGATAATGGGTTGCATCAAAAGGGGCATAGATGCCCGTGATGAGAACATATTCCTACTACTTTACAAATCATTAGTCAGACCACACATGGAGTACTGTGTACAGTTCTGGGCTCCAGTGAACAAGGCAGACAAAGCAGAGCTGGAGAGGGTCCAGAGGAGGGCAACTAAAGTAATAACTGGAATGGGGCAACTACAGTACCCTGAAAGATTATCAAAATTAGGGCTATTCACGTTAGAAAAAAGACGACTGAGGGGAGATCTAATTACTATGTATAAATATATCAGGGGTCAGTACAGAGATCTATCTCATCATCTATTTATCCCCAGGACTGTGACGAGGGGACAGCCTCTGCGTCTGGAGGAAAGAAGGTTTGTACACAAACATAGAAGAGGATTCTTTACGGTAAGAGCAGTGAGACTATGGAACTCTCTGCCTGAGGAGGTGGTGATGGTGAGTACAATAAAGGAATTCAAGAGGGGCCTGGATGTGTTTCTGGAGCGTAATAATATTACAGGCTATAGCTACTAGAGAGGGGTCGTTGATCCAGGGAGTTATTCTGATTGCCTGATTGGAGTCGGGAAGGAATTTTTTATTCCCCTAAAGTGAGGAAAATTGGCTTCTACCTCACAGGGTTTTTTTGCCTTCCTCTGGATCAACTTGCAGGATAACAGGCCGAACTGGATGGACAAATGTCTTTTTTCGCCCTTATGTACTATGTTACTATGTTACTGTGTTTGCCATCTTTGTTTTTTGTTTTTTTAAGTCAATGGAGTATATAGTGCCTATGATCCTTCACTGACCTACTTGGATGGATTAGTCAGCCGTTGGAAGAACTGTATTTAAGTGCCAGAGGGCTAAGGTTAGGGCAACAGGAGCTGGTCTAGCCGTAAAGGTCACAAAGGTTGACTTGTTAAGCAAAGAGAGTTTGGATAACTTTAACAATTCCTGCAGAAAGAATATGGCAGGTAATGACTTCCAAAGGTCAAAAGCTCAGGGGAAATCTGTTGTCTTTATTGAAATAAACAACAGATGTTATTATGTTTAGACCACAGGAAAGTTATTCTTGACTGGAGACACTAAATGGATGAATAGGACTTGTAAGTTCTTTAGTGAATGCATTCAAGCTTTTCACAGCTTGTGTGCTATCAGCATAAAGATATAGGTCTAATACATTATGTATGTTTTCTTCTAAAGCATGTACAATAAATTGAGTTTTAGACTCTACTCTTTTTTGTATTAAAGTATTTATTTTTTAATAGATTTTTTAAATAAATGATAAACATTTGTAATGTGCTCACAGGGACTTAAAGCACAGGTAAGAGGTCTCAGCAGTCTCAATTGAGACTGGGCCCATAAGCTAGAGGAGCTCAGATGCTGCAGCGGGGCATCGCTGACAGCTGCATAGAGGTAAGTATTTGAGTTTATTGTTTTGTATTTGGCACCATGCTGTTGGGCTACCATGGGGGGCACTATGTGGGCAGCCACTGGTGGCATTAATAGGGTCATTTAGTACTAGTACACATAAGGCATGTTCTTGTACTGGCACACATGATGGGGGGGTGTTATGGGGACATTGACTCTACTGGGAGCACTAAGAGGGAGCATTTTTGTACTGGCACACAGAAAGTGACATTTTGTGTATTGGAACACGTTTTATGGGGGCATTTTTGCACTGGAATGCATTATAAGGGGGTATTTTTGTAATGGCATACATTAGGGGGCATTTTTCTACTGGCACACATTATAAGCAGAATTATTACTACCGGGGACTATAGGAAACATTATTACAAGTGTTGGCACAATAAAGGCATTATTAATATTGGCGGCACTGTTAACACTAAGTGCACTCTTGCAGATAATTATTATTATTGGTGGGACTTTGGGGAGCACTATTACTGCAAGGGCACCCTGACACAGTATCAGCTTGTCATAATTGTTTTGGGGGACATTATGTTTACCCTGTTAGTGTTAGGGACACTATTTCCTGGGCACAGTTATTTTTAGGTCACTGTGTGCCAATAATCATTGAAGGGGGCACTATCTGTGTGGTACTATTGGTTCAGGGGGACTGTTGTACAGTATTGGAGAGCACAGCGGGCACAGTATTAGGAGTGGCAGGATGGAGTGTTGAGAAGGTTGGGAGGATGATGGAAAAAGTAAGAAACTAAGATGTCTATATGTCAAACTCTGCAGAGACAAGAGACGGATTAAAGAAATCATCATGGTGGTCTGGTCCAAATGGAGAGGATAAGGAAAGAGAGTGTTTATACCGGAGGAGACATCACTGGATGTAAAAGGTATGTGGCACTGTATTACCTTGTATGTTTTGTAGCGCTATATATAATGTTTTTCAAGTATATCTTTAAGGGCTTATGCACACAAACATATTTTTTTTCTGTGTCTGTTCCATTTCTTCATGGCCTGTATGCGAAACCATTCACTTCACTGGGGTCACAAAAAATGGAAATGACCCATGTGCCCCTATGGCTGTTCCGCAAGAAATTAGAACATGTCCTATTATTGTCCGCATTACAGACAAGAATAGGACTGTTCTATTAGGGTCCGGCCGTTCCGCAAACTGCGGAATGCACAAAGCCAGTATGCGTGTTTTGCAGATCCACATTTTGTGGACCACAAAACAGCCAATGGGCATGTGCATAAGCCCTAACAGTAGGGCTGGAGGGGAGGGGTTAGGTTGAGAAATTGGCATTTAATCTTTTCCTAAGGCAGCAGAAAGGCTAGATGCACTCCTGCCCCTTGCCAGAAAGTACTGAGGGAAGTGGAGCCCAAACTGAAGTCTTGCACCAGGGCCCATGAGCCAGGCCATAAATTAGATGTATCCTCCGGCTGTTTGTGTGCCTGAACAGAAATCTACAACAGCTCAGAGCTGCCGTAGATTTCTGGCTTCATTTGTACCAGAAAGCTTTTGTAAATGTAGATAAATTTGTTGGATGGCTGGCAACACCCCCTTCAACATCCTTGCTACATCTCCTTTATGGAAAGTGGGGAGGGCGGCGTAAAACTGATGTGACAATTAAAAAAAAAGCCTCAGGTAAAAAGTCGCACCTGCAACTTTTTAACTGCACTTTTCAGGCACAAGGGTGATGATAAATATCCCTCTAAGTGTAATATTTTTTTTTTTAGCCCACTTAAACAGAGATCTGATGCCTATAATGAGATATTAAAGGGAACCTGTCATCAACGTTATGCTGTGCATACTAAAGGAAGCATAAAGTAGAGACAGGTGAGTTGATTTCAGCAGTCTTTCATTAAAAAGTTAAAAGTAAGCAGTTGTCGAAAACCAACATCACAATCATTGCAGACTGGGCCTGGAAAAGAGTCACGGCCACCTGAGAAGAGTTATGGTTATTCATGAAATCCTGCACTCCCTGCCCACTTGCTGATGACTGACAGTCTTCTACCTAGTTTTCTCCCTTTCTCTGTAGGAGAGAACTGCCAATCATCAGCAGATGGGTGAGAGAGCAGGAGATTATGAATAACCATGACTCTCCTCAAGTAGATTTGACTAATTTCAAGGCCTGGGCTGTAATGATTATAAAGCTGGTTCTCGGCAACCACTTACTATTAGCTCACGAGTGACACACCGATGAAATCAGCATTTCTGTCACTACTTTATGCTGCCCTCAGTGAGATCAGCATACAGTTGCTGGCAGGTTCCCTTTAAGAAATTAATCATCACTGATTTTTGGAGCTAAAAATGTTGGGTCTCATTAATTACTGACAGGCTCAAAGCCTAGGCATTCATAGAACCCCTGCAACAGGGAAAAATTACACTCCTTGAGCTACCTAATCATTGTCACTACCCTTTTAAACAAACTTTGAATAAATCAATAGAACAGGCAAATATAAGAAACTTTGCAATATCTTATCAGAGTAAAATACCTTCTTTAAATTCTCTGCTATATCAGTCTTGAGACACCGGGTGTCACGGACGTTCCCGTGGCAGGTACCAGGAGATCGGAGAGACTGGCAACTCATGGGTTAAATTGAGAAGTCCTACCTTCAAGGTCTATTCATATTGATAGGTAGTTAGGGCCCGGATTAGGGTTGTTTAGGAGGTGACCTGTTCCTTCCCTAGTTTCCAGGCCCAGTTACTGTTCCCCTTCCCTCCTGTGTTTAGTGTGGAGTTTTCCCCCCACACTGATTGTGACACCAAGATGGGCTAAAGAAAAAGGAAGTATCCAGCATGTATAAAAGTTCATCTTTATTAAATCATAGTTAAACATGAGATGAACGCAGCATCAAGCCAACGTGTTTCCACCAAACATGGTCTTACAAAGATTGACTGTCAGTTCACTAAAGAATCATATTAAAGTTGCCTATACAAGATTATGGAGAAAAGAGGGAGAGGAGGAAAATGTAAAGTACTCTGATCGTGTGGAAAAGTTTATCTCTCTTCTCCTCTCTCTTTCTCTCTCTCTCTCTCCTGCCCTATCACCGATTCTCCCAGACTGAATCACCCAAAATTCATGTCTAATTCATGTCTAATTTCCAAATTTTAAAATCGATTTGCTCATCCCTGTGCAGTCATAACACCAAAGCTGCTCATTCCCCTCTGTCCCCTGCCTGTTCTCTATGACCAGTGCAGAGAACTAAGACTGACTCTTTTAGTCAGCTAGAACAGTAATTCACAATGTTTCTATGTACCTTGCAACTCAAATAAAAGATACCAAAGACCCCAAGGTTATGAATATACAGTATTGTGTTGCACAGCATTAGGATCATACAGGTTGTCTATCTGGTAGGTACCTTCTAGAGCACATGCACCACAGGTTGAGGATCTAAGCCCTAAGGGGCTTAAAGAGAATGAGTCATCAGAAAATTAACTATTGTTTGAATCAAGTTTTTGAGTTAAAACATATTTTCAAAGAAACTAGAGAAGTTGGAGCAGCCAAGGAGGAGGTGCAAAACTGGAAGAGATAATAATAGAGTAAATAACGAGGCTTTTTAGATCTAAAATGTGACACAAGATTTCTTAGCAGTTTAAATTCTAAACAAGATTTAATGTGCATTATAGCTATTAACTAATAATATGGAAAGTATACATATGTAAGTAACTGGTTCAATACACATTGTGCTTTTTCTCAGGTAGTGATATGGTTAAAACATTGGTACTTAGCGAATTACATCACAAATGGAAGGATCTATGTTTTTATACAATTTTTCAGTATCTAAAGTATATGCCATGAGTAAGGACTGTCATCCGAAACATGTTGGCATTGTGATCATGTCCTGAGCTTTTTAATTTTAAAACATGAAATAAAATAACCTATTTATTATACTGTATGTATATATATATATATATATATATATTTTTTATAATTAATTTTTATTGATGTTCCATGATTAAAACATACCAATAATTCTTCAATAATAAGAAATACAACAAACTCATGCCACCAGGCCGAGCTACATGATTATATGCACAGTATAAAACAATAATATATCAATACATTGCAATAAATACCCCTATAATGTCTATTGTGAGAAAAAAAGCCTAGGTAGATTAACAGTAGAGTTGAGCGAACACCTGGATGTTCGGGTTCGAGAAGTTCGGCCGAACTTCCCGGAAATGTTCGGGTTAGGGATCCGAACTCGACCCGAACTTCACCCCGAACCCCATTGAAGTCAATGGGGACCCAAACTTTTCGGCACTAAAAAGGCTGTAAAATAGCCCAGGAAAGGGCTAGAGGGCTGCAAAAGGCAGCAAAATGTAGGTAAATCCCCTGCAAACAAATGTGGATAGGGAAATGAATTAAAATAAAAATAAAATAAATTAAAATTA
Organism: Bufo bufo; assembly: GCF_905171765.1. NCBI lineage: Eukaryota > Metazoa > Chordata > Amphibia > Anura > Bufonidae > Bufo > Bufo bufo. Next base: position 151,196,015 of record NC_053395.1, on the reverse strand, counting down.
ACCAATATCAATTGGAGAGAGGTCTCATGGCAGAGAATCAGGCTTCATGTCATAGCAGAGAATCAGGCGTCACGTCACCCACCACTGTAACAGGCCATTGTCAGATATTTAGGCCCCGGCAACCAGACCGAGGAGAGAGGTCCCATAGCAGAGAATCAGGCTTCATGGCATAGCAGAGAATCAGGCTTCACGTCACCCACCACTGGAACAGGCCACTGTCAGATACTTTTAGGCCTCGGCACCCAGACAGAGGAGAGAGGTCCCATAGCAGAGAATCAGGCTTCATGTCATAGCAGAGAATCAGGCTTCATGTCATAGCAGAGAATCAGGCTTCACGTCACCCACCACTGGAACAGGCCATTGTCAGATATTTAGGCCCCGGCACCCAGACAGAGGAGAGAGGTCCCTTAGCAGAGAATCAGGCTTCATGTCATAGCAGAGAATCAGGCTTCAAGTCATAGCAGAGAATCAGGCTTCATATCATAGCAGAGAATCAGGCTTCACGTCACCCAACACTGGAACAGGCCATTGTCAGATATTTAGGCCCTGGCACCCAGACAGAGGAGAGAGGTCCCATAGCAGAGAATCAGGCTTTATGTCATAGCAGAGAATCAGGCTTCATGTCACCCACTACTGGAACAGGCCATTGTCAGATATTTTTAGGCCCGGCACCCAGACAGAGGAGAGAGGTCCCATAGCAGAGAATCAGGCTTCATGTCATAGCAGAGAATCAGGCTTCATGTCACCCAACACTGGAACAGGCCATTGTCAGATATTTTTAGGCCCCGACACCCAGACAGAGGAGAGAGGTCCCATAGCAGAGAATCAGGCTTCATGTCATAGCAGAGAATCAGGCTTCATGTCACCCAACACTGAAACAGGCCACTGTCAGATATTTTTAGGCCCTGGCACCCAGACAGAGGAGAGAGGTCTCATAGCAGAGATTCAGGCTTCATGTCATAGCAGAGAATCAGGCTTCATGTCACCCAACACTGGAACAGGCCACTGTCAGATATTTTTAGGCCCCGACACCCAGAGAGAGGAGAGGTTCATTCAACTTTGGGTTGCCCCGCAATATAATGGTAAAATGAAAATAAAAAAAGGATTGAATGAGGAAATGACCTGCAGTACAATAATATATGGTTAAGGGGAGGTAGTTATAAATGTCTAATCTGCACAAGGGATGGACAGGTCCTGTGGGATCCATGCTTGGTTCATTTTTATGAACATCAGCTTGTCCACATTGGCTGTAGACAGGCAGCTGCGTTTGTCTGTAATGACGCCCCCTGCCGTGCTGAATACACGTTCAGACAAAACGCTGGCACCTCCAAGGCATAAAAGGCTAGCTCTGGCCACGTGGACAATTTGGAGACCCAGAAGTTGAATGGGGCCGAACTATCAGTCAGTACGTGGAGGGGTGTGCACACGTACTGTTCCACCATGTTAGTGAAATGTTGCCTCCTGCTAACACGTTCCGTATCAGGTGGTGATGCAGTTAGCTGTGGCGTGGTGACAAAACTTTTCCACATCTCTGCCATGCTAACCCTGCCCTCAGAGGAGCTGGCCGTGACACAGCTGCGTTGGCGACCTCTTGCTCCTCCTCTGCCTTCGCCTTGGGCTTCCACTTGTTCCCCTGTGACATTTGGGAATGCTCTCAGTAGCGAGTCTACCAACGTGCCCTTGTACTCGCGCATCTTCCTATCACGCTCCAGTGCAGGAAGTAAGGTGGGCACATTGTCTTTGTACCGGGGATCCAGCAGGGTGGCAACCCAGTAGTCCGCACACGTTAAAATGTGGGCAACTCTGCTGTCGTTGCACAGGCACTGCAGCATGTAGTCGCTCATGTGTGCCTGGCTGCCCAGAGGTAAGGACAAGCTGTCCTCTGTAGGAGGCGTATCGTCATCGTCCTGCGTTTCCCCCCAGCCACGCACCAGTGATGGGCCCGAGCTGCGTTGGGTGCCACCCCGCTGTGAACATGCTTCATCCTCATCCTCCTCCACCTCCTCCTCATCCTCGTCCTCCTCGCCCTCCAGTAGTGGGCCCTGGCTGGCCACATTTGTACCTGGCCTCTGCTGTTTCAAAAAACCTCCCTCTGAGTCACTTCGAAGAGACTGGCCTGAAAGTGCTAAAAATGACCCCTCTTCCTCCTCCTCCTCCTCCTGGGCCACCTCCTCTTCCATCATCGCCCTAAGTGTTTTCTCAAGGAGACATAGAAGTGGTATTGTAACGCTGATAACGGTGTCATCGCCACTTGCCATGTTGGTGGAGTACTCGAAACAGCGCAACAGGGCACACAGGTCTCGCATGGAGGCCCAGTCATTGGTGGTGAAGTGGTGCTGTTCCGCAGTGTGACTGACCCGTGCATGCTGCAGCTGAAACTCCACTATGGCCTGCTGCTGCTCGCACAGTCTGTCCAGCATGTGCAAGGTGGAGTTCCACCTGGTGGGCACGTCGCATATGAGGTGGTGAGCAGGAAGGCCGAAGTTACGCTGTAGCGCAGACAGGCGAGCAGCGGCAGGGTGTGAACGCCGGAAGCGCGAACAGACGGCCCGCACTTTATGCAGCAGCTCTGACATGTCGGGGTAGTTGTGAATGAACTTCTGCACCACCAAATTCAGCACATGCGCCAGGCAAGGGATGTGCGTCAAAGCGGCTAGTCCCAGAGCTGCAACGAGATTTCGCCCATTATCGCACACCACCAGGCCGGGCTTGAGGCTCACCGGCAGCAACCACTCGTCGGTCTGTTGTTCTATACCCCGCCACAACTCCTGTGCGGTGTGGGGCCTGTCCCCCAAACATATGAGTTTCAGAATGGCCTGCTGACGTTTACCCCTGGCTGTGCTGAAGTTGGTGGTGAAGGTGTGTGGCTGACTGGATGAGCAGGTGGAAGAAGAGGAGGAGGAAGCCGAGTAGGAGGAGGAGGCAACAGGAGGCAAAGAATGTTGCCCTGCGATCCTTGGCGGCGGAAGGACGTGCGCCAAACAGCTCTTCGCCTGGGGCCCAGCCGCCACTACATTTACCCAGTGTGCAGTTAGGGAGATATAGCGTCCCTGGCCATGCTTACTGGTCCACGTATCTGTGGTTAGGTGGACCTTGCCACAGATGGCGTTGCGCAGTGCACACTTGATTTTATCAGATACTTGGTTGTGCAGGGAAGGCACGGCTCTCTTGGAGAAGTAGTGCCGGCTGGGAACAACATACTGTGGGACAGCAAGCGACATGAGCTGTTTGAAGCTGTCTGTGTCCACCAGCCTGAATGACAGCATTTCATAGGCCAGTAGTTTAGAAAGGCTGGCATTCAGGGCCAGGGATCGAGGGTGGCTAGGTGGGAATTTACGCTTTCTCTCAAATGTTTGTGAGATGGAGAGCTGAACGCTGCCGTATGACATGGTTGAGATGCTTGGTGACAGAGGTGGTGGTGTTGGTGGTACATCCTCTGTTTGCTGGGCGGCAGGTGCCAACGTTCCTCCAGAGGCGGAGGAAGAGGCCGAGGCGGCGGCAGCAGCAGAAGAGGTAGCAGGGGGAGCCTGAGTGAGTTCCTTGTTTTTAAGGTGTTTACTCCACTGCAGTTCATGCTTTGCATGCAGGTGCCTGGTCATGCAGGTTGTGCTAAGGTTCAGAACGTTAATGCCTCGCTTCAGTCTCTGATGGCACAGCGTGCAAACCACTCGGGTCTTGTCGTCAGCACACGTTTGAAGAACTGCCACGCCAGGGAACTCCTTGAAGCTGCCTTTGGGGTGCTCGGTCCCAGATGGCGGTGGCCACTAGCAGACGGACTCTCTTGGCGGCGGGTGTTCTGCTTTTGCCCACTGCTCCCTCTTTTGCTACGCTCTTGGCTCGGTCTCACCACTGCCTCTTCCTCCGAATTCTGAAAGTCAGTGGCACGACCTTCATTCCATGTGGGGTCTAGGACCTCATCGTTCCCTGCATCGTCTTCCACCCAGTCTTCCTCCCTGACCTCCTGTTCAGTCTGCACACTGCAGAAAGACGCAGCAGTTGGCACCTGTGTTTTGTCATCATCAGAGTCGTGCTAAGGTGGTATTCCCATGTTCTCAATATCAGGAAACATAAGTGGTTGTGCGTCAGTGCATTCTATGTCTTCGACCGCTGGGGAAGGGCTATTGAGGATGACCCTATCAGCACCTTCAATCTAATATACCCTTTTATGGATAGATTTAACCTTGGCCTGATAGAGCAGAAACCACTAATTTTGGGAATTGTATTCAACCCAGAAAAAAAACTGTGCTTCGGCAGACAGCAGACAGTATTACAATTGGCTAGCCACAGCTGAAACACCAGATTTCGGGTACTGCTATTTTGGCAATTGTATTTTACCCCTCAATAAAATAGCAAGCACAGCAAAGCCAAGCCACTATTGATGGTTAAAAATGGACTTGGTGGCAGCTTGTGCTGGCGCACCACAAGACACAAAATGGCCGCCGATCACCCCAGAAAAAAGTGACTGAAAAACGCTCTGGGCAGCCTTAAAACAGTGAGAAATTGAATAGCAGAGGTTGTATGATACACAGCTGTATATCGATCACTTCAGTAAATAAATCCCTGCCTAATCTCGCCCTAACAGCAGCAGCTGCATCCTATCCCTACACTGATCAGAGCAGAGTGACGTGCGGCACTACGTGACTCCAGCTTAAATAGAGGCTGGGTCACATGCTGCACTGGCCAATCACAGCCATGCATATAGTAGGCATGGTTGTGATGGCCTCTTGGGGCAAGTAGTATGACACAAGAAAGCGCCGAACACCGAACCCGGACTTTTACGAAAATGTTCGGGTTCGAGTCCGTGTCACGGACACCCCAAAATTCAGTACGAACCCGAACTATACAGTTCGGGTTCGCTCATCCCTAATTAACAGCGATGCATTTCTAAGCTGTATTCCAAAGACGTAGCAAAAAAAACATTCAATGGCAGTGCCTGGCAACCCATAATGGTATAGCTAAGTAATTTCTATAACTGAAAGACCAGGGTAGAAGGGATACTAATTGTGCTAAGTAAGCGCCCCGCGGCGCTGCAGCGCCAGCGGCTGGGGACCCCCAGCGCGCACCGCGCGCCCCAAGCCCCGAAACGAAGCCCGGAACGCGAAGCCCGGAACGCGAAGCGCGCGCTGAGGACCCCCCGCCACCAGCAGCACAGCACCCCAGCACACCCACCAAGCACATTCCCCCCCTCCCTTCACTGCTGCTAGACCATTCCAACTAATGAGTCTCACATGAGGGCCTGATCTTGAAAGGTGCCTATGCTATACACCTTATCTCCTCATGTCACTGCTCACTAGCTATGTCCTCATAGATCTTTATCGTATTGATTAAGGACTTCCATTTTAGGAAGGTAGTGTTTTTTTCGGATCCCCAATATTTTGCTATGAGTGCCTTTGCTGCCATAAAATACTTTAAACAGATCTTTCTGGATTGAGTGGGTAGATCCGTAGTAGAAAAATCCTCCAGAATTGCTTGCACTAAGTTCGGCTCCATTCTGATATTATGGATTTTTCCCAACTCTGTGTAGATCATTTACCAAAGGTCCTGGATCCCCGAACAATACCACAATAAATGTGTAAATCCAGCCCCCTCTCTACCGCACTTCCAACATCTGCCCTCTGTTGTTATTCCTATTTTCGCTAGGAGAGCTGGAGAATAGTAAAGACGGTGAACGATTTTAAATTGGATAAGTCTATATTTATATGAGCATAATGCTAATTTAATGTTCCTATATATCATTCCCCAATTCAAATTGCATTCTTCCCCCAGTTCATCTCTCTATTTTAACCTACTCCTAAACTCTGTGACCCGGACTAGAGCTTGTCGGATCTTATCATATACCTGTGAAAGAGAAATCCTGGACCCATAAGATTTAAAACAAAAATCGACAAAAGTAGTTTCCCTAATATCAAATACTTTCTTATCTACCGTGTGAATAAATGAGTGATACATTTGTGCATATCTAAACTTACTTATGAAAGATACTTCGGTGCCGTGTATTTATTTATCTAATGGTAATATTTTCCCATCTGCTATAATGTGAGAAATCGGAGAATATAAAAAATTATTTTAAGTTCGTATTATGCCACAAGGGCATATATTGAGTGGAATAAGTGATCTTCAAAATGCTTTTAATTTTATTCCAAACTTTGCGAAGGGTATTACTTAAAATACAGTGCTTCCCTCTATTCCCTAAAAATCCCGTATCCAAAATGGTGAAGATATCCCTATATGGTCCCGGGAAATCCCTCAAAATAAGCGAAAGATGGTGGTCACTCCCATCGTCCATACACCAACGTATCTGTGATTCCAAGTAATATTCCTGAAAGAAGGGGAGGGATAGACTTCCATCCTTCTCCGGTAGCCATAGAAATTTTTGCTTGATTCTCACCCTTTTCCTCCCCCAGATCAAATCATTTATCGTTCTTTCCAGGAGGTGGAACAGAGAATCGTCTATCCATACCGGACAGGCTGTAATTGTGTACAGAACGATTGGGAGGACCACCATCTTCACTAACGCTATCATTTCTGCTTGTGAAATAGGCAACTTCTGCCAGATACGCATATTTTCTCTAATGCCGTTAATCATCGGGATAGTATTCAAGACGTTATATTGTGTTAGGTCGGCACTGATTTTGATTACGAGATACCTTATTGAGTCATCAGGAGTAAGGATTTTAAACTTTGAAGGTGCCGCTGGGGGCAGGCCGGACCAGAGGTAAAAATTCTGACTTACACCAATTCACTTTATATCCTGACGCCGAACTGTATGTCTCTATGATGCTCATCACTGAGGGGAGCGCTCTCTATCCCTCCCTCAAAAATAAAAGAACATCGTCAGCATATAAACAAAGTTTGTCTCCCAGTCCCTTCCCTCCAAAATTCTTAATATTGTCATTGTGTCTAAGATTACATGCTAAAGGTTCCAATGCTAAAGCGAACAACAATGGGGAAAAGGGGCAGCCTTGTCTAGTTCCCCGATAGAGGGATAACTGCTCCGAGTCTATACGTTTAACTCTAATGCTTGCTCTCAGACCCTGATATAAGAGGCGGACCCACCGGATGAAATTATATCCCAAATTCATTCTCTCCATAACTGTCCATAATAAGGGCCACTCCACCCTGTCGAAGGCCTTCTCAGCGTCCAGCGACAGGATGGAGCGGTCCCCCCCCCCACCAACATGAATGTTTAAAAAAGCTCTACGTATATTAGTTTGTATATTCCGTTTAGGTATAAATCCAGTCTGGTCCGGATGTATCAGCTTATGGATTACTTTCCTCAATCTATTGGCTAATAATTTAGCCAGGATCTTATAGTCCGTATTAAGCAACGAAATTGGGCGGTAAGATCCGATTTCTGTTTTATCTTTCCCCTTTCTAAGTATTAAAGTAATGGAGGCCTCCATCAATGAGGGAGGAAGGGAACTGTCTTGGAAAGACAGATTATATACCTCCAATAAAAGAGGTATTAATATTTTGCTCTGTTGTCTATAGATCTCAAAGGGGAAACCATCCTTGCCAGGGGCAGAATTCCCCATAATACTCCTCAACGTTTCCTGGATCTCCTTTACTATAATTGGGACGTTCAAAGTAGACACATCCTGTTCAGTTAACTGAGGGAGATCTATATTCTTCATATAGGACATAACTATGTCCTTATCCTCCCCAAGTTCCGTCTGATATAATTTGGCAAAGTGTTTACGCAAAATAATTTTTATAGTATCCAAATCGTAAGTCACATTTGAATTCCCCGGACCTGACTTAAGGCACCTTATTATTGTTTGCGTCTTTTGATTGGCCACTATAGAAGCCAGCATCCTGCCTGATTTCCCTTTCTCATAGAACGCCTTCTAGCCAGCAAAGAGGAGCCGGTGTTGAGCTTTTTTAACTAACCAATCCTGAAGTTCTCCCTTTGCCTTTTCCAATGCTTGTAAAATGGCCAAATCATTATTCACTCCTAAATCCGTCTCCAATCTTCTAACTTTTTCGGTTAGGTTACTTTCAGTGTTTATAAATTTTGCTCGCTTTTTAGCTATCTTTACTAAATAGGAACCTCGCAGCATAGCCTTGAGGGCATCCCAGACTAAATGAATATGAGTAGACCCTATATTTTGGGACCAGAAATCTAAAATTTCTCTACAGATAGTATCCTGTTCCTGAACAATCTGGATCCAATAAGGGTTCAATCTGAAGGCCTTCCTTATTGCCTGTTTGTTTGAAAGCTCCACATTAAGTAGTACAGGGCAATGGTCAGAGATCCCATTTGGTTCGTACCTAATTCTTTTGATCTTATCTAGGAACTCAACATCGGCGAGGGCGAGGTCGATCCTGGACAGCACCCTGCAGGACCTGCTATAACAAGAGAAGGCATTATTATCCCCATATAATGAACGCCAAACATCTAATAATGCCATCTCTTGACAGATCCCACTAAGGGCCGTCACAGGACCCCCCGCCCCCACAGTGGATGACCTTCTGTCTTTTACATTATCCATTACAGAATTTAAATCTCCCAAAACCAATATAGGGCACCTATCCCTTTTGAGTATAAATTTAGCAAGCTTTCTTAATACTTCGGAAGAGAAGGGTGGTGGGATGTGTACGAATGCTATTATACACTTCAGGCCCTCACATCGATCAAACAGAAACACAAATCTACCTTCTCTATCTACCCATTGATCATATGGTTCATAGTCTACCTTTCTGTGGATATATACGCTAACCCCCACGGGAATATGCCGAAAGATAAGAGTGGTATTCATATCTCGCCCAACTTCTTCTCATATATTGGCTCTTCTCTAATGAGAAATGAGTCTCAGACAGATTAACAATAGCCGGTAAATGTCTAGAGATTAAATCAATACCACTTTCCTCTTTACTGTGTCTGCTAAACCGCGGACGTTCCATGCCATAATCTGAGACATTATTCCCGTGGGGTAGAGCAGTCCCAACCCCTCCCCATCCTCATCATATTCCTTGGTCCAGCAGCAGTAACGTGACCCAACCCTCCCCACTCCCTACCCATCCTCCCAGCTTGGTCCAAAAGGCTAACCTGCCTCCTGATCCTCTTACACATCGCCTATACCCCTTTCCTCCCCCCCCCCCCCCCCCCCCCAAACCTCCGATTAATTTTAAACTTCAACTATGGAGACATTGCGTACATACAATTATAGACCCTTGGAGTCCAGCCACAAGACGGCCTCCACAGGGTTCGGCAGGAATATAACAGTATCCTCATATATTATCCTTAATCTAGCGGGATGCGTCATTGATTATTTAATATTAGCCTGCAAAAGATGTCTCTTAATATCGCGCTATTCACATCTTTTCATCTGGGTATCTTTAGAATAGTCTGGGTATATTTCTATCCAGTTCCCATTATATTCCAAGTCAGGTAAATCTCTCTTGCGCCTAAAATTCTTGTCTCTATGACGGAAACAGAGAATCTTAGCGATTAAGGCGTGTGGCTGTCACGCTGGACAGGATACAAGATACCACAGAACACCACAAACAAGTGTCTAGGCCAGAAGCTGGGGATAAAAGGTAACCTCCTTACAAATCCCTAGCAGCTCTCCCTAGACTACTGTGCCCACGTTCAGACCCTGAAGGTGGGAATAAACTAGCCCCCGTGGCTAAGGCTGAAGATACCCTAAAATCCCTAAGATGGTGACAGGGGAAAAGAGACAGCCTGCTTCCTCAGGACCTGGAGGAGGCAGGCGTCTCCCTAACAGCCTAGACAGAACACCCAAAAGAAAACCAAAATCAACTTATCTTGTCACAGAGCAGAAATGGCAAATCCTTCTTTCCTTCCTTCCTTCCTTCCTTCGACAGAGCAAGACTGAAGCTATAACCCGCACGGAACACTGGGAAGAGCCGTGATTTAAACTCCTACAAACGACCCCACCCAGAGCACCTGAAGGGAGGCGGATACAGCTCAACTCCAAAACAAAAACAAAAAACTACACACGTGCTGCTAACCTGGCAGACCTCCGCACATAATCTGAGCAGGGCATGACAGTGGCGTTCCTCCCACTCTGGGTTTTTTATTCGGAATTCTATGGACCTGTTCCACTACAAACATGGAAGATAGAAAGTCTCTGCCCATTGTATCAATTAATCATTCATGGATAAAACCCCCTGGGTCATTCCCTTCTGCACCTTCAGGGAAACCTATCAACCGCGGGATCTGTCTTCTAAGGCCTCATGCACACGACCGTATTTTGTTTCTGTGGCCGATCCGTTTTTTTTGCGGATAGGATGCGGACCCATTCATTTCAATGGGTCCGCAAAAAAAGCGGACAGCACACCGTGTGCTGTCCGCATCAGTATGTCCGTTCCGTTGCTCAGCAAAAACAATAGTGCATGTCCTATTTTTTTCTAGTTCGCGGACAAGGATAGGCATTAATACAATAGATCCGCAAAAAAAATGGATCCGCGAAAAAAAAAACGGATGCCATACAGAACGTCATCTGTTTTTTTTGTGGATCTGCAATTTTCAGACCGCAAAACACATACGGTCATGTGCATGTAGCCTAAGTCTGTAATTTTGTCTCTCATAGATTTATGTTCAAGCTCCATATCTGCCGCTTTATTTTTAAGGTTAGCGACCTCGTTCTTTGTTTCTCCAATGGTGTTTTCCGTTTCCTGCACCCTTGCACGTATTTTGTTAATATCATCTCTAATCAAAGAGATTTCTGACTGCAAGGAGGAGACTGTCGTGGTTAGGGCACCCAGCGCATTATTTGTAGCTTTTAATGTCTCTAAGATATCTTCCAGCTTTTGGTTAACAGTACCCATTCGATCTCTCGAATCATCACCTTTATTAAATTCTTCTGACGCAGGGCTGGCAATAACCCCCTCCTTACCCTCCACCCTGATATTAATTTTAGTTGCCCCTCTGGTTTTAGTAGGAGAAGGCTTGAGGAACTTTTCTATATTTGTCTGAAGGCTTTTAAGAACAGTTCCTTTAGGAGATGTGGGGCCGAAAGACTTTCTATTATGAATTTTAGGAGGCATGATGAAAAAGTATGTGTATCCTATAACAATAGCAGTTGGGCGCATCCCATCAAATCAGCTCATACAAGTAATGCATGGATATATCAAAAAGAGTTTTCAAACTTGCCCTTCCTTTGCAGCAAACCGTCCACACTAGTTCCAGGGGAAGGGACGCTCATCACCTTCTTGCTGCTCCTTCAATTCCTTCCAAGAAATGCCAGGGCAGGGAAAAAAGGGGGAGGAATCTGCCATGGCAGTCACAACACACAATGCTTCTCGCTTGTCAGCCTCACGGATGCATGCCGCTCACTGCCTATCTTTCTCCCCTCTCGGTATAAAGTATAAGGCGCATCAGAGGGGGCAGCGCCCAGTTCCTGTACCACGGAATCTGCCTTCGTCGACGGCAGCCTCAACTACCGAGGGAAGCAAAGGTAGCCGAACAAGATGCCGAAGCTACGAGTCAGGAGCAAGAGGGAGCGGAGGAGCGGAGGGGGGTGGGGCCCGCAGCACCTCAGTGTGCTACGTCATGCCGGCATGCATTCTACTGTATATTTAAAAATACCTTTTGTTGTATTATTTTTAATTTTATATGTCACTATCTATATTTTTATAAAATCTACAAGTCCTGCAGATTTTGCACTGGCCACTAAGTCTAATAACAAGCACTACTTGGTCTGTACAGATCACATTTCAGAAGTTATCTCATTATCATTGGAAATTATTATCATTTCCAATTATCATTGAAAGGATTACAATGACATACAGTCAGGTCCATAAATATTGGGACATTAACACAATTCTAACATTTTTGGCTCTATACACCACCACAATGGATTTGAAATTAAACAAACAAAATGTGCTTTAACTGCAGACTGTCAGCTTTAATTTGAGGGTATTTACATCCAAATCAGGTTAACGGTGTAGGAATTACAACAGTTTGCATATGTGCCTCCCACTTGTTAAGGGACCAAAAGTAATGGGACAATTGGCTTCTCAGCTGTTCCATGGCCAGGTGTGTGTTATTACCTCATTATCCCAATTACAACGAGCAGATAAAAGGTCCAGAGTTCATTTCAACTGTGCTATTTGCATTTGGAATCTGTTGCTGTCAACTCTCAAGATGAGATCCAAATAGCTGTCACTATCAGTGAAGCAAGCCATCATTAGGCTAAAAAAAAAAAACAAAAAAAAAATCTGAGAGATAGAATAAACATTAGTCGTGGCCAAAACAACTGTTTGGAACATTCTTAAAAAGAAGGAACACACCGGTGAGCTCAGCAACACCAAAAGACCCGAAAGACGAAGGAAAACAACTGTGGTGGATGACCGAAGAAATCTTTCCCTGGTGAAGAAAACACCCTTCACAACAGTTGGCCAGATCAAGAACACTCTCCAGGAGGTAGGTGTATGTGTGTCAAAGTCAACAATCAAGAGAAGACTTCACCGGAGTTAATACAGAGGGTTCACCACAAGATGTAAACCATTGGTAAGCCTCAAAAACAGGAAGGCCAGATTAGAGTTTGCCAAACGACATCTAAAAAAGCCTTCACAGTTCTGGAACAACATCCTATGGACAGATGAGACCAATATAAACTTGTAGCAGAGTGATGGGAAGAGAAGAGTATGGAGAAGGAAAGAAACTGCTCATGATCCTAAGCATACCACCTTATCAGTGAATCATGGTGGTGGTAGTGTCATGGCGTGGGCATGTATGGCTGCCAATTGAACTGGTTCTCTTGTATTTATTGATGATGTGACTGCTGAAAAAAGCAGCAGGATGAATTCTGAAGTGTTTCGGGCAATATTATCTGCTCCTATGCAGCCAAATGCTTCAGAACTCATTGGACGGCGCTTCACAGTGCAGATGGACAATAACCCATAGCATACAGCAAAAGCAACCAAAGAGTTTTTTAAGGTAAAGAAGTGGAATGTTATGCAATGGCCATGTCAATCACCTGACCTGAATCCGATTGAGCATGCATTTCACTTGCTGAAGACAAAACTGAAGGGAAAATGCCCCAAGAACAAGCAGGAACTGAAGACAGTTGCAGTAAAGGCCTGGCAGAGCAACACCAGGGATAAAACCCAGCGTCTGGTGATGTCTATGCCTTCCAGACTTCAGGCTGTAATTGACTGCAAAGGATTTGCAACCAAGTATTAAAAAGTGAAAGTTTGATTTATAATTATTATTATGTCCCATTACTTTTGGTCCCTTAACAAGTGGGAGGCACATATGCAAACTGTTATAATTCCTACACCGATCACCTGATTTGGATGTAAATACCCTCAAATTATAGTCTGCAGTTAGAGTACATCTTGTTTGTTTCATTTCAAATCCATTGTGGTGGTGTATAGAGCCAAAAATTTTAGAATTGTGTCTATGTCCCAATATTTATGGACCTGACTGAATATCATCTACAGTCGTGGCCAAAAGTTTTGAGAATGACATAAATATTGGAAATTGGAAAAGTTGCTGCTTAAGTTTTTATAATAGCAATTTGCATATACTCCAGAATGTTATGAAGAGTGATCAGATGAATTGCATAGTCCTTCTTTGCCATGAAAATTAACTTAATCCCAAAAAAAACTTTCCACTGCATTTCATTGCTGTCATTAAAGGACCTGCTGAGATCATTTCAGTAATCGTCTTGTTAACTCAGGTGAGAATGTTGACGAGCACAAGGCTGGAGATCATTATGTCAGGCTGATTGGGTTAAAATGGCAGACTTGACATGTTAAAAGGAGAATGATGCTTGAAATCATTGTTCTTCCATTGTTAACCATGGTTACCTGCAAAGAAGCGCGTGCAGCCATCATTGCGTTGCATAAAATGGCTTCACAGGCAAGGATATTGTGGCTACTAAGATTGCACCTCAATCAACAATTTATAGGATCATCAAGAACTTCAAGGAAAAAGGTTCAATTCTTGTTAAGAAGGCTTCAGGGCGTCCAAGAAAGTCCAGCAAGCGCCAGGATCGTCTCCTAAAGAGGATTCAGCTGCGGGATCGGAGTGCCACCGGTGCAGAGCTTGCTCAGGAATGGCAGCAGGCAGGTGTGAGCGCATCTGCACGCACAGTGAGGCAAAGACTTTTGGAAGATGGCCTGGTGTCAAGAAGGGCAGCAAAGAAGCCACTTCTCTCCAAAAAAACATCAGGGACAGATTGATCTTCTGCAGAAAGTATGAGGAATGGACTGCTGAGGACTGGGGCAAAGTCATATTCTCCGATGAAGCCTCTTTCCGATTGTTTGGGGCATCTGGAAAAAGGCTTGTCCGGAGAAGAAAAGGTGAGCGCTACCATCAGTCCTGTGTCATGCCAACAGTAAAGCATCCTGAGACCATTCATGTGTGGGGTTGCTTCTCATCCAAGGGAGTGGGCTCACTCACAATTTTGACCAAAAACACAGCCATGAATAAAGAATGATACCAAAACACCCTCCAACAGCAACTTCTTCCAACAATCCAACAACAGTTTGGTGAAGAACAATGCATTTTCCAGCACGATGGAGCCCCGTGCCATAAGGCAAAAGTGATAACTAAGTGGCTTGGGGACCAAAACGTTGACATTTTGGGTCCATGGCCTGGAAACTCCCCAGATCTTAATCCCATTGAGAACTTGTGGTCAATCCTCAAGAGGCGGCTGGACAAACAAAAACCCACTAATTCTGACAAACTCCAAGAAGTGATTATGAAAGAATGGGTTGCTATCAGTCAGGAATTGGCCCAGAAGTTGATTGAGAGCATGCCCAGTCGGATTGCAGAGGTCCTGAAAAAGAAGGGCCAACACTGCAAATACTGACTCTTTGCATAAATGTCATGTAATTGTCGATAAAAGCCTTTGAAACGTATGAAGTGCGTGTAATTATATTTCACTACATCACAGAAACAACTGAAACAAAGATCTAAAAGCAGTTTAGCAGCAAACTTTGTGAAAACTAATATTTGTATCATTCTCAAAACTTTTGGCCATGACTGTATATATATAGATGACACAGGATCTACCATTCAGAATAGGTGATTGTTGAAGCTTATCTACTTTACTCCCTCTTGATCTCTCCATAGGTCCCAGAAAAGATGTCCAGCCCGATAATCTGGTTTTAATTGTCCGAATAAAATAATAGGTGATAGATTGCCATTAAATGCTACATGAGAAGTTTAATCATTAAAAACACAACTGCTCCCTCACCTCAAAGCAGATGAATTCCTTGCAAGCTAGGAAGTGACAGCTTTATTGTAGTTGGATTTGGCTTCATAGTGGTGCCTAGGTGCTCTGTTCTTGTCACAGTGCTGTTCACTGTGACAGTTATGGCCATGTAGGCTGGCTGCAGGCTCTCTCATGTACTTCCTGCAGGCTGATTCCTTGACTGCTATGTTTGACCATGTTTTGGCATCTGTCCTTGTCTGAGGTTTGCCTAGTATGCATTTTGTTCTGCCTCTGTATCCTTGTTAATGTCTTGCCTGATCCTGTCTTGTCTATGTCTAGCCTAGTCTTCTATGTCTGTTCATTGTCCAGGTCCATGATAGCCTGGCGGCCTTAACTGCTTCTGATCCTGTCTTGTTCATGATAGCCTGGCAATCATCTTCCAGTCCTGTTTGTCCTTGATGTACAGCTCTGTCTGTTTGCCCACTAACTCCTCATTGGGAACAGGCATCTGCTAGTCTGGTTCTGTGTCATGTTGTCTGGTTCCCGTTCTGTCTTGTCTGAACTGTGTCCTGCATTTTGGTTGGGTTCCAGTTCATGTGCCTGGGTTCCAGTCTCATGTTTGTCTGGATCCGTCTCTGCAGGTGAATGACCAAGTGCATCGGGACCATCCTGGATGTGCAGCCTGGTAACCCCCCACCTAAGTTCATCCCCACCACTAGGGGCTCTGTGAAGAATGGTGCTCACTTAGTATCCGCCCTATGGGTTTGGCCCCAAGACAAACCAGTGCACTTGGTCCAGTGGTGCTTTTGCCACGGTACCCTTGCCTACCTGTCCAGTGGTTACTGTCATGTTCATTTATCATATGTGTAATAAAGTATTCCGTTCGTTCCTGGTCTGTCATATGTATCGTCATGTTTGCGAGACGTTCCAGAGGTCTGCCTGTCCTCCAGAACGTGGACAGTTCTCTTCCAGACCCCTACAAAAAAATCGACAATCAGAAAATAAAAACAGACTGAAAAAAGGATGTGTCACTTTCTGGTTTTAACTGGTAGAAAAAAAATAGGTTACACATTCAATTTAAAAGGAATCTTTCAGCAGTTTTGTCCATGCTAAACTGCTAACAGCTCTAGGCAGGGGCCAGGTTGAGCAGGACAAAGATACATTTTGTGAGTTTTTATTATCAGGTGAACTGAGAATATGAACTTTTATTCTGCCTTGATTCAGCTCCTTAAGGGCACTGTAGACACAGCTATACATATCTGTGTGTATGTTGGTGAGTATCTATAATTACTATAGATCGTCACGCTTTTACAGCATCCAAAAAAAAACACATTAACCTTCAAGAATGATCATAACTGAATCAGAATATGTAATTTTGGATAGAAAACACAAATGGTTAAACCCCTTCTCTATGTTGACACTGACTCGCTGGCAATCCGAATTGTAGTTCATGGATAAATCGCCATTAATTTAGACTTTGTATATAATATTTAGATTTTTCTTGGCCCCTATTATTGGCTGAGACCCAAGTAAATCTCAGGAATCTGTAATCCTCATTATTATCACAGCAATCAGGCTACACGAACCTTTATCATGCAGAGATCTCAAGAAACCCTAACCATTCTAAGGTCATTGTGGGATATCTTGCAAAGTGAACCTGTAATCAAAAGGATATCTTGATTTCAATGAAAATGTCATATAGATGGACTTTTATATGCTAAATAAAGGAAATTCAATTCCAGCCTCTAATAGAGAACCCATGAGTCTATTTATCATTAAAATGTAGGTAATGTCTAAAATGTAGTTTAACACATTCTTGTACATTGAGTAAGCATAGAAACATTTCACAATTCACAGTTTAAATCTACCTAAAGGTGGAGTATATTCAATATTTTTATTACTTTACCAATTGTTCTTTATAGTAGAATTACATGCAAGTACGTGCAAAAAGCTCAAAGGGGTGGAACCCACACTGATCATAGGAGACCCCTATGTGAACGGAGCAGTGGTGCACACATGTAAACACCTCTCTATTCACATCTATGGGACTGACAGAAATAGCCAAGCATTGTGCTCTCCAATACCATTGACAGAGAATGGAGTAGTAGAGTAAGGCCTCATGCACACGACTGGTTTTTTTTGCGGTCCGCAAAAACGGGGTCCGTGATCCGTGTCCCTTTTTTATTCCGTGGGCCTTCCTTGATTTTTGGAGGATCCACGGACATGAAGGAAAAAGTCACCTGGCCGTGCGGAGCCAAACGGATCCGTCCTGACTTACAATGCAAGTCAATGGGGACGGATCCGTTTGGCGTTGACACAGTATGGTGCAATTGCAAACGGATCCGTCCCCCATTGACTTTCAATGTAAAGTCAGGAGTCCCTATTATACCATCGGATCGGAGTTTTCTCCAATCCGATGGTATATTTTAACTTGAAGCGTCCCCATCACCATGGGAACGCCTCTATGTTAAAATATACCACCGGATTTGAGTTATATCGTGAAAACTCATATCCGACAGTATATTGTAACACAGAGGCGTTCCCATAGTGATGGGGACGCTTCAAGTTAGAATATACTTGTGGTCATGGCTACGGCCAAGAGGTATCCGAAGAACCCGAGGGAGAGAAACAACGGGAACAACCTGACCCAGCTAGGCGTGTCTTAGCTGACCTGACTAAATGGCATGTTGTGTGCCCTAAGCCATGATCGTGGGTAGGCCTATAAGTGGGCATACCCTGTGGAAATGAGAAGATAAGGGAGGGAGGGTGGGGCACCTGAAAACACACGCCTGGAAGTGAGGGTGTGGCTCGTATATGAAGGGCCTCCGCCCCTCCCACAAATGCAGGCTGACTAATCAGCCTTACCAACTTGTAGTCATGGCTACGGCCAAGAGGTATCCGAAGAACCCGAGGGAGAAAAACAACGGGAACAACCTGACCCAGCTAGGCGTGTCTTAGCTGACCTGACTAAATGGCTTGTTGTGTGCCCTAAGCCATGATCGTGGGTAGGCCTATAAGTGGGCAAAAACCAAGCCAAGTAGGGTAGAAAAGGAATTTGAATGGCATGTGCAAACTAATCCCCAAGCCAACTGCAAGGCGTCAGGGATCTCGAGCGAAAATTCGGGGTATATGAGGCAAGACCAGTAGGAGACCTACAACCCATCTTGTGTATGACAAGGCCAGAGACATGACGCTCAATATTGCGGATACTGCTCCAAAGCGGAATGGAGGACCGGGAATACGTTGTGAAATGGATCATAAAAACCAACTGAAACTAGTAAAGTTTGGTTCTAGTGAGAGTACTGGCAATGCCCTAGCCTCAGATCGTGGGACCGCAACCTAACTGCCTAGACTATGCAGGAATGAGGGCCAAAAAGAACCATGTGGATAGGAAGAGAGTCCTTGAATAGTTCCCCAGACAACAGCTAACTGCTAGCCGTGGTCCGCGCGTTGTTCTGTGAGCCCCTGAGAATTGTTTTAACGCTTGAGACGTGAAGACCGACCTACTATCTGAATCTTCTACCGTGAGGAAATGCTGGACTTTGTCCAAAATCCCATTCAACGTGGTTGTAGGGAGTCTGAGGTTAGTGCGGCAAGAAGCTACGAAGCCATAATATACAAGATTCTGTCTATGCCCTCCCATGAGTGAGGGAATGCAATGCAATGAAGTTACAGGCGAAAATGAATTCCTGGTTGTGGTAAAAAGGCAAAGACTTGCGCAGGGACCTGGTTGACAAGATATGATCGACTACAATGAGAGACTGAAATGTTAGAGGGAATTGCCCTACTTGTCCTTCCTCTGGCAGGACCTGAACGAAAGCATGAACAATTAAAGAAAGATGAAATATCTGCGCAAGACATGACAATGATGCTGTAGGGAGAACCGGACCAGTTTGCGGTCAAAACATAAAGTGAGCAATCAACATGGATTATTAGGAAATTAGGGAAGCAGGTATGTATGCGATACATAGGGGCCAAATCAGCCCAGATGCACAGATGGACAACCAACCAGGCAATCAGCCCAGCAGGACTGAAAACAGTCATCGGGCCCCCGAAGCCATGGGGCCGAAGTGGTCATCGGGCCCCCAAAGCCATGGGGCCGAAGCGGTCATCGGGCCCCCGAAGCCATGGGGCCGAAGCGGTCATCGGGCCCCCGAAGCCATGGGGCCGAATCGGTCATCGGGCCCCCGAAGCCATGGGGCCGAGTTATTATTATTATTTTTTTATAATTATGACTATAAAAACTGACCTGAATAAGGTGCAGGTGAAATTAAACCATGAGCCTGACCGATGTGGCAGGCGATACCTAAGATAAACTACGTGGCCTGAATAACATGCAAGGCGAAATATCGTTAGGAACAAGACCTGACCGACGTGGAAGGTGACCCCAATATGAGTTCAACTGCATGACCTGAAAAGACGAAGGGAAACGTGACAGAAAATGGAGATAACGGGCATAAACTAAAATTAAACCTGAATAACATAAGCTGGCAAGCAGGTAAAGATATGAGTCATTCAAAAGCATAGCTGCACAGGTGGACAGACAACCATTGGTCGGACCCCTGAAGCCATGGGGCCGAAGCAACCACCAGGGGCCCATGGGGCCGGGCAGCCGGCTGGGGAAAAGATTGGGGCTTAACCCAATGGGTTTAGTAATCAACCGGGACTCGATAACCTAGAAAGACAAAGACATGGGGTAAAGCTTCTTAATGAAATGAGGCTGAAATGAACCGCAAGTACTAATCTGTAAAATATAAATGAACAAAAGAAAACTTCTGAAAGGTGTGCCATGGAAAATAGTATCAGATGGCCGTATGACCTACCAATGTCGATGACAATTGTGAAATCCTCTAAGCCAAGAGCCATGCGTGAGAGACCCTTATGGCGGGAGCCTTATGGCGGGAGCCATGCGTAAGAGACCCTTATGGCGGGAGCCATGCGTGAGAGACCCTTATGGCGGGAGCCATGCGTGAGAGACCCTTATGGCGGGAGCCATGCGTGAGAGACCCTTATGGCGGGAGCCATGCGTGAGAGACCCTTATGGCGGGAGCCATGCGTGAGAGACTCTTATGGCGGGAGCCATGCGTGAGAGACCCTTATGGCGGGAGCCATGCGTGAGAGACCCTTATGGCGGGAGCCATGCGTGAGAGACCCTTAAGGCGGGAGCCATGCGTGAGAGACCCTTATGGCGGGAGCCATGCGTGAGAGACCCTTATGGCGGGAGCCATGCGTGAGAGACCCTTATGGCGGGAGCCATGCGTGAGAGCCTCTTATGATTATTATTATTTTTTTTTTTTTTTTTTTTTTTTTATAAACCACTTATGCAGCACCAGAATGCCTTGGGGACTCGCATAACCATGACCCCCTCCAACAGAAAACCTGGAACACAAACCAGCCTACAACCATGTCGTACCCCTAACAAAAAAAGCGGGCATGGGGCCCCCGGAGCCATGAGGCCGGATCAGTCATAGGGCCCCCGAAGACAGAGGGATGACGTTGCGGTGACGATAAGTAATTAAAACGTAAGCCGGACCTGATGGCATAGAAGCGACTTGAATGATTGGATTGGCTAGAAGGTGGCCTAAGGAAGATGACTGCCAACAGGCATTAAAAATATAGACATTAGTAATCCGAAGCACGTGCATACATAAAACACTAACCACCGCGAACCATAAACGTAAACATGAAATTGAAACAGAGATGGGAGAAAAAACAAGAGCCTGAGGCATTGCAAGTTGCTAAGAGAAGTCTCTTATCGTGACAAACAAATAAACAGCTGTGAAAACATAGCAGGAAACTTACTGGCCCACTGACCTCTGCTGAGGAGCTGTTTGGTGAACTGGGGCAGGAGACCAATCTGAGTGAATACGAACCAAAAGTAAAAGGAGACCAGTCTGAGTGAATATGAACCAGGATTAAAACAGAAAGTAGGCCTATGGAATGTAGCAGACCACCGAGGAAGGGAACGTAAACCTGAAAAGAACGCAGTTATGTTTGTCGGGAGAGAGGTACCAGAGCGGTGGGTGCAGACTGCCCCGGTGAGATTGAGCAAAACCATGACGTAGCAATGAACAGGAGAATGTAGCTTTGAGTGGGAGCAGAGTACAACACATGATGTAACAATAAATGGGTGAATGCAGCTTTGGATGTGAGTGGTACCTAAAAAACATGGTATGGGAGCAGCTCTGAGTATGGGTAGCGCATGAAAAGCATGGTATAAAGCAGACTTATATATGCAACCGGAAAGTGAGCAGAGTATTGACGTGATGCGAAACCAGACACGTGGACGCAGCTCTAGTAGTGAAAGGAGTATAGGACAAGATGTGAAAGCAGCTTTGGATGTGAACAGAATATTAACTTGATGTGACAGCAGACATGGAAAGCGGCTTTGGTGAGTGGGGTATACGACCTGGTGTAGCAGTAGAAGTGTGAACACACCATTGGGTATAAGTAAAGCATGAAATTTGGTATAAACGCAGCTCTGGTTGTGAGTGGAGCAAGGTGGGAACACCAGGGTGGTGCATCCAGAGCATGAAAACGGAGTAACAGTAGCAGCTATGGCTGTGAGCCGAGTATACAACATGTGATAACAGGCGTGTAATACGGATCCGGTTGTCGGCTGGGGACGGAATGAGATGTAACAGCCAACAGGTGAATGCAGCTTGAATGTGAGACCAATCTGAGTGAATACGAACCAAGAGTAGAAAAGTGCAGGACAGTAAGGACGTGCGGATGCAGCATAAGACATGAAATAAAAGCCGAAAGTGTAAATGCCGCTCAGGATAACAGCAGAGCATGAAAGTGCGGCAGGGTTTTTAAGTTCATGGAGCAGTGAAATACGTGAAGTCTAAAGATGGTGGTAGCGGGGGAGGGGGAGACACATGGCAAGGAACAGCTACAGCTACAGCAAGAGGCCTAAACAATAAACGCTGCGTCCGATCTCCAAACATGACGTCACGTGCAGCCCGGGTAACTATTTCTTTACAGCAAACCGGCTGAAGTAACTTTTTATACGAGACGAACGAAGCAAAGTGAATCTTGTAAGATTTATAGGAACTAACTCCTATTACAAACAAACAAAGTTGAAAAGAAAATAGAAGTATTTAGGCCCAACGAACAAACCTGAGGTAGCAGATTCTGAGGAAAAGCCTCCCGTTCGCTAGCAAAATCGGTTCTGACCGGCCAGGAGAGACGGCCCCGGCCCAACCTACTTACATTGTATGGCGCGTGCATGCTACGGTAGCAGAGAGCAAAATAAGAAGCTCCATGCTGCAAAGAAAGACTCCTACCACCAGAGAAGCTAGTTTGCTAATGACACCCAGCGGCAGCTGTGCACCTGAAAACACACGCCTGGAAGTGAGGGTGTGGCTCGTATATGAAGGGCCTCCGCCCCTCCCACAAATGCAGGCTGACTAATCAGCCTTACCAACTAAGAACTTTGTATATGACTGCCCCCTGCTGCCTGGCAGCACCCGATCTCTTACAGGGGGCTGTGATCCGCACAATTAACCCCTCAGGTGCCGCAAGATATGAAGATTTTAAATGTCCAGGTCAGACGTGCGCGGTGTGTAGATAGTGAGACACGGAGATATTTAAGAAGATATGATGTTGAGTCAATATTTGTTTTTGACTGTATTTTGTTTAAGGGAACAGCTTTTGCTCATGTTAGGTTTTTTCGTGTTATATTGCAAATGGAGGTATCAAACAATATATATACATTTATATGCAGGATAAATGCAGACATTTATCCTGCGCTGGTTGCAGACCGCTATTAAACTAACTAAGAGGGGGGGGGGATTTTAATTAGGAGGGGGGGAGAGCCAATGAATGTAATACAGGGGACGGAGGGGGGTGTGCCCCCTCCTGCCTGGCAGCACCTGATCTCTTACAGGGGGCTATGATACGCACAATTAACCCCTCAGGTGTGGCACCTGAGGGGTTAATTGTGCGGATCACAGCCCCCTGTAAGAGATCGGGTGCTGCCAGGCAGCAGGGGGCAGTCATGTACACAGTTCGTAGTATATTCTAACTTGGGTCCGTGAACCATTGTTCGTCAAAAAAATAGGACAGGTCATATTTTTTTGACGGACAGGAAACAAGGATCACGGCCGCGGATGAACAACGGTGCCATTTCCGAGTTTTCAACTGACCCATTGAAAGTCAATGGGTCCGCAGAAAATCACGGAAAACGGAACATCGGACACGAATGCACACAATGGTCGTGTGCATGAGGCCTAAAGGTCACACATGTGCACATATCCCATTCATACAAGGGACTTGGGGACCCTTGTTCTCAATCATACTGTTATCAATTATCTTGTGGACTGGTGACATATTGTTAATGGAAAAACACTTTAAAGAGGCTTTAGTTTCATCACCATTGATCGCATAAATCAGGTAAAAATATAGCACCTGGAATCTTGACAGTCTTAACCACTTGCCATCTGGGCCATTTGCCCCCTTCCTGACCAGGCCAAATTTTGCAAAACTGACATATCTCACTTTATGTGGTAATAACTTTGGAACGCCTTTATTTATCCAAGTCATTCAGAGATTGTTTTCTCGTGACACATTGTACTTCATGATAGTCATAAATTTGAGTCAAAATATTTCACCTTTATTTATGAAAAAATCCCAAATTTACCCAAAAATTTGAAAAATTCGCAATTTTCTAAATTTCAATTTCTCTGCTTTAAAAACAGAAAGTGATACCTCATAAAATATTTATTATTTAACATTCCCCATATGTCTACTTTATGTTGGCATCATTTTGGAAATGTCATTTTCTTTTTTTAGGACGTTAGAAGGCTTAGAAGTTTAGAAGCAATTCTTCAAATTTTTAAGAAAATTGCCAAAACCCACTTTTTAAGGACCAGTTCAGGTCTGAAGTCACTTTGTAGGGCCTACATAGTGGATACCCCCATAAATGACCCCATTGTAGAAACTACACCCTCAAGGTATTCAAAACCGATTTTACAAACTTTGTTAACCCTTTAGGCGTTCCACAAGAATTAAAGGAAAATGGAGATCAAATTTTTAAATTTCAATTTTTTGGCAGATTTTCCATTTTAATCAATTTTTTTCTTTAACACATCGATGGTTAACAGCCAAAAAAAACTCAATATTTATTACCCAGATTCTGCGGTTTACAGAAACACCCCACATGTGGTCATAAACTGCTGTATGGGCACACGGCAGGGCGCAGAAGAAAAGGAACTCCACATTGTTTTTAGATGCCATGTCCCATTTGAAGCCCCCTGATGCACCTTTACAGTAGAAACTCCCAAGAAGTGACCCCATTTTGGAAACTAGGGGATAAGGTGCCAGTTTTATTAGTACTATTTTTGGGTACATATGATTTTTTGATCATTCATTATAACACTTTATGGGGCAAGGTGACCAAAAAATTGGTTGTTTTAGCACAGTTTCTATTTATTTATTTTTACAGCGTTCACATGAGGGGTTCAGTCAAGTGACATTTTTATAGAGCAGATTGTTACGGACGTGGCGATACCTAATATGTATACTTTTTCTCATTTATTAAAGTTTTACACAATAATAGCATTTTTGAAACAAAAAAATTATGTTTTAATGTGTCCATGTTCTGAGAGCTATAGTTTTTTTTTTTTTTGAGAGATTTTCTTATGTAGGGGCTCATTTTTTGCGGGATGAGGTGACGGTTTTATTGGTACTATTTTGTGGGACATACGCATTTTTGATCACTTGGTGTTGCACCTTTTGTGATGCAAGGTGACAAAAATTGCTTGTTTTGACACAGTTTTTTTTTTTTTTTTTACGGTGTTCACCCGAGGGGTTAGGTCATGTGATATTTTTTATAGAGCTGGTTTTTACGGACGCGGCAATACCTAATATGTATACTTTTTTTTATTTGTTTCACTTTAACACAATAATAGCATTTTTGAAACCAAAAAAATGATGTTTTAGTGTCTCCATGTTCTAAGAGCTATAGTTTTTTTTATTTTTTGAAAGATTTTCTTATGTAGGGGCTCATTTTTTGCGGGATGAGGTGACGGTTTTATTTTTTTTTTTACGGTGTTCACCCGAGGGGTTAGGTCATGTGATATTTTTATAGAGCTGGTTTTTACGGACGCGGCAATACCAAATATGTCTATTTTATTTTATTTTTTCTATTTTTAATTTTTTTTTTTATTCCTTACTTGGGAACTTTTTTTTTTTTTACATGTGAAACTTTATTTTATTTTATTTTTTCAAACCTTTTATTTTTTTTATTTTTTTTTACACTTTTCATCCCCCATAAGGTCATACAAGACCTCTGGGGGACATTTGCTTCACTTTTTCTTTTTTTTTTCACTGTTGATTTCTCCTGTAACTGGGGCTGACATAGTAGCCCCAGTTACAGGACAAATGCACCCCTAGAGAGGCTGTACAGCAGCAGTCTAGCGCTGTACAGCCTCACAGCAGGGCTGATCGAGGTCTCTGAGAGACCTCACACAGCTTCTGCACACTCCGGTCACGGCGGTCACATGACCGCCGGGCCGGAACAGGAAGCGCACAGCGCTTCCTTCTCTGCAGACACAGCGCTCGGTGAGCGCTGTGTCTGCAGCGATCGTGAAGGCAGGGACACCTGGGAACTGTCCCTGCCTTGTCTTAGGGTTGCCCTGCTGTCACTGACAGCGGGCAACCCGATCAGCAGCTGCAGGATTAGCGTGCAGCTGCTATTTCTGACAGGACGTTTTAAAACGTGCTGTCAGAAATAGACGTCCACCCATAGGACGTTTATAGTCTATGGGCGGACGTGAAGCGGTTAAAGGGTTATAAAATGATGACTGCTTTCTTCCAGAAACAGCACATCTCTTATTCATGAGCAGTGTTAAGAGTGGATTTAAACTTTGCAACAAAATCAGGGCTAACCAGAACAAGGCCTTGTCTGAAAGGAAAAGGAGACTGAGTATCTCATATCATCATAAAGCACATTTTTAAAAAGGCCTGAGCAGAGAGAAAACGCTTAGCTGCCTGAGAGGCCTTGGTTGGGGTCAGGGAGGTACTATTTTTCCTTGTGGAGAGCACCAAATACGTGAGGAGTATTGTGGTCCTATACAATTCTATAAAATATATACAAATTAGCACATGAGTGCTTGGTTTTGCAGTCCTAACTGAATTAGACACGTGCATGGTCACTCTCCATTGGGGTCTGTGGAACATTTAGAAAGTGTGTGACCACAGATTCTGTATTTTCCATTTCATTTTAATGGAGAGTGCATGTGGCACTGTATTGTGCAGGTATCAGACCCCATGAACATTTACAGTAGAGATGAGCGAATCGAAGCTGACGAAGTGGAATTCGTTTAGAATTTCAGGAAAAATTCGATTTGCAACAAATGCAAATTTCCTCACGCTTCGTAGCAACAAATTACAGGTGTGAGGACTGAGGACATGGGGCAAGGAGCTCTGGGGAGGTGGAATCGCCAAGATTGACATGCCTGCTCGCAGCCAATCAGCAGCCAGGCATGTGATGTCACAGCCCTAAAAGTACAGAGGCCATCTTAGAGTCAGACATTTTCCAGAGTTCAGAGTGCAGGGACAGACGTGTGAAGGCGCTAGGGATAGCAATTGGAAAAACATGATTGTGGAAAAAATTGTGGAAAAAAAAGGATAGGGAGGAATCATTTCACAGTATCTTAGTGCAGGGAGAAACGTCAGAAGGCACTAGGGACATTAATAGGAAAGCGATTTACAAGTGCAGGAAAAGATTATTTGGGGATCCAAATAGCCATTAGACAGCTCTGTCATTCCAGATATTTGTTATTGGGCTGCAAGTGCTATGTTAAAAAGCCTTTAGTGGGCTTATATCTTAGTATCTTTAGTATCTTATATGAGTACTACAAGAAAAATATATACGCATTTCACTTCTAAAGTTATTTCTGGTGAAAGCGTATAGGGGCGTATTTCAGTAAAAAAAGAAAAATATATACGCACTGCACTGTTGCCGTAATTTCTGTTGAAAGCATATAGGGGCGTATTTCAGTACTACAAGAAAAATATATACGCACTTCACTCTTTAAGATTTTTCTGGACAAAGCGTATAGTGGCCTATTTCAGTCCAACAAGAAAAATATATTCTCAGTTCACTTCTGCAGTTATTTCTGTTAAAAGCATATAGTGGCGTATTACAGTCAAAAAAGAAAAATATATATACACGGCACTGTTGCAGTTATTTCTGTTAAAAGCGTATAGGGGCGTATTTCAGTAAAAAAAGAAAAATATATACGCACTGCACTGTTGCCGTAATTTCTGTTGAAAGCATATAGGGGCGTATTTCAGTACTACAAGAAAAATATATACGCACTTCACTCTTTAAGATTTTTCTGGACAAAGCGTATAGTGGCCTATTTCAGTCCAACAAGAAAAATATATTCTCAGTTCACTTCTGCAGTTATTTCTGTTAAAAGCATATAGGGGCGTATTACAGTCAAAAAAGAAAAATATATATACACGGCACTGTTGCAGTTATTTTTGTTAAAAGCGTATAGGGGCGTATTTCAGTACTACAATAAAAATATATACGCACTTCACTCTAAGATTTTTCTGGTGAAAGAGTATAGTGGCGTATTTCAGTAAAAAAAGAAAAATATATACGCACTGCACTGTTGCCGTAATTTCTGTTGAAAGCATATAGGGGCGTATTTCAGTACTACAAGAAAAATATATACGCACTTCACTCTTTAAGATTTTTCTGGACAAAGCGTATAGTGGCCTATTTCAGTCCAACAAGAAAAATATATTCTCAGTTCACTTCTGCAGTTATTTCTGTTAAAAGCATATAGTGGCGTATTACAGTCAAAAAAGAAAAATATATATACACGGCACTGTTGCAGTTATTTCTGTTAAAAGCGTATAGGGGCGTATTTCAGTAAAAAAAGAAAAATATATACGCACTGCACTGTTGCCGTAATTTCTGTTGAAAGCATATAGGGGCGTATTTCAGTACTACAAGAAAAATATATACGCACTTCACTCTTTAAGATTTTTCTGGACAAAGCGTATAGTGGCCTATTTCAGTCCAACAAGAAAAATATATTCTCAGTTCACTTCTGCAGTTATTTCTGTTAAAAGCATATAGGGGCGTATTACAGTCAAAAAAGAAAAATATATATACACGGCACTGTTGCAGTTATTTCTGTTAAAAGCGTATAGGGGCGTATTTCAGTACTACAATAAAAATATATACGCACTTCACTCTAAGATTTTTCTGGTGAAAGAGTATAGTGGCCTATTTCAGTCCAACAAGAAAAATATATTATCAGTTCACTTCTGCAGTAATTTCTGTTAAAAGCATATAGGGGCGTATTTCAGTAAAAAAAAAGAAAAATATATACGCACTGCACTGTTGCAGTTATTTCTGGTGAAAGCGTGAAGGGGCATATTTCAGTACAACAAGAAAAATATATATGCATTTCACTCTTTAAGTTTTTTCAGGTCAAAGCGTATAGTGGCCTATTTCAGTCCAACAAGAAAAATATATTGTAAGGGATCGCCTCTTATTCGGGGGTCATTCTCACAATGATCTTCATCGACCACAGGGTTAGGGGCCAAACATTGCTTTTATTTGGCACCTCAGCAAAACCAAAACAAACAATACAAATAAAACACCTGCCCGGCTGGGCTCTAACTAAACATGAGGACTCCCTACCTCACTGAAAGCCCCGTTCACACACGGGAAGAACATGCGGCTTTTCCCAGCCTAACAATCCAGCACTTCCAGGCTGTAACAAAGTCCAGTACCTTTTGGGGGATTGTGGCCCAGAAGTCCTCCTGACTCTGGCCTAGCGACCGTCGATTCCAATACCTCGCAGAGTCCCCCAAAGTTCCGGCCAACACCTAGCCCCGTGGCCTCTCAGCCAGCTCGGCTGAGCCCACTTGTACGGGGCCTTCCCAAGCCTCTGCTGCACACAGACTCCTCCTCCTCCTAACAGTTTGGACTGGGCTCTTATCCCAGACTGATTGTTCCACCTGGTGTAGCCTCTGACCTGCTGATTGACAGCGAAGAAATGGAAACTCCTGCCATATCTCTTCCATAGCAGCCGTGCGGCCTGTCACTGCCTCACAATATATTCTTAGTTCACTTCTGCAGTTATTTGTATTGAAAGCGTATAGGGATGTATTACAACAAAAAAAGCTAAATATATACGCACCCATCTCCACACTATGTCACCTTGCCACTCTGTGGTATTCTCCTGCAGCTGCTGCTGTTATCTCCACACTATGTCACCTTGCCACTCTGTGGCATCCTCCTGCTGTTGCTGCCAACTCCACACTACGTCACCTTGCCACTCTGTGGTAGCCTCCTGCTGCTGCCATCTCCACACTATATCACCTTGCCACTCTGTGGCATCCTCCTGCTGCTACTACCAACTCAGCAATATGTCACCTTGCCACTCTGTGGTATCCTCCTGCTGCTGCTGCCATCTCCACACTATATCCCCTTGCACTCTGTGGTATCCTCTTGCTGCTGCTCCCGACTCCACATTATGTCAATTTGCCACTCTGTGGTCCCCTGATGCTGCTGCCATCTCCACACTATGTCACCTTGCCACTCTGTGGTATCCTTCTGCTGCCATCTCCACACTATGTCAACTTGCCGATCTCTGGTCTCCTGATGCTGCTGCCATCTACACACTATGTCACCTTGCCACTTTGTAGTATCCTCCTGCTGCTGCCATCTCCACACTATGCTACCTTGCCACTCTGAGGTATCCTCCTGCTGCTGCTGCCATATCCACACTATGTCACCTTGCTACTCTGTGGTATCCTCCTACTCCATGCACGAAGCTGTTGTGGAGCTGGAGAGCTCCGTCAGTGACACACTGCTGCATCCTAAGTGCACGAAGGAACGTTATCGGAAATCCTTTCTCCCAGCAGCGGTTAGGATTTATATTCACCACTGTTCCTAGAAACCCAGTAGTGTATTTTTTAAGGAAATTCTGTGTTATGTTTTTCTTGTATTTTACTCATTAATTTCTAATTGCTGTTATTTTTGCTCCTGTTGTGAATGTGATTGCTGCAGTTATGCCATAATATCCCCACTGAGGAACAATAAAGGGATTTCCTTCTTCTTCTTCTTCTTCTGCCATCTCCACATTAGGTCACCTTGCCACTCTGTGGTCTCCTAATGCTGCTGCTGCATTTTCCACACTATGTCACCTTACCACTCTGTTGAATCCTCCTGCTGCTGCTGCTGCGTCCACCATCTCCACATTATGTCACCTTCTCACTCTGTGGTCTTCTGATGCTGCTGCTACTACCATCTACACGCTATGTCACCTTGCCACTCTGTGGTATCCTCCTGATGCTGCTTCTGCCATCTCCACACTATGTCACCTTGCCACTCTGTGGTCTGATGCTGCTGCTGCTGCTATCTCCAAACTATGTCACCTTGCCACTTTGTGGTCTCCTGATGCTGCTGCTGACATCTCCACACTATGTCACCTTGCCACTCTGTGGTATCCTCCTGCTGCTGTTGCCATCTCCACACTATATCACATTGCCACTCTTTGGTATCCTCCTAATGATGCTGCTATCTCCACACTACATCACTTTGCCACTCTGTGGTCTCCTGATGCTGCTGCTATCTCTACACTATGTCAACTTGCCACTCTCTGTTCTCCTTATGCTGTGGTCATCTCCACAGTATGTCACCTTGCCATTCTGTGGTCTCCTGATGATGATGCTGCCATCTCCGCACTATGTGACCTTGCCACTCTGTGGTTTCCTGATGCTGCCATCTTTACACTATGTCAACTTGCCACTCTGTGGTCTCCTGATGCTACTGCTGCTACTGCCATCTCCACATAATGTCACCTTACCACTCTGTGGTATCCTCCTGCTGCCATCTCCACACTATGTCACCTTGTAAATCTGTGGTCTCCTGACGCTGCTGTCATCTCCACACTATGTCACATTGCCACTTTGTGGTCTGCTGCTGCTGCTGCCATCTCCACACTATGTCACCTTGCCACTCTGTGGTCTGATGATGCTGCTGCTACTACCATCTCCACACTATGTCACCTTGCCACTTTGTGGTCTCCTGATGCTGCTGCTGCCAACATTTTCACACTATGTTACCTTGCCCCTCTGTGGTCTCCTGATGCTGCTGCCTACTCTACACTATGTCACATTGCCACTCTGTGGTCTTCTGATGCTGCTGATGCTTCTGCCATCTCCACACTATGTCACCTTGCCACTCTGTGGTCACCTGAAGCTGCTGCTATCTCCACACTATGTCACCTTGCCACTCTGTGGTATTCTCCTGCTGCTGCTGCTGCCATCTCCACACTATATCACATTGCCACTCTTTGGTATCCTCCTGATTCTGCTACTATCTACACACTACGTCACATTGCCACTCCGTGGTCTCCTGATGCTGCTGCTATCTCCACACTATGTCACCTTGCCACTCTCTGTTCTCCTGATGCTGTTGCTATCTCCACAGTATGTCACCTTGCCACTCTGTGGTATCCTCCTGCTGCTGCTTCTGCCATCTCCAAACTATGTCACCTTGCCACTCTGTGGTCTGTTGAAGCTGCTGCTGCCATCTCCACAATATGTCACCTTGCCACTTTGTGGTCTCCTGATGCTGCTGCTGCCATCTCCACACTATGTCAACTTGCCCCTCTGTGGTCTCCTGATGCTGCTGCTGCTACTGCCATCTCCACACTATGTCACCTTGCACTCTGTTTGTATCCTCCTGCTGCTGCCCATCCACACTATGTCATCTTACTACTCTCTGGTCTCCTGATGCTGCTGCCATCTACACACTATGTCACCTTGCCACTCTGTGGTCTGATGATGCTGCTGCTGCCATCTCCACACTATGTCACCTTGCCTCTTTGTGGTATCCTCCTGCTGCTGCCATCTGCACACTATGCCACCTTGCCACTCTGAGGTATCCTCCTGCTGCTGCTGCCATATCCACATTATGTCACCTTGCCACTGTGTGGTATTCTCCTGCTGCTACTGCCATCTCCACATGATGTCACCTTGCCACTCTTTGGTCTCCTGATGCTGCTGCCATCTCCACATTATGTCACCTTGCTACTTTGTGGTATCCTCCTGCTGCCATCTCCACACTATGTCACCTTGCCACTCTGTGATATCCTCCTGCTGCCATCTCCACACTATGTCACCTTGCCACTCTGTGGTATTCTCCTGCTGCTACTGCCATCTCCACAATATGTCACCTTGCTACTCTCTGGTATCCTGATGCTACTGCCATCTCCACACTATGTCACCTTGCCACTTTGTGGTATCCTCTTGCTGCTGCTGCCATATCCACACTATGTCACCTTGCCACTCTGTGGTCTCCTGATGCTGCTGCCACCATCTCCACAATATGTCTTCTTGCCACTCTGTGGTTTCCTCCTGCTGCCATCTCCACGCTACATCACTCCTGCTGCTGCCATCTCCACATTATATCACATTGCCACTCTGTGGTTTCCTCCTGCTGCCATCTCCACGCTACATCACCTAGCCACCCTGTGGCATCCTCTTGCTGCCATCTCCACACTATGTCACCTTGCCACTCTGGCATCCTCCTGCTGCTGTTTATATCCACACTATGTCACCTTGACACTCTGTGGTTTACTCCTGTTGCTGCTGACATCTCCATACTTTGTCACCTTGCCACTCTCTGGTCTCCTGATGCTGTTGCCATCTCCACATTATGTCACCTTGCCACTCTGTGATCTGATGATGCTTCTGCCATCTCCACGCTATGTCACCTTGCTACTTTGTGGTATCCTCCTGCTGCTGTTGCCATCTCCACACTATGCCACTTTGCCAGTTTGAAGTATCTTCCTGCTGCTGCTGCCATATCCAGACTATGTCACCTTGCCACTCTGTCGTCTCCTGATGCTGCTGCTACTGCTATCTCCACAGTATGTCACCTTGCCACTCTGTGGCGTCCTCCTGCTGCTGCCATCTCCACACTATGTCACCTTGCCACTATCTGGTCTCCTGATGATGCTGCTGCCATCTCGATACTATGTCACTTTGCCACTCTGTGGTCTCCTGATGCTGCTGCCATCTCCACACTATGTGACCTTTTCACTCTGTGGTCTCCTGAAGCTGCTGCTACTGCCGTCTCCACCCTATGTCACATTGCCACTCTGTGGTATCCTCCTGCTTCTTCCATCTCTACACTATGTCAGCTTGCCACTTTCTGGTCTACTGATGCTACTGCCAACTCGTCACTATGTCACTTTGCCACTTTGTGGTCTCGTGATGCTGCTGCCACTTCCATCTCCACAGTATCTTACCTTGCCACTCTCTGGTCTCCTGATGCTGCTGCTGCCACCATCTCCATGCTACATCACCTAACCACCCTGTGGCATCCTCTTGCTGCCATCTCCACACTATGTCACCTTGCAACTCTGTGGCATCCTCCTGCAGCTGTTTATATCCACACTATGTCACCTTGACACTCTGTGGTTTACTTCTGCTGCTGCTGCTGCCATCTCCACACTATGTCACCTTGCCACTCTCTGGTCTCCTGATTCTGTTGCCATCTCCACATTATGTCACCTTGCCACTCTGTGATCTGATGATGCTTCTGCCATCTCCACGCTATGTCACCTTGTTACTTTGTGGCATCCTCCTGCTGCTGCTGCTGCCATCTCCACATTATGCCACTTTGCCAGTCTGAAGTATCTTTCTGCTGCTGCTGCCATATCCACACTATGTCACCTTGCCACTCTGTCGTCTCTTAATGCTGCTGCTACTGCTATCTCCACAGTATGTCACCTTGCCACTCTGTGGTGGCCTCCTACTGCTGCCATCTCCACACTATGTCACCTTGCCACTATCTGGTCTCCTGATGATGCTGCTGCCATCTTGACACTATGTCACTTTGCCACTCTGTGGTCTCCTGATGCTGCTGCTACTGCCATCTCCACACTATGTCACATTGCCACTCTGTGGTATCCTCCTGCTTCTGCCATCTCCACACTATGTCACCTTGCCCCTTTCTGGTCTCCTGATGCTGCTGCCAACTCGTCACTATGTCACTTTGCCCTTCTGTGGTCTGATGATGCTGCTGCTGCCATCTCTACACTATGTCACCTTGCCACTTTGTCGTCTCCTAATGCTGCTGCTGCCATCTCCACACTATGTCACCTTACCACTTTGTGGCCTCGTGATGCTGCTGCTACTTCCATCTCCACAGTATGTCACCTTGCCACTCTCTGGTCTCCTAATGCTGCTGATGCCATCTCCACACTGTCAACTTGCCACTCTGTGGTATCCTCCTCCTGCTGCTGCTATCTGCACACTATGTCACCTTGCCACTTTGTGGTCTCCTGATGCTGCTGCTGCTGCTATCTCCACACTATGTCAATTTGCCATTCTGTGGTATCCTCCTGATGCTGCTGCTATCTCCACACTATGTCACCTTAACACTCTCTGTTCTCCTGATGCTGTTGCCATCTCCACAGTATGTCACCTTGCCACTCTGTGGTTTCCTGATGCTGCTGGTATCTCCACACTATGTCAACTTGCCACTCTGTGGTCTCCTGATGCTGCTGCTGCTACTGCCATCTCCACACAATGTCACCTTTCACTCTTTTTGTATCCTCCTGCTGTTGCCCATCCACGCTATGTCATCTTACCACTCTCTGGTCTCCTGCTGCTGCTGCCATCTCCACACTATGTCACCTTGCTACTCTCTGGTCTCCTGATGCTGTTACCATCTCCACATTATGTCACCTTGCCACTCTGTGATCTGTTGATGCTTCTGCCATCTCCACACTATGTCACCTTGCTACTTTGTGGTATCCTCCTGCTGCTGCTGCCATCTCCACATTATGCCACTTTGCCAGTCTGAAGTATCTTCCTGCTGCTGCTGCCATATCCACACTATGTCACCTTGCCACTATGTCATCTCCTAATGCTGCTGCTACTGCTATCTCCACAGTATGTCACCTTGCCACTCTGTGGTGTCCTCCTGCTGCTGCCATCTCCACACTATGTCACCTTGCCACTATCTGGTCTCCTGATGATGCTGCTGCTACTGCCATCTCCACACTATGTCACTTTGCCACTCTGTGGTCTCCTGTTGCTGCTGCCATCTTCACACTATGTGACCTTTCCACTCTGTGGTCTCCTGATGCTGCTGCTGCTACTGCCATCTCCACACTATGTCACATTGCCACTCTGTGGTATCCTCCTGCTTCTGCCATCTCCACACTATGTCACCTTGCCACTTTCTGGTCTCCTGATGCTGCTGCCAACTCGTCACTATGTCACTTTGCCACTTTCTGGTCTCCTGATGCTGCTGCTGCCATCTCCACACTATGTCACCTTGCCACTTTGTGGTCTCCTGATGCTGCTGCTGCCATCTCCACACTATGTCACCTTACCACTTTGTGGTCTCGTGATGCTGCTGCTACTTCCATCTCCACAGTATTTTACCTTGCCACTCTCTGGTCTCCTGATGTTGCTGATGCCATCTCCACACTGTCAACTTGCCACTCTGTCATATATCCTCCTGCTGCTGCTGCTATCTGCACACTATGTCACCATGCCACTTTGTGGTCTCCTGATGCTGCTGCTCCCATCTCCACACTATGTGGCTTTGCCACTCTGTGGTCTCCTGATGCTGCTGCTGCCATCTCCACCCTATGTCACCTTGCCACTCTGTGGTGTCCTGATGCTGCTGCCTATTCCACATTATTTCACCTTGCCTCTCTGTTGTCTCCTAATGCTGCTGCTTCTATCTCCACACTATGTCACCTTGCTACTCTGTGGTCTCCTGATGCTGCTGCTACTGCCATCTCCACACTGTCACCTTGCTACTCTGTGGTATCCTGCTGCTGCCATCTCCACACTATGTCACCTTGCCACTCTGTGGTCTCCTTCTGCTGCTGCCATCTCCACACTATTTCACTCTGCCACTCTGTGGTGTCCTCCTGATGCTGCTGCTGTTTGCGCCACCTCCACATTCTGTCATTGGGGCACTGTGTGATCTTCTTATGCTGCTTCCACCTTATCAATTTGTCATAGGTCCACTTTTTGGACTTATTATGCTGTTCCCACCCTCTCCACTTCTTGACTGGGCCACTATTTTGCCTTTCGGCTTTACTGACATCATCATTTATTTGACCTTTCTTCTGATCTGTCAGAAGGAAGGAAAAATGAGACGCACAACGGATCCTGTCTGTGCAACAGCTATTAGGGCCTGTATGGTCCCATCAGAATTGGCTTATTATTTGGTAGCCAAAAGCAGGAGTGGGTACAAAACACAAAAGACATTCAAATATTACATTTATGTGTCATCTCTGTTTTAGATCCACTCCTGTTTTTTTTTTTGCATTAGCAATACTGATAGATTATTGAGAAAATTCTGACCGAGTGAAGGTGTATACTCCACAGACAGTATCTGATTTTTGTGGGTTATTGTTTTGATGGATCAGAGGGAAGGCAAATTATTCAGTGACGTCAACACAAACTTACTGCTGACACCCTCTCCACTCTGTCAGGGGGGGCTCTTCTTATAAGTGTTTAATATAACAGGTTCTGTAGACGTCTATATGGAATCAGCTGATGAGGGCATTTAAGGACTGCCCGTCTTCTTGACGCTAACATCGACCTGTAAGTCTGAGTTGATACTTCAGTTATTTGGTCAGTTTTGGCCTCGTGACTGCCCAAATAAGCGAAGTATGCAGTGATTCTAAGAGCGAGTTTTGCACCAATATGCCATAAATGTATGTGTTACAAGCACAGGGATCTCCTTGCTACTTCTTCCTCGTCTGTGTGTTAACATTGTTCGGGGACTGTCTTGCATCTGTATCCAGATCAGGTTATCACTTAACTAGGCCTGATTAATTTAGGGAGATGTTGATTGCTTAGCCTTTAAAAGCCCATGCCTAATGCTTCTCTGGTTGCCCGGTACATTTTTCCATATTCTTAGTTCTAGTCTATAGTGTTGTGCCAGTGTATCCTGGAGCCTGTGGTCCTCCAACCTAGCCTGTGGTCCTCCAACCTTTGTTGTTTGTTATTTCCCTGTATTTGCTATTGTCTGTTTCCTGAGTTGGTCTTTGCTTTGTCTTGCCCGATTTGCTGGGTTGTATTTCAGAACCAGGTAAGTTCAGTGATTCTTTAGTTCTGTTCACTGTCATTCTTCCTTTCTCAACCTGTATGCCATTACCAACTCCCATCTACTCCATTGTCAGACTCCCATCTCTTTCATCCATGGCCATGATCATTCTGTCATCTATCAGTGAGTTTATTTCAGAACATTGTTGTCTGCCAGTGTTTATTTGTGTTTAATACATGTTTCTTGGAACTGTCTGTGCAATTCAGCCCTGCTATAAATCATTGAGGTATCTAAGTACCAAGAGGCTCTGTTATAACTTGGGAAAGGCGATTGCTGTAGGTGAAGTCCAGTTCTGCTGCCTTGTGAACAACCAGCATTATTACAATATGTGAGTTAAATTACTTTGAAGGGTTTTTCTGAGACCTCAAAATGTATGCAAAGTCAGGGAATGATATAAAATAACAAAAAAAACTTACATGACTGATGATGCTAGTGATTGCCTTAGTGATCACGTGAGGTAGTTGGGGACTTAATCGATGCAGCGCTTGAAACAAAACTGCCATCACTGGAGTGGCGGTGCTTTAATAGCAGGGTATAAGACAGGTAAGGCAACTTTGATATTTTATATAACACCTTGCTTTGACCTAGGTTTATTTTTTATTTTTTTGGGATCCTTGAAGGACCTTTTACTTATGCAAACCGCCAGTATATTGGTACATACCATATGAACTCATTTTTTAAATAAATACTGTAGGAAAGTAAGCTCTGGCCATCTTTACTTAGGAGGGCACAAGTATTTGCATTGTGTTTGATTGTGTTTAGGTATGAGAAAAATTTTCAAAAATTAGATTCGGCCGGTTCGCCAAATTTTTTGAGAAAATTTGGTTTGATTCGAATTTATTTGTGGCGAATCGCGTTAAAAACTGCTATTTACTGGCTGCAGAGAGCCTTTATAGTGGCGTAGAACACTGTGCCTTGCAGTAACACGCATATGGAGTCTGCTGTCGTAGTGAAATAATACTGTGAGTCAGTATGTGATGCAGATGACAGGAGTTGCTCTTAGAATCACTGCACACTTCACTTATTTGGGCAGTTACGGGGTCAAAACCAAATAACTCAAGTATGAACTCAGCCTTACAGGTCGATGTTAGTGTCAAGAAGAAGCGCGCTCCTTTTACACCATCATCAGCTTTTTCCACATAGATGTCTACAGAACCTGTTCTATTAAACGCTTATACAAGTAGAGCCACCTGACAGAGTGGAGAGGGTGTCAGCAGTAAGTTTGTGTTGACATCACTAATTATTTCCTCTGATCCGTCAGAACAATAACCTCTAAAAAACGGATCCTGTCTGTGGATCATCCGCCTTCACTCGGTCAGTATTTGGTCAGTAATCCATCAGTATTGCTAATGCCAAAAAAACAGGAGTGGATCCAAAACAGAGATGACACGTGAATGGAATATTCGAATGTCTTCTGTGTAGAGTTGAGCGAACACCTGGATGTTCGGGTTCGAGAAGTTCAGCCGAACTTCCCGGAAATGTTCGGGTTCGGGATCCGAACCCGACCCGAACTTCGTCCCGAACCCGAACCCCATTGAAGTCAATGGGGACCCGAACTTTTGGGCACTAAAAAGGCTGTAAAACAGCCCAGGAAAGAGCTAGGGGGCTGCAAAAGGCAGCAACATGTAGGTAAATCCCCTGCAAACAAATGTGGATAGGGAAATGATTAAAATAAAAATAAAAAAAATAAAAATTACCCAATATCAATTGGACAGAGGTCCCATAGCAGAGAATCTGGCTTCACGTCAGCAGAGAATCAGTCTCTTCATGCCACAGCAAAGAATCTGGCTTCATGTCAGCAGAGAATCAGTCTCTTCATGCCATAGCAGAGAATCTGGCTTCAAGTCACCCACCACTGGAAGAGGCCACTGTCACATATTTAGGCCCCGGCACCCAGACAGAGGAGAGCGGTCCCGTAACAGAGAATCTGGCCTTATGTCAGCGCAGAATCTGTCTTCATGTCATAGCAGAGAATCAGGCTTCACGTCAGCCACCACTGGAACAGGCCACTGTCACACATTTAGGCCCAGGCACCCAGGCAGAGGAGAGAGGTCCCGTAACAGAGAATCTGGCCTTATGTCAGCACAGAATCTGTCTTCATGTCATAGCAGAGAATGAGGCTTCACGTCACCAACCACTGGAACAGGCCACTGTCACACATTTAGACCCAGGCAGAGGAGAGAGGTCCCGTAACAGAGAATCTGGCCTTATGTCAGCGCAGAATCTGTCTTCATGTCATAGCAGAGAATCAGGCTTCACGTCACCCACCACTGGAACAGGCCACTGTCACACATTTAGGCCCAGGCACCCAGGCAGAGGAGAGAGGTCCCGTAACAGAGAATCTGGCCTTATGTCAGCACAGAATCTGTCTTCATGTCATAGCAGAGAATCAGGCTTTACGTCACCCACCACTGGAACAGGCCACTGTCACACATTTAGGCCCAGGCACCCAGGCAGAGGAGAGATGTCCTGTAACAGAGAATCTGGCCTTATGTCAGCACAGAATCTGTCTTCATGTCATAGCAGAGAATCAGGCTTCACGTCACCCACCACTGGAACAGGCCACTGTCACACATTTAGGCCCAGGCACCCAGGCAGAGGAGAGAGGTCCCGTAACAGAGAATCTGGCCTTATGTCAGCACAGAATCTGTCTTCATGTCATAGCAGAGAATCAGGCTTCACGTCACCCACCACTGGAACAGGCCACTGTCACACATTTAGGCCCAGGCACCCAGGCAGAGGAGAGAGGTCCTGTAACAGAGAATCTGGCCTTATGTCAGCGCAGAATCAGTCTTCATGTCATAGCAGAGAATCAGGCTTCACGTCACCCACCACTGGAACAGGCCACTGTCACACATTTAGGCCCAGGCACCCAGGCAGAGGAGAGAGGTCCCGTAACAGAGAATCTGGCCTTATGTCAGCGCAGAATCTGTCTTCATGTCATAGCAGAGAATCAGGCTTCACGTCACCCACCACTGGAACAGGCCACTGTCACACATTTAGGCCCAGGCACCCAGGCAGAGGAGAGAGGTCCCGTAACAGAGAATCTGGCCTTATGTCAGCACAGAATCTGTCTTCATGTCATAGAAGAGAATCAGGCTTCACGTCACCCACCACTGGAACAGGCCACTGTCACACATTTAGGCCCCGGCACCCAGACAGAGGAGAGGTTCATTCAACTTTGGGTTGCCCCGCAATATAATGGTAAAATGAAAATAAAAATAGTATTGAATGAGGAAGTGCCCTGGAGTAGAATAATATATTGTTAAGGGGAGGTAGTTAATATCTAATCTGCACAAGGGATGGACAGGTCCTGTGGGATCCATGCCTGGTTCATTTTTATGAACGTCAGCTTGTCCACATTGGCTGTAGACAGGCGGCTGCGTTTGTCTGTAATGACGCCCCCTGCCGTGCTGAATACACGTTCAGACAAAACGCTGGCCGCCGGGCAGGCCAGCACCTCCAAGGCATAAAAGGCTAGCTCTGGCCACGTGGACAATTTGGAGACCCAGAAGTTGAATGGGGCCGAACCATCAGTCAGTACGTGGAGGGGTGTGCACAGGTACTGTTCCACCATGTTAGTGAAATGTTGCCTCCTGCTAACACGTTCCGTATCAGGTGGTGGTGCAGTTAGCTGTGGCGTGTTGACAAAACTTTTCCACATCGGGGGGCGGAGCTAGCGCCGGACGGAGATGGCTGCGTAGTTCACAGCTCTCCTGAGAGGTTTGCTCATAACACCAGCTACCAGCCTCATTTTTGGGCGAGAATGGTTAAAATTGGTAACCCAAAGCAAGGTGAACATTCCACCATCACTAAAAACCAAATTCCTCCTGGAGATATGGAGAAATTCCTTAAAAAAGCTGCCGCAACGGTCGCGCAGAGAGAAGCCAAGATGGCGCCGACACCACAAGCAAAAGCGCAGAAGCGTGCTCCGGCTCTCTCGGAGGGAGAAAGTGAAGCGGAGGAGCCGCAGGCTAGTAACGATCTTCCCCTCACCAGAAAATACCTGGATCGAGCCCTGAGCAGGGTCATGGAACCCATCCTCACGGAAATCTCTGCGTTCAGGCAGGAGGTAAAGCACATTGGTGTCCGGGTGGAAGCCGTGGAGTCACTCCAATCGGCGTCATTAAATCACCAAGCCGCAACGACAGATGCCCTAAACCGGTGCTCAACTTACCTGAACGGGCTTCACAACATGATCAAAGATCAAGAAAACAGAGGGCGCCGCAACAACATAAGGATCCGCGGGATACCAGAAGCGATATTACCAGGAGACATCTCAGCAACTGTCCTCAATATCTGCAGTTCTCTACTGGGGCCTGACTTCCCACAAGAAGTGATCATAGAACGGGCGCACAGGGCTCTCCGCCCGAAACCCAAGCCTTCTGACCCACCCAGAGACATCATTTGTAAATTTCTGAACTTTCCGGTCAAATCCGCCATCTTGGAGGCAGCTCGCAACGCTACAGATTTATCTTATGAAGACTCTAAACTGGAAATATACCAAGATTTGGCCCCCTCTACCTTGAAGAAACGCCGAGCACTGAAGCCCTTGACCGATTGGCTCCGGGCTAATAAAGTCCTTTATCGCTGGTCCTATCCATTTGGACTCTCATTCTCCTTCTCTGGGAAAAAAGTTTTCATCACTTCCTTCACTGACCTGTTTGCTACCTACGACATCTTAAATATCGACCCATTACCAATTGAAAACTGGGAGCTTTATCAAGACCTGAGAGATCTTCCAGATCTGCCCAAAATAGTTCCTTTTGAGGTCCCACGTACCCCGAAGAACTCCAGATCCAGGAAAAGAGGATTACAGTTTACACCAAGAAGCCTCTCCCAAGATCATTAGCCTAAGACACAGGAATCCATCTCAGTATGACTGGGACTTTATATTGCTCTACTTTTGCTCCTTTCTCCCCTGAGTAGGTCCCGGAATGTTTGGTTACTAACCTGTTAGTATAGGCAAAGCTGCTTAAATGTTTATTCCTGTGTAACTGATTAGGAAGACTCTCCCTCTCTGATAATTTTATGGCCCTAGCTGAGGTGTTATATGACCTCTTTCTCGGTCACAAGACCACATTTCCCCCTCATGAATGTAGCATATACATGTATGCTTAGTTCCTTATTGTTTGTTATTTCTTGTTCTGTTCCATATTTTCACCCTGTTTCTTCCCCAAGGTGCGAGACACTCCTATCCACTACACGCGATCATTGCTGTATTCTGACACTTGCTGCATATCTAGAGACGAGAACGCTTGACACCCTGTGGCTCTCTTGGAGGAGACATCATCAGCATAGAGGTACTCACACCTTCATTTCACAGTATGGCTGACTTACACATTGCTTCCTACAATGTCAAGGGCTTTCACTCCCCTTCTAAAAGGAGTCAAGTTTTTGCCATTTTAAGGAAAGCCAAGGCTGATGTGGTGTTCCTCCAGGAGACGCACTATCGGTTCAATCGTTACCCCAACATGCAGTTCTCCTACTACTCTGATTGGTATCATTGCGGGGGCAACTCCTCTGCTTCATGTGGGGTTAGCATTGGCTTCCACAGAAAGATCCCATTTAAACTCAGTGATAAAGTCCTGGACCCAGAAGGAAGATATATGCTGATTAAGGGTTTCATTGGCCAACAAGTGTATACCTTTATCAACATATATGGTCCTAACTCCAACCAACCCCACTGGATAGCTAATCTAGTCCCAATTGTCAACCCTTTCAAAGAAGGGATAGTGATAATGGGAGGAGACTTAAATGTGGCCCTATTCCCTCAACTAGATATATCATCACACAGATCATCCCATTCAGGCAAATCCCTTAAATGCATCAGGAAAAACCTATGGGACCTCCACCTGGTCGACTCGTGGCGCTCCCTTCACCCCAATACCCTTGACTACTCCTTTTACTCCTCAGCTCACGACACATACCACCGGCTGGAATATCTGTTCATCTCTAAAGAACACCTCCACCTTTGTAACACAGCTTCAATAGGTTCTATTCACCTATCAGATCACTCCCCTATTTTTATTAAGATTCTAGCTCCCTCTAAAAACCCTACATGTTTCAATTGGCGCCTAAATGAGACCTTATTGGGCCCCCAAGAACTGATAGATCAAGCTTCCAAACACCTAACGGATTATTTCTTACTGAATGAAAGTGCAGATATTTCTATTAATACCTTGTGGGATGCCCATAAACCAGTTATTAGGGGTCACTTTATTAGTATGGGTTCTTTTAAAAAGAAATTGCAAGAGAAAGCAATGGATGAGGTCCTCAAAAAAATACAAAGTCTTGAGTCTTGCCACAAATCTTCCCTCTTAAACTCACAGCTAAAAGAACTTTCTGAATATAGAGCGAAACTCAAATCTCTCCTTTCATCTAAAACAGCAAAGTATTTTATGAGCATGCAACATAAGTTC
This sequence comes from Bufo bufo, assembly GCF_905171765.1. NCBI lineage: Eukaryota > Metazoa > Chordata > Amphibia > Anura > Bufonidae > Bufo > Bufo bufo. The sequence goes on along the minus strand of NC_053395.1, from coordinate 151,152,330 downwards.
TTTGCTCATGGAGATAAGGCCACAAAATTCTTGATGAGCAGGATCAAGGGAAGGAGGTCTTCTAATTATGTCCATCAGTTATCTTCACCGAGCGGTAAATCGATCTTCTCTATTTCCCAGATTGCTAAGCAATTTCGGGACTACTATAGTAACCTCTACAACCTTTCCCCTACAGAACCTATTGACAAAAGAACATCAGTTATAGGAAGCTTCTTAGACTCATCCAAAGTACCCCATCTCTCATCTGATCAAAAATTAAAATTAGAAGCCCCTTTTACTATTTTAGAACTTAAGAACGCAATGCTACAAATGCCAACTGGAAAGAGCCCAGGCCCAGACGGACTCCCTCTTACATATTATAAAGCCTTTCAGAAAATTCTCCTCCCCCGCCTTTTGAAGGTCTGTAACCAATCCTTGCTGGGATGCCCACTTTCAAGAGACGTGACCATGGCACATATTACCCTTATACCAAAAGAAGGGAAAGATCCTAAACAATGCTCCAACTACAGGCCCATATCCCTCCTAAACATAGACCTTAAGCTCCTAGCCAAGATGCTAGCAAACAGACTAGCTTCTCTTCTCCCTACCCTCATACATGGGGATCTGGTTGGTTTTATCCGCGCAAGAGAGGGTAAAGATAACACATCCAGAGTGATTAATGTCATCTGCCATGCCAAGAGACTTTCCTCCCCTTTACTCCTCCTTAGTACAGACGCGGAGAAAGCGTTTGATAGGGTAAATTGGCAATACCTAAAACTTACTCTTCAGAGATTCGGTCTTCCTGGTCCCTTCATAAAGGCAACTTTTGCCATGTATGAGCAGGCGTCAGCAAGAGTACAAATTAATGGAAGCCTATCTGCCCCTTTCCTGATAAGCAATGGGACAAGACAAGGCTGCCCCCTCTCACCCCTTTTATTCATATTAGCATTAGAACCTCTTCTTGCTAACATAAGAAGAGACTGGGAGATTTCAGGTCTATGTTTGGGAGGCAGGGAGCAAAAAGTTGCAGCATTTGCGGATGACGTTCTCGTGATGACGAACAACCCTAAAGCTTCCCTACCACGAATTCAATCCCACCTAAATAGCTTCAGTACAGCTTCAGATTTTAAAATCAATGCGGGCAAATCCCTAGTCCTTTGCATGGGGGTACCTCAATCTACAAAGAACCAGTTGATGGTAGACTCACCCTTTAATTGGTCCTCACCTACTATCACATACTTAGGAGTCAAACTCAGCCCCAACATACATGATCTCTTTTCACTCAACTATACTCCTCTAAGAAAATCCATATTTGAAGCTATAGACAAACTGGCGCGATCCAATCCAACTCTCTCTTGGTTCGGTCGCAAAAACCTTCTGGCATCCCTAATCCTTCCTCGACTAACCTACCTGCAACAGGTACTACCCATCACGGTCCCCAGACAATATTATGAGCAAATAGCCAAAAAGTTTAGATCCTTTATTTGGAACAGCAAAAAGGCAAGATTGTCGTATTCTCTGCTTACTAGACCTAGACATGAAGGAGGGATCGGTTTGCCAAACCCAGAAAACTATGGCAGGGCTATCCTCCTTGCCCGAGTAGTGGCCTGGTTGCGGCCCTCCCCTCAACCGCTCTCAGTGGAAACGGAAGTAGATATTTTAAAGAGATCCCCTAGAGCACTACTCCTTGGTTCCCAAACGATTATCCCAGGCCAATTTACTCATTACCCATTAATAAAAGCGGCGCTAGAGGCCTGGAAATGGTTCATGACCTCACATGGCTCTATTCCATTTCCCTCCCCTCTACTGACAGTAAAGGACATTATTGATACAGCTCCCTCCACCTTAAGATCTGCTACCTCCCAAGGGCTCAAATCCTCATTAGTACAAGTAAATGACCTGGCTTTACCTACGGGTGAGTGGTTGGACTACCAATCAATGAACGCCCTCCTAAATCCTCACCCATGCGATACCTTTACCATTACATACCTTAGAGCATATCTAAAACAGCACATAAATATAGGGGATTTGTATCGTCCCATAGTGTGGTTTGAATCAATCATATCTTCTCATTCCCTACCCAAGAAACTCATCTCGACGATCCATAGCAAACTCCGCTCACCACCTTTGCTCGCTAAGCCATCATTCATCTTTGGATGGGAAAGAGATCTTAATATTGTGATTCCGTTTTACAGTCTACCCAAACTCCTTAGTTCTCCCCATGGGACCTCCCGCTGCGTTCGGATTCAAGAGAATAATTATAAGATTCTCACCAGATGGTATAAAACACCAGACAAAACATCACTTTACTCCGACTCTGCTTCAGACGTATGCTGGAGGTGCCAGGGGGAAAGAGGTACATTCTTTCACATATGGTGGACCTGCCCTATCATCCACAAATGGTGGACGGAGATATTTGCCCATTCAAACAGGATTTGTGGGACCTCTATCCAAATTTCCCCGCAAGTGGCTCTTCTATCCCTCCCTTTAGCTGATCAAACGGTGAAACTACCATATGTGTTTACCCAAATGCTAACAGCAGCGCGCCTTCTGCTTCCCAAACACTGGCTTCAACCCCACATCCCAACTTCAGAAGACTGGATCCAAAAAATAGATCAAATTCATAGGTTTGAAGAATTATCTTCATGGGAATTGCGATCTCATAGCACCTTTTTGAAGAAGTGGCTTCTTTGGTCAGTCTTTAGAAACCCCCAAAAGTAAAACTATTATCCTACTTAACGTCATCTCACTGCATGATTTAGGTCACCAATCTTTACACTAACTGATTCTCCTTTAGGAAACCTCCACACTAGGGGCTATGGGAAGCGGGAATTAATTCAGAGAAGCAGACTAAAATATATAAAAATTAGTCCCTCTCCCCTCCCCCAACGAACACTGAACCCAGTCTGATTTGATCCCTACATGCACCAGCACAAATGCAAGTATTGATCCAAAGCCACGTTGAACTATTTTAATTTAGTATATGTTATTCATTCTCCAACATAAGGCTACTTCACCTAACAATGTGATGCTGTTTGGTGTCTAGAATATGCAACCTAAACCAATGTTGTAATTCTAAGTGAAAATGCAATGTACTCATCTGCGACTATGAAAAGGCCTGCGTGCCTCTACCTTGGTACCCTGTTACCCTTTGTTCTTTGTTGAAAAACTAATAAAAACATTAATAAAAAAAAAAAAAAAACTTTTCCACATCTCTGCCATGCTAACCCTGCCCTCAGAGGAGCTGGCCGTGACACAGCTGCGTTGGCGACCTCTTGCTCCTCCTCTGCCTTCGCCTTGGGCTTCCACTGGTTCCCCTGTGACATTTGGGAATGCTCTCAGTAGCACGTCTACCAACGTGCGCTTGTACTCGCGCATCTTCCTATCACGCTCCAGTGTAGGAAGTAAGGTGGGCACATTGTATTTGTACCGGGGATCCAGCAGGGTGGCAACCCAGTAGTCCGCACACGTTAAAATGTGGGCAACTCTGCTGTCGTTGCGCAGGCACTGCAGCATGTAGTCGCTCATGTGTGCCAGGCTGCCCAGAGGTAAGGACAAGCTGTCCTCTGTGGGAGGCGTATCGTCATCGTCCTGAGTTTCCCCCCAGCCACGCACCAGTGATGGGCCCGAGCTGCTTTGGGTGCCACCCCCCTGTGAACATGCTTCATCCTCATCCTCCTCCACCTCCTCCTCATCCTCGTCCTCCAGTAGTGGGCCCTGTCTGGCCACATTTGTACCTGGCCTCTGGTGTTGCAAAAAACCTCCCTCTGAGTCACTTCGAAGAGACTGGCCTGAAAGTGCTAAAAATGACCCCTCTTCCTCCTCTTCCTCCTGGGCCACCTCCTCTTCCATCATCGCCCTAAGTGTTTTCTCAAGGAGACATAGAAGTGGTATTGTAACGCTGATAACGGCGTCATCGCCACTGGCCATGTTGGTGGAGTACTCGAAACAACGCAACAGGGCACACAGGTCTCGCATGGAGGCCCAGTCATTGGTGGTGAAGTGTGTCTGATCCGCGGTGCGACTGACCCGTGCGTGCTGCAGCTGAAACTCCACTATGGCCTGCTGCTGCTCGCACAGTCTGTCCAGCATATGCAAGGTGGAGTTCCACCTGGTGGGCACGTCGAATATGAGGCGGTGAGCGGGAAGGCCGAAGTTACGCTGTAGCGCAGACAGGCGAGCAGCGGCAGGGTGTGAACGCCGGAAGCGCGAACAGACGGCCCGCACTTTATGCAGCAGCTCTGACATGTCGGGGTAGTTGCGAATGAACTTCTGCACCACCAAATTCAGCACATGCGCCAGGCAAGGGATGTGCGTCAAACCGGCTAGTCCCAGAGCTGCAACGAGATTTCGCCCATTATCGCACACCACCAGGCCGGGCTTGAGGCTCACCGGCAGCAACCACTCGTCGGTCTGTTGTTCTATACCCCGCCACAACTCCTGTGCGGTGTGGGGCCTGTCCCGCAAACATATGAGTTTCAGAATGGCCTGCTGACGTTTACACCGGGCTGTGCTGAAGTTGGTGGTGAAGGTGTGTGGCTGACTGGATGAGCAGGTGGAAGAAGAGGAGGAGGAAGCTGAGTAGGAGGAGGAGGAGACAAAGAATGTTGCCCTGCGATCCTTGGCGGCGGAAGGACGTGCGCCAAACAGCTCTCCACCTGGGGCCCAGCTGCCACTACATTTACCCAGTGTGCAGTTAGGGAGATATAGCGTCCCTGGCCGTGCTTACTGGTCCACGTATCTGTGGTTAGGTGGACCTTGCCACAGATGGCGTTGCGCAGTGCACACTTGATTTTATCGGACACTTGTTTGTGCAGGGAAGGCACGGCTCTCGTGGAGAAGTAGTGGCGGCTGGGAACAACATACTGTGGGACAGCAAGTGACATGAGCTGTTTGAATCTGTGTGTGTCCACCAGCCTAAATGACAGCATTTCATAGGCCAGTAGTTTAGAAATGCTGGCATTCAGGGCCAGGGATCGCGGGTGGCTAGGTGGGAATTTACACTTTCTCTCAAATGTTTGTGAGATGGAGATCTGAACGCTGCCGTGTGACATGGTTGAGATGCTTGGTGACGCAGGTGGTGGTGTTGGTGGTACATCCCATGTTTGCTGGTGGGCAGGTGCCAACGTTCCTCCAGAGGCAGAGGAAGAGGCCGAGGCGGCGGCAGCAGCAGAAAAAGAGGCCGAGGCGGCGGCAGCAGCAGAAGAAGAGGCCGAGGCGGCGGCAGCAGCAGAAGAGGCCGAGGCGGCAGCTGCAGAAGAGGTAGCAGGGGGAGCCTGAGTGACTTCCTTGTTTTTAAGGTGTTTACTCCACTGCAGTTCATGCTTTGCATGCAGGTGCCTGGTCATGCAGGTTGTGCTAAGGTTCAGAACGTTAATGCCTCGCTTCAGGCTCTGATGGCACAGCGTGCAAACCACTCGGGTCTTGTCGTCAGCGCATTGTTTGAAGAAGTGCCATGCCAGGGAACTCCTTAAAACTGCCTTTGGGGTGCTCGGTCCCAGATGGCGGCGGTCAGTAGCAGGCGGAGTCTCTTGGCGGCGGGTGTTCTGATTTTGCCCACTGCTCCCTCTTTTGCTATGCTGTTGGCTCGGTCTCACCACTGCCTCTTCCTCCGAACTGTGAAAGTCAGTGGCACGACCTTCATTCCATGTGGGGTCTAGGACCTCATCGTCCCCTGCATCGTCTTCCACCCAGTCTTGATCCCTGACCTCCTGTTCAGTCTGCACACTGCAGAAAGACGCAGCACCTGTGTTTCGTCATCATCAGAGACGTGCTGAGGTAGTATTCCCATGTCCTCATCATCAGGAAAAATAAGTGGTTGTGCGTTAGTGCATTCTAGTGGCAGCAGAGTCTTCAAACAGCATAAGAGACTGCTGCATAACTTGAGGCTCAGACAGTTTCCCTGATATGCATGGGGGTGATGTGACAGACCGATGGGCTTGGTTTTCATGCGTCATCTGTGCGCTTTCTGCAGAAGACTGGGTGGGAGATAATGTGAACGTGCTGGATTCACTGTCGGCCACCCAATTGACTAATGCCTGTACCTGCTCAGGCCTTACCATCCTTAGAACGGCATTGGGCCCCACCAAATATCGCTGTAAATTCTGCTGGCTACTGGGACCTGAGGTAGTTGGTTTACTAGGACATGTGGCTGTGGCAGAACGGCCACGTCCTCTCCCAGCACCAGAGGGTCCACTAACACCACCACGACCATGTCCACGTCCGCGTCCCTTATTAGATGTTTTCCTCATTGTTCCGATCACCACAATTTTGAAAATGGCAAATTTGGGAATAGTTTTTCAACCCAAAACAAAAAGTGTGCTTTTACGGTCACTACAAATAACTTGAGCAGCTAAAACAGTACAGATTTGGTTGAATAGAAATGTGAGGCCTGTTTTTTTTTGCGCTGTGTGACAGGTATAGGTTTAATCACAGAATCAGACTTCTATCTGCACGGTAGCGTGTGTCTTAGGTTTTTCTGAATGACACTATCAGCACCTTCAATGTAAGATATCCTTTTTGGGATAGATTTCAAGTAGGCCTCAAATACCAGAAACTAGTTATTTTGAGAATGGCAAATTTGGGAATAGTTTTTCAACCCAGAAAAAAAAAAGTGCTTTTACGGTCACTACAAATAACTTGACCAGCTAAAACAGTACAGATTTGGTTGATTAGAAATGTGAGGCCTGTTTTTTGTTGCGCTGTGTGACAGGTATAGGTTTAATCACAGAATCAGACTTCTATCTGCACGGTAGCGTGTGTCTTAGGTTTTTCTGAATGACACTATCAGCACCTTCAATGTAAGATATCCTTTTTGGGATAGATTTCAAGTAGGCCTCAAATACCAAAAACTAGTTATTTTGAGAATGGCAAATTTGGGAATAGTTTTTCAACCCAGAAAAAAAAATTTGCTTTTACGGTCACTACAAATAACTTGACCAGCTAAAACAGTACAGATTTGGTTGAATAGAAATGTGAGGCCTGTTTTTTTTTGCGCTGTGTGACAGGTATAGGTTTAATCACAGAATCAGACTTCTATCTGCACGGTAGCGTGTGTCTTAGGTTTTTCTGACTGACACTATCAGCACCTTTAATGTAAGATATCCTTTTTGGGATAGATTTCAAGTAGGCCTCAAATACCAGAAACTAGTTATTTTAAGAATGGCAAATTTGGGAATAGTTTTTCAACCCAGAAAAAAAATGTGCTTTTACGGTCACTACAAATAACTTGACCAGCTAAAACAGTACAGATTTGGTTGATTAGAAATGTGAGGCCTGTTTTTTGTTGCGCTGTGTGACAGGTATAGGTTTAATCACAGAATCAGACTTCTATCTGCACGGTAGCGTGTGTCTTAGGTTTTTCTGAATGACACTATCAGCACCTTCAATGTAAGATATCCTTTTTGGGATAGATTTCAAGTAGGCCTCATATACCAGAAACTAGTTATTTTGAGAATGGCAAATTTGGGAATAGTTTTTCAACCCAGAACAAAAAGTGTGCTTTTACGGTCACTACAAATAACTTGACCAGCTAAAACAGTACAGATTTGGATGAATAGAAATGTGAGGCCTGTTTTTTTTTGCGCTGTGTGACAGGTATAGGTTTAATCACAGAATCAGACTTCTATCTGCACGGTAGCGTGTGTCTTAGGTTTTTCTGAATGACACTATCAGCACCTTCAATGTAAGATATCCTTTTTGGGATAGATTTCAAGTACGCCTCAAATACCAGAAACTAGTTTTTTTGAGAATGGCAAATTTGGGAATAGTTTTTCAACCCAGAAAAAAAAATGTGCTTTTACGGTCACTACAAATAACTTGACCAGCTAAAACAGTACAGATTTGGTTGAATAGAAATGTGAGGCCTGTTTTTTTTTGCGCTGTGTGACAGGTATAGGTTTAATCACAGAATCAGACTTCTATCTGCACGGTAGCGTGTGTCTTAGGTTTTTCTGAATGACACTATCAGCACCTTCAATGTAAGATATCCTTTTTGGGATAGATTTCAAGTAGGCCTCAAATACCAGAAACTAGTTATTTTGAGAATGGCAAATTTGGGAATAGTTTTTCAACCCAGAAAAAAAAATGTGCTTTTACGGTCACTACAAATAACTTGACCAGCTAAAACAGTACAGATTTGGTTGAATAGAAATGTCAGGTCTATTTTTTAGGCGCTGGGTGACAGGCTCAACTTGCCCCTGATGTAGTATATGGCCAAAAAATAACCACACTGTTGATGGTTAAATGCACTTGGGTGACACAGGCTCAGCCTGCACCAGATGTAGTATATGGCCAAAAAATAACCAGACTGTTGATGGTTAAATGCACTTCGGTGACACAGGCTCAGCCTGCACCAGATGTAGTATATGGCCAAAAAATAACCAGACTGTTGATGGTTAAATGCACTTCGGTGACACAGGCTCAGCCTGCACCAGATGTAGTATATGGCCAAAAAATAATCAGACTGTTGATGGTTAAATGCACTTCGGTGACACAGGCTCAGCCTGCAGCTGATGTAGGATATAGCACAAAATAACCACACTATTGATTGTTAAATACACTTGGTGATAGCTTGTGCTGGCGCACCACAAGTCACAAAATGGCCGCCGATCACCCCAGAAAAAAAGTGATCTAAAAACGCTCTGGGCAGCCTCAAAAAAGTGAGCAAGTCAATATTAGCACTTCAATGATCCACAGCTGCAGATCGATCACAGAATGAAGTCTTTTGGAGGAGTTAATCTGCCTAATCTCGCCCTAACGTCGCAGCTGCAACCTCTCCCTATGCTTGAATTAGCAGAGTGACGTGCAGCACAACGTGACCCAAGCTTATATAGAGGCTGGGTCACATGCTGCACTGGCCAATCACAGCCATGCCAATAGTAGGCAAGGCTGTGATGGCCTCTTGGGGCAAGTAGTATGACGCTTGTTGATTGGCTGCTTTGCAGCCTTTCAAAAAGCGCCAAGAAAGCGCCGAACACCGAACCCGAACCCGGACTTTTACGAAAATGTTCGGGTTCGGGTCCGTGTCACTGACACCCCAAAATTCGGTACGAACCCGAACTATACAGTTCGGGTTCGCTCATCCCTACTTCTGTGTTTTGTACACACTCCTGCTTTTGGCTACCAAATCATAAGCCAATTATGGTGGGACCATACAGGCCTTACAGCTGCTACACAGACAGGATCTGCTGTGCGTCTCATTTTTTCTTCTTTCTGACAAATCAGAAGATTGGTCAAATAAATTATGATGTCAGCCAGACTGAAAGATAAAATAATGGCCCAATCATGAAGTGGTGAGGTGGAAGCAGCATGAGGAGACCACAGAGTGGCCCAATGACAGAGTCTGCAGGTGGCAGCAGTATCAGGAGGCCACAGAGCGGCACAATGACAGAGTCTAGAGGTGGAGGCAGCAGCAGCATCAGGAGGAGGCCACAGGGTGGCACAATGACAGCGCAGAGGTGGCTGCAGAAGCAGCATCAGGAGGCCACAGAGTGGCACAATGACAGTGTTGAGGTGGCAGCATCAGGAGACCACATAGTTGCCAGGTGACATAGTGTGGAGGTGGCAGCAGCATCAGGAGACTACAGAGTGGCAAGGTGACAGTGTGGAGGTGGAAGCAGCATCAGGAGACCACAGAGTGACCCGGTGACAGAGTGGGGAGGAGGGTGGCAATATGAGTGCCAGCTGAAGATGCTGGGTGAAAGAAGGAGCACTTGTCATCAGATGTGTGGTATCAGGCGGGTCGCAGCATCAGAATAGTAGATGTGGCAGGTAGCCAGAAGAAACAGGTCTCTTTTGTCAAATTGTTGGTGTGGCACCATGGATGATCTAGTCTGATGCATCAGGCATGGGTGGTGGAAATCCTGGCTGATCCACACCTGATACATCTTGACAAAGGTCAGTCTCTCCACATTTTGGGTGGACAGGCGAGTTCTTCTTGGGGTAACTATGGCCGCTCTGATGCCACACTACTGGCAGGACAGATTTTCCAGTGCAAACTCAGCCAGTTGCGGAGACAAATCCAGTATGGCTGCCCAGTAGTCCAGCAGATCTTCAATGATGGCTGGCAGGGTGCACTCCAAGTATGCCACCACCTGCTGGTTCCGGTTCTGCTCTATGTCTAGCTGCTAATAAGTAGAGATGTCCCGAACTATTCGCCGGCGAACAGTTCCCGGCGAACATCGCTTGTTCGCGTTCGCCGCGGCGGGCGAACATATGCGATGTTCGGTCCGCCCCCCATTATGTCATCATTGAGCAAACTTTGACCCTGTACCTCACAGTCAGCAGACACATTCCAGCCAATCAGCATACCCTCCCTCCCAGACCCTCCCCCCTCCTATCAAAAAGCAAAGACAGCATCCATCTTAGATTCATTCTGAAGCTGCAGTGTTAGTTAGAGCAAGGAGAGTGCTGCTGCTGCTGAATTAATAGGGAAATCGTTAGCTAGGCCAGTGTTCTGTGTCCACTCCAGTCCTCAAAGACTCATCTGCTGTAAGGACAGCGTCCTGACAGCACCCCAAAAAGCCCTTTTTAGGGCTGGTACATCAGTCTGCTTTTTTCTTTCTTTTTCTATATATACTGTATATTGCAGTTGCCTGCCCGTGTGTGAGAGGCCGCAGGCCCACAGACTGTACTGTGTGCACACCACTCATATCGGGTGGCACAGTACCTTGCAGATAAAAAAAGTCATAACATTTTTTCTCTGTAATATAATTGCAGTTGCCTGCCAGTGTGTGTCAGGCCCACTGACTGTACTGTGCCCACTGCCAGTGCCCACCACTCATATCGGGTGGCACAGTACCTTGCAGATAAAAAAGTCATAACATTTTTACCCTTTAATATAATTGCAGTTGCCTGCCAGTGAGTGTCAGGCCCACAGACTGTAATGTGCCCACTGCCCACTACTCATATCGGGTGGCACAGTACCTTGCAGATAAAAAAGTCATTTAATTTTTACCCTTTAATATAATTGCAGTTGCCTGCCAGTGTGTGTCAGGCCCACAGACTGTACTGTGCCCACTGCCAGTGCCCTCCACTCATATCGGGTGGCACAGTACCTTGCAGATAAAAAAGTCATTACATTTTTACCCTTTAATATAATTGCAGTTGCCTGCCAGTGTGTGTCAGGCCCACAGACTGTACTGTGCCCACTGCCCATTACTCATATAGGGTGGCACAGTACCTTGCACACATAGTACCACTAATCTAAAAAAAAATGACAGGCAGAGACAGGCCACCCCGCAGGGGCCCTCGTGGTCGTGGTGCTGTGATTTCCTTTGGCCCTAGAATAATGCTAAGTGTTCAGAGGCCACGTACCCTGAACTCAAAAAATTCTGAGGACATAGTTGACTGGCTTACACAGGACACCCAATCTTCTACAGCTTCCGCTCGGAACCTTGATGCACCATCCTCCTCCAGCTCAGCTTCGGGCACCTCTCAAGTTACCACTCGCCCGCCCGCCACCACCACTAACACTAGCACCACAGCCGCTTTACTTGATCTGTCAGAGGAGTTATTTACACATCAGTTGGAAGAAATGAGTGATGTGCAACCATTTTTGCCAGAGGATGTAGATAACAGGGATATGTCTCAGTCAGGCAGAATTACACACATGGACGTACGGTGTGATGATGATGATGTTGTACCCGCTGCTGCTTCCTTTGAGAGTTGTCAGATACAAGTGAAGCGGTTGATGATGACGATGTGTCCGTGGATGTCACGTGGGTGCTCGCTGGAAGAGAAGAAGAACAGGGGGAAAGTTCAGATGGGGAGACAGAGAGGAGGAGGAGACGAGTTGGAAGCAGGGGGAGGTCGTCGCAAGGAGCTAGTGGCACAGTCAGACAGCATGTATCGGCACCCGGGGTCAGCCAGACAGCACGCCAATCAACGCATGCTGTTGCCACCACCAGACTGCCGTCATTGCAAAGCTCAGCAGTGTGGCATTTTTTTTATGTGTCTGCCTCTGATAGCAGTGATGCCATTTGCAACCTGTGCCAAAAGAAACTGAGTCGTGGGAAGTCCAACACCCACCTAGGTACAACTGCTTTGCGAAGGCACATGATTTCACATCACAAATGCCTATGGGATCAACACATGATGAGTACAAGCAGCACAGAAATTCAAAGCCACCATCCTCCTCCTGGTCCAGCATCTTCAGCCACGTAAACCACTGCTGTCCTCCTTGCCCCCTCTCAACCACCCGCCACTCCGCCTCTCACCTTCAGCAGTTCCTGCTCATCTGCCCACAGTCAGATGTCTGTCAAGGAAATGTTTGAGCGTAAGAAGCCAATGTCACAGAGTCACCCCCTTGCCCGGCGTCTGACAGCTGGATTGTCGGAACTCTTAGAACGCCAGCTTTTACCATACAAGCTGATGGAGTCAGAGGCCTTCAAAAAAATTTTAGCTATTGGGACACCGCAGTGGAAGGTACCCGGCCAATTTTTTTTTTTACAAAAGGCAATCCCCAACCTGCACTCGATTGTAGAAAAGGAAGTCATGGTATGTCTGGCACACAGTGTTGGGGCAAGGGTGGTGACCACTGATACCTGGTCTGCAAAGCACGGTCAGGGCAGGTATATTACGTACACTGCGCATTGGGTAAACCTGCTGATGGCTGCCAAGCATGGAATGCGTGGCTCTGCAGAGGAGTTGGTGACACCGCCACGACTTGCAGGCAGGCCTGCTGCCACCTCCTCTACTCCTCCTACTCCATCCTCTTTGCTAACCTCCTCGGCTGAGTCCTCTTCTGCTGCTGCGTCTTTCTCCACATCAACTGCACCCCCCCAGCTCCCCAGGGGCTATTCCACATCCCGGATACGACAGTGTCACGCCGTCTTGGGGTTGACTTGCCTGAAAGCAGAGAGTCACACCGGACCAGAACTCCTGTCCGCCCTGAACGCACAGGTGGATCAGTGGCTGACCCCGCACCAACTGGAGATCGGCAAAGTGGTGTGTGACAATGGAAGCAATTTGTTGGCGGCATTGAATTTGGGCAAGTTGACACATGTGCCGTGCATGGCACATGTGTTGAATCTGATCGTACAACGCTTTGTGCATAAGTACCCAGGCTTACAGGACGTTCTCAAGCAGGCCAGGAAGGTGTGTGGCCATTTCAGGCGTTCCTACACGGCCATGGCGCACTTTTCCGATATTCAGCGGCGAAACAACATGCCAGTGAGGCGCTTGATTTGTGACAGCCCGACACGTTGGAATTTAACACTCCTAATGTTCGACCGCCTGCTCCAACAAGAAAAAGCCGTCAACGAGTATTTGTATGACCGGGGTTCTAGGACAGCCTCTGCAGAGCTGGGTATTTTTTTGCCACGTTACTGGACGTTCATGCGCAATGCCTGTAGGCTCATGCGTCCTTTTGAGGAGGTGACAAACCTAGTCAGTCGCACCGAAGGCACCATCTGCGACATCATGCCATTTGTTTTCTTCCTGGAGCGTGCCCTGCGAAGAGTGCTGGATCAGGCCGTAGATGAGCGTGAAGAGGAAGAGTTGTGGTCACCATCACCACCAGAAACAGCCTTAACATCATCGCTTGCTGGACCTGCGGCAACGCTGGAAGAGGAGTCTGAGGAAGAGGAGTCAGAGGAGGAATGTGGCTTTGAGGAGGAGGAAGACCAACCACAGCAGGCATCCCAGGGTGCTCGTTGTCACCTATCTGGTACCCGTGGTGTTGTACGTGGCTGGGGGGAAGAACAGACCTTCAATGAGATCAGTGAGGACGAAGAACGGGACATGAGTAGCTCGGCATCCAACCTTGTGCAAATGGGGTCTTTCATGCTGTCATGCCTGTTGAGGGACCCTCGTATAAAAAGGCTGAAGGAGAATGACCTGTACTGGGTGGCCACGCTACTAGACCCCCGGTATAAGCAGAAAGTGCCTGAAATGTTACAGAATTACCGGAAGTCGGAAAGGATGCAGCAGTTCCAAAACAAGTTAAAAAGTATGCTTTAAACAGCGTATAAGGGTGATGTCACAGCACAACGGGAATCTAACAGTAAAGTAATCCTCCTCCTCCCACGACCACGCCGGTAAGGACAGGACGCTTTACAGACGTGTTGTTGATGGAGGACATGCAAAGCTTTTTAAGTCCTACGCATCGCCACAGCCCTTCGGGGTCCACCCACGACTCGACTGACAGGTAGCAGACTACCTCGCCTTAACTGCAGATATCGACACTCTGAGGAGCGATGAACCCCTTGACTACTGGGTGTGCAGGCTTGACCTGTGTCCTGAGCTATCCCAATTTGCGATAGAACTTCTGGCCTGCCCCGCTTCAAGTGTCCTGTCAGAAAGGACCTTCAGCACAGCAGGAGGTATTGTCACTGAGAAGAGAAGTCACCTAGGTCAAAAAAGTCTAGATTACCTCACCTTTATTAAGATGAATGAGGCATGGATCCCGAAGGGACTGACAGTGGGGGATGCATTTGACTAAAAGAGGCCTGATGAGATTCCTTGGGCTAAAAATGGTCCACACGCTGCTGTATTTAATCTCTGCGTGCCGGATGACTTGCGTAACTTCTCCGCCACCAACTAGGTGGCCTAATTTTTCTGGCCTCTGGTGCTGCACTGTGGCTGCAAAAACAAAACAAAAAAGAAGGCACATACATGTGTCAATTCCCCTTCGTGATCGTTACATTGTTGTGGTGAAGGGGCTTGCATATCACAATGAAACGATCACCTCTATGAGTGTGTTGGCAATGTTGGCACACCCCAGATGATAAGGTTGTTGCTTCATTGTGAACAGACCAAAAGCGATCGGCTGGATAATTTTGCATAGAAAAAGCATTAATTTTCTTTGTGATCATCTAAGGTGATCATTAAAGCCTACTAGGCCAACAATGGGCCCACACTGCAGAATCATTGTTTTCTGGGTCACTTAACTGTCACTGAACTACCTCAGCACGACCATAGGCTTTGAAAAACCGCCATCGCCTGCAATCTCCCAAACGTGCGCACGAGCACAGTCATCACTACACCAAGATTGACGCATAGAGGAATAAAATTTATGTCAGAGTGTGTTAACTCTTTGCGGTTGTCTAAAATCTATTCGATATACGTCCCCTGATAGGGGACGTAACAGGGATTAAACTGATAGGAATAGTACTACTTAACACACCACTCATATAGGGTGGCACAGTACATTGCACGGCGCACCCGCAGTGCCCCAAATTGGAAGTAAGAGGACCGACCAACCATCTTTTTCCATCTCCCGGTTCCTAAAATCTATTCCATACACCGGCCCCTGATAGGGGACAAAACAGAGATTAAACTGGTAAAAACAGATTTTTTTAATTTAAAAAAAAGAGGACAGGCTCTGCGGAGCTGGGTATTTTTTGGGCGCGTTACTGAACGCTCATGCACAATAGCTGTAGGCTCATGCGTCCTTTTGCGGAGGTGACAAACCTGATCAGTCAAACCCAAGGCAACATCATCGACCTCATCCAATATGCGTTTTTTCTGGAGCGTGCCCTGCGAAGAGTGCTGGATCAGGCCGTAGATGAGCATGTAGAGGAAGAGTTGTGGTCACCATCACCACCAGAAGCAGCCTTGTCGTCACCGATTGCTGGACCTGCGGCAACGCAGAGAGAGAAGTCTGAAGAAGAGGAGTCAGAGGAGGAAGGTGGCTTTGAGGAGGTGGAAGACCAACTACAGCAGGCGTCCAAGGGGGCTTGTTGTCTCCTTTCGGCTGAGTGGAGGAAGAGACCTTCAATGACGTCAGTGAGGACAAGGAACGGGACATGGCTAGCTTGGTATCCAACCTTGTGCAAATGGGGAGTTTGCGGTTGTGCAAATGGACTGTTTGCGGTTGTTTGCGGTGCGTTAAACGTTGAGTTTGGTCTGTCAGAGTTTGGTCTGTCACTGTGAAGCGGGCGTAACCCTTACACTACCTGATTGATACAACATCATACCTGATCGTATACACACACTAGATGTTTTAAAGCACATTATTTCAAACAATTTAGGAATGTTAGGTGATTTATGCCCTTTATGGATTAAAACCCGACTCTGCGTCAACATACGTAATTTTGCCATGGATTCCCCCTCCGGCACAGTCCAGGTGTTAGTCCCCTTGAAACAACTTTTCCATCACTATTGTGGCCAGAAAGAGTCCCTGTGGGTTTTAAAATTCGTCTGCCTATTGAAGTCTATGGCGGTTCGCCCGTTCGCGAACATTTGCTTAAACTCGCATTCGCCGTTTGCGAACGGAAAATTTTATGTTTGCGACATCTCTATTGGTGAGTAGTTTCTTCACTATGAGGGTGAAGAAAGCTACTCATCAGCGACTCTAGACTCAGGCTGCTGCTGATGGAGCTGGTACTGCTCCTGCCACCCCACCCCTCCCCAGCAGCCATGAAAGTGGAATGTGAGCGCAGAGGATTCCCCCAGTCAGACCTGCGAGAGGATGGACGATGGCACATATAGGCAGCGTTCAACTGACTACATAGGATGTCTCTATAGCAGTTCAGTTTTTCCTTCCTCCTCTTCCTCATCGCCCTGTAGCTCCTCTGTCTGCTCCTCCTCCTCCTCATCCCATCACATACTCTCACCATGTGAACAGGTGTGGAACTCATCCCATGCTCTTTTCCCTTCTGGTATCAGCACTCCTCCCAATTCGGCCCAGGTGTTTTTAATTAGCAGGCGTCTGCATAAGGGTATAAATTCCTACCTCTCAGTTGGAGTTTCTGAGAGTATGTGATGGGGTGAGTTCCACACCTGTTCACATGGTGAGAGTATGTGATGGGGTGAGTTCCACACCTGTTCACATGGTGCAGTACTGCGCGGCGGCCATTGTTGCTATGGTGCTGTCCCGGTGGGTTGGTGGGGCCCAGTGCCAGGGTGGCTTTGTCGGACAGTGGGGGCGCTGTTTGACTGCTGGATCCCGCTGCCTGCCGGGGTGGTGCTGCGGCGTCGGTGGTCGCCGTGCAGTGCTGTGCCAAATTTAGAATAGGGTCCCATTCGAAGACGTGAACTGCTCGCTGCTTGCTGGGCTGCTCGCTGCCCCGCTGACTGCTGAATCCTGACTGCGGCGTCTCTCCTCTCCTCTTCGGCTGGTTGAGCGCAGTGAATCGGGATCGTCCTTCTGGCCTGGCCCCCTTTCCTTCACCTACCTGCCCCCTTCGTTGAGCTGCTGTGTGGTGTGTGGGGGTGCTCTGCTTTCCCTCCTGGCTTCTTGTGCCGTGTGCGGCTTGTGCGCCGCTGGAGATCAGCTGTTAGGCTTCCTCCTCCTCTCCGGTTTCCCTTGCTGGGCCGGGGGTCCTTTGCCGACCGTTGGTTGGCAGTAATCTGGACTTCCTCCTTGCGCCTGCCTGGTGGTGGGGCCCGGAGACGGAGCCGGCGTGGGATCCTGTGGCGTCCTCCCCTCCTGCTTTTCCTCCTGGTGTCTTCTGGAGCCGTTCGGAGTTGCTGGTCCCTGCTGGTGGC
Organism: Bufo bufo; assembly: GCF_905171765.1. Classification (NCBI taxonomy): domain Eukaryota; kingdom Metazoa; phylum Chordata; class Amphibia; order Anura; family Bufonidae; genus Bufo; species Bufo bufo. The sequence goes on along the minus strand of NC_053395.1, from coordinate 151,134,918 downwards.
TGGGGGTTGGATCTTCCATCCGTGGTGGTTCCTGCTGCTGTGTACTGGGTTGCTGTGCGGATGGTGGAGTTTGGTCGCCCGTCTTCGCTGGCGTTCTCTGGTGTCCCCCTCGATGGTCCTTTGGCTCCCTGGGTCCTGTTGGTCCTTTTGGCGGTTTTTTCTGTTCCCTCTAGCAGGGCGAATTGGGGGCCTGAAAGTGAAGAGTGGTGAGACTGTTCCTGTATTGTATTTCTCTGTGTATTGAACTATCCATCTAACCAGCTAATCTCTCTCTTAACCATCCAAAGGATAACTTATGCACCCTATATGAATTAACCAGTTAACCACTATCCTAACCAGCCAAGGGACACTAATCCAATTTACTGAACTGAACAGCTAACTATTCTCCTAACCATTTAGGGGACACTTATGTATATTTAAGGAGGAAAAGGAAAAAGGGGAAAAATAAATGAGAAAAAGGTAAAGGAGTAAACAAAAGGAGAGAGAGAAGCAAGGAAAAGGGGAAGAGAGGAGGGAGAGGGGGAGGGGGAAGAAAGGGAAGGAAAGAGAAAAAAAAAAAAAAGAATGGCTCCAAAAGCCAGTAGGCGATCCACGGATCTATCTGGCCAGAAATTGGCCCCTAAAATCTATGAGGGACCAAAAATAGATCAATTCTTAAAGTCCCCAAGGGTCAACACGAGAGGCACACAAAGGGATATAGGCAGTGGCACTAAAAAGCCTGACAATCCGGAAGCGACCGAATTGGACCCACAAAAAGACCCCCTCTACCATCAAAGGGAGGAGGGTATAGAGAAAGAAGATGGGCTTGACAGTAACCCCTCCCCATTGAAAGAGATATTAATGGCGGTTAAATAAAATGGGGATTTAATACAGGCTATCACAGTTAAACTTGGGGCAATCCAAGCCGATGTGAGTCTGATCAGAGACGATCTTTCTAAAATCCGCGAAAGAGTTGATAAGGTGGAAAACACAATTGTCACTATACAGAATGATTCTCAAAAAGTCAACCTAGAGATGTCTACTCTGAAGTTAGAGGTTAATCTCCTTAAAAGAAAGGTTCTGGACCTGGAGGACAGATCACGGAGATATAATGTAAGAATTCTGGGGATCCCAGAAGGGGCGGAAGAGAATAATCCTGCTCAATTTATACAAACGTTGCTTGCGGAAAATTTTGGGAGGGATCATTTCTCGCCCCAATTTCTAGTAGAAAGAGCACATCGGGTTCCAGGTGGTAAAATTATCCCAGGGAGACAACCACGGACATTTCTTGCTAAAATGCTCACTTCAAGAGATAGAGACATGGTATTAAGAAGGGCAAGGGAAAGTCCTCCCGTGATATATGATGGAAACAGACTGGCTTTTTTCGCAGACTTTTCAAAAGAAGTTCAAGAAAAGATACGTTTGTTTAGTACTGTGAAAAAGACCCTGAGAGAAAGGGGCATCAAATATTCACTTATTGTCCCGACTAAATTACGGATTATTTCTAATGACTAGAGTTGAGCGAACACCTGGATGTTCGGGTTCGAGAAGTTCGGCCGAACTTCCCGGAAATGTTCGGGTTCGGGATCCGAACCCGAACCCGAACTTCGTCCCGAACCCGAACCCCATTGAAGTCAATGGGGACCCAAACTTTTCGGCACTAAAAAGGCTGTAAAACAGCCCAGGAAAGAGCTAGAGGGCTGCAAAAGGCAGCAACATGTAGGTAAATCCCCTGCAAACAAATGTGGATAGGGAAATGAATTAAAATAAAAATAAAATATATAAAAATAAACCAATATCAATTGGAGAGAGGTCCCATAGCAGAGAATCTGGCTTCGCGTCAGCAGAGAATCAGTCTTCATGCCATAGCAGACAATCTGGCTTCACGTCACCCACCACTGTAACAGTCCATTGTCATATATTTAGGCCCCGGCACCCAGGCAGAGGAGAGAGGTCCCGTAACAGAGAATCTGGCTTCATGTCAGCAGAGAATCAGTCTGCATGTCATAGCAGAGAATCAGGCTTTACGTCACCCAACACTGGAACAGTCCATTGTCAGATATTTAGGCCCAGGCACCCAGGCAGAGGAGAGAGGTCCCGTAACAGAGAATCTGGCTTCATATCAGCAGAGAATCAGTCTGCATGTCATAGCAGAGAATCAGGCTTCACGTCACCCACCACTGGAACAGGCCACTGTCACATATTTAGGCCCAGGCACCTAGACAGAGAAGAGAGGTCCCGTAACAGAGAATCTGGCTTCATGTCAGCACAGAATCAGTCTTCATGTCATAGCAGAGAATCAGGCTTGACGTCACCCACCACTGGAACAGGCCACTGTCACACATTTAGGCCCAGGCACCTAGGCAGAGGAGAGAGGTCCCATAACAGAGATTCAGGCTTCATGTCAGCAGAGAATCAGTCTTAATGTCATAGCAGAGAATCAGGCTTCACGTCACCCACCACTGGAACAGGCCACTGTCACATATTTAGGCCCAGGCACCCAGACAGAGGAGAGAGGTCCCGTAACAGAGAATCTGGCTTCATGTCAGCACAGAATCAGTCTTCATGTCATAGCAGAGAATCAGGCTTCACGTCACCCACCACTGGAACAGGCCACTGTCACATATTTAGGCCCAGGCACCCAGGCAGAGGAGAGAGGTCCCGTAACAGAGATTCAGGCTTCATGTCAACAGAGAATCAGTCTTCATGTCATAGCAGAGAATCAGGCTTCACGTCACCCACCACTGGAACAGGCCACTGTCACATATTTAGGCCCAGGCACCCAGGCAGAGGAGAGAGGTCCCATAACAGAGATTCAGGCTTCATGTCAGCAGAGAATAAGTCTTCATGTCATAGCAGAGAATCAGGCATCACGTCACCCACCACTGGAACAGGTCACTGTCACATATTTAGGCCCAGGCACCCAGGCAGAGGAGAGAGGTCCCATAACAGAGATTCAGGCTTCATGTCAGCAGAGAATCAGTCTTCATGTCATAGCAGAGAATCAGGCTTCACGTCACCCACCACTGGAACAGGCCACTGTCACATATTTAGGCCCAGGCACCCAGACAGAGGAGAGAGGTCCCGTAACAGAGAATCTGGCTTCATGTCAGCACAGAATCAGTCTTCATGTCATAGCAGAGAATCAGGCTTCACGTCACCCACCACTGGAACAGGCCACTGTCACATATTTAGGCCCAGGCACCCAGGCAGAGGAGAGAGGTCCCATAACAGAGATTCAGGCTTCATGTCAGCGGAGAATCAGTCTTCATGTCATAGCAGAGAATCAGGCTTCACGTCACCCACCACTGGAACAGGCCACTGTCACACATTTAGGCCCCGGCACCCAGACAGAGGAGAGGTTCATTCAACTTTGGGTTGCCCCGCAATATAATGGTAAAATGAAAATAAAAATAGGATTGAATGAGGAAGTGGCCTGGAGTACAATAATATATTGTTAAGGGGAGGTAGTTAATGTCTAATCTGCACAAGGGATGGACAGGTCCTGTGGGATCCATGCCTGGTTCATTTTTATGAACGTCAGCTTGTCCACATTGGCTGTAGACAGGCGGCTGCGTTTGTCTGTAATGACGCCCCCTGCCGTGCTTAATACGCGTTCAGACAAAACGCTGGCCGCCGGGCAGGCCAGCACCTCCAAGGCATAAAAGGCTAGCTCTGGCCACGTGGACAATTTGGAGACCCAGAAGTTGAATGGGGCTGAACCATCAGTCAGTACGTGGAGGGGTGTGCACAGGTACTGTTCCACCATGTTAGTGAAATGTTGCCTCCTGCTAACACGTTCCGTATCAGGTGGTGGTGCGGTTAGCTGTGGCGTGGTGACAAAACTTTTCCACATCTCTGCCATGCTAACCCTGCCCTCAGAGGAGCTGGCCGTGACACAGCTGCGTTGGCGACCTCTTGCTCCTCCTCTGCCTTCGCCTTGGGCTTCCACTGGTTCCCCTGTGACATTTGGGAATGCTCTCAGTAGCGCGTCTACCAACGTGCGCTTGTACTCACGCATCTTCCTATCACGCTCCAGTGTAGGAAGTAAGGTGGGCACATTGTCTTTGTACCGGGGATCCAGCAGGGTGGCAACCCAGTAGTCCGCACACGTTAAAATGTGGGCAACTCTGCTGTCGTTGCGCAGGCACTGCAGCATGTAGTCGCTCATGTGTGCCAGGCTGCCCAGAGGTAAGGACAAGCTGTCCTCTGTGGGAGGCGTATCGTCATCGTCCTGTGTTCCCCCCCAGCCACGCACCAGTGATGGGCCCGAGCTGCTTTGGGTGCCGCTGTGAACATGCTTCATCCTCATCCTCCTCCACCTCCTCCTCATCCTCGTCCTCCTCGTCCTCCAGTAGTGGGCCCTGTCTGGCCACATTTGTACCTGGCCTCTGGTGTTGCAAAAAAACCTCCCTCTGAGTCACTTCGAAGAGACTGGCCTGAAAATGCTAAAAAGGATCCCTCTTCCTCCTCGGCCACCTCCTCTTCCATCATCGCCCTAAGTGTTTTCTCAAGGAGACATAGAAGTGGTATTGTAACGCTGATAATGGCGTCATCGCCACTGGCCATGTTGGTGGAGTACTCGAAACAGCGCAACAGGGCACACAGGTCTCGCATGGAGGCCCAGTCATTGGTGGTGAAGTGGTGCTGTTCCGCATTGCGACTGACCCGTGCGTGCTGCAGCTGAAACTCCACTATGGCCTGCTGCTGCTCGCACAGTCTGTCCAGCATGTGCAAGGTGGAGTTCCACCTTGTGGGCACATCGCATATGAGGCGGTGAGCGGGAAAGCCGAAGTTACGCTGTAGCGCAGACAGGCGTGCAGCAGCAGGGTGTGAACGCCGGAAGCGCGAACAGACGGCCCGCACTTTATGCAGCAGCTCTGACATGTCGGGGTAGTTGCGAATTAACTTCTGCACCACCAAATTCAGCACATGCACCAGGCAAGGGATGTGCGTCAAACCGGCTAGTCCCAGAGCTGCAACGAGATTTCGCCCATTATCGCACACCACCAGGCCGGGCTTGAGGATCACCGGCAGCAACCACTCGTCGGTCTGTTGTTCTATACCCCGCCACAACTCCTGTGCGGTGTGGGGCCTGTCCCCCCAAACATATGAGTTTTAGAACGGCCTGCTGACGTTTACCCCGGGCTGTGCTGAAGTTGGTGGTAAAGGTGTGTGGCTGACTGGATGAGCAGGTGGAAGAAGAGGAGGAGGAAGCTGAGTAGGAGGAGGAGGAGACAGGAGGCAAAGAATGTTGCCCTGCGATCCTTGGCGGCGGAAGGACGTGCGCCAAACAGCTCTCCGCCTGGGGCCCAGCCGCCACTACATTTACCCAGTGTGCAGTTAGGGAGATATAGCGTCCCTGGCCGTGCTTACTGGTCCACGTATCTGTGGTTAGGTGGACCTTGCCACAGATGGCATTGCGCTGTGCACACTTGATTTTATCGGACACTTGGTTGTGCAGGGAAGGCACGGCTCTCTTGGAGAAGTAGTGCCGGCTGGGAACAACATACTGTGGGACAGCAAGCGACATGAGCTGTTTGAAGCTGTGTGTGTCCACCAGCCTAAATGACAGCATTTCATAGGCCAGTAGTTTAGAAATGCTGGCATTCAGGGCCAGGGATCGAGGGTGGCTAGGTGGGAATTTACGCTTTCTCTCAAATGTTTGTGAGATGGAGAGCTGAACGCTGCCGTGTGACATGGTTGAGATGCTTGGTGACGCAGGTGGTGGTGTTGGTGGTACATCCCATGTTTGCTGGGCGGCAGGTGCCAACGTTCCTCCAGAGGCGGAGGAAGAGGCCGAGGCGGCGGCAGCAGCAGAAGAGGCCGAGGCGGCAGCAGCAGAAGAGGTAGCAGGGGGAGCCTGAGTGACTTCTTTGTTTTTAAGGTGTTTACTCCACTGCAGTTCATGCTTTGCATGCAGGTGCCTGGTCATGCAGGTTGTGCTAAGGTTCAGAACGTTAATGCCTCGCTTCAGGCTCTGATGGCACAGCGTGCAAACCACTCGAGTCTTGTCGTCAGCACATTGTTTAAAGATATGCCATGCCAGGAAACTCCTTGAAGCTGCCTTTGGGGTGCTCGGTCCCAGATGGCGGCGGTCAGTAGCAGGCGGAGTCTCTTGGCGGCGGGTGTTCTGATTTTGCCCACTGCTCCCTCTTTGTCTTTTGCTATGCTGTTGGCTGTCTCACCACTGCCTCTTCCTCCGAACTGTGAAAGTCAGTGGCACGACCTTCATTCCATGTGGGGTCTAGGACCTCATAATCCCCTGCATCGTCTTCCACCCAGTCTTGATCCCTGACCTCCTGTTCAGTCTGCACACTGCAGAAAGACGCAGCAGTTGGCACCTGTGTTTCGTCATCATCAGAGACGTGCTGAGGTGGTATTCCCATGTCCTCATTATCAGGAAACATAAGTGGTTGTGCGTTAGTGCTGTCACGACTGTGACTGATCCAGACAGGTCTGGGAGTAGAAGGTCGCAGCAACTTGCTACTCGCGATAGCTTGTGAGTTTGCTCCATGGTTCAGGGTATGTCATCCGGGTTTTGCCTTGTGAACCTTTTTGTCCTGACTGGGAGTTTGTAGGCATCCTTCTCAGGTGAGTCCTGTCTGCCACTCCCAGCTACTATATTAGTTTCAGTTTCACTTGCAGTCATTGCCAGATATAGTCCTTACTTCCAGTTCTATTCTGACCTTTGAAGGAGATCGTTTGATGTTGTTGCTGTGGAGCTCTTGTCCGGCGTGGACTGTCGTGATTGGGATCGCCTTCTCTGCTCGTGACTGGATAAGTCTATCTCTGCTATAGTTTTTTTGTTGCTGTCTTCCCCTGCTGTTCTCCTAGACATGAGTGATGGTGACTAGTGCTCCCATCGGCCTTTCCCCACTCTAGGCTTTTTAAAGTGACTGAGGGTTTAGGCATCCTGCTCGCCGCACGGGTTCACACCCCGTCTCGGGTATCAGGGCAGACAGGTGCCAGCTTAGGGTTAGTCAGGGGTGGCCATACTATTCCCATCCGTAGATAAGGGTCCCCCTTCCCCTCCGTCTGGTGCGACACGACTGCTGCTGGGATAGCGGTCGTGACAGTATATCTGGCCTTTTAAAAAAAAAAAAAAAGTGACATTTCTTTTTTTTTTTTTTTTGCTTGCTGTTTTGCTTTGTATTTTTCTGTTCCACTATAGATCCGGTTACGGTTTTGGCGAAACAATTACAGGGATTATCCCTTGAAGTAGGATTAAAAGCAACAGTGCTGCAGCAACAGCAGCCATCCTTGGGTTCCACCGTTGCTACGGGAAACCAAGGTACTCCTGAGCCAAAAGTGGCTTTACCTGATAGGTTCTCAGGAGGGAGAGACCAATTTGTAACCTTCAGAGAAGCTTGCAAATTGTTCTTCAGGTTACGCCCTAGATCCTCCGGCCGGTGAGGAACAACGGGTGGGCATTGTAATTTCTCTCCTGCAAGGAGATCCGCAGGCTTGGGCTTTCTCCCTACCATCAGACTCTCTGGCCTTACAATCAGTGGAGGAGTTTTTTGAAGCCCTGGGTCTCGTATATGATGACCCGGACAGGGTCTCACTGGCTGAGTCTAAGCTACGTACTGTAGACTTCGGCAAGAGAACCGGTCTGCTGAACTATATTGTTCCGAATTCCGTAGGTGGGCTACTGATACGTTATGGAACGACTTGGCCCTTAGGAGTCAGTTCTGCCAGGGGTTGTCTGAAAAATTAAAAGACGCGCTGGCGGTATACGAGGTCCCTGGGTCTCTGGAGGCTGCTATGTCTCTGTCCATAAGAATCGACAGACGACTCAGGGAGAGACTATTAAATTTTACGGAGGCCTCTATAGGGCAGGGATCGGTTTGTTATGATCCAGTCAAACCAATGCAAATAGGGGGCGCCACTAGACGGGTGAATCCTCCTAAGTTCCGCCGTAGGTCAGAGGTTTGTTTTCGTTGTGGGGGGAGGGGTCATTTTGTAAAGGTTTGTCCCTCAGAACCCAAGAGACCACAAACAAAGGAGCCGTCGGAAAACTAGAGTCCCCAGATTGTGCGGAGGATAACAGTCTGGGCGTATTCGTTTCCTCCATACGCATGTCTCAGTTTTTGTTGTCCGCTACCGTTGAGGCGGGCAATAAAACTGAGATCTGTTCCGTCTTTTTGGACAGTGGGGCGGGGGTCACGGTTTGCTCAGGCTCTGGGTTTTACTCCGGAACCGATACGCAGAACTATTCCTGTTTTTGCCATCGACTCCTCCCCTCTTACTCAGAAAGAGTTAACTCAGATCATCCATAATATCCATCTGCAGGTAGGGGACCTCCATAAAGAGCATATCTCTTGTTATGTCCTGGACGGTCTTCCGGCTCCTATGGTATTGGGGCTTCCCTGGCTGGTGACTCACAATCCAGTGGTGGATTGGCAGGCCGGGGAGATTGTGGAGTGGAGTGAACATTGTAAGGACAACTGCTTGAGTAGTAGGTGCTCTACACTCTCTGTAACATCTTTACCTGCCTTTCTGTCAGATTTTATGGATGTGTTCTCTGAGAAGGGTTGTCAGGGGTTACCACCTCATCGTCCATATGATTGCCCGATTAATCTATTACCTGGGGTAAAACTACCTAAAACCCGGTTATACAATCTTTCCGGCCCGGAGAGGAAGGCTATGAAAGATTATATTTCGGAGAGTTTGGCTAAGGGACACATCAGACCCTCTTCTTCACCTGTGGCTGCAGGGTTCTTTTTCGTTAAAAAAAAAGATGGGGGCCTACGCCCTTGCCTGGATTTCCGGGAATTAAACTGGATAACTATCCGAGATCCCTATCCTCTTCCTCTCATTCCCGACCTCTTTAATCAGGTTGCTGGTGCTAAATGGTTCTCCAAAATGGATCTCAGAGGAGCCTATAACCTGGTTCGCATCAAAGAGGGGGATGAGTGGAAGACGGCTTTTAATACTCCGGAAGGGCATTATGAAAATCTGGTCATGCCATTTGGTCTTACTAATGCGCCTGCGGTATTCCAACATTTTGTCAACTATATTTTTAGTCACCTTATCGGGAGATTTGTTGTGATATATCTTGATGACATCCTGGTCTATTCCCCGGATCTGGATACACATAAGATCCATGTGAGACAAGTGCTGCAGATATTAAGGGCCAACAAATTGTTTGCTAAGTTAGAAAAATGTGTGTTCGCCGTAAAAGAACTGCCATTTCTGGGGTATGTGTTGTCAGATTCAGGTTTCCGCATGGATCCAGAGAAAGTCCGGGCGATTATAGACTGGGATCTGCCTGAGAACCTGAAGGCATTGCAACGCTTCCTGGGGTTTGCCAATTTTTATAGAAAATGTATAAAGAACTATTCCTTGGTGGTCAAACCACTGACGGACATGACCCGAAAGGGATCCGATTTTTCCAAATGGTCACATGCAGCCAAAACTGCCTTTGCATCTCTGAAGGAGAGATTCACCTCGGCCCCTATTCTCGTACAGCCAGATGTCTCGCTTCCTTTTATTGTAGAGGTTGATGCATCAGAGGTGGGGGTGGGAGCGGTACTATCTCAGGGCCCGTCCCCTGGTGAATGGCGTCCGTGTGCTTTCTTTTCGAAGAAATTGTCTACTGCAGAAACGAACTATGATATTGGCAACAGGGAACTTTTGGCTATTAAGTTGGCTTTTGAGGAGTGGCGTCATTTTTTGGAGGGGGCGGTTCATCCCGTCACGGTGATTACTGATCACAAAAACGTATTAAATCTGGAGTCTGCTAAACGTCTCACCCCTAGACAGGCTCGGTGGTCGTTATTTTTTACTAGGTTTAATTTTGTAATAACCTATCGCCCGGGGGCAAAAAATACTAAGGCGGATGCATTGTCTCGAAGTTTTCCTGGAGGGGGTGATGTTGAGGTACCAGAGCCTATTTTGCAAAAGGGGGTGGTGGTCTCTGCATTACACTCAGGTTTAGAGGGGAGGGTGTTGGAAGCTCAGGGGGACGCCCCGGCCTCCTGCCCCTCGGGTAAACTGTTTGTGCCAGAAAATTTACGCCTGGAGATACTAAAAGAACACCATAACTCCACACTGGCAGGACACCCAGGTAGTAGGGCAACCTCTGAATTAGTGTCTCGTCGGTTCTGGTGGCCTAAGTGGCGCCAGAAGGTGTTGAATTTTGTGTCTGCATGTGCTACCTGTGCTCGTTCGAAGGTAGATCATACTCGTCCGGCAGGGCGTCTTTTACCTCTAGCCATCCCCAACAGGCCTTGGACGCACCTATCAATGGATTTCATTACGGATCTACCAGTATCAGCGGGGAAAACTGTTATTCTTGTAGTTGCTGACAGATTCAGTAAAATGGTGCACTTTATTGCTCTTGCCGCATTGCCTAATGCTAACACACTGGCTCAGGTTTTTGACCACATCGTGAAGCTTCACGGGGTCCCTTCCGATATTGTTTCGGATCGTGGTACCCAATTCGTTTCTAAATTTTGGAAAGCTTTTTGTTCTCGTTTAGGGGTTCATCTGTCGTTTTCTTCATCTTTCCATCCACAGTCCAACGGTCAGACTGAACGTACCAATCAAAACCTAGAGACATATTTGAGATGCTTTGTTTCCGAAAATCAGGAGGAATGGTCATCTTATTTACCGTTAGCCAAGTTTGCCATTAATAATCGTCGTCAAGAATCCACCGATAAGTCACCATTTTTTGGTGCGTATGGTTTCCATCCTCAGTTCTGTACGTTTAGTGAGGGGGGCCGTCTGGGATTCCCGAGGAGGAACGATTTGCGTCTTCACTTTCTTCAGTGTGGCAGAGTGTGCAAGAAAGTTTGAAGAGAATGGGTGGTAGATACAAACGTGTGGCTGATAGGAGGCGCTCTGAAGGTCCGGACCTTGGGGTGAATGACTTGGTGTGGTTGTCTACCAGAAATATCAAGTTGAAGGTTCCCTCATGGAAATTAGGTCCGAGATTTATTGGTCCTTATAGGGTAATTAAGATCATTAACCCGGTGGCTTTTCGTCTGGAGCTACCTCAGACTCTAAGGATCCATAATGTCTTCCACAGATCTCTGCTTAAGAGATATGTAGAACCTCCTGAACCATTGCCACTACCGCCTCCACCGGTGGTTGTTGATGGCAGTCTTGAGTTTCAGGTGGAAAAGATTGTTGACTCACGATATGTTCGCCGCTCTCTTCAGTACCTGGTGCACTGGAGAGGTTATGGTTCCGAAGAGAGAATGTGGGTTCCAACTTCAGAGATAAAAGCGGACAGACTCATTCAGGCTTTTCATAGCTCCCATCCGGAGAGGCCTGGTCTTGAGGGTCCAGGGGCCCCTCGTAGAAAGGGGGGTACTGTCACGACTGTGACTGATCCAGACAGGTCTGGGAGGAGAAGGTCGCAGCGACTTGCTACTCACGATAGCTTGTGAGTTTGCTCCATGGTTCAGGGTATGTCATCCGGGTTTTGCCTTGTGAACCTTTTTGTCCTGACTGGGAGTTTGTAGGCATCCTTCTCAGGTGAGTCCTGTCTGCCACTCCCAGCTACTACATTAGTTTCAGTTTCACTTGCAGTCATTGCCAGATATAGTCCTTACTTCCAGTTCTATTCTGACCTTTGAAGGAGATCGTTTGATGGTGTTGCTGTGGAGCTCTTGTCCGGCGTGGACTGTCGTGATTGGGATCGCCTTCTCTGCTTGTGACTGGATAAGTCTATCTCTGCTATAGTTTTTTTGTTGCTGTCTTCCCATGCTGTTCTCCTAGACATGAGTGATGGTGACTAGTGCTCCCATCGGCCTTTCCCCACTCTAGGCTTGTTAGGGTGACTGAGGGTTTAGGCATCCTGCCCGCCGCACGGGTTCACTTCCCGTCTAGGGTATCAGGGCAGCCAGGTGCCAGCTTAGGGTTAGTCAGGGGTGGCCATACTATTCCCATCCGTAGATAAGGGTCCCCCTTCCCCTCCGTCTGGTGCGACACGACTGCTACTGGGATAGCGGTCGTGACAAGTGCATTCTATCTCTTCCACCCCTGGGGAAGGGCTAGGTGGATGCCCTTGGGAAACCCTGGCAGCAGAGTCTTCAAACACCATAAGAGACTGCTGCATAACTTGAGGCTCAGACAGTTTCCCTGATATGCATGGGGGTGATGTGACAGACTGATGGGCTTGGTTTTCATGCGCCATATGTGCGCTTTCTGCAGAAGACTGGGTGGGAGATAATGTGAACGTGCTGGATGCACTGTCGGCCACCCAATTGACTAATGCCTGTACCTGCTCAGGCGTTACCATCCTTAGAACGGCGTTGGGCCCCACCAAATATCCCTGTAAATTCTGGCGGCTACTGGGACCTGAGGTAGTTGGTACACTAGGACGTGTGGCTGTGGCAGAACGGTCACGTCCTCTCCCAGCACCAGAGGGTCCACTAACACCACCACGACCATGTCCACGTCCGCGTCGCTTACTAGTTGTTTTCCTCATTGTTACCGTTCACCACAATAAGAAAAATATTATTCGGGCCAATGTATTGAATTAAAATTCAGGCCTTTTTTTACAGACACCTAACACTGTCTGTCTGGCTATCTATTTAGGTACCGTATTACACTAATACAGGTTGAATATAAATGTGAGGCGCTGTGTGACAGATATACCTTTAATCACAGAATTAGACTTGTATCTGCACTGTAGCGTGTGTGTTAAGTTTTTCAGAATGACACTATCAGCACCTTGAATCTAAGATATCCTTTTTGGGATAGATTTAAAGTAGGCCTGATATAGCAGAAACTACTAATTTTGAGAATGGCAAATTTGGGAATAGTTTTTCAACCCAGAACAAAAACTGTGCTTTTACGGTCACTACAAATAATTTGACCAGCTAAAACAGTACAGATTTGGTTGAATAGAAATGTGAGGCCTATTTTTTACGCGCTGTGTGACAGATATACCTTTAATCACAGAATTAGACTTGTATCTGCACTGTAGCGTGTGTGTTAAGTTTTTCAGAATGACACTATCAGCACCTTGAATCTAAGATATCCTTTTTGGGATAGATTTAAAGTAGGCCTGATATAGCAGAAACTACTAATTTTGAGAATGGCAAATTTGGGAATAGTTTTTCAACCCAGAACAAAAACTGTGCTTTTACGGTCACTACAAATAATTTGACTAGCTAAAACAGTACAGATTTGGTTGAATAGAAATGTGAGGCCTATTTTTTACGCGCTGTGTGACAGATATACCTTTAATCACAGAATCAGACTTGTATCTGCACTGTAGCGTGTGTGTTAAGTTTTTCAGAATGACACTATTAGCACCTTGAATCTAAGATATCCTTTTTGGGATAGATTTAAAGTAGGCCTGATATAGCAGAAACTACTAATTTTGAGAATGGCAAATTTGGGAATAGTTTTTCAACCCAGAACAAAAACTGTGCTTTTACGGTCACTACAAATAATTTGACCAGCTAAAACAGTACAGATTTGGTTGAATAGAAATGTGAGGCCTATTTTTTACGCGCTGTGTGACAGATATACCTTTAATCACAGAATCAGACTTGTATCTGCACTGTAGCGTGTGTGTTAAGTTTTTCAGAATGACACTATCAGCACCTTGAATCTAAGATATCCTTTTTGGGATAGATTTAAAGTAGGCCTGATATAGCAGAAACTACTAATTTTGAGAATGGCAAATTTGGGAATAGTTTTTCAACCCAGAACAAAAACTGTGCTTTTACGGTCACTACAAATAATTTGACCAGCTAAAACAGTACAGATTTGGTTGAATAGAAATGTGAGGCCTATTTTTTACGCGCTGTGTGACAGATATACCTTTAATCACAGAATTAGACTTGTATCTGCACTGTAGCGTGTGTGTTAAGTTTTTCAGAATGACACTATCAGCACCTTCACTCTAAGATATCCTTTTTGGGATAGATTTAAAGTAGGCCTGATATAGCAGAAACTACTAATTTTGAGAATGGCAAATTTGGGAATAGTTTTTCAACCCAGAACAAAAACTGTGCTTTTACGGTCACTAAATATAACTTGACCAGCTAAAACTGTACTGATTTGGAGGAATAGAAATGTCAGGCCTATTTTTTACGCGCTGGGTGACAGGCTCAACTTGCCCCTGATGTAGTATATGGCCAAAAAATAACCACACTATTGATGGTTAAATGCACTTGGGTGACACAGGCTCAGCCTGCACCTAATGTAGTATATGGCCAAAAAATAACCACACTATTGATGGTTAAATGCACTTGATGAAAGCTTGACCCTGATGTAGGATATAGCAAAAAATAACCACACTATTGATGGTTAAATGCACTTGGGTGACACGGGCTCAGCCTGCACCTGATGTAGTATATGGCCAAAAAATAACCACACTATTGATGGTTAAATGCACTTGATGAAAGCTTGACCCTGATGTAGGATATAGCAAAAAATAACCACACTATTGATGGTTAAATGGACTTGGGTGACACAGGCTCAGCCTGCACCTGATGTAGTATATGGCCAAAAAATAACCACACTATTGATGGTTAAATGCACTTGGGTGACACAGGCTCAGCCTGCACCTGATGTAAGATATAGCAAAAAATATCCACACTATTGATGGTTAAATGCACTTGGTGGTAGCTTGTGCTGGCGCACCACAAGCCACAAAATGGCCGCAGATCACCCCAGAAAAAAGTGATATAAAAACGCTCTGGGCAGCCTAAAAAAAGTGAGCAATTCAATATCAGCACTTCAATGATCCACAGCTGGAGATCGATCACTGAATTAAGTCTTTTGGAGGAGTTAATCTGCCTAATCTCGCCATAACGTCGCAGCAGCAACCTCTCCCTACGCTTGTATCAGCAGAGTGACGTGCAGCGCTACGTGACCCAAGCTTATATAGAGGCTGGGTCACATGCTGCACTGGCCAATCACAGCCATGCCAATAGTAGGCAAGGCTGTGATGGCCTCTTGGGGCAAGTAGTATGACGCTTGTTGATTGACTGCTTTGCAGCCTTTCAAAAAGCGCCAAGAAAGCGCCGAACACCAAACCCGAACCCGGACTTTTATGAAAATGTTCGGGTTCGGGTCCGTGTCATGGACACCCCAAAATTCGGTACGAACCCGAACTATACAGTTCGGGTTCGCTCATCCCTACTAATGACTCAACCCTCTTTTTTGATACGCCGGATAGAGCCGCGGACTGGCTTGAACAAAATAATATTTGAATTTAATTGTCTAGGGCTTTTGAGGAGAATAAGAGCCTGCAGATGATCTTTCTCTACTTTGGTTATATAGCGGGGAGGTGTCGAGCGGGTGGGGTGGGGGGGAGGGATGGTCATAGGTAAGAGATCTGCTGCATTGCGGTGGATTACTAGTTGGTCTAGGGGAGTGGGTGGGTTATGGGGTGGGATGGGCTGCGAGGCATCTAGTGGGGGGGTGGGGTGAGTGAGAGAAAGATAATTTTAATTTTTTTTTGTGTTAACCTCTATGTGTAATGGCTATCAGAATTATCACTTGGAATGTTAGGGGTCTGGGAGATAAAAGAAAGAGACAAGCGGTTTTTGATTGGATGCGTAAACACCTCCCAGCAATTGTATCCCTCACTGAAACACATCTTACCCTGGATACCTCCAGGTTGGCCACCAGGGGATGGGCTGCGCACACGTACCATTCTACTTTTTCCAGCCACTCCAGGGGAGTGACGGTCTTTGTTCACAAAGCGATTGACTTTTTGTGCGAGGCGTCATCTGTTGACCAACAGGGGAGATATGTATTCCTATATTGCAGGTTGGCGGGGAAGATGTGCATTCTGGCATTTGTCTATATTCCACCTCCTTTTTCCTTCGCGGTACTTAAGTCCCTGTTGAAATTTATGGACAGATGGTCGGAATGCCCTACATTGATCATTGGGGATTTCAACTGTGTAATGAATCCCGCAACAGATAGGGTGTCTATGGGTATCGAAGGAGAGGCCTCCGTCCAGGGGTCCCCCCTCGCATGGTTTTGTTCTGAGGCTGGGTTTGAAGATATTTGGGGAAGTCTGGGTCGGGGGAGAAGGGTTTTCTCATGCATTAGTAAACGAGGGAAATCCATGTCCAGAATAGATTATGCTCTGACTAATAGGAAATATCTACGGTATGTAAAACGACTGAGGTATGAAACTAGGTCATTTTCGGACCATTTACCACTCCTCCTTGAGTTTTGTTTGACCCAGGACAAACAAATAGTGAGGCTTCCTTTTAGATTGAATCCCTATTGGTTGTCAATATTGAAGAATCATGACACAATACAAGGGGAAATCGATCAATTTTGGGAGGCCAATTATGGGTCAACCAGGATTCAGGTAGTATGGGATACTCTTAAGGCATATATGAGGGAAATAATGGTTTGTAGCATTGCAAACCTAAGAAAGGAATATGGGGAAAGTGAGGAAAATTAAAAAAAAACAAGCCTCTTCAGCAACACAAATCTTCTACATGAATAGCTCAGAAGAAAACAGGGAAATAATGCAGAAGACCACACAAGCATATTCTAACTTCTTGCTGGAAAAGGCGCAACATACTCTATTTTTTAAGGGCCAAAAATATTTCACCGAGTCAGGGCGACCAGGGAAACTCTTCTCTAGAGTGATTATTAGTCAGGACCCTAAAAAGAATATAGATAATATTCGGTTGCCTAACGGAAGGACCGTGACGGATCAAGCTTCCATTGAGGAGGCTTTCCGGGACTACTTTTCGGACATTTATAGAGTCGATGGTAGGATCACGGAGGAAAGGATGGATTCCAATTTGGATAGTATTGTTTTCCCCACTATCACTGTGGCCCAAAAGAAGGCACTTGAGGCTGATCTTTCGATGCAGGAGCTTGAAGGGGCAATTAAAGCATGCTCGGCCAATTCCACCCCCGGCTCAGACGGACTTCCATATGAATTTTATAGTAAATATAAGGAGGTTATTTTACCTAAACTTTTGGCGGTTTTGGCTGTATCGGTGGTAGAAGGAAACCTTCCTGGCTCAATGATGGAAGGGCTAATAATTCTAGTTCCGAAAAAAGGGAAGGACCCTACAGATATGGGATTGTATAGACCAATCTCACTACTGAACACCGATGTAAAACTCCTTGCAAGAATCTTGGCGTCAAGAATTTCTGGGGTCATCTCTTCCATTGTCCATCCAGATCAGAATGGTTTAATTCCAAAGAAGGGTACGCACCATCACCTTCATCGTCTTTTTGCAAACTTATAGGTTCCCGGAAGATCTGATCGCTCCATCCTGTCCTTAGATGCCTCTAAGGCTTTCGACAGGGTGGAGTGGCGATTCCTCTGGAAGGTGCTGCTCAGGATGGGCTTTGGGGAGAGATTCATAAATATTATTAAAGTTTTGTATAGACATCCAATAGCTAAACTGAGTCTTAATGGGAGCCTTACTGCTAGTTTTGACTTAGAGCGAGGTACTCGGCAGGGCTGTCCCTTATCTCCTCTCTTATTCGATATATATATCGAGCCTTTGGCGTTAGCCATTAGGCAAGATCCTCAAATTAAAGGGTTTGGAACATTAAGAGAGGAAGATCGTATTTCTCTATATGCAGACGATGTCCTTTTTTTTATAGAGGATACAGAAATAAATGCCCCAAGGATTATTCAATCGGTTAAATTATTTGGTGAGGTATCAGGTTTAGATATAAATTGGTCAAAGACAACTCTGATGCCATTAGACCATTTGCCGCAAAAAGAGCCCCTTTTAAATCAACTACAGTAGAAGTCGTCGATACCTTCCAATATCTGGGCATGATAATATCTCCTAAGGTTGAAAATCTTTTGGAACTTAACCTTACCCCATTGATAACGAAAATCAGGGCAAAGGTAGGGATCTGGTTGCGACTTCCTTTATCTAGAGCTGATCGAGTCTCGCTGGTGAAGATGATAATTCTCCCTCAATTTCTTTATGTTCTTAGAAATATACCAATTTGGATAGACGATAAATACTTTAAACTTTTGGAAAGAATAACTAATGAGTTAGTCTGGGGAAGGAAAAGAGTGAGACTCAAAATAGAATATTTATATAAGCCTCTGGAGTGTGGGGGCTTAAATCTTACATACTTCAAAAGCTACTTTGTGGCAGCTCAATTATGGACATGTAATGAGTGGGTAAACAGTGTATTCTTGACTGACCTAATAAGTGCCTCTACGCTTAACAACATTTTTACGTTCCTAGAGTCTGGGTTAATGGTTGATGGGGACAGGGGTTGTAAAGAAACCACAAAAGCACTTTTTAAAATGTGGTCTATCACTAGAGGATGGCTGGGGAAGGGATCACTTAATTTCACGCCTCTTTGGCATAATAAGCATTTACAGTCTTTAAATAGTATAGCAACCGATCAATTTTGGCAAAAGAAGGGGATTTTATACCTGGCACAGGTTGTTAAGAATAAAAAAATCAAGACATTTGCGGAATTATCACATAGTGTCCAGAACCTTTCATGGTTTAGGTATTTTCAGCTTCGTTCAGCACTCTTAAGCTTGGAAGATAAAGCACGATTGGAAATAGATACTTCGTCACCATTAAATCAATGGTTAGGGAAGACACCACTAAAAATAAAGATTTCAAATATATATAAACTACTAATCAAGGCACGTTTTTCTGACACACAATCACCAGGTCAAAGGGCCTGGGAGGTGAATTGTCCAAATATAAAGTTGGTGGGATGGGGAAGTATCTTTACTAACCCGGATGTACTTTCTCATAACTTCAATCATGTTCTAACACAGTTTAATATCTATCACAGACTTTATGTTACCCCCGTTTGGTTGAGCAGATGTGGATTAAGAGATACCTCTAAGTGCCCTCGCTGTGATAATATAGGAGCGGATTATCTGGATATGTTGTGGCTTTGTCCAGGCCTTGCAACATATTGGAAGGGCTTTAAAAATCTTCTCACTCATAAGTTAAAAATATGTATATCTCTTGATCCACAACTGTTTCTAATCAACGATTTGTCTTCAGTAATTATCCATAAATACCAAAAGATTCTATTAGGTAGAGTACTATTGCTGGCTAGACTATTGATCAGTCGAAATTGGTTTGCACGCCATCCCCCGAAATTAAACAACTGGATAAATCTGGTTATTAAGATCAAAAACTATGAACGGATCCTGTATAAGCATAGAGGCAAATTGGAAAAATGGAACAAGATATGGGAGGCTTGGAGGCTCTGATAGGCCACTCTGGTAGGCAGTGGTAGCGAGTGCAGTATAGAGGCAACACAGACCGGTCTTGGTGTAAAACACAATGCTTTGTTTATTCACACGGTGCATATTTGTGAAAGATGGTGCAGTTCATAGGGAGGGTGGTCACACACAGCAAAATAATAGTTCAAACACAGAAAGTCCCTGCTGCAGGCTACTTGAGGCCTGTTTCAGTCACATAAAGCAAAGTCTATTTAACGCCAGGAGTAATGTCACCTTTTTCTCCTTGGTGGAGTCCATGGGTCCTGCTTCTAGCCACAGGACACGGATCCCTCCTGGCTTCAGCTGCGGGTCCCTGAACACTCCTTTACAGGCCTCAGCACGCAGCCCAGCTCACCTCCACTTCTTACTCTCACAGCCAGAGAACACAGAAGCTCCACATTGCGCACCACACCCTTGTTGCTGGTCGGGATTTAACTCTTCCCTGCAAAAACCTGGCCTGGACCGTGGGGAGACAGGCACTCACCCGCATATCTGCCTGCTCCTAAAAGAGCCGGCCCGGATCCGCTGTGTTAACAGCATAACCGCTGCAAAATGCACTTTTCCGGCTCTTACTCCACCGGGGCCAGGACCCCCGGTGGCACGTACCTCCCGTCTACCACCACCCCAGGTACTCTCCTACAGGGGTAAAAGGGAGTAAGTTTAAATTATATCAAATGTTAATGTTTACTTTTTTCTCCTTCTGTTACTTCCTTGTATACTAATAAAGGTGTCTAATAAAAAAAAAGAAAAAAAAAAAAGAAGAGGCAACCTTGTCGGGGTGAGTGGGCCTATGCTTTTTGATCAAATTGTATACTAATGCCTCATGTATAGCATGCAGCATAGGGGTAGGTATACGATAAATTGCGCTAAGAAGCAATGTTAATTATGCTGAGAAGCAGTTAGATAAAAGCATAGTATTGAGGATGTGCGATCCAGTTCTTTTTCTTATATTTTACATTACTGATATCGAAGTTACACAGGGGAATACTCCTGTCCACTTGGATCATCAAGAGATCGTTATGGCCTTTCTCTGTTCATATAGTCGGTCTAACATATGGAGGGTGGAATTTCAACGGGTTGAAACGGTGCATATCAGCCTATGTTGGGGGATGCCATTCTGCCGCTGCAGCTCAAGAAGGGTGTGCTTTGTGGTGTATGAGTGGCTGAAGTGCATGCAAAGTTTCCTGGCCATTTTTAGGATGTCTGCAGATGGGTGTAAGACTTCAGGTACTTTTTGACAACCAGATTTAACACATGTACCAAGCGGGGCGCATGGCTCAGCCCTCCTTGACGCAGTGCCGACACCATGTTCTTCCCATTGTCGGCCACCATGGCTCTGATTTTGAGTTGTCACGGAGAAAGCCAGGATTCGATTTCTTGATAAAGGACACGGAGCAGTTCCTCCCCAGGAAACTCAGTTCGCCCAGGAAAACGAGGTGCAGAACAGTGTGACACCACCATGCTCTGCACATGTGGTATGCTGGAGGGGCACTGTGAATTGTCCCTGCAGTGGAGGCTGAGGACACGGTGGAGGATGAGGAGGAAGAGGCGGACATTGTCGCAGGACCAACGGCGTGAGAATGTGGAGGCGTAAGCGGCATCACTTGGCCAAGTTGCTAGTGTGGCTGTGCAGGAACTGCATTTACCCAGTGGGCCATAAAGGACATGTATTGTCCCTGACCATAGTTACAGCTCCGCATGTCGGCACTTTGGCAGACACCGACAGGCTCAAGGACTGGCCCACCTTCTGTTCTACATGTGTGTGCAGGGCTGGTACTGCCTTTTTGGCAAAGAAATGGCGGCTTGGGACTCTCCACCTCGGCTCGGCACAAGCCATCGGTTCTCTGAAAGGAAAGAGTCCACCACTTGGAAAGGGAGGAACTGCAGCACCAGCAACTTGGCCAGGAGCACATTCAGCTTCTACGCCGTTGGGTGAGTGCATACTGTTGTCCCTTGGCAATTGCTTCGGTGATCGATTGCTGACAGAATGACTGATGAGGAGTAGGAGGAGGAGCAGCTGGAGCACCAGGACCAGTAGATGATGGGAAGGACAGGCAGCTCCCTTCAGCTGAGGTGGTGGAGCCTTGACTGCCTGAAATCGAGAGTGGCGTGGCACTGGGTGATGAAGCGGTTGCTGCGGCAGGCTGGACCACCAGATCAAAGCCACGATTCTCCCAGGCCACTTTATGGTGACGCTGCACATGTTAGCGCAGGGCCGTGGTGCCAACATTAGCACCCTGTCCACGCTTCACCATCTGCCCACAGATTCTACAAACGGCCATGTTCACCTCCTCCGGCGGCTTAACAAAAAACTGCCACACCGCCGAGTAGGTGATTTTACCCCCAACACTACACACTGACTGACTGCTACCGCTGCTGCCTCTGTGAGCCCGTGCACCACTACGGGTGGTCTACCCTGGGCATTCTTGGCTCCCGATCTCCCACTGCTGCCACCCTGCTGACTACCGGCCATGCTAGCAACTTGCTGGCTCCGCCACTGCCTCACGGGCAAGCTGCCACCCTCTTCTCCCGATGATGATGATGAAGCCCCTTCGTCACCCAGCTGTCACGGATGGTGTACAGGAAACAAGATAATACAATACAAACAATGACTCACTGGACCCACAACTAAGGAACAAAAGGGAGACCCCTGCAATCGACCTGCCGCTCTCCCTTATTGCTCAGCCTATGCGACCACCCCAAAGGTGGATGGGCGCATATCCACGTACCTCGGCTATCTTAGACCTGAAGGCCCTACAATAGTGAGGGGACACGACCACCGGCTCCCTACACAGACACGGAGGGAGTCAGGGTCACCTGGATCCAGAAAACAGAAAATCATAAATACATAAACAGAACTTATCTTGCAGACGACTGTGGACAGGGAACTGGGAGCTGGGAGCTGGAAACTGGGAACTGGGAACTGGGACAGCATGCACACACACTCCAGGAAGTTGTATCAGCCGCACACTACTGCCTTATGGGTAGGAATTTAAAGGGAAGTAATCAGTCCGACTGCATGACAGCTGAGATAGACTAACGAGGTGAGGAACAGAAACCAAAACAAAGAAACTCAAGGAGGAGGATCTGGACAGCTCCTGTCAGAGCTTCTCAGCTGTCTGGTTGTGACACCAGCTCCCAATTGCGATCAGCTACATCATCATTATCAAGTACTGTCTGCACGTCACTGATGTCCTCCTCAACCGTCTCTGGGTCAGGAGCTTGACCGCTTCCAACACCAGCTCCCACACCACTCTCTTCATTACTACTTGCATGCCACTTCTTGGCTTGTCAGTAGCTGATAACTGTCTTCTAGTAGCTCCTCGTACTCGCTGTATAGTGAAGCTGACCCCACAGCATACAATACTTCTCTGGCTCTGGGAACAGAAAAGGACAGAGGCAGGTTGAGGACAGGTGAGGGCACAGGGCCTGCTCCAGGGCCATACCAACTAAGGGTTCTGTCTGATGAACCCACCGACTCTTGGCTGGGGGTGTTTGATGTCACTTGTGATGAAGTCGAAGATCGAGTCAACCGTTCAAGAACCGCTGGGTTGCTGCTCAAGACACAACCTCTGACACTGGGAGCTCAGGCCTCTCGAAGTGACCCCTTCTGCCACAGCCTGCGCCAGAAACATTTAGGCCTCTGCGACTCCCCTGTACAGGGCCTGGCACTTCTCTGTCTGACATTCTGTTAGATCAAATAAATAAATTAAAAGTAAATTCAAACACGCCAAAAAAAGTCTGTAACTTTCTCTCTTCACCATACAACGGCTATAAGCCCTTTTTTTCCCCCACTGATACACGCCAAAAAGGGATGTCATTTTCTCACTTCACCACACAACTGCAAATACTTTTTTTGTGCCACTAATACACGCAAAAAAGGGCTTTAGAACATATAACTGCACCGCTGAACGGCAAATATATTTTTCTTTTGCCACTAATACATGACAAAAAGGGCTTTAGAACATATAACTGCACCGCTGAACGGCAAATATATTTATCTTTTTTCCACTTATACACTCTACAAAATGCTTTAGAACATAACTACACTGCTGAACAGCAAATATATTTTTATTTTGCCACTAATACACAACAAAAAGGGCTTCAGAACATATAACTGCACCGCTGAATGGCAAATATATTTTTTTTTTGCCACTAATACACAACAAAAGGGCTGTAATTTTAGCACTTCATTAAACAATGGCTAATAAGCCCTTTTTTCCCCTCTAATACAAGCCAAACAATGCTTTAGAACATGTAACTGCACCGCACAAGGGCAAATAAGGCTGCATTCACACGTCCGTGGTGTGTTGCGGACCCGCAAATTACGGGTCCGCAACACACCAGCCCGGCAACCCCATTGAAATGCCTATTCTTGTCCGCAAGCTGCGGAAAAGAATAGGACATGCTCTATCTTTTTGCGGAGCTGCGGACCCAAAATCGGGGCCGCGCTCCGCAATTGCGGCTGCAGACAGCACACTGTGTGCTGTCCGCATCCATTCCGTCCCCATAGAAAATGAATGGGTCCGCACCCATTCCGCAAAATTGCGGAAAGGATGCAGACCCATTTTGCGGACGTGTGAATGGAGGATTGGAAGTAGAAATATTTCCTTGCAATAAACCCAGTTAATGGCTGTATCAAGCAGCACTTGCACCCCAATAACAAGATCGGTTTGCTCGAATTACAGAGTTGTATAATGACAATTTGGGTCCCCAGTCAGTGCAGTAAGGTGCAATAGGATTGTTCCTATTAACCAGGCTGTAACCTCACCTACTGAACCCTGTTCTATATAAATGCTGTGGAATGATTTCTCCCTATCTTTTCCCTACACCTTGAATAATCTTTCCCTAAACTTGAGAATCATTTTTTTAGCACAATTAAGTTTTTTCTAGCACTGTCCCTAGTGCCTGCTGACATCTTTCCCTGCACTAAGTACACTTGAATATGGCAGAATCCAAGATGGCTGAGGCTTTTTATAGGGCTGTGATATCACAGGCTGGTTGGCTGCTGATTGGCTGCATGCATGGCATTATGGGTGATCCTGTCTTCCCAGAGTTCCTTGCTCCATGTCCTCACAAGTGTAGCAGCCATTTTAGGAAAAATGTGATTCGTCAACACGAAGTGTAAGGAAATTCGGATTCGGCGCAAATCGAATAAAACCTGAAATTTGGATCGAATTCTACATCGTCAACTTTGATTCACTCATCTCTAATTATGTTACACAGGGTGTGCCATAAAAAAACAGAACCCTGCTTCTCTTTTCTTGCTTGTACAGGATAGGTTTCTGCTAGTGGCTTTGCAACATTTACGCTCATCTTATCATGTTCAGGAACACCTTCTACAAGACCATATGTTCCATATTTTGGATGTGAATTTCATTTTGCTGTTTTAGTTTCATTTCTTAGGCTATATTCATACCGTGGATTTTGACAATGTCAAATTGAATTGCGTATTCAATGGGAGAAATGTGGCTTCTGCTGTGGTTTTTCGTTTTCTATACTCTGGACTCGCTTGCAGTTGAGCCCAAGTGAATGAAGCTAAACCAAGAGCAGATTCCTGCCACAATTAGCTGTGGTGTCCCCACAGAAACTGCACCAGCAATGGACATGTCTATTCTATTCTTGGTGTTGTCTAGAAATCCACAGGTTAGTTATTCGCATAAACGGCGGCATGGACTCCCTTTAAAGCTGGTTCCTACACTGCCCTGAATATTGTAGGCTTAGGTAAGTCCAAAGAGAGGCAGTATACCAGTGTTAGGGACCCATCTGCGGAACCCACCTTGACGCCTGGTAGATGGGCCCGACACACACGTTTGATCAAATATGTGCACTAAGAGCTTCTATTGACTCATTTATAGTAGGTATTATACTACTTTTATTTAGAATGACCCCCATTTCTTAGCTCTATTGTTTGTATATATAATGGTGTGCAGCCATTTTCTTTTTTATACTCTAAAATCAGTGGCAAAAATCTGCCATGTGAACATAGACCAACATTGCTCTGGAAAGAAGGGTCCTGTTTTTTGTGACCGACCCTTTGCGTGACAGATCCAATAATTTGTTTATGAATTGTAGCATTTGGACAGTACATAACACATGTAATTGTACAAACCAGATTCCAAAAAAGTTGGGACACTATACAAATCGTGAATAAAAATTGAATGCAATGATGTGGAGGTGCCAACTTCTAATATTTTATTCAGAATAGAACATAAATCACGGAACAAAAGTTTAAACTGAGAAAATGTACCATTTTAAGGGAAAAATATGTTGAATCAGAATTTCATGGTGTCAGCAAATCCCAAAAAAGTTGGGACAAGGCCATTTTCACCACTGTGTGGCATCTCCCCTTCTTCTTACAACACTCAACAGACGTCTGGGGACCGAGGAGACCAGTTTCTCAAGTTTAGAAATAGGAATGCTCTCCCATTCTTGTCTAATACAGGCCTCTAACTGTTCAATCGTCTTGGGCCTTCTTTATTGCACCTTCCTCTTTATGATGTGCCAAATGTTCTCTATAGGTGAAAGATCTGGACTGCAGACTGGCCATTTCAGTACCCGGATCCTTCTCCTACGCAGCCATGATGTTGTGATTGATGCAGAATGTGGTCTGGCATTATCTTGTTGAAAAATGCAGGGTCTTCCCTGAAAGAGATGACGTCTGGATGGGAGCATATGTTGTTCTAGAACCTGAATATATTTTTCTGCATTGATGGTGCCTTTCCAGACATGCAAGCTGCCCATGCCACACGCACTCATGCAACCCCATACCATCAGAGATGCAGGCTTCTGACCTGAGCGTTGATAACAACTTGGGTTGTCCTTGTCCTCTTTGGTCCGGATGAGATGGCGTCCCAGATTTCCAAAAAGAACTTCGAATCGTGACTCGTCTGACCACAGAAAAGTCTTCCATTTTGCCACACTCCATTTTAAATGATCCCTGCCCCAGTGAAAACGCCTGAGCTTGTGGCTTCTTCTTTGCACTGTAGAGTTTCAGCTGGCAACGGCGGATGGCACGGTGGATTGTGTTCACTGACAATGGTTTCTGGAAGTATTCCTGAGCCCATTCTGTGATTTCCTTTACAGTAGCATTCCTGTTTGTGGTGCAGTGTCGTTTAAGGGCCCGGAGATCACGGGCATCTAGTATGGTTTTATGGCCTTGACCCTTACGCACAGAGATTGTTCCAGATTCTCTGAATCTTCGGATGATGTTATGCACAGTTGATGATGATAGATGCAAAGTCTTTGCAATTTTTTGCTGGGTAACACCTTTCTGATATTGCTCCACTATCTTTCTGCGCAACATTGTGGGAATTGGTGATCCTCTAGCCATCTTGGCTTCTGAGAGACACTGCCACTCTGAGAAGCTCTTTTTATACCCAATCATGTTGCCAATTGACCTAATTAGTGTCAATTGGTCTTCCAGCTCTTCGTTATGCTCAAATTTACACTGTGAAAATTGGAATCAACGTATTTTTCCTTTAAAATGATACATTTACTCGGATTAAACGTTTGATCTGTCATCTACGTTCTATTACAAATAAAATATTGACATTTGCCATCTCCACATCATTGCATTCAGTTTTTATTCACAATTTGTTTAGTGTCCGGTTTGTAATTTACAATAAATATTCATGCATATAATAATTTTTTTGCTGGAGATATTGAGTACCGGTATCTAACAGATAAGTATTAGTTATTTTGTTATTTTAAGAAATCGCTACCTTTGTGCAAATTTTTTATAATCTCAAAGAACCACTTTTTAAGGACCATGGGGGGAATATATCATTTGTAGTGTTTTTGGTGTCAGTTTTAAGTCTATCTTTGGTTTGTGTTGCTGCACTGAATTTATGCAGTGGCTCTAGGTTTTATTAAATTTGGCTCAAGTGCAATGGGGTTAAGCCATGGTCAGTGTTAAGTACACCAGGGGGTGGCCTGGCAAGGAGATACAGCTTTTTAGCAACTTTTTAAAAAGTTGCACATCATAAATGAGACATAACACTCACAAAGCTCACCAAATGTTGCAAAAGTTGGCCAAAACTCATATGTTTGTGACATTTTTACACCATCAAACTGGCATATCAAATTTGGTAAATGTCCTTCTATGTTTTTGAAGATGAGAATTTGCTGTTTCTATTTTTTTTAGTCTGATGCTTTATTTCCAGACAGCCCCATAGATACAGTATTTGAACATTATATTCTGTACATGCCTGTTCCTATTTCCAAGTCTCCTCCTCTTTCCATGTGTCAACACATTAATAATAATCAACACATTTACATCATTGCCTCATTGGGATTGCACAGTTGATTATGGGAAAACGCCCACCATCATAAAATCAAATGTGAAATGTCATAAAGTCTGAATGAGTTAATGCTCTGGTACTAACAGTTTTACAATGGTAGCGCCACATAATAACTGATCTTTAGACTCTTGTATGTGATCATTATAATCCTATGCAATAAATTCCCTTATTTTATGTCACATAATCTAGGACAAAACATTATATATGGTATTGAACATGACCTTTGGGAAACAAAAAATGAACACTAAAGATTATTAGTTTCCATGTTTGCAAATAAGCTTTTAAGGTGAAAATGTTCAATATAAAATATGTGCACACACAATGCATTTTCTACATTGCATTATCATAACACACATTTCAATAAATTTAAAAAGCAGCATATTGATATGTTATTTCAACAGCGTAACATGCACCATATTCCCCAAATATAGATACACTATATGGCCAAAACGTATGGGAGAGGAAAAGTAGAGAGACCAGAATGTCATTTGAAGCACTTTCGATTAGGGTTGAATTGATACACGTTTTAATCAAATTAAACAGTCAATTTGGTCAAATTGGTTTCAAAGCAAATTTACAGAAATTTGTTCATCTCTAGTCATACCAAAAAGCTTGGTGACTTTAAATGTAGCATGGTCTTAGGATGCCACCTCTGCACCAAGTCAGTTTGTGACATTTATTATCTGCAAGATTTGTCCCGGTCAACTGTAAGTATTATTACTGTAAATTAAAGGAACAAATTCACCAATGCTTTTAGGGAAGTTTTATGATGCACGCTATATTGGTACTATAATTTGCAACTAACTTTCTACACTTCTTGCCACTTTTCAAAAGAAGGCATAGCCTCCCATGTCCTAACAGATTCACTATTATTTACAGCTCAAGCCTGGCATAGAGTTCTTTTCCTGGTGCAGGGACTGCCAAAAATGCGCCAAATTTATAGGCCAGTACCTCTTATATGAAGTGGCAATCTTAGTGGGTCTGCCCCAAAGTGTGTAGAAGTACACACAGCTCCTCAGAAATGAAGCAGTAGGAGCAGAGAGGAATATTCCAGTGCTGAGGCATGCAATGGATAAAAGTAGCCTATTCTCCATTGCATCCCCTGCAGAGTTCCAAACCACCCCTGACAGTTAGATTAGCACAAGATATGTGCATCAGTAATTTCATGAAATAAGTTTCCACAGTCAAACACCAGCTGCAGACAAACCTAAAATCATCATGTAATATGTCAAATGTTGGTTAGAGTGGTGAAAAGCACATCTCCACTGGACTCTGGGGCAGGGAAAATGTGGTCTTTGGAGTGATGAAATATGTTTCACTCTCTAAATGTCTCATGGATGAATCTGGGTTTTGTGGGTGCTCAGAGAACGGTAGTGTAGTGGAATACAAAGAGTGGTGTTTGAAAGTTTGTGAACCCTTCAATAGATAAAGATAATCAAACCAAACAAATTAGTCAAAGGTATATATCGCATGTTTCTGCGTTGTAAAAGTATGTGGACCTTTAGGATTAACAGATAAAGGTGAAATTAGAGTTAGGTGTTATCAATCAATGGGATGGCAATCAGGTTTAAGTGGGCTGGACAACCTGTATTCATAAAAAAAAAAAATAAGGATCTACCAAAGTCTGTTCTTTGCAACATATGTTTGTGGAAGTGTATTACGGCATGAACAAAGGAAATTACTGAGGACTTCAGAAGGAGGGTTCTTGATGGAAAAGCTTACAAAACCATCTCTAAAGAGTTTAGTCTCCACCAATCCACAGTCAGGCACCAATGCCTAGTTGGCATAGACTTGAGTTTCTGGTGCACAGAAATGTGCCTTTTTATTAAGAGGCATTTTTAATAAATTAGGCGCATCTTACTCTAGCACAAAGAGATTGAGACTGGCATATGGGAATGGCAGTTTTGATAAATCTCCCCCACTGTGTACAAATGAAAGAATTTCAAGACCATTATTAACTCCCCTCCTCATTCCCAGGAGTGGTCCACCAACACAGATCATGCCAAGAACAAGTTGTGTTATAGTCTGAAAGCTCACAAAAGTTCCCAAAGTAACTTATAGGCAATGAAAGGCCTTTCTCACATTAGCTAATTATAATGTTCATGAGTCCACCACCAGGAGGACACTGAACCACAATGGTGTGAAAAAGAGAATTGTAAGGAGAAAGCCACAGCTCTCCAAAAAGATGGAGTTTGCTAAAGATCACCTGGACCAGCCAGAAGGCTATTGAAACAATGTTTTGTGGACGGATGAGACCAATAGAATTTATTAGTTTAAATGACAAGTGCTTTGTTTGGAGAAAGTAAAACGCAGTATTCCATCATAAAAAATTAATTATCCCATCTGTAAAGCACGGTGGTGGTAGTATCATGGTTTGGGCCAGGTCAAATTGCTTTCATAGATGGAAAAATGTATTCTGAATTATACACTAGGAAATTGTAAAGGAAAATGTCAGGACATCTGTCTATGAGCTGAATCTCAAGAAAACATGGGTCATGCAGCCAGACAACAGCCTTAAGCGCACAATTTGTTCTACTAAAGAATGTGTTGCACACTATCCAACTACTTTGGGTGGGCATGGGCACCATGTGACTCTCCACTAATCTCCTTCCTTGTCAGCAGCATGGACCCTCTTGCCCACCACTGTCCACCACAAGTGGGCAGACTACTGTTGTCCCACTAATCTTCTGCAGGCAGCAGCTTATTCTTCTCAGTAAAGGCCTCCCAGCCTGTCTCTGGCGTGAATGTGTATGCGCTTCACAGCACTTAAAGGGGTCAGTATGCACAAGTTAAAGTTTCCTCTAGGCAATGGTTGGACACTTCAGGTTATTTAAGTCAGGTTGTTTTAGGTTTTCTAATTCCTAGTAACCAGTGAAGGTGTGTTGTTATGTTTGTCTAACCATGTATCAAGCTCTGCCTGTTTACTGACTCTGACCGTCTGATGCCTGTCAGTCTGTTTTTTGTATTGACCTTTTGCTGCCCGCCCTGACCTCAAACTTATTTCACGGATTTGCATGTACACTGCTGGCCCTGACCACTGCCTGTTTCCTGATGACCAATATTATCTGACCCCTTGGTGCCTTCCACTAGTGTTTATGACCCGCCTGTATCAGCTGCCATGTACATCAGGACTATTCCAAGAGGTAATGGCCTGGTGGCTTCCCTGCAGTGAAGGCCAGATTCCTGTACAGGGGTTAAAGGGCTAAAAAACAGAAGGCTGCCAGGACAACGCTCTTAGGAAGCCCTAAGTTAAACTGGTTAGTTGGTGCAGTGGTTGTACACCCACTACCTGTAACAGAATTAAGTTCAAATTTTAAAATGGCCAAGTCAAAGTCCTGACCCTAATCCAATAGAAATGTTGTGGAAGGACCTGAAGTGAGCAGTTCATGGGAGGAAATCCATAGTTGAAGCTGCTTTGTACATGGGAAGGTGCTAAAATGCCTACAAGCCGATGTGGAAGACAAATCAACAATTACTAGAAACATTTAGTTGCAGTTATTTCTACATAAGGGGGTCACACAGGTACTGAAGCAAAGGTTCATATACTTTTACCACCCAGATATTTGATATTGGATCATTTTCCTAAATAAATAAATAAATTACCACATCTAATAATTTTTATGCATTTGTTTGATTTGGCTATCTTTTCTTCTGTTAGGATTTGTATGAAAAAATCTGATGTAGTTTTAAGTCCGTTTATGCAGGAAAATAGAAAATTCTGATTCAGTGTACATGGAGGCTTTACTGTACAACAAGATTACAAATAGGTATTGAACCCTTTGCACAAACTGACATACAGTTACATCATCATATTGCTGGAAGTGTACAGCGTGACCTCACTGACTGAGCCCTTTCCATACTTGGCAGGTGCCAGCTGTATTATGCAGCCTCCTGTGGCCAGGATCGGATATAACC
This sequence comes from Bufo bufo, assembly GCF_905171765.1. Lineage (NCBI taxonomy): Eukaryota > Metazoa > Chordata > Amphibia > Anura > Bufonidae > Bufo > Bufo bufo. Next base: position 151,103,535 of record NC_053395.1, on the reverse strand, counting down.
AGTAGATTATCCCCTCAGATGCTGTGATCAATAGTGAACTTAGACACTTCCTTTGTTCTCCTCCCCGGTAAATCGCTATGGCAGCCTGTGGCATTGTGAAGTCTCTCAGGTCTGCACCAGGGCTTAATAGGTTTACCACAGAATCCCAATAAACTGCAAAAACTGGTTATGATATGAACTATCGAACACTCACATGTTGAATTTTCCTCAGGGGACTAAAAGTAAACAAAAAGCTTTTGAAAATATAAAAACCACAAAAGCATTAAACATTCTATCATCCACTTTCAATTTTTTACTTTTAAAAATGAAAAAAAAAACTTGGTATTGCCATGTCTGAACTATTCATATATGAAAGGATTTGTTCTGGAAATTGAACACAGTAATACAAAAAAAAAAAATCTAAATAGTTGAATTGCTGTTTTTTGGTCACCTCACACCATGAGAAAAATTTGATAAAAAAGATCCACAAGTCATATGTACCAGTAGTAACTACAGCTGGCCCCAAGAAAACAAGCCCTCACATAGCTTTGTACTGTACATGATAATAAAAAAGTTATGGATCTCAAAATATGGCAATACCAAACATTTTTCCAAGATTATTATTGTTTAAAAAGTAGTAAAAGATAATAAAAACTGTTGGTAACTATTGGTATCACTGTAATTGTACCAACCCGGAGAATAAGATGAGAATGTCATTTTTAGTGCAAGGTGAACAACTTAAAAACAAAACCCAAAATACAATTGCAGATTTATTTTTTCAGTTTTACCCGCAATAGTTTTTTCTCTCATTTTTCAATATATTGTATTTTTTGGACTTTAAAATCTACTGGACCATACTGGACGTGTCTAGTATACTGAGGAGGAAAATAGGAAGAAAATATTTTTCATCAGGCCTCAGATCAGACCCCTAAATCAGACCCTCGAACTTCATCATACCTCAGATCAGACCCCCATCCCTTCTTAGACCTCAGCTCAGACCCCCATCAGACCCCATTCCTCCTCAAACCTCAGATCTGAGCCCCAAGCTCCATTAAAAAAAAAAATCACTTACCTCTCCTGCCCTGGACCGTGTACTCTACCTGCACTCACCGCTTCCTGGTATTCTTCCGAGTCAGGCCTCTTGCACACGAACGCGTGAGCCCCGTGGCCTTGCTGCGGAACAGAAGTACGGGACGAAACCCCACGGAAGCACTCTGTAGTGCTTCCGTAGGGTTCCGTTACGTGCTTCCGTTCAGCACCATTCCTCATCTCCGGATTTGCGGACCCATTGAAGTGAATGGGTCCGCATCTGTGATGCGGAATGCACATGGAACGGCGCCCGTGTATTGCGGGTCCACAAATGCAGTTTGCAATACGGCCAAGGAGTGCACACGTTCGTGTGAAAGAGGCCTTTGGTGGGATTATCTCCTGTTCTACTGGAGGTGAAAACTTGGTCAGGACTCTACCCACTAAAGGAACAACTTTTAGAAAATAAGGCAGTGGAGAAATGGTCCAAGGGTCATTGAAAAGGGTTTAGGTAGAAATCCTTTTGTACTGTGTGGGGGGCCTGGTTATGGGGCCCTTACTTTTCTATGTACGCCACTGATCATTAGATTCTATAGAGCTCTTTCCGTAGGGTTCTGTGCTTCCGTTCCGCACCATTCCGCAATGCACACGGAATGGTGCGGTCTGCAATACGGGCACGGAGCGCACACATTTGTGTGAAAGAGGCCTCACTGTGACTGATGTTGCACAGCATTAGTGATGAGCGGGAGGTGCCATATTCGATTTCGCGATATTTCGCGAATATTCGCATGAATATTCGTGTTATATTCGTCAAAATCGAATATTCGCAATTATTCCAATTATCGCGAAATTATTTTTTCGCATATTGCGAAAATTTATCTTGATAGTATAAGGCAACGTTCCTATGCTAATGACTATGGCTAGGCTAATATGTGTATTTTACGAAATTTCGTAATATTGCTCTAACTTCGTCTCTTAGAATATTACGAATATTCTAAAAGACGAAGTTAGAGCAATATTAAGAACATTTGCAAAAGTCGAAATTGCGATGCGAGTAATATAACACGAAATAGTCGCATGAAGATTTAAACTTAGCACTGCTATATTCCATATTCTAGCCTAATATGGAATATAGCTGTGCTAAGTTAGCACTGCTATATTCCATATTAGGCTAGAATATGGAATATAGCTGTGCTAAGTTGAAATCTTCATGCGACTATTTCGTGTTATATTACTCGCATCGCAATTTCGACTTTTGCAAATGTTCTTAATATTGCTCTAACTTCGTCTTTTAGAATATTCGTAATATTCTAAAAGACGAAGTTAGAGCAATATTACGAAATTTCGTAAAATACACATAGATTGTATTTAAGCTAATATACTTCTATAGTAATAATTTTTAATAGTGTACATATTTTACAAAACTTAAGTTCAGAAGAGGCAAAAAAAAATTACAGGAAAAAAAAGGGATTATAGCACTATATTAGCTAAATTACAATCTATATGTGTATTTTACGAAATTTCTTAATATTGCTCTAACTTCGTCTTTTAGAATATTCGTAATATTCTAAGAGACAAAGTTAGAGCAATATTACGAAATTTCTAAAAGACGAAGTTAGAGCAATATTAAGAACATTTGAAAAAGTCGAAATTGCGATGCGACTAATATAACACGAAATATTCGCATGAAGATTTCAACTTAGCACTGCTATACTCCATATTCTAGCCTAATATGGAATATAGCAGTGCTAACTTAGCACAGCTATATTCCATATTAGGCTAGAATATGGAGTATAGCAGTGCTAAGTTGAAATCTTCATGCGAATATTTCGTGTTATATTACTCGCATCGCAATTGCGACTATTGCGAAATTTCGTAAAATACACATATAGATTAGATTGTAATTTAGCTAATATGGAATATAGCAGTAAGTTGAAAACGCCACTGACTGGAGCAGCCAGGAAGCCAGGAATCCAAAGGACAGGTAAGAACAACTTTAGGGAAGTGGGAAAGAAAAAAATATAATAAAAAAAAAAAGAAAAAAAACGAATATTCGATTTCGCGAATATATAGAACGATATTCTAAATATTCGCGAAATCTCGAAATTGCGATATTCGAGAAAAAAATTCGCAATTCGAATATTCGCGCTCAACACTACACAGCATCAGGGCACTACATCCTGGTGCTGTACACAGTCAGGACAAAGTGCAGAGCAAAGCCCGGAAGAAGATCAAGGAAGTAGCGCTGCACTTCACTCACCACTTCCTGCACCTCCTGCATATCAAGCATTAGGTCATTAGCATTTGCACCATAAGAAACAATGTGGTCCCCCCGCTTTTGGGGGAGTGGTAATTGCGTCTTATAGTCTGAAAAATACAGTATGTTAAATTAAATGGTGCCATTAAAAAAATACAACTTGTACAGATGCAGATACAGCAGTTAACAGTCACAATCATAACGTGTTATGTAGATACGATGTTACCAAGTGTTAACTAGATGCGATTTTACCAAGATGCGATGTCACCAAGTGCGATGTTAACATGTTAACTCTGCTTCATTTGCATAGACTTGCATAAGAGGTACAGACCCCACAGAGATATCAGTCACACTCATTTTGCATTAACTAGATGTAATAACTCAGCAAGTGTAACTGTTAACTCTACTACATCTGTACTTCGAAACACAAACCCTTATATGGCTATGTGAATAGAAAGGGGGAAAAAAAACGAATGACAGAAAACTGTCCTAGTCCTGAATGAGTTAATCAGTTATATTATAAAAACGTTCTATACCCTTATACAATCCAGACTGTGCTTCATAAATCTGTGTCTTTGTGTTTACTCCCACTTATCACTGAAGACAGCAGTGTAAACCCCAAATTGTGTGTCAATTTGCAAAGCAATTCACAACCGATGGAATGCCACATACAGTAGATTCTTAGGCCTCTTTCACACAGGCGTTGCGGGAAAATGTGCGGGTGCGTTCCGGGAAAACCCGCGATTTTTCCGCGCGAGTGCAAAACATTGTAATGCGTTTTGCACTCGCGTGAGAAAAATCACGCATGTTTGGTACCCAAACCCGAACTTCTTCACAGAAGTTCGGGCTTGGGACTTGGGTTAGGTGTTGTGTAGATGTTATTATTTTCCCTTATAACATGGTTATAAGGGAAAATAATAGCATTCTGAAAACAGAATGCTTAGTAGGTGATCAATTGAGGGTTAAAAAAATAAATAAAAATTAACTCACCTTCTCCTCTTGTTCGCGTAGTTCCCGGTCTCTTCTTTACTTCTTTAATGATGAGCTGTGGGCTAAAGGACCTTTGGTGACGTCAGATCACATGCTCCAATCACATGGTACATCACCGTGGTGATGGACCATGTGATGGGAGCATGTGATCTGACGTCACCACAGGTCCTAGCCTATAGTTGATCTTTTAAGAAGTAAAGAAGAGACCGGTAACTACGCGAACAAGAGGAGAAGGTGAGTTAATTTTAGTATTTTTTTTAACACTCAATTGATCACCTACTAAGCATTCTGTATTCAGAATGCTATTATTTTCCCTTATAACCATGTTATAAGGGAAAATAATACAGTGAATAGACTGTCACCTAGCAACCATGCGTGAAAATCGCACCGCATCCATTCACTTCTATGGGGACTGCGTTGCGTGAAAAACCCTGTATATAGAGCATGCTGCGATACGCAACGCATAAGTGATGCGTGAAAATCACCGCTCATCTGAACAGCCCCATAGAAATGAATGGGTCGGTATTCAGTGCGGGTGCAATGCGTTCAACTCACGCATCGCATCCGCGCAGAATACTCGCCCGTGTGAAAGGGGCCTTAGTGATACCTCACAAAATAGTTATTAACATTCACCATATATCTACTATATGTGGCCATCATTTTGTAAATCTCATCTTATTTTATTTTATTTTTTTCAAATTTTCAAAAACATTTCCAAAAATGATTTTTAACCACTTCCTGAGCAGGCCATTTGTCCCCTTCCTGAACAAGTATAATTTTGCAAATCTGATGTTAATTTATGTGCTAATAACTTTGGAATACTTTTACTTATCCAAGCCATTCTGAGACTGTTTACTTGTGACATATTGTACATCATGTTAATGGAAAATTTGAGTCAATATGTTTTACCTTTGTTTATAAAAATCCAAAAGTTTGGAAATTCACTATTTTAAAGATTTGAATTTATCTGTTTTTAAGACATATAGTGATAGGTAGAGATGAGCGAATTTCTAAAAAATTTGATTCGGTCGGTTCGCTGACATTGTAAAAAAAATTGGGTTCGATCCGAATTTATTAGCGGCGAATTGCGTTAAAAACAGCTATTTCCTGGCTGCAGAGAGCCTTTATAGTGGTGTAGAACACTGTGCCTTGCAGGAACACGCATATGGAGTCTGAAGTGGTAGTGAAACAATACTGTGAGTCAGTATGACATGCAGATGACAGGCGGCGCTTTTAGAATCACTGCACACTTCACTTATTTGGGCAGTTACGGGCCAAAACTGAACAAATAAGTCAGCCTTACAGGTCAATATTAGCATCAAGAAGAAGCGCACTCCTTTTACACCGTGGTGAGGTTTAAGAAGCATGAGGAGACCACTTAGTGTCCCAATGACAGAGTTTGGTGGTGGCAGCAGCATCAGGAGGAGGCCACAGAGTGGCACAATGACAGTGTGGAGGTGCCAGCAGCATCAAGAGGCCACAGAGTGGCACAATGACAGAGTGTGGAGATGGCGGCAGCAGCAGCATCAGGAGGAGGCCATAGGGTGGCACAATGACAGTGTGGAGGTGGCGGCAGCATCAGGAGGCCACAGAGTGGCGCATTGACAGAGTGTGGGTGTGGTGGCAGCAGCAGCATTGGGAGGACGCCACAGGGTGGCACAATGAAAGTGTGGAGGTGGCAGCAACAGAATGAGGAGACCACAAAGTGGCACAATGACAGTGTATGGAGGTGGCAGCAGCAGCATAAGGAGAAGGCTATAGAGCGAAATAATGACAGAGTGTGGTGGTGGCAGCAGCAGCATCAGGAGGCCACAGAGTGGCACCATGACAGAGCATGGAGGTGGCAGCAGCATCAGGAGGAGGCCAGAGGGTGGCACAATGACAGTGTGGAGGTGCCAGCAGCATCAGGAGGCCACAGAGTGGCACAAAGACAGGGTGTGGAAGTGGCAGAATCAGCATCAGGGGGAGGCCACAAGGTGGCACAATGACAGTGTGGAGGTGGCAGCAGCATCAGGAGGCCACAGAGTGGCAAGGTGACATAGTGTTGAGGTAGCAGCAGCATCAGAAGACCACATAGTGGCAAGGTGACATAGTGTAAGAGGTGGTAGCAGCATCTGGAGACCACAGAGTGGCAAGGTGACATAGTGTGGAAGTGGCAGCAGCATCTGGAGACCACAAAGTGGCAAGGTGACATCGTGTGGAGGTGGCAGCAGCATCATCAGGAGACCACAGAGTGGCAAGGAAACACATAGTGTGGAGGTGGCAACAGCATCAGGAGACCACAGGGTGGGAAGGTGACATAGCGTGGAGGAGGCAGCAGCATCATGAGACCACATAGTGGCATTGTGACATAGTGTAGAGGTGGAAGCAGCATCAGGAGACCACAGAGTGACCCGTTGACAGAGTGGGGAGGTGGGTGGCAATGCCAGTAGCAACTGAAGATGGTGGGTGAATGAAGGAGCACTTGACATCAGATGTGTGGCATCAGGCAGGTGGCAGCATCAGAATGGTAGCTGAGGCAGGTAGCCAGAAGAAACCAGTCTCTTTTGTCAAAGTGAGGTGTGGCACCATGGATGATCTAGTGTGATTCACGAGGCATTGGTGGGGGGAAACCCTGGCTGATCCACGCCTGATTCAGTCTCTCCATATTTTGGGTGGACAGGCAAGTTCTTCTTGGGGTAACTATGGCCCCTGCCGCACTAAACAACTGCTCTGATGCCACACTACTGGCCGGGCAGGACAGCATTCCAGGGAAAACTCTGCCAGTTGTGGCCACAAATCCAGTTTGGCTGCCCAGTAGTCCAGTGGATCTTCAATGTGTGGTGGCAGGGTGCTGTCCAAGTATGCCACCACCTGCTGGTTCAGGTCCTGCTCCAGGTCTAGCTGCTGCTGCTGGTGAGTAGTTTCTTCACTAGGCGGGTAAATAAAGCTGCTCATCAGCAACTCTAGACTCAGGTTGCTGCTGATGCAGCACAAACTGCTCCTACCCCCCTACCCTGCCATAGCAGCCATGGCAGACTAATGTAAGCGCAGAGGGCTCCTCCCCGGACAGACCTGCGAGAGGATGGATGATGGCACAGATAGGCAGTGGCCAACTGACTACATAGGATGTCTATATAGAAGTTCAGTTTGTCCTCCCTCTCAGCAGGTGTAAAAAAGGCCCCCATTTTGGACCGGTGGCGAGGGTCCAACAGGGTAGAGAGCCAGAAGTCATCCCTCTGTGCAATGTTGACAATTCAGCTGTCACTACACAAGCAAGTTAGCATGCATCGGGCCATTTGTGCAAGTGACTCGGAGGGACTCCCTTCCTCCATCTCCACTGCATACTGCCACAGTGTGTCCGGGTCCTCTGCCTCCTAATCCTCATCGCCCAGTAGCTCCTCTGGATGCTCCTGCTCCTCCTCTACTGTCACCTGTGTAGAAAACCACCCATTTCACTACACATTGTGGCCGTGAGATCTAGGCACCACGTCTCCAGTCCCCTGACCAGCCAGATTTACCAGCATCTGTTCCAGGCATGAAGCAGTGGAATGATGTTGTTCATCCAGTAGTCCTTCCGACAGACAAATAACGTGGCCTCCTCAAAGGGATTGAGCAAACGACAGGTGTTACGCATGAGCTGCCACTGGCTGACATCGAAGTTACACAGGGCAGTATTCCTGTCCACTTGGATCTCCAAGAAATCTTTTATGGCCTTTCTCTGCCTGTATAGTCGGTCCAACATATGGAGGGTGGAATTCCAACAGGGTGGAAATGTCGCATATCAGCCTATGTTGGGGGATGCCGTTCTGCCGCTGCAGCTCAAGGAGGGTGTGCTTTGCTGTGTACAAGTTGCTAAAGTGCATGCAAAGTTTCTTGGCCATTTTTAGGATGTCTTGCAGATAAGTGGAAGACTTCAGGAACCGCTTAACAACCAGATTATACACATGCGCCATGCAGGGCTCATGGCTCAGCCCTCCTTGACGCAGCGCCGACACCATGTTCTTCCCGTCGTCGGTCACCATGGCTCGAATTTTGAGTTGTGGCAGAGAAAGACAGAATTTGATTTCTTGATAAAAGACACAGAGCAGTTCCTCTCCTGTGTGACTCAGTTCGCCCAATCAATCGAGGAGCAGAACAATGTGACACCGCCGTGTCCTGCACATGTGGTATGCTGGAGGGGCACTGTGAATTGTTCCTGCAGTGGAGGCTGAGGTCACGGTGGAGGATGAGAAGGCAGAGGCGGACATTGTCGCAAGACCAACGGCATGAGAACGTGGAGGCGGAAGCGGCGTCACCTGGCCAAGTTGCTGGTGTGGCTGTGCAGGAACCACATTCACCCAGTGGGCTGTAAAGAACATGTATTGTCCCTGACCATAGTTACAGCTCCACATGTTGGCTCAACATCGACAGGCTCAAGGACTGGCCCACCTTTTGTTTTACATACGTGTGCAGGGCTAGTACTGCCTTTTTGGCAAAGAAATGATGGCTTGGGACTCTCCACCTCGGCTCAGCACAAGCCATCAGTTCTCTGAAAGGTGCAGAGTCCACCACTTGGAAAGGGAGGGACTGCAGCACCAGCAAATTGGCCAGGAGCACATTCAGCTTCTGCGCCGTTGGATTAGTGCACGCATAATTTTGTCTCTTGGCAATTGCTTCAGTGATTGATTGCTGACGGAAGGACTGACGAGGAGTAGGAGGAGGATCAGGAGCATCAGGATCAGCAGATGATGGGAAGGACAGACAGCTCCCTTCGGCTGAGGTGGTGGAGCCTTGACTGCCTGAAATCGGGTACATGCCACTGGGTGAGCAAGCGGTTGCTGCGGCAGGCTGGACCACCACAATGGAGCCACGGTTCTCCCAGGCTATTTTATGGTGACGCTGCATATGTTGACGCAGGGCCGTGGCACCCTGGCCACGCTTTACCTTCTGCCCAGAGATTCTAGAAATGGCCATGTTCACCTCTTTCGGTGGCTTAACAAAAAACTGCCAAACCGACGAGTAGGTGATTTTACCCCTAACACTACGCAATAACTACTGCTTCCGTGAACTCCGGCACCACTACTTTCCGGGCAGGTAGAATCCTGCGAAGAGGGTGGTCTACTCCGGGCACGTTTGGCTCCCAACCTCCCACTGCTGCCACCCTGCTGACTCCCGGCCATGCTAGCGACTTGCTGGGTCCACCGCTGCCTCACTGGCAAACTGCCACCCTCTTCTCTTGATGATGATGAAGCCCCTAATTCACCCGGCCCCAGGTGGGATCAGCTACATCATCATCATAGAGTACTGTCTGCACGTCACTGATGTCCTCCTCAACGGTCTCTAAGTCAGGAGCCTGACCGCTCGCAAAACACCAGCTCCCACGCCACCCCCCTCATCAGTATTTGTCCGCCTACCGGAGGAGGCGGCGGATGTCTCCTCCACATCTTGGCTAGAAAATAGCTGCTGACTGTCCTCTAGTAGCTCGTCCTCGCTGTATAGTGGAGCTGAGCCCACAGAATATAATACTTCTCTGGCTGAGGGAACAGAAAAGGACAGAGGCAGGTTGAGGACAGGTGAGGGCACAGGGCCTGCTCCCAGGCCATGCCAACTAAGGGTTGTGTCTGACGAACACACCAACTCTTGGCTGGGGGTGTCTGATGTGACGGGATAAACTGGATGACCGAGTCAACCATTCAAGAGCTGCTGGGTTGCTGCTCAAGACACGACCACTAGATGACACCCTGAGCTCAGGCCTCTTGCTGCGACTCCTGCTCCCGCGCCCCCTTACGCTGCTGTGACCTTTGCCTGCGTCAGAAACATTTAGGCCTCTGCCACTCCGCTGTGCAAAGCCTGGCACTTCTCTGTATGACATAGTGTTAGATCAAATAAATAAAGAAAAAGAAAATTAAAACACCCCAAGAAAGTCTGTAATTTTCTCACTTCACCACACAATGGCTAATAAGCCCTTTTTTTCCCACTAATACACACCAAAAAGGGCTTTGGAACATATAACTGGACCGCTAAACGGCAAACAGGCCCTTATTTTTTTCCACTTATACACGCCACAAAAGACTTTAGAACATATAACTACACTGCTGAACGCCAAATAATATTTTTTGCTACTATTACACGCCAAAAAGGGCTTTAGAACATATAACTGCATCGCTGAACGGCAAATAATATATATTGTTTTTCCACTAATACATGCCAAAAAGAGCTTTAAAAACATATAACTGCACTGCTGAACGGCAAATAGGTCCTTACGTTTTTCCACTTATACAAGCAACAAAAGGCTTTAGAACATATAACTGCACTGCTGAATGGCAAATATATATTTTTTGCCACTAATACATGCAAAAATGGGCTTTAGAACATATAACTGCACCGCTGAACGGCAAATATATATTTTTTGCCACTAATACATGCCAAAAAGGGCTTTAATTTTCTCACTTCCCCACACAATGGCAAATACTTTTTTTGTGTGCCACTAATACACGCAAAAAAGTGCTTTAGAACATATAACTGCACCACTGAATGGCAAATATATATATTTTTTGCCACTAATACATGCCAAAAAGGGCTTTAGACCATGTAAAGAAAAATCACTAAAATAAATTGGCCTAAATGGGAGAAAATGCTCAAAAACCCCAAACACTGGAGCGGGTTTATAACCGAGGGAGCAATTCCTCCGCATGTGATCCTTTGCTAGCGGCAATCCACAGCAAAAAATGCATAAAATGGAGGATGTCGGCAGTGGACCACATGCACCACAAATGCATCCTACACAAGATGGAGTAGTGTGTGGATGAAAATATACAAATACATAAATCGCTGCAAAAGGTGTGCCATAATGATATGAAACATATAACTGAACTGCTGAACGGCAAATAAGATATATTTTTTTGCAACTAATACAGGCCAAAAAAGGCTTTAGAACATATAACTAGTGATGGACGAACATTGGCCGGGACGGTGTGCGATCAAATGTTCGTGAACCGCAAGTTCGTGGCGGGCCCCATTCACTTTAATGGCAGCCGAACCTGAAAAACCTTCAGCTCATATTTGCAGCCACCAAATACTTAGTAGAAGTGCACAAATAGTCCCACAACATGGACAGTGACATACTAGAAGGGGACCAATGATAAAAATTCCAACAAAAAATATGTATCTTAATCAAAGATAATTTTTTTGAGTCTGAAAAGGAAATTCTCAGAAATGTGCCCTGTCGGAGCTTAGAAAAATTTCATTTTAGGCCACGGGAGTACGAGGCCTTAAAAATTAGGCATTCACATGACATAAAAGAAATTCTAAATATGTGGCTCGAAGTACATAATGCAGTCAAAGGATAAAAATTTTACTGTAGGCCACTACATTAGGCATTTACAGGACAGAAAAGATCAAGTGATTATGTGGCCGCAGGTACAGTATATTACACGGTCAATTAATATAAATTTTACTGCAGGCCAGTACAAATACAGGTCAAATACATATGTTTAAAATAAGTAAGAATATAAAATTGGATTAAAAACATGGCTAACGAAATCCCCCCTCTTGAAAAAAATACTAATGATAATAGATGAAATTCGATAACACGTGGTCGTCACTGGTGTTGAATTCCTCCAAGGCCCCAACAATTATTCATTCACCGTACAGAAAAGAACAAGTATGTAGCTGGAGGTAGATTACACGGTCATTGGATATCAACTTTGCAGCAGGCCAGTGGACTACAGGCCCCAAAAATTATGCATTCAGCAGACAGCAAAGAACAAGTAAGTATGTGGCTGGAGGTAGATTACACGGTCATTGGATATCAATTTTGCAGCAGGCCAGTGGAATACAGGCCCCAAAAATTATGCATTCAGTGGACAGAAAAGAAGAAGTAAGTATGTGGATGGAGGTAGATTACACGGTCATTGGATATCAATTTTACAGCAGGCCAGTGGACTACAGGCCCCAAAAATTATGCATTCAGCGGACAGAAAAGAACAAGTAAGTATGTGGCTGGAGGTAGATTACACGGTCATTGGATATCAATTTTGCAGCAGGCCAGTGGACTACAGGCCCCAAAAATTATGCATTCAGCGGACAGAAAAGAACAAGTAAGTATGTGGCTGGAGGTAGATTACACGGTCATTGGATATCAATTTTAAAGCAGGCCAGTGGACTACAGGCCCCAAAAACTATGCATTCAGGGGACAGAAAAGAACAAGTAAGTATGTGCCTGGAGGTAGATTACGCAGTTATTGGATATCAATTTTACAGCAGGCCAGTGGACTACAGGCCCCAAAAATTATGCATTCAGCAGACAGAAAATAATAAGTATGTGGCTGGAGGTAGATTACACGGTCATTGGATATCAATTTTACAGCAGGCCTGTAACGGTCACGTCCACACACACACAGGGGGAGGGATAGTGACCACTGCGCTCCACCCTCACCCCTGGCCCTGCCTACTTGCCTCACGAGTCCTGATGACAGGGGACAACTGGACGACAGTCCCTAACCTAGGATACGTGCAGGGAAGACAGACAAGACAAAATACGGAACATGAACGGACCGGGTCAGAACCAAGAGAGCTACGCAGTACAAAAGAGTTAAGCAAAGAATGGTCAGGAGAAGCCGGGGTCAAATACCAGGAGAGCAGAGAAGTACCAGAGGAGTCCTAAGAGAGTAGTCAGGTGGGAGCCGAGGTCACAATACCAGGATGGATGCGCAGTACAGGAGGAGCAGGCAAAGGATCGTCAGGGAACGGAATCAGGTGAGTAATCAGTAGTCCAACAAATAGCCAGGAACCTAGAAATTAACAGGCAACCTGTGGCTAGCAGGCTGCCTGTATTTATAGTGGGGAGTGAGGGTCATGTGACGTGGCCAGCGTCACATGACCGACAAACCAACCAGTTGAGCACCGAGTGATCAGCTCGGCGCTCAAGGCAGACTTAGGAGCAGAGAGCCACCCAGCAGTAAAGCCGTCCTGGGAATGAGGTCAAACACAGATCCTCATTCCCAAAGCTAAGCAACAGTTCTGCGGGCAATGGGGGACCGAGTGCACCTTCGGAACCCCATTACAAGGCCATTGGACTACAGGCCCAAAAAACTATGCATTCAGCTGACAAAAAAGAACAAGTAAGTATGTGGCTGGAGTTAAATTACACGGTCATTGGATATCAATTTTACAGCAGGCCAGTGGACTACAGGCCCCAAAAATTATTTGTTCCAATAGTGTTTGTCACTCTGTGTAGCTGCGGTAATGCAGCAAAACTGCAAACAAATGCTGCACTAACCAAATGCACTATATAGAAAGAATATTATTGGTATATCACACCTCTGCCTCAATCACTTTTTTTGGGGGGGAAACAGGTATATCAAACCAGTAGAAATTATTTGTTCCAATAGCGTTTGTCACTCTGTGTAGCTGCGGTAATGCAGCAGAACTGCAAACAAATGCTGCACTACCCAAATGCACTATATAGAAAGTATATTATTGGTATATAACCCCCCTGCCTTAATCACTTTTTTGGGGGGGCAACTGGTATATCGCACCAGTTGAAATTATTTGTTCTGATAGCGTTTGTCACTCTGTGTAGCTGTGGTAACGCAGCAAAAACGCAAACAAATGTAGCACTACTCAAATACACTATTTAGAAAGTATATTATTGGTATATAACACCCCTGCCTCAATCACTTTTTTTTTTATATCACACCAGTTGAAATTATTGGTTCCAATAGCGTTTGTCACTCTGTGTAGCTGCGGTAATGCAGCAGAAATGTACACAACTGCTGCACAATACAAATACACTATAATATACTTTCTATGTGAGAAAGTATATTATAAGTATATCACATACCTCAGTAAGTCACACCTACGATAGCACACCTATACCAGTCCTTAAACGGACTTTTGTGTCCCTAACAGTCTGTCCCTGCTCCACACAGCCACCTCTCCCTACACTGGCAAAAGACTGAATATAAAATGGCGGCCAGATCGGGTTTATTTATATGGTTAGGGGTATGTCCATGTGCTGAAACGTCTCAATAGGCTGTCCTGTACCACCTGATGGATGTGTCATTGGTGAAAGTTCTTCACAATGTAAAAGAATATGGCGCCAGCGGACATCGCCATATGTTTGCCCATTCGGCGATCCACGAACGAGCAAAGTTTGCCGCGAAACGACCGCCGGGCAAACCGCAAGGTCATCTCTACATATAACTGCACTGCTGAACGGCAAATATATATATATATTTTTGCCACTAATACACGACAAAAAGGCCTTTAGAACATATAACTGCACCCAAAAATATACATGCCAAAAAGGGCTGTAATTTTCTCACTTCACTACACAACGGCTAATAAGCCATTTTTTTCCACTAATACAAGCCAAAAAATGCTTTAGAACATATAACTGCAGCGCACAAGTGCAAATAAGACGTAGAAATATTTCCTTGTAATAAATCCTGTTAATGTCTGTATCAATCAGCACTTGCACCCCAATAACAAGAACGGTTTGCTGGAATTACAGAGGTGTATAATGGCAATTTGGATCCCCAGTCAGTGCAGCAAGGTGTAATAGGATTGTTCCTATTACCAAGGCTGTAAACTCCCCTACTGAACCCTGTTCTGCTTCAATACTGTGTATTAATTCCTCCCTAACCTTTCCCTACACTTGTAATGCTCTTTCCCTGAACTTCTATTGAGCAAAATATAAGTTTTCAAGTCTTTCCTAACACTGTCTCTAGCACCTGCTAAAATTTCTCCCTGCACTAAATACACTGGAAAATGGCTGAATCCAAGATTGCTGAGGCTATTTATAGGGCTGTGACATCACAGGGCTGGCTGTCTGCTGATTGGCTGCATGCATGGAATTGTGTGTGATCCCTCGTTCCTAGAGTTCCTTGCTCCATGTCCTCACACGTGCAGCAGCCATTTTAGGAAAAAATGTGATTCGTTGCCACGAAGCGTGAGAAAATTCGAATTCGGTGCAAATTGAATTTTTCCTGAATTTTGGATCAATTCTACTTCGTCAACTTTGATTCGCTCATCTCTAGTGATAGCCCATAAAATACTAACAATTTACATTCACCATAAGTCTACTTTATGTTGGCATCATTTTGGTAATGTAATTTTATTTTTCTAGGAATTTAGAAAGTTTAGAATCTTAGCAGCAATTTGGGAAATGTTCAAGAAAATATAAAAAATCTACTTTTTTAAGGACCAAAAAAATGGCTGTTATGGCATTGTTATTATTTTTTCATGGCATTCTCCTGACATAATAGATCATGTGATATTTTTATAGAGCAGTGTGTTACAGATGCAGTAATACCAAGTATAGAGCATTACTGCATCTGTAACACCCTGCTCATCACTTTACATTGAGTGATGACAGAGGAGCTGTAGAGAGCAGAGGAGAAAGCAAATGTATTAAATATGTTTTCTCACACTGCAGAAAACAAACTGTCAGATGAAATGCAGAATGTAAAAGTAAATTCCCCATTAAAAGTGCCCTGTCCGACCCAGGAAGAAGTACAGCGGCGTTTAAAAAAAAATATATAATAATAAAAATAAACAAATCACTGGGGCCAGATGGCATGTATCCCAGTATTCTAAGAGCAATGTCATAGACAGACTCTTATTTATGATATTTAAGGACCCTATATTGACAGGGAGCATTCCACAGGATTGGTGCTTAGCAAATGTGGTGTCAATATGCAAAAAGTGGCCAAAAACAGAACCTGGAAACTATAAGCTTATAAGTCTAATATGTTGTGGGTAAACTGTTTGAAAGTTTTCTAAGAGATTCTATCTTGGAATACTTCAATGAAAATAAGCATATCAGCATGGCTTCATGAGGGATTGGTCATGTCAAACTAATTTAATCAGTTTGTTTGAGGTGCTAAGTTCTAGACTTGACCGGGTGAGTCAATGGATGTAAAATATCTTGACTTATCCAAAGCATTTGATATAGTGCACATAAAAGGTTATTATATAAAATGAGAATGCTTGTATTGGGAGAAAATGTATGTATGTGGGTAAGTAACTAGCTCAGTAATAGAAAACAAAGGGTAGTTATTAACGCTACATACTTAGATTGGGTCACTGTCACCATGTCACTAGTGGGCACCATAGGGGTTATTGGTCCCTATACTCTTCAATATATTTATTAATGACCTTGTAGAAGGCTTGCTCAGTAAAATATAAATTTTTGCAGATGACACTAAACTGTGTAAAGTAATTAACACGGAAGAGGACAGTATACTGCTACAAACGGATCTGGATAGATTGGAGGCTTGGGCAGAGAAGTGGCAGATGAGGTTTAACACTGACAAATGTAAGGTTATGCACATGGGATGGAATAATGCAAGTCACCCATACATACTAAATGGTACAAAACTGGGTAACACTGACATGGAAAAGCAGAAAGGCAAATAAGATAATGGATTGCATCAAAATGGACATAGATGCACTTGATGAGAACATAGTTCTGCCACTTTACAAATCACTAGTCGGACCACACAGTACTGTGTAGTTCTGGGCTCCTGTGAACAAGGCAGACATAGCAGAGCTGGAAGGGTTTAGAGGAGGGCAACTAAAGTAAAAACTGAATGAGTGGATTGCAGTACCAATAAAGATGATCAAAATTAGGCTTATTCAGTTTAGAAAAAAGATGACTGAGGGGACATCTAATAACCATGTAAAATATATTAGGGGTCAGTACAGAGATCTATCCCATCATCTATTTATTCCAAGGACTGTGACGAGGGGCCATCCACTGCGCATAGAGGAAAGAAGGTTTCTACACAAACATAGAAGATGATTATTTATGGTAAGAGCAGTGATACTATGGAACTCTCTGCTTGAGGAGGTGGTGATGGTGAATTCACTAAAAGAGTTCAAGAGGGGCCTGGATGTATTTCTGGACTGTAATAATATTACAGGTTATAGTTATTAAATTTCTGGAGAAGGGTCGTTGATCCAAGGAGTAATTCTGACTAGGACTGGGACGAGGAGCAGGCAAGGGTATGTGCGCACCTAGGGCACCACCTCACTACACATGATGGGTGCAATCATGGCCGCATTTGCAGTCATTCAGTCTCATAGGCTTAAAAAGGACCTTTCATCTGTTTAGCCCTAGTCTAATTAGGGTATTACCTTATAGGGCGGCCCCTACTGATGTCATCGCACTTTTTTTTCTTTTTTTTTTTAAGATTGGATGCGCTCACAGCCAGGGAGAAGAGAACCGCTCCAGTCTCCACCTAGTATAACCAAGTCGGCTAATTAGAATATAAGGCGCCGAAATCAACGGGGGACAACAGCGGTCTTTGAAGAAAAAAAAGTGCGATGACATCAGTGGGGGCCGCCTTATAAGGTAAGACCCTAATAAGACTAGGGTTAAACAGATGAAAGGTTCTCTTTAAGGCCTGAAGACTATGAGGGAGTAGAACTGAACAAGAGGTTGCAATGATGTCACTGTGACCTCCTGTGCCGAGTCTCGCATGATCACATCCCTGCTACTGCACCCCGGTAACACAGACCACAGATTAGAGAAGGTCTGTGGCCTGCAGTGCAGATGGCGGTGCAGGAATGGAGAGAGATGTTACTTGTTTTTTTTTTTAAACTAAGCAGTGGCCTACTGGCACTAAGGTAGGAAGGAGAGCATTATATACTGGCACTAACGGAGGGGCATTATGTACTGGCACTAGGGTGGGGGGAGCATTATATACTGGCACTAAAAAGGGGGGAGTATTATGTACTGGCACGAAGGAGGCGAGAGCATATTGTACTGGCACTAAGGGGGGCATTATATACTGTCACTAAGGGGTGGAGAGCATTATGTACTGACACTAGGGGGGGCAACAAAGAAGCATTATAAACTGGCACTAAGGGGGGAGCATTATGTACTGGCACTAAGGGGGACATTATACAGGTGAAACTCGAAAAATTAGAATATCATGCAAAAGTCAATTTATTTCAGTAATGCAAATTAAAAGGAATTGCATTAATGCAGCTTAAAATTTGAATTTTGTGAAAAGGTTCAATATTCTAGGCTCAAAAGTGTCACACTCTAGTCAGCTAATTAATCCATACCCCCTGAGCAAAGGGGACCTCAAAATTGTGACTTTGGGGTTTCATAAGCTGTAAGCCATAATCATCCAAATTATAACAAATAAAGGCTTGAATATCTCGCTTTGCCTGTAATGAGTCTATCTCATATGTTAGTTTCACCTTTTAAGTTGCATTACTGAAATAAATTAACTTTGCACGATATTCTAATTTTTCGAGTTTCACCTGTATACTGATATTAAGGGGGGGAGAGCATTATGTACTGGCACTAGGGGGAAGAGCATTATGTACTGACTCTAAGGGGAGCATTATATATTGGCACTAAGGGGGGAGAGCATTATGTACTGGGACTATGAGGGCATTATATACTGGCACTGGGGGGGCAACATTATATGCTGGCATTAAAGGGGGAGCATTATATACTGGCACTGGGGGGCAGCATTATATACTGTCACCTGGGGGTGCAGCATTATATACTGGCACTGAGGGGGCAGTATTATATACTGGCACTAAGGGGGGGGGCATTATATATTGGCAGTAAGAGGGAGAGAATTATATACTGGCACGGGGGAAGAAAGTATTATATACTGGCACAAAGGGGAGATCATGATATACTGGCACTAGGGGAGGGCATCATTAAATACTGTCACCTGGGGGGAAGCATTGTATACTGGCACTAAGGAGGGTACATTATATACTGACATTGGGGGGCAGCATTATATACTGCCACTAAGGGGAAGCATTATATTCTGGCACTAGGGGGGGCACCATTATATAATGACACTGGGGGGGCAACATTATATATTGGCACTAGAGGAACAGAATTATATACTGGCACTGGCGGTAAGCATTATATACTGCCAATAAAGGGGACAGGATTATATACTGGCACTAAGGGTGAGCATTATATACAGTCACTAAAGGGGAGCATTATATACTGGCACTAAGGGGCAGCATTTTATACTGACACTAAGGCGAAGCATTATATACTGACACTAAGGTGGAGCATTATATACTGGCACGGAGGGCAGCATTATACACTGGCACTAGGGTGCAGCATTTTATACTGGCACTGGGGGGACAGCATTATTTACTGACACTAGGGGGGCAGCATTATATACTGGCAGTGGGGATGCCAGCATTATATACTTGCACAAAGGGGAAGAATTATATGCTGGCACTAGGGGGGAGTATTATATACTTGCCCTAAAAAGGGGGAGCATTATATACTGGCACTAGGGGGAGAGAGCATTATATACTGGCATGTAAAGGGGGGAGCATTATATACAGGCCATCATTTTATACTGACAGTAAAGGGGGGAGCATTATATACAGGCACTATGGGGAGCATTATATACTGGCACTACAGGGGGGCATTACATATGGGCGATGGAGGAACACATTATATACTGGCACTACAGGGTGTGTGTGTGTGTGTATATATATATACATATATATATATATATATATATATATATATATATACACTGCCTGTCCCAAAAAAAAAATTGCTACCCAAAAAATAAATAAAAAAGATTCTCAATGGGGTTAAGGTCTGGACTCTGTGGTGGCAAATCCATGTGTGAAAATGATGTCTCCTGCTCCCTGAACCACTCTTTCACAATTTGAGCCCAATGAATCCTGGCATTGTTATCTTGGGATATGCCCGTGCCATCAGGGAAGAACAAATCCATTGATGGAATAACCTGGTCATTCAGTATGTTCAGGTAGTCAGCTGACCTCATTCTTGGAGCACATACTGTTGCTGAACCTAGACCTGACCAACTGCAGCAACCCCAGATCATAGCACTGCCTCCAGAGGCTGGTACAGTAGGCACTAGTCATGATGGGTGCATCACTTCATCTGCCTCTCTTCTTACCCTGATGCGCCATCACTCTGGAACAGGGTAAATCTTGACTCATCAGACCACATGAGCTTCTTCCATTGCTCCAGAGTCCAATCTTTATGCTCCCTAGCAAATGAAAGCCTTTTTTTCTGGTTTGCCTCACTGATTAGTGGTTTTCTCACGGCTACACAGCTGTTCAATTCCAATCCCTTGAGTTCCCTTCGCATTGTGCATGTGGAAATGTTCTTACTTTCACTATAAAACATTACTTTCACTATTAGAACATAGTTCTACTGTTGTTTTTCTTCGATTTGATTTCAGCAAACGCTTAAGTGATCGCCGATCATGATCATTCAGGATTTTTTTCCCGCCACATTTCTTCCTCGAATACGATGGGTCCCCACTATCCTTCCAGTTTATAATAATGCGTTGGACAGTTCTTAACCCAATCTTAGTAGTTTCTGCAATCTCCTTAGATGTTTTCTATGCTTGATGCATGCCAATGATTTGACCCTTCTCAAACAGACTAACATCTTTTCCACGACCATGAGATGTGTCTTTCGACATGGTTGTTTAAGAAATTAGAAGCAACTCGTTGCACCAGTTGGGGTTAAAGGGGACCTGTCATCAGCTTTATGCTGACCTCACAGAAGGCAGCATAAAATAGTGGCAGAAATGCTGATTTTGAATGGTGTGTCACTGATGAGCTAAAAGTAAGTGGTTGCCGAGAATCAGCATCATAATCATTGCAGCACAGGCCTTGAAAAAAGTCAAATCTACTTGAGAAGAGTCATGGTTATTCATAATCTCCTGCACTCTCACCCATCTGCTGATGATTGGCAGTTCTCTCCTACCTAGTTTTCTCCTTTTCTTCCTAGAAGACTGTCAATCATCAGCAGGTGGGCGGGGAGAGCAGGAAATTTATGAATAACCATGACTCTTCTCAGGTGGCCGGGACTCTTTTCTAGGCCCAGTCTGCAAGGATTGTGATGTTGGTTCTCAGCAACCACTTACTTTTAACTTATAAATGACAGACCGCTGAAATCAACTCACCTGTCTCTACTTTTTACTGCCGTTTGTATGGGCAGCATAAAGTTGATGACAGGTTCCCTTTAAATAACTTGTTGCCAGCTGAAAGATAATCGCCCATGCAGTAATTATCCAATAGGAGGCTCATAACTATTTGCTTAGTTAAATCCAGGTGGTGGCTTTTTTTTGGGACAGGCAGTATATATATATATATATATATATATATATATATTGGCACTACTGGGGAGTTATAACTACAATGGGGCATTAGAGCTACAGGATGGGCATTATAAAAGTTGGGGGCATTATGGTTATATTAATACTACTAAGGATACTGTAGGGGAGTTATTATTATTATTGGGCATATAATGGAGGGCATTGCTAATAATGGGGCACTCTTGGGGAGTATTATTACTATTGGGGGCATTATTATTAATGAGGGCAGTCTGGGAGCACTATTAACATGGGGCATGGGGAAGCACAGTGGGCGCAGTTTTAGGAGTAGCAGCAGGATGACAGTGAACTGTATAAATTTGGGGGCTGATTTGCAAAATCTGTAACAGTCCCCCATGTGCCATATAGTAATACTAGTGTCTTCTTACTATTATGTGGCGGAGGGGGCTGCCCACAGTGACTAAAGAAGTCTGCCCGTTATTGTCTGGACCAAATTGAGAACAAAAGGGATGGTCCAGAGGCCTTTGTAAGGCTTCTGGCTGTCATAGCAACCACCTGCACCCCATTATGGCATGATGGTTAGCCAATGGGGTGAGAGAGGGCACCCCCTCCTTCTGTAAATCCCTGAGATCTAAGGGATTAAATGGCCAACATTAGAATTATCACTGTGCTGTCAGTTACACCAGGAGCCTAGCTATCAGTCACAGCCAGGCCTGTGCTCTGGTTGAGCAAACACAATCCCTGTGTCCACCTGACTACTGCACCATAGATGTACACAACTTTTCGGGAACTACTTGCCTGCTGCGCCGTGCATGTACAGCAGATGTTGGGAAGGGGTTAATAACATAAAACAGAGAAAAACTGAAAAAATTAAAAAAAAATCTGAAATAAATCCTTATGCTCAGAATATCCCACCAGATTACCAAAAGACCAAGGATGCTCTGGTGTGTTCAAGGTTTTTATAAAAATAATGGGTCTAAAAGGTATAGCAGAAGACAGCCTCCAACTCAGAACCAATCACTTGCCACTGAGGTCCTGCGTGTGCAATGATAAAATCAAAGCTTACATGAAATTAAAAGAGGATGTGTGCATGTTCTTTCTAGATGGAGGCTAGACCCCCAGGATTATTTCCTCTCTAGGCCCTAGGAACCCCAATCTGATATTGTGCCTCTGATCGTTTAATTATTTATGCAAAATATATATATTCCTCCAGTAAATCCTTTCCCTTTCACCCACATAACATACAACATCAAGAAAATATTTTTGATATCACTTCAGATATAAAGGTTATTAAAGCTAATGTTTGATTAGTCGCCATTGGTCATGAGCATTTTTCAGCATCCTATTAATAGCATGGTGCTCATTAGTTGTTTCTCATACTTAACTTTGGAAATGTATAAAATAAGGCATGACATTTCCCAGCTATTTGAGTACCCAAGGTCAATCAATCCTAAATTAGCAAACTGAGCTTTTTCCTACACGTGATAAAAATGAGTTCAGAATCACTTTAAAAATAAAAGACGTTTTGATTTATTTTTGACATTTCCTATATTAAGAACAGCAGGGGAAAGTATGGAAATGGGCACGGTTAAGAGAAACTCCCTTAGACTGTGGATATCTTCCAGATGCGTTTACATTAGACAATCAGAGGAATGCATGAGTTTATTTATGAATGAAAGTCAAGTGTAAAGGAAGTGAACAAATTATACATTTTTATTATTTATTTGAAATATACATTTTAATGCATGTTTAAATGAAATCATTTAGACAAAAGAAGTGGTGGAAATTTATAAAAAGAAAAAAAAGAAAACGAAAAACACCCTGGGCTCACCTTAATGCATAGCACATACCTTAAACTCTTACATTCTCCACTACCATCTCCTTCTATAACTATTTCCTCGCCTTGCATCTGTTTCTATTAGCAAAAGTCCTTCCAATAGCCTAAGACCTATTGCACATGACCGTATGGATTTTTCAGTGTTTTGCGGTCCACAAAAAATGAGCCCCTACATAAGAAAATCTCTCAAAAAATAAAAAAAACTATAGCTCTCAGAACATGGAGACACTACAACATAATTTTTTTGGTTTCAAAAATGCTATTATTGTGTTAAAGCGAAATAATAAAAAAAAAAGTATACATACTAGGTATCACCGCATCCGTAACATCCAGCTCTATAAAAATATCACATGACCTAACCCCTCGGGTGAACACCGTAAAAAATAAAAAAAACACTGTGTAAAAAAAAGCAATTTTTGTCACCTTACATCACAAAAAGTGCAACATCAAGTGATCAAAAAGGCGTATGTCCCACAAAATGGTACCAATAAAACCGTCACCTCATCGCGCAAAAAATGAGCCCCTATATAAGAAAATCTCTCAAAAAATAAAAAAAATATAGCTCTCAGAACATGGACACATTAACACATAATTTTTTTGTTTCAAAAATGCTATTATTGTGTAAAACTTTAATAAATAAGAAAAAGTATACATATTAGGTATCGCCACGTCCGTAACGATCTGCTCTATAAAAATGTCACTTGACTGAACCCCTCAGGTGAACGCTGTAAAAATAAATAAATAAAAACTGTGCTAAAATAACCAATTTTTTGGTCACCTTGCCCCATAAAGTGTTATAATGAATGATCAAAAAATCATATGTACCCAAAAATAGTAACAATAAAACTGGCACCTTATCCCCTAGTTTCCAAAATGGGGTCACTTCTTGGGAGTTTCTACTGTAAGGGTGCATCAGGGGGGCTTCAAATGGGACATGGCATCTAAAAACCATGTGGCGCTCCTTTTCTTCTGCGCCCTGCCGTGTGCCAATACAGCAGTTTATGACCACATGTGGGGTGTTTCTGTAAACCGCAGAATCTGGGTAATAAATATTGAGTTTTGTTTGGCTGTTAACCATCGATGTGTTAAAGAAAAAATTGGATTAAAATGGAAAATCTGCCAAAACAGTGAAATTTTAAAATTTGATCTCCATTTTCCTTTAATTCTTGTGGAACGCCTAAAGGGTTAACAAAGTTTGTAAAATCGGTTTTAAGTAACTTAAGGGGTGTAGTTTCTACAATGGGATCATTTATGGGGGTATCCACTATGTAGGCCCCACAAAGTGACTTCAGACCTGAACTGGTCCTTAGAAAGGGGGTTTTGGCAATTTTCTTAAAAACTTTAAGAATTGCTTCTAAACTTCTAAGCCTTCTAACGTCCCAAAAAAATAAAATTACATTTCCAAAATGATGCCAACATAAAGTAGACATATGGGGAATGTTAAGTAATAAATATTTTATGAGGTATCACTTTCTGTTTTAAAAGCTGAGAAATAGAAATTAAGAAAATTACAAATTTTTAAAAATTTTGGGGAAATTTGGGATTTTTTCATAAATAAAGGTGAAATATATTGACTCAAATTTATGACTATCATGAAGTACAATGTGTCACGAGAAAACAATCTCTGAATGACTTGGATAAGTAAAAGCGTTCCAAAGTTATTACACATAAAGTGAGATATGTCAGATTCGTCCTGGTCAGGAAGGGGGCAAATGGCCCAGATGGGAAGTGGTCAATTGGAGAAAATTGGCTTCTACCTCACAGTTTTTTTTTTGCCTTCCTCTGGATCAACTTGCAGGATAACAGGCCAAACTAGATGGACAAATGTCTTTTTTCTGCCTTATATACTTTGTTACTATGTTATTACGTCATAGAATTGTTTTATGGTCCGTGGTAACGGGATCCATAGTGCAATTCTGCTTTTACCACCAAACAAAGCCTGAACGAATTTCATAACATGAAATTCACTCATCTCTAGTCCTTACTTTTCAACTTAAGGGCTCGTTCACACGACAGTGTGAAGCTCGTGCTGTGGACCGCAAATTAGGGTCCGCAATGCACAGGCACCGTCCATGGGGCAGGCGCATGGGGATCACAGACCCATTCACTTGAATATGTCCGCGATTCTTCCTTTCCGCAAAAAGATAGAGCAATATTGAAATGAATGGGTCTGCATCCGTGATACGGAATGTCCACGGAACGATGCCCGTGTATTGCGGATCCGCAAATGCCCTAAGGAAGACATTCTGTGCATTTCTAATTAAAGGAGTTGTCTCACTTCAACCAATGGCACTTCCTAATGTATTGTGATTGTCCATATTGCCTCCTTTGCTGGCTTGATTCATTTTTCCATTGCATTATACACAGCCCATATCCAGAAGTTACGGCCACTGCTGTAGAGCAGATATGAGGTGGCTGGGACAGGATCTGCTGTGCATCCTTTGCGCTTTCCCATGTTTCTGGCCACCAGAGAGGCTGGCTTGCACCTTTTCCTATGGTGTATCAGAAAATGACCAATTGTTTAAATCACTTTTTTTTATAAATTCTTTATTTAAGAATGCACAAACTTTTTTCTTTTCTTTTTCCATAAAGTCATAAAAATTTACAGTTAATATTCTGCAGATATTACAAAGTAGTTACATGTACCGTTGACATATTCATTCTAGTATACAATTTTGCCATATTAAATAAAGGTAGAGATGTCGTGAATCATGTCGTTACATTTAAACATCCTAGATATGCTCCCTTCCCTCCCTCCCTCCTCCTAAGGCCTCTTTCACACTTGCGTTGTCCGGATCCGGCGTGTACTCCACTTGCCGGAATTACACTCCGGATCCGGAAAAACGCAAGTGTACTGAAAGCATTTGAAGACGGAACCGTCTTCCAAATGCTTTCAGTGTTACTATGGCACCCAGGACGCTATTAAAGTCCTGGTTGCCATAGTAGGAGCGGTATACTTACAGTCCGTGCGGCTCCCGGGGCGCTCCAGAATGACGTCAGAGCGCCCCATGCGCATGGATGACGTGATCCATGTGATCACATGATCCATGAGCTTGGGGCGCCCTGACGTCACTCTGGAGCGCCCGGGGAGCCGCACGGACGGTAAGTATACTGCTCCCCCGCTCCCCACTACACTTTACCATGGCTGCCAGGACTTTAGCGTCCCGGCAGCCATGGTAACCACTCTGAAAAAGCTAAATGTCGGCTCCGGCAATGCGCCGAAACGACGTTTAGCTTAAGGCCGGATCCGGATCAATGCCTTCCAATGGGCATTAATTCCGGATCCGGCCTTGCGGCAAGTGTTCCGGATTTTTGGCCGGAGCAAAAAGCGCAGCATGCTGCGGTATTTTCTCCGGCCAACAAACGTTCCGTACCGGAACTGAAGACATCCTGATGCATCCTGAACGGATTTCTCTCCATTCAGAATGCATTAGGATAATCCTGATCAGGATTCTTCCGGCATAGAGCCCCGACGACGGAACTCTATGCCGGAAGACAATAACGCAGGTGTGAAAGAGCCCTAACCCCAACTTTACCCAGTCAGACTCCAAAGAATCTCACATCTTTTTTTTTTTTTTCGTTTAAGGGCCCACCCTCAGCTAGAGTAACTACTATGACTTTTATTTAAATCACTTTTTTATGTTTAACATATTTGAAAAAAAAATTTCATGATGTTTTAAATTTTCCATGTTTTCCATATATTTAAGCAAAATAGATGAAATCCTGCAGTTTTCGCACTGACCACTATGTCTAATAATTGGAGCCACTTCTCGGTCTGTACAAATTACTTTACCGCAGTTATATATTATCCTAAACCTGCCTGTAACAATAAGGAGATATCACCTCTGTACATAGATAAGACAGGATCCTCCATTCACAATACAGTAAATGATTGTTAAAGCTTATGTATTCTCTCCTTGTACAATAACCACTGCACAGGGCACAGAGCATGCCTAGAAAACTCTCCCATAGAAGTCAATGTGGTCCTGCCTGAACATTGTGTCTATGGTCCATGGGGCTGCCGTAAAGCAATTCTCTTAATGCTTTCTTAATGCTGTTAATAACATCTCAGATGGCCGCCCCCATAATCATGTTTAGAAAACAGAATAAGAAAATCTACAGTCAGAAAATAAAAACAGATTAGGAAAAAAGTCTATGTGCTACTATCTGATTTTAACTGGCACATAACAGGCGCAATGATGGAGAACGGTGATTGTGGCGAATCAAGTTTTTCAATTGGCTCAACACTAATCATAAGGGAAACCCTGGTGCAGAAGATGTGATTGTTGGAGGACTCTCCTCTGCCTTTATCTGTCCTCCTAACTACCCAGATGTCTACCTGTACGCGGATACAAAACAATGTAATAATATATCAGCTTCCTGGACATGTAATGCAATTCCTCTCATCAAATCTGGTAGAATTTGAGAAGGAATTTTTGAATGGAGCATGCAACGCAGATGTGAACACAATCTCTACCATTAAAGAAGATGTTCACTCCTTTTATATTGATGGCCTGTCCCTAGGATAGCCCATCAATATCTGATTAGTGATGAGCAGCATAGGCAATATTCGTATTGCAATATATACCGAATTTTTGGCCTAATATTCGCCATAAATTCATAAATTTTAGAATTCGTGATCTCCATTCGTTATTTTCTTGATTGTGATACAAAAATTTGCGATATCAAAATTCACGATCAACACTACTCCTAAAGTCAAAGATATTGCAGCCTTCTCATTGGCCCACAAGCAAGAAGCAGTGAGGGATCGTGGGTACTGATGAAAAAAAATCTAGAATATTCACGATTACAAAGATATTGCACTATATTCTAGATATTTGCGAAATCTCGAAGTGTCAATATTCGAGACAAAAATTAGCGATTAGAATATTCGCGATCAACACTATATCTGATCAGCAGTGGTCCAACACTCCACTGATCAGCTGTTTCAGAGTAGCTCTAGTGGCAGAAATGAACGCCAGAACTTGAGTTCGGATCCGCGCCGATCAGATATTGATGGACTATCATGTGGATAGACCAACAATATAAGTGAACAACAACCCCTTTAAATCATTTCTCCTACAAAAAACATTAATGCATTAAAAAAATAATCCATGCACTATTTTCATGATCTAAAATTTAATCCTGATCTGAAAACACTATTACTGGTGTGTCTTCTGACCAGAGAGCACAGATGTCTACTTCACCCATTGACTTCTTTGCAGGGTGCAACTTCTATAGATGACTAAAACTACAGTAGTAGCTGCTAGTTTTCAACCTCCATATCTCTGGTCTGGTGGAGACCCAAGCTGTAGTGTAGCTGGTTATAAGACTGAATAATCAGTACCAGTCAAGGTACAGGTCATGCAGAATGAGGTAGGAATTCCATAGGGAATGTTCTTGAGAACATGACTTATAAAGGATCTTTTTGGAAATATGTTGTAATGTGCTCTGCTACATAGAAAGTGCGACCACACTGCTGGCATAAATCAAAGCCTACACACAAATGACTTGTTTATGTTTTTCAGGAAAAGGGTTAATTTAAGGAAATTCTAGACAGAGACAGGACTACAGGACCAGAATTCAACCAACTGAAATGTGGTTGAAATATTCACACAAATGGAACATTTAGGCTTGGTGTGGGCAGGAGGAGATGGGACTTGTCAACCCTTATCCCAATTGTGTAAGCCACAAACAAAGAGCAAATGGAAGGCTTTACCAAACCACATAAAAGAAGGACAGCTCGATATGGCAAGATAGAGTGAGGGTAAAAGTTTATACAGAAAAGTTGTGGAATAAAGCTGTTCTTTTCCTCTAGTATTGGAAGCAGTTTGTGGTCATCTTGTACTGTTATAATGTAAAACATGTTAATGCAAGCATTGAAATAGAATATGGACAGAAAGTACAAAGACTCATACTCATAGTTAAAAATAAAGTACTTTAAAGAGATGGAGGTTCCATTGTGAACAGACTCAAGATAGACTTGAAAATGGCCTATTGTGTTAATCATGTTTTTATGTTAAACATATTTTTATAGATTTTTTGATGATTTAGTTTTAATTTTCTATGTCCCTATATTTACTAAAAAAGCCTAAAGCCACTAAGCCTAAAATATGTCAATACCTCCTGATCTTTGAGAGCAGCCACATGGGCCATAGACACAATAGACAGAAACTGACCTCTATGAGAGAGTTTTCTAGGCATGCTCTGTGACCTGTGCAGAGGCCAGGAGGGAGAAGATAAGCTTTAATATGACCGAATGTGATGGGTGGATCCTGTGTTATGTATATATTGGTGATATCTGTCATTGTAATCCTGCCTGTGATGATAATGCAATGGCTACTAATATGTTACCTATACAGAATCTTCAACATATTTTTAGGCCTAGTGGCCATTGCAAAATCTGCATGACTAGTTTTTTTTTATAGATAGTAACATGCAAAATTAAAACAAACATCACCAAATATTCTAAAAAATAAGCTTAACATAATATCTTGATTACACATTATGTTTAAATGGAACTTCTCAGGGGGTTTCTGCTGACCTACCTGAGAACAGAATATGAGAGAGCGAAAGAAGCTGTGACACAGAGGTTTGGTCTGGGAAAACTGGTATTTTCCTCCCAGCATGTGCTGCTGGGCTGATTTACAGTCAGGTGAGGTCAAATACCCGACCGGATTTTAAATGCAGGTCTGGGTTTTGGCAGCACCTGGCTGTCCTTAAATAGGCAGCTGGGCTCAGAAGCCAGGTCTCTGTGTTGGGATCTGGGAGCCTTGTTCTGGATGAAGGTTTTCTACCTGTTTGGCGTAAAAACAGGTTGGTGCTGCTATCAGCAAGGACTCTTTGAGGCAGAATTGCCGCATGGTGATAATTACCACCAACACCGCAAGGTGACTTTTTGTTTGTTTTGTCACTTGCCTAAAGTGTGAATAAAACACTGAACTGTTTGATCCGAAGTACTTGTTGTTGCCTCTATACTGCATCCGCTAATCCTGTCTACCAGAGCAAGTCCCCACAACATATATATATATATAATATATATATATATATATACATTTTTTATATGCTTTGGAGATGGATTTTTGGGTAAAAAGCAGGGTAAATCGTGACAGGACTCCTATGAGCGACATAGTACACATAGATTGCTCTTTAGTTTTGCACCTCTATGTTTCTTGACTTCCAGGAGTCTGAAAATTACAAACCTCATGATGCTCTAAGTGTCTTGCAGAGATCGGGTACATGCAAACTCTCAGAAGATTTATGCCTACAAAATGACTCCTAGCGCTTAGTACTGTACTTTTACATATATAGCTTTGTGGCCAGCCGACCGAAGGAGCGTTCAGATTGGTTGATGAATCGGCTGAATGAGCATTC
Source organism: Bufo bufo (assembly GCF_905171765.1). Lineage (NCBI taxonomy): Eukaryota > Metazoa > Chordata > Amphibia > Anura > Bufonidae > Bufo > Bufo bufo. The sequence goes on along the minus strand of NC_053395.1, from coordinate 151,073,006 downwards.
GCTCCCGATTATTGGCCCATGTAAAAGGGCATTAAATCTTTCCAAATACCGGAAAAAACTGATCAGTTTGATCCTAATGCATTCTGAATGGAGGGCAATCTGTTCAGTATTTTCCATTGAAATGCATTAATGCCGGATCCGGCACAAGTGCTCCGGCAAAACAGATCGCGTACCAAGTGTTTCGGCAAAACAGATCCTGTTTTCTGGTCTTCAAAAATGCAAAAAAAATACTGGATCCGTTTTTTTCAATGCATTATACTGGATCAATGGATATTTTCAATGCAAATATTGGATCCGTCTACAAATGCTATTCGTTTGCACATGGATTTCCAGATCCGGCAGGCAGTACCGGCGACGGAACTGCCTGCCGGATCTTCACAACGCAAGTGTGTAAGTAGCCTAAATATATGTAATATACATTTTACATTGAAACTTCACATGAATTTGTACGTAAACTTAATATATTGCCTTATATTGACAGTCCATATTGTTTCTTAGTTCATGAGAACTCAGACTAATTTCTCAGCATCCCCTGTCTGTGAGACAGTGTTTATGGTCCTTTAGTGAGCCAGTTGGCACATCTGACAGACACTGGTTATTTGAACAATGGATGGCATGAAAGTGGCAAAGCTTAGTACAAAAATTCTGACTTTTAAGACAAATAATCAATGTTTCTTAATTAGATGCCACATATTTTATTGTTCTTTGGATACTGGCAACCCGTCAAGTCTTTGGCTTTTCCTGTGTCTGAATTTTATGCATCTCAGTCAGAAAAGAATTAACTCATTTATGGATTCTAGCTGTAAGGAGACACAAGGATTTATAGTGGAGATTTGGGGTGTGGGGAAATGTAACCACAAACAAAGTCATAGAGGAGACCTTCTGGCTGGACTATTATACTATGGTCTGGCATATCCCTCTCTAAACCATTAGCATTTTATCCAGTAGGAAGCTGAAAACTCATAGATGCATTAACCACAAGAAATGTCTGGTGTCCACTCTTTAGTCAAAACCAACAGATAATATATCCCTGGCTCTTTTATTGCTCTTATGAGGTTCTTTGAGGCCTGTACATTTTAAATCAAATTCTAATGAGCATTTTAAATCAAGCGCACTAATATTTTGAGCACACAACTATGTATTTTTATTTCCTTTCCATCTGACTACATGCAATACTGTGAAAAGTCTACTGTAGATCAAATATTCCTTTGAAATGGTACCTAAATCTTCACGCAAAGCACAAAAGGTGCAGCAGTGCTTCTGCTTGCATTGGTTCTGCTTTTGAAGCATACAGAGTACCGACCCTATATACTTTCTACTACGGATCTGTACTCCGATTAATGCAAAAACTAAGCATAGCTGATGCAAGCAAAAGGTGCAGATTGCTATGACAAGCGCCGCTGCACCCTCTGCTCTTTGTGTGAAGGTTTAGGTACCCTTTGAAGGGAGTCTGTCAGTTTTTGCTAAACTGCTAATAGCGCTAGGCAGGAGTTAGAGAGATCAGTGCAAGCATTCCTTTTGTGGAGTTTTCATCATCAGAATACTGAGAAATACTAAACTTTTATTCTGACAAATTCTGCTCCTTAAATGCACTGGAGGTGGAGCCTAACTTTGAAGCCCCTCCCCTCTGCTTTAAGTGATGGCTTTAGCATCCAAACAAGAGACCTCTAGAGCTGGTAGGCATGCTCAGTGCAGAGTGGAAAGAGCATTTAACAGTGAAGTTTCACATTCATTGCACCTAAGGAGCTGAATCTAGCAGAATAAAGGTTCATATTCATACTACTCCTGATACAAAACTTCACAACAGGTGTGCTTGCACTGAATTATGCACAAGGGATTGTATGGAGCAGGATGCTGTGCTGAGCCCATTCCATATGCGGCAAATGCAGGCCATAGTGACCAGGCACCTGGCTATAATGACCAGGATTGGCGATGATGCCAAAACAAGTGATTTAACCCCTCAGATGCCATCTAAAGAAATAATTGCGGCATATGTGAGGTTAGGCATAGAGAAGCGACTTCCTTTGCCTTCCAATCAGAGCCTCCACAGTGATTAGTTACCGTGACAGCCAGGGGCCTGCTGAACCTTCTCAGGCCTGTCATGGTAAGCTGCCTGCTAAGCTGCGCACGAGGCACAGCTCAGCAAGCAGAGCAGCAAAATCTTATTCACCCGAATAGATTTCTATTTTGGTGAATGAACAAGGGCTCAAAAGAACCCAGATTCTAGCCTCCTAAGGGGGCTAAAAGTTATTTATAAAAAATAAAGGAAAGTTTTTTTAAAAATCACTCCACTTTCCCAATTTTACATATAAAAATATGTAAACAAAAAACATTAAAATAAATAAACAAAAAGCTATCGCCGCTTCCAAAAATGGCTGAACTATGAAAACATTTTTTTTAAATTTCCTGCATGGTGAATGCCGTAACGCAAATCACAATATAAACAAATGTTTCTCATTTTTTAGTCACCTTGTCCTGCCAAAAACTTGCATAACAATTTTCATAAAGTTGTATGTACCATAAAAGATCCCAGATTCTAGCCCCCCTAATGAGGTTAAAAGTTATTTTATAAAAAGTAAAATAAAGTTTAAAAAACAGTTTTTAAAATAATCACCCGCTTTCTCAATTTTACATATAAAAATATATAAACAATAAAAAAATAAACATATCAGGTATCGCTGCTTCCGTAAATGTGTGAACTATTAAAATCATTTTTACACATTTCCTGCACGGTGAATGCAGTAATGCAAATCACAATAAAAACAGACATGTTCCACTCAGAACAGGCCTAGCCATGGTTGACCAAAGAAGTTTAGTGCACATGCTCAGCATCATATCCAGAGGTTGTCTCTTCAAAATAGATGTATGAGTGCTGCCAGCATTGCTGCAAAGGTTAAAGGGGTGGGGGGTCTGTCAGTGTTTAGACCATATGACGCACACTGCATCAAATTGGTCTGCATGGCTTTAGTCCTAGAAGGAAGCCTCTTCTAAAGATGATGCACAAGAAAGCCCACAAACAGTTTGCTGAAGACAAGCAGACTAAGGACATGGATTACTGGAACCATGTCCTCTGGTCTGATGAGACCAAGATAAACTTATTTGGTTCAGATGGTGTTGTGGCGGCAACCAGGTCAGGAGTACAAAGACAAGTGTGTCTTGCTTACAGTCAAGCATGGTGGTGAGAATATCATGGTTTGGGGCTGTATGAGTGCTTCCGGCTGTGGGGAGCTACAGTTAATTGAGGGAACCATGAATGCCAACATGTACTGTGACATACTGAAGCAGAGCATGATCCCTCCCTTCAGAAACTGGGACGCAGGGCAGTATTGCAACATGATAACAACCCCATACACACCTCCAAGATGACCACTGCCTTAAACCCTATTGAGCATCTGTGGGGCATCCTTAAACGGAAGGTGGAAGAGCGCAAGGTCTCTAACATCCACCAGCTCCGTGATGTCATGGAGGAGTGGAAGAAGATTCCAGTGGCAACCTGTAAAGCTTTAGTGAACTCCATGCCCAAGAGAGTTAAGGCAGTGCTGGAAAATAATAGTGGTCACACAAACCCTCTTAAGCATCTGTGGGGCATCCTCAGATGAAAGGTGGAGGAGCGCAAGGTCTCTAACATTCACCAGCTCTGTGATTTCGTCATGGAAGAGTGGAATAGGATTCCAATGGCAACCTGTGAAGCCCTAGTGAACTCCATGCCCGAGAGAGTTAAGGCAGTGCTGGAAAATAATGATGGCGCCACAAAATATTGGCACTTTGGCCATTTTCACTTAGGGGTGTACTCATTTTTGTTGCCAGCGGTTTACACATTAATGGCTGTGTGTTGAGTTATTTTGAGGGCATACCAAATTTACACTGTTATACAAGATGTACACTAACTAGTTTACATTGTATCAAAGTGTCATATCTTCAGAGTTGTCCCATGAAAATATATAATAAAATGCTATTTGAGTATTGTTATTTAGTCAGTAGTCTGAAACTCAGTGGCACAGTAAACACAGTAGCTGGGAACTGGTTGGTACTGGTATAGTATGCTATCCTTGGTTATCAAGAGGGATCATATTATGGGGATTTTTAAAAGTATTCTATAAAAGTCAACAGTGCCTCGTTTCAAAGTTCTCCCACACATCAATATATTAAACAAGTGTCTATTACATTTTATATCATGATATTCAGTTCACAAGTACTGTACACAGTCTTTGATGTACAGTACAATAAATAGTGGCTTTACTTGCATTTTTTGTTTAGGTACTATAGGGTAATGGTATTGAATACCTGCAATGAACAATAGTCTCACCTAACACAAACTGTAAAGATGTCCCTGGTATGGATACTTTATTTAATCACAATAACCATCAGTACACTTACCGTACTTTCTGTAACATCATCTTCTATTTTGCAGAAAGCTCTTAACACTGGTCAATGAATGTGAAGTGCTTTTTTTTTGCCTTCACTCGTGTGAATGGTTGTGTAAAAGTTTATACAGCTGCTGCTGTATGTAATTGTTTGACTGCAAGAGGGCAGAGATTGAAAGTCATTGCCATCTGGCAGGAAGACAGTCATATTTTCTTACAAACCTCCACACAGCCTGCGCTGATTCCAAAAAATGTTGTCACAAAGCATGGTGCCATCAGGAATGCCACCCATAACCACGAACAGCACTGAGTATTATTTCTGCTACTTATCCCACCAAACCAATCCAGTTTAAAACTACAAATTTAGCAGAAAAATAGGTATTTAATGATATACTTCAGCTTCATCTCTGTCGCTCTGTTTTATTTTATTTTCTCTCTTCCTCTTAATCTATGTTTGTTTTTTCTTCAAACACTAATGCTAGAACCTTGTCTAGCATCCCCATTGTCAAATCAGTTATTATATCACCATAAATTATACATTACAGCAGAGGGTAGATTGGAGAGGCGGAATAAGTGACATTCTCATCTGAGAGAAAATAACTAGCAGGCATAGTGCGGGCATAGAAAATGCTATTAACCCAGTATGTACAGTGGTTTGTCAAAATAACTATCATTAATTCAAAAGGTTTTAAAGAAAGGGGTGATGCTACAAAAAGTCTTTGATGTGGCCGAAGAGCCTTTTATTGATTTATTTTTCTTTCCATTAGTACATTACTATTTCATTGGGATATACAGTATGTGATGCATGTATGTGTATGTTCCATCAACTGGTCTTAGAAGGTGCAGTGGTTGGTATTACAGAATATCTATAATTATAAAGAACAGAGAGAACACAGGCCATAGATTTTCACCTAAGTCTATGACCTAACTTTACCTCTTCTGAAAGAAACAAGGAAACGCCAATGGGTCATAGCCCCAATAGGTGTCATAGACCATGGCACCCCAACAATGACAAATTCTGGCTTCTCTTATATCCATTGGTGGATTATAACTGTGAAGATTTGGGACCCAAGGGTTTCCCATGCCCAGATCACCCATTATCTCAAAATATGGGACTTCATTTAGCAGTGGACTGCTGCAACCAAGGCTGCATTACAGCAAGCACACACAGTTGCGGGTCATTATGGGGTAAGTCACTTGGTGTTTCAAGCATTTGCTCATTCCATCATGAACCAACACAAACTCCCACCTGATTCCTGTTCTACTCACACTTGTTCTGCCTCCCTTCTCTTCCACTGCTTTGGTTCTCTGCTGGGGCTAACTGCTCCATAACTGGTGTGGGGTTGGTTGTACATGTGCTAGCTGGTACCTGCAGCTTCTCCCGCATTTTGTATTCTTGTTGCAGCTGTCCACAAGACTAGTTTGTAGCTTATTAGTGCCCTGTAGTCAAAAGTGCCTCTTTCCTGACTTGGCGGCTTGTAGGAGGCAGCACATAGGGGCGGGCTGGGCCGGGGGGCAGGGAGGCAATTGCCCCCCAGGCCGCCCTAAATAAACGGCCGCTGGGCCGCGCGTCTTTAAAAAAATATATATTTTTTTTTATTCTTCAGGGCCGCACCGTCGATCTCCACAGGCGGCGCGGCCCTGGATGTAATTGCGGCCGTGCTGTGTGCTGTGGGGCAGGGGAGGGAGAGGCGTGTCCCTCCCCTGTTCTTCTGATAGACTGCAGGCACTAATTCCTGCCGCCTATCAGAGGCCGGCTCAGGCAGCGCGATGACGTCATTATTATCGCGACGCCTGAGCCGGGCAGCACACAGCAGGGACACAGGCTGGAAGAGGCTTGCATCGCTGCTGATGGAGGTTTTAGTATTAGTGTTTTTTTTTTTTTCTTTGCGGGGGGGCTGGCACTATGGGGGGAGATCTGCCACTTTGGGGGGAGATCTGGCACTATAGGGGGGCTTGCACTATTTGGGGGATCTGCCACTATGGGGGGGATCTGGCACTATGGGGGGGGATCTGGCACTATTTGGGGGGATCTGGCACTATGGGGGGGATCTGGCACTATGGGGGGGATCTGGCACTATGGGAGGGGCTGGCACTATAGGGGGGGCTGGCACTATAGGGGGAGCTGGCACTATGGGGGGGGAGCTGGAACTATTGGAGGAGCTGGCACTATGGGGGCATTTCTTACTGGCACATTATGGGGGGGCACCATGGGGGAGAGGAGCACTATGGGGGTATCTGGGGGCTCTAAAGGGGCTTTTTTTAATTATTGGCACATTCTGGGGGGCACTATAGGGGAGAGCAGCACTATGGGGCATCTGGTGTTACTATAGGGGCATTATTTGGGGCCCCCTTGGGGAAGTGGGGGCTCTAGAGGGGCCTTTTGTATTGGAACATTATGGGGGGCACTATGGCATTTGGTGGCACTAAGGGGGCATTTTTTACTGGCACATTATGGGAGGCACTATAGGGGAGAGCGGCACTATGGGGCATTATTTGGGGGCACTATGGGGGAGTGGAGAACTATTGGGGCATATGGTGGCACTAAGAAGGGGCATTTTTTTTACTGGCACATTGTGGGGGAGAGGAGCACTATTGGGGCATCTGCTGGGGGCACTAAGGGGCATTTTTTTACTGGCATATTATGGGGAACACTATGGGGAAGGGGGAGAGGAGCAGTATGAGGGCATTTACTGGGGCACTATATAGGGGTATTTTATACTGGCATACATTATAGGGACATTAGCTCGACTGCGGGCACTAAGCGGGGGTATTTCATGTACTGTCATATTATAGGGAAAATTAGTACTACTAGGGGGTATTATGGGGAGCTTTACTACTACTACTGGGGGGCTATGAGGAACATGATTACTAGGGCACTATAGGGGCATTATTACTACTAAGTGTGCTCTGGCAGAGAATTATTTCTATTGGTGGGATTTTGGGGAGCACTGTTACTTTGGGGGGCACCCTGGCACAGTATTAGCTTAGCACAATTATTTTTGGGGGACATTATCTTTATACTATTAGTGTCTGGGCGCAGTTATTTTTTAGAGCACTGTGTGCCAATAATTGTTGAAGGGGGCATAATCTGTGTGGTAGTAGTATTCCCAGGGGTACTGTTTCTGCAGTATAGTATTGGGGGCATAGCGGGTATAGTATTGGGGGCACTATCTGTGTGGTAGTAGTATTTCCACGGGGACTGTTTCTGCAGTATAGTATTGGGGGCACTATCTGTGTGGTAGTAGTATTTCCAGGGGGACTGTTTCTGCAGTATAGTATTGGGGGTGGCAGGAAACTAATGTCTGTTTCTCAATCTCTGCAGAGACGGGAGATAGCAGAAAAATCATTATGGCGGTCTGGTCTGAATGGAGAAGATGAGGAAAGAGAACGTCTACATCAAAGGTAACATCACTGGATGTAAGAGGTATGTGGTGCTATGTAGGAGAGGAGATGCTCCGGCTCCTCCCCCTGCTATTTGCAGAAGGAGGATTCAGAGCTGGGTGAGGACGGCCAAAGGGGGCAGCAGGCCACGGGCGGGTGGAAGATGGTGGGGGGGAACCACAAGCCTTGAGCAGGATCAGGGGAGGGAGGAGAGCGGAGGAGCTTCCTGGCTGTAGCTTGTTATATTAGCAGGCAGTGCAGCCAGGACAGACCCTCCCCTCTCAGTATGATATGTAGAGACAGGCCTCCACTATAGAATGTCAGCTGTACAGTGTTTGTTGGGCGTGGCCTATTATATGTAGGAGGGGCTTTTAATAATGGGCGGGGCTAAAAAATGGGCCACTTGACTGGATTTGCCCCCAGGACTAAGGCTGCCAGCCCTCCCCACATTTCCTACAAACTGTTGAGAACTGACTGTGTTTAGTTGCTAAGTTTTTATGTTTTGCATTTGAATTGCACTTTCTATCATTTTAGGGCAGACTCATTGAGGAAAGGGTTAATATCGGTCATTTATGTATCTATATGGTGTATTGCTTTGTAGTTTATATGTGTGCTTGTATTTTCTAAAGTATATGCTGATCCAGATGGCAGTTTTGCATGTTTTTCAGTGTAGTTAGTGGTCATTGGAAGGGTAACTCCTAGTGGCAAAAGACTGTAGCAGTGACACCACTAGGATGTGGAGTTTAGTTTGGGAACTGTTATAACAGTTTTTCTCCTGTCAAATTGTGGGTAACGTATGTCTGTCAGGTCCATGCCACAGTCCCAGAATCTGGAATAAGGGCGTATTGTCGCTAGATGTATAGAGACAAATAGAGAGAGCGCACCATAGGGTAGTATATCCAAACATCCGTTAAGCTTCTCAAACCTGATAAAGAGGGCCTGAGTATACCCGAAACACGTAGTTTCCTGTTGATGAATTCACTTTGAATAAAGAAGATCTCAAATAGAGCATCAACTGTCTTCTGTGTTTTTGAGCCCTGCAGCGATCAGACTGTAACTACAGTCCCAGAATCTGGTAGGAAGTGACAAGTTGGCCTCGGTGAAGGGAGTCAGGAGTAGTATCACTCAGTGCCGAAGATAGATCTTGTATGATTTATATAGTGGTGCATGGGGTCTTACCATAAGCCAAAACAGCTGGTCCCATCTGGTCCCAGAGGTCGACTAGTTTCAGACTTGGGGAAGTGCAAATCCACTATTATCAGAGCTGTAGCTTTTTACTTTAAGATCTATGGTCTGTATTTAAGGATTAAACTGTAACCACTATGCTTTTGAACATCTCCATAGTAAGACCTACTTTGAGGGAAACACCCCCTACATGCTAGTAGCAGTGTTTTCCCTCTCTGATGATGCCATTTAACTTCCAGGTTTCCCTGGAATAAAGTAATATTTACAGTTATTGTAAAACAAAAGGCATACCAAATATCTGATATTTGCCAGATTTGTGATCAGTGATACATCTTTGATCACCTGGGTTACCACTGCTTCAACTGATCACTAGAATGGGGATCCCAGTGAGGAGTTATTCAATTGGAGCAAGTATCAAGTTGTACATGTTTAACTATTTCTATCAGTATCATAGACATTTAATGGACAGGACAATATTGTTATGCATGAGTCCAGTTCAGGCTATGTGGCTGCAAAGAGGCACTTCTTAGAGTACTTTTTCAGGCTTGAATGCAGCTAGAATCTTAGCTTTAAAACAAGACTAAGAATGCGGCTGTAGTTGCAAACTAGCCTGAATTACAGCAACGTGAGAACTGCATATACTATACTTGCAACTCTTGTAGTCTATGTAGTGGGGGAGAGGTGGGCTGAAGGAAGACAAACAGGCATAGTGGAGAGATAGAAGGAGGAACACACACACACATATATACATATATATATATATGGGCAGACTAGATGGGCCAAATGGTTCTTATCTGCCGACACATTCTATATATATATAATTTTTTTATTTTTGTTGTTGTTGTACAAGTAGTATAACATAATAAACACTATAAATTTGTTCTTATTATAATTGGTGTTGAGCGAATCGAAGTGAAATGAATTGGCTTCAATACGAATTTCAGGAAAAATTTGTCACCCAGCTGAATACATTTTTCCTGAAATAGCAGTAAAAAAATAAATAATACATACTCACCTCATTCATTTGCTCACCAAGAGGCCGTTGCGGCCATCTTGATTGAAGAAACCACGCAAAATTTCGAGCGTGGTGACATGAAGCTTTACCACGTCAGAGCGCTGGCCTGTGCGATGATTTGATGATGTCACAGCTCGAGAATTTGCGCAGTTTCTTTAACCAAGATGGCCACGACGGCCTCTCCACAGGCAAATGAATGAGGTATGTTTTTTTTTTTACCACCGATTAACCCCTGAAAGGCCTCAATGTTAATATCTGATGCCACAATCAGTGCAGCATCTGAGGGGTTTAATGATGGGGGAGGGGGGCAGCATGATTGCTGTTCTCCATTATTGCTCCCGCTACATACAATGGAATGCGCTTTGTGATAAAGTAATTCATAACAAATCAAATTTCTTTGTTAATGGGTCTTGATCCGTCCCGCAAATTGAGGTCCCCAATGCACATAGCGGCGGCACAATGGCCGTGTGCATGAGGCCTAAGTGAAAGTTAGCATTACATTCAGCTGAGCTATCTCTACAAGGCATTGGGGAACATTTAGCAATAATCACTAACTAACATTACAAATCTAAAGTGGTGATTTGTTTCACCTCATATTGTATATCAAAAGGTTCACACCACTTGCAAAATGTGACTTTTTTAAAATATAAACTTGATTTGTGACATTTAGCACTAAAATGAGACAATTTTAAACTGAAATGCGCCATTTCAGCCACCGCTGTTCACACCACACTTGCGACTTTTTCAACATTTCCAGTGGTAAATTGCGACTTTTGTGTAAGACTCGGGACATTTTTGTCATTGTTTTGTTTTTGTTAAATGACAATTTAGTGACAAAACCACTTGTTTAGCTCATTTATATCATCCTTTTTTTAATATTTACCTATCACTTGTTCCCACGACATATTTTTTTTTTCTTTTCATATAAGTCGCATCTTTTTCCCATAAATGCAACTTTTTACACAAAACACCACCACATAAGCTGTCTTAATTGTCTGCAACAATTTGAGCCATTTCTGCCCATAAGAGGATGATAAATGAGGCGTAACATGCGCCAAATTTATAGCCCCGCCCACTTTGACTTTTATAACTCACTTCTGACATGATGCATTCTTTATGGTGAAAATTGTGGAGAAAACAGTTGATATCTCTGGTGCAAATCAAAACGCCATTCTTTTTTGGCGCATTTTATGCCGTAATTCTGGCCCAACATACTTAGTAAATGTGCCCCATTGTGTCAGGTCTAACAGTGAATTTCCTGTTGACAGACTCCCTTCAAGGCTAAAATTAGCTACACCACTAAGGGGGTTAAAATACACTTATGGAACCTGGATTGTGCACAAAATATTCTTGGAGTGTTTGAGGCATAAATTCAAACTCTACAAAGTATCTCCAGAATAAAAGTTTTAAAGGGGTTTTCCAGGATTAAATTGGGATCCAGTGAGTACCGTGCACTATTCCTGGGCCAGTGACATCATATTCATCAGTCATGTGGCCTGTGAATGGGCCTAGAATACAATTCCAAATCTCAATGTGTGACGCAGTGTTGGTATGCTGTGAGAAGGCAGCTGCTCTCCTCTGAGCACTGCACCCCTTTCAAACAGCTGATTGGGGCAGTGCCAGGTTTTGGACCCCAACCTATCTGATATGAATGACGAGGATAATGTGCTCCTGGAAAACTCTGCTAATATGCGGCTGAGGAGGTGATTACGCAGCTTTTACTAACGTTTTGGACATGATTATAACAGTACCTTTGTTGTTTTTGTTTCACCTAGTAAGGCTGAAAAAACAGAGTTTACAAAGTAATGCTAATGAGGGCACGCAACTGCCCAGAGGCAACATTCTGGCTGCAAGTGGCCATGCCCCTCGGTGATCTGCATGCCTAATCCCTCTCCATTGTGTCTTATGGCCCGCCCTGTAACGATCTTGCATCACCCTCTTCAGTTCTCACCTGCACACTTCACCGCTGGGCCCAGGTGTTCACAGTGCGCTGCCCACTATGGCCCCTTTCACACGTGGGTGCAATGCGTGACGTGAACGCATAGCACCCGCACTGAATCCTGACCCATTGTTCTATATTCTGCATTTTTCATGCAGCCCTAGCCCCATAGAAGTGAAGCAAGTGTGGATGCAACGCGTTTTTCACTGATGTTTGCTAAAAGATGTTGTTTGTACAGTTGTGTTCAAAATAATAGCAGTCAGACATCACTAACCTGAACAATCATTGTTTTTGGTAGAAATTATATTTCTACATGGCAAATAATTTACTAGTAGGTGTAGTAGAGTAAAAGAAACCAAACAGACCCAACAGTCATGACATGCATGCTGCTAATTCTCTGTAATTCAATCACTTATTGAAAGGGGCATGTTCAAAATAATAGCAGTGTGGAGTTCAATGAGTGAGGTCATTCATTCTTTGAAAAACAGGTGGCAATTATTGCCTTATTTAAGGAAGGAAGGCAGCAAATGTTGTACATGCTGGTTACTGTGCATTTCTCTCTGAAATTCTGAGAAAAATGGGTCGTTCCAGACATTGTTCATAAGAACAGCGTACCTTGATTAAAAAGTTGATTGGAGAGGGGAAAACATATAAAGAAGTGCAGAAAATGATAGGCTGCTCAGTTAAAATGATCACAAATGCTTTAAAATGGCAGCCAAAACATGAAAGATGTGGAAGAAAGTGAAAAACTACCATTTGAATGGATAGAATAGCCAAAATGGCAAGGACTCAGCTAACAATCAGCTCCAGGAAGATCAAAGAAGGTCTAAAGTTACCTGTGAGTACTGTTACAATTAGACGACGCCTATGGGAAGCCAAGCTATCTGCAAGAAGCCCCCGAAAAGTGCCACTGTTGAAAAAAAGTGGTAAAGAGGTTACAATTTGCCAAAGAGCACATTGACTGGCCTAAAGAGACATTCTGTGGACTGATGAAAGTAAGATTGTTCTTTTTGGGTCTAGTGGCCAGAGACAGTTTGTCAGATGACCCCCAAACACTGAATTCAAGCCACAGTACAGTCGTGGCCAAAAGTTTTGAGAATTACATAAATATTGGAAATTGGAAAAGTTGCTGCTTAAGTTTTTATAATAGCAATTTGCATATACTCCAGAATGTTATGAAGAGTGATCAGATGAATTGCATAGTACTTCTTTGCCATGAAAATTAACTTAATCCCCAAAAAAACTTTCCACTGCATTTCATTGCTGTCATTGAAGGACCTGCTGAGATCATTTCAGTAATCGTCTTGTTAACTCAGGTGAGAATGTTGACGAGCACAAGGCTGGAGATCATTATGTCAGGCTGATTGGGTTAAAATGGCAGACTTGACATGTTAAAAGGAGGGTGATGCTTGAAATCATTGTTCTTCCATTGTTAACCATGGTGACCTGCAAAGAAACGCGTGCAGCCATCATTGCGTTGCATAAAAATGGCTTCACAGACAAGGATATTGTGGCTACTAAGATTGCACCTCAATCAACAATTTATAGGATCATCAAGAACTTCAAGGAAAGAGGTTCAATTCTTGTTAAGAAGGCTTCAGGGCGTCCAAGAAAGTCCAGCAAGCGCCAGGATCGTCTCCTAAAGAGGATTCAGCTGCGGGATCGGAGTGCCACCAGTGCAGAGCTTGCTCAGGAATGGCAGCAGGCAGCTGTGAGCGCATCTGCACGCACAGTGAGGCGAAGACTTTTGGAAGATGGCCTGGTGTCAAGAAGGGCAGCAAAGAAGCCACTTCTCTCCAAAAAAAACCATCAGGGACAGATTGATCTTCTGCAGAAATTATGGTGAATGGACTGCTGAGAACCGATTGTTTGGGGCATCTGGAAAAAGGCTTGTCCGGAGTAGAAAAGGTGAGCGCTACCATCAGTCCTGTGTCATGCCAACAGTAAAGCATCCTGAGACCATTCATGTGTGGGGTTGCTTCTCATCCAAGGGAGTGGGCTCACTCACAATTTTGCCCAAAAACACAGCCATGAATAAAGAATGGTACCAAAACACCCTCCAACAGCAACTTCTTCCAACAACAATTTGGTGAAGAACAATCCATTTTCCAGCACGATGGAGCACCGTGCCATAAGGCAAAAGTGATAACTAAGTGGCTCGGGGACCAAAACGTTGACATTTTGGGTCCATGGCCTGGAAACTCCCCAGATCTTAATCCCATTGAGAACTTGTGGTCAATCCTCAAGAGGCGGGTGGACAAACAAAAACCCACTAATTCTGACAAACTCCAAGAAGTGATTATGAAAGAATGGGTTGCTATCAGTCAGGAATTGGCCCAGAAGTTGATTGAGAGCATGCCCAGTCGAATTGCAGAGGTCCTGAAAAAGAAGCTCCAACACTGCAAATACTGACTCTTTGCATAAATGTCATGTAATTGTCAATAAAAGCCTTTGAAACGTATGAAGTGCGTGTAATTATATTTCACTACATCACAGAAACAACTGAAACAAAGATCTAAAAGCAGTTTAGCAGCAAACTTTGTGAAAACTAATATTTGTGTCATTCTCAAAACTTTTGGCCACGACTGTACACTGTGAAGACAGTGAAGAATGGTGGCACAAGCATCATGATATGGGGATGTTTCTCACACTACGGTGTTGGGCCTATTTATCGCATACCAGGGACCATGGATCCGTTTGAATACATCAGAATACTTGAAGAGGTCATGCTGCCTTATGCTGAAGAGGAAATGCCCTTGAAATGGGTGTTTCAACAAGACAACGACCCCAAATACACCAGTAAACGTGCAACATCTTGGTTCCAGAGCAACAAGATTGACGTTATGGAGTGGTCAGCCCAATCCCCAGATCTTAATCCAATAGAACACTTGTGGGATGACATCAAAAAATGCAGTTTCTGAGGCAAAACCAAGAAATAGAGAAGAACAGTGGAATGTAGTCCAATCATCCTGGGCTGGAATACCTGTTCACAGGGGCCAGAAGTTGGTTGACTCCATGCAACACAGATGTACAGCAGTTCTCAGAAACAGCGGTTATACAACTAAATATTAGTTAAGTGATTCAAAGGAAAGCAAAATCTTCAAACATTTTTCAGTTTATATAGTGAATGTCTGAGTTTGTAAAGAAGAATACAAACAATGCTTTTTTTTGTGGTACGGAACGGGCGGTCGATTGTAGAAATGCCTTTTCTTGTCCGCAAAACGGACAAGAATAGGACACGGAGTGCTGTCCGCATCTGTTGCGGCCCCGTTGAAGTGAATGGGTCCGCACCCAAGCCTCAAAAACTGCGTCTCGGATGCGGACTCGAACAACGGTCGTGTGCATGAAGCCTAATATTCACTTTTCTTCAATTTTTTTGGAGGAACACCACAAATTTGATATATTTTTCTTCATGTTTCGACTTGGAATAGAATGTGTAGTGTTCCCAATACTTTTATATGTATGGAAATAAAAGATATTAGAAGGATTTTGAGCTTTATTCACTTTTTTAAACACACTGCTATTATTTTGAACACAACTGTAAACCTTCAGTTTTTTATCACGTGCATGAAAAACGCAGCAAAACACATTGCACCCGCGAGGAAAAAACTGAACAACTGAACGTAATCGCAGACAAAACTGACTGAACTTGCTTGCAAAATGGTGCGAGTTTCACTGAACGCATCCAGACCTAATCGGTCACGCTCGTGTGAAAGAGGCCTATGGGTAGAGGCACAGACATGTGCAGTGCACATGCCCAGTTAATGCCATGGCTCGCTGTCCTCTGCTGATGAGCCATGGCATTAACTGAGCATGCCTGTGCCTGGAGGCAAAAACAAAGGGCAAAATATCGCTGCATGCTGGATATCGACTGACCCCGTTATCATAAACGGGATCCGGCAGATGCCAGCATATGTTGGATCTGGCAATTCTGGTATTCTGCTCCTATGCTAGAACAGAATAACAAAATCTGATCACAATTGAGTATCTAGCCTTACCCACCGCATTCTGCCCACTGCTGCTATTTTTATATAGTATGCCATACTCCCCCATGAACTGTGCCTGCTACCCCCAATGCTGACTTCCTGTTTGTGCTGCTGGCAGAGCACAGTCAGGGCCTGGGACAGATCTTCACGTAGCTGGACTGGAGTCTGGACTGGTGATGCTGCTGGATCAGGTCAGGTCTGGATTGGTCAGTCAGGTCACAGTGCGACGTGTGCTGGCAGAGGAACAGGGCCAGGATGAGGTAGTTTGGTGCCTCAGGCAGATTAAGCAATTGACGCCTGCTTTGTAGAAATAATTAACTACCGGTACCTTACTTGCCAATAAACTGAAAAACATTTTACAAAGTGTAGACACAGAAAAGGATTTAAACCAGTCACTACTCATGTTTCTCTGACTGCTGCAGAACCTCCTTATACGATACTATATACTTTATTGATCCCAAGGGAAATTTCAGTATTTCAACAGAACAACATAGACATGGATCACAGTAGACAATTGACAGTATAATCCCATACATTACTATTCATGACAGGCCAGTACAATACACAATTGGTACAACAGTAATACAACAGTCACTTGAAGGATTTCACACTGAGGTAGTTGGTATACAATCCCATAGCAAACGGCACAAACGATTTCCTGTATCTTTCTTTTTTTTATATATTTTTTATTTATTAAATAAATATGTAGATAATACACTGCCTGTCCAAAAAAGAAGTTGCCACCTGGATTTAACTAAGCAAATAGGTATGAGCCTACTATTGGATAATTACTGCATGGGCGATTATCTTTCAGCTGGCAATAAGTTATTTAACCCCAACTGGTGCAATGAGTTGCTTCTCATTTCTTAAACAACCATGTCAAAAGACACATCTCGTGGTCGTGGAAAAGATGTTAGTCTGTTTGAGAAGGGTCAAATCATTGGCATGCATCAAGCAGAGAAAACATCTAAGGAGATTGCAGAAACTACTAAAATTAGGTTAAGAACTGTCCAACGCATTATTAAAAACTGGAAGGATAGTGGGGACCCATCATATTCGACGAAGATATGTGGCGGGGAAAAAATCCTGAATGATCGTAATCGGCGATCACTTAAACGCTTGATGAAATCAAATCGAAGAAAAACAACAGTAGAACTCAGGGCTATGTTTAATAGTGAAAGTAAGAGCATTTCCACATGCTCAATGCGAAGGGAACTCAAGGGATTGGGACTGAACAGCTGTGTATCCGTAAGAAAACCACTAATCAGTGAGACAAACCAGAAAAAATGGCTTCAATTTGCTAGAGAGCATAAAGATTGGACTCTGGAGCAATGGAACAATGGAAGAAGAAGACCCTGTTCCAGAGTAATGGGCGCATCAGGGTAAGAAAAGAGGCAGATGAAGTGATGCACCCATCATGCCTAGTGCCTAATGTACAAGCCTATGATCTGGGGTTGCTGCAGTTGGTCAGGTCTAGGTTCAGCAACAGTATGTGTTCCAAGAATGAGGTCAGCTGACTACCTGAACATACTGAATGACCAGGTTATTCCGTCAATGGATTTTTTTCTTTCCTGATGGCAAGGGCATATTCCAAGATGACAATGCCAGGATTCATCGGGCTCAAATTGTGAAGGAGTGGTTCAGGGAGCATGAGACATCATTTTCACACATGGATTGGCCACCACAGAGTCCAGACCTTAACCCCATTTAGAATCTTTGGGATGTGCTGGAGAAGGCTTTGTGCAGCAGTCAGACTCTACCATCATCAATGCAAGATCTTGGTGAAAAATGAATGCAACACTGAATGGAAATAAATCTTGTGACATTGCAAAAGCTTATCGAAACAATGCCACAGCGAATGTGTGCCGTAATCAAAGCTAAAGGCGGTCCAACAAAATATTTTTGGTGACAACTTTTTTTTCCAAATTTAAAAACGTCCATGATTTCTTTTTTCTTTTTTTGCGTTTTCGTTTTGCGTTCCCTGCCTTCCCAGAGCCATAACTTTTTTATTTGTCTGTTCAAATTGTCATATTAGGGCTTGTTTTTTGTGGGACAAGTTGTACTTTCCAACACCATCATTTAATATTGCTTATGATGTAGTGGAAAGTGGGAAAACAATTTCAAATGAGGTGAAATTGAAAAAAAAAATAATAATTCAACCACAGTTTACGTTTTTTTTTATTTACAACGTTCAATGTACGATAAAACTGACCAGTTACTTTTATTCTACAAGTCAGTACGAATCAGGCGATACCTTATATGTATAGTCTTTCTTGCGTTTTGATAGTGATAAAAAAAAAAAAAAGTGGGGAAAAAAATCAGTAAATTTTTTTGGTCGCCATATTTTTACCCCTATAACTTTTGTGTAATTATGTGTACAGAGCTGTATGTGGGTTAATTTTTTGCGGGGCGATCTGAACTTTTCATTGATACAATTCTGGGATATGTATGACTTTTTGATCACTTTTTATTAAATTTTTTTGTGGAAAATGAAGCAACCAAAATTGCTTTGGACGGTTAAGAGGTTAAAGGATAATCGTACAGTCCACAATTATATACTAACCCAAAAACAAGTCCCATTGCCCCCCATCTTCTCCAAAAAAAAGAAAAAGAAGGAGGGGTAGACCCCATACCCTCTAATGCTCTCTCCTTCCCCGCCCCCCCCCCCCCAAATTAAACTTATATTCATCCTCTTTGATCCATCTCTCCAACATTCAGGGGCGGACTGATCATTCTGGCACTCGGGCATGGACCGAGGGCCTGCGGCCACTAAGGGGCCCTGTCCGGGCCATCTTCTGCACTCACATGTAATGGAGCGCTCTGACGGGGCCGGCATGAAGTACAGTGACCATGCCGGGCCCCGTCAGAGCACTCCTCAAACATGTATAATATGAGGCAAGAAAGGGGGGGGTGTTGGCACAGAGGCAAGGGGGTGGGCGCGCGGTGCGCACTCACACACCCAGCAGTTCTTGTCACTGCCGGGCTGTTGTTTCCATAGCAAAGCAGGGAGCGCTCTCCGTTCCCTGAGCGCCCCACCTGCTGGCCACACATCACGCTGCTGGCTGTGGGAGGAGCGCTGAAGGCCCGGGAATCGGCCTCCAGCACAGCCAGCAGTGCGATGTGAGTGTGGGAGCGCGTCATCAGGAAAAAAGGTAAGTACAGTATGTGTTTTTGTTTTGTTTTTTATAAAGCTGCAGACTTGGGGCAACAACTACTGTGAGGGGGCTATGGGCATAACTAATTTGAGGGGGCACATATCTGGTAGAACTACTATGAGGGGGCTCATATCTGGCATAACTACTGTGAGGGGGCACATATCTGGCCATAACCACTCTGAGGGGGCACATAATCTGGCATAACCACTGTGAGGGGGCACATATCTGGGCATATCTACTGCGAGAGGCACATAATCTAGCATAACTACGGTGAAGAGGCACATAATTTGGCAGAACTACTGTGAGTGGGCACATAATCTGGCATAACTACTGTGAGTGGGCACATAATCTGGCATAACTACTGTGAGGAGGCACATAATCTGTCATAACTACCGTGAGGGGGCACATAATCTGACATAACTACTGTGAGGGTGGCACATATCTGGGCATATCTACTGTGAGGGGCACATATCTGGCATAACTACTGTGAGGGGGCACATATCTGGGCATATTTACTGTGAGGGGCACATATCTGGCATAACTACTGTGAGGGAGGCATATATCTGGGGATATCTACTGTGTGGGGCACATATCTGGCATAATTACTGTGAGGGAGGCACATATCTGGGCATATCTACTGTGAGGGGCACATAATCTGGCATAACTACTGTGAGGGAGGCACTTAATCTGGCATAACTACTGTAAGGAGGCACATAATCTGGCCTAACTACCGTTAGGGGGCACATATCTGGGCATATCTACTGTGAGGAGCACATAATCTGGCATAAGTACTGTGAGGGGCACAAAATCTGGCAGAACTACTAAGAGGGGGCACATACCTGGCATAACTACTGTGAGGGATGCACATATCTGGCCATAACCACTGTGAGGGGCACATAATCTGGCATAACCACTGTGAGGGGGCACATACTGTATCTGGGCATATCTACTGCGAGAGGCACATAATCTAGCATAACTACTGTGAAGAGGCACATAATTTGGCGGAACTACTGTGAGTGGACACATAATCTGGTATAACTACTGTGAGGAGGCACATAATCTGGGATAACTACTGTGAGGGGGCACATATCTGGGCATATATACTATGAGGGGGCACATATCTGGGCATATCTACTGTGAGGGGCACATATCTGGGCATATCTACTGTGAGGGGCACATAATCTGGTGACTGAGAGGCATAATGAGGGTAGGCTGAGAGGCATAATGGGCGTTGAGAAGCATAATGGGGGCTAATGAGAGGCATAAGGGCAGATAATGGGGGCTGATGAGAGGCATGGGGCTTTCATCTGAGGTCTGATTAGGGGTAATTTACATTGGGGTCTGGGCTAAGGTCTGATTTGAGGTCTTATTGGGGTCTTAGTTACATTGGGGGTCTGATTGTGGCTATCAGCTGAGGTCTGATTAACATTGGGGGTCTGATTAGTGGTCTGACCTGAGGTGCATATTTTTTTTCTTATTGTCCTCCTCTAAAACCTAGGTGCGTCTTATAGGTATCCTGAACTGCATAGCAGTGCCCACTTCCAGCCCTGAGCACAGCTTCCCTCTGCGCAGAGCACTGATCCTGAGCCTGCTGGAGTCTACAGAACTGTAAGTATTTACAGTAATTCACTGTAAGCTATAATATACTGTATATATTGTTTTATGTGAGTAAGGACTCATGCACATGACCGTTTTTTTTTTTAAGGTCCGCAAAAACAGGGTCCGTAGGTCCGTGATCCGTGACCGTTTTTTCGTCCGTGGGTCTTCCTTGATTTTTGGAGGATCCACGGACATGAAAAATGAAAAAAGAAATCTAAGTCAAGTTTGCCATTGAAATGATAGGAAAAAACGGACACGGATCACGGACGCGGATGACAATCTTGTGTGCATCCGTGATTTTTCACGGACCCATTGACCTGAATGGGTCCGCGAACCGTTGACCGTGAAAAAAATAGGACAGGTCATATTTTTTTCACGGCCAGGAAACACGGCTCACGGATGCGGCTGCCAAACGGTGCATTTTCCGATTTTTCAATGGACCCATTAAAAGTCAATGGAGCCGCGAAAAAAAACGGAAAACGGACCCACGGACGTGGATGCACACAACGGTCGTGTGCATGAGGCCTTAGGGTGCTGGGTGGTTGGAGAAGGTGGGGGGTGGTAAAGAGAAATTTTGTACCAAGTGTAGGTGATGTGGGTGGCGCAATATGTGGGTGGGGCTGTGTGTGGGTGTGACTTGAGGGTGGGCGGGACACAAGGGCCCCATAATCTCCTATTGAGTTGTCAGTTCGCCCCTGCCCACATCTTAGCAAATTTCCATATTTTCTTCGGTAATATGTAGTATATTTTCTCAAAAGCAATCGAACACTTAACTATCCCCTCTTATATTTGAACGGAGCCCTTTTCTCTACCCAATTCTTCACTATATATCTTCTCGCTTGGAGCAGTCACTTGGCAACTACCTCTTGCATCCTAATATTGCATATATTTCTTATATTACCCAAAATACGCACTTCAAGGTTCTTAGGAATATCAATCTGATGGTAATTCCTTATTTGAATAAGTACCTCATTCAAAAATTTTTGTATATACTGACATTTCCATAATAGATGCACATAGATGCACATCATCGACTCCTATTTCTCCACATTTTTGACATTTGAAAACCTTGTTTTATAATATTTTATTAATTTAGTTGGGGAATAGTACATTCGATGTACCACAAAAAATTGTGTCAGTCTATGGGCTGGATTTAAGGAAATTCTCTTTATTTCCATTTTTTTTTCTCCAGATCTTTCTTTTTTACACCTTAGGATGAGACAGTTACTGAAGCTGCTCTTCTGCCTCATAAAGAGCTCATATAATGGGTGTGCATTATTGTTCATAATCGCCATACACTTCTTCCGAATTCTTTTCTCCACTACCCCCTCAAAAGTGTCT
The DNA here is from genome assembly GCF_905171765.1 of Bufo bufo. NCBI lineage: Eukaryota > Metazoa > Chordata > Amphibia > Anura > Bufonidae > Bufo > Bufo bufo. The sequence goes on along the minus strand of NC_053395.1, from coordinate 151,051,038 downwards.
ATATGGCAACCAATAACCGAGTTTGCCTTCCTAATAAGCTTGTTGAGCTTATTAGCATCAGCCACCCTCACACTACTTCCCCAGCATATCATTGCAAAAAAGATGGCACTTGTCACAACAGATTGGTAGAACATTTCTAACATTTTGCTGCACACATTAAACGACCTTAGTTTCCGTAGGAAGTACAGTCTGCTCACCCCCTTTTTGTAAACCATTTCAGTATTGCCCCTCCAGTCTAGTTTGCTGTCCAAGTGGACCCCCAAATATTTGTAACTCTCTACCTGCTCCACTTCCTTACTTGCAATAGTAACAGGTAAATATCATTATCTTTCTGCTATAATTCACAACTAACTACTTAGTTTTCTGTACGTTTAGTTGTACAGGGTGGGCCATTTATATGGATACACCTTAATAAAATAGGAATGGTTGGTGATATTAACTTCCTGTTTGTGGCACATTAGTATATGTGAGGGGGGAAACTTTTCAAGATGGGTGGTGACCATGGCGGCCATTTTGAAGTCGACCATTTTGAATCCAACTTTTGTTTTTTCAATAGGAAGAGGGTCATGTGACACATCAAACTTATTGGGAATTTCACAAGAAAAACAATGGTGTGCTTGGTTTTAACGTAACTTTATTCTTTCATGAGTTATTTACAAGTTTCTGACCACTTATAAAATGTGTTCAATGTGCTGCCCATTGTGTTGGATTGTCAATGCAACCCTCTTCTCCCACTCTTTACACACTGATAGCAACACCGCAGGATAAATGCTAGCACAGGCTTCCAGTATCCGTAGTTTCAGGTGCTGCACATCTCGTATCTTCACAGCATAGACAATTGCCTTCAGATGACCCCAAAGATAAAAGTCTAAGGGGGTCAGATCGGGAGACCTTGGGGGCCATTCAACTGGCCCACGACGACCAATCCACTTTCCAGGAAACTGTTCATCTAGGAATGTTCGGACTTGACACCCATAATGTGGTGGTGCACCATCTTGCTGGAAAAACCTCAGGGAACGTGCCAGTTTCAGTGCATAAAGAGGGAAACACATCATCATGTAGAAATTTTGCATATCCAGTGGCCTTGAGGTTTCCATTGATGAAGAATGGCCCCACTATCTTTGTACTCCATATACCACACCATACCATCAATTTTTTTGCTCCAACAGTCTTGGAGGGATCTATACAATGTGGGTTAGTGTCAGACCAATAGCGGTGGTTTTGTTTGTTAACTTCACCATTCACATAAAAGTTTGCCTCATCACTGAACAAAATCTTCTGCGTAAACTGAGGGTCCTGTTCCAATTTTTGTTTTGCCCATTCTGCAAATTCAGTGCGCCGATCTGGGTCATCCTCGTTGAGATGCTGCAGTAGCTGGAGTTTGTAAGGGTGCCATTTGTGAGTAGCTAATATCCGCCGAAGGGATGTTTGACTAATGCCACTCTCCAGTAACATGCGGCAAGTGCTACGCTGTGGGCTCTTGCTGAATGAAGCTAGGACAGCCACTGATGTTTCTTCATTAGAGACAGATTTCATGCGTCCACATTTTGGCAAATTCAACACTGAACCAGTTTCACGAAACTTAGCAAGCAGTTTGCTAACTGTAGCATGGGAGATGGGTGGTCTCGTAGGGTGTCTTGCATTGAAATCTGCTGCAATGACCCGATTACTGCGTTCACCAGACATCAACACAATTTCTATCCGCTCCTCACGTGTTAACCTCGGCGACATGTCAATGGCTTTAAACAAAGAGAAACTTGTAAATAACTCATGAAAGAATAAAGTTACGTTAAAACCAAGCACACCATTGTTTTTTGTGTGAAATTCCCAATAAGTTTGATGTGTCACATGACCCTCTTCCTATTGAAAAAACAAAAGTTGGATTCAAAATGGCCGACTTAAAAATGGCCGCCATGGTCACTACCCATCTTGAAAAGTTTCCCCCCTCACATATACTAATGTGCCACAAACAGGAAGTTAATATCACCAACCATTCCCATTTTATTAAGGTGTATCCATATAAATGGCCCACCCTGTAGATAGTAAGCCTGGCACCACTCCACAAAATCTGACACCAACTTAATATACTTCTCCTCACCCCAGCCCCCCAAATACATCCGACTACTACAGAGTCAATACACACCTCAGCTGCTGCAGAACATCATAACACACACCTCAGCTGCTGCAGCACCTCATAATACACACCTCAGCTGATGCAGAATCTCATAATACACACCTCAGCTTCTGCAGAAACTCATAGCACACACCTCAGCTGCTTCAGAACCTCATAATACACAACTCAGCTGCTGCAGAAACTCATAACACACCTCAGCTGCTGCAGAGCATCATAACACACACCTCAGCTGCTGCAGAACCTCACAATACACACCTCAGCTGATGCAGAACCTCATAATACATACCTCAGCTGCTGCAGAAACTCATAACACACACCTCAGCTGCTGCAGATCCTCATAATACTCACATCAGCTGCTGCAAAATATCATAACACACACCTCAGCTGCTGCAGAATCTCATAATTGACACTTCAGCTGCTGCAGAACCTCATAATACACACCTCAGCTGCAAAACCTTCTAACACACAACTCCTGCTAATACACATAACAGCTGCTACAGAGCATTCTAATACACACCTCAGTTTCTGCAGAACCTCCTAATACATACCTCAGCTCAGAGTTCACAATAACACCTGTACAAGTGTCATAGATGTGTGTTTGGGCTATTTTATTCCCTGAAAAAAGTTTAAGGTGTACCAATATGCCTTAGACTTTTCCTGCTGTTCATCAGCGTAGTGAGCGATGTGAACGGCACAGGCAGCGCAGCAATGCTGCCTGTGCCTTTAATAGCCAAGCAAAGCTCCTTACAGCAATGAGCTTTGCTATTGGTTAGTTTGGGCAGGCTGCCGGAGCTGTATTGTGTTCTGCAGCAGGCAGAGCTGTAAGATGGAGGGGCTGGCTCCTGAGTCCTGGGAGTTGCTCTATCAGGAGAGTAGAGGGAGTGCTGCGCCCACAAACCGGCGAACATGGGGTGGAGCTGAAGAGGAGTGGAGTTCAACTGCAGCCATGCCCGGACATCCAGTTTGACATGCTCCACAAGGCAACAGTGCGGCAGTGTATCGATGTGTGTAAAGTATGTAGTGCAGTGTGTGATGAACACACACTGCACTACATACATCACACACGGCACCATATACATCACACACTGCACCATATACATCACACTCTGCATCATTTACATCACACACTGCACCACATACATCACACAATGGATCATTTACATCACACACTGCACCACATACATCACACAATGCACTATACATCACACACTGTACCACATACATCACACACATCATACACTGCACTACACACATTGCACACTGCACAACATACATCACACACTGCACCACATACATAACACACTGCATCACATACATCACACACTGCACCACACACATTACGCACTGTGATGCATATACTGTATACAGTGCTGCCCGATAATTATTCATACCCCTGGCAAATTTTTACTTAAAGTTACTTTTATTCAACCAGGAAGTAATTTTTTTATGGGAAATGACATAGGTGTCTCCCAAAGATAATAAGACGATGTACAAGAGGCATTATTGTGGGAAAAAAAAACATTTCTCATCTTTTTTTTACATTTGAGCAAAAAGTGTCCAGTCCAAAATCATTCATACCCTTCTTAATAGTCAATGGAAAAGCCTTTATTGGCTATTACAGCAATCAAACGCTTCCTATAATTGCAGACCAGCTTTTTGCATGTCTCCACAGGTAATTTTGCCCATTCATCTTTAGCAATGAGCTCCAAATCTTTCAGGTTGGAGGGTCTTCTTGCCATCACCCTGATCTTTAGCTCCCTCCACAGATTCTCAATTGGATTTAAGTCTGGACTCTGGCTGGGCCACTCCAAAACGTTAATGTTGTTGTCTGCTAACCATTTCTTCACCACTTTTGCTGTGTGTTTTGGGTCATTGTCATGCTGAAATGTCCACTGGTGCCCAAGGCCAAGTTTTTCTGCAGACTGCCTGACGTTGTCGTTGAGAATCCTCATGTATTGCTCTTTTTTCATGGTGCTGTTTACTGTGACTAGGTTCCCTGGTCCATTGGCTGAAATACACCCCCAAAGCATTAGGTTCCCACCACCATGTTTGAAAGTGGGGATGGTGTTCTTTGGGTTGAAGGCTTCTCCTTTTTTACGCCAAATGAAGGAAACATCATTGTGACCAAACAATTCAATTTTTGTTTCATCTGACCATAACACAGAAGACCAGAAGTCTTCTTCTTTGTTCAGATGAGCTTTTGCAAAGGCCAAGCGAGCTTTTGTGTGTATTATCTGGAGAAGTGGCGTCCTCATTGGTCTGCATCCATGGAACCCAGCAGTGTGCAGTGTCCGTTGGATTGTCTGCCTTGAGACATTGCCACCAGCAGAGCCCAGATTCACCAGGATGGCCTTGGTGGTGATCCTTGGATTCTTTTTCACCTCTCTAACTATCCTCCTGGCCAGCACAGGTGTCACTTTTGGCTTCCGACAACATCCTCTGAGATTTTCCACAGTGCGGAACATCTTGTATTTTTTGCTTAAATGTAAATAAAAGCTGTGAATTATTATTTTTTTTTTTCACAATAATGCCTCTGGTACATTGTCTTATTATCTTTTGGGAGACACCTATGTCATTTCCCGTCAAAAAAAATTCTTGCTGGTTGAATAAAAGTAACTTTAAGTCAAAATTTGCCAGGGGTATTAATAATTATGGGCAGCACTGTATATATATATATAGTGTTACTGCAAAAACCAGTGACAACAGGGCATAAATGCCCCCCTTTCCCTTTCAGTTTGCCACTTCTTATTCCTAATTTGGAGATCTCTTTGAAACCATTTGGTGGAACCTTAGAGTGAAACCCAATTACAACTCTAGATTAGGACAGGTTCACATTAGGTAAAGTACATTTAGCGTGTATGTATAGATGACAGCATAGTCGCAACACAGTAACTATATAAAAATAAAATGATTTGTTATTTTTTTTTTCACTTTTTGCCATAACAAAAGATCAAGATACTTAGTAAGTGTCACAAAACATAAGAAAGTAGCATTAACATAGGAAGGGAGCATGTCCCTGGATAAGCTGTGAATTGTGGATAAAAATTGATACAATTTAATGTATGGTATTATTCCTTTGACTAAAGCTAAGATAGTCTCACCAGACGCCAACAGCTGTTTCTTTACATGAAACCACACACTCCTACAGCAATCTATTATAGCTGCTATGCCAACAGAGTAAGGTGGCAGCAAATTAAAGACCAATTCTTCTGCCTGACATGCGGTTGAGGATATGAATGATTGACCCCAGGAACCATTAGAAGTTAGCTCTAAATCAGGGTGTTTATTCTCCATAATGCCAGGCCTTATAAACCACAGAATGACAGTAAGATAGCAAATAAACCTAACTATAGGGCCAAAGACACATGGCAGAACTGGATTAAAGTGTTTCATTTTGTAACGTCCACAATGATGGAAATGCAAACACAACTGATGAGAGATGAGATCTGCTTGGCTACATTATGAGTCTTTTGCTTACTTGCTGTTAAACCTTACTTACTTGGCGTTTAATTTTCCTACTAAAATATTCAGGAATGATGATAAGTAGTTTTTTTTATAGTACACAACTTCAGAGAACTAACCTCACTTCTCAAAAAAAATTAAAAAAAATTTCCCCCAAAATTTACACCCCACCCTGCAAAAAACAAGCCCACACACATCAATAGAAAAGTAAAAAAAGTAATGCGTGTCAGAATATGGCACAAAACAATAAAAAAAAAAAAAGTAGTAAACCTTAACAAAAACTATATAAATTTGAAGAAGCGCACAGTAATGCACAGAGGCAGTTGTCTTTGATCTCACTGTTTCTACCCACAATTGGGATATCTTGAATACAGAATTAAGATGAGTTCCTGTGGGAAAAAAGATTTTGTATAGTATAACCTGTATTTTATTCATTCAAATGCCTGCTCATTCTGGGCTTTGAAGTCAAGGAGCTGGTCCTATCAGTGATTGACAGCTATCTCTGTATACACAGTCATAGAGGAAAGGCTGTCAATCACTGATAAGACCACCTCCTTGACTTCAAAGCCCAAAATAATCAGAGATTTAAATGAATGATATTCAAATCTTACTGAATCTTTTCCCAGAAAGCTACATATCAGTCTGCTCAGCTCCTCCTGCTCTATAACATGCTGCCTACGTATTATTTTGCATTTTTATGGTGACAGGTTCCCTTTAAAAAGCCCCTGGTGCAGCTGGTTTGGCTGCTGAAATTTACAAAAATATACAAAGGTATTGGTGGATAATTTACATAAAATGCATAATATAATATTTGCAAGAGCGCAGTTTAAAGATACAATATGGGAAGCTGTCATTGTTTTGATAGAGTAGGTAGATAAGGATTAAGTACATGCAGGCTCATATAGCTTTAACAATAGCTTTACTCAACAAGGGTGTCAAAATGTAGGCAAATATATTTACTGAGAGACTAAGGCTACTTTCACACTTGCGTTCGGGGTTCCGCTTGTGAGCTCCGTTTGAAGGCTCTCACAAGCGGCCCTGAACGGATCCGTACAGCCCCAATGCATTCTGAGTGGATGCGGATCCGCTCAGAATGCATCAGTTTGGCACCGTTTGGCCTCCGTTCCGCTCAGCAGGCGGACACCCGAACGCAGCTTGCAGCGTTTTTGTGTCCGCCTGGCCGTGCGGAGCCAAACGGATCCGTCCAGACTTACAATGCAAGTCAATGGGGACGGATCCGTTTGACGCTGACACAATATGGTGCAATTTCAAACGAATCCGTCCCCCATTGACTTTCAATGTAAAGTCAGGAGTCCCTATTAATATAACATCAGATCTGAGTTTTCTCCAATCCGATGGTATATTTTAACTTGAAGCGTCCCCATCACCATAGGAACGCCTCTATGTTAGAATATACCATCGGATTTGAGTTAGATCGTGAAACTCAGATCCGACAGTATATTCTAACACATAGGCGTTCCCATGGTGATGGGGACGCTTCAAGTTAAAATATACTGAGAACTGTGTACATGACTGCCCCCTGCTGCCTGCCCCCCCCTGTATTTAACTCATTGGTGGCCAGTGCGGCCCCCCCTCCCTCCCCAGTATTAAATGTGACCAGTGCGGCCCCCCTCCCTCTATATTCATTGGTGGCCAGTGCGGCCCCCCCTCCCTCCCTCCCCAGTATTAAATGTGACCAGTGCGGCCCCCCTCACTCTATATTCATTGGTGGCCATTGCGGCCCCCCTCCCTCCCCAGTATTAAATGTGACCAGTGCGGCCCCCCTCCCTCTATATTCATTGGTGGCCAGTGCGGATTCCCAGTAAAATGTGACCAGTGCGGCCCCCCTCTTCCCCCCCCAATTAAAATCACCCCCCATCATTGGTGGCAGCGGAGAGTACCGATCGGAGTCCTAGTTTAATCGCTGGGGCTCCGATTGGTAACCATGGCAACCAGGACGCTACTGCAGTCCTGGTTGCCATGGTTACTTAGCAATTTTTAGAAGCATTATACTTACCTGCGAGCTGCGATGTCTGTGACCGGCCGGGCGCTCCTCCTACTGGTAAGTGACAGGTCTGTGCTATAAGCAATGCGCTGCACAGACCTTTCACTTACCAGTAGGAGGAGCTCCCGGCCGGTCACAGACATCGCAGGTAAGTATAATGCTTCTATTTATTGCTAAGTAACCATGGCAGCCAAGACTGCAATAGCGTCTTGGCTGCCATGGTAACCGATCGGAACCCCAGCGATTAAACTGGGACTCCGATCGGAACTCTCCGCTGCCACCAATGATGGGGGGGTGATTTTAATTAGGGGGGAGAGGGGAGGCCGCACTGGTCACATTTAATACTGGGAATCTGCACTGGCCACCAATGAATATAGAGGGAGGGGGGCCGCACTGGTCACATTTAATACTGGGGAGGGAGGGAGGGCCGCACTGGCCACCAATGAATATAGAGGGAGGGGGGCCGCACTGGTCACATTTAATACTGGGGAGGGAGGGAGGGGGGGGCCGCACTGGCCACCAATGAATATAGAGGGAGGGGGGCCGCACTGGTCACATTTAATACTGGGGAGGGAGGGAGGGGGAGCCGCACTGGCCACCAATGAATATAGAGGGAGGGGGGCTGCACTGGTCACAATTAATACAGGGGAGGGAGGGGGTCTGCCCCCTCCTGCCTGGCAGCACCTGATCTCTTACAGGGAGCTATGATTCGCACAATAATTGTGCGGATCACACCCCCCTGTAAGAGATCGGGTGCTGCCAGGCAGCAGGGGGCAGTCATGTACACAGTTCTTTTAGTATATTCTAACTTGAAGCGTCCCCATCACCATGGGAACGCCTCTGTGTTAGAATATACTGTCGGATCTGAGTTTTCACAAAGTGAAAAATCTGATCTGTAAAAACTAGTTATGCAGACGGATGCAAGTGTTTGCATTATAGGAGCGGATCCGTCTGTGCAGACACCAGACAGATCCGCTCCAAACGCAAGTGTCAAAGTAGCCTTAAGGTGCATTTACACGGCTCAAGAATCGGGCAGATTATCGGGAAGGACCGTTCCTGTAAACGGTTGTTCACGACAATCTGGCCATCTGAATGTGTCGCCGATCACCTGATGAACGAGATAAACACTCGTTCATCGGGTGATCCCCTCGTTCATGCAGGCACCAACTTTACAGGCTCCCATTGAAAACAGCTACGCATCTGGACTTCAGCCTCTAAGAGTCCCTGAATAAAGAAAAATGAGGATAGAGACCCTCCCATGGTGAAGTACTGCCAGCCACCTGCTTCTCACAAAGAGCCTATTTATTGCACTTATAAACGTTATAAATAAAACAGTGCATCAATACTCAAACATTTCTATTAGATTAATGTCAGGACTTTGAAAACTTTAACTTTTTTATTCTTTAACTATACTTCGGTAGAACGACTTGTGTGCTTCAGGCTGTTGTTTGCTGGATGACCCACGTTCTCTTGAGTCAGCTCACAGACAAATGTCCTGACATTTTCTTTTAGAATTTTCTTGCATAATTCAAAATTCTTTGTTTCATCAATGATGGCAAGCCATCATGACCCGATGCAGGAAAACAGGCCCAAACCATGATACTACACTCACCGTAGATAGGATGCGGAGTTTATGATGGAATGCAGTGTTTTACTTTCTCAAAACATAACACTTCTCATTAAAACCAAAAAGTTCTATATTGTTCTTATCCATCCACAAAACATTGTTCCAATAAGGATTGTCCAGGTGATCTTTAGCAAACTGCAAACAGGCAGCACCGCTCACTGTAGTAATCATATAGGCAATGTTAAACTTTAGAATTCCTCTCCAATCCAGCCTGTAGTACTTACTACAATCTTCCGTAGCAGGCAGGACGCCTGGCGGGTTGGTGCCAGGTGGCAGCTTAACTCGCTATGTCACTCGCCTGCTCCTCCCACTTTATGAATGAAGCAGGCAGCGCAGGCGCGTGACGTAGTGAGTTACGCTGCCAGCGCCCATCCTCCTGCCTGCTAGGGAAGTTAGTAGTAAGTACTAAAGCCTGGATTGGAGAGGAATTCTACAATTTAACATTGCCTATATGATTACTACAGTGAGCGGGGCCCGGTGTAATAGAATACAGTGACTGCACCGGACCCTGCTGCCATTACAAAACAATATTTCTATCATGTGCAATGTGTGACAGATTTACACTCCTCTATTGCTGAATCTGTCTTAGACTAAACACATTAGGTCAGACCTTTTCCCACTGGAGTCAAACCCATCTACTGAGAAGGTAAAGGAGGAGACTAAATATGGCCTCTCCTCTATAGACAACATCCTCAAATATTCCCAGAGCCATATCAGTTATGCCATCTATGGTGGAGTCTTCTTTTATACTGGCCACACCTATATTATTAGCTGGCGTCTTCTGAGATTATGCCTTCAGTGTTGACTGGTAAAAATATAACAACACCAGGAACATCTTTTCATCTTTTAGGGGGTTACTTGGCCACATGTGACCTTACAAGCTTTTGGAGTCAACAACAACAGATTTCTGATGGGCATTTTGGATGCTCATCATGCCTGGCTATCACCCTGAAGTCACTCAGAAATGTGACATCACAGATACCAAACCTCCCACTTCCCAGTACTAATTATGAGAGCTTTGAAAACTGAATATGACCGGAATCAGTTGGCACTCCAGCTGCTGTGAAACTACGACTCCCAGCATGAAAAAATGCTCAGCTGTTATTCATACTCCCATAGCAGTGGATGAAGCATTGAAGTGGATCAACCAAGATGAGTTTAAAAGGGAATGAGAGAATTTGAAAAATAATTTCTTCATTAAAACTAAATGTAATCTGAAAATGAAATTAACATTTTCTGATGCCACAAATTTAAAGTCAAAAAAGTAAAAAATGTTGGATGGCATGGATCTGTATAGGAGCTAAAAGATGGTTCTAGCCAATCCTCATATCTCTTCTAAGATCATACAAAATAAAGCCACTGTATGCAGAAGTAATGAATAGTCCCCCAGAGAGTTTAGCTTGGGGGACGCATGGGGGCACAGGCACCTCATATATATTTTGTGTGGAATTGCCTTCTCCCCCCCCCCCCCATTTCTCTATTTCCCGCTCTTTTAATTTCAAAGGTACCTGTAAGTTGATGCTGAGGTAGCTGGTTTATTCCGGTTCTAATGTTGTTGCTGGCTGAAGAATCCTGAATGCTGATTGGTTGCGGGCGGTTGCTGGGGGAGAAATCCAGCGTCGTGATTTGTCGTTATGCATACAGCGGGAAGCTTGTACCCTTTATATTTCAGGTGTTCTAGTGGTTCGGGGCCAGTTTGAAGAAGAGGAGCATCGCTGGATCTGCGCCATAGACGTCCTGCTGCGCCAGCTGATCGAGAAAGCGGAGGCTGCCGGCGGAGAAGAGTGGCTGAGATATCTGGTACAGCCGCCAAAATCAGGGTTTGAGCCGGAAGAAGGAACCAGCGCTGCGCCGGAGACGGGCAGTGAAGAGCCGGCTGCCTGTTAGTGGGGGGAGGAGGAGTTGGTTGCGCTCCATTGCAAAAGACCCAAAAGAGCTAGGACCGCTTATACTTCTCCTGAGGCGGGGCGCCGGCGGAACAGAGAAGGCAGATCAGGACAGGAAGCAGCGCCATCTACGGGAGGAAAGTGGAGAGGCAGGTCCTCCAGGATCAACGAGGCAGGGACACAGAGCGGCCGACCTGTCAGCAAGGAGAGTGCTGTGTTTTTTAATGAACAGCGCCAGCACACCCAAGTGGTGGAGGAAGATGACAGCCAGGAATGCAGCACAAGAAGAGGAGTAGCAGAAGATCCGATGGGGCAGCCGGTTGAGGGGTTACCACAAGTTATGGTTGAGCCACCTCCTGGTCCCCATAAACGAGCTAGGCAAGAAACATCCTTTGGGTCAGTCCAGGAGGGAGCTACTGATGGTTAGAACATTCATGTGTCGTCTGTGTCTGATTCTCTGTTACTGTCAGGTTTGGTTAAGCTGCTGAATGAGGTGGCTTGGCTAGTAGGTGAGTGGTTCATCCAGCATCTGATGTCTGGATTTCTAATGGTGAGAAAATTAATTCTAATAGTGCAGCGGTGGAGAAAACCGTGCCTGTATTGGAAAAAGGTATTGGCGCTAATGAGTTATGCGTTAAGGAGGCGATCGTATGTGAAATATCGCCACTGGGTTTTCATTTCAGTAATAGTATTAAAGAAAAAACTTAACATTTGGAATTCATTGAAGTAATAACATTGCTACCTTCTGCTAAGGAGCATGTAGTATGGTTGGAGAAGAAAGATGAAAAAAGTGAAGATGATGGGAGATGCTTTTCTCCTAGATCATTTAATAATTGGATTCAAGCATTTAGCATTTATGCCGCGGTGCTTGGTGAAAAATACCCAGAATATTGTAGTGGTCTGTTTCAACATTTAGATATTATTCTGGAGGCCTACCGCAATTTTGGCGGGGTGGCTTGGTTCCAATATGACCAAATGTTTCGCGAAAAATTGGCGATGCATCTGTCAATGAAATGGGGAGTGAAAGATATTGGATTATGGGTCAATCTGATGTTACCGCAAAAATCAATCAATCGGGTAACCTGCAATCTAATTTCAGAAAAGGTGTATGTTTTGCATTTGAGGAGTCTTTATGTAAATCGTTATCTAATTGTAGATATAAGCATGAATGTTCTTTCTGTGGTAGTACGCATCCAATGATGTGTTGTTTTACAAGGAACTCTCAGATCTACCAGCAACAGCCAAGTACCAAGGATCAGGTTTCTAAAAGCTTGGACGCCAGTGGTGCTTTCAGAAATGCTTCCTTGGCTAAGTCTGTACCCAGATCAGGCGAAAGCTAAATTAATATTTGATGGTTTTAATATTGGATTTAAAGTTCCTGAATTCCTGGGAAAAGGTTGTTGCTGGGTGGATAATTTTAAATCTGTAGATCATTTTAAGGATGTAGTTAGAGTTAAATTGCAGAAGGAATTGGAACTATGTAGAATTGCCGGTCCTTTTTCTAACCCACCTTTTTTTAATTTTAGACTGTCCCCATTGGGGATTGTTCCAAAGAAGAAAACTGTAGAATTTAGACTTATTCACCATTTGTCATTCCCTGAGAAAAATTCATTAAATGACGTGGTGGATAAGTCTAATGCTTAAGTGGAATATTCTTCCTTTGATAATTCATTATCTTTACTGAGGCGTTTTGGCTCAGGATCTTTGATTGCCATTAAGTCAGCCTTTCGCTTACTCCCAGTAATTCCTTCAGGTTTTAACTCTTTGGGCTTTCAGTTTTAGGCCAGTTTTTATTTTGACAAATGTCTCCCAATGGGTTTCTCGCTATCGTGTTTTTATTTTGAATCTTTTTCCACATTTATTCATTGGGTGATTCAGTCGCAAGTTCCTTCTGGAGGTGTATTACACTATTTGGATGACTTTTTATCTGTAGGTTTTCCTCATTCTGTTTTATGTTCTAGTTTGTTAAGCAAGTTTTTAGAGTTATGTGGTTTATTCGGTATTCCAGTAGCAAAAGTAAAAATGGTGTTACCTTGTCATTGTTTGGAATTTTTAGGTATTACGATTGACACTGTTAGTATGGAGTTTTCGTTTATCGGTTGAGAAATAAATAAAATGAGATGGCTATTAATTTCTTTGTTGAGAAAGAAGAAATGTACATTGAGGGAAATGCAGTCATTGTTGGGTTTTGAAATTTTGCCTGTAGGATTATTCCATTAGGCTGCGTTTTTTCAAAACGCCTGTATTTTTCTATAAGGGGTCTTAAGTCGTCTGCTTCACATATTAGGTTGACAAAAAGTTTGAAGGATGATATGTCAATCTGGTTGGATTTTTTAGAAAATTTTAATGGTTCAAGTTGTTGGCAGGAGGAATTCTTAGAGGCAGATTCTCTAGGTTTATTTACGGACGCTGCAGGAAGTTGTGGCTACAGTGCCTTTTGGGCGGGTAAATGGTCTGCTGAAGCTTGGTCAAGTTCTTGGGTATCTAGTGGTGTGACAAATATATTTTTTTATTGGAGCTGTTCCCGGTTGTAGTATCAATAGTGATTTGGGATTTTGAATTTAGTAACAAGAGAATATTATTGAGGACAGAAAATAAAGGGGTGCTGTTTGCAATTAAGACCTTATCGTCGAAATGTGACATGGTAGTTAAACTGTTAAGACACTTAGTGCTATGTTGCATTAAGGATAATATCTGGATCAAAGCACGGTACTTAGAGGGAAAAAAATAACATCATAGCTGATTCTCTATCTCGTTTTCAGCTTTTGAAGTTTCGAGAGTTAGCACCACAAGAAGAAGAGGAAGGGATACCTTGTCCATCCGCACTTTTGGGATCTATTATGGGATAAATTTCTGAAGGCATCATATGCTCTGTTGCTCCTAAAACATGGGCTGCATACTCAGCCGCATGGCGTGATTGGTTACTTTTTTGTAATTCACTGTCTGTTAATGGTAGTTTAGATATTGTGAGCTGCGGTTTGTTATTTGTAGTGATGAGCGGCAGGGGTCATATTCGAATTCACAATATTTCGCAAATATTTTGTATAATATTCGTCGAATATTCAAAAATTTGCGTTTTTTTTTTCTCTCGAAAAATCGGAAAGGTAATGATTGTGTAATATGCGAATTTTCGGAATTTGAATTTTCGGATTCGAATTTTTTATTGCAAATTTTTCAACTTACAACTATTAGACGAAGATGATAGCACTATATTAGCTAAATTGCTCTATATTCGATTTTTTTCGAATATTCTCTATATTGCTATAACTTAGTTTTTTCGAATATTCGTAATATTCTAAAACAAGAATATATAGCAATATAGCAAATATTCAAAAAAAACTAATATAGAGCTAAATTCGCAAACACTACTACTCCTAAAGTCAAGTATATTGCAGCCTTCTTATTGGCCCACAAGCTAGAAGCAGTGAGGGATCATGTGTACTGGTAAAAAAAAAACCAAAAAAAAAAAATTAATTTGAATATTCGAAATTACGAATATATATAACTATATTCGAAATATTCGTGAATTTTCGAAGTACCTATATTCGCGATAAAAATTCGAAATTCGAATATTCGTGAACAACACTAGTTATTTGTTGCAAGCTTAATGGAAAAACAATTGTATTATTCTTCTATTTCTAGGTCAATAGCGGGAATGTCGTTTTTTTCAAAAATTGTTTGGGGAAAAACCATTATCGGCTTATTTTCCTATTAAGCAGTTATTAAAAGGCTATAGGAAAAGTGTTAGTAAAGTGGATAATAGGAGACCTATTTCTATTGGATTGTTGGAGAAACTGTATGGAATCGTACCTAGCATTTGTTTTGACAAGTTTGAAGTCTTTTTGTTTTGTACAGCTTTTATTTTAGAATTCTTTGCTGCGTTGCATATTAGTGAGTTGGTTGCTCATAGTCGGACGTCTTGTAATGGGTTGGAATTTTCAGAAGTATCTTTAAGGAGTAAAATTGGTGAGATCTTCTTGAGTCATTCCAAAACTGACCAGTGGGTAAGAGTCGAGTAAATTATTAAAATTCTTGGGTTGGGTCTAAATTATGCCCGGTCGATACGATTTGATTATGGTTTGAGGTTTGGCCAGCTGGGCCTGTCCCCCTTTCAATCCATAAAGGTGGTTCACCTTTGACTAAGTTTCAATTCTGTTCTGTCCTTAAAAAGTGCTTGGGAGCTCTGGGGCTTAGTTCCTTTAAAATATCCTCTCATTTGTTTAGAATTGGGCCAGCTACAGAGGCGGCTAGATGGGTTTAGATGAGTCGGTAGTTAAAAAAATTGGTAGTTGGGATTCTATCAGTTTTAGATTATATATCAGGCCTAATCTTCTTATTTTAGACTAATTAATCTTCTGTTTTTAATCTTCTGTTTTTCAGGAAATCAAGTGATTATATGTATAGTGGCCATTCTTATGTTTTTTGGGCTCAAAAGAGAACAGAAAAGAGAGTCTATTCAGAAAATGTATCTTTTGATTCTTCAGTATTTAATATTTTTTGGTTAGGGGTTAGAGGCCTGTGTTGGAAGAATCTGCTTATTGAAATTGGTAAACTTTGTTCAAGGTGGCCTTCTCCTAATGTTTTAATCATTCATTTGGGTGGTAATGATTTAGGTAAGGTTAAAACGTTTGAATTACTTTGGGAAATGAAGAGAGATTTGGCATTGATAAAAGGTATGTTGCCAGGGGTTAATCTTATTTTTTCTAAAATAGTGTCTTGCCTGGTTTGGTCAACCAGGGACCAGTTATTTCTCAAAAACATTCGGAAAAGGATCAATAGGGCAATGGCAAAGTTTCTTCTCCATTTTTAGGTGATTTTTCATACAGGCACTTAGATCTAGAGGGATCATTACCTAGTTTCTTTAGGTTTGACAATGTCCATCTTTCAGAGATGGGACTGGATATTTATAATTTGGGCCTGCAATCTGCAATTGAGCAATGGCTGCGATGCTGGTGGGGGCCGCCGCCTTGTTAAGGTGGGGCTTGTGGGATGAATGTAGTTTTAATTTAATTGATTATGCTTATGGGTTATTGAATTATTTATTTCATGTGGAAATATTTATAATTATTTAAATTAGTTATGATATTGATTCTGGTTTATTTAAGGTTACCCATAATAAAGCATTGCGGCCATGGTTGTCTAATTTATTAGATGTTTAGTTTTAGATGTTGTTTGAGGAAGGTGAGCTGTGCCTCTGTCATGGTCTTACCTGCTTGCTGCTCTCCTTCGTTTGACATGTGCTGGCGGCCATCTTGGTTTCTGGGTTTCTTGTAGCCTTCCACCCTGCGGTCTACCTCTCCCCTGGGAGGAGCTGGATGCCTAGCTCATATATATAGGAGGTCTGTGGCTTCAGTTCCTTGCTTGGTCCTCTTGTGTTCAACATGCTTCTAAGACTGCTGCTGCTTCTGGTTCCTGATCCTGCTTCGTGCTGACTACCCTGCTGGTTCCTGATCCTGGCTTCGTCTGACTACCCTGCTGGTTCCTGATCCTGGCTTCGTCTGACTACCCTGCTGGTTCCTGATCCTGGCTTCGTCTGACTACCCTTCTGGTTCCTGACCTCTGGCTTCGCAAAGACTCTGCTCGGTTTCACCATCCGTTTGGACTTTTGCTTTACAGCTTTATTTTCAATAAAGCCTTCCTATTTTCACTTATCTCTTGTTGTACGTCTGGTTCATGGTTCCGTGACATTAGGACCAAGCCATGAATTCTGACGGTACAGGGCCATCCTCGCTACCCACGCTGGTTGCCAGACTTGATCAGCAGGATCACCTGTTGGGTCGGTTCGCTGTGGCGTTGCAAACCCTGCTTGAACGCACGGCTCATTTCGCTCCCGTTGCCGATGGGTCGGTTGTCGCTCCTGGGCTCGCTCCTACTGCCGCTCCGGTTGTTGCGCCAGAGTCTACCCCGACACCTGTTGTTGCGCCTGCGGTGTTTCGGGGTATGACCGGTTCTGCCCCTCTTCCACAGCGCTTTGGGGGAGAGCCAACTCAGTGCCGAGGTTTCCTTAACCAGGTGGGCATTTATTTTGAGTTGCTGCAACATGCCTTTCCCACTGAGAGATCAAAGGTGGGCTTCTTGATCTCGCTGCTCTCGGACAAGGCCTTGGCCTGGGCCAGCCCTTTATGGGAGAACAACAATCCGGTGGTTGCCGAGTTTTCCGGTTTTGTTGCTTCTCTTCGGAAGGTATTCGATGTGCCGGCTCGTGCTGCCTCTGCTGCGAAGCTCCTTATGTCCATCAGACAGGGTTCACGATCCGTAGCTGAATACGCCATTGAGTTTCGTACCCTGGCAGCAGAGGTGGGCTGGAATAATGAGGCTCTGGTCGCTGCTTTCTCTCATGGTCTCTCGGATGCCTTGAAGGATGAGGTTTCAGCTAAGGACCTACCAGTTGAGCTCGAGTCTCTTATTTCTTTCCTGATTTTGATTGACACCAGACTCAGGGAGAGACCTTCCTTTAAGGAGAACCTGCGGAGGTCTTCTAACAGATTGGTGCCTACGTTTGCTGTCCCACCCGTACCTCCCTCTCCTCCCACGCCTCCTGGGGATGACTTGTCTGGGGGTGAACCCATGCAGCTGGGGTTTGCTCGCCTGTCCGAGGGGGAGAGGGCACTCCGGAGACGCGAGGGACGATGCATGTACTGTGGTCTCGGTGGGCATTTTCGGTTGGCATGTCCGAACCGTCCGGGAAACGCTCGTACCCTGAGATCCTGTCGGGGGCAGATCTTGGGTGGAGTCTCCTCGTCCCCGGTTTCCCGTGTTGACAAACCACTGATCACTGTTGTCCTCTCCTGGGTCGGGGGCTCGGTGACGACCCAGGCGTTGGTGGACTCTGGTGCTGGTGGTTTGTTCATTGATAGTGTGTTCGCTGCCGCCAATTCCATTCCTCTGCAGGCTCGAGGTTCCCCACTGGCTCTTGAGGCGATAGACGGCAGACCCCTTCTGCCGCCACACGTGACTCATGAGACCCTTCCAGTGGGGATAGCTATTGGTGCCGTTCACAGAGAGTCGGTCTGCCTCCAGGTTATTTCGTCTCCACACTACTCGGTGGTCTTGGGGTACCCCTGGCTCCAGAAGCATAATCCGACTTTCGATTGGAGATCGGTCGAGATCCTCTCGTGGTCACCGCAGTGTGGGGCTAGTTGCATCCATGGGTCTGTCAAGTTGCTGTGTACTTCCTCGGACTCTCTGTTGCCTCCTGAATACGAGGAGTACCGGGATGTATTCGATAAGGTGCGCGCGGTTGCCCTACCTCCGCACCGCCCATACGATTGTGCCATAGAGTTACAATCTGGTGCCGTTCCTCCTCGTGGCAAAGTCTATCCACTGTCGGTAGCGGAGAATGAGGCCATGGAGGAGTACGTGAGGGAGGCGCTTTCACGCGGACACATTCGCAAATCTTCGTCCCCGGCAGGGGCTGGATTTTTCTTTGTGAAAAAGAAGGGCGGTGAGTTGAGGCCTTGCATCGATTACAGGGGTCTCAATCGCATCACGATCAAGAACGCTTACCCGATACCCTTGATTTCCGAGCTGTTCGATCGCCTTAAAGGGGCCACGGTCTTTACCAAACTCGACCTGAGGGCGGCATATAACCTGGTAAGGATCAAGGCGGGCGATGAGTGGAAGACCGCGTTTAACACCAGGACCGGTCATTACGAATCCTTGGTGATGCCCTTTGGGTTGTGCAATGCGCCCGCAGTCTTTCAGGAATTCATCAACGATGTTTTCCGTGACCTGTTGCAGCAGTGTGTGGTAGTCTATTTGGATGACATCTTGGTATATTCTGAATCCATGGAGGCCCACATTCTGGATGTCAGACGAGTGTTGCAACGGTTACGAGAGAACAAGCTGTTCGGTAAGCTTGAGAAATGCGAATTTCACCGATCCCAGGTAACCTTCTTAGGTTACATCATTTCCGCTGAGGGGTTCTCCATGGATCCTGAGAAGGTTTCGGCTGTCTTACAGTGGCCCCAACCCAGTGGTCTTCGTTCCCTGCAGCGCTTTTTGGGCTTCGCCAATTATTATCGGAAGTTCATCAGGGACTTTTCCATGCTGGCCAAGCCTCTCACGGATCTGACCAGGAAGGGCAGTAATTCCCAGGTCTGGCCGCTCGAGGCCATCCGAGCTTTTGAGGCCCTAAAGTCCGCCTTTGTGTCGGCTCCGATTCTGTCGCATCCCAACCCTGGGTTGCCCTTTGTCCTCGAGGTGGACGCGTCTGAGACGGGAGTAGGCGCCCTTCTGTCTCAGCGTAGAACACCAGAGGGTCCTCTGCTTCCTTGTGGGTTTTACTCCCGGAAACTGCCTTCCGCGGAGTGCAACTATCAGATTGGTGACAGGGAGTTATTGGCCATCGTGCAGGCCCTTAAAGAATGGAGGCACTTGCTCGAGGGTTCGGTGGTTCCGGTTCTCATCCTGACGGACCACAAGAATCTGACCTACCTTTCTGAGGCCAAGAGATTGACACCACGTCAGGCCAGATGGGCTCTGTTCTTGTCACGTTTTAATTACGTGGTCTCCTACCTACCCGGTTCCAAGAACATCAGGGCGGATGCCTTATCACGGCAGTACTCCGAGCTGTCCAGGGAGGAGTCGATTCCGACTTCGGTCATACCTCCGAATCAGATCCTGGCCGCCATTCGCACCAGCCTGACCTCTCCCCTGGGTGAGCAGATTTTGGCGGCTTAATCTGGTGCTCCCTCTGGGAGACCCAACGGCAGATGTTTTGTGCCTGAGGAGTTGCGCACTCGGTTGTTGCGAATCTACCATAACTCCAAGACCGCGGGGCATCCTGGAAAGAATCAGCTGTCCTGGGCTGTTTCACGTCTGTTCTGGTGGCCTTCCCTACGTTCCGACATCGCCGCATATGTAGCGGCATGCTCCGTTTGTGCCCAGAGTAAGTCCCCTCGGCACCTTCCGTTGGGCCTTCTGCAACCCATAGCCACCGGGGAGCGCCCATGGTCACACCTGGGGATGGATTTCATTGTGGACCCCCCTGCATCCCGAGGCCATACGGTCATTCTCATGATTGTGGATCGGTTTTCCAAAATGTGCCACTGTGTTCCTCTCAAGAAGTTACCCTCTGCACAAGAGTTGGCCACGATTTTTGCCAGGGAGGTCTTCCGGTTGCACGGTTTGCCTAAGGAGATTGTGTCGGATCGGGGGAGTCAGTTTGTGTCCAGGTTCTGGCGCGCCTTTTGCTCCCAGTTGGGGATTCATCTCTCCTTCTCCTCGGCCTACCACCCTCAGTCCAATGGGGCCGCAGAACGATCCAATCAGGCCTTGGAGCAATTCCTTCGTTGCTATGTCTCCGATCACCAAGACAATTGGGTTGACCTCCTGCCTTGGGCTGAGTTTGCCAGGAACACGGCGGTGAACTCTTCCTCTGGGACGTCTCCCTTCATGGCCAATTATGGGTTCCAACCTGCCGTGTTACCGGAGGTATTCTCTCCCCAGGATATTCCGGCTGTGGAGGATCACCTTTCCGTCCTACGTGCTTCTTGGGTACAGATCCAGAAGTCCCTTGAGGTCTCTGCGCAGCGCCAGAGACTCCAGGCTGATCGCAGACGAGCGCCTGCTCCTTCCTACCAGGTCGGAGACCGTGTATGGTTGTCCACCCGCAACCTCAACCTTCGAGTGCCCACTCCCAAGCTGGCGCCTCGCTTTGTTGGTCCCTTCCGAGTGCTTCGCAGGGTAAACCCGGTAGCCTATGCCCTTGCGCTTCCTCCTGGCATGCGGATCTCCAACGTGTTTCATGTCTCCCTGTTGAAGCCACTGGTGTGTAATCGTTTCACTTCCTCGGTTCCTCGGCCTCGTCCGGTCCAAGTGGGCAATCGTGAGGAATATGAGGTGAGCAATATCCTGGACTCACGCCTGGTCCGCGGTCGGTTGCAGTTTTTGGTCCATTGGCGTGGTTATGGTCCAGAGGAGCGTTCCTGGGTTCCCTCCGCAGATGTCCATGCTCCTGCCTTACTCCGAGCCTTCCACGCACGCTTCCCTCAGAAACCGTTTTGTGCTCCGCGGAGGGGGCCCTTGAGGGGGAGGTACTGTCATGGTCTTACCTGCTTGCTGCTCTCCTTCGTTTGACATGTGCTGGCGGCCATCTTGGTTTCTGGGTTTCTTGTAGCCTTCCACCCTGCGGCTCCTCCTTCCCCTGGGAGGAGCTGGATGCCTAGCTCATATACAGTGGGGGAAATAATTATTTGACCCCTCACTGATTTTGTAAGTTTGTCCAATGACAAAGAAATGAAAAGTCTCAGAACAGTATCATTTCAATGGTAGGTTTATTGTAACAGTGGCAGATAGCACATCAAAAGGAAAATCGAAAAAATAACTTTAAATAAAAGATAGCAACTGATTTGCATTTCATTGAGTGAAATAAGTATTTGAACCCCTACCAACCATTAAGAGTTCTGGCTCCCACAGAGTGGTTAGACACTTCTACTCAATTAGTCACCCTCATTAAGGACACCTGTCTTAACTAGTCACCTGTATAAAAGACACCTGTCCACAGAATCAATCAATCAAGCAGACTCCAAACTCTCCAACATGGGAAAGACCAAAGAGCTGTCCAAGGATGTCAGAGACAAAATTGTAGACCTGCACAAGGCTGGAATGGGCTACAAAACCATTAGCAAGAAGCTGGGAGAGAAGGTGACAACTGTTGGTGCGATTGTTCGAAAATGGAAGGAGCACAAAATGACCATCAATCGACCTCGCTCTGGGGCTCCACGCAAGATCTCACCTCGTGGGGTGTCAATGGTTCTGAGAAAGGTGAAAAAGCATCCTAGAACTACACGGGAGGAGCTAGTTAATGACCTCAAATTAGCAGGGACCACAGTCACCAAGAAAACCATTGGAAACACATTACACCGCAATGGATTAAAATCCTGCAGGGCTCGCAAGGTCCCCCTGCTCAGGAAGGCACATGTGCAGGCCCGTCTGAAGTTTGCCAATGAACACCTGAATGATTCAGAGAGTGACTGGGAGAAGGTGCTGTGGTCTGATGAGACCAAAATAGAGCTCTTTGGCATTAACTCAACTCGCTGTGTTTGGAGGAAGAAAAATGCTGCCTATGACCCCCAAAACACCGTCCCCACCGTCAAGCATGGGGGTGGAAACATTTTGCTTTGGGGGTGTTTTTCTGCTAAGGGCACAGGACAACTTATTCGCATAAACGGGAAAATGGACGGAGCCATGTATCGTGAAATCCTGAGCGACAACCTCCTTCCCTCTGCCAGAAAACTGAAAATGGGTCGTGGATGGGTGTTCCAGCACGACAATGACCCAAAACATACAGCAAAGGCAACAAAGGAGTGGCTCAAGAAGAAGCACATTAAGGTCATGGAGTGGCCTAGTCAGTCTCCGGACCTTAATCCAATCGAAAACCTATGGAGGGAGCTCAAGCTCAGAGTTGCACAGAGACAGCCTCGAAACCTTAGGGATTTAGAGATGATCTGCAAAGAGGAGTGGACCAACATTCCTCCTAAAATGTGCGCAAACTTGGTCATCAATTACAAGAAACGTTTGACCTCTGTGCTTGCAAACAAGGGTTTTTCCACCAAGTATTAAGTCTTTTTTTGTTAGAGGGTTCAAATACTTATTTCACTCAATGAAATGCAAATCAGTTGCTATCTTTTATTTAAAGTTATTTTTTCGATTTTCCTTTTGATGTGCTATCTGCCACTGTTACAAAAACCTACCATTGAAATGATACTGTTCTGAGACTTTTCATTTCTTTGTCATTGGACAAACTTACAAAATCAGTGAGGGGTCAAATAATTATTTCCCCCACTGTATATAGGAGGTCTGTGGCTTCAGTTCCTTGCTTGGTCCTCTTGTGTTCACATGCTTCTAAGACTGCTGCTGCTTCTGGTTCCTGATCCTGGCTTCGTCTGACTACCCTGCTGGTTCCTGATCCTGGCTTCGTCTGACTACCCTGCTGGTTCCTGATCCTGGCTTCGTCTGACTACCCTGCTGGTTCCTGATCCTGGCTTCGTCTGACTACCCTTCTGGTTCCTGACCTCTGGCTTCGCAAAGACTCTGCTCGGTTTCACCATCCGTTTGGACTTTTGCTTTACAGCTTTATTTTCAATAAAGCCTTCCTATTTTCACTTATCTCTTGTTGTACGTCTGGTTCATGGTTCCGTGACAGCCTCCATGAATAGTCCCCCAGAACGTTGAGCTTGGGGGACGCATGGGGGAACAGGCCCCTCATAGTGTTGAGCACGAATATTTGAAAAGCAAATTTTTATCTCGAATATCGCCACTTCGAGAATTCGCAAATATTTCGAATATAGTGCTATATATTCGAAATATTGAATATTCGTCATTTTTTCCATCTGAACACATGATTCCTTCTTGCTTCTTGCTTGTGGGCCAATGAGTCATTGGCCCACAAGCAACTTAAGCAGGGAGGAATGGGAAAAAATGGGAAAAAATTACGACTATTCTAAAAAACAAATATATAGCACTATATTCAATATAGTGCTATATATTCGTATTTTAGAATAGTCATCATTTTTATTCCATCTGAAGTCATGAATGATGATTTTAGATGGAAAAAAAATGACGAATATTCTAAAAACAAATATATAGAACTATATTCTATAGTGCTATATAAAAGTCTTTTTTTACACACGCCTGTATTGATCGCGTAATATTTGCATATTACGCGATCCTTACCTTGCCGATTTTCGAGTAAAAAAAAAAAAGTAGAATATAACGAATATATGAATTTGCAAATATTCAACGAATATTCTAAAAAATATTCGCAAAATATCACAAATTCGAATATGACCCCTCATCACTAGTACCTCATATATATTTTGTGTGGAATTGTCTCCTTCTCCTCCCCCCCCTTTCTCTTTTTCCCGCTCTTTTAATTTCAAAGGTACCTGTAAATCGGTGCCGAGGTAGCTGGTTTATTCCGGTTCTGATGTTGTTGCTGGCTGAAGAATCCTGAATGCTGATTGGTTGCGGGTGGTTGCTGGGGGAGAAATCCAGCATGTGATTTGTCATTATGCATACAGCGGGAATCTTGTACCCTTTATATTTCAGGTGTTCCAGTGGTTCGGGGCCAGTTTGAAGAAGAAGAGGAGCATCGCCCTGCCCTCCTTCCCTTTTTTTAAATAATTAAACAAAAAAAAGGAGAAAAATAGATAAAGTTATGTCTTTGTTGCTTTGCTGAGTTAGTGGGGCAGAATCACTCAGTGTAGCTGGGTGAATGTAGTTCTCATTAATTGATTATGCTTATGGGTTATTGAATTATTTATTTAATGTGGATTTATTTATAATTATTTAATTAGTTATGATAATTGATTCTGGTGTTAATTTATTTAAGGTAACCCATAATAAAGCATTGCAGCCATTATTTATCTAATCCAGATTGTGGTGTCTTATTTATTAGATATTACGTTTTAGATGTTGTTTGAGGAAGGTGAGATGTGCCTCCATGCATTTGTCAATATTAGCTGATCTTGATTTGACTTCCCATTACAGTGGTGGTATATGGATTAAAATTATTTGTACACAGATGGAAAGCTATATTAGGATGGGTTCATGTCATGTTTTATGCCTCCGTTTGACATATACGTTA
Source organism: Bufo bufo (assembly GCF_905171765.1). Lineage (NCBI taxonomy): Eukaryota > Metazoa > Chordata > Amphibia > Anura > Bufonidae > Bufo > Bufo bufo. The sequence goes on along the minus strand of NC_053395.1, from coordinate 151,026,333 downwards.
GAATAAAAAGGATGCAAAAACACAGCACATCACGTTCTTGTATCCTGAGCCTAAAAAAAGAAAACTATAGGTTTTCTGTTACAATGGTTAAAAAAAAGGAATTATTATTTTTTCAATGGAACTCTATGTTGAATGGATGTCACGGTATGGCATCTATCTGAGGCATCCATTTAACGTATACGTTTTTTGTATACTTTTCGGATGGGAAAAACGTGATGTGAATCCAGCCTTAACAGTTGTCACTGCTGATTCATGTGTCTAAAACTGTACAATTGTAAAAATAACTACTTTTTTTATTCATAAATTTGGACCCTCGCTCAGTGGCACCCTAGGTGACTACCTACTCTCACCAATACAACTGAACTACTTTAGTCCTCCTAGAAGTCATCATTTCATCTTAAAAGAACTTTACAAAACTTTATTATAATGGCACCCAAACAGTTTTACACTTCTTGACTGACAATGAAGCAATGACGTACATTAAAGTGTTAAGTATAGAGTGTGACTGGCACACATAAAGGCACTGTCGCATGACACTCATGGTGAACTTTTTGGCACTCATGGGGGCATAATATTAAGCAAACAGGTACATTGTGACTGCCTTTTATTGGAAAACTGTGGGTGTTTCTCAATGTCATATTACGGCCGTCTGCTAAATCGGGTAGCAAATTGGCTAGCATTCACGGATACAAGGATGATATTAGGGAAACTTTGTCTGACATTTAGAAGACACCTTTATGACTGGTACTTATGAAGTTCTGTGGTTAGAATTGTTATACGAGTAGAGTTGAGCAGACACCTGGATGTTCGGGTTCGACGGGTTCGGCCGAACTTCACAAAAAAGTTCGAGTTCGGGACCCGAATTTGACCCCGAACCCCATTGAAGTCAATGGGGACCCGAACTTTTGAGCACTAAAATTGCTCTAAAAATTTAATGGAAAGGGCTGCAAAATGTGGTTAAGAACATGGCAAGTGCTCTGCAAGCAAATGTGGATAGGGAAATGACTTTAAATAACAAAAAATACATAAAAATAAAAAATAATAATCTTGATCTAGGAGGAAGAGGTCCATATGGAGTAGGAGTTTGAGGAGGCAGTGGATGTGGCGGTGTAGGTGGAAGCGGTGGTGGAGGAGGAGGAGGTAGCCTACACTGCTTTTTGGTTTTAAATTTATTTTTTATTTTTTTAAATCAGGGTACACCCCAAAACATTGGGAAATGTAACCTGTGATAACCCCCTCCAGTCCTGCTAAACACACGTTCAGACAATACACTGGCTGCAGGGCAGGCCAGCACCTCCAAAACGTAAAGGGCAAGCTCAGGCCATGTGCCGAATTTAGAAACCTAGAAGTTGCAGGGGGCAGACCCATCAGTCAGTTTGTGTAGGCGTGTGCACACATACTGCCCCACCATGTCGCACATCCCCGTGATGTTCACGATCCAATTGGATATCTGCTCTATCAAATTTCAATGTTCTTTTCTGCGCCTAACATGTTGATCACGGTTAGCGGCGAATCAGGGTTCCACGCCGGAGAGGGAGCGTGAGAAAGAGAGACCACATCCAAGAGAGATCAATTACCCACTCCCGACTCTGGGAGGTAGTGACGATAAATAACAATACAGGACTCTTAAGATGCCCTGTTATTGGAATGATTAATAAAAAATTATAGGGAATGTCACTGGGGCATTTTGGATTTGGAAACGTTAGTACAGGAGAGTGCTGCCGCTTTGTTAACTCTAGATGACTTGTGCCTGATCACACGTCCCTGTGACGTCCACGATCCATTTGGATATCTTCTCTATCAACTTTCGATGTTCTTTTCTGAGCCTACCATGTTGATCACGGTTATCGAAGAATCAGGGTTCCACGCCGGAGAGGGAGAGTGAGAAAGGAATACCACATCCAAGGGAGGTCAATGACTGCAATGTGATCGAGCTGAAATGTGGGACAAGTTATTAAAGCGGAAGGATCTAATGAAAGGGCCAATTAAAGACGAATTTTACAAATTCCCTGTCACCCATGCAGAGCAGGGGTTTTTCATCGTCAGAAATGGGTTAATGTCACCCACCAATGGAATAGATGATTTTTAAAAATTTCGGTCCCTGTCACCTATGCAGCGCAGGGGTTTATTCATGGCAAAAATGGTAAAATGTCACCCAAGAATTTAACAGAAAAATTTGTGAAATTTATTAAACTGTCTACAAGGTAGAGCAGGGGTATATCACAGCCAAAAATTTGTGAATTTCACCCGAATATGTAACAGGCAAATTAATGAAAATTTTTTACCTGTCAACTTGGTATAGCAGCGGTATATCACAGCCAAAAATTGGTAATTTTCACCTGAAAATGTAACGGACAAATTAATGAAATGTTTTTACCTGTCTACTAGGTACAGCAGGGGTATATCACACAGAAAAATTGCTGAATTTCACCCGAATATGTAACAGACAAATTAGTGAAATGTTACCTGTCTACTAGGTAGAGCAAGGGTATATCACACCCAAAAATTTGTGAATTTCACCCGAATATGTAACAGACAAATTAGTGAAATGTTTTTACCTGTCTACTTGGTACGGCCGAGGTATATCACACCAAAAAAGTGGTGAATTTCAACCGAATATTTAACAGACAAATTAGTGAAATGTTACCTGTCTACTAGGTAAAGCAGGGGTATATCACACCCAAATATTGGTGAATTTCACCAGAAAATGTAACAGACAAATTAGTGAAATGTTTTTACCTGTCTACTAGGTACAGCCGGTGAATATCACACCCAAAAAGTGGGGAATTACGCACAAATATGTAACAGACAAATTAGTGAAATGTTACCTGTCTACTAGGTAGAGCAGGGGTATATCACACCCAAAAATTGGTGAATTTCACCAGAAAATGTAACAGACAAATTAGTGAAATGACATAAAATAAAATAAAATACGTACAAATAAAAATAAATAAACTTGATTTATGAGGTGGAGGTCCATATGGAGTTGGAGTTTGAGGAGGCGGTGGACATAGCAGTGTAGGTGGAAGCGGCGGTGGAGGAGGACGAGGTAGCAAACACAGTTTTTTGGTTTTCATTTTTATATATTTTTTTTTATTAGGGTACACTCCAAAAGAGTGTGAAATATCCAAAATACAAAAATGAAAATGAAGGGGGCAGACCCGTCATTCAGTACGTGTAGGCGTGTGCACACATACTGCTCCACCATGTTACTGAAAGGCTGCATCCTGCTAAGACGTTCCATATCAGCTGGGGGTGCTGGTTGTTGTGGCGTGCTGGCAAAGCTTTTCCACATTTCGGCCATGCTAACCCTGCCTTCTGAGGTGCTGGTGGTGCCCCAGCTGCCTCTTCCTCCTCCTATGCCTTCGCCTTGTGCTTTCATTGTGCCCCCGCTGTCAGGTGGGTCTGCCACCAGCAGTGCCTCTACCAGCGTGCTCTTGTACTCGCGCATCTTACGATCACGCTCCAGTGACGGAATTAAGGACAGTACATTGTCCTTGTAACGGGGATCCAGCAGCGTGGCCACCCAGTAATCAGCGCAAAATAGAATGTGGGCAACTTGGCGGTCGTTGCGGAGACACTGCAGCATGTAATCGCTCATGTGTGCCAGGCTGCCCAGAAGCAACAAAAAGCTGTCCTCTGTGGGAGGTGTATGATCTGTGTCCTCTGTATCCCCCCAGCCACACACCAGTGATGGCCATGAGCTGGTTTGGGTACCACCCTGCTGTGAACACGGTTCCTGCTCCTCCATCTCCTCCTCCTCATCCTCCACATCGTCATCCTCCAGAACTGTGTCCTGGCTGGACAATTGTGAACCTGGCGTTTGTGGGTGCAGTAACCCACCCTTGGAGCCACTTGTGAATGACTGGCCGGAAACCCTATGAAATGATCCCTCTTCCTCCTCCTCCTCCTGTGCCACATCCTCTTCCATCATCGCCAGCAGCGTTTTTTTTCAAGGAGGCATAGAAGTGGGATAGTAATGCTGAGAAAGGCGTTATCGGCACTGGCCATGTTGGTGGAATACTTGAAACAGCGCAACAAGGAACACAGGTCTTGCATGGAGGCCCAGTTATTGGTGGTGAAGTTGTGCAGCTGAAACTCCACTATCGCCTGCTGCTGCTCGCACAGTCTGGCCAGCATGTGCAAGGTGGAGTTCCACCTTGTGGGCAAGTCGCATATGAGACGATGAGCGGGAAGGCCGAAGTAACGCTGCAGCGGCAGGGTGAGAACACCAAAAGCCCGCACAGACAACCCGCACTTTATGTAGCAGTTCTAACATATCGGGGTAATTTTTAAGGAACCTCTGCACCACCAAATTCAACACATCCGCCAGGCAAGGATGTGCGTCAAACCAACTAGTCCCAGAGCGGCTACGAAATTTCGACCATTATCGCACACCACCAGGCCGGGCTTGAGGCTCACTAACCACTCATCGGTCTGTTGTTCAAGGCCCATCCACAGCTCCTGCACGGTGTGGGCTTTGTCCCCCAAACAGATAAGTTTTAAAACTGCCTGCTGTCGTTTACCCCTGGCTGTGCTGAAGTTGGTGGTGAAGGTGTTACGCTGACCGGATGAGGAGCCAGTAGAGGATGGGGAAGCAGAGTAGGAGGAGGAAGCAACAGGAGGCAAACTGAAGTGCCCTGCAATCATCGGTGGTGGAAGGACATGCACCAAACTGCTATAAGCCTCAGGCCCAGCCGCCACTGCATTTACCCAGAGTGCTGTTATGGAGATATAATGGACCTGACCGTGCTTACTGGTCCACGTATCCGTAGTTAAGTGGATCTTGCCACAGATGGCGTTGCACATTGCACACCTGATTTTGTCCCCCACTTGGTTGTGCAGGGAAGTGATGGCACGCCTGGAAAAGTAGTGGCGGCTGGGCACAACGTACTGTGGGCCAGGTATCGCGGGTGAGTAGGGGGGTACTTCCTCTTCCGCTCCAGTGTTTGGGAGATGGAGAGCTGAACGCTTTTGTGGGACATTGTGGAGATGCTTGGTGACCCAGCTGGTGGTGTTGCTAGCAGATCCTCTGTTTGCGGGGTGGCAGGTGCCACTGTCACTCCAGAGGTGGATGAAGAGGCCGAAACTGCAGCAGAAGAGGAAGAAGGAGGAGCCAGAGATCTTTCTTGTTTTTTGAGGTGTCTACTCCACTGCAGCTCGTGCTTTGCACTCAGATGCCTGGTCATGCAGGTTGTGCTCAGTTTGAGAACATTTATGCCTCGCTTCAGGCTCTGATTTCACAGCGTGCAAACCACTCGTGTCTTGTCGTCAGCACATTGTCTGAAGAACTGCCACACCAGGGAACTCCTTGGAGCTGGCTTTGGTGTGCTCGGTCCCTTGCTGCGATGGGCAGTAGCAGGCATACTGTCTAGAGGACGGCCGCTCTGCTTTTACACCCTGCTTCCTCTTCTGCTGTGCTGGTGGCTCTGTGCGACCACCGCCTCTTCCTCCGAACTACACAGGCCACATCATCCTCCACATCATCATCTTCCACCCAGTCTTCACCCCTGCCCTCCTTGTCGGTCTGCACACTTTCGAAAACCACAGCAGTTGGCACCTGTGTTTCGTCATCATCCGAGACGTGCTGCGGTGGTCTTCCCATGTACTCATCTTGAAAGATAAGTGGTTGGGCATCGGTGCACTCAATATTTTTCACTTTTGGGGCAGGGCTAGGTGGATGGCCCTGGGAAGCTTTGCTAGCAGAGTCATCAAAAAGCAGAAGAGACTGCTGCATGACTTGGGGCTCAGACTGCTTGGCTAATTTGCAAGGGGATGAGGTGAAAGACTGATGGACATCGGCTGCAGGTGCCAACTCTGATCTTTCAGCAGGAGACTGGGTGGGAAACAATGTAAAGGAACTGGAGGCACTGTCAGCAACCCAATCTACTATCACCTGTACTTGTTCTGCCCACACCATTCGTAGAGCCGCATTAGGCTTGACCAAATACCGCTGCAGGTTCTGTCGCCTACTCGCACCTGAGGAAGGTGTTTCACTTGTGCGTGTAGCCGGCACAGATTGACCACGTCCTCTCCCTGCAACAGGAGCTCCACCAGCAGCACCACGACCGGGGCCACGTCCCTTATTTGATGCTCTCCTCATATTTCTCAAATTTATGATCTTGCCAAAATGGGTGTTTTTTTAATAGCAGAATAGAACAACAGTATCTAAAGGGTGTATTTCACAATGACAGATGGATCAAAGGCTGCAAAATTACGTTTTTTTTTGCCCAAAATAGGTGTTTTTTTAATACCAGAATAGCACAGAAGTGTCTAAAGTGTGTATCTCACACTGACAGATGCAGACAAGGCCGCAAATTAAGTATTTTGCCCAAAAATTGAGTTTTTTGAATAACAGAATATGACAGCAGTATATAACGCTTGAATTTCATACGTTCAGATGAAGCAAGGGCTGTAAAATTGAGCATTTTGCCCAAAATTGGTGTTTTTTGAAACTCTGAAAATTATAACTGTATTTCTAGCTTAAATTTCACACTGACTAATGTGGCAGAGGCTTCCGATGTTGGGTATTTTCCAAAAATGGGTGTTTTTTTAAAACCCAGAAAATTATTGAATTATTTCAAGCATGTTTTTAACAATCACAGATGCAGCAAAGGCTGCAATATTAAGTACTTTGCCCAAAAAGGGTGTTTTTTAAATAACAGACTATGACAGCAGTATATAGCGCTTGAATTTCACACTGATAGATGCAGACAAGGCTGCAAATTAAGGATTTTGCCCAAAAAGGGTGTGTTTTTTAATAACTGAATATGACAGCAGTATATAACGCTTGAATTCCACACGTACAGATGCAGCAAGGGCTGTAAAATTGAGTATTTTGCCCAAAAAGGGTGTTTTTTAAAACCCAGAAAATTATAACTGAATTTCTAGCTTAAATTGCACACTGACTAATGTGGCAGAGGCCCCAGATGGAGGGTATTGCAAAAAATGGGTGTTTTTTTTAAAACCCAGAAAATGATTGAAGTATTTCAATCCTGTTTTTAACAATCACAGATGCAGCAAAGGCTGCAATATTAAGTACTTTGCCCAAAAAGGGTGTTTTTTAAATAACAGACTATGACAGCAGTATATAACGCTTGAATTTCACACTGACAGATGCAGACAAGGCCACAAATTAAGTATTTTGCCCAAAATAGGTGTTTTTTTTATAACAGAATAGCACAGCAGTATCTAAAGCATGTATCTCACACTGACAGATGCAGACAAGGCCGCAAATTAAGTATTTTGCCCAAAAAGGGTGTTTTTTTAATAACAGAATATGACAGCAGCAGGTATTTTTTAAAACCCAGAAAATTATAGCTGTATTTCTAGCTTAAATTGCACACTGACTAATGAGACATAGGCCCCAGATGGAGGGTATTGGAAAAAATGGGTGTTTTTTAAAACCCAGAAAATTATTGACTATTTCAAGCTTGTTTTTAACAATCACAGATGCAGCAAAGGCTATAATATTAAGTATTTTGCCCAGAAAGGGTGTTCTTTTAATAACAGAATATGACAGCAGTATATAACGCTTGAATTTCACACGTACAGATGCAGCAAGGGCTGTAAAATTGAATATTTTGCCCAAAAAGGGTGTTTTTTAAAACCCAGAAAATTATTGAATTATTTCAAGCTTGTTTATAGCAATCACAGATGCAGCAAAGGCTATAATATTAAGTATTATGCCCAAAAAGGGTGTTTTTAATAACAGAATATGACAGCAGTATATAACGCTTGAATTTCACACGTACAGATGCAGCAAGGGCTGTAAAATTGAATATTTTTGCCCAAAAAGGGTGTTTTTTAAAACCCAGAAAATTATAGCTGTATTTCTAGTTAAAATTGCACACTGACTAATGCGGCAGAGGCCCAAGATGGAGGGTATTGCCAAATATGGGTGTTTTTTAAAACCCAGAAAATTATTGAAGTATTTCAAGCTTGTTTTTAACAATCACAGATGCAGCAAAGGCTGCAATATTAAGTACTTTGCCCCCAAAATGGGTGTTTTTTTACTAACAGAATATGACAGCAGTATATGCTGTTTGAATTTCACACATACAGATGCAGCAAGGGCTGTAAAATTTTGTATTTCGCCCAAAAAGGGTGTTTTTTTAAAACCCAGAAAACTATAGCTGTATTTCTAGCTTAAATTGCACACTGACTAATGCGACATAGGCCCCAGATGGAGGGTATTGCCAAAAATGGTGTTTTTTTAAAACCCAGAAATTATTGGAGTATTTTAAGCTTGTTTTTAACAATCACAGATGCAGCAAAGGCTGAAATATTAAGTACTTTGCCCAAAATGGGTGTTTTTTTACTAACAGAATATGACAGCAGTGTATAACGCTTCAATTTCACACTGACAGATGCAGCAAGGACTGTAAAATTTAGTATTTTGCCCAAAAAGGGTGTTTTTTAAAACCCAGAAAATTATTGCTGTATTTCTAGCTTAAATTGCACACTGACAAATGCTGCAAAGGCACCAGATGTAGGATATTGCCAAAAATTTGTGTTTTTTTTAAACCCAGATTATTATTGCAGTTTTTCAAGCTTGGATTTGCATGTCACAAAAGCACATATGCTGTTCTGGTGCACTGAGCTTGCATAAAATGGCCGCCGCCGCCCACCTACCTAACAGGTGGATAAAAGTTATTTTTCTATGTCACTGGGCTCAGGGCAGGGTAAAAAGATTGTGCAGTGCACCCACAAAACTACATCTAGGTAGATCGCTGAGTTAACAAGCACTTCTGATTAAAGATTCTTTCCTATTCTCTCCCTCAGAGCAGCAGCATCCTATCCCTACACTAAGCACAGCGGTGTGACGTGCAGCGCTACGTGACTCCAGCTTATTTAGAGGCTGGGTCACATGCTGCACTGGCCAATCACAGCCATGCCATTAGTAGGCATGGCTGTGATGGCTTCTAAGGGCACACAAGTTAAACGCTTGTTGATTGGCTGCTCTGCAGCCTTTCAAAAAGCTTCATAAAATAGCCGAACACTGAACCCAAACTTTTACTGAAATATTTGGGTTCGGGTCCGGGGTCCAAGAATCCTAAAGTTCGGTACGAACCCGAACTTTACAGTTCGGGTTCGCTTAAACCTATATAGAGCACTTTTATTGAAACACTTTGTCATAGCCATTTTATGGAGCCACTGTTAATGGCACTGTTATGAAGGAATTGTGGCTAACAGTCTTTGGGGTCTTTTAATGTGATTAGCAAGCACTTTTATGGAGGAACTTCAATGGTGATCATACTTTTATAGTAGAATTGATGCTGGAACTGTTATAAGGCATCATGGATTGAAGAGTTATGGGTACATTGTAGATGATTATCTGATGTGGCCACTGTCTCCAACAAAGTTATGGGGTTTTTTCACAAAACAATTGGTGCTTTAATGAAGAGGCATTTTATCATGTGTTCTAGATCAGAAGAAACCACTTTTTGATGAAGCTGCTGCAGTAAGCATCTGCAGATTCAGCTCCTGGCACCCTTGGCAAACTGTTGATCTTGTTGAGGGCCTGGCTAGGCAGACAATTTCCTTTGTCTATGAGGTCCTTATGCCCTTTATCTTTAATGCATCTTTTATTAATTCATGCGTTGCCAAGTTTCTGAAAATACACAAAATATTGAATCCTATTATGACCGCATGTTGTAATGGCTTATGTGGTTTATAATTTCAATGGTCAGTTAAAAAGCAATTGTAAATGTGTAAAAATGTTTTATTATCTGTGAAGAAAATTACTTGCAGTTATACTAAGTTACTTACATTACCAATGTTTCATTTAAAAAAATGAATGAATTTTTTTTTTACAAGAAACTGAGGTTCAGTCATTGACCCCCATTAACAGAAGGAAATTCTCTGCATGACAACTTTAGGCCGCCTGAGGAAAATATTCCAAAGCCTGAAAAGTATTGTGTGCAAGTGAATGCTTTCTATTTTATAGTGTGCTGTGATATTGTGATTAAAGGGAGCATACAGTACACCTGTTAAGTTAAAATCTTTCAAATTGACTTAATAGGAGGACAGCTGTACAAAGGAAGACACACGGAATATGTAAGGTTATTCTAAAAGTCCCTGGAAACTTTCAATGGCAGCAAGAAGATATTAATATAGTATAATTAAAAAGCACTTAACCATTTGCATATTGACAGATGGCCCTAGACTGTCTGTATTGATTCTTAGCTCCCTATATAGAAGCACAAGGGTTAACTTCTTACAAGATAAAATAGCTTAGTATCTAATGGATATTTCCTACTGTTTGTCAAACAAGAAGTTCATGGCTTAGTCAGGGACAAAGTTATTAGTGACATAAAAAGCCATCTGGATGATGCTAATAAACATAAAGCGTAACCTTCAGTTCCATTGCTTAGATGACCAAAATGTGATAGGCCCAGATGTTTTAAAATGCAATACAAGCGTTACTTTCAATGGCTATAGAAATGTTCTGCTATTGATCTAACAAATACCTGTACATTAATGTTTGTTCTGCTGTTATTCGGGTTGTCATGCACACATGCCTTTAAGATAAGGTTGATTTGTATATCCTTCAGTATAACAAACATGTTATTTGGCCAGAAACTGATAACATGAAGCTGTTTTCAATAGGGCTTAATCAAAGGTGTAACTAGGAAGTGGAATTAACCATTTATCCTTATGATGAACCATTACCCAGAATTAGAGATGGCCTTGCGGTTCAACCGGCGGTCGTTTTGCGGCGAACTTTGCTTGTTCGCTGAACAGTCGAACATATAGCGATATTTGCGCTCGCCATATTCTTTTACATTGTGAAGAACTTTGACCCATGAAACATGCATCAGGTGGTACAGGACAGCCAATTGAGATGTTTCAGCACATGGACATACCCCCTACCTTATAAATAAACCTGATCTGGCCGCCATTTTACATTGAGTCTTTTGCCAGTGTGTAACATCCCAGAGTTATGTTACTAAACACTCTTACCCCGCTACAACATGTTAAGTGTATTTATCTTGTCATCTGGTATAATTTAACATCACATCTTTACAAATGTGCATTATAAACCTTTGTTAAATGTATTTGCTGTAATTTCCATGTAAACCAGCAGGTGGCAGCAATGTGTTTAGAAGGGATTTAGTTCAGTTTAGCATATCTAGACTGGAATAGTACATTCCAGTTTAGCTCCCCCTCTATGAGCAGAAGTGGGCTGGCCCATGTCCTGCCTCATGGGGAGGGAAAGAAGTTCAGTTTTGGTGTGTGCCAGCCACCCCAGCTAGGGGAAGGCTGTGCTGGTAGGAGCTCCCAGTTTTAGGGATCCCAGCCATGTTCGTGCCTCGGCTGAGGCCAAAGATCTTCATCCCCAGTCTGAGCCTTCAGCCTCAGCTGGTTGACAAGCAAGCAGCACCTCCAGATCTCCAGGACGAACCATTCCCTGTGAGCAGAACTGTGAGTAATTATCCAGAGACTAGGATAAGCCAAATTCCTCCTCAGCTAGTCAGTCCCCATACCAAGCAGAAGATAGACAGAGCAGAAGACAGATTCCTGCCACATATTACAGAGCCATAAGCAGACGACTAATCCTGCAAGAGAGCTCCAGGCACATGATAGATGCAGAAGAGATATTGATCCCTGCCATACATTGCCAATACCTGCTGGGGCCTAAAAGACTAATGCTATAACTCATATTGATTAAAGCTGCAACCAGTAAAGACTAGTTGAATTATATCCCAAGTCTGGATCTCATTTACTGCTACCAAAATCCCTCAATTACTCCTACTAGCAACACACTCATTTATTGCAAGTGAGCCAGGATCCAGGAGTCCAGCCGTACCAAGGTAGGAGACACCGTTGACACTATTGCCACTATCACACAGAGACATTACTCCACTCTGGCATTCTAACCTGGTACGTGAGTTGCAACACCTTAAAGGGCCCTGAGACTGTAACCTGCTCACACTGCAATTGGCGTCACAAACAAAACTCTTAACTACCATTTTCACCTGACCCAGTCAGTGCATATAATTGCGCCAGTGTGCATTAGTCCAATCCGGCTTACTGCAAGTGTAGGGAGAGGTTGCTGTGTGGAGCAGGGACAGACTGTTAGGGACACAAATCGCTAGCTAATAGGGCCACAAAAGTCCTTTTAAGAACTGGTATAGATGAGCTATCGATAGGTGTGATATACTGAGGGGTGTAATATACTTATAATATACTTTCTAACATAGAAAGTATATTTTAGTGCAATTGTATTGTGCAGCAGTTGTGTGCGGTTCTGCTGCGATAATGCAGCTACACAGAGTGCCAAACGCTATTGGAACAAATAGTTTCTCCTGGTGTGATTTACCAGTTGCCCCCCCAAAAAAACTGATTGAGGCAGGGGTGTTATATACCAATAATATATCTTCTATATAGTGCATTTAGGTAGTGCAGCATTTGTTTGCGGTTTGGCTGCGTTACCGCATCTACACAGGTGAAAAACACTGTTTGAAGAAATATTTTCTACTGGTGTGATTAACCAGTTGCCCTCCAAAAAAACTGATTGAAGCAAGGGTGTTATATACCAATATTATACTTTTTATATAGTGCATTTATGTAGGGCAGCATTTGTTTGCAGTTTTGCTGCGTTACCGCATCTACACAGAGTGACAAACACTATTGGAACCAATAATTTCTACTGGTGTGATTTAACAGTTGCACACCAAAAAACTGATTGAGGCAGGGGTGTGATATACCTTCTTCCACAAATACTGCTCTTCTATAGGGACTTTTGTCACAGGGTCATTTTGAAAATGACAGGCAGAGGAAGAGGCAGGCCATTCCGCAGGGGTGGTAGGGGTCGGCAGGTGCACCAGGCCACAGCCTAAGTGGGAAGTTGCAGAAGGTGCGTGCGATTACGTCAAAGGATGCACCAGACTTGGTTGAGTGGCTCACTCAGCCTTCCGCTTCAGCACCCTCCTCATCCTCTCTATCTGCACCCTCTTCACTCTCTGCTGTGTGCACCCCCAAAAGATACCACCACCATATCCCCTCCGCTCAAGTCAGAGGAATTATTTTCCCATCCATTACAAGACCTTACCGATGCGCAGCCATTATTGGCATTGGATCAGGAAGAGGAGGTATCAACGGTCACCACCCAGCAGTCTGATGACAGTACCCAGATCAGCCCAAGGAGGGTGGTCCCCGCTGTCGCTGCCTACTCCGAGATCTCTAATGTCAGTGGTGGTGAAGGTGACGAATGCGATGATGATGTGTCAATGGACGTCACGTGGGTGCCCACAAGAGAGGAAGAGGAGGGGAGTTCAGAGGGAGAGATGGAGCAGCAGATAGGGAGGAGAAGGAGGAGAAGCAGGCAGAACTTACAGTGCACACGAGCAGACTGCTAATGTATCTAGAACGAGACATGGCTCCGCAGTGTGGGCTTTTTTTAGCGTGTCCGCTGCTGACAATAGTGTTGCCATCTGCAGCCTGTACTGCCAACGCATAAGTCACGGTAAGCCCAACACTCACCTAGGGACGACCGCTTTAAGAAGGCACCTGGCCTCCCATCACCGAGCCCAGTGGGAGCAACACCGTCAGAACCCACAAAGTCACACTCCCGGTGCTCCCCGTCCTGCCTCTTCTCCTTCTCCTCTCTCCTCCCAGTTGTCCTCCACTCCACCTTCCACCGTGCCATCGCCGCATTCATCTGGCAAAAGGCAGGCTTCCTTGCCCCAAATGTTCAAGCGAAAAAAAAATGATGACATCGGATAACCCTCTTGCCCCACGGCTGACTGCTGGCTTGTCAGAACTGCTAGCCCGCCAACTACTGCCATATAAACTGGTGGACTTGGAGGCCTTTTGAAAATTTGTGGCCATTGGAATACTGCAATGGAACATCCCCGGAAAGAATTTTTTTTCCCCAGAAGGGCATCCCAGAGCTATATGGCCACGTTCAGCAGCAAGTGAATGTATCTTTGGCACACAGTGTCGGTGCCATGATACATCTGACCACAGACACGTGGTCTAGCAAACACGGGCAGGGAAGGTACATAACTTTTACTGCCCACTGGGTGAACCTTCTGACGGCCATAGAGCATGCAACCCGTGGCACTCGTGTAGATTTGGTGTTACCGCCACGGATTGCATGCAGGCCTGCCTCTTCTTCTCCACCTCCTACTCCATCCTCCCTCTCCTCCTCGGCTGCTACCGTCTCTTCTGCTCCGCCCCCCAAGCTCCCCAGTACCTATTTGACATGGCAGGTGAGACGTTGCCAGGCTGCGCCTGGAAGCCAAGAACCACACCGGTCCTGCACTCATTTCAGCTTTGTGGTCACAGGCCGATCAGTGGCTAACCCCGCTCAATTTGACAAAGTGGTGTGCGACAATGGTGCCAATCTGCTAAGTGCGCTGAAACAGGGCAAAATGACACTTAGTCGTGCAGCGATTCATTGCCAAATACCCCGGGGTCCAGGACGTCTTGTGGCAGGACAGGAAAATCTATGGCCATTTTAGAAGATCTTACACGGCCATGGCTCGCCTTGCTGACATTCAACGGCGTCACCACCTGCCCGTCAGACATCTGATTTGTGACTGCCTGACGCGATGGAACTCCACCTTGTATATGCTTGATAGGCTGCTCCAGCAGAAACGTGCAGTTAACGACTACCTGTACGAACTCTGCGGCAGGACAGGTTCTGGGGAGATAGTTTTTTTTGCAACGTATGCAGACTTCTGCAGCTATTTGATGAGATCACCAAACTGGTCAGTCACAGCCAGGGTGCCATTAGTGACAATGTACCTTACGCCTTCTTTCTGGAGCGTGCATTGCGTGTCATTGATCAAGCCGTCGAGGAGCAGGAGCAGGAAGATGAGGAAGTCGCAATGCTGGATGAATACTCCATCTGAGACAACAGGAGTCTGAAGAGGAGTCAGAGGAGGATGGTGCTGGGGTGGAGGAGGAGCAAGAAGAGCATGCTTTAAACGTTTCTGGGATCCCTGGTTTTGTCCGTGGCTGGGGGGAGGAGAACGAGGACGACATTATCCTGAATGATGAGCAGGAGCCAGGCCACTCCACCGCTTCCAGTTTAGTGCAAATAGAGGCCTTCATGTTCCAGTGTTTGAAGAGGGACCCCCGTATAAAAAGCATAAAGGGCAAGGACTAGTACTGGGTGGCAACATACTTAGACCCGCGGTACAAACACAAAATGGCGGAAATGTTACTACCATCACAGAGGGCTGTCAGAATGCAGCATTTCCAGGCCTTGCTTCAAGAAATGCTGCATTCTGCTTTTGAAGGTGCTGGCAGAGGAATTTCCACTCACAGAGAAACAGTTGCGGGTACCAATCCAACAGCGCATGCAAGAAGACGGCGGTTTGAAGAAGTGTTAGTCACTGCGGATATGAGATCATTCTTGCAGCCAACCCATCGACAGCCGTCCTCCGGATCCAGCCTCAGGGAACGCCTAGCCCGACTGGTGTTTGACTACATTGGGTTAACGGCCGATGTGGACGCTCTGAGAAGCGATGAACCCCTGGACTATTGGGTGTGCAGGCTTGACTTGTGGCCAGAGCTGGCACAATTTGCCATGGAACTGTTGGCTTGCCCCTCATCCAGCGTTCTGTCCGAAAGGATGTTCAGCGCAGCAGGGGTGATCGTGACCGATAAGCGCACTCGCCTAGCTCACGACAGTGTGGACTACCTCACATTTCTAAAAATGAATGAGGCATGGATCTCAGAGAAATTCAACAAGTGTGACGAGTAGACCACATTTGATTAAATTTCCTCATGACAGCCCACAAATATCCGCCACCACCCAGAACAAATCATGGTCCCTGTCTTAGGTAAATACAGCGGCATAAAAGGCCTTTTATGTCCGTTGAATGAATAATTTTTTGGGCCTGTACTGGCCGACAGTTACATATTTATCCTGTGACCGCCTAATGTACCTCCAGCCACAGAATCCAAAGTTCTTTGCTGTCAGGTGAATGACTATTGGCTGATTTTTGGGGCCTGTACTGGCCAACAGTTACATTTTTATCCTGTGACTGCCTAATGTATGGGGTGGTCTCCAATATCTGGATGGCCATAACTGTATCCCTTTCCCTGCCTGCGCCATCCATTTTTAGACCTGGCATGAGCGGGAAAAATATGCAGATTGCGGTGCTAAGGACCTTTGCGCCACAATCTGTGTCAGAAATACGCCTAACATAGACGTATTTCTATATAATAAATGATCACCTAATTGTATTATCATTCGGGGGTAGGGCTAATATCTTTATATTATACAGATTCCCAGTAGAAAATGATCCTTAGGAAACAGTCCTCACCCCTGACCACCAGGACCAATTAGCGTCCTGTCAGTACATGGCGGCCTCCCCTCTCCGCCACGCCGCTCCAATGTGTACTTATTCTGACACTAGGGCTGGGCTCACATCCTATTTTTGCCATCCATTTAATGCATACCAAAAATGTATGCGTTAATAGATGCCTCAGACTGATGCCGTACAGTGGCGTCCGTTCACAATACAGTTCCATAGCAGGAAAAAAAATTACGTTAATGTATGCATTTTTTGAATAGACTCTGCAGGATACAAAAACGTGGAGTGCTGCACATTTGTATAAATCAAACCGATAGGAAATAAAACATTTCTAGGCTCCAGGAGGGCACATTTTTGAGAGATTCCCTTTAAGATGCATAAAAATTGCCTTGATTTTTGCCAATGATTCCCCTCTGGTATATCACTGTCCATGTTGTGGGACTATTTGTGTACTTCTATTAAGTGTTTGCTGGGTGCAAATATGAGCTGAAGGTTTTTCAGGTTCGCCTGCCATTAAAGTGAATATTTATTTTTATATTTATTGATGACCTATCCTCATGATAGGTCATCAATATCAGATCGGCGGGGTCCAACACCCGGCACCCCCCGCCGATCAGCTGTTTGAAGAGGAGGCATGCGAACTGTGACAGTGCCGCCTCCTCTTTACTGTTTACCTTCTCGCCGTTGAATCTGCAGCGGTGAGCAGGTGTAATTACACCCAAACCGTCCCATACATTTGGATAGGAGTGATCCGTACCATTGAAATGAATGGGACAGCTTGGGTATAATTACACCTGCTCACCGCTGCAGATTAAACGGCGAGAAGGTAAACAGTGAACAGGAGGCAGCACTGTCACAGTTCGCACGCCTCCTCTTCAAACAGCTGATCGGCGGGGGGTGCCGGGTGTTGGACCCCGCCGATCTGATATTGATGACCTATCCTGAATATTGGTCATCAATAAATAATCCTTGGACAACCCTTTTAATTTCATTGTTGCAACAAGTGAACGCAGCATACTGCGCTGGGGATATTGTGAAAGTAATCAAGGGCCATTTTCATCCATCTAAAGTTAGTCTGTTACTTAGTTTGTTCTGGACACTTCATAAGCAGCTCGAGTATTAGCCTGTTACTGAAAGGAATACTGTGCAGTGTAAACCCTGAGAGACTACGTGTGAGAGAGAGGGAGACTCCCCTCTCACAGGCGTGCAACTGAAGAAGACAGGGTTAAACTGAACTGTTTGTTAACCCGAACTGTTTGAAAATGCTATGCTATTTTAATACTGTTATTTTTATATCTATATAAAAATTGTACAGAGGATTGACGTACTGCTAGATTGATATGAAAGGAAGGCAAAAATAGACAACATACTGTATATAGAGAAGCACAAATAAAATAGTTTGACTCACACCACTTGAGAGGAGGTCTATCAGAGGGAGCACATATCCTGTTTCCCATATCTCTTAGGCCAAGGTCGCTTGTAGCTGGAGCCCACCGTCAATAAGCAAAACCAAAACTTCTCCAGTAGTGGGTTATCTTTATAATAAAGATACCCCACAATTTTTTTTAAAGTTAACATTTCAGCTTTGCTTACTGACAGTGGGCTCCAGCTACAAGCGACCTTGGCGTGAGAGGTGTAGGGCACAGGATAAGTGCTCCCCCTGATAGCTCCCAAACTCAAGTGGTGTGAGTCACTCTATTTAATTTGTTTTTAATTCTATTTATCCCTAGTAGTGAGCCTCTCTATATTTGTCTATTTTTGTCTCTTATTGCACAGTTCCTGATATAACATGTGAGAAAGGGTGAGTAGAGAAGGTTGCCACCTGGGTCTTTGTACTGAATTACTGAATATTGATACATGGTCATCTATTGTTTATGGTGGCTGCTGCACTAATATATATATATATATATATATATATATATTTGTGTTAGGTGCTTACGGTAGTACAGAGAAGAGCCCTGGGAAGCAGGGAAAGAAATGCAGTCGGTTGTGGTGTGCCGAAACCGAGGACGAGGTAGGCCTAAGAAAGAAGAGGGCCCACCCAAGGAAAAGACATTAAGAAATGAGTTGTAAATGAGTGGAGTGGTGGGAGGGACAAAGCTCAGACCTCAGACGGTGCAGGAGCCAGGTAAGGGGGGTGCCCTAAATAGGCTGGAGGCGGACCTCAGCCCCTCCCACAAATCCAGGCAAATGCCTTAATACTTGTGTTAGGTGCTTACGGTAGTACAGAGAAGAGCCCTGGGAAGCAGGGAAAGAAATGCAGTCGGTTGTGGTGTGCCGAAACCGAGGACGAGGTAGGCCTAAGAAAGAAGAGGGCAAAAATGGAAATAAACCAGTTTATTTGTAACCAATAAAACATGTAAACAGCTCAACCCGACATGCTTTGGAAAGCCACCCTTAACTCTTGCGCTGGATTGGGAATGTATCGTGCGTAAGCGGACGACTTCCAGCGTCCCAATTTCTTGATAACATGGGCAGGGATGTTGGCACTGGAGGCCGTGGATGCAGCTCCGATGCGAAAGGAGTGCCCCGAGTAGTTGGCCGCGTCAAGGCCCAGTTGGGTGAGAAATGATCTGACATGGATCATGAAGGTGGTCGTGGTGAGCACCGATCCATGAAGTTGAAGTAGCGGTTGAGAGGGTAGGAACCTGTGAAGCTGACTGTATGTGTCCAGCACCCTCACCGGACACCATTTGTTGTGCGTGGGGTGATATGAGATGTTGACAGGTGAACGCTGACTACTCTTGGAGTGAGGTAAGGTCAGGACGTAGTGATCCAGGTGTTTAGATAAGTGGGAGACAAGGAGACAAGATGAGGTTTGGTATGTGGAGGTGGTAGTGAATTCCCCGGGCCTCAGGAACCCGTAGAAGGCCAAGTAAATAGCAGCTTTGATGACCGCGTTGGTATTTGTATCAAAAGGCGTGGCGTCCAGCAGGTCGGATAATGCCTTGAAAACATGACTGTTGATGGGCAGCCTTTGGGCTGGACGTGCGGGTTCCGTCTTCTGAATGCCTTTGAGTATTGTTTTGATTTGGTGGGAGGCCATGAAGCTGGTGTAGTTAGGGTGCAAGATTAGCATATGATGTTGAATGCCAGTAAGATACAGTTTGATGGTGTTGTATGACATTTTTAGTTTGAGGTGGCAAAAAGAAGCAAATCCCAAAACAGACGTCATGATGAAAGGGTGCGTGATGTTGTGTTCTACCAGGAATCTGTTGAATAGCGTGAATGCTCTGTTGTATGCTCTATGTGTATTGACTGATAGTGAAAAGTGGGACAAAGACTGGCTATGCCGCATGATGGCCTCTAGTCCAGAATGAGTTGCTGAAATGACGGGGTGCTGGAGGCAGTGGGTGATGCTGATGGGAGATCCTGATGAAAAGCCTGAAATTTGAAGCGAGATAAATTGTCAGCAGCCGAATTGCACACCCCTGGGACATGGAAACAATGCAGGAAAAAATTGTTGCAGGCGGCCAGCCAAGTAAGTCTTCGCATGAACCTCATGATTGTGAGGGATTTAGAACGACCTTTATTTATAATCTGGCAGGTTGCTTGGTTGTCCGAGTAGCAGCGGACCGCCAGATTTGCCCATAAATGACCCCACGCCACGGCAGCCGCTACGATGGGATAGATCTCAAAAAGCGCTGAGGTAGTGGAGAATCCTTCCAGACCCTGGACCTCAGGAGGCCAGCTGCCCCACAGCCAATCGTCCCCAAATATGGCCGCAAAGCCTGTGGTAGATGCCGCATCTGACCAGATAGAGGGGGAAGAGTCCGACAGCTGAGGGAGAAACAAGCTCCTACCATTCCAGGTGGACAGAAATCTCCTCCACATTCCCAGATCCGCCGCAGCGTGGGCATCCAGGGACAATCTGTGCGAGTCGTGTAGGAACAAGGGGAAGAGGTGCAGAAGCCGTGAAATAAACGAGCGACCCTGGGGTATGATGCGCATGGCAAAGTTCAGGGAGCCCAGCAGGGACTGTAGTTCTCTGCGGTTGCAGGTGCCGAGTTGAAGATAGCCGTCTATGTGGGTGAGGATGTCCTGGATCTTCCCGGACGGCAAACTGGCTTGCATTGAAGCTGAATCCAACTGGATACCCAGGAAGGTGATGATCGTGTCCGGCCCCTCTGTCTTCTTGGTGGAGAGGGGGACCCCCAGTTCCTTGAACAGCTTGATGGTGGCTCTGAGGCTGGAAGGAGGGGAAGTGTTTTCTTCCACCAATAGGAAGTCATCAAGGTAATGTAAAACCAGCGGGCACCTTGCTATATTCAATAGCAACCAGCATAATGCTTCCGCAAACACGTCGAAGATGGCCGGGCTGCTTTTGGACCCGAAGGTCAATCGGGAGAAAAAATAATAATCCCCAGACCACTTGATGCCATGCAGGTGCCACAGTGTAGGGTGAATCGGAAGTAATTTGAAGGCGTTGGCGATGTCGGTTTTGCTGAGCCATGCCCCCACCCCTGCTTGACTGATGGCCGTGATGGCGTGATCTATGGTGGTATACTGCAGAGAGAATTCCTCCGAGGGAATGAGGGAGTTGAGACTGGGGTTGCCCGTCCCGTGAGGTGCCGATAGGTCGATGATGAGCCTCTGTTTCTGGGAAGATTTCCCAGTGACGACGCCAATGGGGTTGGTGCGCCATGTGGCGAATGGGGGAGTCTTGAAAGGACCTAGCACAAAACCCTCTGTTACCTCTTGGGCTATGAGGGCGTCAATGGCGGTGGGGTTGTGTAGAGCGGATAAAAGATTGGGACATTCCAGGGTGCCTGTTGGCATATACAGGATGCCCGTGTGAAATCCTTCTGTCAATCCTGAAACGAGGAAATCTGATAGATGGCTGGAGGGGTGTTGCGACATGAGCGCGGTAAAAACTGGCATGTTGATAGTTGTTAGATACGGTTGTGTAAACATTTTATTTGGACACATGGACTTGGCATGTGCCCGGAAACATTTGGTGCATATGTGTAACAATTTACATCCGTTATAATTACAGGACCCCTCATTGAAATTATTGCAAATCATCGATTTGCCTAGAAATTTGATCGGCCGACCCAGTTTGTCCCGGGCCAGTCTCTCCGGGACCCCGGAGGGACCAGCTGCCTGGGAGGGGCCCTGTCTGACCGACGTGTTCGGGCAAAAATTGGTGGTGTGGGCCGTGGAGGAGCAGTGCGCACAGGCTGGGGTCCTAAGGCCTGCGAAGTGGCGACAAAAAATGACCGTGTCGATCCTCGCCCAGTTGGAGCGGACTCCGTACTGGGAGAAAGCCCCTGCCACCTTTGCCGAAAAAGATTTGTGATAGTCATAAAACGCTGACCCTCCGTATTTGTTGCCCAAATCCACCAGTTTGTGTAAGTAGAGGTCGAATTCCTCCCTTCTGTTGGGGTAGACCGCACAGATGACCTCTCTGTAGATTCCGAAGGCCAACACGAATTCGGGAATGGTCAATTTCCTATTGAGCCGGGCATCCCTGGACTTGACCACAACTGACACCTCGTCATAGGCGTACGTCGTGTTTTCGACCACGTCCTGGGAGGCAATCAGAAGGGAGGCCAGGTTTATATCCTTACCTTCCAGGATATCCCGTTTCAAGTGCTCAGGAATCATATGCGCCGGGTTGACTTCCCGGTCCTCCACGCTAGTGGATGGTGTGACCACCGGCAAACCGACCGGTGCCGGTGATGCCGCCGGTGGCGGACCCGCCAAGGAGAGGGTCGTGGTGACCGTTTCCAGCCTCTCCAGCCTGGCGTTGATTGTTGACATGGATGTCATCAGAGAGGCCAGCATGGCATGGATGTCCCCGGTGCCGGACTGGCTGGGTCCTTGCCCCGCATCGCTAGTATCGGTTGAAGCGCGTAACAGCCGGAACAGCTCCGCTTTCCTAGCCGTGGCGGGGAAGGGAACATGCCGTTTCCTCAACTCCGCCGTGATGCGAGGAATTGTCCAGGACCGGATGGACGCTGGACTGGCTAGATCGTCTCCCGAAGTGGCAGTGACAGATCTAGCAGGGGTGCCAGGTAGGGAGAAGTTTTCCAACCCATCCAGCGACATACTACAATAAAAAAGTTGATTAATTTGAGGCCATGCAGGATCGTGCTGGCTAGCTAGGCCAAAAGGCGAAAAATTACACTTGCATGGTGACAGATGAGGCCCTGCTAATTGCCAAGCGGCTTTGAGAGGCTCTATCTATGATTTGGCGCGAGGGGGTAATGAGGCCACTCGTGGTAGCGGCAGGAGCGTTGGCCTCTCGGTGACTGTAAGACAGGACTAGGGGAAGGGAGTGACAGGTGAGGCCCTCTCTATGCAACATGCGAGGCGGCTTACTAACGAGGTGGCGCGTTGGGCAGGTGCCTCCGTACGTTTGAGGCGGGGTGTCGGCCTCGCGGGACCACTAACTGTCGGCGAAGCCAAGAAAAGGGGGGGGGGGGTTACCTAGTGGGATGATCGTGCCCCTAAAGCCAGCACGCTGACCCTAACGGGACCATCCGAAATGTAAGGAAGATTTTGGTAAATGAGCAGGTGAACGTACCTGGTACCAAGAAAAATTCTCCGGATACACGGTAGTGTAAAACAGTATAGGTTGACCGCCTAAAAAATAAGGGGGAGGGTAAACATGACATAGCGTGATGAAAAGCGTAAATGCATGTGGTACATATGTATGACCGGGAGGATCATGGCGGTTACACATGAAATGATAGCTTGCGCCTGATGTGAACGAGACCAGTGCGTGCCGTGGCCATGGGCCTGCAAAATATTTTCCTTTTTTTTTTTTTTTTTTTTTGGAACATTTCTGGACCGTGCCCCCGCAATTCCCACATGTTTATTGAATATGAAGCAAAAATATAAATATTATATATTTTTTTTTTTTTTTTTGAACATGGTTGTGAAAAGGTGACGACCCCTTTAGAGACAGTCACTTGTAGCTGGATGCGGATGGGAAGTCTATGCCCCTCCGGCGATCAGCATGGTGAGATCATGTACGATTTTGGCCAAGAGGGGCCTGCTCATGATTCCCTGTTTATTTCATGGGTGTGATGTGTTTCACTGTCTTTATTGGGGCTCCTGGGGAATGTGTAACAAGAGGGGCATGTTGTGGCCTCCCCTGCCGCCCGACGGCGGCCCCCCGGACACAGATGCCGCGCGCACGGCCGCCGGGACACCGCGCATGCGCCGACGAGCCGTCGCGCATGCGCAGAACCCCGGCCGCGCACGCGCAGATCAGGCCCCCGGACGCGGCCGGCCGCGCGGCAGGGGGAGCGGCAACCAGGCAGCAGGTGGTGAGGGGATGTTACGGCCGCGGTGAGCCCAGTGCAGGTAATGAATGGAAAAGGGGGGGGGGGAGATTGTGCGGTTGCACTGCTGCTGGCCCCCACGACTGCGCACATGAATGACCGGGGGGGGTTTGTGACTGAGGAGTGACATGTGGAGGCTGGGAAGAATCAGTGTGTTGAACACCAACGTCCGGAGGCGTCGGGACACTGCGCATGCGCCATCGAAAATGCCGCGCATGCGCAGAACCCCCCGGCCGCGCATGCGCAGACCAGGCCCCAGGACGCGGTCGGGCGCCATCGGCCGCGCGGCAGGAGGAGCGGCAACAGGCAGGAGGCGACAGGGAAGGGACGAACGGCAGCCCAGTGAAAAGTGAAAATGAATGGGGGGGTGCACGGCAGCAGCCCACTGTGCTGTGCATGATGAATGTTTGTTTGGGGTGAACCAAACCGGGGAATGTGCTGGGATCAGCAGGTTGCTAGCCGGCATGACGGCCCTGTGGAGACGCCAGAGGGCCTAAAAGGAGCTGCTGGTGACATGGGTGCAGCGTGTGGACAACAACAGAAAAGGGGGGGTGTTTGAACCAGGAACCATGCCGCATGCTGCCAGTGTGTATGACCAACTGGTGGTGCGGATCGTAATGAGAACGCATGAACAGGTGTGACAGAAATGAATGATGGTGACTTGCATGAAACCGTGACATTGGTGTGCCTTGATGAAATGAGATGAACCGGTGCTGGGGCAACCGTGAGGCCCTGCAGACCCGTACGAAATAACTCACAGTTTGACGGGCAAACGCGACCCACAGTGAACCGAGAGAAACTGGGAAAAGAACAGCAATGCTCCACAACCAGAACCAGACGGCGACGAAAAAAGCTCTAAGAAAATCAGCGGCTCGCAGGTAAATTCCTCAGAACTCCAACAAGCGACTTCCTCTCACAAAGCTCAGACCTCAGACGGTGCAGGAGCCAGGTAAGGGGGGTGCCCTAAATAGGCTGGAGGCGGACCTCAGCCCCTCCCACAAATCCAGGCAAATGCCTTAATACATATGTATATATATAATTTAGGATTGTCACCATTATTGCCTCTTTCCTCCCATATCTATATCAAATCAAGATCCCCTGGTACCAGTTGTTTAACCTTCATCTCTTTTTATTTTTATAAGGATAGAAATTAACAAGGTGAAAGAAGCCACAGATGAAGCAGCAAGTGAAGCCCTAGGTTGGGTGTTCATTTATTGAATTTCTATATGCTGATTTTATTCTGTGATCATGTAAGTATAATAAATTGTACAGTTTTGAACACTATCAATGCTTCACTATTGGGATCTTTTATCTACTGCCTTGCCTTGTTGAAGGGGGATTCAAGTGGAAGAGATGTCAACAGTGTGAACGACAATTGATTACATGGAGGTAATCTTGGTACACCAGAATGTTCTATGTTGCAGCTTTATCCTTGAAGATTTTATGACTGTTTTCTGAAGGAGACCGACTTCAAACAGTTTTTGCTGCACTCGAATTTTAGACTGATTGAATGACTTTGGGGAAGATTTATCAAGACCGATGCTTTCTGTGCCAGTCTTGATATACTAAGTGCTGCTTCAGGATGTGCCTAATTTATGATGAGGTGAATGTGCCTAAAGAGAAATCTATGACAGCTTAGAGCTGCTATAGTTTTCTGGCTTCATTTGCACCAAAAAACTGGTGTAAATGAAGATAAATTTGTCTCGGGTGTTGGCCACGCTACTTTGCCGCCCTTTTGGAAAAGTGGTGAGAACGGCATAGAAAGAGGAAAATGCGACTTATTTTTTCAAAAAGTCAGATTTAAAAAGTCACAAACACAATTTGCAACTTTTTAAAGCCACTTTTCTTGTACAAGGGAGATGAGAAATCTCGCCCTTTGTTTTCATATATATATATATATATATATATTTGCATTCTATATAGAAAATTTATAGAAAGAGCAGAGATTATAATGAATAAAGTATAGATTATATTGAATCTTTTCCTATAAAACTATATTTTACAATGTTAGCCTATATAACTATGTATCAATCTGCTCAGCTCCTCCTGCTCTGTAAGACAATGCCTGTAGATTGCACAGCATATTCATGGTGACAGGTTCCCTTTAAAAATAATAATCTATTCACTATATACAATATGTGATAATAGGGAACATATGAAAGAAGATAAGTATGTTTTTTTTCTAGAGATGAATGAATCAATTCTAAACTAAAATCATCTGCCAAACAAATAAGACGTTTTGACAACTTGCTTCAGACAAATTGTGCAAAAACGGTGCCCAGTGTCATATTACTGTGAAAATTAGGGTTCACATAACCTCCATGAGGGCTTGACCTGATTGGCTCAGGGGCTAGCAGTCAGCTTGGTCAGCCAATCAGGGGGTAGTATTCAGCCAGATCCTTCTGCTCAGTTGTGGATGTGATAGGATATGTTGTGGTTGTGTCTGACAAAAAACAATTGCATACACACGCCAGTTACTAAGACACTATAGGGGCACTATAGGGAGATTACCTGGAAATATAATTGGTTAGATTTTAGAGGTTTCTCAGAGAAAAGAGTGTGTGCGGAACTGGTTACTGACTCAGTTGTTTCATTCAGCTTGCTGGTAAGTTCTACATTACAAAATTCTGCAAGAAACTCATATTGTTCTGTATGAATGGCCAGCCAGACCTTTTTGGTAAAAAAAGGTTTCTATAGCTCATAGGCTTATTGCCAGCCCCCTAATAGCATAAATTCTGATGCAAACACCAAGCAAATGACCATTTTCTTTCTAAAAACAATACCATGAAATTATTGAATATGTTGTGCTGCAATAACAGACTTTATATACCAGTTGACCGTTAACGCATTGTATTGCATCAAGATCCCATGCATTATTACTGAACATGTTATGTCCCAACAAAAGCATTTGTATAGTATACCAGTTACCCTATAACGCATTGCATTGTGTAGAGGGAAGGGGGAGATTTAGATATATATATGTCTCTATTAAAATATGCATACATATATATACAGTTGCAAGAAAAAGTATGTGAACCCTTTGGAATTATATGGATTTCTGCATAAATTGGCCATAAAATGTGATCTGATCTTCATCTAATTCACAACAATAGACAATCACAGTCTGCTTAAACTAATAACACACAAAGAATTAAATGTTACCATGTTTTTATTGAACACGCCATGTAAACATTCACAGTGCAGGTGGAAAAAGTATGTGAACCCTTGGATTTAATAACTGGTTGAACCTCCTTTGGCAGCAATAATGTCAACCAAACGTTTCCTGTAGTTGCAGATCAGACGTGCACAACGGTCAGGAGTAATTCTTGACCATTCATCTTTACAGAACTGTTTCGGTTCAGCAATATTCTTGGCTGTCTGGTGTTTCGGTCCTCTCAATGGAACCTTTTTCAAGCAATGACAATACAATGGTGCAAATATGCAGATATAAATACTGCCAACATACATAATTGAATAAAGAGAATGATTCAATGTGCAAATGTATAAAAAATATGCTATAAAAAGTCAAGAAATCCATCATAAAATATAATCAGTGATATAAAAAATCAATACATAATCGTAATATGAATCCATAAAAAGAACATATAATAATCAAGAAGCCATAGTGTTAATAATTACATACATAGTGTACATAATTGATAAATGAAATACATATGTGCCAAATTTTCTATGTTGATTAAAAACATTCCTGGATTAGTGGAAGGAAATCGGAACTGTACCTGCCCAGCATGGTGTTGCACATGTGGTTTGGCGTCCCGGTAAAGTGATTGTGCATCTCAGGAAACTGAGCAAGGAGAGAGCGATCATGTGATACACACCAGGTCACATGAGGCTCACTCCTTAGAGACGCGACAAACAACAAAACCTGGTAAGTGAGGTATGCGGTCATGTGATCAAAAAGACACATGATCGCCATCACCACAGAGACAATGTAAACAAACAGAGCAGCATATAAAAGGCAATGTAAATTGCTGCCTACAACGCTGCAATTGCCCAATTGGTAACGGACGGGACCCTGCTAAGTGCAAAAAAAGCAGGACTCACACCATATAATATGGATGCCTAGCCCCCAGCGCATGATGCAGAGACCCCCACTAAACCAAAAGGCAAACTGCAGAAGCGATCTGATAAAATGCAAATTGACAATTGTACAGTTGATCTACATACAAGTATATACCAACTACTCTTAAAAAATAATAAATATACATCTATAAAGAACACAGAATAAAAAACTGTCAGGGCCCAATCAAGCATCAAGCTTGCCTGGCGGTGACAATGCAGCTCCCACAACACCGCACCACCATGCAGAAGATTGCCCCCCAGGTCGACATCCCCATCAAAGGATATACAGCCTGGGAGTAAATCAATGAAGTCAGATAAATGAAATAAAAAATAAATAAAGTATTAGTATTTTTATTAAAGCTATCCGACAACTTTCCGTCATTGTAATGCGGAAAGGATGTCAGCAGCAACCAGTAAACCACACATGAGTGTTCGCGCTGTGTGTGCAGCCAGTGAACCACCATGACATATGGAATGGTAATAAAATAAAAAATAAATAAAAAATATTGATGAGGCCTAAGACAATCTACAATCCCTCAAATAAATAACAAAATTTTATTTGTAATAAATAAATTAAGCAACTTTGTATGACATCAACTACACAATATAATTAACTGCTCAAAAAATAAAAATATATTGTCATGTACAGAATCCTTCCAATATGAAGTTCGTCCATGCTGGTCAGGCAGTTCCCAACTCCACACACGATCCAGACAAACTAAAAACAAGAAAAAGGTAATTAATACCTATAGCACCATACAAAGGAAGAGGCAAAATATAGGCAACAATGTACTCCAAAGGAGGACTTATATAAAAATATCAGGTCTGAAATCCACATTTAACCCATTAGGTCTCAAAGAATTCAGAGTGGCAATCCAATACATTTCACGTTTTTTTAAGGATAAAATCCTATTGCCACCCCTCCGAGAAATAGGAACATGATCGATCAACATGCATTTTAGATCACTCTCTTTATGATTGAACTCCGAAAAGTGTTTTGATACCGGAAGATCCATCCGTTTCTTACAAATGGTGTACCGGTGCTGGTTGAAATCAAGGGAGGTCTCCCCTATATACAACAAATTGCAAGGGCACCAAAGCGCATAGACCACAAAGGTCGACTCGCAAGTCATGTAGTGCTTAATGGAATATTGTTTAAAGGTAGGATGTGTGAAACTATTGCCTTTTTGCATATAACGGCAATTAATGCAATTCAGGAAAGGAAAACAGCCCCACTTTTGGGTACATAAAAAACTTTGGCCTGTTTTTTTCTGTGGGCCAATATCAGTGTGAACCAATTAGTCCTTGAAATTCTTCGGTCTCCTATATAATAGTAATGGGGGCAACTTGAAAGCAGCAATGTTATTATGTCCACTAACTAAAACCAACCAGTGCTTATTCACAATCTCTCTAATCGAATGACTATCCTCTGTATACGTGGTCACTAGCGGAATTCTCTGTCATGATCTATTCTCCCGTTTATGCTCAATTAAGTCTACTCGATAATGTGTGTATATTGATCTGGATGTTGGATCGCCTCCGTGGTCGCTGGCACTCCGGTTTCCTCCTTGTCTGCAGTGCTGCCCAGCGTATTTATTTATTTATATATATATATATATATATATATATATATATATATATATATATATATATTAGCCCTGAATGGTCAGTAAGGATATATGCTACATAGTATATACATGTATCCCATGTGTATATATTTGTATGGACCAGTATAATTGTGGGGGTCCAGCATATGGGTACATGTGTATGTATATATATGGAGATGCATTTATGCCCCAGTATTTATTGTGCTGTCCCCAGGTATATTTCAGTATATATACACTGCTCAAAAAAATAAAGGGAACACTTAAACAACACAATGTAACTCCAAGTCAATCACACTTCTGTGAAATCAAACTGTCCACTTAGGAAGCAACACTGAGTGACAATCAATTTCACATGCTGTTGTGCAAATGGGATAGACAACAGGTGGAAATTATAGGCAATTAGCAAGACACCCCCAATAAAGGAGTGGTTCTGCAGGTGGTGACCACAGACCACTTCTCAGTTCCTATGCTTCCTGGCTGATGTTTTGGTCACTTTTGAATGCTGGCGGTGCTTTCACTCTAGTGGTAGCATGAGACGGAGTCTACAACCCACACAAGTGGTTCAGGTAGTGCAGCTTATCCAGGATGGCACATTAATGCGAGCTGTGGCAAGAAGGTTTGCTGTGTCTGTCAGCGTAGTGTCCAGAGCATGGAGGCGCTACCAGGAGACAGGCCAGTACATCAGGAGACGTGGAGGAGGCCGTAGGAGGGCAACAACCCAGCAGCAGGACCGCTACCTCCACCTTTGTGCAAGGAGGAACAGGAGGAGCACTGCCAGAGTCCTGCAAAATGACCCCCAGCAGGCCACAAATGTGCATGTGTCTGCTCAAACGGTCAGAAACAGACTCCATGAGGGTGATATGAGGGCCCAACGTCCACAGGTGAGGGTTGTGCTTACAGCCCAACACCGTGCAGGACGTTTGGCATTTGTCAGAGAACACCAAGATTGGCAAATTCGCCACTGGCTGGCGCCCTGTGCTCTTTATAGATGAAAGCAGGTTCACACTGAGCACATGTGACAGATGTGACAGAGTCTGGAGACGCTGTGGAGAACGTTCTGCTGCCTGCAACATCCTCCAGCATGACCGGTTTGGCATTGGGTCAGTAATGGTGTGGGGTGGCATTTCTTTGGAGGGCCGCACAGCCCTCCATGTGCTCACCAGAGGTAGCCTGACTGCCATTAGGTACCGAGATGAGATCCTCAGACCCCTTGTGAGACCATATGCTGGTGCGGTTGGCCCTGGGTTCCTCCTAATGCAAGACAATGCTAGACCTCATATGGCTGGAGTGTGTCAGCAGTTCCTGCAAGACGAAGGCATTGATGCTATGGACTGGCCCGCCCGTTCCCCAGACCTGAATCCAATTGAGCACATCTGGGACATCATGTCTCGCTCTATCCACCATCGTCACGTTGCACCACAGACTGTCCAGGAGTTGGCAGATGCTTTAGTCCAGGTCTGGGAGGAAATCCCTCAGGAGACCGTCCGCCACCTCATCAGGAGCATGCACAGGCGTTGTAGGGAGGTCATACAGGCACGTGGAGGCCACACACACTACTGAGCCTCATTTTGACTTGTTTTAAGGACATTACATCAAAGTTGGATCAGAATTCACCCTGGTGCTTTTGACATCATCAATAAATACAAGAGAACCATTTCCATTGGCAACCATACATGCCCACGCCATGACACTACCACCACCATGCTTCACTGATGAGGTGGTATGCTTAGGATCATGAGTAGTTCCTTTCCTTCTCCATACTCTTCTCTTCCCATCACTCTGTTACAAGTTAAATATGGTCTCATCTGTCCATAGGATGTTGTTCCAGAACTGTGAAGGCTTTTTTAGATGTCGTTTGGCAAACTCTAATCTGGCCTTCCTGTTTTTGAGGCTCACCAATGGTTTACATCTTGTTGTGAACCCTCTGTATTCACTCTGGTGAAGTCTTCTCTTGATTGTTGACTTTGACACACATACACCTACCTCCTGGAGAGTGTTCTTGATCTGGCCGACTGTTGTGAAGGGTGTTTTCTTTACCAGGAAAAGAGTTCTTCGGTCATCCACCACAGTAGTTTTCCGTGGTGTTCCGGGTCTTTTGGTGTTGCTGAGCAAACCGGTGCGTTCCTTCTTTTTAAGAATGTTCCAAACAGTTGTTTTGGCCACGCCTTATGTTTTTGCTATCTTTCTAATGGGTTTGTTTTGTTTTTTCAGCCTAATGATGGCTTGCTTCACTGATAGTGGCAGCTCTTTGGATCTCATCTTGAGAGTTGACAGCAACAGATTCCAAATGCAAATAGCACACTTGAAATGAACTCTGGACATTTTATCTGCTCGTTGTAATTGGGATAATGAGAGAATAACACACATCTGGCCATGGAACAGCTGAGAAGCCAATTGTCCCATTACTTTTGGTTCCTTAACAAGAGGGAGGCACATATGCAAACTGTTGTAATTCCTACACTATTTACCTGATTTGGATGTAAATACCCTTAAATTAAAGCTGACAGTCTGCAGTTAAAGCACATCTTGTTCGTTTCATTTCAAATCCATTGTGGTGGTTCATAGAGACAAAAATGTTACAATTGTGTCGACGCCCCAATATTTATGGACCTGACTGTATATATATATATATATATATATATATATATATACTTATAAATCTGGCCAATAATACCCCCCAATCACGGGTGCTCCCCCTCTGATGTATCTTCCTGCGACGCATGCTTGCATGCCTGCAGGGGGAAGATGACGCCCGGATAACTGGACAAATATGTCCAGTTGCGGGCACATCAAAAGACAGAGGATCAAAGAGATCCATTGCCTTTTCATAAAACATCTCTGGCAGGGCCAGAGATGTTTTACATTACAAAGACAGGGGAACAAAGAGTTCCCCTGCCCCTGTATGCAGCGTACAGATGTAGCAGCGCTAGCAATCATAGTGGAATCACGTAAGCGCAGAGCGATATCCTGTTTCATTAGCTACGAAGCGCGTAAAAAAATAGTAACAAAATTCAGTATGCAATTTGGGTTTGTAACCAGCAGATGGCGCATGGAGCTAATGAAGTAATGAATGACACCCTGTGACTTTGTCATTTAAAACTACAGGTATTGCGATCCTGAAAGAAAACACCAATTCTCTAGACTCTATTTTTTTATAGTTATTATTCTATCATTAATATACTTTTATAATAGTTATAATTTTGTTATAGATGCTATATATATATTATATTTAAAATAAATCAATATCTATGACATACCATAGACAACATAGAACATATAATCACACAAAGGCTGTATGCCAAAAGCTGGGTATTTGCAAGCCAACAACCTATCCAAGAGACAGGTACCGTCAGCATACCTTACAATGGCAGCTTTGTATGCAATGAGACATTCAAGCCTATCTCTCATCTGACTGAGAGCTGGTAAGCCTGTTGGATGGCTTGGGGAACCTGCGCACCTAGATCATTATCATTAGGGTGACAAAAATTGTTAATTTTTTTTGGGGATGCCAGCTAACTCTTCTCTCACTGCTTAGGAGAGCTGCATAAAAATGTTCAGATTTTTTATTGTCCTAACGCTAATTTAATTACCTTTCTATACTGATTTGTCATGTTAACTCATTTGCGTAAACATGGGCATATGGGATAGAAATGCAAATTAGCAATTAGCAGAATCTGACTTGTTTTTCAGCTGAAACACTCTTTCCCATATGCCCATGTTTATGAAAATGAGTTTACATGACAAAACAGTATAGAAAGGTTATTACTAGAGTTGAGCGGACACCTGGATGTTTGGGTTCGACGGGTTTGGCCGAACTTCACAAAAAAGTTTGAGATCGGGACCTGAACTTGACCCCGAACCCTAACCTCATTGAAGTCAACAGAGACCCGAACTTTGGAGCACTAAAATGGCTGTAAAAAAGTCATGAAAAGGGCTAGAGAGCTGCAAATGGCAGCAAAATGTGGTTAAGAGCATGGCAAGTACTCTGCAAACAAATGTGGATAGGGAAATTAAAATATTAAAATAACATAAAATACGTAAAAATAAAAAAATAATAATCTTGATCTAGGAGGAGGAGGTCCATATGGAGTAGAAGGTTGAGGTAGCCAACACTGGTTTTTGGCTTTGTTTTATATTTTATTTTATTATTTTATTTTTCTTTGTTCAAATTTGGGTAGACCCCAAAACATTGGGAAATATAACCTGTGATAACCCCCTCCAGCCGTGCTAAACAAACGTTCAGACAATACACTGGCTGCAGGGCAGGCCAGCACCTCCAAGGCGTAAAGGTCAAGCTCAGGCCATGTGCCCAATTTGGAGACCAGAGACCAAGAAGTTGAAGGGTTCCAGGCCAGAGAGGTAGCCCGAGAAAGGGATACCACATCCAAGGGAGGTCAATGGATGAAATTAAATGTGATTGAGCGGAAATGTGGGACAAATTATTGAAGCAGAAGCTTCCAAGTAAAGGAGGGGGCGCGCGGCAATTACCCACTCCCGACTCGGGGAGGTAGTAAAGATAAATAACAATACAGGACTCTTAAGATGCCCTGTTAGTTGAATGATTAATAAAAAATTACAGGGAATGTCACTGGGGTATTTTGGATTTGGAAACGTTAGACAGGAGAGGACCTGCTGCCGCTTTGTTGACTCTAGATAACTTCTGCCTAATCCCACGATCCAATTGGATATCTTCTCTATTAATTTTCGATGTTCTTTTCTGCACCTACCATGTTGATCATGGTTAGCGGTGAATCAGGGTTCCACGCCGGAGATGGAGCGTGAGAAAGGGATACCACATCCAAGTTGGACAAGTTATTAAAGCAGAAGGATCGAATAAAATGAAATGAGGGGGCGCGCATCAATTAAAAACGAATTTTAGAAATTTAAGTCCCTGTCACCTATGCAGAGCAGGGGTTTTTCATTGGCAAAAATGGGTTAATGTCACCAACCAATGGAACAGACGATTTTTGAAAATTTCGGGCCCTGTCAACTATGCAGAGCAGGCGTTTATTCACGGCAAAACTGTGTTCATGTCACCCACCAATTGAACAGACGATTTTATAAAAATTTTGTAAATGTCACCTATGCAGAGCAGGGGTTTGTATACGACAAAATTGGTAAAATGTCACCTGACAATGTAACAGACGATTTTTTGAAATTTAAGTCCCTGTCACCTATGAAGAGCAGGGGTTTATTCACAGAAAAAATGGTAAAATGTCACCCAAGAATGTAACAGACGCTTTTGCACCCTGCCTGCTCCCTCTTTTGCTGTGCTGGTGCCTCTGTGCAACGACAGCCTCTTCCTCCGAACTAGACAGGTCACTCGCATGACCTTGATTCCATGTGGGGTCTAGTATCTCATCATCCTCCACATCATCTTCCACCCACTCTTTACCCCTGTCCTCCTTGTCGATCTGCAGACAGCAGAAAGCCGCAGCAGTTGGCACCTGTAATTTTTCATCATCAGAGACGTGCTGCGGTGGTCTTCCAATGTCCTAATCCTGAAACATAAGTGGTTGGGCATTAGTGCACTCAATCTCTTCCACTTCTGGTGCAGGGCAATGTGGATGCCCACGGAAACCCTGCCAGCAGAGTCATCAAAAAACATAGACTGCTGCATGACTTGGGGCTCAGACTGCTTGCCTGATTTGCAAGGGGGTAAGTTGAAAGACAGATGGGCATGGGCTGTAGGTGCCAACTCTGATCTTTCAGCAGGGGACTGGGTGAGGGACAATGCGAAGGATCTGTAGGGACTGTTTTCCCCCCAATCTACTATAGTCTGTACTTGTTCTGGCCTCACCATTCGTACTGTCTTAAATGCAGTGAAAGCCGCAAATGAACTTTATAGCGCAAAAGATGAACATTTGTCACCCAACAATGTAACAGACGAATAAGTAAAATGTATTTCCTTGTCTACTAGGTAGAGCAGGGGTATATCACAGCCAAAAATTGGTGAATTTCACCCGACAATGTAACAGACAAATTAGTGAAATGTATTTCCCTATCTACTAGGTAGAGCAGGGGTATATCACAGCCAAAAATTTAGGAATTTCACCCGACAATGTACCAGACAAATTAGTGAAATGTATTTCCCTGTAAACTAGGTAGAGCAGAAGTATATCACAGCCAAAAATTGGTGAATTTCACCCAACAATGTAACAGACAAATTAGTGAAATGTATTTCCCTGTCTACTAGGTAGAGCAGGGGTATATCACAGCCAAAAATTAATAAATTTCACCTGACAATGTAACAGACAAATTAGTGAAATGTATTTCCCTGTCTACTGAGTAGAACAGGGGTATATCACAGCCAAAAATTGGTGAATTTCACCCAACAATGTAACAGACAAATTAGTGAAATGTATTTCCCTGTCTACTAGGTAGAGCAGAGGTATATCACAGCCAAAAATGTATGAATTTCACCCGAGAATGTAACAGACAAATTAGTGAAATGTATTTCCCTGTCTACTAGGTAGAGCAGGGGTATATCACAGCCATAAATTGGTGAATTTCACCCGACAATGTACCAGACAAATTAGTGAAATGTATTTCCCTGTCTACTAGGTAGAGCAAGGGTATATCACAGCCAAAAATTGGTGAATGTCACCCAACAATGTAACAGACAAATTAGTGAAATGTATTTCCCTGTCTACTAGGTAGAGCAGAGGTATATCACAGCCAAAAATTTATGAATTTCACCCAACAATGTACCAGACAAATTAGTGAATTGTATTTCCCTGTCTACTAGGTAGATCAGGGGTATATCACAGCCAAAAATTTGGGAATTTCACCCAACAATGTGCCAGACAAATTGGTGAAATGTATTTCCCTGTCTACTAGGCAGAGCAAAGGTATATCACAGCCAAAAATTGGTAAATTTCACCCGACAATGTACCAGACAAATTAGTAAAAATGTATTTCCCTGTCTACTAGGTTGAGCAGAGGTATATCACAGCCAAAAATCTGGGAATTTCACCGGACAATATACCAGACAAATTATTGAAATGTTTAAGAAGTTGAACCGGCACTCAGAACAATTGGAGACACGTGGAATAGTGTAAAATGAATTTATTATTGTCATAAAATATATATCTCTACGTCAAACATGTATACATTAAATAAAATAAAATTCACCAGAGATTATAAAAATATATAAAAATATATAAAAAAGGGAGTATGAATATTTCCAAGACCTGAATTTTGCAATAATATGAAAACGTCGTATCCAAGGTTTGCTATGTCAAAAAAGCTGCATCCGTTTCCTCCCAATGGGGATGGTTCTCGTGGATCACAGCTAATGTGGTAGAGCGAGATCCTACCTTGGATGACGTATACACCGGTGTATTTTAAATTGCGATACTCATTATACTAGCAGGTGATATACATAGTATAAATTCAACACGTTCAAATCCTGTGCGGCGTACTATTTCTTCAAAATAGTAGAATTCATACGGTGCATCAGGTAATGGATCCTTGTGTATAAGTATAACTCCACTTTAAACAATGTTCAAACAATGCTTTTGTTTCGACTCTCTCAAGAATCGAAGCACACCATACATATGGTTCCAAACGTATGGTCAATGTAGTCAACCCACATGTGCAAAGCTTTTGTTCTTTTATATCGGAGATATGTTCTCTGTATAGTCCCAATTCAGTCTGCCCATGTGTGGAACATAAATATTTCGGATTGTATTTTACTCTGTACTCACGGTATACCTCGCTGGTCCACCTTAATCAGTGTGCGGAGATTCCTACTGTGGCGTCCCACAGCTACACACTCCAGCCACTCTCCACTCCGGCGGCGTTGGTTTCGGTTTGCAGCATCTCGGGGATCTCGTCCCAATTCTCGTGAGAGTTCGTTCGTGTCTTACTTTCGTGAGTAGAGTAGGAAGATACTGCGCTTTTTTAACAGTATGCTTTAGGACATGGCCATGTATATTTGAGACTGGTTATCACACAGGTATTCCGTCCAGACGCGTTTCGAGATGACTTATCTCTTCTTCAGAGGGTAACCTGTGGTCTGTATCGTCTTGATTTTTATGTTCCCCTCATTAGTGGTTAATTGGTTCCATTAGATTGGCAGACATTGGTAATTATGTTGCAATGCTCAAAACTTGCTGTCTGTTGGTCTTTTCAATAATCATCATAGTTCCATATGTTTTTTTATACTTGGAATATTTTACATTTCACGGGAAACAAACATATATCCAGCATATAATAGTATGTGGGTATCCATATTTATAAAACACCAGCCTTAAAGATGCACAATAAACATATACACTCACCTAAAGAATTATTAGGAACACCTGTTCTATTTCTCATTAATGCAATTATCTAGTCAACCAATCACATGACAGCTGCTTCAATGCATTTAGGGGTGTGGTCCTGGTCAAGACAATCTCCTAAACTCCAAACTGAATGTCAGAATGGGAAAGAAAGGTGATTTAAGCAATTTTGAGCATGGCATGGTTGTTGGTGCCAGACGGGCCGGTCTGAGTATTTCACAATCTGCTCAGTTACTGGGATTTTCACGCACAACCATTTCTAGGGTTTACAAATAATGGTGTGAAAAGGGAAAAACATCCAGTATGCGGCAGTCCTGTGGGCAAAAATGCCTTGTGGATGCTAGAGGTCAGAGGAGAATGGGCCGACTGATTGAAGCTGATAGAAGAGCAACGTTGACTGAAATAACCACTCGTTACAACCGAGGTATGCAGCAAAGCATTTGTGAAGTCACAACATGCACAACCTTGAGGCTGATGGGCTACAACAGCAGAAGACCCTACCAGGTACCACTCATCTCCACTACAAATAGGAAAAAGAGGCTACAATTTGCACAAGCTCACCAAAATTGGACTGTTGAAGACTGGAAAAATTTTGCCTGGTCTGATGAGTCTCGATTTCTGTTGAGACATTCAAATGGTAGAGTCCGAATTTGGCGTAAACAGAATGAGAACATGTATCCATCCTCTGATGGCTACTTCCAGCAGGATAATGCACCCTGTCACAAAGCTCGATTCATTTCAAATTGGTTTCTTGAAACATGACAATGAGTTCACTGTACTAAAATGGCCCCCCACAGTCACCAGATCTCAACCAATAGAGATCTTTGGATGTGGATGGAACGGGGGCTTCGTGCCCTGATGTGCATCCCTCAAATCTCCATCAACTGCAAGATGCTATCCTATCAATATGGGCCAACATTTCTAAAGAATGCTATCAGCACCTTGTTGAATCAATGCCACGTAGAATTAAGGCAGTTCTGAAGGCAAAAGGGGGTCCAACACCTTATGTAGTATGGTGTTACTAATAATTCTTTAGGTGAGTGTATGTGTTCAGCTCAGGATCCGCATCTCATTCTTTCTAGTCTAAATAATACCCATTAGGGATGAGCGAACCCGAACTGTATAGTTCGGGTTCGTACCGAATTTTGGGGTGTCCGTGACACGGACCCGAACCCGAACATTTTCGTAAAAGTCCGTGTTCGGGTTCGGTGTTCGGCGCTTTCTTGGCGCTTTTTGAACGGCTGCAAAGCAGCCAATCAACAAGCGTCATACTACTTGCCCCAAGAGGCCATCACAGCCTTGCCTACTATTGGCATGGCTGTGATTGGCCAGTGCAGCATGTGACCCAGCCTCTATATAAGCTTGGGTCTGCGTTGCGCTGCACGTCACTCTGCTGATTCAAGCATAGGAGAGGTTGCAGCTGCGACGTTAGGGCGAGAATAGGCAGTGATTAACTCCTCCAAAAGACTTCATTCTGTGATCGATCTGCAGCTGTGGATCATTGAAGTGCTAGTTATTGACTTGCTCACTTTTTTGAGGCTGCCCAGAGCGTTTTTAGATCACTTTTTTTCCTGGGGTGATCGGCGGCCATCTGTGACTTGTGGTGCGCCAGCACAAGCTATCACAAGTGTATTTAACCATCAATAGTGTGGTTATTTTGTGCTATATCCTACATCAGCTGCAGGCTGAGCCTGTGTCACCGAAGTGCATTTAACCATCAACAGTCTGGTTATTTTTTTGCCATATACTACATCAGCTGCAGGCTGAGCCGGTGTCACCGAAGTGCATTTAACATCAACAGTCTGATTATTTTTTGGCCATATACTACATCTGGTGCAGGCTGAGCCTGTGTCACCCAAGTGCATTTAACCATCAACAGTGTGGTTATTTTTTGGCCATATACTACATCAGGGGAAAGTTGAGCCTGTCACCCAGCGCCTAAAAAATAGACCTGACATTTCTATTCAACCAAATCTGTACTGTTTTAGCTGGTCAAGTTATTTGTAGTGACCGTAAAAGAACACTTTTTGTTCTGGGTTGAAAAACTATTCCCAAATTTGCCATTCTCAAAATAGGCAAATAGTTTCTGGTATTTGAGGCCTACTTGAAATCTATCCCAAAAAGGATATCTTACATTGAAGGTACTGATAGTGTCATTCAGAAAAACCTAAGACACACGCTACCGTGCAGATCGAAGTCTGATTCTGTGATTAAACCTTAACCTGTCACACGGTGCAAAAAAAAAACAGGTCTCACATTTCTATTCAAGCAAATCTGTACTGTTTTAGTTGGTCAAGTTATTTGTAGCGACCGTAAAAGCCCTTTTTTTTCTGGGTTGAAAAACTATTCCCAAATTTGCCATTCTCAAAATAACTAGTTTCTGGTATTTGAGGCCTACTTGAAATCTATCCCAAAAGGATATCTTACATTGAAGGTACTGATAGTGTCATTCAGAAAAACCTAAGACACACGCTACCGTGCAGATAGAAGTCTGATTCTGAGATTAAACCTTAACCTGTCACACAGTGCAAAAAAAACCAAGTCTCACATTTCTATTCAAGCAAATCTGTACTGTTTTAGCTGGTCAAGTTATTTGTAACGACGTAAAAGCACACTTTTTTTCTGGGTTGAAAAACTATTCCCAAATTTGCCATTCTCAAAATAACTAGTTTCTGGTATTTGAGGCCTACTTGAAATCTATCCCAAAAAGGATATCTTACATTGAGGTACTGATAGTGTCATTCAGAAAAACCTAAGACACACGCTACCGTGCAGATAGAAGTCTGATTCTGTGATTAAACCTTAACCTGTCACACAGTGCAAAAAAAAACAGGTCTCACATTTCTATTCAAGCAAATCTGTACTGTTTTAGTGGTCAAGTTATTTGTAGCGACCGTAAAAGCACTTTTTTTTTTCTGGGTTGAAAAACTATTCCCAAATTTGCCATTCTCAAAATAATAGTTTCTGGTATTTGAGGCCTACTTGAAATCTATCCCAAAAAGGATATCTTACATTGAAGGTACTGATAGTGTCATTCAGAAAAACCTAAGACACACGCTACCGTGCAGATAGAAGTCTGATTCTGAGATTAAACCTATAACCTGTCACACAGTGCAAAAAAAAAACAGGTCTCACATTTCTATTCAAGCAAATCTGTACTGTTTTAGCTGGCCAAGTTATTTGTAGCGACCGTAAAAGCACACTTTTTTTTCTGGGTTGAAAAAACTATTCCCAAATTTGCCATCCTCAAAATAAATAGTTTCTGGTATTTGAGGCCTACTTGAAATCTATCCCAAAAGGATATCTTACATTGAAGGTACTGATAGTGTCATTCAGAAAAACCTAAGACACACGCTACCGTGCAGATAGAAGTCTGATTCTGTGATTAAACCTTAACCTGTCACACAGTGCAAAAAAAAAAACAGGTCTCACATTTCTATTCAAGCAAATCTGTACTGTTTTAGCTGGTCAAGTTATTTGTAGCGACCGTAAAAGCACACTTTTTTTTTCTGGGTTGAAAAACTATTCCCAAATTTGCCATTCTCAAAATAACTAGTTTCTGGTATTTGAGGCCTACTTGAAATCTATCCCAAAAAGGATATCTTACATTGAAGGTACTGATAGTGTCATTCAGAAAAACCTAAGACACACGCTACCGTGCAGATAGAAGTCTGATTCTGAGATTAAACCTAACCTGTCACACAGTGCAAAAAAAAAACAGGTCTCACATTTCTATTCAAGCAAATCTGTACTGTTTTAGCTGGTCAAGTTATTTGTAGCGACCGTAAAAGCACACTTTTTTTTTCTGGGTTGAAAAACTATTCCCAAATTTGCCATTCTCAAAATAACTAGTTTCTGGTATTTGAGGCCTACTTGAAATCTATCCCAAAAAGGATATCTTACATTGAAGGTACTGATAGTGTCATTCAGAAAAACCTAAGACACACGCTACCGTGCAGATAGAAGTCTGATTCTGAGATTAAACCTTAACCTGTCACACAGTGCAAAAAAAAACAGGTCTCACATTTCTATTCAAGCAAATCTGTACTGTTTTAGTGGTCAAGTTATTTGTAGCGACCGTTAAAAAGCACATTTTTTTTTCTGGGTTGAAAAACTATTCCCAAATTTGCCATTCTCAAAATTGTGGTGAACGGGAACAATGAGGAAAACATCTAATAAGGGACGCGGACGCGGACGTGGACATGGTCGTGGTGGTGTTAGTGGACCCTCTGGTGCTGGGAAGAGGACGTGGCCGTTCTGCCACAGCCACACGTCCTAGTGTACCAACTACCTCAGGTCCCAGTAGCCGCCAGAATTTACAGGGATATTTGGTGGGGCCCAATGCCGTTCTAAGGATGGTAAGGCTGAGCAGGTACAGGCAATTAGTCAATTGGGTGGCCGACAGTGCATCCAGCACGTTCACATTATCTCCCACCCAGTCTTCTGCAGAAAGCGCACAGATGGCGCATGAAAACCAAGCCCATCAGTCTGTCACATCACCCCCATGCATATCAGGGAAAACTGTCTGAGCCTCAAGTTATGCAGCAGTCTCTTATGCTGTTTGAAGACTCTGCTGCCAGGGTTTCCCAAGGGCATCCACCTAGCTCTTCACCAGGGGTGGAAGAGATAGAATGCACTAACGCACAACCACTTATTTTTCCTGATGATGAGGACATGGGAATACCACCTCAGCACGTCTCTGATGATGACGAAACACAGGTGCCAACTGCTGCGTCTTTCTGCAGTGTGCAGACTGAACAGGAGGTCAGGGTCAAGACTGGGTGGAAGACGATGCAGGGGACGATGAGGTCCTAGACCCCACATGGAATGAAGGTCGTGCCACTGACTTTCAGAGTTCGGAGGAAGAGGCAGTGGTGAGGACCGAGCCAACAGCGTAGCAAAAGAGGGAGCAGTGGGCAAAATCAGAACACCCGCCGCCAAGAGACTCCGCCTGCTACTGACCGCCGCCATCTGGGACCGAGCACCCCAAGGCAGCTTCAAGGAGTTCCCTGGCATGGCACTTCTTCAAACAATGTGCTGACGACAAGACCCGAGTGGTTTGCACGCTGTGCCATCAGAGCCTGAAGCGAGGCATTAACGTTCTGAAACCTTAGCACAACCTGCATGACCAGGCACCTGCATGCAAAGCATGAACTGCAGTGGAGTAAACACCTTAAAACAAGGAAGTCACTCAGGCTCCCCTGCTGCCTCTTCTGCTGCTGCCGCCTCGCCTCTTCTGCTGCTGCCGCCGCCTCGGCCTCTTCTGCTGCTGCTGCCGCCGCCTCGGCCTCTCCTGCCTCTGGAGGAACGTTGGCACCTGCGCCCAGCAAACATGGGATGTACCACCAACACCACCACCTGCGTCACCAAGCATCTCAACCATGTCACACGGCAGCGTTCAGCTCTCCATCTCACAAACATTTGAGAGAAAGTGTAAATTCCCACCTAGCCACCCTCGATCCCTGGCCCTGAATGCCAGCATTTCTAACTACTGGCCTATGAAATGCTGTCATTTAGGCTGGTGGACACACACAGCTTCAAACAGCTCATGTCACTTGCTGTCCCACAGTATGTTGTTCCCAGCGCCACTACTTCTCCAA
Organism: Bufo bufo; assembly: GCF_905171765.1. NCBI lineage: Eukaryota > Metazoa > Chordata > Amphibia > Anura > Bufonidae > Bufo > Bufo bufo. The sequence goes on along the minus strand of NC_053395.1, from coordinate 150,983,189 downwards.
GAGAGCCGTGCCTTCCCTGCACAAACAAGTGTCCGATAAAATCAAGTGTGCACTGCGCAACGCCATCTGTGGCAAGGTCCACCTAACCACAGATACGTGGACCAGTAAGCACGGCCAGGGACGCTATATCTCCCTAACTGCACACTGGGTAAATGTAGTGGCGGCTGGGCCCCAGGCGGAGAGCTGTTTGGCGCACGTCCTTCCGCCGCCAAGGATCGCAGGGCAACATTCTTTGCCTCCTGTCTCCTCCTCCTCCTACTCAGCTTCCTCCTCCTCTTCTTCCACCTGCTCATCCAGTCAGCCACACACCTTCACCACCAACTTCAGCACAGCCCGGGGTAAACGTCAGCAGGCATTCTGAAACTCATATGTTTGGGGGACAGGCCCCCACACCGCACAGGAGTTGTGGCGGGGTATAGAACAAACAGACCGACGAGTGGTTGCTGCCGGTGAGCCTCAAGCCCGGCCTGGTGGTGTGCGATAATGGGCGAAATCTCGTTGCAGCTCTGGGACTAGCCGGTTTGACGCACATCCCTTGCCTGGCGCATGTGCTGAATTTGGTGGTGCAGAAGTTCATTCGCAACTACCCCGACATGTCAGAGCTGCTGCATAAAGTGCGGGCCGTCTGTTCACGCTTCCGGCGTTCACACCCTGCCGCTGCTCGCCTGTCTGCGCTACAGGCTAACTTCGGCCTTCCCGCTCACCGCCTCATATGCGACGTACCCACCAGGTGGAACTCCACCTTGCATATGCTGGACAGACTGTGCGAGCAGCAGCAGGCCATAGTGGAGTTTCAGCTGCAGCACGCACGGGTCAGTCGCACTGTGGATCAGACACACTTCACCACCAATGACTGGGCCTCCATGCGAGACCTGTGTGCCCTGTTGCGCTGTTTCGAGTACTCCACCAACATGGCCAGTGGCGATGACGCCGTTATCAGCGTTACAATACCACTTCTATGTCTCCTTGAGAAAACACTTAGGGCGATGATGGAAGAGGAGGTGGCCCAGGAGGAAGAGGAGGAAGAGGGGTCATTTTTAGCACTTTCAGGCCAGTCTCTTCGAAGTGACTCAGAGGGAGGTTTTTTGCAACACCAGAGGCCAGGTACAAATGTGGCCAGACAGGGCCCACTACTGGAGGACGAGGAGGACGAGGATGAGGAGGAGGTGGAGGAGGATGAGGATGAAGCATGTTCACAGCGGGGTGGCACCCAAAGCAGCTCGGGCCCATCACTGGTGCGTGGCTGGGGGGAAACACAGGACGATGACGAACGCCTCCCACAGAGGACAGCTTGTCCTTACCTCTGGGCAGCCTGGCACACATGAGCGACTACATGCTGCAGTGCCTGCGCAACGACAGCAGAGTTGCCCACATTTTAACGTGTGCGGACCTACTGGGTTGCCACCCTGCTGGATCCCGGTACAAAGACAATGTGCCCACCTTACTTCCTACACTGGAGCGTGATAGGAAGATGCGCGAGTACAAGCGCACGTTGGTAGACGCGCTACTGAGAGCATTCCCAAATGTCACAGGGGAACCAGTGGAAGCCCAAGGCGAAGGCAGAGGAGGAGCAAGAGGTCGCCAACGCAGCTGTGTCACGCCCAGCTCCTCTGAGGGCAGGGTTAGCATGGCAGAGATGTGGAAAAGTTTTGTCACCACGCCACAGCTAAGTGCACCACCACCTGATACGGAACGTGTTAGCAGGAGGCAACATTTCACTAACATAGAGGAACAGTACCTGTGCACCACCCCTCCACGTACTGACTGATGGTTCGGCCCCATTCAACTTCTGGGTCTCCAAATTGTCCACGTGGCCAGAGCTAGCCTTTTATGCCTTGGAGGTGCTGGCCTGCCCGGGGGCCAGCGTTTTGTCTGAACGTGTATTCAGCACGGCAGGGGGCGTCATTACAGACAAACGCAGCCGCCTGTCTACAGCCTGGATCAACTTGCAGGATAACAGGCCGAACTGGATGGACAAATGTCTTTTTTCGGCCTTATGTACTATGTTACTACAGTCATGTGAAAAAATTAGGACACCCTTTGAAAGCATGTGGTTTTTTGTAACATTTTTAATAAATGGTTATTTCATCTCCGTTTCAACAATACAGAGAGATTAAAGTAATCCGACTAAACAAAGAAAACTGAAGAAAAGTCTTTTCAAGATCTTCTGTAAATGTCATTCTACAAAAATGCCTATTCTAACTGAGGAAAAAGATAGGACACCCTTGCCCCTAATAGCGAGTGTTACCTCCTTTGGCTGAAATAACTGCAGTGAGACGGTTCTTGTAGCCATCTACCAGTCTTCGACATCGGTCTGAGGAAATTTTACCCCACTCCTCAATGCAGAACTTTTTCAGCTGTAAGATGTTTGAGGGGTTTCTTGCACGTACAGCCCTTTTCAAGTCACCCCACAGCATCTCAATGGGATTCAAATCTGGACTTTGACTTGGCCATTCCAGGACTCTCCATTTCTTCTTTTTCAGCCAATCTTTGGTTGATTTACTAGTATGTTTTGGGTCATTGTCATGTTGCATGGTCCAGTTCAGCTTCAGCTTTAATTTTCTAACTGATGGTCTCACATGTTCTTCAAGCACCTTCTGATACACAGTAGAATTCATCGTGGATTCTATGATGGTGAGCTGACCAGGTCCTGCTGCAGCAAAGCAGCCCCAAACCATGACACTTCCACCTCCATGCTTCACAGTTGGTATGAGGTTCTTTTCTTGGAATGCTGTGTTTGGTTTACGCCAAACATGTCCTCTGCTGTTGTGTCCAAATAATTCAATTTTGGACTCATCTGTCCAAAGAACATTATTCCAGAAGTCCTGGTCTTTGTCAACTTTATCTCTGGCAAATGTCAGTCTGGCCTCGATGTTTCTCTTGGAAAGCAAAGGTTTCCTCCTTGCACACCTCCCATGCAAGTTAAACTTGTACAGTCTCTTTCTGATTGTAGAGGCATGTACTTCTACATCAACAGTAGCCAGAGCCTGCTGTAGTTCTCGAGATGACACTTTAGGGTTTTTGGAGACCTCTTTTAGCATCTTGCGGTCTGCTCTTGGGGTGAACTTGCTGGGGCGACCAGTCCTGGGCATGTTGGCAGTTGTTTTGAAAGCCCTCCACTTGTAGACTATCTTCCGGACAGTGGAATGGCTGATTTCAAAATCTTTTGAGATCTTTTTAAATCCCTTCCCAGACTCATAGGCTGCTACAATCTTTTTTCTGAAGTCCTCTGACAGCTCTTTTGCTCTCACCATGGTGCTCACTCTCACTTCAACAGTCAGGAGCACACCAAACTAAATGTCTGAGGTTTAAATAGGGCAAGCCTCATTCAACATGCAGAGTAACGATCTACTAATTATGTGCACCTGGTGTGATATACCTGTGTGAGATCTGAGCCAATTTAAGAGGGAATACATGTGAGGGTGTCCTATCTTTTTCCTCAGTTAGAATAGGCATTTTTGTAGAATGACATTTACAGAAGATCTTGAAAAGACTTTTCTTCAGTTTTCTTTGTTTAGTTGGATTACTTTAATCTCTCTGTATTGTTGAAACGGAGATGAAATAACCATTTATTAAAAATGTTACAAAAAACCACATGCTTTCAAAGGGTGTCCTAATTTTTTCACATGACTGTATGTTACTATGTTACTAATGTGGACAAGCTGACGTTCATAAAAATGAACCAGGCATGGATCCCACAGGACCTGTCCATCCCTTGTGCAGATTAGATATTAACTACCTCCCCTTAACAATATATTATTCTACTCCAGGGCACTTCCTCATTCAATACTATTTTTAATTTTATTTTACCATTATATTGCGGGGCAACCCAAAGTTGAATGAACCTCTCCTCTGTCTGGGTGCCGGGGCCTAAATGTGTGACAGTGGCCTGTTCCAGTGGTGTGTGACGTGAAGCCTGATTCTCTGCTATGACATGAAGACTTATTCTGTGCTGACATGAAGCCAGATTCTCTGTTACGCGACCTCTCTCCTCTGCCTGGGTGCCTGGGCCTAAATGTGTGACAGTGGCCTGTTCCAGTGGTGGGTGACGTGAAGCTTGATTCTCTGCTATGACATGAAGACAGATTCTGTGCTGACATGAAGCCAGATTCTCTGCTATGGCATGAAAAGACTGATTCTGTGCTGACATGAAGCCAGATTCTTTGCTATGGCATGAAGAGACTGATTCTCTGCTGACGTGAAGCCAGATTCTCTGCTATGGGACCTCTGTCCAATTGATATTGGGTCATTTTTATTTTTTTTATTTTTATTTTAATTCATTTCCCTATCCACATTTGTTTGCAGGGGATTTACCTACATGTTGCTGCCTTTTGCAGCCCTCTAGCTCTTTCCTGGGCTGTTTTACAGCCTTTTTAGTGCCCAAAAGTTCGGGTCCCCATTGACTTCAATGGGGTTCGGGTTCGGGACGCAGTTCGGGTCGGGTTCGGATCCCGAACGCGAACATTTCCGGGAAGTTCGGCCGAACTTCTCGAACCCGAACATCCAGGTGTTCGCTCAACTCTAGTACCCATCTCTGCAATGCGTTTTTCATAGATTACTCTGTAATCACATCCTGCCTGAGCTTCTTTTACTCTAATACCACACTACTGCGTAATCTTCTAGGTAGATGCATGACCATTCCAACAATTTTAATTCCCTCATAGTATAAACATTCAAATCATTTTCACCATTTTTTTCATTTTTTTAGAGGACTTTCCCGAAAGGTATAAACTACTCCTGTCCTAACATCCATTAATTGGTTCCCCTATGGTGTCAGTGGATTTTCTTACGTGCGTTTTTCATGCGTTTTCTCTTTATAACTGTGTTTTCTTTCAAGCCCATAGGATTCCTTTCAAGCCCATAGTTATTCATAAATTCCAGAAAATTTCCAATGACATCATAGGTTTAGTTACTTTTGTAAAGTCCTATATGGTAAATACACAATTCTTCTAGGTGTTTATCGACCATTTCAGTTTTCGTACCGTATTGGTGTATTTTCATAGATACATTTTACATATGTTTTTGGGGATTTGTGTTTGTAATCTATCTATGTGTTATCCCCCTCACTTTCTCTTGATATTCAACATCTCTGAATTCAGACTTAGAGATTTTTGGTTTTAATTGAACCAGTGATCCTAATGAAATCTCGAGAATGTATACCCTGTATATATATATAAAAATATTATTGACAACATGTCCATGTACTCCACCTTATATATAATCATTTCATATGTAATGTTCTAATCTATATTAGAATATTTCACAAGGGTGTTGAATATCCAGAGTAAGTGAGGGGGATAACACCTAGATAGATTACAAACACAAATCCCAAAAAACATATGTAAAAAGTATCTATGAAAATTCACCAATACGGTACGAGAACTGAAATGGTCGATAAACACCTAGAGGAAATGTGTATTTACCATATAGGACTTTACAAAAGTAACTAAACCTATGATGTTATTGGAAAATTTCTGGAATTTATGAATAACTATGGGCTTGAAAGGATTCCTCTATACAGAGGGTAAATAGGGCCATTCTGCATACTTTCTGAAGAAAACGCAGTTATAAAGAGAAAACGCATGAAAAACGCACGTAAGAAAATCCACTGACACCATAGGGGAACCAATTAATGGATGTTAGGACGGGAGTAGTTTATACCTTTCGGGAAAGTCCTCAAAAAAAATTAAAAAATTGGTGAAAATTATTTGAATGTTTATACTATGAGGGAATTAAAATTGTTGGAATGGTCATGCATCTACCTAGAACAGGGGTGTCAAACTCAAATTCATCGGGGGCCGCATCAGCAGTTTGGTCACCCTCAAAGGGCCGGAAAACTTACAGTTACTTGGCTTGGCCCTTGGGGATCTCGGACGCCACTTCCACACTTTGGCCGGGGGCTCGGCGGAGCTGATGAGGTGTTTTATCCTAATGAGAAAGATTTCATAATAAGTATTTGGAGAAGGTGCAGAGGGATAGCAGAGCAGAGAGAGGCTGCTGCTGCTACTAGGGGGTCATACCATGGGGGAGTAATAAAGCCCACCATAATGCCCCCCCCCCCCCAGTAGTAATAATTCTCCTTATAATGTGACAGTGCAAAAAATACCCCCTTGTAATGCCCCCATTTGAGCTAATGTCCTCATAGTGCCCCCATAATGTGCAAGTATAAAATGCTCCAGTAGATGCCCTCAGTGTCCCGCATAATTTGCAAGTATAAAATACCCCTTCTTAGTGTCCCCCGTAGATGACCCCATAGTACTCCTCTCCCCCCTTCCCCATAGTACCCACGTGTCCCAGTATAAAATTGTACTGTACAGAGAGCCCATATAAAATACCCCTTCTTTGTGGCCTCAGTAGATGCCCCTATAGTGCCCCCAATCATGTGCCAGTATTAACATCCCCACCCCCTGTGCCAGTAATAATAGCCCCCTATGCCAGTAATAGCAGCCCCCCTGTGCCAGTAATAGCAGCCCCCAGTAATAACAGCCCCCAGTAATAACAGCCCCTCTGTGCCAGTAATAACAGCCCCCAGTAATAAGAGCCCCTCTGTGTCAGTAATAACAGCCCCCCTTTGCCAGTAATAACAGCCCCCCCTTTGCCAGTAATAACAGCCCTCCCTTTGCCAGTAATAACAGCCCCCCCCTTTGCCAGTAATAACAGCCCCCCCTTTGCCAGTAATAACAGCCCCCCCTTTGCCAGTAATAACAGCCCCCCCTTTGCCAGTAATAACAGCCCCCCCCTTTGCCAGTAATAACAGCCCATTTGCCAGTAATAACAGCCCCCTTTGCCAGTAATAACAGCCCCCCCCTTTGCCAGTAATAACAGCCCCCGCCAGTAATAACAGCCCCCGCCAGTAATAACAGCCCCCCCTTTGCCAGTAATAACAAACGCCCCCCCCCTTTGCCAGTAATAACAAACAGCCCCCCCTTTGCCAGTAATAACAGCCCCCCCTTTGCCAGTAATAACAGCCCCCCCTTTGCCAGTAATAACAAACAGCCCCCCTTTGCCAGTAATAACAGCCCCCCCTTTGCCAGTAATAATAGCCCCCCCTTTGCCAGTAATAACAAACAGCCCCCCCTTTGCCAGTAATAACAGCCCCCCCTTTGCCAGTAATAACAAACAGCCCCCCCTTTGCCAGTAATAACAGCCCCCACCAGTAAAAGTATCGTACATAATAAAAATACTAAAAAAAACAAACACATACTTACCTCCTTGGCAGCGATGCGATGCAGGCCTCTTCTGGCCTGTGTCCCACGCTGTATGGCTCAGGCGCGCTGACGTCATCGCGCCGCCTGCGCCGGCCTCTGATAGGCTGCTGGCCTAGTGCCTGCAGCCTATCAGAGGAAGGGAAAGGGACACGCCTCTCCCTCCCCTACCGCAGCACAGGCAGGCATCTGAATCGCTGTCCTGAGGACGGAGCGATACAGATGACTGGAGATGAGCACTTCCACAATGGAAGCGCTCATCTCCCTGTGCTCCGCCGCCGCCGCCAGGCTCGCTCGGCCTGCCGCATATCGGCGGCGGCTGCGCGGTCCACATGACGAGGTCTGGCGGCCGGATTTGGCCCGCGGAGCCTTGTGTTTGACACCCGTGACCTAGAAGATTACACAGTAGTATGATATTAGAGTAAATAAGCTCAGGCAGGATGTGATTAGAGAGTAATCTATAAAAACGCATTGGAGAGATGGGTACCATTCAGACTAGAAAGAATGAGATGCAGATCCTGAGCTGAACAAATATATGTTTATTGTGCATCTTAAAGGCTGGTGTTTTATAAATTTGGATACCCACATACTATTCTATGCTGGATATATGTTTGTTTCCCGTGAAATGTAAAATATTCCAAGTATAAAAAAACATACAGAACTATGATGATTATTGAAAAGACCAACAGACAACAAGTTTTGAGCATTGCAACATAATTACCAATGTCTGCCAATCTAATGGAACCAATTAACCACTAATGAGGGGAACATAAAAATCGAGACGATACAGACCACAGGTTACCCACTGAGGAAGAGATAAGTCATCTCGAAACGCGTCTGGACGGAATACCTGTGTGATAACCAGTCTCGAATATACATGGCCATGTACTAAAGCATACTGTTAACCCCTTAAGGACACAGCCTTTTTACACCTTAGGACCAGGCCATTTTTTGCAAATCTGACCAGAGTCCCTTTAAGTGCTCATAACTTTAAAACACTTTGACTTATCCAGGCCGTTCTGAGATTGTTTTTTCGTCACATATTGTACTTCATGACACTGGTAAAATGAAGTCAAAAAATTATTTTTTTTTGCACCAAAAAATACCTAATTTAACAAAAATTTGGAAAAATTTAGCAAATTTCAAAGTTTTAGTTTCTCTACTTCTGTAATACATAGTAATACCCCCAAAAATTCTGATGACTTTACATTCCCCATATGTCTACTTCATGTTAGAATTGTTTTGGGAATGATATTTTATATTTTGGTGATGTTATAAGGCTTAGAAGTTTAGAAGCAAATCTTGAAATTTTTCAGAAATTTACAAAAACTAAATTTTTAGGGACCAGTTCAGGTCTGAAGTCACTTTGCGAGGCTTACATAATAGAAACCACCCAAAAATGACCCCATCTAAGAAACTACACCCCTCAAGGTATTCAAAACTGATTTTACATAGGTCGTTAACCCTTTAGGTGTTGCACAAGAGTTATTGGCAAATGGGGATGAAATTTGAGAATTTCATTTTTTTGTCTAATTTTCCATTTTAACCCATTTTTTCCACTAACAAAGCAAGGGTTAACAGCCAAACAAGACTGTATCTTTATTGCCCTGACTCTGCCGTTTACAGAAACACCCAATATGTGGCCGTAAACTACTGTACGGCCACACAGCGGGGCGTAGAGGAAAGGGGCGCCGTTTGGTTTTTGGAGGGCTGATTTTTATGGACTGGTTTATTTACACCATGTCCCATTTGAAGCCCCCTGATGCACCCCTAGAGTAGAAACTCCCTAAAAGTGACCCCATCTAAGAAACTACACCCCTCAAGGTATTCAAAACTGATTTTACATACGTCGTTAACCCTTTAGGTGTTGCACAAGAGTTATTGGCAAATGGGGATGAAATTTGAAAATTTAATTTTTTTTGCCTTATTTTCCATTTTAACCCATTTTTTCCACTAACAAAGCAAGGGTTAACAGCCAAACAAGACTGTATCTTTATTGCCCTGACTCTGCCGTTTACAGAAACACCCAATATGTGGCCGTAAACTACTGTACGGCCACACAGCGGGGCGTAGAGGGAAAGGTGCGCCGTTTGGTTTTTGGAGGGCTGATTTTTATGGACTGGTTTATTTACACCATGTCCCATTTGAAGCCCCCTGATGCACCCTAGAGTAGAAACTCCCTAAAAGTGACCCCATCTAAGAAACTACACCCCTCAAGGTATTCAAAACTGATTTTACATACGTCGTTAACCCTTTAGGTGTTGCACAAGAGTTATTGACAAATGGGGATGAAATTTAAAAATTTCATTTTTTTGCCTTATTTTCCATTTTAACCCATTTTTTCCACTAACAAAGCAAGGGTTAACAGCCAAACAAGACTGTATCTTTATTTCCCTGACTCTGCCGTTTACAGAAACACCCAATATGTGGCCGTAAACTAATGTACGGCCACACAGCGGGGCGTAGAGTGAAAGGTGCGCCGTTTGGTTTTTGGAGGGCTGATTTTTATGGACCGGTTTATTTACACCGTGTCCTGTTTCAACCCCTCTGATGCACCCCTGGAGTAGAAACTCCCTAAAAGTGACCCCATTTTGGAAACTACGGGATAAGGTGGCATTTTTTTGGGGACTATTTTTAGGGTAAATATGATTTTTGGTTGCTCTATATTACATTTTTGTGAGGCAAGGTTACCAAAAATTTTAATTCTGAAATTTCATCTCCATTTGCCATTAACTGTTGAGGAACACCTAAAGGGTTAATAAAGTTTGTATAATCAGTTTTGAATACCTTGAGGGGTGTAGTTTCTTAGATGGGGTCAGTTTTGGGGAGTTTTTACTCTAGAGTGCATCAGGGGGGCTTCAAAAGGGACATGGTGTCAATAAAAAAGGCCATCAAAATCGGCCTTCCAGAAACCATGTCAGTCCTTTCCTTTTGCGGCCTCCCTTTTACTGATACAGCAGTTTACGACCACAAATGTGGTGTTTCTGTAAACTGCAGTATCAGGGTAATAAATATTAAGTTTTGTTTGGTTGTTAACCCTTGTTTTGTTACCGGAAAAAACGGATTGAAATGGAAAAGTGCCAAAAATAGCGGTTTTGGCACCGTTTTTTTTTTTTTTTTAACCGTGTTAATCTGGGGGGTTAGGTCATGGGATATTTTTATAGAGGAGATTCTTACGGACGCGGCAATACCTAATAAGTCTACTTTTTTTACAATTATTTAGGTTTTAGACTATATTATCTTTTTTGATACAAATTATTTTTTGGGCATCTCTAAAGTCTAAGGGTCATTTTTTTTTTTACATTTTTATCCAATTATCTCATGTGGGGGCTCATTTTTTGCGGGAGGAGCGGACGGTTTTATTAAGTAAGGTGACAAAAAAAACCTTTTTTTGCACCTTTTTTTTTTTTTCTTGACCGTGTTAATCTGGGGGGGTTGGTCATGGGGTAGTTTTATAGAGGAGATTATTACCGACGCGGCGATACCTAATATGTCTACTTTTAATAAATTATTTTAGTTTTTTTGGGTGTCTCAGGTCTGAGAACCATTTTTTTTTATCCGATGTCAGTGCTAAATTGGGATATAAATTTAGTACTCCATGGAAGTGTGATACTCCCTGAAGCAACCGTCAATGCAGAGGCCCGGATGATCGGGGCAGGTGTCGCACTGAGTAGTCGTGTCCTTCCGTATCCCCCTCCTGCGACACACTCCGCACTTTTTTTGGGTTCGTCCCTTCTTTCCAGTATGGGGGACCACACCTGGAAAGTGTTGGCCAGGGACGATCCGGGCACCTACAGTTCCCGAGGTACTCCGGCCTGCTCTTTCCCGGTCCGAAAAGATCAGGGCCTTGAGGACTGCCTCATAGAACTGGAGGAATGTCCCTGTGCTGCCAGCGCTTCGGGATAGTACAAAAGAGTTGTACATGGCAACCTGCACCAAGTAGACCGCAACTTTTTTGTACCATGCCCGGGTTTTGCGCATGGCATTATATGGCTTGAGGACTTGATCCGAGAGATCAACTCCTCCCATATACCGATTGTAGGCGACGATACAATCGGGCTTGAGGACCGTTGCCGCGGTACCTCGCACAGGGACAGGGGTGATGCCGTTACCATGAATTGTGGACAGCATAAGGACATCCCTCTTGTCCTTATACCTGACCAGCAACAGGTTTCCAGTGGTAAGGGCACGGGTCTCACCCCTGGGGATAGGTACCTGGAGGGGGTGGGCAGGGAGGCCGCGTTGATTTTTCCGCACGGTCCCACAAGCGGACGTGGATCTGGCGGCGAGGGACTGGAACAAGGGGATACTGGTATAAAAGTTATCCACGTAAAGGTGGTAACCCTTATCCAGCAGTGGGTACATAAGGTCCCACACAAGTTTCCCGGTAACACCCAGAGTGGGGGGACATTCTGGGGGTTGAATCCGGGAATCTCGCCCCTCGTACACACGAAATTTGTAAGTGTACCTGATTGGCCTACAAAATCAGGAATCACGGGCTCGTATCGCTCTGGGCTACACCAGACAAGTTCACCGGCAGGGGGCTCCGGTGGATTTAACTGGTGGGCCGGGAAACCAGTACGAGCCCCAGAGCTGCTCGTACTAGTGTGGGCCACAGGGTCCCTAACATGGCGGTCCCCTTGCTCCGCCTGGCGGCGTCTCCGCCGCCTTGGGGGCTCATCATCATCGCTAGATGATGAGGAGGATGCGGATGACAACAGGAATGTGGGGTCATCCTCATCCTCACTGGGACTCTCGGAGTCGGAGGCAAGCTGGGCGTATGCCTCCTCGGCCGAGAACGTCCGGCGGGCCATAGGGGAGTGTGTGTCTGCGTGTATATGTGCGTGTGTGTAACTCTTTATTTTGTGTGTGTGTGTGTGGGGGCACGGGTGTTCACGAACTCACCCTAAAACTAACAGAAAAAAAATAAAATAAACTAACTAAAAAAAGGGCAAAAAATGTGGGGAAAAAAAATCAAAACCGCTGATCAACTGTCCGAAGTTGATCAGCGGTGGGGTGTGCGATGCGCTAACAGTGGCCGGACACAAAGTGCCGGCCACAATCAGCGTACACAAAAAAAAAAATGCACCCCAAAAAAGGTGGGGGGGGCAGGGGGTGGGGGGGGCAAGTGGCAGCACCCCTGGGGGGTCTAGGGTCACACAGCTGTGCTGTGGACCCCAGACACCCTAACTTAGGGTGATGCAATCAAAGTAAGAAAAGTTCAGAAACTAACTTTCCCTTTTTTTTCCCTGCCTAAACCAAACTTTCCCTATGCTGTCCCTATGTACCTGATGGGGGGTGCTGGGGCACAGATCGGGTCCTGGGGGCACAGATCGGGTCCTGGGGGTGCTGGCACCGATGGTGGACACACGTGCAGGCAGCTCCTCTCTCCTCCGGCTCCGGAACACAAAAGGAGGAGGAGAGGAGCGCCTGCCTCTTTTGAATTTGGCGCCGGACCGCCCACAGACCAATCGGAAAGCGATCCTGAGTGGTGATGTCACCATCACCACTCAGGATCGCTGGATGGTGATTGGTGGGGTGAAATCACACCACCATCACCATCCTGTTCCGGGTTATCGGGTCTTCAGAGACCCGAACAACCCGGAAACGCAGAAAACCGCAGGTCTGAATTGACCTGCGGTTTTCTGCGATCGCATACATGGGGGGGTCACCGGACCCCCCGGCGCATTTGCCCCAAGTGCCTGCTCAATGATTTGAGCAGGCACGGGGTTCCGATCACCGCCCGCCGCGCAGCGGTGATCGAAAATACACAGGGCGTACAGGTACGCCCTGTGTCCTTAAGTACCAGGGCACAAGGGCGTACCTGTACGCCCTATGTCCTTAAGAGGTTAAAGAAGCGCAGTATCTTCCTACTCTACTCACGAAAGTAAGACACGAACAAACTCTCACGAGAATTGGGACGAGATCCCGGCACGCTGCAAACCGAAACCAACGCCGCCGGAGTGAAGAGCGGCTGGAGTGTGTAGCTGTGGGACGCCACAGTAGGAATCTCCACACACTGATTAAGGTGGACCAGCGAGGTATGCTGTGAGTACAGAGTAAAATACAATCCGAAATATCTTATGTTCTACACACGGGCAGACTGAATTGGGACTATACAGAGAACATATCTCCGATATAAAAGAACAAAAGCTTTGCATATGTGGGTTGACTACATTGACCATACGTTTGGAACCATATGTATGGTGTGCTTCGATTCTTGAGAGAGTCGAAACAGAAGTATTGTTTGAACATTGTTTAAGGTGGAGTTATACTTATACACAGGGATCCATTACCTGATGCACCGTATGAATTCAACTATTTTGAAGAAATAGCATGCCGCACGGGATTTGAACGTGTTGAATTTATACTATGTATATCACCTGCTAGTATAATGAGTATCGCAATTTAACCACCTCAGCCCCCAGTGCTTAAACACCCTGAAAGACCAGGCCACTTTTTACACTTCTGACCTACACTACTTTCACCATTTATTGCTCGGTCATGCAACTTACCACCCAAATGAATTTTACCTCCTTTTCTTCTCACTAATAGAGCTTTCATTTGGTGGTATTTCATTGCTGCTGACATTTTTACTTTTTTTGTTATTAATCGAAATTTAACGATTTTTTTTGCAAAAAAATGACATTTTTCACTTTCAGTTGTAAAATTTTGCAAAAAAAACGACATCCATATAGAAATTTTGCTCTAAATTTATAGTTCTACATGTCTTTGATAAAAAAAAAATGTTTGGGTAAAAAAAAAATGGTTTGGGTAAAAGTTATAGCGTTTACAAACTATGGTACAAAAATGTGAATTTCCGCTTTTTGAAGCAGCTCTGACTTTCTGAGCACCTGTCATGTTTCCTGAGGTTCTACAATGCCCAGACAGTACAAACACCCCACAAATGACCCCATTTCTGAAAGTACACACCCTAAGGTATTCGCTGATGGGCATAGTGAGTTCATAGAACTTTTTATTTTTTGTCACAAGTTAGCGGAAAATGATGATTTTTTTTTTTTTTTTTTTTTTTTCTTACAAAGTCTCATATTCCACTAACTTGTGACAAAAAATAAAAAGTTCTATGAACTCACTATGCCCATCAGCGAATACCTTGGGGTCTCTTCTTTCCAAAATGGGGTCACTTGTGGGGTAGTTATACTGCCCTGGCATTCTAGGGGCCCAAATGTGTGGTAAAGAGTTTGAAATCAAATTCAGTAAAAAATGACGAGTGAAATCCGAAAGGTGCTCTTTGGAATATGGGCCCCTTTGCCCACCTAGGCTGCAAAAAAGTGTCACACATCTGGTATCCCCGTACTCAGGAGAAGTTGAGGAATGTGTTTTGGGGTGTCTTTTTACATATACCCATGCTGGGTGAGATAAATATCTTGGTCAAATGACAACTTTGTATAAAAAAATGGGAAAAGTTGTCTTTTGCCAAGATATTTCTCTCACCCAGCATGGGTATATATAAAATGACACCCCAAAACACATTCCCCACCTTCTCCTGAGTACGGAGATACCAGATGTGTGACACTTTTTTGCAGCCTAGGTGGGCAAAGGGGCCCATATTCCAAAGAGCACCTTTCGGATTTCACTCATCATTTTTTACAGAATTTGATTTCTAACTCCTTACCACACATTTGGGCCCCTAGAATGCCAGGGCAGTATAACTACCCCACAAGTGACCCCATTTTGGAAAGAAGACACCCCAAGCTATTCCGTGAGGGGCATGGCGAGTTCCTAGAATTTTTTATTTTTTGTCACAAGTTAGTGGAAAATGATGATTTTATTTTTTTTTTTTTTTTTTTCATACAAAGTCTCATATTCCACTAACTTGTGACAAAAAATAAAAACTTCCATGAACTCACTATGCCCATCAGCGAATACCTTGGGGTCTCTTCTTTCCAAAATGGGGTCACTTGTGGGGTAGTTATACTGCCCTGGCATTCTAGGGGCCCAAATGTGTGGTAAAGAGTTTGAAATCAAATTCAGTAAAAAATGACGAGTGAAATCCGAAAGGTGCTCTTTGGAATATGGGCCCCTTTGCCCACCTAGGCTGCAAAAAAGTGTCACACATCTGGTATCCCCGTACTCAGGAGAAGTTGAGGAATGTGTTTTGGGGTGTCTTTTTACATATACCCATGCTGGGTGAGATAAATATCTTGGTCAAATGACAACTTTGTATAAAAAAATGGGAAAAGTTGTCTTTTGCCAAGATATTTCTCTCACCCAGCATGGGTATATATAAAATGACACCCCAAAACACATTCCCCACCTTCTCCTGAGTACGGAGATACCAGATGTGTGACACTTTTTTGCAGCCTAGGTGGGCAAAGGGGCCCATATTCCAAAGAGCACCTTTCGGATTTCACTCATCATTTTTTACAGAATTTGATTTCTAACTCCTTACCACACATTTGGGCCCCTAGAATGCCAGGGCAGTATAACTACCCCACAAGTGACCCCATTTTGGAAAGAAGACACCCCAAGCTATTCCGTGAGGGGCATGGCGAGTTCCTAGAATTTTTTATTTTTTGTCACAAGTTAGTGGAAAATGATGATTTTTTTTTTTTTTTTTTTTTTCATACAAAGTCTCATATTCCACTAACTTGTGACAAAAAATAAAAACTTCCATGAACTCACTATGCCCATCAGCGAATACCTTGGGGTCTCTTCTTTCCAAAATGGGGTCACTTGTGGGGTAGTTATACTGCCCTGGCATTCTAGGGGCCCAAATGTGTGGTAAGGAGTTTGAAATCAAATTCTGTAAAAAATGACGAGTGAAATCCGAAAGGTGCTCTTTGGAATATGGGCCCCTTTGCCCACCTAGGCTGCAAAAAAGTGTCACACATGTGGTATTGCCGTACTCAGGAGAAGTTGAGGAATGTGTTTTGGGGTGTCTTTTTACATATACCCATGCTGGGTGAGATAAATATCTTGGTCAAATGACAACTTTGTATAAAAAAATGGGAAAAGTTGTCTTTTGCCAAGATTATTTTCTCTCAACCCAGCATGGGTATATATAAAATGACACCCCAAAACACATTCCCTCCTTCTCCTTAGTACGGAGATACCAGATGTTGTGACACTTTTTTGCAGCCTAGGTGGGCAAAGGGGCCCATATTCCAAAGAGCACCTTTGGATTTCACAGGTCATTTTTTTACTGAATTGTGATTTCAAAACTCCTTACCACACATTTGGGCCCCTAGAATGCCAGGGCAGTATAACTACCCCACAAGTGACCCCATTTTGGAAAGAAGAGACCCCAAGGTATTCGCTGATGGGCATAGTGAGTTCATGGAAATTTTTTTTTTTTGTCACAAGTTAGTGGAATAGGAGACTTTGTATGAAAAAAAAAAAAAAAAAAAAATCATCATTTTCCACTAACTTGTGACAAAAAATAAAAAATTCTAGGAACTTGCCATGCCCCTCACGGAATACCTTGGGGTGTCTTCTTTCCAAAATGGGGTCACTTGTGGGGCAGTTATACTGCCCTGGCATTTTCCAGGGGCCCTAATGTCTGGTAAGTAGGTAAATGACCTGTGAAATCTGAAAGGTGCTCTTTGGAATGTGGGCCCCTTTGCCCAGCTAGGCTGCAAAAAAGTGTCACACATCTGGTATCTCCGTACTCAGAAGAAGGTAAGGAATGTGTTTTGGGGTGTCATTTTACATATACCCATGCTGGGTGAGAGAAATATCTTGGCAAAAGACAACTTTTCCCATTTTTTTTATACAAAGTTGGCATTTGACCAAGATATTTATCTCACCCAGCATGGGTATATGTAAAATGACACCCCAAAACATATTCCCCAACTTCTGCTGAATACGGAGATACCACATGTGTGACACTTTTTTGCAGCCTAGGTGGGCAAAGGGGCCCAAATTCCTTTTAGGAGGGCATTTTTAGACATTTGGATACCAGACTTCTTCTCACGCTTTGGGGCCCCTAAAATGCCAGGGCAGTATAAATACCCCACATGTGACCCCATTTTGGAAAGAAGACACCCCAAGGTATTCAATGAGGGGCATGGCGAGTTCATTGAAAAAAAAAAATTTTGGCACAAGTTAGCGGAAATTGATTTTTTGGATTTTGTTCTCACAAAGTCTCCCTTTCCGCTAACTTGGGACAAAAATTTCAATCTTTCATGGACTCAATATGCCCCTCAGCAAATACCTTGGGGTGTCTTCTTTCCAAAATGGTGTTATTATGTGGGGTGTTTGTACTGCCCTGGCATTTGAGGGTCTCCGCAATCATTACATGTATGCCCAGCATTAGGAGCTTTCTGCTATTCTCCTTATATTGAGCATACGGTGTAATGAGATTTTTTTTTTCGTTCAGCCTCTGGGCTGAAAGAAAAAAATGAACGGCACAGATTTCTTCATTCGCATCGATCAATGTGGATGAAAAAAATCTCTGCCAAAAAAAGAAAAGGAGGGGAACGGCGTCTGCCAGGACATAGGAGCTCCGCCCAACATCCATCCCACATCAGCTCGTATGCCCTGGCAAACCAGATTTCTCCATTCACATCAATCGATGTGGATGAATAATCATTGCCGGGATTTTTTTTTTTTATAATATACAAAGTGTTTGCCAAAAGTATATGAACACCGCCACCTCCTCAGCTCATATGCCTCGGCAAAACATATCTTTTACTGCAGAGGAGAATCTCGTCTTGCAGCGCCGCATACACCGACTTGCGTGTAATCTGACAGCAGCACAATGCTTCTGTCCGAATGCACATCAGTGCTGCCAGCTGGTCGATCGGTTGGTCCACCTGGAAGGTAAAAAAAACAAAACAAAAAAGAAAAAACCAGGCCGCAAAGCAATAACTTTATTAACTTTAGAACAGTACATATTAACTTTTTAAACTTTTTTAACTTTTTTACTTACCGGTAATTTTTTTTTTTGTTTAGTGTTTTTTTACCTTTATAGAAACAAACCTCTCCTTCCCCATGGGACAATGTGCAAAGCCGCAAATCGCCCAAAGATGTGGCGAGTACGTTATGCACTTTATCCCAGGTGAAAGGAGAGGGTTTGCAGCAGCTGAGAGTAAAAGGGCCCTAATAGCCCTGTGTGCCTGTCCTGTGAGATGCCAATCCCTATGCTAGGTGTACCTGTGTGAGGTACTTCCGGAAACACTCTCCATAGCATAGGGCAGGGTGGTGTCAGCACAGTCAGGACAGAAATAGCGGGTGTCACGCCTTATTCCACTCCTGCTACAGACACGACATCTTTTTCGGGGTGACGGTTGGGTTGAGGTACCAGGAACGACACTGGGGAAATGTCGCTCGTGTAGACGGCTAACTACACTGGGGGATGGGGCCACGGAACCTCCTGGGTAAAGGAGGTTCTCGATGATCTCTTCCTGGAATTTGAGGAAAGATCGTGTTCTCCCAGCCTTACTGTAGAGAACAAAACTATTGTACAGCGCCAATTGAATTAAATATACAGACACCTTCTTATACCAGCGTCTGGTTCTGCGGGAAACTAAATACGGAGACAACATCTGGTCATTGAAGTCCACCCCTCCCATGAGCGCATTATAGTCGTGGACACAGAGGGGCTTTTCAATGACACGGGTTGCTCGCTCAATTTGGATTGTCGTGTCTGCGTGAATGGAGGAGAGCATGTAAACGTCACGCTTGTCTCTCCATTTCACCGCGAGCAGTTCTTCGTTACACAAGGCAGCCCTCTGCCCCCTTGCAAGACGGGTGGTTACAAGCCGTTGGGGGAAGCCCACGCGACTAGTTCGCGCGGTGCCACAGGCGCAAATCCGTTCTAGAAACAAATGCCTAAAGAGGGCCACACTTGTGTAAAAATTGTCCACATAAAGATGGTACCCCTTGCCGAATAAGGGTGACACCAAGTCCCAGACTGTCTTCCCACTGCTCCCCAGGTAGTCAGGGCAACCGACCGGCTCCAGGGTCTGATCTTTTCCCTCATAGACACGAAATTTGTGGGTATAGCCTGTGGCCCTTTCACAGAGCTTATACAATTTGACCCCATACCGGGCACGCTTGCTTGGGATGTACTGTTTGAAGCCAAGGCGCCCGGTAAAATGTATTAGGGACTCGTCTACGCAGATGTTTTGCTCGGGGGTATACAAATCTGCAAATTTCTGGTTGAAATGGTCTATGAGGGGCCGAATTTTGTGGAGCCGGTCAAAAGCTGGGTGGCCTCTGGGACGGGAGGTGGTGTTGTCGCTAAAATGCAGGAAACGGAGGATGGCCTCAAATCGTGCCCTGGACATAGCAGCAGAGAACATGGGCATGTGATGAATCGGGTGCGTTGACCAATATGACCGCAATTCATGCTTTTTTGTCAGGCCCATGTTGAGGAGAAGGCCCAAAAAAATTTTAATTTCGGAAACTTGGACTGGTTTCCACCGGAAAGGCTGGGCATAAAAGCTTCCCGGGTTGGCGGATATAAATTGTGTGGCATACTGGTTGGTCTCTGCCACGACTAAGTCCAAGAGCTCCGCAGTCAAGAACAGCTCAAAAAATCCCAGGGCCGAACCGATTTGAGCCGTCTCAACCCGAACTCCAGACTGGGCGGTGAAAGGGGGAACTACAGGTGCGGCTGAAGTTGGTGACTGCCAATCAGGGTTTGCCAGCACCTCAGGGATTCTAGGGGCTCTACGGGCCTGTCTTTGCGGTGGCTGCGACGGGGTAACTAGTGCACGTGCCACCGTACCAGCTTCAACTGCCCTTCTGGTGCTCGCCACGTCACCATGTTGTACGGCAGTGCTGGTACTAGGTCCAGGGAGGGCTGCGCTGCTGGTGTATGCCTCACCACGTGATCCGGCAGCGACAGCCCCACTCTGCTGCTCTTGAAGCGGATCCTGCATAACCTGTGGTCTAGCGACATGGGGCCGGGTACGCCTGGTGCTGCCAGGGACCTCCACCTCCTCGTCCGAACTTTGGGTCAGAGAGCCACTGCTTTCCACAGGTTCATATTCTGACCCGCTAGATTCATCAGATGAGGGTTCCCACTCCTCATCCGACTGGGTCAGAATCCTGTAGGCCTCTTCAGAAGAATACCCCCTGTTTGACATTTTGGACTACTAAATTTAGGGGTATTCCCTGAGACTACCCAAGAAAAAAAGCAAACCTGTCTTACAAAGGGGAGGCTAGCGAAGTACCGGAGGCCGCTGCGGTTGATAAAAAATATCAAAACTGATTTTTTTATCGCCGCAGTGCGTGTAAAATGAATGTGCAGTGATCAAAAAATATATATTTTTTGTCACTGCGGTGGGGCGGGCGTGGGTGAACGCACGTGTGGGCGACCGATCAGGCCTGATCGGGCAAACACTGCGTTTTGGGTGGAGGGCGAACTAAAGTGACACTAATACTATTATAGATCTGACCGTGATCAGTTTTGATCACTTACAGATACTATAAAAGTACAAATGCTGATTAGCGATACGCTATTCAGCGAATAAAAGTGACTGCGGTGCGGTGGGGTGGGCGCTAACTGACGCTAACTACCTAACCAAGGGGCCTAAACTATCCCTAAAACCTAACAGCCAATACTAGTGAAAAAAAAAAAGTGACAGTTTACACTGATCACTTTTTTTCCTTTCACTGGTGATTGACAGGGGCGATCAAAGGGGTGATCAAAGGGTTAATTGGGGTGCAGGGGGGTGATCTGGGGCTAAGGTGTAGTGTTGGTGCTACTCACTGTGAAGTCTGCTCCTGTGCTGGATCCAACCGACGAAAAGGACCAGCACAGGAGCAGACAAGCCATTAACAGTCATATTTACTAATATGATCTGTCTATATGGCTTGTGATTGGATTTTTTTAAAAATCGCCAGCCTGCCAGCCAATGATCGTTGCTGGCAGGCTGGTGACTAACTTGTTCTTTAACTTTTGCCGGCCCGCGATGCGCATGCGCGGGCCGGCTTGGAGCGAAATCTCGCGTCTCGCGAGATGACGCGTATATGCGTGACTGTGCGCAGCGCTGCCACCTCCGGAACGCGAATCTGCGTTAGGCGGTCCGGAGGTGGTTAAAATACACCGGTGTATACGTCATCCAAGGTAGGACCTTGCTCTACCACATTAGCTGTGATCCACGAGAACCATCCCCATTGGGAGGAAACGGATGCAGCTTTTTCGACATCGCGAACCTTGGATACGACGTTTTCATATTATTGCAAAATTCAGGTCTTGGATATATCCATACTCCCTTTTTAATATATTTTTATAATCTCTGGTGAATTTTATTTTATTTAATGTATACATGTTTGACGTAGAGATATATATTTTATGACAATAATAAATTCATTTTACACTATTCCACGTGATCTCCAATTGTTCTGAGTGCCGTTTCAACTTCTTAACTATTTCACATTCAAGAACTAGGGGTGTTTCTTTGAACCTGAGCACCAGTTGTGGTTATCCAGAGTGAGCCATCTGTTCACCGTTTGAAATTAGTGAAATGTATTTCCCTGTCTACTAAGTAGAGCAGGGGTATATCACAGCCAAAAATTGGTGAATTTCACCCGACAATGTACCAGACAAATTATTGAAATGTATTTCCCTGTCTACAAGGTAGAGCAGGGGTATATCACAGCCAAAAATTTTGGGAATTTCACCCAACAATGTAACAGATAAATTAGTGAATTGTATTTCCCTGTCTACTAGGTAGAGCAGGGGTATATCACAACCAAAAATTGGTGAATTTCGCCTGAGAATGTAACAGACAAATTAGTAAAATGTATTTCCCTGTCTACTAGGTAGAGCAGGGGTATATCACAGCCAAAAATTGGTGAATTTCACCCGACAATGTACCAGCCAAATTTTAGAAATGTATTTCCCTGTCTACCAGGTAGAGCAGGAGTATATCACAGCCCAAAATTTGGGAACTTCACCGATAATGTAACAGACAAATTAGTGAAATGTATTTCCCTGTCTACTAGGTAGAGCAGGGGTTTATCACAGCCAAAAATTTGGGAATTTCACCTGACAATGTACCAGACAAATTAGTGAAATGTTTTTCCCTGTCTACTAAGTAGAGCAGGGGTATATCACAGCTAAAAATTTGCGAATGTCACCCAACAATGTCATAAACGAATTTGTGAAAGGTATTTCCCTGTCCACAATCTAGAATAGGGGTATATCACAGCCAGAAATTTGGGATATGTCACCCAAAAATGTATCAAACAAATTAGTGAAATGACTTAAAATAAAATACGTAAAAATTAAAAATAATAATCTTGATCTATAAGGTGGAGGTCCATATGGGATCGGAGGTTCAGGGGGCGGTGGACGTAGCGGTGAAGGTGTAAGCGGCGGTGGAGGAGGAGGTGGTAACCAACACTGGTTTTTGTTTTTCATTTTTAAAAATTTTTTTTTGTTTAAATTAGGGTACACCCCAAAAGAGTGGGAAATATCAAAAATACAACAATGAACAATTGCGCTGGAGTATAACAATTGCTGGGTAAACAACTTTATTTATATATTTCTGTATTGATGAATTTATTTATGTAGTTATTTATTTATGGATGCATTTATTAATATATTTATATATTTATTGATGACTTTATTTATATATTTCTCTATTGTTGAATTTCTTTCCTTTTTTTGGAGGGCAAACAATTTTTTTTTTCCAATGAGTTTATTTATGTTTTTTTTTCCATAAATTTATTAAACCTCTTATTGATTTATTCATTCATTAAACTAATAGTTGAAAAAAAAAAAAATATATATATATATATATATATATACTGTGGCGAAACCAACCTCGCCACTGGGTTTTGGAGGGGCCTGGCTGCTGGCCTCTTGCCCCAGGATTATGGGCCCTCTCATCAGCCAGGCCTCATTTGTTCACAAAGGACTTGAACTAACTTGAACTCCTGGTCTAATTCGTGCCATTTTGGGATGTTAAATGTCTGTGTATTGAAAAGGGTTGTGACATTGTATGTTTAAATGGTGATTTCTGTTCTGTTGTCCCCACATGTGTATTGGTGATTTCCCTTTGTCTTGAGAGATAATTGGATTACTCCTCGGGTGTCTCCAGGGCAGAGAGGAGGAAACCATGATGCATTGTGGGGATGTATTGTCTCTGTGTATCCTGCAGTGCTGCATATCTGTCCTGTGTCACAGTCTTCGTTCTGGTCCCCTAGGGGCGTGTCCACCAGATGGGGACCTGCATAAATACGGGCGGGTAGCCCTCAATAAAGTGTTCCTGTTTTATCCTTCATCATGTTGAGGCTGATGTTTGGGTAACTGATCGACGCTGGGGATTGCTATACGCTGGGAGATTTGCTATACTCCCCTGGCTATAACTATTAGCTCTTTTAAGAGCTGTTCCTGCTCTCTGGTTTTAGGAGAGGTTCACCCACTGGAGCCTGGATCCTTGTCGTAGGTCCAGGGTGGGTAGGAGACGGTGAGACCTCAACCAAGCTTCGGCGGTTCGTGGGGTCTGCAGTGCGTACGGTGTCAAGTGGAGTGCTTGGAGTCCTCGGAAAGCAATAGGAGCATCCATTCAACGGAGGTACCCGGTCGGGGTGCTAGGCGTTCCGTTACATTTGGTGGCAAGCAGTGGGATGGTGTCCTAGTGTGAGGAGAAGCAGCTCGGAGACACCGTTTGTGGATTTACTAAATTGAGGACAACGCTAGTATCCGTACAGCGCCCCTGGCTACAGCAGGATGGAATCGGCTAGTCTTCGGACAGCGTTCTATGACGAGGAGGCAGCCGCAGACTACAGGGATGCAGACAGAAAGGAAGTCTGGTATGATGCCCTGGAAAATGCCCAGCGGCGGCGAGGTGTTAGTCTCCCCAGTTATGAGCAGCGGCTACAGAAGCGTGTGGCGATGCGGATGGGTCTCTTGAGAGAGCAGCCCCTGGATGACTGGGTAACAGAGCTCCAGAACCTGGTATGTAAGGAGCTTTGGCTAGAGGACGCTTACCAGGCCCTAAGGTGGCATTTCATTCAACATTCCCCCTGGATGGCTGAGCACGACAGACCCGAGGGTGAGGAGTTTGATGGACCGGGGTTACTATGGGATGCCTTGGAGGAGGACATTGATCTTGGCAGCACGGAGGAGTCTAGGTTTTGGGATATCTACGACTACCGGATGGGCATGCATGTTTATGCTGACGGGAGGGAGGTGAGCAAAGACATGACCCACCTGGTAACAAGGGAGTGGGAGCTGGAGCAGACCTACCAACACCTTCTCAGCTCCATTCATTCCCAACCTACTTGACAAGCAGAGCCAGATCTGCCCTCCTGCAACTGGGAAGACTTGCCGGCGATACCCCATGCTTCCCTACCAACTCCCAAAGTAGGGAACTTCATCGACTGGTTCTGGGAAGACCTCCTGATGGCAGGTGGAGATGGGACCGAGGTCTCTCCACCGGCCCTACAGAGATGCTGGACGGCCGATTCAGATCCCCCCCCAACCCTGCAGGAATGCCAGGAGGAGGAGAGTAAGTGATTCCTCCTCTCCACAGCCGATCTGCAACAAGGTCCTGGGGAGAGGATTCCCTGACCACATCCCAGTAGAAGAGCTGGCATCTGGGCAGAGCGCAGTCAGCCTCTGCCCTCCCCTATCCTCTTCTCCGGAGCCGGACATCCCACAGGCTACCCCAGCGGAAGAGCTGGCATCTGGGCAGAGCGCAGTTGGCCTCTGCCCTCCTCTATCCTCTTCTCCAGAGGATGACTTTCCACAGGCTACCCCAGCAGAAGAGCTGGCATCTGGGCAGAGCGCAGTCGGCCTCTGCCCTCCCCTATACTCTTATCCAGAGCCTGACTCCCCACAGGCTACCCCAGCAGAAGAGCTGGCATCTGGGCAGAGCGCAGTCAGCCTCTGCCCTCCCCTATCCTCTTCTCCAGAGCCTGACTCCCCACAGGCTACCCCAGCAGAAGAGCTGGCATCTGGGCAGAGCGCAGTCAGCCTCTGCCCTCCCCTATCCTCTTCTCCAGAGCCGGACATCCCACAGGCTACCCCAGCGGAAGAGCTGGCATCTGGGCAGAGCGCAGTTGGCCTCTGCCCTCCTCTATCCTCTTCTCCAGAGGCTGACTTTCCACAGGCTACCCCAGCGGAAGCGCTGGCATCTGGGCAGAGTGCAGTCGGCCTCTGCCCTTACCCTATCCTCTTCTCCAGAGCCGGACTTCCCACAGGCTACCCCAGCGGAAGAGGTGGCATTGGGGCAGAGCGCTGTTGGCCTCTGCACACCAAGTACCTACAGCTCCAAGCTAGAGAGCAACAAGGAAGCAAGGAGAGGCAGATGCCCACTCAACAGCTGGGGACATACAAAATTCAACAGGTCCAGTATTGGGTTGTGGGTGGACTGCCAGACTAACTCAGGTACTGACCGTGCGGTCAGGTATCTGGTTAGTCTTCCCTGGGAGGGGGAGATGTGTGGCGAAACCAAACTCGCCACTGGGTTTTGGAGGGGCCTGGCTGCTGGCCTCTTGCCCCAGGATTATGGGCCCTCTCATAAGCCAGGCCTCATTTGTTCACAAAGGACTTGAACTAACTTGAACTCCTGGTCTAATTCGTGCCATTTTGGGATGTTAAATGTCTGTGTATTGAAAAGGGTTGTGACATTGTATGTTTAAATGGTGATTTCTGTTCTGTTGTCCCCACATGTGTATTGGTGATTTCCCTTTGTCTTGAGAGATAATTGGATTACTCCTCGGGTGTCTCCAGGGCAGAGAGGAGGAAACCATGATGCATTGTGGGGATGTATTGTCTCTGTGTATCCTGCAGTGCTGCATATCTGTCCTGTGTCACAGTCTTCATTCTGGTCCCCTAGGGGCGTGTCCACCAGATGGGGACCTGCATAAATACGGGCGGGTAGCCCTCAATAAAGTGTTCCTGTTTTATCCTTCATCATGTTGAGGCTGATGTTTGGGTAACTGATCGACGCTGGGGATTGCTATACGCTGGGAGATTTGCTATACTCCCCTGGCTATAACTACTAGCTCTTTTAAGAGCTGTTCCTGCTCTCTGGTTTTAGGAGAGGTTCACCCACTAGAGCCTGGAGCCTTGTCGTAGGTCCAGGGTGGGTAGGAGACGGTGAGACCTCAACCAAGCTTCAGCGGTTCGTGGGGTCTGCAGTGCGTACGGTGTCAAGTGGAGTGCTTGGAGTCCTTGGAAAGCACTAGGAGCATCCATTCAACGGAGGTACCCGGTCGGGGAGCTAGGCGTTCCGTTACATATACACTCACCTAAAGAATTATTAGGAACACCTGTTCTATTTCTCATTAATGCAATTATCTAGTCAACCAATCACATGGCAGTTGCTTCAATGCATTTAGGGGTGTGGTCCTGGTCAAGACAATCTCCTAAACTCCAAACTGAATGTCAGAATGGGAAAGAAAGGTGATTTAAGCAATTTTGAGCGTGGCATGGTTGTTGGTGCCAGACGGGCCGGTCTGAGTATTTCACAATCTGCTCAGTTACTGGGATTTTCACGCACAACCATTTCTCGGGGTTTACAAATAATGGTGTGAAAAGGGAAAAACATCCAGTATGCGGCAGTCCTGTGGGCAAAAATGCCTTGTGGATGCTAGAGGTCAGAGGAGAATGGGCCAAATGTTTCAAGCTGATAGAAGAGCAACGTTGACTGAAATAACCACTCGTTACAACCGAGGTATGCAGCAAAGCATTTGTGAAGCCACAACACGCACAACCTTGAGGCGGATGGGCTACAACAGCAGAAGACCCCACCGGGTACCACTCATCTCCACTACAAATAGGAAAAAGAGGCTACAATTTGCACAAGCTCACCAAAATTGGACTGTTGAAGACTGGAAAAATGTTTCCTGGTCTGATGAGTCTCGATTTCTGTTGAGACATTCAAATGGTAGAGTCCGAATTTGGCGTAAACAGAATGAGAACATGTATCCTCCTCTGATGGCTACTTCCAGCAGGATAATGCACCATGTCACAAAGCTCGAATCATTTCAAATTGGTTTCTTGAATATGACAATGAGTTCACTGTACTAAAATGGCCCCCACAGTCACCAGATCTCAACCCAATAGAGCATCTTTGGGATGTGGTGGAACGGGAGCTTTGTGCCCTGGATGTGCAGCCCTCAAATCTCCATCAACTGCAAGATGCTATCCTATCAATATGGGCCAACATTTCTAAAGAATGCTATCAGCACCTTGTTGAATCAATGCCACGTAGAATTAAGGCAGTTCTGAAGGCAAAAGGGGGTCCAACACCGTATTAGTATGGTGTTCCTAATAATTCTTTAGGTGAGTGTATATACACTGCTCAAAAAAATAAAGGGAACACAAAAATAACACATCCTAGATCTGAGTTAATTAAATATTCTTCTGAAATACTTTGTTCTTTACATAGTTGAATGTGCTGACAACAAAATCACACAAAAATAAAAAAATGGAAATCAAAATTTTCAACCCATGGAGGTCTGGATTTGGAGTCACACTCAAAATTAAAGTGGAAAAACACACTACAGGCTGATCCAACTTTGATGTAATGTCCTTAAAACAAGTCAAAATGAGGCTCAGTAGTGTGTGTGAGCTCCACGTGCCTGTATGACCTCCCTACAACGCCTGTGCATGCTCCTGATGAGGTGGCGGATGGTTTCCTGAGGGATCTCCTCCCAGACCTGGACTAAAGCATCTGCCAACTCCTGGACAGTCACGATGGTGGATAGAGCGAGACATAATGTCCCAGATGTGCTCAATTGGATTCAGGTCTGGGGAACGGGCGGGCCAGTCCATAGCATCAATGCCTTCGTCTTGCAGGAACTGCTGACACACTCCAGCCACATGAGGTCTAGCATTGTTTTGCATTAGGAGGAACCCAGGGCCAACCGCACCAGCATATGGTCTCACAAGGGGTCTGAGGATCTCATCTCGGTACCTAATGGCAGTCAGGCTACCTCTGGCGAGCACATGGAGGGCTGTGCGGCCCTCCAAAGAAATGCTACCCCACACCATTACTGACCCAATGCCAAACCAGTCATGCTGGAGGATGTTGCAGGCAGCAGAACGTTCTCCACGGCTTGTCCAGACTCTGTCACAACTGTCACATGTGCTCAGTGTGAACCTGCTTTCATCTGTGAAGAGCACAGGGCGCCAGTGGCGAATTTGCCAATCTTGGTGTTCTCTGGCAAATGCCAAATGTCCTGCACAGTGTTGGGCTGTAAGCACAACCCCCACCTGTGGACGTCGGGCCCTCATATCACCCTCATGGAGTCTGTTTCTGACCGTTTGAGCAGACACATGCACATTTGTGGCCTGCTGGAGGTCATTTTGCAGGGCTCTGGCAGTGCTCCTCCTGTTCCTCCTTGCACAAAGGCGGAGGTAGCGGTCCTGCTGCTGGGTTGTTGCCCTCCTACGGCCTCCTCCACATCTCCTGATGTACTGGCCTGTCTCCTGGTAGCGCCTCCATGCTCTGGACAATACGCTGACAGACACAGCAAACCTTCTTGCCACAGCTCGCATTGATGTGCCATCCTGGATAAGCTGCACTACCTGAGCCACTTGTGTGGGTTGTAGACTCCGTCTCATGCTACCACTAGAGTGAAAGCACCGCCAGCATTCAAAAGTGACCAAAACATCAGCCAGGAAGCATAGGAACTGAGAAGTGGTCTGTGGTCACCACCTGCAGAACCACTCCTTTATTGGGGGTGTCTTGCTAATTGCCTATAATTTCCACCTGTTGTCAATCCCATTTGCACAACAGCATGTGAAATTAATTGTCACTCAGTGTGGCTTCCTAAGTGGACAGTTTGATTTCACAGAAGTGTGATTGACTTGGAGTTACATTGTGTTGTTTAAGTGTTCCCTTTATTTTTTTGAGCAGTGTGTATATATATATATATAGCAATGAAAGTTCGCAGCACTCTTTGAAAGATAAAATGTGTTCTTTATTCACACATATCAAGTTAACCTGTCACCTCCTCTTTCTAGCGGTTTTACATGATCCAAAATCATGAATCTCAATTAATTTTCCTTATGATTTTTTTCCACAAAATGTTTTGACACCAGCAGATCTTGTCTTTTACTTCTGATGGATTGCCTATGGTTATTTAACCTGGTTTTTAGGTCACATGTGGTCTCGCCCACATACAGCATTTTGAAAGGGCACCATAACACATATATTACCCATGACGAATCACATGTAAGGTAATATTTAATGTTGAATGTTTCTCCCGTGCTCGGATGCGTGAATACTGATCCCTTACACATAAGTTTACAGTTCACGCATCCCAGACATGGGAAACATCCTGTACGCCTCATCTTCAAAAATGTTTGTCTCTTGAATGCACCACTCTGTCCCTAATGTTCCCTGCTCTTTTATATGCCATCATGGGAGGCTCTTTAAAAGCCGCTATAGTAGGGTGGCCACTGCTAAGCAGCCCCCAATGGCGCCTCACTATGCGTTCTATATTTGGGCTCAACTCATTATAGGATGATACAAAGGGAAACCTTTCACTTGCCTGTTTTTGTTTAGTGGTTAACAATTCATCTCTGGACATTTCTCTTACTTTATCAGCGTGCCTTTTCACCAAATTTCTAGGGTAACCCCTGTTCACAAATGACAGCTCCATATTCCTTAGTGCCCGATTCATATTATCATCCTTATCCACTATTCTCCTTACTCTGAGCATTTGACTGAATGGTAAAGAATTTACCATCCTCCTTGGATGTCCACTTGCAAAATGCAGTAATGTATTCTTATCAGTAGGTTTAATATTCAGATCCATGTGTATTTGTTCATCCTCTGTGTATACCTGAGTATCTAAATACTGCACCCGGTCCACCGATGCCGTTAATGTAAATTGGATCTCCTTGTCAAGGGAGTTCAAAAATACATGAAAGTCCATCAGTGCCTCCATGGTGACAGTCTGGAAGAGGAACATGTCATCTATGTATCTCCACCACGTCAAAACCTGGTTGAAGTGGGGAGATACATAGACAAGACATTCCTCAAATGACCGTACAAATATATTTGCATAGGTGGGTGCGGCGTTGGACCCCAACGCCGCGCCCACCATCTGCAAGTAGAACTGCCCCTGGAACACAAAATAATTGTTCCTAAGCGACAGTTCAAGTAGTGTCAAGATGAACTGGCGGGTTGGAGCAGGATAATCAGAATCCTGCAACATCTCCGTTACAGCCAACAAGCCCTTTTCATGGTTAATCGAAGTATACAGTGATACTATATCAAAAGATGCCAAAATTCCCCTTTCGGGATCGGTATCCCTCTTATTTTGCTAATGAAGTCTCCAGTATCTCTAATATATGATTTCGCACCCATGGCATATTCTCTCAATATTTTATCAAGAAAGACATTAATATTTGAGAAAATAGAATTCCTGCCTGAAATTATAGGCCGTCCCGGAGGGTCCGTCAGCCTCTTATGTATTTTGGGTAATACATATATAGTTGGTATAACTGGAGACCTCACTACCAAAAATTCTTTGAGTTGTTGTTTATGATGCCCTTTTCCTCTGCTATATTTAATTGTACATCAATTTTTCTAGCAATCTCAAACCTGGGGTCCTTACTCAATGGTTTGTACACACCAGGTTCTCCCAGTTGTCTATAGATCTCTTTTATATATTGAGAGGTGTCCATAACCACGATCCCACCACCCTTGTCCGCCGGTTGAAGACAAGGCGTACAGGATGTTTCCCATGTCTGGCATGCGTGAACTGTAAAGTTATGTGTAAGGGATCAGTATTCACACATCCGGGCACGGGAGAAACATTCAACATTAAATATTACCTTACATGTGATTCGTCATGGGTAATATATGTGTTATGGTGCCCTTGTAAAATGCTGTATGTGGGCGAGACCACATGTGACCTAAAAACCTGGTTAAATAACCATAGGCAATCCATCAGAAGTAAAAGACAAGATCTGCCGGTGTCAAAACATTTTGTGGAAAAAAATCATAAGGAAAATGAATTGAGATTCATGATTCTGGATCATGTAAAACCGCTAGAAAGAGGAGGTGACAGGTTAACTGTACTAAAGAAAAATGAGCTCAGATGGATTTTCTGTTTAGATACCTTGAAACCTAAGGGACTAAATGTTGAGTTTAGGGTAACAGGGGGGGGGGGGGGGTGGGCTAGGGCCCTCTTCTCTATTGCCTGGGTTCTCATGTATCCCGAACGCTGTATAGGGTGGATCCAGTGGAAGTTACGCGGATCAATTATGCCACAATGTGATTTTTTTATATCTGCATGACTTGAATGTATAATCAGGAATTCGACCTGTTGGGTTGATGATTTGGTCTGTGAAAAGTAACGGGAATAAGGAGGATGGCAGATAGATCTATTGCCCAAAATATTGCCCTGTTGTTAAATGGTGGAAAAGGCAGGCGTTGCAGCGCTGACGTCAGGTTCGCGGTCCGTGCCGACGCAGTATACCAGACGTTGCGGCCTCTGGTCTCCACCTACTGGTGACGTACAGTTGTTATGTACCACCCAACAGGAGGGGTAAGGGTAGACACATGCGCATTGGCGTGGAAGAGAGGCGGAGAATCAGCGTGCCTCCACACGAGCTAAGACGCCATCCCCTGGGTTCTTTTCACAAACTCCCAACAAGGTATAGATGTACGTTAAGGTGTTTTTAATTGCACCATGCACTTTAACTTATGCACTTTATTATATGCACAATGATTATGAAATATTGGAATAGATATCACAGTTATAACACTACAGGATAAGTATCCGACGTTGGGCGGTCTCAGTCCTCATTTGAGATGTGGTGTAAATGAATGAATCATAACATGTCCACAAAGGGGAGTGCACTTTTTTTGTATTGGTTGATGAATTAATTGGAAACAACTTTATGTATTTATACTGGCACTATTGCACTTTATGTTTCACCTGACTTGAGAAAGGTTCTGTGAGAGAACTGAAACGTTGTCACTTGATATGTGTGAATAAAGAACACATTTTATCTTTCAAGGAGTGCTGCGGACTTTCATTGCTGTTTACCGTCCTGAATCGAGGGATTACCGCGGGCACCCTACGTTGCATACAGTCCTAAAGGGAGTGCTGCCAGATTTTTTCTATGTATATATATATATATATATATATATAAATATATACAGTGCCTTGCAAAAGTATTCACCCCCCCTGGACTTTTTTCGTATTTCGGTACATTACAGCCTTAAGTACAATGTTTTGTTAATCTGTACTTTATGTGATGGATCAGAACACATTAGTCTAAGTTGGTGAAGCGAAATTAGAAAAATATATATATAAAACTATTCTAGAAATAGAAAACAGAAAATTGGCATTTGCGTATGTATTCATTCCCTTTTTTAGGAAGACCATAAAAAGCTCTGGCGCTACCAATTACCTTCAGAAGTCACATAATTAGTGAAATGATGTCCACCTGTGTGCAATCTAAGTGTCACATGATCTGTCATTATGCAAAATAATGCAATATTTTTAAAAATTATTTTGCATATTACTGTTTCCCAGGGAGCTTTGCATTTTGGATTGCTGTGTTGAGACTCTTAAATGAGGCTTCACTGTGTTTTCTTTAGCTGGTCTCCTTAAGATCAACTATCGTTTTGTTTGATGATCTGTCATTACATATACACACCTTTTTTGAAAGGCCCCAGAGGCTGTAACACCTAAGCAAGAGTCATCACTAACCAAACACTGCATGAACACCAAGGAACTCTTCAAACAAGTAAGGGACAATGTTGTTAAGTACAAGTCAGGGTTAGGTTATAAAAAATATCCAAATCTTTGATGATCCCCAGGAGCACCATCAAATATATCATAACCAAATGGAAAGAACATGGCACAACAGCAAACCTGCCAAGAGAAGGCCGCCCACCAAAACTCACGGACCAGGCAAGGAGGACATTAATCTGAGAGGCAGCACAGAGACCTAAGGTAACACTGGAGGAGCTGCAGAGTTCCACAACAGAGACTGGAGTATCTGTACATAGGACGACAATAAGCCGTACGCTCCATAGAGTTGGGCTTTATGGCAGAGTGGCCAGAAGAAAGCCATTACTTTCAGCTAAAAACAAAAAGGCATGTTGTGAGTTTGCGAAAAGGGATGTGGGAGACTCCCAAAATGTATGGAGGAAGGTGCTCTGGATTGAGGAGACTAAAATTTTACTTTTCAGCGATCAAAGAAAACGCTATGTCTGGCGCAAACACAACACATCACATCACCCAAAGAACACCATTAAAACAGTGAAACATGGTGGTGGCAGCATCATGCTGTGGGGATGTTTTTCAGCAGCCGGGACTGGGAAACTGGTCAGAGTTGGGGGAAAGATGTATGGTGCTAAATACAGGGATATTCTTGAGAAAAACCTGTACCACTCTGCGCGTGATTTGAGGCTAGGACAGAGGTTCCTTTTCCAGCAGGACAATGACCCCAAACACACTGCTAAAGCAACACTGGAGTGGTTTAAATGGAAACAAGTAAATGTGTTGGAATGGCCTAGTCAAAGGCCAGATCTCAATCCAATAAAAAATCTGTGGTCAGACTTAAAGATTGCTGTTCACAAGCGCAAACCATCCAACTTGAGGGACCTGGGGCAGTTTAGCAAAAAAGCAATGGGCAACAATCCCAGTGGTAAGATGTGGCAAGCTCATAGAGACTTATCCAAAGCGACTTGAAGCTGTGATTGCCGAAAAAGGTGGCTCTACAAAGTATTGACTTTATGGGGGTGAATAGTTATGCGCATTGACTTTTTCTGTTATTTTGTCCTATTTGTTGTTTGCTTCACAATAAATAAATAAAAAAATCTTCAAAGTTATGGGCATGTTCTGTAAATTAAATAATGCAAATCCTCAAACAATCCATGTTAATTCCAGGTTGTGAGGCAGCAAAATACAAAAAAGCCAAGGGGTTTGAATACTTCTGCAAGGCACTGCATATATATATATATATATATATATATATATACAGTACAGACCAAAAGTTTGGACACACCTTCTCATTCAAAGAGTTTTCTTTATTTTCATGACTATGAAAATTGTAGATTCACACTGAAGGCATCAAAACTATGAATTAACACATGTGGAATTATATACATAACAAACAAGTGTGAAACAACTGAAAATATGTCATATTCTAGGTTCTTCAAAGTAGCCACCTTTTGCTTTGATTACTGCTTTGCACACTCTTGGCATTCTCTTGATGAGCTTCAAGAGGTAGTCCCCTGAAATGGTTTTCACTTCACAGGTGTGCCCTGTCAGGTTTAATAAGTGGGATTTCTTGCTTTATAAATGGGGTTGGGACCATCAGTTGCGTTGAGGAGAAGTCAGGTGGATACACAGCTGATAGTCCTACTGAATAGACTGTTAGAATTTGTATTATGGCAAGAAAAAAGCAACTAAGTAAAGAAAAACGAGTGGCCATCATTACTCATCACTAAGAAATTAAGGTCAGTCAGTCAGCCGAAAAATTGG
Source organism: Bufo bufo (assembly GCF_905171765.1). NCBI lineage: Eukaryota > Metazoa > Chordata > Amphibia > Anura > Bufonidae > Bufo > Bufo bufo. The sequence continues at coordinate 150,948,588 of NC_053395.1, read as the reverse complement.
GAAAACTTTGAAAGTAAGGGTTATTTGACCATGAAGGAGAGTGATGGGGTGCTGCGCCAGATGACCTGGCCTCCACAGTCACTGGACCTGAACCCAATCAAGATGGTTTGGGGTGAGCTGGACCGCAGAGTGAAGGCAAAAGGGCCAACAAGTGCTAAGCATCTCTGGGAACTCCTTCAAGACTGTTGGAAGACCATTTCAGGGGACTACCTCTTGAAGCTCATCAAGAGAATGCCAAGAGTGTGCAAAGCAGTAATCAAAGCAAAAGGTGGCTACTTTGAAGAACCTAGAATATGACATATTTTCAGTTGTTTCACACTTGTTTGTTATGTATATAATTCCATATGTGTTAATTCATAGTTTTGATGCCTTCATAGTCATGAAAATAAAGAAAACTCTTTGAATGAGAAGGTGTGTCCAAACGTTTGGTCTGTACTGTACCTCACACAAAAAATGGGTATAAGTCACTCAGCGATCTAACAGACGGATTAACTAATGTATTTTTCGCTTTATAAGATGCACTTTTTCCCCCCTAAAGTGGGGGGAAAAGTCAGTGATCTTATAAAGCAAACCTGCCCAGAAACAAGGCTGCTCTATGGCCTGGCTGAGTGAGGACTGTGCGGCTCAGGGAGTAAGAAGCAAGAGCAGGCACCGCATCACACATATCAAGAGGCGGGCCCGGCCCACTGTTAAAAAATTTGGCAACGCCGCTCACCACCAGTGCTGACTTTTCTAAGGGCAAGTTACCGGTAAGTGACGAGACAGATCATCTCACCCCTACGCTTCTTGGTACTTGTGAGTGGCTCGGCTCTGCTCTTCAGCGGCAGGCAGGCTGGCGGCACATTGCTGGCTGATAACCAGGAGCGCACATCCAGCAAGTGAGGGAGTGCTCTCTTAAAGAAATGTGGGCAGGCGCCAGCCTGCATGTCTTGTCCTCTGTAGCCGGGATCCCGCTCCAAGGCAGAGGAGGAGCAATTCTCCCTCTCCTCTCCAGTGCCACCCTGCATGTTAGCAGTGCTATCCCTTGGGACTCCTGGACTGTCTACACCTGAAGTTCCATGGGTAAGTGACAGCCAGGATATGAAGAGGAGCTCAGGATCCTAAATATGCATGAAATAGGACTATTAAGCCTCTCATCCATAGGAATACACCCATGTACTGCACTATATGGGTGCATTCCTATGGATGAGGGAGGTTATAGTCACACTTAATATAAACACTGTCCAGGGATTATACTGTAATTGGCCTAAGAGTTTATATTAAATGTGACCATAACAACCTTCATCCATAGGAATACACCTATGTATTGCACATATTTTAGCACAACTTTTGGTTCCCCCAAAAAAAAATTTCCTTCTCTAAACCCTAGGTACTGTACGTCTTATCAGCAGGTGCGTCTTATAAAGCGAAAAATACGGTATATTAATTTCCCTGTCACGGATGCAGTGCAGGTGTACCTAACACAAAAAATGGGTATATGTCACCCACCGAACTAACAGTCAGATTAACTATATTAATTTCCCTGTCACATATGCAGTACACATGTATCTCACACCAAAAATGGGTATATGTCACCCACCAAACTAACAGACAGATTAACTATTATATTTTTGTGTCAGGGGTACAAAAATGGTGCATTGCACCCACAAAAAATCACTATAGGTCACCCACAGAATTAACAGCCAGATTAAATATTATATTTCTGTGTCAGCGGTACAAAGATGCTGCACTGCACCCACAAAAAATCACTATAGGTCACCCACAGAATTAACAGCCAGAATTATTATTATATTTCTGTGTCAGGGGTGCAAAGCTGATGTATTGCACCCACAAAAAAATTATAGGTCACCCACAAAACAAATAGCCAGATTCCTAACACTCTCCCTTGCTTCAGCTGCCTGCTTCCTGTCTCTGCACTACTCAGAGCTGATGGGTGGTGCTACACGTGATCCAGCTTGTTTAGAGGCTGGGTGACATGATGCACCGGCCAATCACAGCCATGTTATTGCTAGGCATGGCTGTGATGGCTTCTAAGTGCCCACAGCTTAAAAGCTTGTTGATTGGCTAACCTGCAGCCTTTCAAAAGCTTTATTAAATGCCCGAACACCGGACTCGAACCTTAACTTTTCCTGCAAAGTTCTGGTTCGGGTCCGGGTACCTGAACTCGCAAAGTTCGGTACGGACCCGAACTTTACAGTTCGGGTTTGCTCAACACAAATTTTAATGTTACACTTTTATATTTATACTGTATATGTTTAAGAGAAATCATATACGATAAAACAGTATATTGTTTTTTGCAGTATTGTAAGATCTCACTGGACTTTCCAGAAAATAATACACTGTAATATTTTCTTCCAAAGTCTGAAAGCAATTTGTTTCCACTTGCATCTACATGTTTATTGGCTGAGGAGTCTATAAAAGAGGATTATCTTTTAAATCAGCAGTAAAACTTAATTGCAGCTATTGGCAATTAGATTAATAATTTAAGAAATGCGAATTTTCCATGACTACAAATAAAGCCATATAAGTATAATTCTTAATGTTTTTTTGCTAAGTTTTGTTAACCCTTTAAATGGAACCAATAATTACATGTAAATAGTAGGATGTTATACATTTAAAAGCTATCAGATTGTGTAGTTTAAGAATTTGTTATGGGAGTTCCTGACAAGTATGTTGTGGCCATGCAAAAGCCATTAGATGCCTGTCATTCAGAGTAAAATATCTAAAATATCGAATATTGCAATATGTCAAGATGTCCAGGATTGTTTTTTAATGCTTTCTTCAATTGGTCAATATTTGGCACACATTTTCTTAAGGAGATGTGTTTATACATCATACACTACACAACACATCATCTATATATTCCTCCCCAGTCAGCCCACTCCTTCTCTTGTATGGCTTTCAGTGTCCATAACTTACACTGACCACTAAACATGGGACTTGAGGCCGAACAAAATTACAGCACTTTAAAGGGTTTCTGTCACGCTTGCAGGCTGCCAGCTTCCTCCCCGAGCCTGCGCCGAATACTGAATGGTGCGAGATTTCACCAGAGCACAGGGCTGGCAGACAGATGCGAGCGCTGCCTGGCCCTGTCAATCAGGACTTGGAGGGAGGCGACAAAGGTGGGAGAACGGAGCCTCTAGGAGCAGGAACAACGCCCCCCCCCTGCTCCTAGAGGCTAATTAGCATATTATAAAAGTTCGATTTCTGGCGTAACGGGGGCATAGATAAAAGTAGGAATAGGCTTGTTAGGTTTAGCTGACATTAGCACTTCGCTAATGTCAGCTAGCTTAATAGGGTTAAATCTGGTGACAGAAACCCTTTAACAAAAGTGTCATGTCATAGAGTCATGTCAGAAGTTTTGATCACTGATGATCTGTGTGCTGTGATTCGGCACTAAAACAAAGAGGCAGAATTGTAAGGCTAGTTTTACACTAGAGCTAAACAGTTCTGGCAGGCTGTTCTGGTAGAGGAACAGCCTGATGGAGTTCATCATATCCGGCATAGCCAAATACTACCTTTCCTCACCAGAGTCTATTGACTGTAATGGGACCCAGCAGGGATCCACCCTGATTCCAGCATTAGTGCAGGGATTTGGCTGGACAAAAACCGCTGCTTGTAAATGACGTAATGGGGGAAAAAAATGATCAAAAAAGTGATCAAAAAGTTATATACAAATGGTATCAATAAAAACTATAGATCGTCCCTCAAAAATAGAGCCATCACACAGCTCTGTATACATAAAGATAAAAAAAGTTATGGGAGTCTTAATATGGCGATGCAAAGGAAAAATTATTTTTTGCCAAAGAAAATCTATATAAATGTGGTATTGTTGTAATTGTACTGAACCAGAGAATGAAAGTAGAAACAGGTCACTTTTACCACATAGGAAATGCTGTAAAAACTAAACCAAAACGCTGTGGTGAAATTGTGTTTTGTTTTTTTTAACTCCACCCCATTTTTAGTATGTTTTTACAACTTCCTACTACATTGCATGCAAAAGTAAATAGTGCCATTAGAAAGTACAAGTTATCCCACAAAAAAAAGCCCTCATATGGCCATGTGAGTGAAAAAAAAAAAAGAGGTTATGACTCTGGGAAGGCTGGGCATAGAAAACAAAAAACTGAAAATGGCCTAACCCTAAAGGGGTTAACATTCAGATTTACTATATCCCATAATTAATATCAAGGCACCTCCCTACCATGAAAGAAAATCTCAAGTCTCCAGGGGCGGACTGGCTATATACAGTGGGGCAAAAAAGTATTTAGTCAGCCACCAATTCCGCAAGTTCTCCTACTTAAAAAAATGAGAGAGGCCTGTAATTTTCATCATAGGTATACCTCAACTATAAGATATAATGAGAAAAAAAATCCAGAAAGTCACATTGTCTGACTTTTTAAGATTTTTTTTGCAAATTATTGTGGAAAATAAGTATTTACTGTAGTTAATAACAAAAGTTCATCTCAATACTTTGTTATATATCCTTTGTTGGCAATAACAGAGGTCAAACGTTTTCTGTAAGTCTTCACAAGGTTTTCACACGCTGTAACTGGTATTTTGGCCCATTCCTACATGCAGATCTCCTCTAGAGCAGTGATGTTTTGGGGCTGTCACTGGACAACACAGACTTTCAACTCCCTCCAAAGGTTTTCTATGGGGTTGAGATCTGGAGACTGGCTAGGTCACTCCAGGACCTTGAAATGCTTCTTACGAAGCCACTCCTTCGTTGCCCGGGTGGTGTGTTTGTCACGCTGAAAGACCCAGCCATATTTCATCTTCAATGCCCTTGCTGATGGAAGGAGGTTTTCACTCAAAATTCATTCATTCTTTCCTTTACACGGATCAGTCCTCCTGGTCCCTTTGCAGAAAAACAGCCCCAAAGCATGATGTTTCCACCCCCCCATGCTTCAAAGTAGGTATGGTGTTCTTTGGATGCAACTCAGCATTCTTTCTACTCCAAACACGACGAGTTGAGTTTTTACCAAAAAGTTCTACTTTGGTTTCATCTGACCATATGACATTCTCCCAATCCTTTTCTGGATCATCCAAACGCTCTCTAGCAAACTTCAGACGGGCCCGGACATGTACTGGCTTAAGCAGGGGGACACGTCTGGTACTGCAGGATTTGAGTCCCTGGCGGCGTAGTGTGTTACTGATGGTAGCCTTTGTTACTTTGGTCCCAGCTCTCTGTGGGTCATTCACTAGGTCCCCCCGTGTGATTCTGGGATTCTTGCTCACCGTTCTTGTGAGCATTTTGACCCCACGGGGTGAGATCTTGCGTGGAGTCCCAGATCAAGGGAGATTATCAAGTGGTATTGTATGTCTTCCATTTTCTAATAATTTCTCCCACAGTTGATTTCTTCACACAAGCTGCTTGCCAATTGCAGATTCAGTCTTCCCAGCCTGGTGCAGGTCTACAATTTTGTTTCTGGTGTCCTTCGACAGCTCTTTGGTCTTGGCCATAGTGGAGTTTGGAATGTGACTGTTTGAGGTTGTGGACAGGTGTCTTTTATACTGATAAGTTCAAACAGGTGCCAATAATACAGGTAACGAGTGGAGGACAGAGGAGCCTCTTAAAGAAGACATTACGGGTCTGTGAGAGCCAGAAATCTTGCTTGTTTGTAGGTGACCAAATACTTATTTTACCGAGGAATTTACCAATTAATTCACTAGAAATCCTACAATGTGATTTCCTGTATTCTTTTCCCATTCTGTCTCTCATAGTTGAAGTGTACCCATGATAAAAATTACAGGCTTCTCTCATCTTTTTAAGTGGGAGAACTTGCACAATTGGTGGCTGACTAAATACTTTTTTTGCCCCACTGTACCCTACAGGGAAATTTCCCAATGGACTGATGCCAAAAGGGCAGTCCAAGGACTACTCATGGTGGCTGGAAAGGTACATAAACGATCTGATGCTCTAAGCATTAATTAAAGATAGGAGAATCAGGTACTTATGCACCTGGCCAGCAGGCAATGGTGCCCTCCCGAATGCTTTAATGTGGCATTTGGTTCTGTTGGGGCGGTATTCTGTGCTGCACTATGGTATTGCTGGCCCTGCCTTACTTCTGTTGTCCATGCCTACGTGTTTTGCTGTACGTTCTGTCAATTTGGACTCGCCTACAACTTGGGGCCACTTTTAGTTTTTTTCCAGGGCCACTTTAAGTTCCCAGTCCAGCCCTGCCAGTCTCTTTTCTCTTTTCGCAATGTTCTCCACATTTTAGAAAATCTTATACATGACCTCTATAAGAAGGTTTAACACATTATTGTGGCACAGTAGGGGCAGAGTAACAAGAATAAATATTCCACACATCCTTTACCTGCTGAGAACCTGTGCTCCAGCTAGCATCCTTGAATTATCAATAGAGGTAAGCAAATCAATTTTAAATTAATTGGATTGGACCTACATTTTGGAAAGATTTGAGGTGGAACAGAATCCAAACTTTTTATTGATTCAATTAGGTTGAGAGAAAGAGAAAAAAATGGGAATTTGTTTTCCAAAAAGAATTGAGAAATTAGAGAATACATATTTGGTATCGCCGCGTTCATATCGACCGACTCTATAAAAATATCACATGACATAACCCCTGAGATGAACATCGTAAAAAATAAAAACTGTGCTAAATAAACAATTTTTTGTCACCTTACATCACAAAAAAGTGTAATAGCAAGTGATCAAAAAGTCATATGCACCCAAAATAGTGCCAATCAAACTGTCATCATCCCGCAAAAAATTAGACCATACCTAAGATAATCGCCCAAAAACTGAAAAAACTATGGCTCTCAGAATATGGAGACACTAAAACATGATTTTTTTTTGTTTCAAAAATGATATTATTGTGTAAAACTTACATAAATAAAAAGAAAGTATACATATTAGGTATCCCGCCGCGTCCATTCGACCGGCTCTATACAAATATCACATGACATAACCCCTTCTAGATGAACACCGTAAAAGATTTAAATAAAAACTTTGCTAAATAAACCATTTTTTGTCACCTTACATCACAAAAAGTATAATAGCAAGCGATCAAAAAGTCACACGCACCCCAAAATAGTGCCAATAAAACCTGTCATCTCATCCCGCAAAAATCATACCCTACCCAAGGTAATCGCCCAAAAACTGAAAAAATATGGCTCTCAGACTATGGAAACACACAAACATGATTTTTTTTTGCTTCAAAAAGAAATCATTGTGTAAAACTTACATAAATAAAAAAAAAGTATACATATTAGGTATCGCCGCATCCGTGACAACCTGGTCTATAAAAATATCACATGATCTAACCTGTCAGATGAATGTTGTAAATAACAAAAAATACAAGCTATTTTCTTGTTATCTTGCCTCACAAAAAGTGTAATAAAGAGCAACCAAAAATCATATGTACCCTAATCTAGTACCAACAATACTGCCTCCCTATCCCGTAGTTTCTAAAATTGGCCACTTTTTTGGAGTTTCTACTCTAGGGGTGCATTCAGGGGGGCTTCAAATGGGACATGGTGTAAAAATAAAACAGTCCAGCAAAATCTCTGCCTTCCAAAAACCGTATGGCATTCCTTTCCTTCTGCGCCCTGCCGTGTGCCCGTAAAGGTGTTTTCGACCAAATATGGGGTGTTTCTGTAAACTACAGAATCAGGGCCATAAATATTGAGTTTTGTTTGGCTGTTAACCCTTGCTTTGTTACTGAGGAAAAAATGGATAAAATTGAAAATTTTGCCAAAAAAATTGAAATTCTGAAATTTCAATCTCCATTTGCCAATAACTCTTGTGGAACACCTAAGGGTTAACGATGTTTGTAAAATCTGTTTTGAATACCTTGAGGGGGTGTAGTTTCTTAGATGGGGTCACTTTTATGGAGTTTCTACTCTAGGGTTGCATCAGGTGGGCTTCAAATGGGACATAGTGTCAAAAAAACCAGTCCAGCAAAATCTGCCTTCCAAAATCGTTATATGGCAATTCATTTTCTTCTGCACCCTGCCGTCTGCCCGTACAGCTGTTTACGACCACATATGGGGTGTTTCTGTCAACTACAGAATCAGGGCCATAAATATTGAGTTTGGTTTGGCTGTTAAGCCTTGCTTTGTAACTGGAAAAAAAAATTGTTAAAATGAAAAATCTGCCAAAAAAGTGAAATTTTGAAATTGTATCTCTATATTTCATTAATTCTTGTGGAACACCTAAAGGGTTAACAACGTTTGTAAAATCAGTTTTGAATACCTTGAGGGGTGTAGTTTCTTAGATTGGGTCACTTTTATGGAGTTTCCACTCTAGGGGTACATCAGGGGGGCTTCAAATGGGACATGGTGTAAAAAAAAACAGTCCAGCAAAATCTGCCTTCCAAAAAACCGTATGGCATTACTTTCCTTCTGCGCCCTGCCGTGTACCCGTACAGTAGTTTACGACCACATATGGGATGTTTCTGTAAACTACAAAATCAGGGCCATAAATATTGAGTTTGGTTTGGCTGTTAAGCCTTGCTTTGTAACTGGAAAAAAAATTTTAAAATGGAAAATCTGCCAAAAAAGTGAAATTTTGAAATTGTATCTCTATTTTCCAATAATTCTTGTGGAACACCCTCCTAAAGGGTTAACAAATTTGTAAAATCAGTTTTGAATACCTTTGAGGGGTGTAGTTTAATAGAATAGGGGTCATTTTGGGTGGTTTCGTGAAATGGTCCCAAAAAAATTGGGTTTTTGAAAATTTCTGAAAAATTTTCAAGATTTGCTTCTAAACTTCTAAGCCTGTAACATCCCCAAATAATAAAATATATTCCCAAAATTATCCAAACATGAAGTAGACATATGGGGAATGTAAAGTAATAACTATTTTTGGAGGTATTACTATGTATTATAGAAGTAGAGAAATTGAAACTTGGAAACTTGGAATTTTTTACAAATTTTTGTAAATTTGTATTTTTTTATAAATAAAATCGAATTCTTTTTACTTCATTTTACCAGTGTCATGAAGTACAATATGTGATGAAAAAACAGTCTCAGAATGGCCTGGATAAGTCAAAGCGTTTTAAAGTTATCAGCACTTAAAGTGACACTGGTCAGATTTGCAAAGAATGGCCAAGTCCGTAAGGTGAAATAGGGCCGAGTCCTTAAGGGGTTAAAATGACTTTCAATGGGTCCGTGGAAACAATGGAAATGCACCGTTTTGCAGCGCATCCGTGATCCGTGTTTCCTGGCCGTGAAAAAAAATATGACCTGTCCCTATTTTTTTCACGGCCAACGGTTCACGGACCCCATTCAAGTCAATGGGTCCGTTGAAAGAACACGGATGCACACAAAGATTGGCATCCGTGTCCGTGATCCGTGGCGTAGGTGTAGTTTTTATACAGACGGATCCGAAGATCCGTCTGTATAACAGCTTTTTCAAAGCTGAGTTTTCACTTCGTGAAAACTCAGAAACCGACAGTATATTCTAACACAGAAGCGTTCCCATGGTGATGGGGACGCTTCTAGTTAGAATACACTACAAACTTTGTACAAGACTGACCCCTGCTGCCTGGCAGCACCCCGATCTCTTACAGGGGGGCCGTGATCAGCACAATTAACCCCTTCAGGTGCGGCACCTGAAGGTGTTAATTGTGCTGATCACGGCCCCCTGTAAGAGATCAGGGCTGCAGGCAGCAGGGGGCAGACCCTCCCCCCCCCCTCCCCAGTTTAAATATCATTGGTGGCCAGTGCGGCCCCCCCCCCTCCCTCTGTTGTAATTATTCGTTGGTGGCCAGTGTGCGCCCCCCCCCTCCCTCCCTCTATTGTAATAATTCGTTGGTGGCACAGTGTGCGCCCCCCATCGGCCCCCCCTCCCTCTATAGCATTAACACATTGGTGGCCAGTGTGCGGCCTCCCATCTCCCCCCCCCCATCATTGGTGGCAGCGGAGTTCCGATCGGAGTCCCAGTTTAATTCGCTGGGGCTCCGATTGGTAACCATGGCAACCAGGACGCTGGTTGCCATGGTTACTTAGCAATAGTACAATAGTAGAAGATCATACTTACGGCTGCTGCGATGTTCGTGTCCGGCCGGGAGCTCCACTACTGGTAAGTGTCATTGCTAAATGAACTGTCACTTACCAGTAGGAGGAGCTCCCGGCCGGAAGCAGACATCGCAGCTCCCAGGTAAGTATGAATCTTTTACTATTGTACTATTGCTAGTAACCCGCTGCCACCAATGATGGGGGGGGGGGGGGGGGGGGGGGGGGAGGCCGCACACTGGCCACCAATGTTGTTAATGCTATAGAGGGAGGGGGGCCAAGGGGGGGCGCACACTGTGCCACCAACGATTACAATAGAGGGAGGAAGGGGGGGGGCGCACACTGTGCCACCAACGAATTATTACAATAGAGGGGGGAGGGGGGTGCGGCACCTAAAGGGTTAATTGTGCTGATCACAGCCCCCTGTAAGAGATCGGATGCTGCTAGGCAGCAGGGGGCAGTCATGTACACAGTTTGTAGTATATTCTAACTAGAAGCGTCCCCATCACCATGGGAACGCCTCTGTGTTAGAATATACTGTCGGAAATGAGGTTTCACGATCTAACTCATATCCGACAGTTATATTCTAACATAGAGGCGTTCCCATGGTGATGGGGACGCTTCAAGTTAAAATATACCATCGGATTGGAGGAAAACTCCGATCCGATGGTATAGGGACTCCAGACTTTACATTGAAAGTCAATGGGGACGGATCCGTTTGAAATTGCACCATATTGTGTCAACGTCAAACGGATCCGTCCCCATTGACTTGCATTGTAATTCAGGACGGATCCGTTTGGCTCCGCACGGCCAGGCGGACACCAAAACGACTTTATTTTCATGTCCGTGGATCCTCCAAAAATCAAGGAAGACCCACGGACGAAAAAACGGTCACGGATCACGGAAAAACGGGACCCGTTTTTGCGGACCGCAAAAAAATACGTTCGTGTGCAGGAGGCCTTATAGGAAGCTCACTGTATGCAAAGCTTTTTAAGTGCAGTCATTTGACAATTTTTAGGTCTCTTCCAGAACCTTCAGTGGTTTAAACTTGGAACTTTCTTGTTTCTAAAACTTTAGATTTGCCAAATCAAATTAACCACAAACCAAATTAACCACAACTGATGTTAAAATCCTTAGCTCTATGGTGGTTGTCAATGTATGTCTTGCATTTGGTTTGCTACTTGTACTGCTCTGTTTGACGGAGGTATGCTCCATGGGCATAACTACAGGGAAGCAGCTTGTAAGAAGATTGGACTTGCCTCTCCTAGAAGAAAAACATATTGGGGAAGTTTTATCAAAACTGGTGCAAAGTAAAACTGAGTTTCCCATAGCAACCAATCAAATTCCACCTTTCATTTTCCAAAGGAGCTCTGAAAATGAAAGGTGGGATCTGATTGGGTGTTATGGGCAACTGAGCCAGTCTTCTTTAGGCCAGTATTTATAAATCTCTCCTATTCTTTACTGTAATTGTTGCTATCAGTTACTGTTTGACCCTGTTGAGGAGGCAATAACACCTACTGGAGCTATCAAACTGTTATTTGACTGGTGTTAAGAACATATCAGCTTTGCAATGTTATATCTCCCAGCACTTATGTGTACCATGTATCTTGCACCCATGATGATATGCCATGTTGTAATAATATGTGATTTACCATATAATGTGCCTTTAAAGGGAGTCTGTCATTTACTTTGAGCGTTTTAGACCGGTCATATTATGTTATAGCACAGTTACCAAACATAAAAATAGTACCTTTATTGTGTCCGTCCCACGTCCAGAAGCTTAATTTTATTTATTTTTTTATAAAGATATGCATATCAGGTTCCGCAAGTGCCCAGTGGCTGAGATATAGCCGCAAGTACCCAGGACCCTCTCTGATGTGCCGGCATAACCGTTCCCCTTGCAGTCCTCTAGCCTGTCCTCTGCTCCTACTTCCTCCTCCTCCTTTGGTTTAGAGATCTCGTGCGAGGGCCGCTCACCACTGGGTCCGTTCATGTGCACTGAGCATGATGAACTGTAGCAAGTGCCTCCTCTGCTGCATGATTGTCTAATTTGGAATAATGTGCAAATAAAAGAAGAAAGAAAAACATTAAAATTTTTGGATCATAGTCATCCTAAGCAGCATGTACTGTATATCAATCCATTTTATTACTCAGTAATATTTAGGCAAAACACTCAGCGCATATGTAAAAGGTATAATAAATTGGCATATTAACTTGCTTGGATATTACGCAATATTTTTTCTGACATTTAATACATTCAGATCTTTCACTATTATAAGTTCTTTGCCGTTTTTAATAAAACTTTACAGCAGACACTCGTCTTGTATTCATGCACACTTGCTCAAATTTCTATTGATAGTTAATGATGTTTTCTCAGCCTGATTATTAAATCTGTAAAATAAGTTTTTCCTTTTAAAACAATGAGTACTAAGTGTTTGATAAATGCTTTGCTTCCTACCTACAAGAAAAACATGCCTCTCCATTTTTATTGGATGACACCTCTATTATGACTTTGCCGCTATCCAATTATTGGAACAAATAAATAAAGATTGTTATTTTCAAAAGCTTTTTATTACAGCTTTTCCACTTAATAGGGCCCAAGTCTCTGATTATACTATAACATAGCAGAGCACAATGCTGTGCATAGACAATGCATATTGCTATGCCTCTAGCTGTCAATTAGACAAAGAATTCAAGTAGATACAGCTGCATACTCCCTACCCCCCTTGCGATCCCTTCTCTCTTTTTATTCTGATGTGGGATGCACTAAACCACTCAATTATGCGATAAACAATTCAGTCCGTCAACAACACGCTTTTGCACTTTTTGAAATGGTGTTTAGAGGTAGATAAATGAAAACAAGCATGGCAGCCTGCCACCGTGTATTCTGCTCCCTGGATCTTTGCAGGGCACTGAGCAAGAAGAGACTTAGCATAAGTGTTTCCTGGAGCCCAAGACATGTCATTTGTGAGCAGACAATAGTGGTTTGTTTTTTAGATAGCTGATGTCTAGTTTAATGCTAGTTGACGTTTTCAAGCAGTAATGGGTTCACAAGCTGTTCTGAGCATTGCGTAAAAGATAGTCACCCCCCCCCTCTATAAAATTGTAAATTCTGAAAATGCAAAAAGTGGTCTAATAAAGCCACAATGAGATGAAAAATGTATTTTTCAAAATAAGTCAACTTCAACATGTAGCAGTGAGCAGGAGACGTCCTTGGTCAGTATTGATAATGGGCTCGTTTGTTACTGATACCAAACTGAGCATGCTCTGTTCAAGTCTAATATGCAGAATAAATTAAGAGTTTCAAAGCTTAATTTAGCTTCCTGCTGTGTTATCACCATCCCAAATTCAGATCTGCCAGATGGATTTGAAGTACTATGGTCTGTTTTGTCTTTTTGGCAGTGAATGGGTTAGTTTCTTTATCAAAAATCCACAACGCTGTTAGTTTAATTTGATCTCTTGCTGTGTTAATTGGGCTGTTAAGTCTTCTTCTGACTATGGCCAAAACAAGGTTCTGTAATTGTGTGAAAAAGTATGTTGAATACACTTTATTAAACTAGTATATAAATATGTATTTGTATTTGTTAGTAGATAGCTTGGATAAATATAAAAGATAGATAGATAGATAGATAGATAGATAGATAGATAGATAGATAGATAGATAGATAGATAGATAGATAGATAGATAGATTACAGTGCCAGAGCTGGTTATGAATATGTAGTAGGAACATTTATTTTCTTTAGTTTTTTTTTCTTCCTGACATCAAAGCTATTCAGTTACAGTCACATATAATGGCACACATGCATAATGGTTACATAGTGGGAAACTTGCTCTTGAACAGTGCAACAGTTGCAAAAATCTTAACAATCTCTAGTTGTATGCCACAGGACTGTGTGCTAGATCACAAAGCCTTATGGAATCATGTTACGCCAAAGTTGACTGATGGCTCTTCCCTGGACTAACTGTGCTGCTGTGGGTCAAAGGGAGACTACATCTTACCACAGCATGCACAGTGTAGGCACTGTTGGTCGGGTTGAATCAATCACTTGTATGATGATACTCAGGCATTTTCGAGGTTCTATCCACTGCTCATGTTGCTTCCTTTCTTTAGAATTTCCTCTTTATCCTACCACAGTCTTTACTTACTTCAACATAATTTTAAGTTACAGCAAAGCACACAATTCAGCTCGAACAACACCTCTCCTATTTACACTTCTGCCATTATGACCACTGGGTGCAACTTACACCTTTCCAGCTTGTAAGAGGAACGTTCATTACAGACTCAAGTTTGCATTGAACCAGCACAGCCACCTATAACTTCTCCCCCTTGCTTTCTTCAAAACCAGCACTCTCGCTCAGTCTAAGAATTTCATTTGGGTATATTGGGAAACCAGTCCTTAGTACAATGCTACACTTTCTTAGGGGCTGATGCTCTGGCCATGGCCACTCCCTTGGACTCTCTCTTTTTCCCTTGAGTGACCCTCCTGAAGCTTGAGTGACACTTCCAACTACTAGTCCTAATTCTCTCAAACCATCTCACATTGCACTGGTTCAGAGTCTGCACTTCATGAGGCCTCAGTCACTACCTGCCTCAGCAACAGACTAGACTGAAACCTTCACTAATACTTCTGTACGTCTCTCTAGAACATGAAAAGCTGGAAGCTATTTTCATGGGTGCAATTTTCTTCATATCCTGGAGCAGATGCTGATAAATCTGTCTGGCTAGGGGATGGGAAATGTGGCACCTACATTTCACAACCACCTGAGCCCTGTGGGAGCTGAACTATCAGAGGAGGACATTAATGCCTAGGAATTGAATATAGAAATAGGTGGTTTATTTGCCAAAGAACAGGAGGAGCATGAGGAGTTGGAGGGCGATGAGGAAGACCAGGCAGATGACCCTGACACACCGTGGCAGTATGCAGTGGAGATCGAGGCAGGGAGTCCCTCCAATTCCCTTGTGCAAATAGACAGTTGCTTGCGTAGTGACAGCCGCATTATCACCATTCGGGAGAGGGTTGACTACTGTCTCTCTATGATGTTAGACCCTCACTACCAGACTAAAATGGGGGTCTTTTTTACACCTGCTGAGAGGGATGAAAAACTCAACTACTACCAAGACATCCTACGTAGTCAGTTGGTGACTGTCTCTGTGTGCCATAGCCCATCCTCACAAATGTCTGACTGGGGGGGATACCCGGCACTCATGATTCAGTCTTCAGTATCTACCGAGCATTTTTCTTCACCCGCCTACTGAAGAAACGACCCAGCAGGACATGGAGAAGAACCTGAACCAGCAGGTGGTGACATACTTGGAATGCACCCTGCCACCCCAGATCCAGGATCCCCTGGACTACTGGGCAGCCAAACTTGATTCATGCCCGGCCAGTAGTCTGGCATCAGAGCAGGTGTTTAGTGGAGCGGGGGCATAGTTATCCCAAAGAGAACTCTCCTTTCAAAAGGAAATATTAAGAGATTAACCTTTCTAAAGATGAATTAGGCGTGGATCATCCAGGATTTCCACACACTGGTGCCTAAGGCATCAGTCTAGATAATTCTGGCAGTAACTTTCTGACTGCAGTGTGCTGCTACTCCCGAAAATTCTGAAAATGACCCATTACTTCTGGCCACGTGCTTCAGCCACTATTCTGATGCTGTGCCTGATGCCACATACAGTACAGACCAAAAGTTTGGACACACCTTCTCATTCAAAGAGTTTTCTTTATTTTCATGACTATGAAAATTGTAGATTCACACTGAAGGCATCAAAACTATGAATTAACACTTGTGGCATTATATACATAACAAACAAGTGTAAAACAACTGAAAATATGTCATATTCTAGGTTCTAAAAAGTAGCCACCTTTTGCTTTGATTACTGCTTTGCACACTCTTGGCATTCTCTTGATGAGCTTCAAGAGGTAGTCCCCTGAAATGGTTTTCACTTCACAGGTGTGCCCTGTCAGGTTTAATAAGTGGGATTTCTTGCCTTATAAATGGGGTTGGGACCATCAGTTGCGTTGAGGAGAAGTCAGGTAGATACACAGTTGATAGTCCTACTGAATAGACTGTTAGAATTTGTATTATGGCAAGAAAAAAGCAGTTAAGTAAAGAAAAACAAGTGGCCATCATTACTTTAAGAAATGAAGGTCAGTCAGTCAGCCGAAAAATTGGGAAAACTTTGAAAGTAAGGGCTATTTGACCATGAAGGAGAGTGATGGGGTGCTGCGCCAGATGACCTGGCCTCCACAGTCACCGGACCTGAATCCAATCGAGATGGTTTGGGGTGAGCTGGACCGCAGAGTGAAGGCAAAAGGGCCAACAAGTGCTAAGCATCTCTGGGAACTCCTTCAAGACTGTTGGAAGACCATTTCAGGGGACTACCTCTTGAAGCTCATCAAGAGAATGCCAAGAGTGTGCAAAGCAGTAATCAAAGCAAAAGGTGGCTACTTTGAAGAACCTAGAATATGACATATTTTCAGTTGTTTCACACTTGTTTGTTATGTATATAATTCCACATGTGTTAATTCATAGTTTTGATGCCTTCATAGTCATAAAAATAAAGAAAACTCTTTGAATGAGAAGGTGTGTCCAAACTTTTGGTCTGTACTGTACCTGCTACCTCTGCTGCCATCCGTTCCTACTGCCACCATCTTGTGCTGTTACTGCAATGGATGTTGCACCACACATCCCCACTCTGTGAATGGGCCACTGTGGTGACTCCTCATGCTGTTGCCACTCTCACCACTCTGTAACAGGGCCACTAGTGCCCCTCTTTGGCCTTGTTTACATCACCATTTATTTTACCCTTCTGATCTGTCAGAAGCACTGAAAAATGAAAAACATTGGATACTGTCTTTGGAGCATCCATAAGGCCTCTATCACATGGTCAGTATTTTGCATCAGAATTTGATCATGATTTGGAAGCCAAAAGCACAAGTGGGTCCAAAACACAGAAGACATGCAAATATTTCCATCACATGTTATTTCTGTTCTGGACTCACTCCTGTATTTGCCTTGCCAATACTGATTAAATACTGATGCAAAAAAGTGACCAAATGCTGACCATGTGATTGGGGCCATTAAAATCCTGCATGCAGGACTTCTTTTCCATCTGAATAAAACCGACTTCAGAGGTAAATGGCCAAAACTCATGAGGCCTCTATCACATGTTCATTATTTTGTATCAGGATTCGATCACAATTTGGAAGTAAAAAGCAGGAGTGGGTCCAAAATACAAAAGACATGCAAATATTCCCATCATGTGTCATTTCTATTTTGTTTACCTTTCCGATTCTGATCAATTACTGACTAAATACTGATCATGTGAAGGCGGATGCTAAAAAGACAGAATCCGTTTTTTGGAGGTTGTTCTTCTGACAGATTGTCCTTAAAAATGATTTCAGGGATTTAGGTGAAAAGCTTAGGGCAAGGACCTCAAAGGTAGTATTTTCCGAAATACTGCCTGTACCACGAGCCACACAAGAAAGGCAGTGGGAGATTAGGGAGATTAACAAGTGGCTCAAGAACTGGTGTAGGAAGGAGGGGTTTGGGTTCCTGGAGAACTGGGCCGACTTTTCTATCGGCTACAGGCTCTATCGTAGGGACAGGCTGCACCTCAATGGGGAAGGGGTAGCTGTGCTAGAGAGAAAGATGGCTAGAAGATTGGAGGAGTGTTTAAACTAGGGACTGGGGGGGAGGGAAATTACATTATAGGAGGGGAATATAGGGCAGATAGAGACTGGGGGCAAGGTAGTGAGACTGGGGGAGGAATGGAAAGAGGGAATAGAACAGTTCAGAAGGAAAGGTGTAGGGTAAAAAATATACATAAACCTCTCAAATGTATGTATACTAATGCCAGAAGCCTGACCAATAAAACTGGGGAGCTGGAATTAGTGATGTGTGAGGAGAACTATGACATAGTGGGAATAACTGAGACATGGCTGGACTATAGCTATGACTGGGCAGTTAATGTACAAGGTTACAGTCTGTTTAGAAAGGATCGTCAAAACCGGAGAGGGGGAGGGGTTTGCCCTTATGCAAAGTCTTGTCTAAAGCCCACACTCCGTGAAGATATAAGTGAGGGACATGAACATGTAGAGTCACTGTGGGTAAAGATACATGGAGCTAAAAACAACAATAAATTACTAATAGGAGTTTACTATAAACCACCTAATATACCAGAGTCTACAGAAAATCTACTACTAAACGAGATAGACGAGGCGGCAAATCATAATAAGGTAGTTATTATGGGGGACTTTAACTACCCAGATATAGACTGGGAAACTGAAACTTGTATATCTCATAAAGGAAACAGGTTCTTGGCAATAACCAAAGACAATTACCTTTCCCAACTGGTTCAGGACCCGACTAGCGGGACGGCCGTACTGGACTTAGTATTAACCAATAGGCCTGACAGAACAACAGACGTGCAGGTTGGGGGACACCTGGGAAATAGTGACCATAAAGTAATAACCTTCCAATTATCATTAAAAAGATCGTTTCTACATGTAGGAACAAAAATACCAAACTTCAAAAAAGCTAAATTTAGCCAACTAAGAGAGGCCATAGGCCTAACTAACTGGGACAAAGTCCTCAAAAATAAAAATACTGCCACAAAATGGGATATCTTTAAAAGCATCCTAAAATCTCATTGCGAGAGGTACATACCGTATGGGAATAAAAGGTTAAGGAACAAAAAGAAACCAATGTGGATAAATAGAACTGTAAAGAAAGCAATAAATGACAAAAAGAAAGCATATAAATCACTAAAACAGGAGGGTAGCACGGAAACACTGAAAAACTATAAGGAAAAAAACAGAACATGTAAAAAACAAATAAAAGCGGCCAAACTAGAGACCGAGAGATTAATTGCCAAAGAGAGTAAAGCTAACCCTAAAATGTTCTTCAATTATATAAATATTAAAAAGTATAAATCTGAAGGTGTCGGCCCTTTAAAGAGTAATGAGGGGGGAGTCGCAGAGAGCGACGAGGAGAAAACAAAGCTGTTAAATATTTTTTTTCCCAATGTATTCACTGAGGAAAATAAACTGTCAGATGACATGCAGAATGTAAAAATAAATTCCCCATTAAAAGTGTCCTGTCTGACCCAGGAAGAAGTACATCAGCGACTTAAAAAGATTAAAATAGACAAATCGCCAGGACCGGATGGCATACACCCCCGTATCCTAAGGGAATTAAGTAATGTCATAGCCAGACCCTTATTTATGATATTTGCGGACTCTATACTGACAGGGAATGTCCCATAGGATTGGCGCATGGCAAATGTGGTGCCAATATTCAAAAAGGGGCGAAAAACAGAGCCTGGAATCTATAGGCCGGTAAGTTTAACATCTGTTGTAGGTAAACTGTTTGAAGGTTTTCTGAGAGATGCTATCTTAGAGCATCTCAACGGAAATAAGCAAATAACACCGTATCAGCATGGCTTCGTGAGGGATCGGTCATGCCAAACTAATTTAATCAGTTTCTATGAGGAGGTAAGTTCTAGACTTGACAGCGGCGAATCAATGGATGTCGTATATCTGGACTTCTCCAAAGCATTTGACACTGTACCACATAAAAGGTTACTATATAAAATGAGAATGCTCAGACTGGGAGAAAACGTCTGTATGTGGGTAAGTAACTGGCTCAATGATAGAAAACAGAGGGTGGTTATTAACGGTACACACTCAGATTAGGTCACTGTCACTAGTGGGGTACCTCAGGGGTCAGTATTGGGCCCTATTCTCTTCAATATATTTATTAATGATCTTGTAGAAGGCTTGCATAGTAAAGTATCAATTTTCGTGGATGACACTAAACTGTGTAAAGTAATTAACACTGAAGAGGACAGTATACTACTAAAGATGGATCTGGATAGATTGGAGGCTTGAGCAGATAAGTGGCAGATGAGGTTTAACACTGACAAATGTAAGGTTATGCACATGGGAAGGAATAATGCAAGTCACCCGTACATACTAAATGGTAAAACACTCGGTAACACTGACATGGAAAAGGATCTAGGAATTTTAATAAACAGCAAACTAAACTGCCAAGGCCAATCAGATAATGGGTTGCATCAGAAGGGGCATAGATGCCCGTTATTAAGAACATAGTCCTACCACTTTACAAATCGCTAGTCAGACCACACATGGAGTACTGTGTACAGTTCTGGGCTCCTGTAAACAAGGCAGACAAAGCAGAGCTGGAGAGGGTTCAGAGAAGAGCAACTAAAGTTATAACTGGAATGGGGCAACTACAGTACCCTGAAATATTATCAAAATTAGGGTTATTCATTTTAGAAAAAAGAGGGGAGATCTAATTAATATGTATAAATATATCAGGGGTCAGTACAGAGATCTATCCCATCATCTATTTATCCCCAGGACTGTGACAGTGAAGAGGGGACATCCTCTGCGTCTGGAGGAAAGAAGGTTTGTACACAAACATAGAAAATTATTCTTTACGGTAAGAGCAGTGAGACTATGGAGCGTAATAATATTACAGGCTATAGCTACTAGAGAGGGGTCGTTGATCCAGGGAGTTAATCTGATTGCCTGATTGGACTCGGGAAGGAATTTTTTATTCCCCTAAAGTGGGGAAAATTGGCTTCTACCTCACAAGTTTTTTTTTGCCTTCCTCTGGATCAACTTGCAGGATAACAGGCCGAACTGGATAGACAAATGTCTTTTTTCGGCCTTATGTACTATGTTATCAGAAGAAGGGAAAAATAAACAGTGACGTCAACACAAGCCTACTGCTGACACCCTCTCCACTCATGGGGCCACAACTTGTATCAGCATGTAACAGAACAGGCTCTCAGCAGACCATTTAAAAGAAGAGCGCTCTTTCACTCTATAGTAAAATTTTGAGCCACTGCATGGTTAAGTACATTATACTTGATGCTAACATTGACCTTTAGGGCTGAGTTCACACCAGTTATTTGGTGAGTTTTTGACCCGTAACTGACCAAATAAGTGAAGTCTGAACTGAGTCTAAGAGTGACGCCTGTCACCTGCCTAACCATTTCACTACCACAACGGACTAGCTATGCATGTTTCTGCGATGCACAGTGATGTACACCAAAATTTTATCTCCCTGCAGGCCGCGCTTCGTGACAAATTAATTTAGATTGAATAAAATTTTTGGGAAAAATTTGGTGAAGCATCTGAATAAAGTTTTTTAAAAGTTCGCTCATCTCTAATAATAGACATAAACAGATTTTATATTAACAAGGATAATGGTGGAAATACCCCAATCAGCATCAGGCCGGTGAGCTAGGAAATATTGTTTAATTTCCTAGTTCATTAACTTGATGAATTTAAGTCCAAAATATGTTTACAAATGAAAAAATACAATTATCTAGTTATTTTGTAAATGCTGCTATGCGTACAAGCGAGAAGATTAGCTTGAGCTCTCTTTGATACAACTTTGGTCCTCTCAGAGAAGCTGGTCAGTATACTTTAGATATGACTCAACTGAAAACCTTTCACAGAAAAGATGTGGTCTTTAGGAGTTTCCACTGTGTCCAAATATGGGGCCCCAAAATGTGCCTAACTGATACCCAAATTAATAAACTAAATATGCATAATGTACTATACAGGGAGTGTAGAATTATTAGGCAAGTTGTATTTTTGAGGATTAATTTTATTATTGAACAACAATCATGTTCTCAATGAACCCAAAAAACTCATTAATATCAAAGCTGAATATTTTTGGAAGTAGTTTTTAGTTTGTTTTTAGTTTTAGCTATTTTAGGGGGATATCTGTGTGTGCAGGTGACTATTACTGTGCATAATTATTAGGCAACTTAACAAAAAACAAATATATACCCATTTCAATTATTTCTTTTTACCAGTGAAACCAATATAACATCTCAACATTCACAAATATACATTTCTGACATTCAAAAACAAAACAAAAACAAATCAGTGACCAATATAGCCACCATTCTTTGCAAGGACACTCAAAAGCCTGCCATCCATGGATTCTGTCAGTGTTTTGATCTGTTCACCATCAACATTGCGTGCAGCAGCAACCACAGCCTCCCAGACACTGTTCAGAGAGGTGTACTGTTTTCCCTCCTTGTAAATCTCACATTTGATGATGGACCACAGGTTCTCAATGGGGTTCAGATCAGGTGAACAAGGAGGCCATGTCATTAGATTTTCTTCTTTTATACCCTTTCTTGCCAAACATGCTGTGAAGTACTTGGACGCGTGTGATGGAGCATTGTCCTGCATGAAAATCATGTTTTTCTTGAAGGATGCAGACTTCTTCCTGTACCACTGCTTGAAGAAGGTGTCTTCCAGAAACTGGCAGTAGGACTGGGAGTTGAGCTTGACTCCATCCTCAACCCGAAAAGGCCCCACAAGCTCATCTTTGATGATACCAGCCCAAACCAGTACTCCACCTCCTCCTTGCTGGCGTCTGAGTCGGACTGGAGCTCTCTGCCCTTTACCAATCCAGCCACGGGCCCATCCATCTGGCCCAACAAGACTCACTCTCATTTCATCAGTCCATAAAACCTTAGAAAAATCAGTCTTGAGATATTTCTTGGCCCAGTCTTGACGTTTCAGCTTGTGTGTCTTGTTCAGTGGTGGTCGTCTTTCAGCCTTTCTTACCTTGGCCATGTCTCTGAGTATTGCACACCTTGTGCTTTTGGGCACTCCAGTGATGTTGCAGCTCTGAAATATGGCCAAACTGGTGGCAAGTGGCATCTTGGCAGCTGCACGCTTGACTTTTCTCAGTTCATGGGCAGTTATTTTGCGCCTTGGTTTTTCCACACGCTTCTTGCGACCCTGTTGACTATTTTGAATGAAACGCTTGATTGTTCGATGAGCACGCTTCAGAAGCTTTGCAATTTTAAGAGTGCTGCATCCCTCTGCAAGATATCTCACTATTTTTGACTTTTCTGAGCTTGTCAAGTCCTTCTTTTGACCCATTTTGCCAAAGGAAAGGAAGTTGCCTAATAATTATGCACACCTAATATAGGGTGTTGATGTCATTAGACCACACCCCTTCTCATTACAGAGATGCACATCACCTAATATGCTTAATTGGTAGTAGGCTTTCGAGCCTATACAGCTTGGAGTAAGACAACATGCATAAAGAGGATGATGTGGTCAAAATACTCATTTGCCTAATAATTCTGCACGCAGTGTATAATAAAGAATGTTTGAGCCCAGGCATCACTTCACATTAATGTCATCATCATAGCTCCGAATGATTCATTATACACACCTCATTTAAAGTGTTGTTTCCCTTGGAGGCCTTGATATGTTTTCACTGTACATACAGTAGTTCCTATGAGTTATAAGACAGCCCTATGCTACAGTACATTGCACAGTGACCCACTGACCTTGCCCCTTTGTACTAAGCAAGGTCTGTAAACTCTTGACTAGAGATGGCCTTGCAGTTCGCCCGGCGGTCGTTTCACGGCGAACTTTGCGCGTTCGCGATTCGACCGAACATGCGAACATATGGCTATGTCCGCCGGCGCCATATTCTTTAGCATTTTGTCGAACTTTGACCCATGACACATCCATCAGGTGGGACAGGACAGCCAATTGAGATGTTTCAGCACATGGACACACCCCCACCCTATAACAGAACCCGATCTGGCAACCATTTTACATTCTGTGTTTTGCTAGTGTAGGGAGAGGTTGCTTTGTGGAGCAGGGGCAGACTGTTAGGGACACCAAACGCTAGCTAATAGGGCCACAAAATTCCTTTTAGGTGTCATATACTGAGGGGTGTGATATACTTATAATATACTTTCTAATATAGAAAGTATATTATAGTGCATTTGTATTGTGCAGCAGCTGTATAGAGGGACAAACACTATTGGAATAACTAATTGCAACTGGTGTGATATATCTGTTGCCCACAAAAAAACTGATTGAGGGGTGTGATATACCTATAAAATACTTTCTAACATAGAAAGTATATAGTGCATTTCTATTGTGCAGCAGTTGTGTGCGGTTCTGCTACGATACCGCAGGTATATAGAGGGACAAGCGCTATTGGAACAACTATTTGCAACGGGTGTGATTTACCTGTTTCCCCACAAAAAAACTGATTGAGGTGTGTGATATACCTGCTTCCACAAAATACTTATTAAGGGGTTTGATATACCAGCTTCCACAAAATACTGATTGAAGGGTGCAATATACCTGCTTACACCAAATATTGATTAAGGGGTTCTATATACCTGTTTCCACAAAATACTGATTGAAGGGTGCGATTTACCTGTTTCCACAAAGTATTGATTAAGGGGTTTGATATACCTGCTTCCATAAAATACAGATTGAGGGGTGCGATATACCTGCTTCCACAAATTACTGATTGAGGGGTGCGATATAACTGCTTCCACAAAATACTGATTAAGGGGTTTCATATACCTGCTTCCACAAAATACTCATTGAGGGGTACGATATACCTGCTTCCACAAAATACTGAACAAGGGGTTTCATATACAATACAGACCAAAAGTTTGGACACACCTTCTCATTCAAAGAGTTTTCTTTATTTTCATGACTATGAAGGCATCAAAACTATGAATTAATACATGTGGAATTATATACATAACAAACAAGTGTGAAACAACAGAAAATATGTCATATTCTAGGTTCTTCAAAGTAGCCACCTTTTGCTTTGATTACTGCTTTGCACACTCTTGGCATTCTCTTGATGAGCTTCAAGAGGTAGTCCCCTGAAATGGTTTTCACTTCACAGGTGTGCCCTGTCAGGTTTAATAAGTGGGATTTCTTGCCTTATAAATGGGGTTGGGACCATCAGTTGCGTTGAGGAGAAGTCAGGTGGATACACAGCTGATAGTCCTACTGAATAGATTGTTAGAATTTGTATTATGGCAAGAAAAAAGCAGCTAAGTAAAGAAAAACGACTGGCCATCATTACTTTAAGAAATGAAGGTCAGTCAGTCAGCCGAAAAATTGGGAAAACTTTGAAAGTAAGGGCTATTTGACCATGAAGGAGAGTGATGGGGTGCTGCGCCAGATGACCTGGCCTCCACAGTCACCGGACCTGAACCCAATCGAGATGGTTTGGGGTGAGCTGG
Organism: Bufo bufo; assembly: GCF_905171765.1. Taxonomy (NCBI): domain Eukaryota; kingdom Metazoa; phylum Chordata; class Amphibia; order Anura; family Bufonidae; genus Bufo; species Bufo bufo. The sequence continues at coordinate 150,923,527 of NC_053395.1, read as the reverse complement.
ACCGCAGAGTGAATGCAAAAGGGCCAACAAGTGCTAAGCATCTCTGGGAACTCCTTCAAGACTGTTGGAAGACCATTTCAGGGGACTACCTCTTGAAGCTCATCAAGAGAATGCCAAGAGTGTGCAAAGCAGTAATCAAAGCAAAAGGTGGCTACTTTGAAGAACCTAGAATATGACATATTTTCAGTTGTTTCACACTTGTTTGTTATGTATATAATTCCACATGTGTTAATTCATAGTTTTGATGCCTTCATAGTCATGAAAATAAAGAAAACTCTTTGAATGAGAAGGTGTGTCCAAACTTTTGGTCTGTACTGTACCTGCTTCCGCAAAATACAGATTGAGGGTTGCGATATACCTGTTTCCACCAAATATTGATTAAGGGGTTCTATATAGTGATGGACATACATCGGCTGGGACGGTTCGCGATCGCGTGTACGCGATCAAATGTTCGCGAACCGCAAGTTTGTGGCAGGCCCCATTCACTTTAATGGCAGGCGAACCTGAAAAACCTTCACCTCCTATTTGCAGCCAATAAATACTGGTGTACAAATAGTCCCACAACATGGACAGTGACATACTAGAGAGGGATCAATGACAAAAATTCCAACAAAAAGTATGTATCTTAATCAGTGGACATTTTTATGCGTCTCAAAGGAAAATTCTCTGAAATGTGCCCTGTCGGAGCCTAGAAAATTAGTAATTTAGGCCACGGGAGTACGGGCCTTAAAAATTAGTCATTCACCTGACATTCTGATTATGTGGCTCGAGGTACATTATGCAGTCAATGGATAAAAATTTTACTGTAGGCCCCTGGAGTACAGGCCTCAAACATTAGGCATTCACCAGACAGAAAAGATCAAGTGATTATGTGGCCGGAGGTATATTACACGGTCATTGGATATCAATTTTACAGCAGGCCAGTGGACTATAGGCCCCAAAAATTATTCATTCAGCGTACAGAAAAGAACAAGTAAGTATGTGGCCGGAGGTAGATTACACGGTCATTGGATATCAATTTTACAGCAGGCCAGTGGACTACAGGCCCCAAAAATTATTCATTCAGCGTACAGAAAAGAACAAGTAAGTATGTGGCTGGAAGTAGATTACATGGTCATTGGATATCAATTTTACAGCAGGCCAGCGGACTATAGGTCCCTAAAATTATGCATTCAGTGTATAGAAAAGAACAAGTAAGTATGTGGCTGGAGGTAGATTAAGCGGTCATTGCATATACATTTTTCAGCAGGCCAGTGGACTACAGGCCCCAAAAATTATGCATTCTGTGTACAGAAAAGAACAAGTAAGTATGTGGCTGGAGGTAGAATACACGGTCATTGGATATCAATTTTCCTACAGACCCCTAAAAATAATGCATTCAGCGTACAGAAAAGAACAAGTATGTGGCTGGAGGTAGATTACACGGTCATTGGATATCAATTTTACAGCAGGCCAGTGGACTACAGGCCCCAAAAATTATGCATTCAGCGTACAGAAAAGAACAAGTAAGTATGTGACTGGAGGTAGATTACACGGTCATTGGATATCAATTTTACAGCAGGCCAGTGTACTACAGGCCCCAAAAATTATGCATTCAGCGTACAGAAAAGAACATGTAAGTATGTGGCTGAAGGTAGATTACACGGTCATTGGATATCAATTTTACTGTAGGCCAGTGTATTACAGGCCCCAAAAATTATGCATTCACCATACAGAAAAGATCAAGTGATTATGTGGCTGGAGGTCTATTAGACGGTCATTGGATATCAATTTTACTGAAGGCCAGTACACATACAGGTCAAATACATATGTTAAAAAGAACAAAAAAAATAAAATTGGATTAAAAACATGTCTAACAAAATCCCCCCTCTTGAAAAAACCCCTAATGATAATAAACGCAAAATACAAATGCAATAGCACTCTGCAACCAGCATTCTGGTTGCAGAGTGCTATTGCATTTGTATTTTGCATTTGTATATGTATTTCGCCATAGCGATGTGCACCTGCATACAGGGTTGTGCTGACTGAATCACCCACATTTTCCCTAATGATAATAGTTGAAACAGGTGGTAGTCTCAGACGAGGCCCAAAACATTAGGCATTCAATGGACATAAAAGGCCTTTTATGCCACTGTATTTACCTAAGACAGGGACCATTATTTGTTCTGGATGGTGGCGGATATTTGTGGGCTGTCATGAGAAAATTCAATTAAACGTGGTCGACTCGTCACATGTGTTTAATTCCTCCGAGATCCATGCCCCTCATTCATTTTTAGCAATGTTGTGAGCTAGGCGAGTGCGCTTATCGGTCACGATCCCCCCTTCTGCGCTGAACGTCCTTTCGGACAGGAAACTGGACGAGGGGCAAGCCAAGAGTTCCATGGCAAATTGTGCCAGCTCTGGCCACAGGTCAAGCCTGCACACCCAGTAGTCCAGGGGTTCCTCACTTCTCAGAGCATCCACATCAGCCGTTAACCCGATGTAGTCAGATACCTGTCGGTTTAGGCATTCCCTGAGGCTGGATACGGAGGGCGGCTGTCGATGGATTGGCTGCAAGAATGATCTCATATCCAAAGTGACCAACACATCTTCAAACCGCCCTCTTCTGGCATGCGCTGTTGGATTGGTATCCGCAACTGTTTCTTTGTGAGTGGAAATTCCTCTGCCAGCGCCCGCAATGGCAGAATGCAGCATTTCTTGAAGCAAGGCCTGGAAGTGCTGCATTGTGACATGTGATGCATTCTGGTAACATGTCCGCAATTTCTTGTTTGTACCGGAGGTCTAAGTACGTTGCCACCCAGTACTGGTCCTTGCCCTTTATGCTTTTTATACGGCAGTCCCTCTTCAAACACTGGAGCATGAAGGCCCCCATTTGCACTGAACTAAAAGCGGTGGAGTGGCCTGGCTCCTGCTCATCTTCCAGGATAATGTCGTCCTCGGTCTCCTCCCCCCAGCCACGGACAACACCAGGGATCCCAGAAAAGTTTAAAGCATGCTCTTCTTGCTCCTTCTCCGCCCCGGCACCATCCTCCTTTGACTCCTTTTCAGACTCATGTTGACTTGTCACAGATGGAGTAGACCCCCTGGGAATTCATCCAGCATTGCGACTTCCTCATCTTCCTACTCCTGCTCTTCGACGGCTTGATCAATGAAACGACGCAATGCACGCTCCAGAAAGAAGGCGTAAGGTAAGATGTTACTGAGGGCACCCTGGCTGCCACTGACCAGTTTGGTGATCTCATCAAATAGCCGCAGAAATCTGCATACGTTGCGCATGAGCAGCCACTAGCTTGGTGAAGATAAACCAAAAAAAACAGAACCTGTCCTGCCGCAGAGTTCGTACAGGTAGTCGTTAACTGCATGTTTCTGCTGGAGCAGCCTATCAAGCATATACAAGGTGGAGTTCCAGCGCATCGGGCAGTCACAAATCAGACGTCTGATGGGCAAGTGGTGTCGCCGCTAAATACAGCCGTGTAAGATCTTCTAAAATGGCCAGAGATTGCCGCAAGACGTCATGGACCCCGGGGTATTTGGCAACGAATCGCTGCGCGACTAAGTTCAGGACGTGTGCCATGCACGGCACGTGTATCATTTTGTCCTGTTTCAGCGTGCTCAGCAGATTGGCACCATTGTCGCACACCACTTTACCAACTGTCAAATTGAGTGGTGTTAGTCACTGATCGGCCTGTGACCACAAAGCTTAAAGGAGTGCAGGATCGGTGTGGTTCTTAGCTTCCAGGCACAACAGTCGCAGCACAGCATGGCAATGTCTCACTTGGCACGTCAAATAGGTTCTGGGGATCTTGGGGGGTGCAGCGAAAGAGGCGGTAGCAGTGGAAAAGGAGGAGTCAGCTGAGGAGGAGACGGAGGATGGAGTAGGAGGAGGAGGAGGAGAAGAAAAGGCAAGCCTGCATGCAATCCGTGGTGGTAACACCAAATCCACACGACTGCCACGGGTTGCATACTTGACGGCGTCAGAAGGTTCACCCAGTGGGCAGTAAAAGTTATGAACATTCCCTGCCCGTGTTTGCTAGACCACGTATCTGTGGTCAGATGTATCTTGGCACCGATACTGTGTGCCAGAGATACATTCACTTGTCGCCGAACGTGGCCATATAGCACCGGGATGCCCTTCTGGGAGAAATATTTCCTTCAGGGGACCGTCCATTGTGATGTGCCAATGGCCACAAATTTTCTAAAGGCCTCCGAGTCCACCAGTTTATATGACAGTAGTTGGCAGGCTAGCAGTTCCGAAAAAGCCAGCGGTCAGCCGTTGGGCAAGAGGATTATCCGGCATCATCATCTTTTTTCGTTTGAACACGGAAGACTGCCTTTTGCCAGGTGAACGTGACGACGGCACGGTGGAAGTTGGAGTGGAGGACAAATGGGAGGAGAGAGGAGAAGAGGTAGGACATGGAGTTCCGGGAGTGTGGCTTTGTGGGTTATGACGGTGTTGCCCCCACTGGGCTCGATGATGGGAGGCCAGGTGCCTTCTTAAGGTGGTCATCCCCAGGTGAGTGTTGGGCTTACCGCGACTAATGTGTTGACAGCACAGGCTGCAGATGGCAACACTATTGTCAGCAGTGGACATGTTAAAAATGCCCACACTGCGGAGCCATGTGCCGGCGTCCTGGGAGCGCCAGATGTGCCCGTGCATGGTGGATAGCTCGTTCCAGATACATTAGCAGTCTGCTTTTTGCCTCCTGTGCGCTGTAAGTTCTGCCTGCTTCTCCTCCTTCTCCCTATCTGCTGTTCCATCTCTCCCTGTGAACTCCCCTCCTCTTCCTATCTTGTGGGCACCCACGTGACGTCCATCGGTACGTCATCATCGCCACCTTCACCAGAACTGACAGAGATCTCAGAGTAGGGAGCAACAGCAGGGACCAGCCTCCTTGGGCTTATCTGGGTACTGTCGTCAGACTGGTGGGTGGGGAAGATTGATACCTCCTCTTCCTGATCCGATGCCAATAATGGCTGCGCATCGGTATGGTCTTGGAATGGATTGGAAAATAATTCCTCTGACTCGAGCAGAGGGGATATGGTGGTGTTGTCTTTGGGGGTGCACACAGCAGAGAGTGAAGAGGGTGCAGATAGATAGGATGAGGAGGTTGCAGAAGAGGAAGACTGAGTGAGCCACTCAACCAAGTCTGGTGTATGCTTTGACGTAATCGCACGCACCTTCTGCAACTTCCCACTTAGACTCTGGCCTGGTGCACCTGCCCGACCCCTACCACCCCTGCGAAATGTCCAGCCTCTTCCTCTGAATGTCATTTTCAAAATGACCCTGTGACAAAAGTCCCTATAGAAGAGCAGTATTTGAAAAAAAAGGTATATCACACCCTTGCCTCAATCAGTTTTTTTGGGGGGGCACTGGTATATCACACCAGTTGAAATTATTTGTTTCAATAGCGTTTGTCATTCTGTGTAGCTGAGGTAACATGGCAAAACCGCAAACAAATGCTGCACTACACAAATGCACTATATATAAAGTATTTTATTGGTATATAACACACCTGCTTCAATCATTTTTTTTGGGGGGGGGGGGGCAAGTGGTATATCACACCAGTGGAAATTATTTGTTCCAATAGCGTTTCTCACTCTGTGTAGCTAAAGTAGCGCAGCAAAACCGCAAACAAATGCTGCACTACCCAAATGCACTATATAGAAAGTATATTATTTGTATATAACAACCCTGCTTCAATCACTTTTTTAGGGGTGCAACTGGTATATCACACCAGTAGAAATTATTTTTTCCAATAGTGTTTGTCACTCTGTGTAGCTGAGGTAACGCAGCAAAACCGCAAACAAATGCTGCACTACCCAAATGCACTATATAGAAAGTATATTATTTGTACATAACATCCCTGTGTCAATCACTTTTTGGGGGGGCAACTGGTATATCGCACCAGTAGAAATTATTTGTTCCAATAGTGTTTGTCACTCTGTGTAGCTGAGGTAACGCAGCAAAACCGCAAACAAATGCTGCACTACCCAAATGCACTATATAGAAAGTATATTATTTGTACATAACATCCCTGTGTCAATAACTTTTTGGGGGGGCAACTGGTATATCGCACCAGTAGAAATTATTTGTTCCAATAGTGTTTGTCACTCTGTGTAGCTGAGGTAACGCAGCAAAATCGCAAACAAATGCTGCACTACCCAAATGCACTATAAAGAAAGTATATTATTGGTATATAACACCCCTGTTTCAATCTGTTTTTTTGGGGAGCAAGTGGTATATCGCACCAGTTGAAATTATTTGTTCCAATAGCGTTTGTCACTCTTTGTATCTGCGGTAACACAGCAAAACCGCAAACAAATACTGCACTACCCAAATATAGAAAGTATATTATTGGTATATAACACCCCTGTTTCAATCACTTTTTTGGGGGGCAACTGGTATATCACACCAGTAGAAATTATTTGTTCCAATAGCGTTTGTCACTCTGTGTAGCTGAGGTAACGCAGCAAAACCCAAAACAAATGCTGCACTACCCATATGCACTATATAGAAAGTATATTATTGGTATATAACACCCCTGCTTCAATCAGTTTTTTGGGGGGGCAACTGGTATATCACAACTAGGGATGAGCGAACCCGAACTGTATAGTTCGGGTTCGTACCGAATTTTGGGGTGTCCGTGACACGGACCCGAACCCGAACATTTTCGTAAAAGTCCGAGTTCGGGTTCGGTGTTCGGCGCTTTCTTGGCGCTTTTTGAAAGGCTGCAAAGCAGCCAATCAACAAGCGTCATACTACTTGCCCCAAGAGGCCATCACAGCCATGCCTACTATTGGCATGGCTGTGATTGGCCAGTGCAGCATGTGACCCAGCCTCTATTTAAGCCTCTAATTAAGCAGGAGTCACGTAGTGCCGCACGTCACTCTGCTCTGATCAGTGTAGGGATAGGATGCAGCTGCTGCTGTTAGGGTGAGATTAGGCAGGGATTTATTTACTGAAGTGATCAATATACAGCTGTGTATCATACAACCTCTGCTATTCAATTGCTCACTGTTTTAAGGCTGCCCAGAGCGTTTTTCAGTCACTTTTTTCTGGGGTGATCGGCGGCCATTTTGTGTCTTGTGGTGCGCCAGCACAAGCTGCCACCAAGTCCATTTTTAACCATCAATAGAGTGTTTTTTTTTTGCTATATCCTACATCAGGGGCTTGGCTGTGCTTGCTATTTTATTGAGGGGTAAAAATACAATTGCCAAAATAGCAGTACCCTAAATCTGGTGTTTCAGCTGTGGCTAGCCAATTGTAATACTGTCTGCTGTCTGCCGAAGCACAGTTTTTGTTCTGGGTTGAATACAATTCCCAACTTAGCAATTCCCTAAATCAGTGGTTTCTGCTCTATCAGGCCAAGGTTAAATCTATCGATAAAAGGGTATATTAGATTGAGGGTGCGGATAGGGTCATCCTCAAAAACTTCACACGCTACCGTGCATTTCCAAGTCTAATTCTGTCCGTAAAAGGGATACCTGTCATCCAGCGCCTAAATACTAGGCCTACAATTTATATTCAGCTAAATCTGTCGTTACTGCTGTGCCTGTATTAGTGTAATACAGTACCTAAATAGATAGCCAGATAGTGTTAGGTGCCTGTAAAAAAAAGGCCTGAATTTGAATTTAATACATTGGGCCAAATAATTTTTTTCTTATTGTGGTGAACGGTAACAATGAGGAAGACATCTAGTAAGGGACGCGGACGCGGACATGGTCGTGGTGGTGTTAGTGGACCCTCTGGTGCTGGGAGAGGACGTGGCCGTTCTGCCACAGCCACACGTCCTAGTGAACCAACTACCTCAGGTCCCAGTAGCCGCCAGAATTTACAGCGATATTTGGTGGGGCCCAATGCCGTTCTAAGGATGGTAAGGCCTGAGCAGGTACAGGCATTAGTCAATTGGGTGGCCGACAGTGGTTCCAGCACGTTCACATTATCTCCCACCCAGTCTTCTGCAGAAAGCGCACAGATGGGGCATGAAAACCAAGCCCATCAGTCTGTCACATCACCCCCATGCATATCAGGGAAAATGTCTGAGCCTCAAGTTATGCAGCAGTCTCTTATGCTGTTTGAAGACTCTGCTGGCAGGGTTTCCCAAGGGCATCCACCTAGACCTTCCCCAGGGGTGGAAGAGATAGAATGCACTAACGCACAACCACTTATGTTTTCTAATGATGAGGACATGGGAATACCACCTCAGCACGTCTCTGATGATGACGAAACACAGGTGCCAACTGCTGCGTCTTTCTGCAGTGTGCAGACTGAACAGGAGGTCAGGGAGGAAGACTGGGTGGAAGACGATGCAGGGGACGATGAGGTCCTAGACCCCACATGGAATGAAGGTCGTGCCACTGACTTTCAGAATTCGGAGGAAGAGGCAGTGGTGAGACCGAGCCAACAGCGTAGCAAAAGAGGGAGCAGTGGGCAAAAGCAGAACACCCGCCGCCAAGAGAGTCCGTCTGCTATTGGCCACCACCATCTGGGACCGAGCACCCTAAAGGCAGCTTCAAGGAGTTCCCTGGCGTGGCAGTTCTTCAAAAAATGTGCTGACGACAAGACCCGAGTGGTTTGCACGCTGTGCCATCAGAGCCTGAAGCGAGGCATTAACGTTCTGAACCTTAGCACAACCTGCATGACCAGGCACCTGCATGCAAAGCATGAACTGCAGTGGAGTAAACACCTTAAAAACAAGGAACTTACTCAGGCTCCCCCTGCTACCGCCTCGGCCTCTTCCTCCGCCTCTGGAGGAACGTTGGCACCTGCCGCCCAGCAAACAGAGGATGTGCCACCAACAACACCACCTCCGTCACCAAGCATCTCTACCATGTCACACGACAGCGTTCAGCTCTCCATCTCACAAACATTTGAGAGAAAGCGTAAATTCCCACCTAGCCACCCTCGATCCCTGGCCCTGAATGCCAGCATTTCTAAACTACTGGCCTATGAAATGCTGTCATTCAGGCTGGTGGACACAGACAGCTTCAAACAGCTCATGTCGCTTGCTGTCCCACAGTATGTTGTTCCCAGCCGCCACTACTTCTCCAAGAGAGCCGTGCCTTCCCTGCACAACCAAGTATCCGATAAAATCAAGTGTGCACTGCGCACTGCCATCTGTGGCAAGGTCCACCTAACCACAGATACGTGGACCAGTAAGCACAGCCAGGGACGCTATATCTCCCTAACTGCACACTGGGAAAATGTAGTGGCGGCTGGGCCCAAGGCGAAGAGCTGTTTGGTGCACGTCCTTCCGCTGCCAAGGCTCGCAGGGCAACATTCTTTGCCTCCTGTTGCCTCCTCCTCCTACTCGGCTTCCTCCTCCTCTTCTTCCACCTGCTCATCCAGTCAGCCACACACCTTCACCACCAACTTCAGCACAGTCCGGGGTAAACGTCAGCAGGCCATTCTGAAACTCATATCTTCCTATCACGCTCCAGTGCAGGAAGTAAGGTAGGCACATTGTCGCACAGGAGTTGTGGCGGGGTATAGAACAACAGACCGACAAGTGGTTGCTGCCGGTGAGCCTCAAGCCTGGCCTGGTGGTGCGCGATAATGGGCGAAATCTCGTTGCAGCTCTGGGACTAGCCGGTTTGACGCACATCCCTTGCCTGGCGCATGTGCTGAATTCGGTGGTGCAGAAGTTCATTAACAACTACCCCGACATGTCAGAGCTGCTGCATAAAGTGCGGGCCGTCTGTGCACGCTTCCGGCGTTCACATCCTGCCGCTGCTCGCCTGTCTGCGCTACAGCGTAACTTCGGCCTTCCCGCTCACCGCCTCATATGCGACGTGCCCACCAGGTGGAACTCCACCTTGCACATGCTGGACAGACTGTGCGAGCAGCAGCAGGCCATAGTGGAGTTTCAGCTGCAGCACGCACGGGTCAGTCGCACTGCGGAACAGCACCACTTCACCACCAATGACTGGGCCTCCATGCGAGACCTGTGTGCCCTGTTGCGCTGTTTCGAGTACTCCACCAACATGGCCAGTGGCGATGACGCTGTTACCAGCGTTACAATACCACTTCTATGTCTCGTTAAGAAAACACTTAGGGCGATGATGGAAGAGGAGGGGGCCCAGGAGGAGGAGGAGGAGGAAGAAGGGTCATTTTTAGCACTTTCAGGCCAGTCTCTTCGAAGTGACTCAGAAGGAGGTTTTTTGCAACAGCAGAGGCCAGGTACAAATGTGGCCAGACAGGGCCCACTACTGGAGGACGAGGAGGACGAGGATAAGGAGGAGGTGGAGGAGGATGAGGATGAAACATGTTCACAGCGGGGTGGCACCCAACGCAGCTCGGGCCCATCACTGGTGCGTGGCTGGGGGGAAACGCAGGACGATGACGAAACGCCTCCCACAGAGGACAGCTTATCCTTACCTCTGGGCAGCCTGGCACACATGAGCGACTGCATGCTGCAGTGCCTGCGCAACGACAGCAGAGTTGCCCACATTTTAACATGTGCGGACTACTGGGTTGCCACCCTACTGGACCCCTGGTAAAAAAACAATGTGCCCACCTTACTTCCTGCACTGGAGCGTGATAGGAAGATGCGCGAGTACAAGCGCACGTTGGTAGACGCGCTACTGAGAGCATTCCCAAATGTCAGAGGGGAACAAGTGGAAGCCCAAGGCGAAGGCAGAGGAGGAGCAAGAGGTCGCCAACGCAGCTGTGTCACGGCCAGCTCCTCTGAGGGCAGGGTTAGCATGGCAGAGATGTGGAAAAGTTTTGTCAACACGCCACAGCTAACTGCACCACCACCTGATACGGAACGTGTTAGCAGGAGGCAACATTTCACTAACATGGTGGAACAGTACGTGTGCACACCTCTCCACGTACTGACTGATGGTTCGGCCCCATTCAACTTCTGGGTCTCCAAATTGTCCACGTGGCTAGAGCTAGCCTTTTATGCCTTGGAGGTGCTGGCCTGCCCGGCGGCCAGCGTTTTGTCTGAACGTGTATTCAGCATGGCAGGGGGCGTCATTACAGACAAATGCAGACGCCTGTCTACAGCCAATGTGGACAAGCTGACGTTCATAAAAATGAACCAGGCATGGATCCCACAGGACCTGTCCATCCCTTGTGCAGATTAGACATTTATAACTACCTCCCCTTAACCATATATTATTGTACTCCAGGGCACTTCCTCATTCAATCCTATTTTTATTTTCATTTTACCATTATATTGTGGAGCAACCCAAAGTTGAATGAACCTCTCCTCTGTCTGGGTGCCGGGGCCTAAAAATATCTGACAGTGGCCTGTTCCAGTGTTGGGTGACATGAAGCCTGATTCTCTGCTATGACATGAAGCCTGATTCTCTGCTATGGGACCTCTCTCCTCTGTCTGGGTGCCGGGGCCTAAAAATATCTGACAATGGCCTGTTCCAGTGGTGGGTGACATGAAGCCTGATTCTCTGCTATGACATGAAGCCTGATTCTCTGCTATGGGACCTCTCTCCTCTGTCTGGGTGCCGGGGCCTAAAAATATCTGACAGTGGCCTGTTCCAGTGTTGGATGACATGAAGCCTGATTCTCTGCTATGACATGAAGCCTGATTCTCTGCTATGGGACCTCTCTCCTCTGTCTGGGTGCCGGGGCCTAAAAATATCTGACAGTGGCCTGTTCCAGTGTTGGGTGACATGAAGCATTATTCTCTGCTATGACATGAAGCCTAAATCTCTGCTATGGGACCTCTCTCCTCTGTCTGGGTGCCGGGGCTTAAATATCTGACAATGGACTGTTCCAGTTTTGGCTGACGTGAAGCCTGATTCTCTGCTATGACATGAAGCCTGATTCTCTGCTGACATGAAGCCTGATTCTCTGCTAACATGAAGCCTGATTCTCTGCTATGGGACCTCTCTCCTCTGTCTGGGTGCCGGGGCCTAAAAATATCTGACAGTGGCCTGTTCCAGTGTTGGATGACATGAAGCCTGATTCTCTGCTATGACATGAAGCCTGATTCTCTGCTATGGGACCTCTCTCCTCTGTCTGCGTGCCGGGGCCTAAAAATATCTGACAGTGGCCTGTTCCAGTGTTGGGTGACATGAAGCATTATTCTCTGCTATGACATGAAGCCTAAATCTCTGCTATGGGACCTCTCTCCTCTGTCTGGGTGCCGGGGCCTAAATATCTGACAATGGACTGTTCCAGTTTTGGCTGACGTGAAGCCTGATTCTCTGCTATGACATGAAGCCTGATTCTCTGCTGACATGAAGCCTGATTCTCTGCTGACATGATGCCTGATTCTCTGCTATGGGACCTCTCTCCTCAGTCTGGGTGCCGGGGCCTAAAAATATCTGACAGTGGCCTGTTCCAGTGTTGGATGACATGAAGCCTGATTCTCTGCTATGACATGAAGCCTGATTCTTTGCTATGGGACCTCTCTCCTCTGTCTGGGTGCCGGGGCCTAAATATCTGACAATGGACTGTTCCAGTTTTGGCTGACGTGAAGCCTGATTCTCTGCTATGACATGAAGCCTGATTCTCTGCTGACATGAAGCCTGATTCTCTGCTGACATGAAGCCTGATTCTCTGCTATGGGACCTCTCTCCTCTGTCTGGGTGCCGGGGCCTAAAAATATCTGACAGTGGCCTGTTCCAGTGTTGGATGACATGAAGCCTGATTCTCTGCTATGACATGAAGCCTGATTCTCTGCTATGGGACCTCTCTCCTCTGTCTGGGTGCCGGGGCCTAAAAATATCTGACAGTGGCCTGTTCCAGTGTTGGGTGACATGAAGCCTGATTCTCTGCTATGACATGAAGCCTGATTCTCTGCTATGACATGAAGCCTGATTCTCTGCTATGACATGAAGCCTGATTCTCTGCAATGGGACCTCTCTCCTCTGTCTGGGTGCCGGGGCCTAAAAATATCTGACAGTGGCCTGTTCCTGTGTTGGGTGACATGAAGCCTGATTGTCTGCTATGACATGAAGCCTGATTCTCTGCTATGACATGAAGCCTGATTCTCTGCTATGACATAAAGCCTGATTCTCTGCTATGGGACCTCTCTCCTCTGTCTGGGTGCCGGGGTCTAAATATCTGACAGTGGCCTGTTCCAGTGGTGGGTGACATGAAGCCTGATTCTCTGCTATGGGACCTCTCTCCAATTGATATTGGTTAATTTTTATTTATTTTATTTTTATTTTAATTCATTTCCCTATCCACATTTGTTTGCAGGGGATTTAACTACATTTTGCTGCCTTTTGTAGCCCTCTAGCCCTTTCCTGGGCTGTTTTACAGCCTTTTTAGTGCCGAAAAGTTCGGGTCCCCATTGACGAAGTTTGGGTCGGGTTCGGATCCCGAACCCGAACATTTCCGGGAAGTTCGGCCGAACTTCTCGAACCCGAACATCCAGGTGTTCGCTCAATTCTAATCACAACAGTGGACATTATTTGTTACAATAGCGTGTGTCACTCTGTGTAGCTGCGGTAATGCAACAAAATCGCAAACAAATGCTACTACCCAAATGCACTATATAGAAAGTATTTTATGGGTATATCACACCCCTGCCTCAATCAGCTTTTTGGGGGAGGCAACTGCTTTATCACACCAGTAGAAATTATTTGTTCCCATAGCGTTTGTCACTCTGTGTAGCTTAGGAAATGCAGCAAAACCGCAAACAAATGCTGCACTACCCAAATGCACTATAAAGAAAGTATTTTATTGGTATATCACACCCCTGCCTCAATCAGCTTTTTGGGGGAGGCAACTGCTTTATCACACCAGTAGAAATTATTTGCTCCCATAGCGTTTGTCACTCTGTGTAGCTTAGGAAATGCAGCAAAACCGCAAACAAATGCTGCACTACCCAAATACACTATATAGAAAGTATATTATTTGTACATAACATCCTTGCTTCAATCAGTTTTATTGGGGGGGCAACTGGTATATCACACCAGTAGAAATTATTTGTTTCAATAGTGTTTCAAATGCTGCACTGCCCAAATCCACTAGTATAGGAGCGGCAGACGCCGCATTTGTGTGAGGGGAGGCACCAGCACCACTACAAAAGGTGGGAGCAGAGAGCTCCCGGGTGACGCGGTCTTCAGCTTCAGCTCAGACGTCACTTCCGGGATTCTCCTGCTCCTAATCTTGCTCCGGCGTCGGCGTGGAACGCGATCCCCCAATACTTCCTCCGGTGGGTAAGTATGAGGCGTGCAGCCGAAGCGAGGGGCCGTACATCGGTACACACGGAGGGTAAGTGGGGTGGGGGGGGGGGCGACACGGCGCAGACACCAGCCAGACACGTGCATACTCACCAGCGGCAGCCGGATCACTGGCACGCACGCCCGGTCCTTGCGGCGCATCAACCCGCCCCCTCACATTTTTTCTTCCACAGGTTGTCGCTAGTGGCAGTTCGGCATCCCTTACTAAAGCAGCGCTTACTGTGGGTGTGTTGAAGGTATTGTCTGGGGATGATAGGGCTGTGGCACTGCAAATCTGGGATTCGATCATCAAGTACATTTTCCTTTACAGGGCGCCAGTCTCAGTGAATAATTGAAGGTAATGAAAAAAAAAGAAGAAAAAAAAAGAAGGGTTTATCTGCCTGTGGGAGAGGGGGGGAAAGAAATGTTGGCGACAGTGAAATTTTCCTGCTGCATGATAGTTTGTGTAAGGGACATTTTCATAAGGGGCAGTACGGCCCGGGTATTCTGCACCAATCAGCTGCGCCCCCTCATCGCTGGGGCGCTAGTCTCGCATCACCATGTATTGTCAGGTCCACGTGTCTGTCGGTCCTCTCTGAGTACCTAAATACGCCTCACGCACGCGCGCAGATCCGTCACGCCCTGTCACGTCTTCAGGCACCAGTAGTCCTTCACGCACTCAGGACGCGATTTAAGTCCTGTCACGTCTGCAGGCAAGCATCAGTTCCACACGGTCTTGGACACAATTTAAGTCCTGTCACGTCTACAGGCAGACTCGGTCCTTCAGGTCCAAGGACTCCGCAAAGTCCTGTCACGACTACAGGCGTTCAAAAAAGAAGAAAAAAAAAAAAACGTACCTTCTGTTCATGCATCATTTTCATGTCACGTCGCATCCATTTCAGTCATACCAGGGTCACCCAGTCACAATGTTCCAGGGCAAAGGGCACGCATT
Source organism: Bufo bufo (assembly GCF_905171765.1). Lineage (NCBI taxonomy): Eukaryota > Metazoa > Chordata > Amphibia > Anura > Bufonidae > Bufo > Bufo bufo. Next base: position 150,908,433 of record NC_053395.1, on the reverse strand, counting down.
GCATTCCATGTCACCACCTAGTCTGGGCGCACGTTGATAGAATTCCACAGGTGATTAGTTCCTGGGCGCACTAGTGCATGCAGGAGGACACATTCGGGCAACAGGGCCTTCATGTTTTCACAATGTCTTAGATGGAACCATCACAGGACCAGAGGAGCCAAGGCACGGTCGATTCCCAGAGAAGTCTCGACCTGATGTCTGACAGGGAGCACTCCCAGTCCCTCAGATCCTGGACCATTCCTAAACTATCAGCCGAACTCCTGCGAAGAGGCATCCCCTTTCCTGCATCAGCCAGGAAGGCAGAACTGTTTTGTCTCCTCCAGGCGGATTCGGGCCCCAGCCAAGACGTGGTTACAATGAATACCATACAAACTTCTATCAGTCAGCTGCACGCTGCCATCAATAACATGGCCTCGTCCATGTCCAGCTTTCAGGCCAGACTCGAAGTCGTTGAAAGCAGGGCTTCCCATCCCACTGACGACAGTCAGGGTCCGGTGGTTCCATCCACTTCCGCCGGCATGGGCGTCCACACCCCACCCGTTTTCCCCAGCATATCCCCATCTCACTTTATTCCTGCTACTCTGAGGAAGGACATTCTCGAGGGTAAGGACATCAACTTAGCCTCATTACTAATAGCCACCCATGAAGTCCCAGACAACAAAACGATTCAGTGTCCCCAACACGCAGAGAGGAGTTAGATCTGTACCTCTATAAGGTGGTGGACCTTGGTCACAAGTACGGGGGCACTGCCTTCTATGAATATCATTGCTCGTTCTCCGCCAAAGCGGCAGATTTACTCACCCAGTTCCAGCATACTGTAGATTGGGCAGTCGTGGACACTGAGCTGTTCTGTCGACACTTCACCGGGCAGAAGTCACCGGCATGAGTTAATTGCGGGTCTTATTCCCATTCAGAAGTATGGTGCACTAATGCCAGCACGCGACTTGACGTTCCCATCCCTAAAAACTCCCCGGAGGCATTTCAGTCCAAAACAGCCACGGGGATGGACAAGTTAGGTCGGCCCATCAGATACTTGGGGAAGTCGCAGATCTGTAACAATTTCAATGCTGGCAGCTGCTTCTACAATCAGTGCCGTCTTTTGCATCTGTGCGCGAATTGCTACAGGGCACACCCCCACATTGCTTGCCCACAGAAAGGGCACAACCCCGCATGACTAAGCGGGGTAAACGTTGATATGCTTGCGTGTCATCTGGCGGGTTATCCTGACCTAGCATGGGTCAGATTTGTAATCAATGGTTGTTCATCAGGGTTTCACACAGGACAGGTCGCCATTCCCCAGGCTTCGTTCGAATGTAGGAACCTCCAATCTGCCTTAAACAACCCCGAGGTGGTGTCACAGCTGATTCAGGCCGAACTAGCCAAGGGATACCTCATCGGTCCATTCATCAAACCCCCGTTTGAAACCTTCAGGATCAACCCCATCGGGGTGGTCACCAGTAAGTTTAATAATAAACAAAGATTGATTTATGACTTGTCAGCGCCCCATTCTTTATCCACACCTAGTCTTAGGCTTATCCCAGCAGAAGAATTTTCTATGAAATATTCCTCCATAGACTAAGCCATCCAGGTCATTCTGTCCTTAGGTGAACAAGCATGGCTATCCAAAGCTGACATCACGGATGCCTTTAAACTCCTTCCCATATCACCGCAGTTATGGCAATGGCACGGAGTCAAATGGGAGGGCAGTTATTATTTCGCCAACAAATTAACATTCGGGTCTAGATCCAGTCCATGGCTTTTTGATCAATTTGCCAGGGGCCTACACTGGATCTTGCAGCACAAATTCCATGCATACCACGTCATACATTACTTAGACGATTTCCTGCTGATCGAACCCCCTTCACGAGCACCGGTTGACCTCAATACTCTGATACGAGTTTTTAGGGAACTTCACGTACCCGTGGCTGATAACAAAACGGACGGGCCCAGCACCAGGATCACCTTTTTAGGAATCCAGCTAGACACCGCATCTGGTCAGGCCAGTCTACCAGCAGACAAGCTGTCTAGAATAAGAGCTGCGGTGCGCAACTTGCTCCAAGGGGGGGTCACGTCCAGGGTCAATCTGCAAAGCGTGTTGGGGATGCTCAATTTCGCCATGAGGATCATCCCCCAGGGTAGATCGTTTATCTCCAGACTCCTGCGCTTGTTGCCCGAGGCAGCGGATCAAAATTCGATCATCTATCTCGACCACCAGGCCAAGGCAGATCTGGTTATGTGGGATCAGTTTTTGACACACTGGAACGGAGTCTCTTTATTTATACCCAGGGTCTCCAACAACTCTCCTGTCGTGCACACAGATGCCTCATCATCGGTTGGGTTCGCGGCTATTTACGGGGAGCACTGGATAGCTAGCGCTTGGCCGGCAGAGGTATCCTGCATCCCCGGGTTTTCAGGGTCATCACCTCTATTCGAGATTTACCCCATAGTCACAGCAGCGCAGGCCTGGGGTAGTCATTGGTCCAATAAGACGGTACTTTTCATTTCCGATAACATGGTAGTGGTCGATCTAGTCAACAAAGGGAGATCGGCATCCGGGCAGGTCATGGCCTTCCTAAGGCGCTTCGTGTGGTTGGCATTACAACATCATTTCAACTATGAAGTCGCGCACATTGCCGGGAAGGCAAATCTGGCCGCTGATGCGTTGTCGAGACTTAACATACAATCTTTCTTCCAGGTTTCTCCAGACGCAGACCCATGCCCGACTCCAACACCAGCTTACAACCTCCTCCACATGGATTGAGGCACCACTTGGAAGTGGCTAGGTCACTCATTAATCAGTCCCTCTCCAAAAACACGCAGAGGAATTACAACACGGCCTGGGGACATTTCATCACGTTCAAACACCTATTTCCACAGGCTCACCTAGACCATGTGTCTTACATCCTAGCATTCATAGCATACTGCCATAAGACTCTTAAACTGTCCCACAGCACCATCAAACTATACCTAACCACATCCAGCATTTCTGGTACACCATGTACCCCGACAGGCCATCATTATTTTTGGCACACCCCATCAAAGCCATCCTTAAGGGAATTCAATGCACTACGGTCAGACCCAAGGCGTCACGGGAACCCATCACTGGGGAAATGTTCAAATCCCTGTCTCACATGCTAGACAACGAGCCTTTCGGACACCATACCAGTCTACTCATCAAAACAGCGATGTATCTCAGCTTCTATGGTTTCCTACGCCCAGGCGAGTTCACATGCCCAGGCTCCTCCCCTGGTTACCTCCAGAAGGGACATCTCGTCCAGGTGGGTACCGCATTCTCCCTCGCCCTGCAGCATTCGAAAACGGCTCGGCCGGGGGAAACCGTAGAAGTGAGATATTTCCCCACCGGCAATGCCTGGTGCCCGGTAGCGGTCCTACAGGAATGGTCTGACACCATCGTTCAGGCCCCGGCTCAATCTCCCCTACTAGCTCTTGGCTCCGTTCCCCTCAGCATTCAAGTCTTCCTAAAGCACGTCCGGATCCTCCTCTCCAAGCTAAAGGTAAACCCGCGATCAATCACGGGGCATTCCTTTAGGATAGGCGCAGCTTCCGCAGCTTCAAAAAATGGCACCCCGGCGCACATCATAAAGAAACTAGGTCGGTGGCAGTCTTCATGCTATACCAGGTACATTCCCAATCCACGCTCCGAAATGTCTTGTGCTTTTCAGAAGTTATTACTGTAAGTCCGTAACATGAGTCCTTTGTACCATCCATGTCTCACGCGTCATTTTTGGCCCCTTTAGGCTTTCCTTACACAAGCAGTTCCGCCACACCCCACTGCTAAGGTTAGGGCTCATCATCTGCTAGCCGATCCGATCACAAGTATAGGCGCGGCAGACGCCGCATTTGTGTGAGGGGAGGCGCCAGCACCACTACAAAAGGTGGGAGCAGCGAGCTCCCGGGTGACGCGGTCTTCAGCTTCAGCTCACCCTCCCACCCACAGCCCTCAACTCACACATCCTCCTTCCAAGGTGGCCCCCTTTAGGCTTTCCTTACACAAGCAGTTCCGCCACAGCCCACTGCTAAGGTTAGGGCTCATCATCTGCTAGCCGATCCGATCACAATATAGAAAGTATTTTATTGGTATATAACACCCCTGCTTCACTCAGTTTTTTGGGGGGCAACTGGCATATTACATCAGTAGAAATTATTTGTTCTAATAGCGTTTGTCACTCTGTGTAGCTGAGATAACGCAGCAAAACCGCAAACAAATGCTGCACTAGCCAAATGCACTATATAGAAAGTATATTATTGGTATATCACACCCCTGTCTCAATCAGTTTTTTTGGGGGGCAACTGGTATATCACACCAGTAGAAATTATTTGTTCCAATAGCGTTTGTCACTCTGTGTAGCTGAGGTAACGCAGCAAAATCGCAAACAAATGCTGCACTACCCAAATGCACTATATAGAAAGTATTTTATTGGTATATAACACCCCTGCTTCACTCAGTTTTTTGGTTGGGCAACTGGCATATTACATCAGTAGAAATTATTTGTTCCAATAGCGTTTGTCATTCTGTGTAGCTGCGGTAACATAGCAAAACCGCAAACAAATGCTACACTACCCAAATGCTCTATTTAGAATGCATATCATTTGTATATAACAACCCTGCTTTAATAACTTTTTTGGGGGGGGCAACTGGTATATCACAACAGTTGAAATGATTTGTTCCAATAGCGTTTGTCACTCTGTGTAGCTGCGGTAATGCAGCAAAACCGCAAACAAATGCTGCACTACCCAAATGCACTATATGGAAAGTATATTATTTGTACATAACATCCCTGTGTCAATCACTTTTTAGGGGGGCAACTGGTATATCGCACCAGTAGAAATTATCTGTTTCAATAGTGTTTGTCGCTCTGTGTAGCTGAGATAACACAGCAAAATCGCAAACAAATGCTGCACTACCCAAATGCACTATATAGGAAGTATATTATTTGTATATAACACCCCTGCTTCAATCAGTTTTATTGGGGGGCAACTGGTATATCACACCAGTAGAAATTATTTGTTCCAATAGTGTTTGTCACTTTGTGTAGCTGCAGTAACGCAGCAAAACCACAAACTAATGCTGCACTACCTAAATGCACTATATAGAAAGTATTTTATTGGTATATAACACCCCTGCTTCAATCAGTTTTTTGGGGGGGCAACTGGTATATCACACCTGTAGAATTTATTAGTTCCAATAGCGTTTGGCACTCTGTGTAGCTGCAGTATCGCCGCAGAACCGCACACAACTGCTGCACAATTCAAATGCACTATAATATACTTTCCATGTTAGAAAGTATATGATAAGTATATTACACCCCTCACTAAGTCACACCTATCGATAGCACACCTATACCAGTCCTTAAAAGGACTTTTGCGGCCCTATTAGCTAGCGTTTGGTGTCCCCAACAGTCTGTCCCTGCTCCACGTAGCAACCTCTCCCTACACTGGCAAAAGACTGATTATAAAATGGCGGCCAGATCGGGTTTATTTATAAGGTAGGGGGTATGTTCATGTGCTGAAACGTCTCAATTGGCTGTCCTATACCACCCTCTGGATGTGTCATGGGTCAAAGTTCTTCACAATGTAAAATAATATCGCGCCGGGGGACATCACCATATGTTCGCCCATTCAGGGAACCGCGAACGAGCAAAGTTCGCAGCAAAACGACCGCCGGGCGAACCACAAGGCCATTTCTAGTTCTATATACCTGCTTCCAAAAAATACTGATTATAGGGATTGATATACCTGCTTCTACAAAATACTGATTAAGGGCACTTTCACACTTGTGTTAAACTTTTCAGGTATTGAGTTCCGTCCTAGGGGCTCAATAGCGCAAAAATAACTGATCAGTTTTATCCTAATGCATTCTGAGTGGAGAGCAATCCCTTCAGTATGCATCAGGATGGCTTCAGTTCACTTACTGTACGGTTTTTGGACAAAGAACAAAACTGCAGCATGCTGCGGTATTTTCTCCGACTAAAATTCCAGAACACTTGCCGGAATGCCAGATCTAGCTTTACTTTCCATTGAAATTCATTAATGCCTGATCGTGCCCTAAGTGTTCAGGAAAAGAGGATCTGGTTTTTAGGTTTGCATATGCGCAGACCTTTTAAAATGTGGAGAAGATAAATACCGGATCCGTTTTTCCGGGTTACAAACGGAGAGACGGATCCGGTATTGCAATGCATTTGTGTGACAGATTCGCATCCGGATCCATCTAGAAATGGTATCCATTTGCATACAGATTGTCGGATTAGGCAGGCAGCTGGAATCCAACAACGCAAGTGTGAAAGTACCCTAAGGGGTTTGATATACCTGCTTCCAAAAAATACAGATTGAGGGGTGGAATATCCCTGCTTCCTCCAAATATTGATTAATGTGTTCTATATACCTAGTTCCACAAGATACTAATTGAGGGGTGCGATATACCTGATTCCACAAAATACTGATTAAAGGGTTTGATATACCTGCTTCCACAAAATACAGATTGATGGGTGTGATATACCTGCTTTCACGAAATATTGATTAAGGGGTTCTATATATCTGCTTCTACAAAATACTGATTAAGGGGTGTGATATACCTGCTTCCAAGAAATATTAATTGAGGCATGCGGTACACCTGCTTCCACAAAATACTGATTAAGGGGATGGATATACCTGCTTCCACCAAATATTGATTGATGCCTGCGATACACCTGCTTTCACAAAATACTGATTAAGAGGTTTGATATACCTGCTTCCACAAAATACAGTTTGAGGGGTGCTATATACCTGCTTTCACAAAATACTGATTAAGGGATTTGATATACCTGCTTCCACCAAATACTGATTGAGGCCTGCGAGATACCTGCTTTCACAAAATACTGATTAAGGGGATTGATATACCTGCTTCCACCAAATACTGATTGAGGCCTGTGATACACCTGCTTCTACAAAATACTGATTAAGGGGATGGATATACCTGCTTCCAAGAAATATTGATTGAGGCATGCGGTACACCTGCTTCCACAAAATACTGATTAAGGGGATGGATATACCTGCTTCCACCAAATATTGATTGATGCCTGCGATACACCTGCTTTCACAAAATACTGATTAAGAGGTTTGATATACCTGCTTCCACAAAATACAGTTTGAGGGGTGCTATATACCTGCTTTCACAAAATACTGATTAAGGGATTTGATATACCTGCTTCCACCAAATACTGATTGAGGCCTGCGAGATACCTGCTTTCACAAAATACTGATTAAGGGGATTGATATACCTGCTTCCACCAAATATTGATTGAGGCCTGCGATACACCTGCTTCCACAAAATACTGATTAAGGGGATTGATATACCTGCCTAAACCAAATATTGATTGAGGCCTGCGGTACACCTGCTTCCACAAAATACTGATTAATGGGATTGATATACCTTCTTCCACCAAATAGTGATTGAGGCCTGAGATACACCTGCTTTCACAAAATACTGATTAATGGGATTGATATACCTGCTTCCACCATATATTGATTGAGGCCTGCGATACACCTGCTTCCACAAAATACTGATTAAGGGGTTCTATATACCTGCTTCCACCAAATACTGATTGAGGCCTGCGATATACCTGCTTTTACCAAATATTGATTGAGGCCTTCGATACACTTGCTTCCACCAAATACTGATTAAGGGCATTGATATACCTGCTTCCACCAAATATTGATTGAGGCCTGCAGTATACCTGCTTCCACAAAATACTGATGAAGGGGATTGAAGTACCTGCTTCCACCAAATATTGATTGATGCCTGCGATACACCTGCTTCCACAAAATACTGATAAAGTGGATTGATATACCTGCTTCCACCAAATACTGATTGAGGCCTGCGATACACCTGCTTCCACAAAATACTGATTAAGGGGTTTGATATACCTGCTTCAACAAAATACTGATTGAGGAGCGCGATATACCTGCTTCCACCAAATATTGATTAAGGGGTTCTATATACCTGCTTCCACAAAATACAGATTTAGTGGTGCGATATACCTGCTTCCACAAAGTACTGATCAAGGGGTTTTTATATACCTGCTTCCACAAAATACTGATTGAGGGGTGCGATATACCTGCTTTCACAAAATATTGATTAAGGGGTTCTATATAAACTGCTTCCACAAAATACTGATTGAGGGGTGTGATATACCTGCTTCCACAAAATATTGATTAAGGGGTTCTATATTCCTGTTTCCACAAAATACTGATTGAGGGGTGCGATATACCTGCTTCCACATAATACAGATTGAGGGGTGCAATATACCGGCTACCACCAAATATTGATTAAGGATGTTCTATATGCCTGCTTCCACAAAATACTGATTATGGAGTTTGATATACCTACTTCCACAAAATATTGATGGAGGGGTGCGATATACCTGCTTCCACAAAATACTGAATAAGGGGTTTGATATACCTGCTTCCAACAAGTATTGATTAAGGGGATTGATATGCCTGCTTCCACCAAAAATTGATTGAGGCCTGTGTTACACCTGCTTCCACAAAATTCTGATTAAGGGGATTGATATACCTGCTTCCAGCAAATATTGATTGAGGCCTGCGATACACCTGCTTCCAAAAAATACTCATTTAGGTGTGCGATATACCTGCTTCCACCAAATATTGATTGAGGCTTGCGATACACCTGCTTCCACAAAATACTGATTAAGGGGATTGATATACCTGCTTCCACCAAATATTGATTGAGGCCTGCGATACACCAGCTTACACAAAATACTGATTTAGGGATTTGATATACCGGCTTTCACCAAATACTGATTGAGGCCTGCGTAGACCTGCTTCCACAAATACTGCTCTTCTCTAGTGACTGTGGCACAGGGTCATTTTGAAAATGACAGGCAGAGGAAGAGACAGGCCATTCCGCAGGGGTGGTAGGGGTTATGCAGGTGCACCAGGCTGGAGCCTAAGTGGGAAGTTGGAGAAGGTGCGTGCGATTACGTCAAATGATGCACCAGAGTTGGTTGAGTGGCTCACTCAGCCTTCCGCTTCTGCACCCTCCTCATCTTCTGTATCTGCACCCTCCCCACTCTCTGCTGTGTGCACCACCACCACCACCATAGCCCCTCCACACGAGTCAGAGGAATTATTTTCCCATCCATTCCAAGACCTTACCGATGCGCAGCCATTCTTGGCATCGGACGAGGAAGAGAAGGTAGCAACGGCCGCCACCCAGCGGTTTGACAACAGTACCCAGATCAGCCCAAGAAGGGTGGTCACAAGTCCAGCAGTTATACCCTACAAAATAATAGATGACTAGGTTTAATGAGAAAAAATACAAATATAAACCTCTGTATAGTCAGTCGAGTGGACCACAGCCTATTAGAACATACCGGGTAAGTGATGGGGAAGATATCCCTACCACTGCTACCCTGCTCTGGTCCTCAGCCCAGGGACGTCTCCTGATGGTGGGGACTCCCTGTCCCCGTGCCTAAACTAAAGCTCCTGTCTAACCCTGATAAGGTGACAGGTGAGGAGATAATGATGTCCAAGTGGCCACTCTACGGATGACTAGCACAAAAAATGTATAGAAAAGGTAAAGAAAAAAAAGGTGTCCACTGTATCAAGCCCTCGTGACAATTTGCCAGGAGGTACAGGGTACACCTAGTGGTTAAAATACGCAGACAAACATACGCACAAAGAGACACTAATATGATGGTTTGATGATACACAAAAAGATACAAATCCAAGCCCGACGCGTTTCACCCACAAAGTGGGATCATCAGGGGGTAATACGAGGTAGGTAAAAGAGCCCAAAGTAGATAACACAGGCCCTGTCCAATAATAATGTGTAATTTATATATGCGTTTTGAAAATTACGTAGAAAACACCAGACCCAAGACTGATATAAGTAAATAAATGAATCGATAAATCGAAGCCGAATGGCGAGGTACATACGGTCACTGGAAAGTGAGGTAGGATGAACTCGTGCAAAATTCAAATCTCTACGGGAAAAACACATGGATAAGAATATAAACAGATAGAAAAACCGATAGAAAAAATAGTCTTGTCAATGCATATGTGGCACTCGAATAAGTAATTCAATGAGTACCTGAGGTATCAGAGGGCGCCAGTGTCACAAACTGATGAATTGTGAAAATGCGCAGTAAAGGGCATCAAAGGTAATACCCATAATAGGTGTAACTGAAAAAAACAAAATAATCACAATACTGTACACTCCTCAAATCCAAGGAATAAAAGTAGAGATAGATCGCAATACCTGATATTCAATCCCGGTGTGAAGATGTTATCAAATGGTGAAGCTCCTAAGATACAGAGCCACCGGCCGTAAAGTACCTAAAAATGTATATAGTAAGGCTGAAATGATGAGCCCGTAAACAGGTTGTCATAAGACGAACAATAGAGTAAGTACTCACATGGTGCCGATATCCAAATGAGAAGAGGGTCTGGAGCCATGATAATGGGAGCCCCCGCCCTTTTATATATGCCAAGCCCGCCATCATATGGAAGGGGGCAGTCGCAAGCCCCAGGTGAAAAGACTCAGTCAGGAGCCGCTGCTGCATGACCGCCGTGATGCGTGCGTTCCACAGTGGAACGCACGCCAGAGTGAGTAATGCTAGGCCGCCGTGATGTGTGCGTTCCACAGTGGAACGCACACCAGAGTGAATCATAATAGGCTGCTGCCGGGCGGATATCCGGTATGTGAAGCGCAGCCCCCCGGAAAATACCTGGCCAGCGTCAGGCATGCGTGTCAACGTGGAACGCATGTCGGAAACAACGCCTCCAGGTAAAAACCAGACATGATGACTGGCATATGGAGCGCATTGGCCACATTTTGAAATGGTATCATCAGCTATATTAACCCTATACTTATCATCAGCTATATTAACCCTATACATCAAGGGCAAAGCTAATGGGGCTAAAGTGTTACGAGATATATTAAATAAAATGAAGTTGAATCTCAACCCACTGTGGGGTAGAGCGCCTTATGAAAAATAAATAAATGGCATTGGCGATCAGCATGTTAAAGGGTGGTGCCGAAAAACGGTGGGACTGGCAAGGTGGGGGCGGGGGAGGGGGAAGCAACAGTGCACAGAATGGAATATATAGAGTAATTGTGGAACTTATATATATAACTGGTCACCTCGCTGATGACAAGGTGCCATTTTTGGTGTGCATAAATATGGGCCACACCATAATAAATATCACATTCGGGTACTTTCCGTACCCAGGCTAAGTGACAGGGAATACCTAATATTTTTACGAATGGCTACAATTGCGAACGGGACATGACATGACAGGGATAATCCCCGTACGAGGCCAGAACTACAGCAAAACAAGATAGGTATAGTGATATGGGATATGTGAAATATGGTAGTGATGAATGATATATAAAAATGTCGAGAGGGGGGGGGGGGAATTCATAGAAAGCATGAAAATGTAAGACGCTCGTTGAGACCCCGTGGAGATTGTGAGCGGAACCTATGTATCCATTCGCTCTCCTTCTGTAAAATTCGCCTATCCAGGTCTCCTCCTCGTGGAGAGGGGGACACTAATTCAAGGACGGTGAAGCGGAGAACCGAAGGATCGCCCCCATGACAATCGTTAACGTGGATGGCCACGGGTGTTGGTTCCTTCTTAATTATATCGTTGATGTGTTCGAGGATTCTTTTTCTGAACTCACGTATGGTTTTACCCACATAGTCCATTGGACACGGGCACTGGCAGAGATACACCAAGCCCTTAGACACGCAGTTAATAAAATCGCGAACCTGGTAGGAATGACCTGGTCCCCACTGTTGCTGCCTACTCCGAGATCTCTAATGTTAGTAGTGGTGAAGGTGATGATGATGACGTGTCGATGGACGTCACGTGGGTGCCCACAATAAAGGAAGAAGAGGGGAGTTCAGAGGGAGAGAAGGAGCAGTAGATAGGGAGGAGAAGGAGGAGAAGCAGGCAGAACTCGCAGTGCACAGGAGGCAAAAAGCAGACTGCAAATGTATCTGGAGCGAGCCATTCACCATGCACAGTCACATCTTGTGCTCCCATGGCTCCGCAGTGTGGGCTTTTCTTAATGTGTCAGCTGCTGACAATAATGTTGCCATCTGCAGCCTGTGCTGTCGACGCATAAGTCGCGGTAAGCCCAACACTCACCTAGGGACAACCACCTTAAGAAGGCACCTGGCCTCCCATCACTGAGCCCTGTGGGAGTAGCACCGTCAGAACCCACAAAGCCACACTCCCAGAGCTCCACGTCCTGCCTCTTCTCCTCCCATTTGTCCTCCACTCCACCTTCCACCAAGCCGTCATCGCGTTCATCTGGCAAAAGGCAGACTTCCGTGGCCCAAATGTTCGAGCGTAAAAAATTGATGACGCCTGATAACCCTCTTGCCCAACGGCTGACCGCTGGCTTGTCGGAACTGCAAGCCCCCCAACTACTGCCATATAAAGTGGTGGACACGCAGGCCTTTAGAACATTTGTGGCCATTGTCATAATGCAATGGAATGTCCACTGAAGTAAATATTTCTCCCAGAAGGGCATCCCAGAGCTATATTGCCACGTTCAGCGGCAAGTGAATATATCTCTGGCACACAGTGTCGGTGCCAAGATACATCTAACCAAAGACACGTGGTCTAGCAAACACAGGCAGGGAAGGTACATAACTTTTACTGTTCACTAGGTGAACCTTCTGATGGCCGTCAAGCATATTACCCATGGCACGTGTGTGGATTTGGTGTTACCGCCACGGATTAAATGCAGGTCTGCCTCTTCTTCTCCTCCTCCTACTCCATCCCCTGTCTCCTCCTCAGCTGACTCCTCCTTTTCCACTGCAACCGCCTCTTCTGCTGCACCCCCCAAGCTCCCCAGAACCTATTCGAGGTGCCAGGTGAGACTTTGCCATGCTGTGCTGCGGCTGTTGTGCCTGGAAGTCAAGAGCCACACCGGTCCTGCACTGCTTTAAGCTCTGCGGTCACGGTTAGTGATGAGCTAGCATGCTCGGCTGAATACCTGTTCGGCTCGAGCATCGCTATGCTCGGCAGATCCGAGTGCTCTGCCGAATATTCTAATCGCAAATTTTCCATGCAATAGACTACACCAATAAGCTTGTCATAAGACTATGAAACTTGAGTTAACTATTGAGTTATGAACAGCGCCTTCTATTGGTTTTATAGTCTTCTGACAAGAATATTTGTCTTGTCATAAGACCTGACCATCAGATGTGCTGGAACTCCACCTTGTATATGCTCTATAGGCTGCTCCAGCAGCAACGTGCCGTTACCAACAACCTGTATGAACTCTGCAGCAGGACAGGTTCTGGCTTCTTTTCACCACGCCAGTGGCTGCTCATGTGCAACGCATGCAGACTTCTGCGGCCAAGTAAGCAGAAGTCTGAAGAGGAGTCAGAGGAGGATAGTGGCTGGGGGGAGGAGGAGGAGCAAGAAGAGCAGGCTTTGAGGGGGACTTTAAACTTTTCAGTGATCCCCAGTGTTGTCCGTGGCTGAGGGGAGGAGACCGAGAATCACTTGTTCTTTTCTGTCAGGTGAATGCCTAATTTTTGGGGCCTGTACTGGCATACAGTAAAATTGTTATCCATTGACAGTCTAATATACCTCCAGCCACATAATGAATTGTTCATTTCTGTCCTCTGTATGCCTAAATTTTGGGGCCTGTACTCCACTGACCTACAGTAAAATTATTATCCAGTAACCGCCTAATGTACAGTGCTGCCCATAATTATTCATACCCCAGCTAATTATGACTTAAAGTTACTTTTATTCAACCAGCAAGTAATTTTGTTGACAGGAAATGACATAGTTGTCTCCCAAAAGATAATAAGACGATGTACAAGAGGCCTTATTGTGGGGAAAAAAAACATTTCTCAGCTTTTATTTACATTTGAGCAAAAAATACAAGATGTTCCGCACTGTGGAAAATCTCAGAGGATGTGGTCGGAAGCCAAAAGTGACATCTGTGCTGGCCAGGAGGATAGTTGGAGAGGTGAAAAAGAATCCAAGGATCACCACCAAGGCCATCCTGGTGAATCTGGGCTCTGCTGGTGGCAATGTCTCAAGGCAGACAATCCAATGGACACTGCACACTGCTGGGTTCCACTTCTTCAGATAAGGCACACAAAAGCTTGCTTGGCCTTTGCAAAAGCTCAACTGGACAAAGAAGAAGACTTCTGGTCTTCTGTGTTATGGTCAGATGAAACAAAAATTTAATTGTTTAGTCACAATGATGTTTCCTTCATTTGGCGTAAAAAAGGAGAAGCCTTTAACCCAAAGAACACCATCCCCACTGTCAAACATGGTGGGAACCTAATGCTTTGGGGGTGTTTTTCAGCCAATGGACCAGGGAACCTAATCACAGTAAACTGCACCATGAAAAAAGAGCAAAACATGACGATTCTCAGCGACATCAGGCACTCTGCAGAAAAACTTGGCCTTGGGCACCAGTGGACATTTCAGCATGACAATGACTTAAAACACACAGCTAAAGTGGTGAAGAAATGGTTAGCATACAACAACCTTAACGTTTTGGAGTGGCCCAGCCAGAGTCCAGACTTAAATCCAATTGAGAATCTGTGGAGGGAGCTAAAGATCAGGGTGATGGCAAGAAGACCCTCCAACCTGAAAGATTTGGAGATCATTGGTAAAGATGAATGGGTAAAAATACCTGTGGAGACATGCAAAAAGCTGGTCTGCAATTATAGGAAGCATTTGATTGCTGTAATAGCCAATAAAGGCTTTTCTATTGATTATTGAGAAGGGTATGAATAGTTTTGGACTGGACACTTTTTGCTCAAATGTAAATAAAAGCTGAGAATTATTTTTTTCCCCTTTTATACATCGTCTTATTATCTTTTGGGAGACACCTGTGTCATTTCCCGTCAGAAAATTACTTGCTGGTGGAATAATAGTAACTTTAAGTAAAAATTTGCCAGGGGTATGAATAATTATGGGCAGCACTGTACCTCCAGGCACATATTAACTTGTTGTTTTCTGTCAGGTGAATGCCAAATTTTTGGGGCCTGTACTCTCTTGGCCTAAAAAATAAAAATTTTCTAGGCTCCAGCGGTGCACATTTTTGAGAGTTTTCCTTTAAGATGCATAAAAATAGCCCCTGATTAAAATATATATTTTTTTGTGGGAATTTTTGCCATTGATCCCCCTCTGGTATGTCGCTGTCCATGTTGTGGGACTATTTGTGCACTAGTAAGTATTTGGTGGCTGCAAATATGACCTGAAGGTTTTTCAAGTTTGCCTGCCATTAAAGTCAATGGGGTCCACTGCAAACACGTGATTGCGAACGCGCGTTTGCGAATCGTCCCGGCCAATGTTCGTCCATTACTACTCTTGACTTAATTTTTTTAAAGCAATAACACAACCAAGATCAATATGGTTATATAGGTAGCGATTGGGCAACCAATGTTCAAACCAGATTCAAAATAGGATGGTGGCCTTACAAATAATACTTAACTTTCATTTAAACCATAATAAAATATAGCCCAAATAATTTACATGATATACTTAAGCAATCAATAGTGCAATTGATTCCAGTGTGCAATAAAGAAAAAGGGAACAGTCTTACCGCCTTGATGATACACGGTACTTGGGGGTCCCAAAACACAGATTCAAGTGTCTTACCCTAATTGCCCCTACTTGGCCTGAGCTATTCTGTGACGCCCAAGTAGCGGAGCACTTGCTCTAATAAGCGCAACCCCTTTAAGCCATCCCTAAACACTTCCTAGGGTCCCTGCTGTACCCTATATTCAACCCTATCCTGGCTTGGTATAGGAATATGCAGCAGGGTCCCAAATTTTCAATACTGTCCCAACACATTTCCTTGGGTGGTGTAGCCCAACTCATCGGGGGACTAATGGCAAGTCTGGAAGCGCAAACGGCCCTGGTATAGTTATCACCTGAACCTGTTCCATATGTCTCCATCGGTTTGTTGATGCTAAAAGCCGGTGGGGAAGAAAAGGCAGCAACGAGTATAGCACTTACTTTATTGCACACTGGAATCAATTGCACTATTGATCGTTAAAGTATATCATTTAAATTATTTGGACTATATTTAATTATGGTTTAAATAAAAGTAAAGTATTATTTGTAAGACCACTATCCTATTGTGAATTCAATTTTTATAAAGCATCATTGGGGATGAACAGGAATGTTGATTACAAGGAAACCCTATCATCCAACATGAATGTGCCATCTCCCTTGTCACAGGAATGCACACCTAGCCAAGCCATGGTGCAAAATGTAGACTAGAACCAGGTTGCTATGGTCACTAATAATGTCACTGGAAACATAAAGCAACTAATTTTAAAGATGGTTTCTTTTGATATAATATGAGGACTGAATAGCTTCTTCCACCATGGTCATGCTAAGGGTTCTTAACTGATACCAAGATCTTTGCTGTAGTCATGACTATGGCATGTCACCATAACTTTCAGACTACAACTCCCCTCCAAAGGTAATATGTTGGAAGGTAGTAGAATTTGAATGCACAGAGTTGTGTAATAAATGAAAGCAGAGTCAGGTGTATAGCTAACGAGTTTCAAAGGTAGCAGTCGTCCCTGGGCCTTGGTACCTGGAGGGGCCCAAAGACCCCTCTGCCACATAAGAAGACATGAATATTATAAATGGCATGTTATCAGTAGGGTTACTGTTGTAGATTTTGCATTGGAGCCCAAAACCCTCTAAACAGTGTCTATGTGTCACGGATGAAGTTGCAGATAGCTGGAAGTTATGTATAAACGTCCGACTGGCTTGATCCCAAACTAAGGAGCATATAGGTGACCCCTATAAAACCCTAAGAGCTCACCCTGACTGCTAAGCACATACAAGGGTCTCAAAGGTAGACGATTGTATGCCCCCGTACCTAAGACTTTGTGACACCTGAAAACCCTATAATAGTGAGGAGACACAACCACCGGCTCCCTGCACTTCATACGGAGGAAGTCAGGGTCACCTAGAATCAAGCCAGCAAGGAAACACAATACATGAAAGGACTTATCTGATTACACACCACCAATCGCAGTACGAAGATTTGGAGAGGCGGTGCTGGCCATGGTGCTGATGGCTGCTGTCCAGGGTGCTGATTGGTGCAGGGGAGAGAGGCGCGAGATTCAAACTTCCTGCGCTCCTCTCTCCCCTCCTCTTCCTGTTCTGCACGAGCACCTTGCAGCACCGTCAAGCACCAGCTCCTGAGTCCCCCCTAATCGTCATCCATCACCCTCCTGCACCCATCGCTCTCCAGGTAGGTTAGGGTCAGTGATGGAGAGGAACCGTTAGGCAGGGATAGAAGGGAAAATTTAGTTAGGAAAAAAAAAACAACTAAAACTTATTTTTTTATTGCTTTGAGACCCTAGACCCCCCCTGCCACTTGCCCCCCCAGCCCCCCCACCACCAGCCCCCCCACATGCTAGGGATCCTGTGGCCCACCCTAGTATGAGCCGCCCTGGGGTTCGTACTGGTTTCCCAGCCCACCAAATAAGCCCACCGGAGCCCCCTACCGATGAACTTAGCTGGTGTCCCCCAGTGGACTTTGAGTCCGAGATTCCGGATTTTGCTGGCAATCCAGGAATCCAGATTCCCAGAGTGGGGTTTACTGAAATGGAGTTTTTTAGTTTTTTTTTTCAGTAGCCCATTTGTGAATCTAATGGTGGAGCAGACGAACCTGTACACCCAACAGTTCGTTGCTCAGCACCCGGACATTTTGGGGCCTCGTGCTGCACATGGGTCTAGTGCAAAAACCCAGTGTCAGGCAATACTGGAGTGGGGACGTCCTCTACCAGACCCCACTCTACAGTATGGTCATGACACGTCCCCGGTTTGAGGCCATCCGGAAATGTCTGCATTATTCCGATAATGCAGCATGTCCCCCCCGAGGTGATCCTGCCCATGACCATCTGTATAAGATACGGCCGGTCATCGATCACTTCGGGGCCAAATTTGCTCAGGCCTACGTACCTGGAAGGGAGGTCGCGGTTGATGAGTCTCTTGTTGCGTTTAAGGGGAGACTCAGTTTCCGCCAATACATTCCCACTGAACGGGCGAGGTATGGCGTGAAGCTATACAAAATTTGTGAGAGTAGGGTACACTTACAAATTTCGTGTGTACGAGGGGCGAGATTCCAGTATTCAACCCCCAGAATGTCCCCCCACTCTGGGTGTTAGCGGGAAACTCGTGTGGGACCTTATGTACCCACAGCTAGATAAGGGTTACCACCTTTACGTGGATAACTTTTATACTAGCATTCTTTTGTTCAGGTCCCTTGCCGCCAGATCCACGTTCGCTTGTGGGACCGTGCGGGAAAATCAACGCGGCCTCCCTGCCCACCCCTTTCAGGTACCTATCCCCAGGGGTGAGACCCGTGCCCTTACTAGTGGAAACCTGTTGCTGGTCAGGTATAAGGACGAGAGGGATGTCATTGTACTGTCCACAATCCAAGGTAACAGCACCACCCCCGTCTCTGTGCGAGGTACCGCGGCAACGGTCCTCAAGCCCGATTGTATCGTCGACTACAATCGGTATATGGGAGGAGTTGATCTCTCTGATCAAGTCCTCAAGCCATATAATGCCATGCGCAAAACCCGGGCATGGTACAAAAAAGTTGCGGTCTACTTGGTACACGTTGCCTTGTACAACTCTTTTGTACTATCCCGAAGCGCTGGCAGCACAGGGACATTCCTCCAATTCTATGAGGCAGTCCTCAAAGACCTGATTTTTTCAGACCGGGAAAGAGCAGGACGGAGTACCTCAGGAATTGGAGGCGCCTGGATCGTCCCTGGCCAACATTTTCCAGGTGTGGTCCCCCATACTGGAAAGAAGGGACGAACCCAAAAAAGATGCAGAGTGTGTCACAAGAGGGGATACGGAAGGACACCACTACTCAATGTGACACTTGCCCCGATCATCCGGGCCTCTGCGTTATCGATTGCTTCAGGGAGTATCACACTTCCATGGAGTACTACATTTTTATAATCCCCAACAGTCCCCTAGAGAACATAAAAAACTATGGCTCTCAGACTTTGGAGACACGGAAACAATTTTTTTCCCCAAAAAAATATTAGTTTTAGTGCAGGCATCCTCAAACTGCGGCCCTCCAGATGTTGTAAAACTATAACTCCCAGCATGCCCAGACAACCTACAGCCATCAGCAGGGCATGGTGGGAATTGTAGTTTTACAACATCTGGAGGGCCGCAGTTTGAGGATGCCTGCTTAGTATCTCCAAAGTCTGAGAGCCATACATATTGGGCATCGTCGCATCCGTAAAAATCGTCTCTAAAAATAACATTTAACCCAACCCCCCTGTTGAGGGAAGTTTGGATTTAAATATATATGTATATATGCCCTTACATATATGCATGTATGTTGGACCTTTTATATTGTGTATATGTACATGCAGGTAGATGTGCCCCAAACATCTATATATGTGTATCTGCCATGGCTCTCCCCCAGGTATATATATATATGGGCCTATAACTGCCCATGTATGCCCCAGGTTTATAATGAGTATATATATGTATATAGATGTACCCCAAGTATCTATATACATATATATATATACTTAAATTCCCCCCATAGGCACAGCGTTCAGCCAGTTCCTGCAGGGGGGTGGATATGTCTCCAGGTGGCTGGTGACTTCAAAGGCCTTTTGTTGAGTTTATCAGCCTAGTTACTATGCTCTGCCCTCCTTATGTTTGTGACATGGCTGGGCGTGTGGTGCTGCTAGCCTCAGGGGGCCAACTGGCAGGCATACGTCACAGTCACACTATGATGTCACATCCCTGAGGAAAGGGGGAGGTGGGCTGTTTCTGAGGCTGATATAGGAGCCTGAAACTAGGAACAGGGGTCTCTTGGAATCTGGACTACAATCAGAGACATATGGGATGGGAACAGCTCACTGAAGGAAGAGAGGCCACATGCGGCCACATGCTCCTGGAAATGGCTGAGTACCAACCATCCCCTAACCCCTGGCTGCTGACTTCATGTCTCAGCATTAATCCCTGATGAGCCTGTACCCTGGAAGCAGCCCAGTCACCCCCTGTATAACCCTTGGTTACCCTTAACCTCTCCTTCCCTGAGTCCCCCTATAATCCTAATATCCCCTGTGTTCTTCCAGGATTGTAGATCCCTCATATCCCCTGTTCCGTAATAACCCCTGGTTATTCCCCGTAGGGATAGTATATTGTCAGGATTGCGTGGGCTGCTGGTAAAGTGTATGCATGTGTATTATTACAATTGTAGTTAGATGTTGGGGAGGACTTGGGACTGTGTTAGTGTAGTTAGTACCGTAATAGTGTATTGTTATAGGGTGTGTACTTATATTGTTGTGTGCTGCTATAAATATATATATCTATTCTATTGATATAGATATATATAATTATAAGCAAATATTAGACTGTGACATATAGTGTGTGAATAAATCCCTGCAGAGCATTAACCTCTGCATTGCCCTGTCCCTGCAGAGTCCTGACCATTAACCCCTTCAATGCCTGATCCCTGCTACTGCTGCCCTGATAACTCTTTACCCTGTGTTCCTTGGCCTGCAGGTATTAAGCCCTGCAGTGCCACAATTGTGTGATTAACCCTCTTGTACCCCCGTAGGGACAGTGAGTAGCCAGGCGGGTGGGTTACCGATAATTGTATGTATGAAAGTGTATTATTGTAAGTATAGCTAGTGTGTGGGGTGGAATATGGGATTGTGCTGTGTAGTGTAGTTAGGTTTGTATTGTGTTTATTGTAGTACCGTTTCTATACTGCGGTGTGTACTTCTATATGTATATATATTCATATCCATTGATCTATGAATATATATAGATATAGCGTATTGTTAGACTTGTATAATTGTATTGTGTAATAAATATTCCTTATTGTTCATAATACAGTGTATGGTGTTTTTACTAGTCGCCGCCCTAGTATAGTGATAGTAAGTCGCACGTAGTGTAGTTAAGTGTAGTGTATATGCAGAGGTAATCAGTAGTGTTGGTTGCTTATTTAGGTATAAATAGGCGGAGTCATCACTAGACGACTCACGCCTATTTATGAATATTAATTATTGAGATTTGCATAAATATCAATAATTAATATTCCCCTCTAACACCCCCCGGATGAACAGCGTTTAAAGAAAAAAAAATTGCCACCTAACATCACAAAAAGTGTAATAGCGAGCGATTAAAATGTGATATGCACCCCCAATTCGTGCCAATAAAACCGCCATCTCATCCCGCAAAAAATGAGCCCCTACATTAGATAGTCGCCCAACTAAAAAAAAAAAAATGTAGCTCCCAAGCTATGAAGATACTAAAATAATTTTTTGGGTTCCTAAAATGATAATACAGTGTAAAATCTAAATAAATTTTAAAATATAGACATATTAGGTATCGCCGCGTCTGTAAGAATCTGCCCTATAAAAATAACATTTGACCAAACCCCTCGGATGAACAGCATTAAAAATATAAAATAAAAACGGTGCCAAAACACCAATTTTTGGGCAAAATTTCCAAGGGTTAACAGCCAAACAAAACTAAATATTTATTGCCCTGATTCTGTAGTTTGCGCAGAAACACCCCATATGTGGTCGTAAATGGCTATATAGCCACACGGCAGGGCATAGAACGAAGGGAACTCCATATGGTTTCTGGAAGGCAGATTTTGATGGACTGTTTTTTTTACACCATGTCCCATTAGCAGCCCCCCCTGATAAAGCCTAGACTAGAAACTCCAAAAAAGTGACCATATCTAAGAAACTACACCCCTTAAGGTATTCAAAAGTTACTTTGCAAACTTCGTTAACCCTTTAGGTGTTCCACAAAACTAAATAGCGAATGTGGAAACAATTTTAGAATTTAAATTTTTTGTTACCTTGCCTCAAAAAAGTGTAATATAGAGCAACCAAAAATCATATTTGCCCTAAAATAGTCCCAAAACAACAACCATCGTATCCCGTAGTTTCCTAGATGGGGTCACTTTTATGGAGTTTCTACTCTAGGGGTGCATCAGGGGGCTTGAAAGGGTACATGGTGTAAATAAACCAGTCCAGCAAAATCTGCCTTCCAAAAACCATATGGCGTTCTCCTTCTTCTATGTCCTGCCGTTTAGCTAAATAGTAGTTTACGACCACATATGGGGTGTTTCTGCAAACTACAGAATCAGGGCAACCCATTTTGAGTTTTGTTTGGCTGTTAGCCCATTTTTTCCAGTAATAAAGTAAGGGTTAAAATGGAAAATTTTCCAAAAAATAGAAATTCCAAAATTGTTTCTCCATCTGCCATTAACTCTTGTGGAACACCTAAAGGGTTAACAAAGTTTGTAACCCCAGTTTTGAATACCTTGAGGGGTGTACTTTCTTAGATGGAGTCACTTTTTTGAAATTTCTATTCTAGGGGTGCAAGGGGGGGCTTGAAATGGGACATGGTATAAAACAAAACCAGTCCTGTAAAATCTGCCTTCCAAAACCCATATGGCGTTCCCCTCTTTCTATGTCCTTCCGTTTGGCCAAACAGTAGTTTAGGACCACATAAAGGGTGTTTTTGCAAACTACAGAATCAGGGCAACACATATTGAGTTTTGTTTGGCAGTTAACCCTTACTTTATTACTGGAAAAAATGGGTTAAAATGGAAAATTTTCCAAAAAATAGAAATTTCGAAATTGTTTCTCCATCTGCCATTAACTCTTGTGGAACACCTAAAGGGTTAACAAAGTTTATAAACCCAGTTTTGAATACCTTGAGGGGTGTACTTTCTTAGATGGAGTCATTTTTTTGGAATTTCTATTCTAGGGGTGCAAGGGGGGGCTTGAAATGGGACATGGTATAAACAAATCCAGTCCTGCAAAATCTGCCTTCCAAAACCCATATGGCGTTCCCCTCTTTCTATGTCCTCCCGTTTGGCCAAACAGTAGTTTAGGACCACATATTGGGTGTTTTTGCAAACGACAGAATCAGGGCAACCCATATTGAGTTTTGTTTGGCAGTTAACCCTTACTTTATTACTGGAAAAAATGGGTTAAAATGGAAACTTTTCCAAAAAATTGAAATTTCTAAATTGTTTCTCCATCTGCCATTAACTCTTGTGGAACACCTAAAGGGTTAACAAAGTTTGTAAACCCAGTTTTAAATATCTTGAGGGGTGTAATTTCTTAGATGGAGTCACTTTTTTGAAATTTCTATTCTAGGGGTGCAACGGGGGGCTTCAAATGGGACATGGTATAAAAAAAAAACAGTCCTGCAAAATCTGCCTTGCAAAAACCATATGGCGTTGCCCTCCTTCTATGTCCTCCCGTTTGGCCAAACAGTAGTTTACGACCACATATGGGGTGTTTTTGCAAACTACAGAATCAGGTCAACCCATATTGAGTTTTGTTTGGCAGTTAACCCTTGTTTTTTTCCTGGAAAAAATTGATTATATTGGAAAATTTATTGGAAAATCATTTTATGTCCATTTGCCATGAAGTCTTGTGGAAGACCTAAAGGGTTAACAAAGTTTGTAAAAACAGTTTTGAATACCTTGAGGGGTGTAGTTTCTAGAATGGGTCATTTGTGGATGGTTTCTATTATGTAAGCCTCACAAAGTGACTTCAAACCTGAACTGGTCCATAAAAAGTGGGATTTGGAAAATTTCTAAATTTGCTTCTAAACTTCAAAGCTATGTAACTTCCCCAAAAAATAAAATATCATTCCCAAAATGATACAAACCTGAAGTAGACATATGGGGAATGTCATCACAATTTTTGGGGGTATTACTATGTATTACAGAAGTAGAGAAACTGAAACTTTGAAATTTGCTAATTTTTCCACATTTTTGGTAAATTTGGTATTTTTTTATGCAAAAAAATTAACTTTTTTGACCCAATTTTAGCAGTGTCATGAAGTACAATATGTGACGAAAAAACAATCTCAGATTGGCCTGGGTAAGTCAAAGCGTTTTAAAGTTATCAGCACTTAAAGTGACACTGGTCAGATTTGCAAAAATTGGCCAAGTCCTTAAGGTGAAATAGGGCCAGAGTCCTTAAGGGGTTAAATCACTTTTTAATGTTTAACATATTTTTAAAGAATTTTGGATGATGTTATTTTTAATTTTCCATGTTGCTTTTAATATTTAAATGAAAACAAAAAATCCTGCAATTTTCGCACTGGCCACTATGTCTAATAATTGGCGCCACTTCTTGGTTTGTACAGATCACTTTACCGCAGTTAACTCATTACAATCTTGCCTATAATGATATCACTTCTGTGTATAGATAAGACAGGATCCACCATTCATAATAGGTGATTGTCAAAGCTTATCTATTGTTACCTTGTACAATGACCTCTGCACAGGTTACAGAAAATACCTAGAAAACTCTCCCATAGAAGTCCCATAGTGTCTATGGACCATGGGGCTGCCGTAAAGCAGTTTTCTTAACGCTGTGTAAATGCTGCTAAAACAGCTCAGGCAAAATGGCTGTCCCCATAATAATGTTGAGTAAATTAGGAAATAAAATAAAAAAATCTACAATCAGAAAATAAAAACAGATTGGAAAAAAGGATATGTGCTACTATCTGATTTTAACTGGCAGATAAAAATTTTGGTGACACATTTCCTTTAGCAGCACTACAATAATGAATGTCCAGTTAGGGGATTTATATATAGATGTTCTCATGTCTAAAGCTGCATCCAGTTTAAGTCCTTATCCGCACATCAGTGAATCACGGTCACGTTCTGACTGTGTTCTCCAAGTACAGCACACATACCCATTGATTTCAATACGTTTATTCTCACATCCATGATTTTCCAGAGATACGTCACAGAGACATGCCCTATTTTGGTCTGTGATGCAGACCATTGAAGTATATGGGTCTGTGAAAAGCACTGAAACAAGACAGATGGCATCTGTGCTCTGTGAGTGGTTTTTCACAGACCATTGGTAGGAGATGCTCTGGAAATTTTCAGCCTAGCAGTATCTGTGGAATATGAATGATACATAGACACATAGAAACATAAAATGTGTCGGCAGATAAAAACCATTTGGCCCATCTAGTCTGCCCAATATACTAAATACTATGGATAGCCCCTGGCCCTATCTTATATGAAGGATGGCCTTATGCCTATCCCATGCATGCTTAAACTCCTTCACTGTATTTGCAGCTACCACTTCTGCAGGAAGGCTATTCCATGCATCCACTACTCTCTCAGTAAAGTAATACTTCCTGATATTACTTTTAAACCTTTGCCCCTCTAATTTAAAATGATGTCCTCTTGTAGCAGTTTTCCTTCTTTTAAATATTCTCTCCTCTTTTACCTTGCTGATTCCCTTTATGTATTTAAAGGTTTATATCATATCCCCTCTGTCTCGTCTTTCTTCCAAGCTATACATGTTAAGGTCCTTTAATCTTTCCTGGTAAGTTTTATCCTGCAATCCATGTACTAGTTTAGTAGCTCTTCTCTGAACTCTCCCCAAAGTATCAATATCCTTCTGGAGATATGGTCTCCAGTACTGAGCACAATACTCCAAATGAGGTCTCACTAGTGCTCTGTAGAGTGGCATGAGCACCTTCCTCTTTCTACTAGTAATGCCTCTCCCTATACACCCAAGCATTCTGCTAGCATTTCCTGCTGCTCTATGACATTGTCTGCCTACCTTTAAGTCTTCTGAAATAATGACCCCTAAATCCCTTTCCTCAGATACTAAGGTTAGGACTGTATCACTGATTTTATATTCTGCTCTTGGGTTTTTACACCCCAGGTGCATTATCTTGCACTTATCACACGGATACACGGACCAAACACAGATCTTTTCTGGATATTTTTACAGTTGAACCACTGACCATATTGCCACAGATGTCATCACCAAAACAGACTTCTGAATAAGTCCTAAATGGAAGTTTCCAAATTAAGATGTAAACACTACAAAAATAAAATAAAACTACTGCAAAAATCTAACTGCAAACATAAAATGAGTGGACTGATCATGATGTGATGTGTGTCATGCAAAATGTATTTAACATTCCTTTTCTTACTATCATCTTTTTAGCCAGCCATACTTGTCTATTCCTTGTCCTATTTTTCTTGGCATTTATAAAAGGAGCATCTTTAAACATAAGTCTTGTCATCTTCTGCACTTTTAGGACGCTCACTACTCAATTAATAAACAATTAGAAAAGATGTCATATTCATTAAAGGAATGAAAATTCAAGGAAGCATCAGGTCTTGCACAATTAGAGCTTGGTTGGTTTGGATGGCACCAGCCAGATGGCAGAGGCACACCGCCTCAGGGCAGTAGATGCATGGAAACACTGGTGCGCAGAACAATAGTCATCTCTAAACTCATATGTGAATGACTGTTTTCAGCATTAACTGTGTAGTTTCTCTGTGCATTGTCAGAAGCCATCTTCTCAACCGCTCTGTGATACATTAAAGTCACAAGGATGTATACAAAGCATCTCAACACTTTAAAGATTAGCCTTGTAAATATTTGTGCTAATTTCAGGATCCCAATTACAGGATACTTTAAACCATATTTTTATGAAATCAACATGTATTGCTATGGAGAGGATTATGGTGTGGCCTCATTGGGGTTTGAACACACATGTTGAAACTAAAAAAAGACATCAGAAACTGTTACTAGAGTTGATAAAATCCTGTTAAATTATCAACTAAGACATTAAGAAAAGTAAGTGAATCTACATAGTAAAAGAGAGTACAGTGTCCCCAGTCTCCTTTGTTGTATTTATATACAAAAATCACAGATATAATTTTATACCGAAAAAATTTAAAAACTAAGATTAATGAGAAAGACTATAGATTTATAATTAGTGTTGAGCGAATCAAAGCATCCGAAGTGGAATTCGATCCGAAGTTTAGGAAAAATTTAATAAGCAACTAATCCTAATTTCCTCACTCTTCATGGTAACAAAGCACTTTTTTTTTTCCTAAGACGGGGTTACACGTGTTACAAAGTGGAAGTAAGAAGCCCGGTAATGCAAGTTTACCCATAATGCCGTTCAGACAGCTAATCAGCAGCTAGCCAGCCCCTGTGATGTCAGAGCCCTTTAAAAGCCTGATCCCGAATGGTGCATCTCACTGTGAGATGAGCATAGGGATAGACGTGACAAGCACTAGGGACAGTTTTGCTAAAAGCTTTTAATTGTAGAATTATAGGAGAGTGCAGGGATACTGTAGGGAGATCGTAGGGAGAGCATAGAGAGACTGCAGGGACAGTGCAGGGACAATGATCTAAAGCTGAAGGGATCCATAGGAGACAGCACAGTTTTCATCAATCCCTGTGTAGGCACAGAGCTATCTAATTAAATAGTGTCCTCCTTGTTTAACC
The DNA here is from genome assembly GCF_905171765.1 of Bufo bufo. NCBI lineage: Eukaryota > Metazoa > Chordata > Amphibia > Anura > Bufonidae > Bufo > Bufo bufo. Next base: position 150,881,086 of record NC_053395.1, on the reverse strand, counting down.
CTCAGGATACCAAAGGTTTTTTTGTTTTTGCGTTTAAATTTTTCTTCCATATCTTTCTTGAGTCATAACTTTTTTATATTTCCGTTCACATAGCTGTATAAGGGCTTATTTTTTGCAGGACAAGTTGTACTTTCTAATGCCACCATTAATTATGGCATACAATGTAGTGGGAAGTGGTGGCCAAAATAAGAATTGCAGCTTCAATGCCCTCAGCCTCTTCAGCGAGTCTGAGCATATTGAAACCAATTACCATACCTTTAGATGCCGTGATCTCACTTGATTGTGGCATCTAAAGCCTTTAAATACAGCGATCGGCATTATTGCCAGTCGCAGTAATTTGCTTGCGGGTCTCTGCTGTTTGACCTGCCGTTAATAGATAATAAATTCTATTAGGCATTGATTCTCAAATTGGGGTACATAAGCTGTCTAATTTTACTATTACTAATATGTCTTGATTCTCAAATTTGGGTGAATAACCTGTCTTGTTATACTATTAGAAAGGTGTCCACCTTGTTTATTACATAAGAAATTCTTTTATGCCTTGATTCTCAAATTGGGGTGAATAACTTGTCTTGTTCTACTGTTAGAGGGATGTTAACCTTATTAAATAAGCAATTCTATTAGGCCTTGATTCTCAAATTGGGGTGAATAACCTGTCTATTTCTACTTATTTTACATATACAGTTAGTGTTATAGTACATTATGTGCAACAAACAGTTGCCAGGGCCCTCCAAAGGAACGGGCAGTGGCGAAACTGTTGCTGGAGCCCTCAGAAGTAGCATCAGAAGAAAGGGGGTGGTATCAGTAGCCTCAACAACAGGCAAGAGCTGCCACTGTCATCCAGTGGTCGTGTTTTGACAACCAAGCCACTGTCCTGGAATGATTGAGGCGGTCTTTAACAAAATCTCAACTGACATAGACACCCACAGCCAGGAGTCGGTGGCTTCCTCTGACACCACACTTAGTTGGCATGTCCCAGGAACAAGCTCTGTGCCCTCACCTGTTCTGAATCTGCCTCTTTCCTTTGCTTCTCCTTCTGCCAGGCAAGTAATATATGCTGCCAGCTCTGCTCCACTTTTCAGCAATGAAGATATTATTGAGGACAGTCAGCAGCTACCAGCCAGCCCACATTTGGAAGAGAGGTCCACTGCTTCCTCCTGTAGGCGTGTAAGTAGCAATGATGACAGTCGTGTGGGAGCAAGTGTTGCAAGCAGTCAGGGTGCTGACATGAGGCTGGTGAGGGTGACATAAGTGATGAGCAGAGAGTAGTGGATGATGATGTAGCCAATCATAAGTGGGAGCCAGGTGAAGAGGAGGCTTCATCATCATCATCAGGGGGTGGGGGCGGCAGCTTGGCCACGAGACGGGGGTAGGGTGGTAGCGTTCCACTGAGCCAGCAGGGTACAAGTTTGGCCGTGAGCCAGCAGGGTGGCAGCAGTGTGAGATCTGGAGCCAAATGTGCCCGTGGTAGGTCATCTGATACTCAGGAGCCTACCTGTCTGAAAACAACTTGTAATGCACGGCTTCATAGAGGTAGCAGCAGTCAGCACGAAGTCGTGGGGTAAAATGCTATACTCACCGGTGTAGGAATTTTTCATCAAGTTGCTTGAGAACGTCACCGTGGCCATAGGTAGGATCTGTGAGCAGAAAGTGAAGCACGGCCAGGGTACCAATGTTGGCACCACTACCCTGTGTCAATATATGGAGGATCATCATAAACTGGCCTGGGGAAATCGTGGCACTAATGTAGTGGTACAGCCTGACGCATCTCCCAGTGGCCCGCACCCCTTCTCCAGCAGTCAAGGCTCCACCACCTCAGCTGAAGGCTGCTGTGTTTCCTCCTCTTCGTCACGCGTTTCGCCAGCAATCAAAAGCAGGAGTAGGTCCAAAACACAGAAGACATGTCATCTCTGTTTTGGACCCATTCCTGTTTTTGCCTTGCAAATACTGATCAAAAACTGACCAAATACTGACCTTGTGAAGGTGAATGCTCAAAAGATAGGATCAGTTTTTTTGGGATGTTCTACTGACGGATCAGAAGAAGGAAAAAATAAACAGTGCCTTCAACACAAACTTTCTGTTGACACCCTCCCCACTCTGTGACTGAGCCACTAGTTTTATCTGTGGCTAACATAGCATGCTATCTATCAATATGTGTGGCAACAGCAGACGGTATAAAATAAGACAGCTCTTTCACTCTATAGTAGAATCTTTGGCCACTACACTGTTAAGTATATTATACCTGATGCTAACATTGACCTGTAAGGCTGAGTTCACACCTAAGTTTTATGGTCAGTTAATTCTAGAAGTTACTTTATGGTGAGCCAAAATCAGGAGCCAATCCTATTCTCAGAAAAGGTTTCATGAAAAGATCTGCACCTGTTTTGTGTTTTTGACCCATAACTGACCAAATGATTGAAGTGTGAACTGAGCCTAATAGTGACGCGCAATTATTTTACAGCTAACTAAAGTGATTCAAAAGCATGTGTTTGTATTGCCACATCACGGTTTGAAGGAACCTTTTTTTTTTCTCCATTACCATATTAGCACTGCATCTATGTCCTTCTTTTGTTCCAATAAAGGGACACAGTTCTTGCAGGAGCACACAGTGTCTTTTTTTTTTCATTTACTAAAGACTGCTGTATGCTTTTTTCTTGGTTTAGCTAGGGGTTTAGCACGTCCATATACTGTATGAGACCTGCCTGTCATTCTGATGCACACTAACTTTTTCACTACCAGAAAGGACTAGATATGCATGTTGCTGCAATTCACAGTGATGTACACCAAGATATACTCTCCCTGCAGGCCGGGATATATCTGATTAAACACGCTTTCTGACAAATTAATTTCGGAACGGAACTAATTTTGGGGAAAAGATCGTCAAAGCATACGAATAAAGTTTTTGAAAACTTAGATCATCTCTAATTATAATACCTGTCTACAGTTATTTGTTTCTGCATGTACACATATGTATGCTGTTCATGTTATGCTATGTATATAGTGACTTTATGTTGCAGGTTATCTTTATGTTGCACTGTTATGCTGTCAGCAGAGGTAGTTAGAAAGAGATAAAAGGGAGAGATTTGGTACCAATACAATGAACATGCATGTATTCCACATACGGTGCCCAGTGGAACTGTGGTTTGTTTTAGGTGCGACTGCGACCTCAGGATTACAAAAACTCCAACACTGCAGAAACTTATCATGCTGTGACCTCATTGAGTTTAATGTCTGCAGTGCTACACAGTGGTCCTTGGTCATGTAAAAGGAGTTGTGGCCAAGTTGCCCATGAACCAAAGCCTAAAACAACATCAAACCTACATGTAAATATTCAGTTGACATTCTCTTGCTAGAGCCTCATTATAACTGTTTATAACCCCCGAGTTGTATGGAGTCTTATAGGGTATTCTGTAGCTCTGTGTGTGGACAATTCAGAGAGATTTTACATATACTGATATTTTATTGATTGCATTCTTGACAAATCTCACAGAAAAAATTATCTACCAGATGCATTAGTTCAAAGGAGAATAATTCTGTAATACAATATTGCACCTAACGCCATATGGCAGCACAAGGAGTGCCTACTGCTCTGTAATATGGAGACACATGATACTCTACTGCACTTTAAAAATATTAAAAGAATGTCTCCAAATGTTCTAACTGGAAACATATTTAAATGTTAGCTTTGCAAGTCAATCGGAGGTTTGTGCTGTACTGCAGGCAAAAAATGTGCCACTTTTGTAAAGTCTATAACCTCCATATTCCATGTCTTCTGGTTGGAATATTGATAAACAGTTGGCATGCACACAGACCTGGTCACTATAGTAAATAAAGTAGATTATAGTAATCCATCATCCCTCCTGCACAGGAATTTACTCACCTGCCGTCTGGCATTGACATTGCAGAAGGAACATATAAATGTTAATACATTTATATTAAATACTAGAGATTAGAAAATTTCTTACAATTTGTTTATTGTTTGATTCCACAAATTTTAAAAAAAAATTGGTTCAGGTCCAAATTGATTCTACCCGAATCAAATATGCTCCAACTGAATATGGGTTTCTGATGCCAACAGATGTAATATGTGCTAATTCCCAGATATTTTCCCAGAATCCCAGAAAAGCATTAATTGCATTACTAAATTGCTTCTGCGTACCTGGCGCTCTCCATAAAAAGACCTAGTACTTCAACCAAGACCTCTCAGGCAGCCAAGCAAATTTCTTTGCTCTAACTAAAGGGTAGTTACTCAGAAAGAGCTGGGTTCCTGCTATGAGACACTCAGTATTTCTTTTGGAAAAACGGTTGGCTTTCATGTCTCTTTTCCAAAGAATAATTATGTGGGGACATAATCATGGCAAAAGATAAAAAATCTTATTATGAAAAAATACTGATTGAACTGTTGAAGGCTACAACCAAAAATGAGTGGATAAAAATGGGGGGAAATTGATCTATGAAGCAAAAGCACAGCAATAGCTAAAAATATTATTTTTATGAAAAAGCACTAATTGAACAGTTTGAGGATACCACCAAAATATATTAGATATAACCATAGGGAAAAATTGATGTATGAAGCATGTATAAATATACATAATTCAGAATATATGCCAGGTTTTCCCAAAAATCTTCAATTCTAACAAACCCAAACACTCTGTGATTAGGCAAATCAAGAGAGAGCTCTGCATGTGAAAAACATGCACTCCATTTTTCCTTTAAAAAAATCTGGGTGTTTCATACCTGCAGCATAGCCATCCAATGTTTGCTCAGCCTTTTAAACAGGCTTCCATAACTAGGATAATACAGTAGCACATCCAGCCTCATATCTGCAAATAGCTCTGCCAAGACAAAAGTTCTTTGTCAGAGCAAAGCAGACAGAATAGGTTTTCCTAGCTGAGACGCCTTGGAGGGAACTCTGGGTGCGTACTATTTCTATTATGGAGATGACTTAGTATGCATGATGACTATTGTAGACTAGGCAACACTTCTCTTGGTTTCTGTGAAAAAATATATATGCAAATTAAGATGTCTAACATCAGCTGTCAGGAATTGTTACCTTTCTTGTCTTCTTCTTTTGTCAGGAAAACTAATTTAAATGTCTTTCTCAAAGACCCAAGGATATGCAAATTAGTTTTCCGACAATGCATATATATTGGCCAGAAACCAGAGTGGCATACTAGGCTCTTCCACCCTGCCCCCCCTCTCTCCCTCTCCCATCACCAGAACTTTGGGATCAAATCTGAATCAATTTGCACATCTCTGTTGTGTACTTTTACCAACCAAGATTTATTAATGGGCATGTAGAGATCTTCATCCTTCTCAGTAATTTTATTACACTTTGATCTGATCTGAATCAGAGAAGGGGCACCGGTCAATCTCATTTATTGCTCAAGCAATGAGGCCAAATACACAGAGCCATTAATGGCATGGTACAGGAGGCATAAAACACATTGTGGCAGATAATGTTATTGTCCAGGAGTGACCTGATATGACTTAACAGATGTACTCTTTATCAGAAAATGCTAGCACTTATTAATTAGGGATGGATTATAAAGAATATGCATTTCAAAAAAGTGAAACAATCGTCTACTCCCAAGTACAAATGAGAGGTATTTGCTGCAGCACTAATAAATACATGGAGTAGAGTAGAATACCTGTTACATAGTTACACAGTTATATAATTAGCATGCCTAAAAAAGACATGTCTGTCAAGTTCAACCAAGGGATGGGAGGGGCTTTGAATAAAAGGAAGGGAATCCAGAATTTTACATATTTACATAAACATTAGCATACTTGTTGAACACTCAGCTTCGTCATGGTCATAGGGGACATTTATCAAACCAGATACGTCAGGTTTTTGTTGTACAAATGTCGTATGACATGCCAGTTGTGACTTTTGTGTGACATTTCTGCAACATTTAAGAGACACACCACTTTTTAAAGTGGTCTATGTTTTAGGGCTCATGCAGACGACTGTTGGATGATTTGTGTTCCTCAAATTGCGGATCCGCAAAACACGGATACCAGCCGTCTCAATTCCGCATTTTAAGGAAACGGAAGGGCTGTCCCCCAATAGAACAGCCCTATCTTAGTCCATAAAGTGGACAATAATAGGACATTTTCAAATTTTTTGCAGAAACGGCCATATGACACGGAATCCACACATAGCATTTTCTGTTTTTTTTTGTGGCCCATTGAAGTGAATGGTTCCACATACAGAAATGTCATGGACACAGGAAAGAAAAACGTTTGTGTGCATGGAGCCCTAAAGCAGAAAAGTGAGATTTGACCTGGATTACGGCACATTTACTTTCTGCAACATTTGTAATGTCAGAGAAAAGTCGAATCCTACTCCAGGCAGCCCCCTGGTGTATTTTTTAAGACTACGTCATACAACACAATGCAGTTGCACCAGATACATTAAAACTGTGCACCTTGAAAACAATCTCAAATGATAAATGCCCATAGTATATACTTTAGTTGCAAATGTATACATGCTCTATAAAAGGTCTTTTCTATTTCAGACATTTGTGGCATATACACAGAAGGTGAATCTGCACCTACCTTAAGAATAGGAGTTAAAGAATGCTTTTTTCAGAACTCCCATAGACATGGATGGAGAGAGCTGCTCTTGCACGGCCATATGGATATGCCATAAATGCCCGAGATGGGACTAACCCTTTAAGTTTGCTTACAGTACGTGTTTTTTTAAACCATGGACCTCTTCTATCAATTTATCACTGGCAAAAAAAGTGTTGGTATATGAAAAGTAGGACAAATTGAGTGTTTTTATTAAAAAAGTAGTGACTGTCTATTATCCGTTTCATGAACCTATATATAGCCCAAAATAAAGTCCAGGACCCAACACATGTTTTGCGTTTAGCAAAACGTGAAAACGTGTGTTGGGGAGTGTACCGGTGGTGTTCGTGTGTGGTATACTAGGTTGGTTGGTCAGTATTTTTCTATGTGCCTATTACATTTTTAGTTGTTCTATTGCCTCAGTCAGCCCTTGTGGTGTGTATTATCACCCACATGCTTTGGTGTCTGTTGTACAAATATGTATATGAGTTTTTTTGTACTATGTATTTTTGAGCCATAGTGGTTTGGTGTAATATACCTTTCTACTAGTGACCAATCATAATTATTGCACTTTATAAATATATACCAACAGTCCACCATTGGTCCCCTCGGTTTTTAATACTTTTATGTATTGTGACCTGGGTTAAATGTGTTTTGTGACTTGTGCCAATTATGTCCTTTTGTGATTCTCAATAAAATCATGTTATTTTTTGATTACTTAAGTATTATAAGTGTTTTTGTACCTAATTGACCCATTCCTTTTGGTTGGTTTTCATATTATCCGTTTCATCAAGCTGCGGATTCACAATGATTTATTGCTTGCAAGTCAGACCAAACATGGACGCCACCTGTGTATGATCCATTTAAAAAAGGTTTCTCATAGGGGCCTAATACATAATAGCAGTTCTTGCATGTTAAGAGTTTACAACAACATGGAAAAGCTGGATATGAAGATTTTTTATACTTTCTTGGATGTACTGCATCCGAGGACATACGGATATTTGTGATGGATTTTACAGATCCTTGGTAAGAATTAGGCTACTTTCACACTTGCGTTTTGGCTTTCCGTTTGTGAGATCCGTCTTGGGCTCTAACAAGTGGTCCAAAACAGATCAGGCTTGCCCATATGCATTCTGAATGGAAAAGATCCGCTCAGAATGCATCAGTTTGCCTCCTCTCAGTCACCATTCCCCTCTGAAGGCGGACACCAAAACGCTGCCTGCAGCGGTTTTCTGTCTGCCTGATGAAGCAGATCCAAACAGATCCGTCCTGACACACAATGTATGTCAATGGGGACGGATCCGTTTGTAATAATTCTATTTGAGGCGGATCCGTTTCCAAACGTTTTGAGCACTGAGCATGCTCAATAATTGTCTCCTCTCCCAGCAGCCATATCGGCCATCTTGGATCAAGTTGCCAAACAAACAGGTAAGTATAGAAAGATTGTCTATCCATCTATCTATCTATCAATCAATGCGGGTAGCTGACCTGGGGGGAATAAAGGCATGGAGGCAGATTATGGCACTGGGGGGTGATGGCAATGAGGGGGGCTGTTGGACCTGGGGGGAATAATCACATGGGGGCAGACTATGGCACTGGGGGGGGGCTGATGGCACTGAAATGGGGGGCTGTTGGACCTGGGGGAGGGGAATAAAGGCATGGGGCAGATTATGGCACGGGGGGGGGGGGGCTGATGGCAATTGTATGTATCGAATACGTAGTTCTAATTTGCTTTTGGTTTTTGGACTTTCAATAAATTTAGTTTTTATTTTTCTTCCAGGGTTCCAGAGTCTCCACCAGGGAAGATGAGGAGTTTGTTGTCCCTCACATTGATAATGAACTCCTCATCCAACTGGTGGAGGTGTGTCCCGCTTTATGGGACCGCACCAACCGCCACCATGCCGACCATCAGCGAACCCAGCTGCTCTGGAGGGAGATCGGTGAGGCGTTATTCACCACCTGGGGGGATCTCACCACGACGGCTCAGAGGCAATGTGGTAAATACAGCAATATGTATTTTTACCACATTTATATTGTTAACCTAACAGCATGCAAATTTTTTTTTTTCACAGTTCAAAAGATTCTCATTCAGTGTCGGTCAATCCGGGACTGCTTCAAGAGGGATTACAACTGGGAGGTTCAGGCCCCAAGTGGATCCGCAGCAATCTCAAGGCCGCCATATATGTATAGTGCGGCCTTGGGGTTCCTAAGATGGACGCTGGCGCTAAGAAGGTAATTTTTTTATTTTTTATTTTTTTAAGGACTGGAAAATGCATTTCCTCTCTTTCTGAGTGCAAGGGGCTGTCTGAGACAAAAGAGCATCTGGCCCCTCTGTTTTGGGCAGCTCCTTACGGTCTGAGGGACAACTGTTGTCTCCCTCTGAGTGCAAGGGGCTGTCTGAGACAGAGGAGCATCTGGCCCCTCTGTTTCGGGCAGCCCCTTATGGTCAGAGGGACAACTGTTCTCTCCCTCTAAATGCAAGGAGCTGTCTGAGACAGAGGAACATTAGGCCCCTCTGTTTCAGACAGCCCCCTATGGTCGGAGGGACAACTGTTGTCTCCCTCTGAGTGCAAGGGGCTGTCTGAGAGAGAGGAGCGTCTGGCCCCTCTGTTTCAGGCAGCCCCCTATGGTCGGAGGGACAACTGTTGTCTCCCTCTGAGTGCGAGGGGCTGTCTGAGACAGAGGAGCGTTTGTCCCCTCTGTTTCGGGCAGCCCCCTATGATCGGAGGTAGCCATAGCATAGAACTGGATGAAGTATTTGAAGGCCAATTATTTTTTATTTATTTTTTTCTACAGAACTGCCAGCAGCACTCGGGTGCCTGACCCACCTCTTGAGGCAGACCCGGAACCAACCGCCACCCCCAGCCCTCCTGTTCATCATGCACCTGCTCAGGACAATCCCAGTCGCCTACCGGGTCCCTATGTTCAACAGAGGCTCTTAAATGTCCACCAGAATTTGAGAGCCCTGTTGAACAGCCAGAGATCCGGTAGTAGCTGTCGCAGTGACTTTGTGAGCCTTGTAGAGATCGTGTCCGAAGCTCTAGAAGGTTTTGCGGAAGAAATGAGGGTAATGAGGGATGAAGTAATAAGCCGATGGGAGAGGCGGAGTCGGCACATCAACTCAGCCTTCACCACCCTTATGCGCAAAGTCTAGTCCCTGTGATGGACCAAATGTCGCCTGAGCAGGTGCATGAGTTTAAGGTCATGGTTGAGAATGGGTTGTGGGAAATCTTGCACCGCCCCCCATTCCAACCCCACTCCCCGTCCCACACCTACCCCCCACATCCCACACTTACCCCTCATCCCACAGCTACCCCTCATCCCACACCTATGCCCTATCCCCTTTTCTGGCAACCTTCCCATTCCCGAACACCATCCCATTCCTACCACCCCCCTTCCCGAACATGTGTTCCCTTTTGCCTCTTCTCCTCCACACTATTTTCCTCCCACTTCTTTCCAAACTCCCTCCTCCACACATGCTCGGGAACCCTGGAGTTCAGACCCTTCCACTTTCCACACCCCACAAATTCGCCCTACATCCTTTCCTGGTGCCTGTCATGTTTATTCAGCCTACACGGAGGACAGGGAGGACAGTCCACACCGTGACGGTCCATCTCCCCTTCCAAGTTTTACCAGTTATAGTTTTTTTTATTTTTGTGTTTTTTATGTTTTATATATATATATATATATATATATATACTGTTGTGGAAATTTAATAGTTGTAATCTGCTTGCATCAAACTTTGTGTAAAGAAATAGGTAAATCTCTCTTCCCTCCACCACAGTCAGAGACAGACCCAGGTGTTACCATCTTGATTGAATTCTTGCTGAGCAACTCCCTCCCGCCCTGCTCAGTCTGTTCCTTTTATTTACTAACAAAAGGTGTAAAAGGGGCTGGCCCAAGACAAGGATACAGGGAGTGATGACATACAGGAAGTGATGACATACAGGAAGTGATGACATAGGAAGACAAGAACATAGCCAGCTCACAAACACATGTATACAATAACCACTGGAGCGAACTTTATCTAGCCTTGCTCAGTGATCAATGCCAGATAAAATTACTATGATCCTCATGCATGTTTATTTACAGGACAACGTCATTATCTCCAGCGGCTGATCAGGTGCACTAGAGACAACAAACGCACGTTCCTTTTATACAGGACATACACAGGAAGATATCCACTCCAATGGTTTACCCTGACACTGAGAGACATGATGACAATACACAATATATTAAATACACATCCTAATAAAATTTCCACAACAATATTTTTCTAATAATAATAAAAAAAAAAAAAAGTTTACTTGTGTGTGTGTTTTATTAATTGTCCAGTACAGGGGATCAGCATCCTTGGGCACTCCAGCTGCTTTGAAAGTAAAACTCCCATTAGATCACTACTCTGCATGTAATATAACGCCCTTGGGAGTTTTACTATCAAAAAGTCAGTAGTGCCAAAGGTGGCTGAACCCTGCACGATCAATAATGGGCAATTTTTTAGCTCCTTATAGCTTGTATTCCCTCCGATTGGCACATGAACAACCAAATGCTTGTTCATCGGTCAATCTTGTGCCCTTTCACATAAGCCCTTGTGGGAGTCACAGTCCATGTGAATCAGCATCATCATGAATTCATTAACTACAGAGCACTAAATTCAAATTTTACTCTTTAGTTAATGATTTCAAGATGACGCTCTCACCTAACTAGCGTGATTAGCACAAGGGACACACAAAGGACATGCTTCTGTTACAGGTGTTATCCGGGTTCAGAACTGAAGCTGGACCTACACGCAATTTCAACAGGGCAGCTTCCCTGATGTTAGCAAAGGAGCATTTCAAGCTCCAATGCTCTCCCTTGACCTGCGCAGGAACGGTCAGGGCAAGGGTTTACAATAACACACTGCTAGGCAGAGAATTCCAGCAAACAGTGTGTTCGGTGACGTTACCGGCTCTAATGGGCAGGCTTTAGCAGTGCCCTAGCCTTTTTACATGCTAGGGCAGCGTTAAAGCCGGCCCATCAGTGCTCGTGACGCCACAGGGATCACTGATGGGCTCAAGCCTCCACATGGCAGCGCTATGGAGACCCCAGTACATCACAGAATCTCCATAAAATGCCTTTCACGGTCCCTCCCATGACAGAGATGAGAAGATATGAGAGACTGGCAGCACATGAGGGTATCGGACAGTCTCTCTGTTTTCTCCGTGCAGTGTTGTTATTTGGTAATAACCACACCTCTTGTCAGGTGCAGATTGTGGTCATTACTGAGGCTCTATTTAGTTCTGACTCACACTGCTTACCATGCCGTTGATATTTCCTGCTGGAGTTGGTTGAGCTGGTGTGTTGTTCCTCCATTCTTCTTTAAGCTAAGTTGTTTTATAGGCCTCAGGGAAACGCTGGTTCCTTCTTCTCGGAAGGAACCAGTTGTCTCATTTCCTGTCACCACTCCTAGGGATTTCCAGAGTCTCCAGGGCTAAGGTTACGGTGTATGAGTATTTACACCTTCAGGGTCTACTCATATTGGTAGGAGTCAGGGGGAGGTCTAAGGATTCCTAGGAGATCTCCCTTAGCTTTGAGGCCTAGACTCTGGTCTATTTCCTTCTGTGTTTTATCTGGTGTTTTCCCCTCCCCATTACCTGTGACAATGCCTCTGTCCTGCGCGATTCAGCTCATCTTAGTGGGGTAGTCTGGGTGAAAATATAGCTCTGACCCCGGATAACCCCTTTAACAAGCATTATTTCTCATGACAAGATTGTGTGATGTTGTTAAAAAACAAAAACACAATGGTGCCTTGCAATATTAACCCCTTCCCGACCTTTGACATACTGTTACGTCATGGGAACCACTGAGTTCCCGCAATTTGACGTGATAATACGTCATAGTGATCGCGTGGACACCGGAGCGGTGCGCGCGTGATCACTGCAGGGGCCCGGCCGTCCGTGGTAGCCGGACCCCTGCTGTATCCGCTGGCATCGCTGTAAAAGCCGATGCCGGCAGATTAACCCCTTCTATGTCACGGTCCGCGCTGACCGCGTCATAGAAGAGGTTTGTGTCAGGTGAACGATCGCATCGAGTCCCCGCGCTGCTGTGGCAGGGACCCGATGCGACACAAGGCAGCCCTATGCCGTGCAGAGGCTGCCCAATGCCTTGCACGGCATCGGAAACTGCCTTCTACGGGAGCCGAGGAGATCCAGCCTCAGGATGGGTCTCCTAGGCAACCTGTTAGTGTATGACTCAGTGTCATACACTAACAGGCAATGCATTACAATACAGATGTATTGTAATGCATTGCAGAGGGGATCAGACCACCAAAAGTGAATGTCATAAATAAAGTAAAGTAAAAAAAAAAAGTGTTTTTAATAATATTTATAAAGTAATACAATTAATAAAGTAAAAAAAGAAAAAAAACGCCCCTTTCCCCTTATTTTATAATAAAAAACAGAAAAAAAACAAAAACCCACACATATTAGGTATCGCTGCATCCGTAATGACCGGCTCTATAAATATATTACATGATCCACCCTGTCCGATAAACACAATAGAAAAAAATAAAATAAAAATAGTGTAAAAAAAAGCTATTTTTGTCACCTTTCATCACAAAGACACTAAAGAGACACTAAAAAATCTTTTTTTTTGTTTCAAAACTGCTAAAATATCACATGACCTAACTAACCACTCAGGTGAACACCGTAAAAAATAAATAAAATAAAAAATGTGCAAAAAAAATGCAATTTTTGTCACATTACATCACAAAAATTGCAACAGCAAGTGATAAAAAAGGCATATGCTCCCCAAAATAGTACCAATCAGACCGTCACCTCATCCCGCAAAAAATGAGACCCTACCTGAGAGAATCGGTCAAAAAATAAAAAAGCTATGGCTCTCAGACTATGAGACACTAAAATATCATTATTTCGGTTTCAAAAATGCTATTATTGTGTAAAACTTAAATAAATAAGAAAAAGTAAACATATTAGGTATTGCCACGTGCATAACGATCTGCTCTATAAAAAAGTCACATGACCTAATCCCTCAGGTAAACACTGTAAAAACAAAAAATAAAAACGGTGCCGAAACATCCATTTTTTTGTCACCTTGCCTCACAAAAAATGTAATATAGAGCAATAAAAAATCATATGTACCCCAAAATAGTACCAATAAAACTGGCACCTTATCCCGTAGTTTCCAAAATGTGGTCACTTTTTTGAGTTTCTACTGTAGCGGTGCATCAGGGGGGCTTCAAATGGGACATGGCATCTAAAAACCAGTTCAGCTAAATTGCCTTCCAAAAACCATATGGCGTTCCTTTCCTTCTGCGCCCTGCCGTGTGCCCGTACAGCAGTTTACAATCACATGTGGGGTGTTTCTGTAAACCACAGTATCAGGGTAATAAATATTGAGTTTTATTTGGCTGTTAACCCTTGCTTTGCTACTGGAAAAAATTTATTCTGATTGAAATCTGCCAAAAAAGTGAAATTCTGAAATTTCATCTCCATTTTCCATAAATTCTAGTGGAACACCTAAAGGGTTAACAAAGTTTGCAAAATCAGTTTTGTATACCTTGAGGGGTGTAGTTTCTAAAATGGGGTCATTTTTGGGTGGTTTCTATTATGTAAGCCTCACAAAGTGACTTCAGACCTGAACTGATCCTTAATAAGTAGGTTTTGGAAATTTCTCGAAAAATTTCAAGATTTGCTTCCATACTTCTATGCCTTCTAACGTCCCCAAAAAATAAAATGTCATTTTCAAAATGATCCAAACATGAAGTAGACACTATTAGATACTATTTTTGAAGGTATTACTATCTATTATAAAAGAGAAATAAAAATTTGGAAATTTGGAAATTTTTCTAAATTTTGGGTAAATTTGGTATTTTTTATGAATAAAAATGTATTTTTTTTTACTTATTTTTACCACTGTCATGAAGTACAATATGTGATGAGAAAACAATCTCAGAATGGCCTGTATAAGTAAAAGCGTTTTAAAGTTATCACCACATAAAGTGACACATGTCAAATTTGGTATTTTTTATGAATAAAAATGTTTTTTTTTTACTTATTTTTACCACTGTCATGAAGTACAATATGTGATGAGAAAACAATCTCAGAATGGCCTGTATAAGTAAAAGCGTTTTAAAGTTATCACCACATAAAGTGACACATGTCAGATTTGAAAAAAATGGCCTGGGCAGGAAGGTGAAAACAGGCCCAGGGTTGAAGGGGTAAGGGAAGACCAATAACCTAAAGGGGTTTTCTCAAGAAAGACGATGGGGGCATATTACTAGGATATGCCACTAGAGATGAGCGTTTTTTAAAATTCGATTTGCCGGTTCTCCAAATTTTTCAGGAAAAAATTGGTTCAATCCAAATATATTTGCGGCCAATGACGTTAAAAAACTGCTATTTCCTGCTGCTAAGAGCCTTTATAGTGGTATAGAACACTGTGCCTTGTAGTAACACGCATAGGGAATCTGCTTTGGTAGTGAAATAACACTGTGAGTCCGTATGACATGCAGATGACATGCGTCGCTCTTAGAATCACTGCACACTTCACTTATTAGGGCAGTCACAGGGCCAAAACTGACCAAATAACTCAAGTATGAACTTAACCTTACAGGTCAATGTTAGTGCCAAGAAGAAGCACACTCCTTTTACACAGTCTGATTGCACATAGATGTTATCAGAACCTGTTCTGTTAAAAACGTATACAAGTAGAGCCCCCCCCCCCCCCCCCGACAGAGTGGATAGGGTGTCAACAGTAAGTTTGTGTTGACGTCACTAATTAATTTGCCCTTTCTCTGATCCATCAGTACAATATCCCACAAAAAACGGATCCTGTTTGTGGAGCATACGCCTTCACTCAGTCAGTATTTGCTCAATAATCCATCAGTATTGCAAATGCCAAAAAAACAGGACTGGATCTAAAACAGAGATAACACGTAAATGGAATATTTGCACGTCTTCTGTGTTTTGTAAACACTCCTGCTTTTTACTACCAAATCATATTCTAATTCTGATGGGACCATACAGGCCTTACAGCTGCTACACAGACAAGGTCTGTGTGCGTCTCATATTTCCTTCCTTCTGACAGATCAGAAGAAGGGTCAAATAAATGATAATGTCAGCCAGGCCGAAAGGCAAAATAGAGTTTGCAGCAGTATGAGGAGGCCACCGAGTGGCATAATGACCGAGTGTGGAGGAGGCAGCAATATGAAGAAGCCACAGAGTGGCACAATGACAGAGTCTGGAGGTGGCGGCAGTAGCAGCATCAGGAGAAGGCCACCGAGTGGCACAATGACAGAGTGTGGAGGTGGCAGCAGCATGAGGAGGCCACCGAGTGGCACAATGACAGAGGCTGGAGTTAGCAACAGTATGAGGAGGTCCCCAAGTGGCACAATGACAGAGTCTGGAGGTGACAGCAGTATGAAGTAGTCACAGAGTGGTGCAATGACAGAGTGTGGAGGGGGCAGCAGTATTAGGAGGCCGCTGAGAGGCACAATGATGGAGTGTGGAGGTGGCAGCAGTATGAGGAAGCGACCGAGTGGCACAATGACAGAGTGTGGAGGTGGCAGCTGCATGAGCAGGCCACCGAGTGGCACAATGACAGAGTCTGGAATTGGCAGCAGTATGAGGAGGCCACCGAGTGGCACAATGACAGAGTCTGGAATTGGCAGCAGTATGAGGAGGCCACCGAGTGGCACATTGACCGAGTGTAGAGGTGGCAGCGTCACAGAGTGGCACAATGACAGAATCTGGAGGTGTCAGTAGTATGAGCAAGTCACAGGGTGGCACAATGACAGAGTGTGAAGGTGGCAGCAGTATGAGGAAACCACTGATTGGCATAATGACAGAGTCTGGAGGTGGCAGCAGTATAAGGAGGCCACCGAGTGGCACAATGACCGAGTGTGGAGGTGGCAGCAGTATGAGGAAGCCACCGAGTGGCACAATGACCAAGTGTGGAGGTGGCAGCAGCATGAGGAAGTCACAGAGGGGCACAATGACAGCTTGTGGAGGTGGCAGCAGTATGACAAGGCCACCAAGTGGCACAATGACCGAGTGTGGAGGAGGCAGCAGTATTAGAAAGCCACCAAGTGGCACAATGACAGAGTCTGGAGGTGGCAGCAGTATGAGGAGGCCACTGAGAGGCACAATGATGGAGTGTGGAGGTGGCAGCAGCATGAGGAGGCCACCGAGTGGCACAATGACAGAGTCTAGAGTTGGCAGCAGTATGAGGAGGCCACCGAGTGACACAATGACAGAGTGTGGAGGTGGCGGCAGCAGCAGTAGCAGCATCAGGAGGAGGCTACGGAGTGGCACAATGACAGGGTGTGGAGGTGGCAGCAGTATAAGGAGTCCACCAAGTGGGAGAATGACAGAGTCTGGAGTTGGCAGCAGCATGAGGAAGTCACAGAGTGGCACAATGACAGAGTCTGGAGGTGGCAGCAGTATGAGGAAGCCACCAAGTGGCACAATGACAGAGTGTGAAGGCGCCGACAGCAGCAGTAGCAGCATCAGAAGAAGGCCACCGAGTGGCACAATGACAGAGTGTGGAGGTGGCAGCAGTATGAGGAAGCCAATGAGTGGCACAATGACAGAGTCTGGAGGTGGCAGCAGCAGCAGTAGCAGCATCAGGAGAAGGCCACCGAGTGGCAATGACAGAGTGTGGAGGTGGCAGCAGCATGAGGGGACCACAGAGTGGCACGATGACGAGAGATTGTGGAGTTGGCAGCAGCATGAGGAGGCCAGAGATTGTCCGCTTCGTCTATTCATTTATAGGGAATATGGGACAGAACTAGTGTTGGGGGAGAATGCTCGGCCAAACACCATTTTGACTTGAGCATCGCGATGCTCGAGTCTCCTTCCTGCACATTTGTTGGCTGCTACCCAGCCAATAAACGTGCGGGGAGGTACTGGCACTCACTGTAATGCCGTAGCCATATTGGTTACTGGCATTACAGTGATTGGCTGGCTGGAACGCATCATCGGCTCAGTCTTAGGCCTCATGCACACAACCGTTTTTATTTGCGGTACGTGACCGTTTTTTCGTCCGTGGGTCTTCCTTTATTTTTGGAGGATCAACGGACATGAAAAAAAAGTCGCTTTGGTGTCCGCCTGGCCGTGCGGAGCCAAACGGATCCGTCCTGAATTACAATGCAAGTCAATGGGGACGGATCCGTTTGACGTTGACACAATATGGTGCAATTTCAAACGGATCCGTCCCCCATTGACTTTCAATGTAAAGTCAGGAGTTAATATATCATAGGATCGGAGTTTTCTCCAATCCGATGGTATATTTTAACTTGAAGCGTCCCCATCACCATGGGAATGCCTCTATGTTAGAATATACCATCGGATTTGAGTTACATCGTGAAACTCAGATCCAACAGTATATTCTAACAAAGAGGCGTTCCCATAGTGATGGGGACGCTTCTAGTTAGAATATACTACGAACTGTGTACATGACTGCTCCCTGCTGCCTGGCAGCACCCGATCTTTTACAGGGGGCTGTGATCAGCACAATTAACCCTTCAGGTGCCGCACCTGAAGGGGTTAATTGTGCGTATCATAGCCCCCTGTAAGAGATCAGGGGCTGCCAGGCAGCAGGGGGCAGACCCCCCTCCCTCCCCAGTTTGAATATCATTGGTGGCCAGTGTGCGGCCCCCTCTATTGTAATATCATTGGTGGCCAGTGTGCGGCCCCCCCCTCCCTCCCTCTATTGTAATATCATTGGTGGCCAGTGTGCGGCCCCC
Organism: Bufo bufo; assembly: GCF_905171765.1. Lineage (NCBI taxonomy): Eukaryota > Metazoa > Chordata > Amphibia > Anura > Bufonidae > Bufo > Bufo bufo. Next base: position 150,862,764 of record NC_053395.1, on the reverse strand, counting down.
CCGCCCCCCCCCTCTATTGTAATATCATTGGTGGCCAGTGTGTGGCTCCCTCCGGCCCCCCCTCTATTGTAATAACATTGGTGGCCAGTGTGTGGCCTCTGTCGGCCCCCCTCCCCCCCTCTATTGTAATATCATTGGTGGCCAGTGTGCGGCCTCCCCTCTCCTCCCCCCCTGCCCGATCATTGGTGGCAGCGGAGATTCCGATCGGAGTCCCAGTTTAATCGCTCTGGGGCTCCAATCGGTAACCATGGCAACCAGGACGCTACTGCAGGCCTGGTTGCCATGGTTACTTAGCAATATTACAATATTAGAAGCATCATACTTACCTGCTGGCTGCTGCGTGTGTCCGGCCGGGAGCTCCTCCTACTGGTAAGTGACAGATCATTAAGCAATGCGCCAAACAGACCTGTCACTTACCAGTAGGAGGAGCTCCCGGCCGGACACAGACAGCGCAGCAGCCAGCAGGTAAGTATGATGCTTCTAATATTGTAATATTGCTAAGTAACCATGGCAACCAGGCCTGCAGTAGCGTCCTGGTTGCCATGGTTACTGATCGGAGCCCCAGAGTGATTAAACTGGGACTCCGATCGGAATCTCCGCTGCCACCAATGATCGGGGGGGGGGGGGGGGAGGCCGCACACTGGCCACCAATGATATTACAATAGAGGGAGGGGGGGTGGCCGGGGAAGGCCGCACACTGGCCACCAATGATATTACAATAGGGGGGGGGGGCGCACACTGGCCACCAATCATATTACAATAGAGGGAGGGGGGCCGGGGGAGGCCGCACAGTGGCCACCAATGATATTACAATAGGGGGGGGCGGGGGGGCGCACACTGGCCACCAATGATATTCAAACTGGGGAGGGAGGGGGGTCTGCCCCCTGCTGCCTGGCAGCCCCTGATCTCTTATAGGGGGCTATGATATGCACAATTAACCCCTCAGGTGCAGCACCTGAGGGGTTAATTGTGCAGATCACAGCCCCCTGTAAGAGATCGGGTGCTGCCAGGCAGCAGGGGGCAGTCATGTACACAGTTCGTAGTATATTCTAACTAGAAGCGTCCCCATCACTATGGGAACGCCTCTGTGTCTTTTATGCAGACGGATCTTCGGATCTGTCTGTATGAAAGTAATCTACGGCCACGGATCACGGACGCGGATGCCAATCTTGTGTGCATCCGTGTTCTTTCACGGACCCATTGACTTGAATGGGTCCGTGAACCGTTGTCCGTCAAAAAAATAGGAAATTTTTTTGACGGACAGGAAACACTGATCACGGATTCGGCTGCAAAACCGTGCATTTTCCGATTTTTCCACGAACCCATTGAAAGTCAATGGGTCCGCGAAAAAAAACGGAAAACGGCACAACGGGCACGGATGCACACAATGGTCGTGTGCATGAGGCCTTAGGGAGAGCTGCAGCAGAAGGACAGATAGTGTAGGGACAGGAATTGTTTTTTTAAGGCAGGGTTTAGTCTTGAAAGGTGTTAGAGACCCAAAGGTCCTTTAAAGGACTATAGTTTTGTCTGGCTGCTCTATATATTATTAGCGCTAAATTGAGTGCAATTGCTTGGCCGCTGCTGACAGTGACACAACCTCTGCTACATCTGTTGTGTTACATTTGTGCATACTAAATATATGTCACATTCAGCGCAATTGTTTGGCCGCTGCTGACAGCGACATTACCTGCCCTACATCTCCTGTATAACATTTACGCATCCTAAATATCTGTGACATTCAGTGTAATTTTTTCTTAGCCGCTGGTGACAGCAACATTACCTGCGCAACATCTCCTGTATAACGTTTGCACATCCTAAATATCTTTGACATTCAGTTAAATTTTTTCGCAGCTGGTGACAGCGACATTACCTGCGCAAATTTTTTTGCCACTGATGACAGCGACATTACCTGCGCTACATCTCCTGTGTAACGTTTGCGCATCCTAAATATCTGTAACATTCTGTGTAATTTATTTGCGCAAACAATAACAAAACCTACGCTTCTGTACGTGTGACATGCTTGCAAGCATATATACCATTTAATATGCTCAAGGCGAGCAGTAAGGGACGGGGAAGTGTCCGTGCATGCAGAGGCTGTGGCCCTGGGCGCGGTGAATCTGTGCCTGCTGCCAGAGGACAAGACTAGGCTTGTGGACACTGAGGCTTTCCGCAGCCTGATGGCGGTGGCCGTCCCTCGTTACTCAGTCCCCAGCCGCCACTATTTTTCCCGGTGTGCCGTCCCCGCCTTACACAAGCATGTGTCCCGTAACATAATTCGTGCCCTGACCAACGCAGTTATTGGAAAGGTCCACTTAACCACTGACACATTGACAAGGGCTTTTTTGCCAGAGACGTTACATTTGCCTGACGGCACACTGGTTAAACGTTGCGGAGGCCAGGAGCGAGTCATACCTTGGGATGGCACAGGTGCTACTGACGCCAAGGATTGCGGGCCCTACTTCCATCAGGATTTCCGCCACCACCTACATTGGTGGCTGCAATCCCCCTTCTTCTCCTCCACCTCCACTTCCACCTCTGAATTCTCATCTTGTAGCACCAGTCAGCCATCAGACAGTAGCTGGAAGCAGTGTAGCACTGCAGTGTGAAAGCGGCAACAGGCCGTGCTAAAACAAATTTGCTTAGGTGACAAACAGCACACCGCCACAGAGCTGTGGCAGGGTATAAGGGACTAGACTGAGCTGTGGCTCTCGCCTTTTAACCTACAAACAGGCATGGTTGTGTCTGATAATGGCCATAACTTGGTGGCGGCTTTGGAGCTTGGCAAGCTCACACACATACCATGCCTAGCCCACGTGTTCAACTTGGTTCAGCGGTTTCTCAAAACCTACCCCAATTTGCCTGAGCTACTGGTGAAGGTGTTTGCCCATTTCCAAAAGTCATCTACAGCTGCCGCCGGTCTGGCAACGCTGCAGCAGCGCTAGCAATTTCCAGCTCACTGACTGTTGTTCGACATGAGCATGCGCTAGAACTCCACATTCCACATGTTGGCCAGGTTTTGTGAGCAGCAGAGGGCAGTAGTGGAATACCAGCTGCAACATGGTCGTCGCCTTTCCAGTCAGCTTCCACTCTTCACAAGCAACGAGTGGGCACGGATGTCTGACCTCTGTGAGGTTTTACGCAACTTTGAGGAATCAACACCGATGGTGAGCGGTGATGCCGCTAATATCTGCGTAACCATCCCACTTCTGTGTCTACATGAAATGCTCACTGCTCACAATGAAGCAGACACATTGCATGTGGAAGAGGTGGAATAGAGAAGACAATACACAGGGTGATAGCCAGACCATCCTCAGTTCGTCTTCTCAGCGTGAATTGGATGATGATAAGGAGGAGGGCGGAGCAGGAGACGGTTTGCCTCCGCTACAGAGGGTAGTACCCATAGCAGGTTTTATTCCATATGTTCAACGTGGATGGGTCAAAGAGGAGGAAGAGGATGAGGAAGATTGAGAGTCATCCTCCGATGTTGTAATGTTTTAGATGGTCAGATCAGCAGCAGGCCCTCACCCCTAATGTTTTAGATGGTCAGCTCAGCAGCAGCAGACCCTCACACCTAATATTTTAGATGGTCAGATCAGTTTACTTTCTTATAATTTTAATCAAGTTTTGGTTCAATTTAATATTTAATAAATGTAATAATAAAAATTAAATGTTGCCTAAGACAGGGGACAATCCCCCAGTCTTCAGTTTATTCGACGACGTGGTTACGATGGAGAAAAGCATTCCAAAAAAACAATTTCTCTCCACCTGGAGACGAATCCTGTCAAGATTGCTGCAAGCTGCTCATCGACCCAGATACTTCTGGGGGAACCTGCCTGGCATGAACAGGCCTCTAGTAGCTGTAGACAATGAGAAGACAAAGCGTCAAGATAGCTTTGAGCCTAGAAGAGTTGCGAAGTTCATCAAGATACGTCACTAAAGATTTTACCGCATATAACCGCAGCACTGACCGCTGAATACATTTTGTTTTTCGACCAGAATAGTTCAATAAAGATTTTACCGCATATAACGCAGCGCTGACCACTGAATACATTTTGTTTTTCGACCGAAATACGTCACAAAAGGTATTACCACATATAATTTCAGCGCTGAATACTGAATAAATTTTGTTTTTCGACCGAAATAAGTCAATAAAAACTTTACCACATATCACTGCAGCACTGATTGCTGAATACATTTTGTTTTTCGATCGAAATAAGTCAATAAACACTTTACCACATATAACTGCAGCGCTGAATAAAATTAGTTTTTCGACCGAAATACATCAATAAAGATTTTACCAAATATAACTGCAGCGCTGAACGCTGAATACATTTAGTTTTTCGACCGAAATACGTAAAAAAATATTTTACCACATATAACTGCAGCGCTGAACGCTGAATAAAATTTGTTTTCTCGACCGAAAAAACTTCACAAAAGGTTTTACCACATATAACTGCAGCACTGAACGCTGAATACATTTTTTTTTGCTACCAAAATACATCACAAAAGGCTTGCCACAAGCTATCAGTTCTCTGAAAGGTGCAGAGTCCACCATTTGGAAAGGGAGGGACTGCAGCACCAGCAACTTGGACAGCAGCACGTTCAGCTTCTGCACCGTTGGATGCTTGCATGCATACTGTTGTCTCTTGGCAATCGTTTCGGTGATCGATTGCTGACACAATGACTAACAAGGAGTAGGAGGAGCAGGAGCATGAGGACCAGCAGACGATGGGAACGACAGTTGGTGGAGCCTTGACTGCCTGAATCGGGTGCGGTGTGCTTCTGGGTGATGCAGCGGTTGCTGCGGCAGGCTGGGACCACCACATCGGATCCACAGTTCTCACAGGCCACTTTATGGTGATGCTGCATATGTTTATGTATATGGTGCAACATTGGCACACTGGACCACGCTTCACCCTCTGCCCACAGATTATACATATGGCCATGTTCACCTTCTACGGAGGCTGCACAAAAAACTGCCACACCGCAGAGTAGGTGATTTTACCAACAACACCACACACTGTTATCCTGCAAGTTGATCCAGAGGAAGGCAAAAAAAAAAAACTGTGACGTAGAAGCCAATTTTCCCCACTTTAGGGGAATAAAAAATTCCTTCCCAACTCCAATCAGGCAATCAGACTAACTCCCTGGATCAAATGACCCCTCTCTAGTAGCTATAGCCTGTAATATTATTACGCTCCAGAAATACATCCAGGCCCCTCTTGAATTCCTTTATTGTACTCACCATCACCACCTCCTCAGGCAGAGAGTTCCATAGTCTCACTGCTCTTACCGTAAAGAATCCTCTTCTATGTTTGTGTACAAACCTTCTTTCCTCCAGATGCAGAGGATGTCCCCTCGTCACAATCACAGTCCTGGGGATAAATAGATGATGGGATAGATCTCTGTACTGACCCCTTAAATATATTTATACATATTAATTAGATCTCCCCTCAGTCGTCTTTTTTCTAAAGTGAATAACCCAACTTTGATAATCTTTCAGAGTACTGTAGTTGCCGCATTACAGTTATTACTTTAGTTGCCCTCCTCTGGACCCTCTCCAGCTCTGCTACAGTCAGGTCCATAAATATTGGGACATTGACGCAATTCTAACATTTTTGGCTCTATACACCACCACAATGGATTTGAAATGAAATTAACAATATGTGCTTTAACTGCAGACTGTCAGCTTTAATTTGAGGGTATTTACATCCAAATCAGGTGAACGGTGTAGGAATTACAACAGTTTTCATGTGTGCCTCCCACTTGTTAAGGGACCAAAAGTAATGAGACAATTGGCTTCTCAGCTGTTCCATGGCCAGGTGTGTGTTATTCCCTCTTTATCCCAATTACAATGAGCAGATAAAAGGTCCAGAGTTAATTTCAAGTGTGCTATTTGCATTTGGAATCTGTTGCTGTCAACTCTCAAGATGAGATCCAAAGAGCTGTCACGATCAGTGAAGCAAGCCATCATTAGGCTGAAAAAACAAAACAAACCCATCAGAGAGATAGCAAAAACATTAGATGTGGCCAAAACAACTGTTTGGAACATACCTAAAAAGAAGAAACGCACCGGTGAGCTCAGCAACACCAAAAGACCCAGAAGACCACGGAAAACAACTGTGGTGGAAGACCGAAGAATTCTTTCCCTGGTGAATAAAACACCCTTCACAACAGTTGGCCAGATCAAGAACACTCTCCAGGAGGTAGGTGAATGTGTATCAAAGTCAACAATTAAGAGAAGACTTCACCAGAGTGAATACAGAGGGTTCACCACAAGTTGTAAACCATTGGTGAGCCTCAAAAACAGTAAGGCCAGATTAGAGTTTGCCAAACGACATCTAAAAAAGCCTTCACAGAGAGAAGAGTATGGAGAAGGAAAGGAACTGCTCATGATCCTAAGCATACCACCTCATCAGTTAAGCATGATTGTGGTAGTGTCATGGCGTGGGCATGTATGGCTGCGAATGGAACTGGTTCTCTTGTATTTATTGATGATGTGACTGCTGACAAAAACAGCAGGATGAATTCTGAAGTGTTTCGGGCAATATTATCTGCTCATATTCAGCCAAATGCTTCAGAACTCATTGGACGGCACTTCACAGTGCAGATGGACAATGACCCAAAGCATACTGCAAAAGCAACCAAAGAGTTCTTTAAGGGAAAGATTTGTAATGTTATGCAATGGCCAATCACTCACCTGACCTGAATCCGATTGAGCATGCATTTCACGCGCTGAAGACAAAACTGAAGGGAAAATGCCCCAAGAACAAGCAGGAACTGAAGACAGTTGCAGTCAAGGCCTGGCAGAGCATCACCAGAGGTGAAACCCAGCGTCTGGTGATGTCTATGCGTTCCAGACTTCAGGCTGTAATTGACTACAAAGGATTTGCAACCAAGTATTAAAAAGTGAAAGTTTGATTTATAATTATTATTCTGTCCCATTACTTTTGGTTCCTTAACCACCTCCGGACCGCTGTACGCACAGACGCGTCCTGGAGGTGGTTGATTCATTCCGCCTGGACGCATATACGCGTCATCTCGCGAGACGCGAGATTTCCTGTGAACGCGCGCACACAGGCGCGCGCGCTCACAGGAACGGAAGGTAAGAGAGTTGATCTCCAGCCTGCCACCGGCGATCGTTCGCTGGCAGGCTGGAGATGTGTTTTTTTTAACCCCTAACAGGTATATTAGACGCTGTTTTGATAACAGCGTCTAATATACCTGCTACCTGGTCCTCTGGTGGTCCCCTTTGTTTGGATCGACCACCAGAGGACACAGGTAGCTCAGTAAAGTAGCACCAAGCACCACTACACTACACTACACCCCCCCCCGTCACTTATTAACCCCTTATTAGCCCCTGATCACCCCATATAGACTCCCTGATCACCCCCCTGTCATTGATTTCCCCCCTGTCATTGATCACCCCCCTGTCATTGATCACCCCCCTGTAAAGCTCCATTCAGACGTCCGCATGATTTTTACGGATCCACTGATAGATGGATCGGATCCGCAAAACGCATCCGGACGTCTGAATGAAGCCTTACAGGGGCGTGATCAATGACTGTGGTGATCACCCCATATAGACTCCCTGATCACCCCCCTGTCATTGATTACCCCCCTGTCATTGATCAACCCCCTGTAAAGCTCCATTCAGACGTCCGCATGATTTTTACGGATCCACTGATAGATGGATCGGATCCGCAAAACGCATCCGGACGTCTGAATGAAGCCTTACAGGGGCGTGATCAATGACTGTGGTGATCACCCCATATAGACTCCCTGATCACCCCCCTGTAAAGCTCCATTCAGATGTCCGCATGATTTTTACGGATGCACTGATAGATGGATCGGATCCGCAAAACGCATCCGGACGTCTGAATGAAGCCTTACAGGGGCATGATCAATGACTGTGGTGATCACCCCATATAGACTCCCTGATCACCCCCCTGTCATTGATTACACCCCTGTCATTGATCAACCCCCTGTAAAGCTCCATTCAGATGTCTGCATGATTTTTACGGATGCACTGATAGATGGATCGGATCCGCAAAACGCATCCGGACGTCTGAATGAAGCCTTACAGGGGCGTGATCAATGACTGTGGTGATCACCCCATATAGACTCCCTGATCACCCCCCTGTCATTGATTACCCCCCCTGTCATTGCTTACCCCCCTGTAAAGCTCCATTCAGACGTCCGCATGATTTTTACGGATCCACTGATAGATGGATCGGATCCGCAAAACGCATACGGACGTCTGAATGAAGCCTTACAGGGACATGATCAATGACTGGTGATCACCCCATATAGACTCCCTGATCACCCCCCTGTAAAGCTCCATTCAGATGTCTGCATGATTTTTACGGATGCACTGATAGATGGATCGGATCCGCAAAACGCATCCGGACGTCTGAATGAAGCCTTACAGGGGCGTGATCAATGACTGTGGTGATCACCCCATATAGACTCCCTGATCACCCCCCTGTCATTGATTACCCCCCTGTAAAGCTCCATTCAGACGTCCGCATGATTTTTACGGATCCACTGATAGATGGATCGGATCTGCAAAACGCATACGGACGTCTGAATGAAGCCTTACAGGGACATGATCAATGACTGGTGATCACCCCATATAGACTCCCTGATCACCCCCCTGTAAAGATCCATTCAGATGTCTGCATGATTTTTACGGATGCACTGATAGATGGATCGGATCCGCAAAACGCATCCGGACGTCTGAATGAAGCCTTACAGGGGCGTGATCAATGACTGTGGTGATCACCCCATATAGACTCCCTGATCACCCCCCTGTCATTGATTACACCCCTGTCATTGATCACCCCCCTGTAAAGCTCCATTCAGATGTCTGCATGATTTTTACGGATGCACTGATAGATGGATCGGATCCGCAAAACACATCCGGACGTCTGAATGAAGCCTTACAGGGGCGTGATCAATGACTGTGGTGATCACCCCATATAGACTCCCTGATCACCCCCCTGTCATTGATTACCCCCCTGTAAAGCTCCATTCAGACGTCCGCATGATTTTTACGGATGCACTGATAGATGGATCGGATCCGCAAAACGCATCCGGATGTCTGAATGAAGCCTTACACGGGCGTGATCAATGACTGTGGTGATCACCCCATATAGACTCTCTGATCACCCCCCTGTCATTGATCACCCCCCCTGTCATTGATCACCCCCCCTGTCATTGATCACCCCTCTGTAAGGCTCCAGACATTTTTTTGGCCCAAGTTAGCGGAATTATTATTTTTTTTATCTTACAAAGTCTCATATTCCACTAACTTGTGTCAAAAAATAAAATCTCACATGAACTCCCCATACCCCTCACGGAATCCAAATGCGTAAAATTTTTTAGACATTTATATTCCAGACTTCTTCTCACGCTTTAGGGCCCCTAGAATGCCAGGGCAGTATAAATACCCCACATGTGACCCCATTTCGGAAAGAAGACACCCCCAGGTATTCCGTGAGGGGCATATTGAGTCCATGAAAGATTGAAATTTTTGTCCCAAGTTAGCGGAACGGGAGACTTTGTGAGAAAAAAATAAAAAATATCAATTTCCGCTAACTTGTGCCAAAAAAAATTTCTATGAACTCGCCATGCCCCTCATTGAATACCTTGGGGTGTCTTCTTTCCAAAATGGGGTCACATGTGGGGTATTTATACTGCCCTGGCATTCTAGGGGCCCCAAAGCGTGAGAAGAAGTCTGGTATCCAAATGTCTAAAAATGCCCTCCTAAAAGGAATTTGGGCACCTTTGCGCATCTAGGCTGCAAAAAAGTGTCACACATCTGGTATCGCCGTACTCAGGAGAAGTTGGGGAATGTGTTTTGGGGTGTCATTTTACATATACCCATGCTGGGTGAGAGAAATATCTTGGTCAAATGCCAACTTTGTATAAAAAAATGGGAAAAGTTGTCTTTTGTCAAGATATTTCTCTCACCCAGCAAGGGTATATGTAAAATGACACCCCAAAACACATTCCCCAACTTCTCCTGAATACGGCGATACCACATGTGTGACACTTTTTTGCAGCCTAGGTGGGCAAAGGGGCCCATATTCCAAAGAGCACCTTTAGGATTTCACAGGTCATTTACCTACTTACCACACATTAGGGCCCCTGGAAAATGCCAGGGCAGTATAACTACCCCACAAGTGACCCCATTTTGGAAAGAAGACACCCCAAGGTATTCCGTGAGGGGCATGGCGAGTTCCTAGAATTTTTTATTTTTTGTCACAAGTTAGTGGAAAATGCTGATTTTTTTTTTTTCTCATATTCCACTAACTTGTGACAAAAAATAAAAACTTCCATGAACTCACTATGCCCATCAGCGAATACCTTGGGGTCTCTTCTTTCCAAAATGGGGTCTCTTGTGGGGTAGTTATACTGCCCTGGCATTCTAGGGGCCCAAATGTGTGGTAAGGAGTTTGAAATCAAATTCTGTAAAAAATGACCTGTGAAATCCAAAAGGTGCTCTTTGGAATATGGGCCCCTTTGCCCACCTAGGCTGCAAAAAGTGTCACACATCTGGTATCTCCGTACTCAGGAGAAGTTGGGGAATGTGTTTTGGGGTGTCATTTTACATATACCCATGCTGGGTGAGAGAAATATCTTGGCAAAAGACAACTTTTCCCATTTTTTTATACAAAGTTGGCATTTGACCAAGATATTTATCTTTTTTTTTACCCAAACATTTTTTTTTTATCAAAGACATGTAGAACAATAAATTTAGAGCAAAATTTAAATATGGATGTCGTTTTTTTTGCAAAATTTTACAACTGAAAGTGAAAAATGTCATTTTTTTGCAAAAAAATCGTTAAATTTCGATTAATAACAAAAAAAGTAAAAATGTCAGCAGCAATGAAATACCACCAAATGAAAGCTCTATTAGTGAGAAGAAAAGGAGGTAAAATTCATTTGGGTGGTAAGTTGCATGACCGAGCAATAAATGGTGAAAGTAGTGTAGGTCAGAAGTGTAAAAAGTGGCCTGGTCTTTCAGGGTGTTTAAGCACTGGGGGCTGAGGTGGTTAACAAGTGGCAGGCACATATGCAAACTGTTGTAATTCCTACACCATTCACCTGATTTGGATGTAAATACCCTCAAATTAAAGATGACAGTCTGCAGTTAAAGCACATCTTGTTTGTTTCATTTCAAATCCATTGTGGTGGTATATGGAGCCAAAAATGTTAGAATTGTGTCGATGTCCCAATATTTATGGACCTGACTGTATGTCTGCCTTGTTTACAGGAGCCCAGAACTGTACACAGTACTCCATGTGTGGTCTGACTAGCGATTTGTAAAGTGGTAGGACTATGTTCTTATCACGGGCATCTATGCCCCTTTTGATGCAACCCATTATCTTATTGGCCTTGGCAGCCGTTGCCTGACACTGGTTTTTGCAGCTTAGTTTGCTGTTTATTAAAATTCCTAGATCCTTTTCCATGTCAGTGTTACCGAGTGTTTTACCATTTAGAATGTACTGGTGACTTGCATTATTCCTTCCCATGTGCATAACTTTACATTTGTCAGTGTTAAACCTCATCTGCCACTTATCTGCCCAAGCCTCCAATCTATCCAGATCCCTCTGTAGTAGTATACTGTCCTCTTCAGTGTTAATTACTTTACACAGTTTAGTGTCATCTGCGAAAATTGATACTTTACTATGCAAGCCTTCTACAAGATCATTAATAAATATATTGAAGAGAATAGGGCCCAATACTGACCCCTAAGGAACCCCACTAGTGACAGTCTGAGTGTGTACCGTTAATAACCACCCTCTGTTTTCTATCATTGAGCCAATTACTTACCCACATACAGACGTTTTCTCCCAGTCCGAGCATTCTCATTTTATATATTAACCTTTTATGTGGTACAGTGTCAAATGCTTTGGAGAAGTCCAGATATACGACATCCATTGATTCGCCGCTGTCAAGTCTAGAACTTACCTCCTCATAGAAATTGATTAAATTAGTTTGACATGACCGATCCCTGATGAAGCCATGCTGATATGGCGCTATTTGCTTATTTCCGTTGAGATGCTCTAAGATAGCATCTCTCAGAAAACCTTCAAACTGTTTACCCACAACAGATGTTAAACTTACCGGCCTATAGTTTCCAGGTTCTGTTTTTGGACCCTTTTTGAATATTGGCACCACATTTGCCATGCGCCAATCCTGTGGGACATTCCCAGTCAGTATAGAGTCTGCAAATATCAGAAATAATGGTCTGGCTATGACATTACTTAATTCCCTTAGGATACGGGGGTGTATGCCATCCGGTCCTGGCGATTTGTCTATTTTAATCTTTTTAAGTCGCTGATGTACTTCTTCCTGGGTCAGACAGGACACATTTAATGGGGAATTTATTTTTACATTCTGCATGTCATCTGAAAGTTTATTTTCCTCAGTGAATACATTGGAGAAAAAAATATTTAACAGCTTTGTTTTCTCCTCGTCGCTCTCTGCGACTCCCCCCTCATTACTCTTTAAAGGGCCGACACCTTCAGATTTATACTTTTTAACATTTATATAATTGAAGAACATTTTAGGGTTAGTTTTACTCTCTTTGGCAATTAATCTCTCGGTCTCTAGTTTGGCCGCTTTTATTTGTTTTTTACATGTTTTATTTTTTTCCATAGTTTTTCAGTGCTTCCGTGCTACCCTCCTGTTTTAGTGATTTACATGCTTTCTTTTTGTCATTTATTGCTTTCTTTACAGTTCTATTAATCCACATTGGTTTCTTTTTATTCCTTAACCTTTTATTCCCATATGGTATGTACCTCTCACAATGAGATTTTAGGATGCTTTTAAAGATATCCCATTTTATGGCTGTATTTTTATTTTTGAGGACTTTGTTCCAGTTAGTTAGGCCTATGGCCTCTCTTAGTTGGCTACATTTCGCTTTTTTGAAGTTTGGTATTTTTGTTCCTCCCTGTAGAAATGCTCTTTTGAATGATAATTGGAAACTTGTTACTTTATGGTCACTATTTCCCAGGTGTCCCCCAACCTTCACGTCTGTTGTTCTGTCAGGCCTATTGGCTAAAACTAAGTTAAGTTAAATGGGTATATATTTTTTGTTTTGTAATGAAATAGGCCACTAAACTCTTTCACCACAAATAAATGCAGAAGTAAAATGCGTATATCTTTTTCCTTTTTTTACTGAAATAGGCCACTAAACTCTTTTTCCAGAAATAAATGCACCAGTGAAGTGCGTATTTATTTTTCTTTCTGTACTGAAATAGGCCACTAGACGCTTTTGCCACGAATAAGTGCATCAGTTAAATACGTATATTTTTTTCTTTCTGTACTGAAATAGGCCACTAAAGGCTTTCAACACATATAACTGCAGAAGTGAAATTAGAAAATATTTTTATTTTTGTCGTGAAATAGGCCCGTAAACTCTTTTAATAGAAATAAATGCACCAGTGAATTGTATACATATTTATCTTTCTGTACTGAAATAGGCCACTAAACGCTTTTGCCAGAAATAAATGCACCAGTGAAGTGCGTATATTTTTTCTTTCTGTACTGAAATAGGCCACTAAACGCTTTCAACACATATAACTGCAGAAGTGAACTGAGAATATATTTTTCTTTTTGTACTGAAATAGGCCACTAAACGCTTTTGCCACAAATAAGTGCACCAGTGAAGTGCGTATATTCTTTCTTTCTGTACTGAAATAGGCCAGTAAACGCTTTTAGCAGAAATAAATGCACCAGTGAAGTGCGTATATTTTTTCTTTCTGTACTGAAATAGGCCAGTAAACGCTTTTAGCAGAAATAAATGCAACAGTGAAGTGCGTATATATTATACTTTCTGTACTCAAATAGGCCAATAAACGCTTTCAATACATATAACTGCAGAAGTGAACAGAGAATTTATGTTTTTATTTACTGAAATAGGCCACTAAACACTTTTAGCTGAAATAAATGCACCAGTGAAGTGCGTATATTTATTTCCTTTTTTGTACTGAAATAGGACACTGAACGCTTTCACCACATATAACTGCAGAAGTTAAATGAGAATATATTTTTCTTTTTGTACTGAAATAAGCCAGTAAACACTTTTAGCAGAAATAAATGCACCATTGAAGTGCATATATATTTATCTTTCTGTACTGAAATAGGCCACTAAACGCTTTTGCCAGAAATAAATGCACCAGTGAAGTGCGTATATTTTTTATTTCTGTACTGAAATAGACCAATAGACGCTTTTGTCACAAATAACTGCACCAGTGAAGTGCATATATATTTTTCTTTCTGTACTGAAATAGGCCACTAAATGCTTTCAACACATATAACTGCAGAAGTGAACTGGGAATATATTTTTCTTTTTGTACTGAAATAGGCCACTAAACGCTTTTGCCACAAATAAGTGGACCAGTGAAATGCGTATATTTTTTCTTTCTGTACTGAAATAGGCCAGTAACTGCTTTTAGCAGAAATAAATGCACCAGTGAAGTGCATGTATTTTTTCTTTCTGTACTGAAATAGGCCAATAAACGCTTTTAGCAGAAATAAATGCACCAGTGAAGTGCGTGTATTTTTTCTTTCTGTACTGAAATAGGCCAGTAAACGCTTTTAGCAGAAATAAATGCACCAGTGAAGTGGGTATATATTATACTTTCTGTACTCAAATAGGCCAATAAACACTTTCAACACATATAACTGCAGAAGTGAACAGAGAATATATATTTTTTTGTACTGAAATAGGCCAGTAAAAGCTTTTAGCAGAAATAAATGCACCAGTGAAGTGCATATATATTTATCTTTCTGTACTGAAATAGGCCACTAAACGCTTTTGCCACAAATAAATGCAACAGTGAAGTGCGTATATTTTTTTCTTTTTTGTACTGAAATAGGACACTGAACACTTTCACCACATATAACTGCAGAAGTGAAATGCGTATATATTTTTTCTTTTTGTACTGAAATAGGCCACTAAACTCTTTCACTACAAATAAATGCAACAGTGAAGTGCGTATATATTTTTCCTTTTTGTACTGAAATAGGACACTGAACACTTTCACCACATAAAACTGCAGAAGGGAAATGCATATATATTTTTCCTTTTTGTACGAAATATGGCCACTAAACTCTTTCAACACAAATAACTGCGGAAGTAAAATGCGTATATATTTTTCTTTTTCCACAGATATAAAGCCGCTAAAGGCTTTTCAACATAGCACTTGCACCCAAATAACAAGAACAAATTGCTGGATGCCAGAGCTGTATAATGGCTATTTGAATCCCCCAAATAATGTTTCCCTGCACTTGTAAATCGCCTTTTTTATTTCACAATGAGGTTTTACTAGCACTGTTCCCCTAGCGACTTCAGATGTTTCTCCCTGCACTAAGATGCTGTGAAATAATTTCCCTCCCTATCCTTTCCCTGCACTTATAAATCGTTTTTTCAGATTTTTTTTTCGCAATGAGGTTTTTTCCTATTGCTGTCTCTAGTGCCTTCTCACATTTGTCCCTGCAGTCAGAACACTGGGGAAATGTCTGACTCTAAGATGGCTGCCGAATTTATAGGGCTGTTGGCTGGCTGCTAATTGGCTGCATGCATGGCATTATGGGTCAGCCCGCTTTCCCAGAGTTCCTTGACCCTTGTCCTCACACGTGTAGCCACCATTGTAGCCGCCATTTTGCTTCTAATAATATGTGTACAAACAGCCTGTGGCATACCTAAGTACATATCAGTACAGTATATGTAGCACAGGTAGATTTTAGTACATGTAGCACAAGTAGATATAATTAAAGTACATGTAACACACTTAGATATCAGCGGCAGTACAGGTAGCACAGGTAGATAGCTGTACAGTAAAGTAGCACAGGTATATAGCTGTACAGTACATGTAGCGCAGGTATAGAGCAATACAGTACGTATAACACAGAAAGACAACAGTGAAATACATATAGCACAGGTAGAATGCAGCACAGTTCTTGTTGAATAACAGGTATATAGGAGTACAGTACATGTAGCACATATACAGTAGATAGAAGTACAGGATATAAAGTGCAGGAAGAAAGTAGTACAGATAGCATTATTATACAGATATTATTGTAGAGATATATTATTATATTACATTAAAGACCTTACTGGCATAGAAACTTTGCTACATAGCAAATCAGCTCATGTGCTAAATACTACAGTGCCCACTTTAATACCTACTTGCCTCAAGGTAATAGACTGATCGACTGTGGCCATTTACAGGCATTTTTACCAGTGAAAAGTGAAAGTAAGTTGCCAGTGGGTTTCAAGTTATGACAACCCAGGAAAAACCAATGTAAGTTGTAAAATGAAGGCCCACCACATTGATAACGTTTAGTCTAAGCTGCACAGTGTTATAGGAACCAAGTAAAAATGTAAAGGAACAAAGATCTGAAACTATTACATATTAATGGATCAACTTGAAATGTGACCGCTCAATCACTGACTGAGGCAGGTCACTGCTGTGAGATGTGGTCACATTTTCTGCATCAAGAGGGACTAGTAGAGATGGACAGAAGACTAGGTAAGTGTTGAAACAGGAGTGTTGGAGGGTTGATAAGATATTGCCATTCTGCTCCTTTAAAAAAAAAAAAATCCCAGCCAGAAAAACGCTTTAATTGCTGTTTTACTATCAGACAAATCTGGAATATTAGCGCATCAGAGTCAATTCTATTATGCATAAAGGGACTTTTAATATTTAGTTTGTAGACATTTTCTTTGAGGAACATACAGTTAGTTCCAGTTGCACAGTAAATGTGCTTTCCCTCTCTATCAATTCATAAGCATAAGATTGGGTGCTATGTGTGGATTTCTTATGACTCTGATATTTGTAATTATAATGTTTTCATAAATACAAATGTTGGATTAAAGGAGATGTTTTTATTGTTTTAACTTCACTGATTCAGTGATTTTATTTTGCGTTTTCATTTTTCACTCCCTGCTTCCCAGAGAAATACAATTGTACTTTCTAATGGCACCATATTGCATATGATGTAGTGGAAAGCTAGAAAAAAATTCAAAGTTAGTTACAATTGGAAAAATTCCACCACTGTTTTAGGGGTTTTTGTTTTCTACATTGTTCCCTATGTGGTAAAACGAACTTGTTACCTTCATTCTCTGGATCTGTATGAATACAGTTAATATAGTAATAATATTTCTACTTTAAAAAAAACAAAAAACTTTGGAACAAATCATTTTATTCTTTCATTGCCATATTCTGTGCCCTATAATAGTAGTGATACCATTTTTAATTCAATTTGTTGGGGGGAGGTGAAGTGACAAAAAAAAAAAAGCAAATCATGCATTTTTATCCTGTTCACCATACAGGATAAATATATTTGTACTTTAATAGTTTGGACATTTTTGGGACATTGCGATACATATGATCTTTTTTATAGGATTTTTTTTTATGGAGAAAGGGGATGATTTTAATTTTTATATTTTATTTTTTATATTTCTAAAAACATTTTTTCCTTTTTGAAACACCCTAGGGGTCTTGAATATGCAATCTTTAGATTGCATTTCTATATTCTTATATTACACAGAAGATTATGATGAATTCAATAATTTCCTATGGAGCACTGCCAAGTGCAGACTCCATTGGAACTACACTCATAATACCATGGTTTTTTCAGGGAGACCCAGGGTATTAGAAACAACCAATGGCTTCCCCTATTGCATGCAGGGGAACCATTCCAGTTCTGGGAGTGCAGCGCTCCGGGAAAAGCCTATCAGATGGTGTGGTAAAAACTGACCACAGCAACTGAGGGGTAAAATGTCTGTAATCGGAGTTCGCAGACATTAGCCCTGGGTGACTGCTGTGAGATCCGACATCTGCAGTACATGTAGACTGGATGTCGGAAGGGGTTAATATTGTGGGGGTCTGCTATTTGAAGACACACACTTCCTTCTGTACTGCATGTATGGTCAGTGCAGCAAGGTGTAAGTGTTTTATGGTAACTGCAATGAACAGGAGTTAGGCCTCTTGCACACGACCGTATGTATTTTGCGGTCTGAAAAAATGGATCCGCCAAAAATACGGATGACATCCGCATGCATTCCGTATCTTGCAGAATGGGAACAGCTGGCCCTTCATAGAACAGTACTATCCTTGTCTGTAATGCGGACATGGAAAATACGGAAACGGAATGCCTTCGGAACGGGCACGGAATGAAAATACGTTCGTGTGCAAGAGGCCTTAGGGTTGGTTCACATCACATTTCACATCACGTTAAATAAATGCCTCAGACTGATGCTATACATTCATTCACCATACAGTTCCATTGTAAAAAAAAAAGTATATATATATATATATATATATATATATATATATACATTCTTTTTGCTGGACTGTGCAGGATACAAGAATGTTGTGTGCTACTTCCTTTTTTTTTTGTAATGTATATGTCAAAAGGAGGCATAAAGCGTGATGTGAACCAACCCTTAATGACAAAGAAATGTCATATATCATTATTGTCTCCAGGAAGTGATTAAATGCAGTCTCCTCCCCTAGAGACCAAGGACTGAGATGGGAGTCTTATTTTGAATGCGTAGTCTATAGCTTACTATCCAGCCTTCAATGTTACCAGTTGGAGAGGTAACACCGTCCAATCTGTGCTGTCAGTGCAGACTGTGCAGGGACACCACCCCCAACTGGTAACACCCATCTGGACCTTCTTTTCAAACTGCTGGCAATTCATTCATGACTTTCAGATGGAATATTAAACATGACAACAGACATGGCAGAAGATGTGACAGGTCCTCTTTAGCTAGGCCTTCAGCAATGCAATAGAGGTATCATTAAATCTCTAAACCTCTAATGATAATGAGATGACTTTGCTCTTTCTGTTCCATCCTGTACAGCAAAGATGACAAGTTATTAAGCATCATGAAGCATCAGACTGTTGTGACACCTCTAATGGCCAATTTGAGGACTGGAATATATATATATATATATATAAAGAATAATATTAAAAAGATAAAAATAAATACATTAAAATAAAGCCTGATTTAATTACTGTAATATTTCCTTTTTCACTTTAGATTGTTTTTTGTGATTTTTAATTGTTGCCTATGTTTTTGTAACTCCTCTTCATTGACTTGTTCCGGTTGCCGTAAACTATCATACTACTAATCCTGACTTACAATCCAAACCATCTATTTCTTTTTTAATATCTAAAAAATGATACCTAGAAAACCACGATTATGCTATAAATGTACCATTAAGGGAAGCTTGTTTTAAACCGTATCCAAATTCAGCCCTTACTCGCCCATTAATTACACATTCTGAAAGGATTCCATTCTAATTTTATTCCTGACTACAGTGCGGATAATACTTTGTAGACCAGCAACCCGCATAAACTTACAGGCCACACATTGGTTTTTTCTTTTAAGCTTTTGGAAAAACAATATCATTTTCTGAGTTTATTTAAAACATCACAGTACACCAGATTAATTAATTACCACCATTTCTGGACATCTGGATCCTCTATGGAAACTCTTTCACTGATCCTAAAAACAAATACAACCAGGTGTTATATTTAATACCTCAACCATATAAAGGCTCATTGTTGATTTCAGACAATGGGATTTACCATACAATTATAAAACATAAGGAAAACAGCTTATTGTTAGTCTGTAATGATCTTTCTACTCTTCACTTCATTAGTTTCTTAGAAAATCTGTCTTCTCTTGGCCCCCTTAATTTATAACAAGGCTTAGATGGTAGAGCTTCGATGAAGGGCAGGATTTCTCTTTCCTACTCTTCAATGCAGATAGATCAAAATACAGCCATAAAAATATTATTTACAAAAAAATAACTCACCCAGATGGAAGTATCAATGTTATGGGGAGGGCTTCAACTGGCATTTTTCTGCAGGATAATGCTCGGTCCACACACAGCATACGGGTTGCTACATTCCTTGAGCTGCCAGTCACCAGATTTTATCACGAATTGAGCACTTAAGGGACCAGTTGGAAGGCCACTTCGGCAACCTACAACTGTGCAAGATCTACAGGCCCAGCTGTATCTCTGGGAAAATACCATAACAGAACTTTTATGCCTCCATGCCCAACTGTATTTCATCTTGTATCCAGGCTAGAGGTGGCCCAAGAGGGGACTAAATCCTCCTGTCAATTGTACAGTTTTCTCTAATAAACATATTTTTTCACTCTAATATTGTCATTCAACAACTCCTTCTTGGGTCATTATTTATTTACTTTTTTTCCCCAAGTCAATGAGAGTAATATGGCTATCAGCCAAAAGGCTCATGCACACAATGCTGGTTTGGGTCCGCATCCGACCTGGATTTTTTGTGGGTCAGATGTGGACCTACTCATTTCAATGGGGCCACAAAAGTGCGAACAACACAGAGTCCGTTCCGCGGCACCGCAAAAAAATAGAACATGTCCTATTCTTATCTGCATCATGGACAAGGATAGGACTGCTCTATTGAGGGTCAGAGGTTCCATTCCTCAAAATGTGGAACGCACACATCCGGCATCTATGTTTTGTGGATCCTCAATTTTAAGACCACCAAAACGGACATGGTCATGTGGCATGAGGCCAAAAAGCCGGTATTAGACTTACCGGTAATTCAGTTTCCACGAGATCACCACGACGCTACAAGGAGATTGACCCCTGACCTCTGTAGGGGCAGGAACAGAGAGAGGGTTTAAATCCCCCCCTCCCACCACCAACCACCAGTGTGCCAAAATTACAGAGACAATCAAACAAAAAGGTGGTGAGAACAAACATAGTAAGATCAAGAGGGTATTACTTCATAACCTCATAGAAAAATAAGTAAGGGGTAGGGAAAATACGTGCCGTCGTGGTGATCTCGTGAAACTGAATTACCGGTAAGTCTAATTCCGGCTTTCCCACCTCATCACCACGACGGCTACAAGGAGATATACAAAATTATCGCCTAGGGGGGGACGACCGCCTGAAGGACCTTACGTCCAAAAGACAGGTCTGAACTGGGATAGGTCTAAACTATAATGTTTAGTGAAGGTGTGAATGTTAGACCAAGTGGCAGCTTTACAGATATCCTCCAGGGAAGCTCCTGCTCGCTCGGCTTGGGAAGAGACATAGCTCGAGTAGAGTGGGCTCTCAAATTTGTGGGGCAAGGAGACCCTGAGACTCATAAGAAAAGGAAATGGAATCCTGATCCATCGAGCTAAGGAGGACCTGGAGGCTTTTAGGCCCTTATTCTTACCGGAGAAGAGGATGAATAGGTTGTTAGATCTACGGAAACCTTTAGATACCTCAAGATAACATAGTACTGAACGTCTCACGTCCAGGGAATGGAAGCTAGCCTCTCCATCATTAGAGGGATTACTGCAGAAGGAAGGAAGGATTATCTCCTGGTTCCGGTGGAAATCTGATACTACCTTAGGTAGAAACCTGGATCTAATCTTAGGATAATTCGGTCATCGGTGATGCGGAGGTAGGGCTCCTGAATGGATAGGGCCTGAATCTCGCCTAACCTTCTTGCGGACGTGATGGCCACTAAAAAGGCTGTTTTTAGAGAGAGATGTTTGATAGAACAGCTATCCAAGGCTCAAACGGGGGGGTGGGTGGTGTGGGGGCGAGGGTCAGGCCTGTGAGTACCGTATTAAGGTCCCAATTGGGGATCCTAGTTTTTCAGGGAGGGACGAAGTCGGGAAGCGGCTCTCATAAACTTTTTGATCCAGCGATGATTGGCTAGGTCTAGATCAAAAAAAACAGGCTAGGGCCGAGACCTGTACCTTCAGGGTGGAAGGGCCTGAGACCCAATTCAAGTCCCTGCTGGAGGAAATCTAAGATCCTCTGGAAGTTGGGTGGCTCTAGATTTGGGGAAGGATTGCCGCTCCAAGAACAAAAACGCTTCAAATTTTTAGGTATATCGAAAAGGTGACTTTCTTCCAACTTGCTTTAAGGTTGAAATTCACTTGATCAGAAAGTCCTTGAGATCTCAACCTCTGGACTTCAGGATCCAGGCCGATAGCTTGAGAAAACTTGAATTTGGGTGCAGTATCGGCCCCTGATGAAGAATGTCCCTCCTGGAGGGAAGAGGCCATGGATCTTCTATCGATAGGTTCTTTAGTGAAGTGAACCAGCTCCTTTTCTGGCCAATAGGGGGCCTATTAGGATCAAAGTCGAGTTTTCTGAGTTGAGCTTTTGAATTACCCTGGGAAGCAGAGGCAAGGGTGGGAATGCGTAGCCGAGATCCTAGTCCCAGGGAAACGTCAGCGCGTCCAGAGCCCAAGGGTTGTCCCGAGGGTTCAAGGAGCAGAATGTAGGTACTTTTGCGTTTTTCTTGACGCAAACAGGTCCACCTGTGGGACACCCCACTTCTCTACGAGAGTCTGGAACACGTCCTGATTCAGGGACCACTCGGTATGGTCTATCCACTGACGACTGAGATAGTCTGCCTCCACGTTTAGGATCCCTTTTAGATGGATTGCGGAGATGGACTTCACGCGGGACTCTGCCAGTCGAAGATTTTTCTTGAGATTGACATCAGTTTCTCTGACCTTGTGCCTCCCTGATGAGAAAGGTACGCCACTGTCGTCGTATTGTCGGAGAGAATTTTTATGTGGTGACCCACAAGGAGGGCTTCTGCGTCTTCAGGCTTTCCGGACCGCTTCTAGCTCCCTGAAATTGGAAGATTGGGAGCGGGTTACCGAAACCCAGGAGCCTTGAAAGAAGTGATCTCCACTTTCGCACCCCATCCTTTCTCGCTCGCGTCCGTGAGAACTTGGATGTAGGGGGTCTTCTCCCAGGCGACTCCCAAGGACAGGTTGGCTGAGTGTCTCCACCAGTTTAGGGAGACCTTCACCGCGGTGGGAATCAGAACCTTGTGGTTCAGTGAGGACTGTCGCCTGTCCCAAGATCTGAGGATCCATAGCTGAAGTGATCGAACGTGAGACTGGCTCCAGGGACGGATGGGATGCAGGATGAAAGAAGGCCCAGGAGGCTCATAGCCTCTCTTATGGGACAAGACCTTCTGCTCTGAAAACCGACGGATCTTCAGTTGGAGGCCTTTGATTTTGTCTGGTGGAAGGAAGGTACGCTGAGCCCGGGAGTCCAGGATGTCCCCCAGAAACTGGATAGTGCTGGACGGTACCAGATGTGACTTTTTCTGGTTCACCAACCATCCCAGATCTTGGATGAGAGATAGGAAGGTAGTAAGTCCGATTTTTAGATCGTCCTCTGAGTTCCCGACTAGGAGGAAGTCGTCCAGGTATGGAATGATCACTAGTCCTTTGTGTCTCAGGAAGGCTACCATCTCGACCACCAGCTTCGTAAAGATTCTGGGCGCAGACGATATCCCAAAGGGGAGGGCCGTAAACTGGAAGTGGTTGGTTATCCCCTTGTGATCCTGAATAGCAAATCTTAGGAGCCTCTGGGATTCTGGATGAAATTGGGACATGATAGTAGGCATCCTGAAGATCTACTGAGCACATTAGGGCGTTCTTTCCCTATTAAGGGATCAGGGATTTTAGGGATTCCATCCTGAACTTTCGATAAGTTATAAACTTGTTTAGGGCTTTCAAGTTTATAATTGTACGGAAAGACCCCTCTTTCTTCTCCACTAGGAAAAGGCTTGAATAAAAGCCCTGCCCCAGTTGAGAAGGGGGGACCCGTACTATCACGTCCATAGCCAGAAGGCTCTGACTCCTTGTAGAATTTTTAGACGAGTGTTGGGGGAGCCTGGATTCGTAATAACGAAGCGGTTTGGGGGAAATGAGGAAAGTTCGATCCGATTGCCGGATTTTACGATGTCCCCGGACCAAGGATTCGGGGAGATGGACTCCCACGGAGTCAGAAATCTCCTCAATCTCCCCCCTACGCTGGCGTCATTGATTATCGGATTTATTTTGGGCAGAAGAGGGATTACCTCTACCCCTGCCCCCTTTGGAATAGCTCCAACGCCCTGACTTTCCCTTATCCCTAAAGGGTTTATTCTGGCTAGAGGGGGCCCGAAAGGGATATTTCCTTTTAAAAGATTTTTCCTCAGGAAAGCCCTTCTTTCTTATCTGCGGCCTTTTCCAGGATACGGTCCAAGACCGGGCCAAATACATATTCCCCCGAAAACGGGATAGCCACACAGCTTCATCTTTGAAGTGTTGTCGCCCGACCAGCTTTTCATCCACAAGGCGCGGCGGGCAGCGTTGGAAAGCCCCGCATCCTTTGCGGCGAATCTAACAGATTCGGCCGAGGCGTCTGCCATAAAAGCTGTGGCTGATTTCAATAAGGGAAGGGACCTGAGTAGCTCTTCCCTAGGGGTATTATCCCTAATATTATTTCCTAACTCGTCTAGCCATATCCTCATGGACCTGGCTACCGAGGAGGCCGCGATGTTAGTTTTCAGATTAATCATGGCCGCCTCCCATGATTTTTTCAGGAGACAATCTGCCTTCCTATCCATAGGATCACGTAATTGCGAGGTATCTTCAAAGGGCAAGCCAGTTTTTTTTTTGACCTTGGCGACCTGAATGTCCACTTTGGGAGTCTCATTGAAGATCTTCACCTCATTTGAATCAAATAATAAACGGGTTCTTGAAGGATTTGGAAACCCCCAACCGTTTTTCGGGGTTGGACCATTCGTCCAAAAACCATATCCTCGGATATTTTCATTGATTGGAAATACACGGGTTTTCTTAACCCGGAGTCTCCCAAACATCTCATCTTGTATTGAGTGGGCTTTTGGGGTGTCTTCTATACCCATCGTAGCCCGGACAGCCCTTAGAAGGTCTGGCATCTCCTCTAGCGAAAAGCAAAACTTCCTCTCTGACTCAGCCATATGGTATCAGAGAGAAGCTCCTCGTCTTCCCAGGCTCTAGATGTAGACGCATCTTCCCCTGTTACCTCCGGGTCAGATAAGGAGGGAGATGGTTCCCTTCGCCTTTTCGGTGGAGGCGAATCCCGGGGAGGGGGGGAAATTTGGGATAAGGGGGTCTTTACTTCATTACGAATCATGGACCTCAGTTCCTCAAGGAAGGAAGCTGTTCTTCTGCAATGACGCTAGAGATACAGTCCTTGCAGAGCTTTTTGCGATACTCGTCCGGAAGCCGTTTGAGGCAGGACACGCATTTGGCCTGTTTCTTGATCCTTTTCTGGACCTCCTTAGGAACCTGGGGGAAATAATCCCTATCAACCATAGGTAAAAGTTGAGGAGAGAAAAAAAGCCCCAAGCCTGAGAAGTGGAGGAGAAGAAGTATGCAACCTGGTACAGTGTTTTCAAAACAAGTAGCAGAGCAACGAGGCTTCCCCACAGGGGACTTACTGTAGGCAGCACAGAAGGGTCTCCAGGGGAGCGGGGTTCAGCCGACATGACCAACACAGCTCCAGGTACACCGCACAGATCGGGCGTTCAGCGCTTGCTGGCGCCGAAAATTTGAATCTGGAGACGCTTCCTGGATGACGTCACTTCCCTCCGTCCACCGGAAGTGACGTCGGCCGCCCCAGAAGTGCTTTGGTGCGCACCCGGCGAACGCCCCAGACTCGGCGTCGGCGGGAGATCGCAGCCGGGAGCAGGCTCACATCTAATAATGGAGCGAGGCCTCCCTCCTCACCCCTGCCCAGCATTAGTACTAACCGACCGCAGGAGGGCAGGGGGAACACCGGTAGGTGCCAGGAAATTATTACCATCTTCATCTCCCCGCAGGGAGACTCTCTCTGCCCCTGTCCTCTGTAGGGACAGGAAACACTGGTGTTGGTGGTGGGAGGGGGGAATTTAAACCCTCTCTCTGTTCCTGCCCCTACAGAGGTCAGGGGTCAATCTCCTTGTAGCCGTCGTGGTGATGAGGTGGAAAACACTGATTTGGCTGACAGCTATCTCCTTCATTGTACCAATAAACACACATGCTCAATTTAGCCTTGCTTGATTATGTAACAGGGAAGATAGAGACAAGCTTCTGACTGTGGCCCAATTCCCAGCATACCAAAGGGTCAGATGTTGTGAAATCCAATATGACCAATCATCGGTCCTATCAGCCAACATATGCAGTCCTGGGCCCGTCAGGAGGTATCCATAACACATTTGAGTGTTGGCTGCTGATATTATTCAAATGTGCATGGTAAGCTTTAATTTGTCTTCCCCAAATTAGCTTTACATGCCAGGTGAATGAGAGGGGGACAAACTGTTGTCCTGTTGAGAACATATATGAGCATGCAATTTTTTTAAAGCTTTGTATTATAGTGTGGAATAGAAACTGTAACGCTCATGAATTTTGTGACTTACAAGTTGTCTCCGAAGCATTATCCGTGCCTTGTAACATTATAATGTCATCGGAAATAACATTTTTGATCTGTTGGATTGGTGGCTCGGTAACTTGAGTGGAGCTTGAGAAATTGCCAAACAGATAAAGTTAGGCAACCAATTGCTTTAGATAAAATGTTGAATGTAAAATGAGGTCATCTCCAGCTTTCAAATGAGTCCAGGAAATCCAGCCATATTATGAATATATGAGGTTGTTGAAGAATAGCGCCAGACAGAAAGAAATTAGTTCCAGAGGCAAATGAGCATTAATGTTTACAGAAAAAAATTGATTGCCCTGTGACAAATTCTCCTTATGGTACAACATATGCATAATTGATAGTGTGTCTTTGCAACAATAATGTGCCATTAGCATGTTTTGTTAGTTTGGACATAGCTCAGTTGATCATTTGGCTTAATTTCTACTTGCATCATTCAAAATTGTCAAATTTTAATTTTTATTCCTTTATTATAGTTAATCTTAAAATATAAGTTTTTATTACTTCTTCTGACTTATCTGCTATTGTATATTTTATGGAGAGGGGGTAAGTAGAAAAAAACTATCCTATCCCGGCGCTGTTATTGTGGATGGGAAAAAATTAATCCCAGATTGCTTTTACAATCAAACTTTTTTTTATCATGATCAGTGTTAACAACGTGTTTCAAGAACAAATCCTCCTCTTTCTTGTGTTATTGCATATCATTTTAGAGCCACAGATAAGGAGAGTGGCACAGTAATTCAGAACTAGAGTGACTATGAAAAGGAGGCCCTTATTATTTTATCTGATGAGAACTACTATACCAACATGAGAACTACTTTACACATATCAGTAACCCTCTCCCTGAAGTTGAAACAAAGTTACAAGCAATGAGTAAGGAGGTTTATGACAAAAATACCCTTAACAAAGAAGAAAAACTTTTCAACACCCCATCATTTTCATGCACTCATTAATTTTACCATCTACCCATAATACATAAAATCCCACTAACCCACCAGGGTGTCCAATTATATCCAATAATAAATCTGCAATTTGTAACCTATCACACTATCTAGATCTCTTCCTACAAGGATATGTTGTCAATCTCTCCAGCTACTGTAACTCAAAGACTCTGGTCAGCTTATTAGAGAACTGCAAATGTTCCAATGGGATAATAATTTTATACTTCTCACTATGGATATATCTGGCCTATACTTCAACATAGACATGATTTGTGAATTAAATACATCCATGACTACCTTAGTAAGGATCTTAATGTACATATTTCACAACCTTTCTTTTGGATAGCCTCACATTTATCTTAGAAAACAATGACCTTACATACCATAGGAAAACATACATCAGCACCAGGGTACAGCTATGGGTACCAAGGTCACGCCTTGGATCATTGTTACTTCTTACCTCCTCTCCATGCTACCTCCTCCTCTCTGTGCTCTGCTGGTTCTAGACCCAAAGCGGCAGTTGGGGGAATTCAGACTTCCCATTACTATCATATTGTAGGTATTGCACCTGTGATTTAACTGCACATTACCCTTGCCTACAGTCCTTCACATCCCTCTTGTCTATTTTCATTGTATATTGTTTGGCATACATAACTCCATGCACATTTTGGAAGACCCTACAAAGAATATCTTAGCCATGGCCATTTCCATGCTAATGACACTGGCTTTGTTCAAATGGTGCAGAGTAGAAATAGCAGCAGTAGTCCAAAAACTCAATTACAGAACACATAGTAATCATGCTACCAAGTGTTAAGACAACAGACGTTTTAAGAAAATACAAGTGGGCCTATATAGTCAGTCATGGCTGGTAGTAAAGATGGCCAGAATTATGTTTTTGTTCCCATTATACTGTAGCTTTCATAACCAGTTGTGCGTTGTCAGAGACATTGATGACCCATCCTTAGGATAGGCCATCAGTATCAGATTCATGGGGGTACAGCTTCTGATACCTCTGACAATCAACTGTTTGAAGAGGCCACAACACCCGTGTGAGCATTGTATCCTATTGAAAGTTTGCCGCCTCCCTTGTAGTGGAGGTGCATAGTAATTACATAAAATCACTGCAAAACTGGGGATGCTAAAATCAAAACAACAAAGTCTTTATTATCACTTAAGAATAATAATGGAAAGGATCTAATAGACACAAAATAGTGTATAGATATAATCACTGATGCATATATAGGGTTCAGTTTTAAGCTGGGATACAGGCACTCAACCAAACTGCCTAATTACCCAGAAAAGAGGGGGCTAAACTATATACTCAAATGATATTAGGCCACGCTATATACCCGGTATCTTCTTATAACCCGGCTATACTCTCCTGGCCATACTAGTGCTAGTAAATTAAAGGGCTTCTGTCACCCCACTAAACTCATTTTTTTTTTTGTGTACTTATAATCCCTATCCTGCGATATATCTATACATTATGTTATTAATCATTTTCGTTAAGTAGATATGTCAAAAAACGTACTTTTATAATATGCTAATTACCTGTCTACCAGCAAGTAGGGCGTCTACTTGCTGGTAGCAGCCGCAAAAAACCGCCCCCCTCCTCCTGTTGATTGACAGGGCCAGCCGCGATCTCCTCCTCCGACTGGCCCTGTCAGCATTTCAAAAATCGCGCTCCTGTGTTGATTCGGCGCAGGCGCTCTGAGATAAGGAGGCTCGCCTCCTCAGCACTCCCTCAGTGCGCCTGAGCGGATGACGTCACCGAAAGAGAAGACGTCATCGGTGCAGGTGCACTGAGGGAGTGCTGAGGAGGCGAGTCATAACTACAGTTAGGGGGCACAAAAGTGGGCATACAGTCAGGTCCATAAATATTGGGACATCGACACAATTCTAACACATGGTGCTGCTGGCTGTGGGTGGAGCGCTGAAAGCTCAGGAATCGGCCTCCAGCACAGCCAGCAGCGCAATGTGAGTGTGGGAGCGCGTCATCAGGAAAAAAGGTAAGTATTGTTTTGTTTAGTTTTTTTTAAAGCTGCAGACTGGAGGCAAAAAGGGCGGCCACAATAAGAGTGAGGGGGCACAAAAGTGGGCATCTAATCTGCCTTAACTACTTTGAGGGGGCACCAAATCTGGCATAACTACTGTGAGGGGGCACATATGTGGGCAAAACTACTATGAGGGGGCACATAACTGGGCATAACTACTGTGATGGGGCACATACCTGGGCATAACTACTATGAGGGGGCACATAACTGGGCATAACTACTGTGAGGGGGCGCATAATCTGGCATAACTATTGTGAGGGGGCACATAATCAGACATAACTACTGTGAGGGGGCACATAAATGGGCATAACTACTATAAGGGGGCACATAACTGGGCATAACTACTGTGAGGGGGCCTATATCTGTCCATAACCACTGTGAGGGGGCACATATCTGGCCATAACCACTGTAAGGGGGCACATATATGTCCATAACCACTGTGAGGGGGCACATATCTGTCCTTAACCAATGTGAGGGGGCACATATCTGGGCATTACTACTGTGAGGGGGCAAATATCTGGGCATATCTACTGTGAGGGGGCACATGTCTGGGCATAACTACTGTGAGGGGGGAAAATATCTTGTATAACTACTGTGAGGGGACAGATATCTGGGCATAACTACAGTTAGGGGGCACAAAAGTGGGCATACAGTCAGGTCCATAAATATTGGGACATCGACACAATTCTAACATTTTTGGCTCTATGAACCACCACAATGGATTTGAAATGAAACGAACAAGATGTGCTTTAACTGCAGACTGTCAGCTTTAATTTGAGGTCCCTGTGGTGATAGAGAAAAAAAAATAATCACATAAGAAAGGGATGGTGACTGCCCCTGTGAAATCACCAGCAGGGGTGCTGTGTTGGCCTGTAAGACCCAGCCATGCCAATGTATAGCAGGGTAATCTAGGAAATTTCCCCTTACTGCTACCACACAGTACTAATCCCCACATTGTGGCCCCTCACAGTAATAAAGCCCACCTTGTGGCCCCTCATAGCAGTTATGACCACCTTTGTTCCTGTCACAGTAGTTACAGTCAGGTCCATAAATATTGGGACACCAACACAATTCTAACATTTTTGGCTCTATACACCACCACAATGGATTTGAAATGAAACAAACAAGATGTGCTTTAACTGCAGACTATCAGCTTTAATTTGAGGGTATTTACATCCAAATCAGGTGAACGGTGTAGGAATTACAACAGTTTGCATATGTGCCTCCCACTTGTTAAGGGACTAAAAGTAATGAGACAGAATAATAATTATAAATCAAACTTTCACTTTTTAATACTTGGTTGCAAATCCTTTTCAGTCAATTACAGCCTGAAGTCCGGAACGCATAGACATCACCAGACGCTGGGTTTCATCACTGGTGATGCTCTGCCAGGCCTCTACTACAACTGTCTTCAGTTCCTGCTTGTTCTTGGGGCATTTTCCCTTCAGTTTTGTCTTCAGCAAGTGAAATGCATGCTCAATCGGATTCAGGTCAGGTGATTGACTTGGCCATTGCATAACATTCCACTTCTTTCCCTTAAAAAACTCTTTGGTTGCTTTTGCAGTATGCTTTGGGCCATTGTCCAACTGCACTGTGAAGCGCCGTCCAATGAGTTCTGAAGCATTTGGCTGAATATCAGCAGATAATATTGCCCGAAACACTTCAGAATTCATCCTGCTGCTTTTGTCAGCAGTCACATCATCAATAAATACAAGAGAACCAGTTCCATTGGCAGCCATACATGCCCACGCCATGACACTACCACCACCATGCTACACTGATGAGGTGGTATGCTTAGGATCATGAGCAGTTCCCTTCCTTCTCCATACTCTTCTCTTCCCATCACTCTGGTACAAGCAGGGCCGGCGCTACCATAGAGGCAAGGGGGGCAATTGCCCCCGGGCCCCCGACTCCTTAGGGGCCCCCAGCGCCGGCCCGGCCGCAACTACTATTATATCTATAATTCTATTGTGTGCCTGTGTGGCGCCGTGCCGCAGTAATGTAATTAAAACTGGGCTGGAGTGGAGGGGCCCCCCGCTGGACGCCGGCGGCTGCTGTGGCTGCGCTGCTTGTCTCTTTAAGAGATCCGAGACTGGAGCAGCGGCATGCACAGCACAGGCAAGGCAGGCACGTCTAGCTGACGTATGCTATGTTGCCACAGGCTCCGCCCCCCCCCTGCCCAGAGCAGAGAACTTGTATTGAAGGAGAAGCAAAGCAGTGGCGTACCTACCATAGGCAGACCACGCAGCTGCTATGGGGCCCGTGAGGAAGGGGGGCCCCCAGTGGAGGAGAGTCCCCCCCCCATCTATCTTCCTAACTTTCTCCCGTCTGCTAGCCCCGCCTCCTAGCTCCACCTCCCGCCTGCTAGCTCCGCCTCCCGCCTGATTCCTCTGGATTGCCACAAGCCCACCAGTAATGAAGTGACGACTTGTAGGTGAGGACTGTGCAGAGGTGTATGTGTGGAGGGAGGGGGGGGTCACTCAGCTTTCCCAGGCTATTCCTCTGCACATATGCCATTCAGAACAGGAGGAAAGCTGGGTGCTATTATGTAATGTGACTCCGCTTTCCTGATGTCCTGTATGGCACAAGTGCAGAGGTAGGAGAAGATATGAGGGGAGGTGGGAGTTGTGTTAGGCTACTTTCACACCTGCGTTCGGGGTTCCGCTTGTGAGCTCCGTTTGAAGGGTCTCACAAGCGGCCCCGAACGCATCCGTACGGCCCCAATGCATTCTGAGTGGACGCGGATCCGCTGAGAATGCATCCGTCTGCCAGCGTTCGGGTGTCCGCCTGGCCGTGCGGAGGCATGCGGATCCGTCCTGACTTACAATGTAAGTCAATGGGGACGGATCCGTTTGAAGTTGACACAGTATAGCTCAATTTCAAACAGATCCTTCCCCCATTGACTTTCAATGTAAAGTCTGGACGGATCCGTCTGACTAACTTTCACACTTAGATTTTTTTCTGAAATACAATGCAGACGGCTCCGTTCTGAACGGATCCCATCGTCTGCATTATAGGAGCGGATCCGTCTGGGCAGACATCAGACGGACCCGCTCTGAACGCTAGTGTGAAAGTAGCCCTTATACTCAGCTTTCTCAGACTATTCTCATGTCTCTCCACATGTGCCATGCAGGACAGCAGAAAAGCTGGGTGCTATTACATCATGTAATGTCACTCAGATTTCCTGCTATCCTGCAAGGCATAAATGCAGATAATAAGAACATGGAAAGGCAGAGGGGAGGGGGTCACCCAGCTTTCCCAGAGACTCCTGTCTCTGCACATGTGTCATGCAGGATAGCAAGTAGAGATGAGCGAACTTCTGTTTTAAGTTCGGCGTCTAAAGTTCGGCTTCCGGTTAGCGGAGGATCCCGATATGGATTCCGAATTCCGTTGTGGTCCGTGGTAGCGGAATCAATAATGGCCATTATTGATTCCGCTACCACGGACCACAACGGAATTCGGAATCCATATCGGGATCCTCCGCTAACCGGAAGCCGAACTTTAGACGCCGAACTTAAAACAGAAGTTCGCTCATCTCTAATAGCAAGTAATGTCAGTGTCTCCCAGCTGTCCTGCATGACACAGGGGATGGGGGAGGGGGGGCACTCACTTCCTCACACTTTTCTCATGTCTCTGCGCATGTGCAATGCTGGACAGCAGGAAAGTTGGGTGGTATTACATCATGTAATGCCCCAGATTCTTGTCAGTATATGCTGAACACCGCCGGGAGCCAGGGTTGGCGGGGCATACTGGCACTGGGACGGGTGAGATGGTGCCTGGGATGGATAGATCCGACCCAGTTTAATCAACCAACCTACCAGTAACTGGTTCATTAAAATGGATCGGGATCCATCCCAGTCTGGTAGGTTGGTTGATTAAACTGGGTCGGATCCATCCCAGGCACCATCTCACCCGTGCCAGTGTACTAGCCCGCCCTGGTTCTGTTTGGAGTCAGTTGGACTGGAGAAATGTGCATTTAGGGGGATTTTTACTTGTACATCTTGCTTTGCCACTTGCATTTGTTTACAATAAGGGACGTTAAAGTCAGCAAGTGTCATGTGGGGGGGGGGCCCTTATTGTTTTCCGCCCCAGGGCCCCATTTCACCTAGAACCGGCCCTGGGTACAAGTTGATCTTGGTTTCATCTGTCCATAGGATGTTGTTCCAGAACTGTGAAGGCTTTTTTTAGATGTTGTTTGGCAAACTCTAATCTGGCCTTCCAGTTTTTTAGGCTCACCAATGGTTTATATCTTGTGGTGAACTCTCTGTATTCACTCTGGTGAAGTCTTCTCTTGATTGTTGACTTTGACACACATACACTTACCTCCTGGAGAGTGTTCTTGATCTGGTCAACTGTTGTGAAGGGTGTTTTCTTCACCAGGGAAAGAATTCTTTGGTCATCCACCACAGTTTTTTTCCGTGGTCTTCTGGGTCTTTTGGTGTTGCTGAGCTCACCGATGCTTTCCTTCTTTTTAAGAATGTTCTAAACAGTTGTTTTGGCCACGCCTAATGTTTTTGCTATCTCTCTGATGGGTTTGTTTTGTTTTTTCAGCCTAATGATGGCTTGCTTCACTGACAGTGACAGCTCTTTGGATCTCATCTTGAAAGTTGACAGCAACAGATTCCAAATGCAAATAGCACACTTGAAATTAACTCTGGACCTTTTATCTGCTCATTGTAATTGGGATAATGAGAGAATAACACACACCTGGCCATGGAACAGCTGAGAAGCCAATTGTCCCATTACTTTTGATCCCTTAACAAGTGGGAGGCACATTTGCAAACTGTTGTAATTCCTACACCGTTCACCTGATTTGGATGTAAATACCCTCACATTAAAGCTGATAGTCTGCAGTTAAAGCACATCTTGTTCGTTTCATTTCAAATCCATTGTGGTGGTGTATAGAGCCAAAAATGTTAGAATTGTGTTGGTGTCCCAATATTTATGGACCTGACTGTAACTACTGTGACAGGAACAAAGGTGGTCATAACTGCTATGAGGGGCCACAAGGTGGGCTTCATTACTGTGAGGGGCCACAATATGGGGATTAGTACTGTGTGGTAGCAGTAAGGGGAAATTTCCTAGATTACCCTGCTATACATTGGCATGGCTGAGTCTTACAGGCCAACACAGCACCCCTGCTGGTGATTTCACAGGGGCAGTCACCATCCCTTTCTTATGTGATTATTTTTTTTTCTCTATCACCACAGGGACCTTGTTCTGGATCCAGTGGACGTCACGCCAATGCCAGCGACACTCTGGATGAGGTAGGACCAGATTTTATTAGTTAGGACTAGGTGAGTGTAGCCATGCATTCGGCTTAGTGTAAAAAAAATTGCTGCCTCTTTGTATATATTGGGAAAGGGGAGGGGGCCCAATCCAAAGTTTGCACCGGGGCCCAAAACACTCTAGTTACGCCACTGATTACAGGCATAGATAATTTATTAAATATATCAATTGAAAAACCGCAGAAGTAAGAATTCCTATATTGAAATGGTTTCATAGTTCTGCCATATACAGTAGCTGTACATTGATTGGTTTACCAAAACTACCAGAGACATGTTTTCAAAAGACACGAAAAAAACCTGTGATTGTAGCTTCACTTTGAATGTTATATTCAAACATCAGGCGTCAACTTAATTAAATGGAACCTGTCACATTGAACATAGTGGTAAGGTTAGAAAAAGCAGGTCCATGAATTTCTACATATAATCCTACATTGTTAATTCAGAAAAAGGCAAAATAAGGCATTGTCCTGTATTAAGGGAGAAAAATTCCCTCACTCCAAATTAGAATTAATTCTTGGATCAATTACATATCTCTAGAATTCTATCTCTGTAGTCACACTTATAAATGAAAGATTCTTTACCCTTTCAAGCTCCCTGATGTAATAGGACATCAGCAGGGAGGTGCATGGAGAGAGGTCATCATCTGATCCCGCTCCATATGCGGTAGATGTTGGCGTAGGCTGGACCGTTTCGTTTCCGGGCGCCTAGTCTTCCATCCAGCGCTGGCCCTGCATGGACACTGGGGTGCCCTCCTTTACAGTGTCTTCACGATCAGACAGCAGCATTGCACCTTGTGAGTGTGAGCTGAAGGCACAAATAGACTGATTGAGGCTTCTCTCATCCCCAGTCAGTCACTAGAGCTGGCTGACATGTCACTCTGTAACTGACTGAGGGTTGGAGGACCAATGCGGAGCTCACATTCAGGTCTCTTTTTTTTTTTTTTTTACCCGGGAGAGGGTGTGGCTTAGCAGAGTTGGTGCATTGCCTGCAATGTCCTTCTTTTTGGGTTGAAGCAAATGGACACCTTATTTCGGCTGTGAATTACTGACAGCTCCAGGCCGCAATTACTGGGA
This sequence comes from Bufo bufo, assembly GCF_905171765.1. Classification (NCBI taxonomy): domain Eukaryota; kingdom Metazoa; phylum Chordata; class Amphibia; order Anura; family Bufonidae; genus Bufo; species Bufo bufo. The sequence continues at coordinate 150,827,138 of NC_053395.1, read as the reverse complement.
TTGGAGACAATGCTGATCCGATCCCTTCAGATGCTGTGGTCAAAAGTGACCATGGCATCCGAGCAATTAGAGAAAGGGCTCTGCCCATCGATCTGAGCTCCCGCAGCTCCAATCAGTTGCTATGATGACCTGGGGCCTTGTGAAGGCTACCAGGCCTGTCATACTGAGCTGCCGGTAAAGTTATACCCAAGGCATGGCCTGACAGGCAACCTATGAGAATCCTATAGACTGCAATAACAATTTATTGAATCCTATGGTACAAGCAATCATACGATTTAATGTACAAATTCTCAAAGGGGACTAATTCACACTTGCGTTGTTTGATTCCGGCAGGCAGTTCCGTTGCCTGAACTGCCTGCCTGATCAGGCAAACTGTATGCAAACGCATGTAATTTTTTCTGACTGATCAGGCATTTTTCAGACTGATCAGGATCCTGATCAGTCAGAAAAATGCCTGATCAGTCAGAAAAATGCATTGCAATACCGGATCCGTTTTTTCCAGTGTCATCAGGCAAAACAGATCCGGTATTTTTTTTAAATCATTTTTAAAGGTCTGCGCATGCGCAGACCGGAAGGACGGATCCAGCATTCCGGTAGTTTGAATGCCGGATCCGGCACTAATACATTCCTATGGAAAAAAATTCCGGCATTCAGGCAAGTCTTCTGTTTTTTTCGCCGGCGATAAAACTGTAGCATGCTACGGTTTTCTCTTTTGCCTGATCAGTCAAAATGACTGAACTGAAGACATCCTGATGCAAACTGAAAGGATTACTCTCCATTCAGAATGCATGGGGATATGCCTGATCAGTGTTTTTCCGGTATAGAGCCCCTGTGACGGAACTCTATGCCGGAAAAGAAAAACGCTAGTGTGAAAGTAGCCTTAAAATGACAGCAAAAAAGTAAAACCATATTTTCATTATAAAAAACATTATAAATTCAAACTCCTTTTCCCAATTTTACACATAGAAATACACAAACAGTAAAAAAATAATAATAGGTATCACCATGTCTGTACTATTAGAATATAATATTTTGTCAATTTGCCCCTCCCACAAATTGAATAAAAAGTGATCAAAAAGTCATATGTAAGTCAAAATAGTACCAACAAAAACTACAGCTCGCTCCACAAAAAACAAGCCCTCACATAGCTCTGAAGATGAAAACAAAGTTATGGGTCTCAGAATATGACAATGCAAAGACATTTTTAATTTTTGAGGTTTGAGTATGGTCTGAGTATGGTCTGAGTATGATTTCTGGTACCATTCTAAAACAGTGAAGTTACTATCATAGGAGGGATTTATCATTCCCTCCATGCCAGTTTTGTACCTCGTGTTTGCAACTTTTTAAACTCCACTACACCTAAACCTAGGTGCATGTGGTGTTTCTACGTCCCCTTCTGCACTTTCCCAAAATAGGCGTATGCTGAGGGGGGGAGGGGAGACTGAAATCTGCACCAGCTTGGAGGTGGCAGAGATTTCAGTTTAAGTGCATGGACTACTGGAGGATGCGCCTGATTTATGATGAAGCAGGCACCTTCTCATAAATTAGGTGCATCTTCCGGCAGCACAGGGGATTATCCCCATAGGTTTTTTCATACCTTTTGAAAACGCGACTCTGGTGGCTTCAGTGAACCAGTGAATACATAGCCATATGAAAGATGCTGTGTAGATCATTTTAGTATAGGTATTTTAACTTTATGTGCTTCCCATTAAAATATTGTTTGAGCGTGCTTTTGCTGATATTTGTATAGCATAATTTAAGAATCTGTCATGTAGACAAAACACTCTGTGTTCAGTATCTGTACAGCACATGTTAATGCATCATATTTCCAGTCATGGAAGCCTTTACTTGCAAATTGTACAGTTTAGAAGTGAAATAAAGTATTTTGCAGTACAGAGTTTATAATTTGTGATCCATATCAGCCAGCTTAGCGGTTTTCTAAAAAGGATTTGGCAGAAGAATGGTTAATCATTCTCGCCCACTATTTCTCTCCACAGCAGTCTGATGGGGATGAAGGATGCACATCTGTACATCTATGCATCATTAGCTTCTTATCAAATTTTAAGCCTCACTTGATACTTGTCTCCCTACAGGGAGCACGGAAGACATGGAGAAATTCATCAGAGGATACAAGACAGCATGTGTATGTCTCAACAAAAGTGGCACACATCTCAGCCGAATGATTCTCACACACGGGTGAAGGTTCAGGGATTGTTGATGGATGAAAGTCTGCACAAATAACAGAAAGATCCCGATGTAATATTTAAAAAATAGAGCTGGCAACAAATGCTGAGATGTTAATCTGAAATGGATTACCTCAAGTTACAATAGCTTTATATGGTCATTTCCCATGAGGTGTATGGTCTTCTGCCCATGATTTTGTTAGCTCAACACAAAGAATCTTCAATCTTATTCCAACCACAAACAACACTTATCACCTATTCACAGGGCAGGCGAAAAACATCTGATCATTGGGAGCCCACCATTCCATTGCAAGTCAATGGGACTGATAGAGTGCTGTACTTGGCTATCTCTATCAGTCTCATAGACTTTGAATCACGCAGCAGTGCGTTCTCTTAACTGCTGTCCCATTCAAACAAAAGGACACAGGACCCCCCATTGCTGGATTCATGGTCGTTTTCAGTGCCGGAGCCCCCAGCAGACAATTATTACCTTTTCTGTGGATAGGTGTGAAGCATTGCTCATCACAAAGGTGATTTTTATTACTGTTATTGGCTGAAAACTAGATAATTTTTCCATACAACTTTATTCATAATGAGTTAGTCTGATGGTTCACATCTTTCAAAGAGAGACCTCTATAGGAACTATTAACCCATCTTATTCTAACAGAAACATGGGGGACACATAAAAAAAGGATGCCAGGGTCTTCTGCTCTTTTTGAATATACTTCTGGCTTTGGCTTAAAAAACTGCATCAAAAACCTGAACGTGGAAACCCACCTCAATATTTCTGAACTGGTACAGTATGTCTTGACCATTAACTGCCGGTTGTCTAATTAGCAACAAAAACTGTAGGAACCCGCATTTAGAGACAAAAGAAAAGGTTATCCACTGAATATCAGGTAATGTACTTATAACTCAGTATTCCAAGAGTTAACAAATACAGCTCTATTTTAATTGTTTAAATCTTCCTATTTAATGCCTGTAACCATGCCTGATGCTTCCAGGGAAGACTGCTGATTCCTTCAGAGGAGACGAGCATCTAAGGAGTTTGTAAATGTGTTTTAATTAAGATTCTGCTAAATTTTAACAGGCACCAACTCGAAAAACAAAGCAGCTGAATAATTAACTTTGATGAGAGCAGATGCTGCTCTAATGACAACCTGTTACCGCTCAAGTGCATCGTTATTAGGTTGATTGCAGTTTTAGAGATGTCCAGATCTCTGTAGGAAATGCAGAATTGGGAGTTCATGTTCCTGGAAGACCGGCCCTCATCAGCATTTACCAGTCCCACATTTCATTAGCTGCCTTCCAGCTCTCCCTCTCCACCCAGGACCCAAACATAACTACAGGAGTACTTAAATGTAAGCACAAATTAAATGGTGTAGATTTTCTGAAGTATTTGCCATAAACATAAATTTGTCCCAGTAACAGAGATGAACAAATCTATAGTATAAAATCAGAATTTCACTTGAATTTATTTCACAAATTCAGATTTTATTGAATCAGAAATTTATGTGATTTGATTCGGGAGAATTTTGAGAGACAACAGAAAGAAATACCAAAATGTCATCCACAGCTTTTCAGGGTAATTGAAGCACTTTCAGTTGGGATTAAATCCATTCAGATTCGAATTGAATCAGGCAGTCCGTTTAAACGAATCAGACCTAAACTGAATTTATAGAAGTTGGCTCATCAATACTCAGAAATATGGCTTTAATTCTGGCTAGTGTTGAGCAAACCCGAACTGTAAAGTTCGGGTCCGTACCGAACTTTGCGAGTTCGGGTACCCAGACCCAAACCCGAACTTTGCCGGAAAAGTTTGGGTTCAAGTTCGAGTGACATGTGCAGTTCAGAGGAAGAGGTGGTGGTCATACTGCGTCAGCCACACAGCAAAAGAGAGAGCAGGGTGCAAAAGTAGAGTGGCCACCCCCTAGCCAGTATGACTTCTACTGCCCACCGCACCCAGGGACTGAGCACACCAAAGCCAGCTCCAAGGCGTTCCCTGGCGTGGCAGTTCTTCAGACAATGTGCTGACGACAAGACACGAGGGTTTGCATGCTGTGCAATCAGAGCCTGAAGCGAGGCATAAATGTTCTAAATCTGAGCACCACCTGAATGACCAGGCATCTAAAATGCAAAGCATGAGCTGCAGTGGAGTACACACCTGAAAAACCACAAAATATCTCAGGCTCCTCTTGCTTCCTCTTCTGCTCCAGTTTCAGCCTTTTCCTCCCCCTCTGGAGTGACAGTGGCACCTGCCACCCTGCAAACAGAGGATGTGGCAGCAGCACCACCACCTCCACCACCATCACCCAGCATGTCCACACTGTCCCATGGAAGCGTTCAGCTGTCCATCCCCCAAATACTAGAGAGAAAGAGGAAATACCCCTCTACCCACCAGCGATCCATGGCCCTGAAATTGCTGGCCTTTGAAATGCTGTCATTCCGTCTGGTGGAGACAGAGACTTTTAAAAACCTTATGGCGGTGGCTGTCCCACATTACGTGGTTCCCACTACTTTTCCAGGCGAGCCATCCCTGCCCTGCACAACCAAGTGGCGGACAAAATCAGGTGTTCACTGTGCAACGCCATCTGTGGCAAGGTCCACATAACTACCGATACGTGGACCAGTAAGCACGGGCAGAGACATTATATCTCCCTAACTGCACACTGGGTAAATGCAGTGGCGGCTGGGCCTGAGGCGGATAGCGGATTGGCGCATGTCCTATCGCCACCCAGGATTGCAGGACATTTTTTGTTGCCTCCTCCTTCTAGTCCGTTTCCTCCTCTGCCACCTCCTCTTACAGTCAGCGTAACACCTTCACCACCAACTTCAGCACAGCCAGGGGGATAATGACAGCATGCTGTTTTGAAACTCATCTGTTTGGGTGAAAAACCCCACACTGCGCAGGAGCTGTGAACGAGCATGGAACAAGAGACCGATAAGTGGTCTGTGCCGCTGAGCCTGAAGCCTGGCCTGGTGGTGTGCGATAATGGGCGAAATCTCGTAGCAGCTCTCGGGCTAGCCGGTTTGACGCATATCCCTTGCCTGGCACATGTGCTGAATTTGGTGGTGCAGAGGTTCCTAAAAAATTACCCTGATGTGTCAGAGCTGCTGCAGAAAGTGAGGGCCATCTGTGCGCGCATTCGGCTTTCTCACCCTGCTGCTCATCTGTCTGCGCTGCAGCGTAACTTTGGCCTATCAGCTCCACCTTGCACATGCTCGAGAGACTGTGCGAGCAGCAACAGGTGATAGTGGAGTTTCAGCTGCAGCATGCACGGGTGAGTCACTCTGCGGAACAGCACCACTTCACCACCAACAAGTGGGCCACCATGCGGAACGTGTGTGCCGTGGTGTGCTGTTTCGAGTACTCCACCAACATGGCCAGTGCCGTTGATGCAGTCCTCAGCGTTACTATCCCACTTCTATGTCTCCTTGAAAAAATACTTCAGACGATGATGGAAGAGGATGTGGCACAGGAGGAAGAGGGATCATTTCCACGGTTATCTGGCCAGTCATTCACAAGTGGCTCAGAGGGTGAGTTCCTGCACCAACAGAGGCCAGGTACACAACTGTCCAGCCAGGGCACAGTTCTGCAGGATGAGGAGGAGGAGAATGATGAGGAGGAGGAACCGTGTTCACAGCAGGGTGGCAACCAAAGCAGCTTATGGGCATCAATAGGGCATGGCTGGGGGGGATACAGAGGACACAGACGATACACCTCCCACAGAGGACAGCTTGTCTTTGCCTCTGGGCAGCCTGGCACACATGAGCAACTACATGCTGCAGTGCCTACGCAATGACCGCCGAGTTGCCTACATTCTAACCCGTGCTGATTACTGGGTGGCCACCATTCTGGATCCCCGCTACAAGGACAACGTGCTGTCCTTAATTCTGTCACTGGAGCGTGATCGGAAGATGCGCGAGTACAAGCGCACGCTGGTAGACGCTCTGCTGATGGCATTCACACCTGAAAGCAGACGCTCAGTGGAAGCACAAGGCGAAGGCAGAGGAGGAGGAGGAAGATGTTGCCAATGCAGCTGGGGCACCGCCAGCACCTCAGAAGGCAGGGTTAACATGGCCGAAATGTGGAAAAGCTTTGTCAGCACGCCACAACAGCCAGCATCACCAGCTGATATGGAACATCTTAGTAGGAGGCAGTATTTCAGCAACATGGTAGAACAGTATGTGTGCACATGCCTACATGTACTGACTGATGGGTCTGCCCCAATCAACTTCTGGGTCTCCAAATTGGGCACATGGCCTGAGCTTGCCCTTTATGCCTTGGAGGTGCTGGCCTGCCATGCAGCAAGTGTATTGTCCAAACGTGTGTTTAGCACAGCAGGGGGGGTAATCACAAACAAGCGCAGGCATCTGTCCACAGCCAACATGGACAGGCTCACATTCATTAAAATGTACCAGGCATGGATCCCACAGTACCTTGTGCTGAGTAAACAAGTATAGCGGCCGCACCCAGCCATTGTTTTACTCCAGCGCACTTTCTCTTTGCATTCTCTTTTCTATTTCCCATGTTTTGGGGTCTTCCCAAATTTATAAAACAATAAATAAATAAAGTAAAAAAAGAAAAAGAAAAACAGTGTTGGCTACCTCCCCCTCCTCCACCGCCGCTTCCACCTTCACCGCCATGTCCACAGCCTCCTCAACCTCCTACTCCACTTTGACCTCTGCCTCCTAGTTCAAGATTATTATTATTTTTTATTCTATGTTATTTTAAGTCATTTTCCTATCCACATTTGTTTGCAGGGCAACTGTCCTGCTCTTACCCCCATTTTGCTTCCTTTTGCAGCCCTCTAGCCCTTACTATGACTATTTTACAGCCATTTGAGTGCACCCGAGTTCAGGTCCCCATTGACTTCAATGGGGTTCGAGTTCGGGTCAAGTTCGGGTCCCAAACCTGAACTTTGACCCGAAGTTCAGCCGAACACAGTGAACTCGAACATGGATCCACTCATCCCTAATTGTGGCTGCATTTAAAAAAAATATATTTTATTATTTTTATTATAGTTTTTATCATAGTAAGTAAAGGAAGAAAGGAAAGGGAGGATGGCTACAGGGGTAATTAGGTAACAAGTTAGGGTGGGTTCACATCAACGTCATGAATTCCGTTATAACGTTAACGAAAACCAGACGGATCCATATGCTTGCCCATAGACATTTATTATGACAGATCAAAATAGAATGCCTCTAAAGGTTTCCGTTTTAAATTCCGTCTTACCAATTCCGTTATTTTCCGTTTTAACCATGTTATAATGGAAAGAAACGGAATTCATATAGCTGATGCGAACCCGTTCTTATTCAAGCAATTCAGTCATGTCTATTGTATTGTGTAAAACAGTAGTAATCTAGGGTTCCAGAACATATAGAACATCCAAACAGTATTTGGACATCCTGTAAAGAGATTTAGAAAACTTTAGATCCTGTTTTTTTAAGCATTGTATCAATGGTGCTCTTCAGCTAAAATTCTGTAAAATTTGATTCAGTTCAGGGCCAAAGATGGAACACTTATGTGATATATCCAGTGCCTGCTCATCAAAAAAGAGAGCAAAGGAATTAAGGGTATTAAGGTAGGTTAGGTATGTTTGGTTGTATGCCTCCGAAGTGTCCCTCTTTTGGAGGGACAGTCCCTCTTTGCTCCTTAAATGTCCCTCTTTTTGATCTGAAGTGTAGATTTGTATTATTATATTTAGAGTATTGATCCAGAATGTGTATCCCTGGTTCCTCTCTCTGTAGTAAAGCCCGCCTTGCATATTATTTCATTATTTGATGCCAGTTGGATTTTAGAAATTTTTATATTCACATAATTTTTGTGCTATTGTGTAAAAAAAAAAAACTATTGAAATGTATAAATATGCAGGAAATCTGGATCTTTCACACAATAAACCATAAGTGTTTCTCTTTGACCGTCCAAACAGTTGGGAGGTATATGGTTGTAAGAGAAGATGCAACCCACTTTTGAATTTGGAAACCCACCCACTAGGCTTTAACAAATCGGGTTCCAATTGCTCTAATGAACCCGATTTGTTTGGAATCTTTGTTTATAATATCTTCTCCGTAGTGCTCTAAAATGTAAGGGCTCCTCTGAGGCCTGGCAAATCTTGCTGCACATATATGACGTTACACTTTGTATATGCACATATAAGTTATTTTAATTACCGTTCCAAAATCTCATTAATAAAGCTGAGTTCAGCTTCGGATTTTGGAACAGTAATTTATGTGCATAAACGAAGTGTAGCATCATAGATGCGAGATGAAGCAAGTCTCACGTTATATGCAGCAAGAGCGGACCCCATACATTTTAGCGCACTATGGGGGAGATATTGTAAACAAAGTTTTCAAATGAAATGATTTACTCAAGCCTACCACCCATTTTTGAGCTTAAGGAGTGTGGGTCATCAACATGACCAAAGATTAAAGGAAATCTGTCACCAGGATATTTGCTATTGCAGTAAAGCCATGGCCTAATAGCACTTAGTATGAATATGTAGAGTGAATCTCTAAATCGCACATCCTCATACCTATGCTTCTGATATACAACTGTTATTAATAATCAGCATTTCCTATGATAAAACATGGCTCTACAGCGATGCTATCAATCATTTGCTGTGCACTATAAAGAGACAATTAGTATACAGTTTGATCAAAGCGCATAGGCCCACTTACCGCGACAAGGGTGTCTCTAGTTTAAGTGGGAACCTACTCTAACCATGGCGCAGAGCCGTGCGGCGACCACCACGCCTCCACACCGCTCCAGCAGGCGACGGGATCCGGCAGCCGCACAGCAGCCCCACAGTGCAGTGAGGCCGCATGGGCCCCGGGTCCCATTACTCCACCAGCACGGCACAGAAGCAGAGACGGCCGCCGTCCAGCGCCGCATGTGAACTGGTGCAAATGGCTCACCTGTTCACAGCCTCTCAGGAACTCCAACTGAGAGCCATGTTTTATCATAGGAAATGCTGATTATTAATAACAGTTGTATATCAGAAGCATAGGTATGAGGATGTGCGATTTAGAGATTCACTCTACATATTCATACTAATAGCACTTAGTACCTTATTTCCAGATGTGCCTTTGTTCTAGTAATAGATGCATAGATGCAGATCTGCATACCAAATAAACTGGATTTTCAGAAGATAGAAAACATCTATTGCTGAAACAAAGGCACATCTAGAAATAAGGTACTACTAAGGTCTATTAGGCTATGGCTTTACTTCAATAGCGATTATCCTGGTGACAGATTTCCTTTAAAGGAACTATCCCAGTAAAAAAAAATATATACCCCCCTTCCCCATTTATAAATGATCTGGCAAACATAATAATTTGTTCGACAAACTTATACATATCAATTTACTGATGTATATTTGACATCTTCAAAATTAGTGCTCAGTGTGGCCAGGCAGTAGAGAAAGCTAGTCGGATGCTGGGCTGCACAGCTAGAACTAGTAGAAAGAGGGAGATTGTGATCCCGCTGTATACAACTCTAGTGAGACCACATCTGGAGTACTGAGCTCAAATAATGGATCTCAGACTGAAATGGCTAACTGAGCAAAAGGAAATGTGCATAACTGAGTATAACGGGTGCTTAAAATGCAGGATGTTTTTTCTGTTTGTTTTGTTTTTTCAGTTTTTCTGACAGAGAAGAAGAACGGAAAATGAAAATGTGAGATCTTAAGCTTTATATACTGTTTACCAGGGGTGTAGCTATAGGAGGTGCAGAGGTGGTAGTCGCTACCGGGCGCAAGAGCCTGAGGGGGCCCAAAGACCCTTGTGCCACATAAGAAGACACCAGTATTATAGAAAGTTACACATCTGGATGGAGGTAAGGGGTTAGTTAGGTCAAGAATTTGGCATGGGCGTGGGATGCCATTTTAATTTTTGCTTCAGGCAGCAGGAAGGCTATGTGGGAGATTTATCAAATATGGTGTAAAGGAAAACTTTCTTAGTTGCCCACAGCAACCAATCCGATTCCAACTTTCATTTTCCAAAGGAACTCTGAAAAATGAAAGGCAGAATCTGATTGTTTGCTGTGGGCAACTAAGCCAGTTTTGATAAATCTTCCCCCTATGTGCTTCCCTGTCCCTGGCCACAAAGCACTGAGGGAGGCCCAAGCTGAACTCATGCACCAGGACCCATGAGCCTTTAGCTATACCCCTGCTGTTTACTCAATTTAGGTATTTACTGGCCATTATTTGTGAGGCTATGGCTGTCCATGTTTATCCCATGGTTAAAAAACCATGTTTGAGGACAAGAGACAGTGGTATAAATAATATTTCACTCCCCAACTTATATGGTTGTAAGAGAAGATGCAACTTTTGTAAGTTGGGGAGTGAGGTTCGGTTTTTGGGTTATTGTAGGCTCTAACTGTTTATAAATAATATTTCAGCCATTTTTATAGATGTGGGAGTAGTCTTAAAACATGGTTGGTCACATGAATCAAAAATGTCTCATAGACAAAGTGTTTCATTCAAAAAGAGTTTTCATTTCCCAAGAAATCGCCTGCTTAGCTGGCAGTGATTATTCTCAACTTTCTGTATGTTGGCCCAGGAGGATGTGACAGAAACTGCAGGGTACCATGATGGCAAACAGATCCTATAAATACCTTTCGGCTCTAACTAAAGATGCCATTATTATGTCTGTGACCATGGGTGTACGTACCATACAGTCAGCTATGCAGTTGCTATGGTGACTAGGCCTTGTCGGTTTCATTCGCCCTGGCAATTGGCTGATGAGAACCTGTGCAAAACCCCTTTCTCCAAGAGAACTACGTTGTTTGCAATAATGGAGGAAACTGAACTCAGGGTCATGAAAAGGCTATGGAGAGGGAAAGAAACACCAGGTCTTCCTGACAAAAACTATCATGGGGGTCTTTTTTGATATTTGCAAGATGCCCTTCTACGTACGCCACTGTTACTCGCTAAGAGAACACACATTAAATCCCAGAAACATAATGTGATTTAATGTGGGTCAAATTAGGGATTTCATGCTACACTTATGCCTAAATAAAAAAATTAATTGTATTTTAACAAGGAGCCAAATCCATGTGTCACTTACCATATCGGGGTTGTACAAGAATACAAATCTGACTGCAGAGAACTGGGTGCAACCGAGTGTACATAGATTCACTGCCATTTCCCACTCCTGTCTTAAACTGGCCATACACATTCAATAGCTGTCAAACGACTGTTCAGTGGACAGCTATCTCTCTAGACTCCCGCAAGCCTCCCCCATACACATCCATATTTGGTTCATGGGAATGTGTATTTTAATGGGGGGAGAGGAGAAAGCCATTGTCTGACACTTCTGGTGGTGACATATCTCCTGGGAGAACAAAAGGATCAGGCAAAAATTTTAACTTTGCCTGATTCTTCTCTCCCCGGTCACCATCTGTCAGGGGAGAGCCAGGAGCTCCCCATAGACACTAGACTATTGGCTGAACCCACCATTCTCTGTAGTTATTTTTTTTAAGAGGTGCTGGCTTCTTAAAAAAATATGGAGTAACCTCTGATAGTCTATGGAGCAGAAGTTCAAATCTATGCCAGGTATGATCCTGCTTGGATTTAGCTATAATTTACTCCAGTTTCTGCTGTTTATTATAGGAGCTTTGTCAGGCCACAGGAGGCCAACATCCTCTCACTACAGAGTTTGAAAAAATACCCAAGAACAAAGGTACTTATATTGCTTTCTACGTATTGACTGGGCAAGTGAGCAATACAAAGGCCATAGCCACTAGGGATCAGCAGCAGGTTGCTAAATGTTTATCTTGGGTTCTGGATATTGAACCCCAGATAATAGATGCTGCCTGGATTACCAGCAATCCATAGATTAAAAAGTCATTTTAGAAGGGAGTTTAGGCGAAAAATAAGGCAACACATGATATGGACATAGGTACAAATAGTTATTTCACACAAAATAATAATAATAATATCTTGTGACAATAATTGTTGTTACTTTTGTTAGAAATAACTATATGCATACATACAATGCTATCCTGTTGGCAAGGGTAAGTGTTAAGGCTAGCTGCAGGCTAGCCTGGATTTGTGGGAGGGGCCGGTACCTGTCTTAAGCGGTCCGGCTTACTCAGGCAGCACGTCGGCATTTCGAACGTCCCCTGCCCACCCATTCCCACTCTTCATTCAGTCATTCAATCATCACAATCAGAGTATGCCCCCTTTTTTCAGGCATACCGACCTAGTGAGGCCAAGGCACACCTCAGGCCAATTAGGTAGGGGGGTGGTGGTTGGGCAACTCCTACTCGTATAGGTTCTGACCACAATTATTATTAGTTTTTATATCGGTCTTGTGTTTTCCTGATGCGCTCCCTCACAGGTGCCTTGGGTATTGTATTGGGCTTGCATAATGCCCCCTATCAGCAATGTTACTTATATAGTTGATAGTCTATTGCCCTGAGGATAGACACTTTGCATGTTATTTTTGTTTATGTAACTCCATGCTGGGCATGTGATCCAGTAATCTCCCTAGTTGGTCTCTGATACACAGAGGTTTCTTTGTTGGTGTCTCCTCTTCCTAGGGAGTTCCAGCTTATGTTTTCACCATTATCTTTATTATTACTTTGATATTTTGTTCTAATAAATTTGGTATATTTTATACTCATTAGATGGAAAAAAAATTGGGCTATTGGTTCAGTTCAGTATGGGTTGCTTTTTTGAGGATAGGCCATTACTTCTAAAATCCTGGACAGTCCCTTTAAAGTTTCACAAAGTACCATGAGAAATCTAGCTAACCCCATCGTTGTAAGCTTTTCTAAAATAATACAGTGTGCTCCAGTGATGATACACATGAAGTTTGTGTAAAAAAACCTAACTTGTGTGAACAAAAAAAAAATCTAATTGCAGGCACTCCTAATTAGTTCCTTAGTTCCTCCAACTGATGTAAGGCCCGTAGTTCCCTCAATGATAAAATGGAATGTGATGTTTTACTATAACATATGTGCATGGGAAACCAGAAATATAGAAATGTATATAAAATGTAGATATGTATATAGAAGGACAATTACTTTTAATTGGTAACAGTGCCTAAGAAATATTTAGTATGGGAAAGGTAGTCTTACACTGAGTACTGCATACGTACCTCCCTCATTCACCATCCTGCCCTCTTCCTCTGAGGTTCATATATACAGTATTAAAAGGCATGTGTTACTTAAAAACTTACAGTTAGAAAGTGTTGATGACACCTCACTCAGGAAATATCTGAAGATTGCAGGAGTTGTAGTCCAGAAATAACTCCAAGAAATCTCCATTTTGCCTAAGGGGACAAACAACAGATAGATCTTAACTATGTGTTTCCTCATAGATAGGGGAGCTATCTACACAGAATAACACATACTGTTAATATATGCCAGATCACATTTGTAAAATCCCTTAACCCATTAGTGACCACCCATACGTGTTTTTACGGTGGTCACTAAGGGGCCTTAGGCTGGGTCGCTGCTTTTTTACCACGGCCCAGTCTAAGCTCTGCACGGGTCCCCCATGCAGCGGGCAGTGGGGACCCGGCTCTCACATGAGGGCCGCTGCCCTGTTCTAACAGCCCGGACTGGCAGGAGTGCTAATCCTGGCTGTTTAACACTTTACATGCCGCGGGCAATGTGATGTGCCCGCCGCATGTAAAGTGCTGAAAGAGGGAGCAGACTCCCATCGGCACCCCTCAAATGAGATTGCGGGGTGCCAATGTGTGTGAAGGCTGCCTGGAGGCTGATGTAGGCCCCAGACCAGCCTCCAGTAATTTCCAGCAGGATGTGCCTTTCTGGCGCAGCCTGCTGGTCAATGTCAGAATAGCATTGCCATTGAAATGCAATGCACTATATGGATAGTGCATTGCATTTTAAAAGCAATCAAAAAGCTGTCTGTTATAATCCCCTTGTGGGACTATTAAGTCGTAAAAACAAAACAAAAAAAAAGAAAACTAATTTATTCAATAAAATTCCCATAAATAATACGCTTTTTTTAAAATTGAAAATACACTTTTCAATCAAAATAAATAAATAAAAATCTTCCCTATGTGTTTGGTATTGCCGCGTCCGTAACAACCCGGACTACATAAATATCATGTAAATTATCCCTTATGTTAAATGCTGTAAAAAAAAAAAAAAAAAGAGAATTGCTAATTTATTCTTAGTTGCCATCGAAAAAACTTAATAACAAGCAATGAAAAAGTGCCATTTACTCCAAAATGATACCAATGAAAAATACCAGTCATCCCGCAAAATTCAAGCCCTTACACAACTCCATAGAAATAAAAATAAAAAAGTGCTGGGTCTTGGGAAGCGACAATGCAAAAACTTTTTTTTTTTTTTAAAAAAGGGGGTTTAATTGCAAGTCGTAAAATGTAAAAAAAAAATTATATATATGTATTTGGTATCACTGTAATCGTACTTACCCAGAGAATAAAGATATTATGTTATTTATACCGAAAAATGAACACCGTCAAATTTATAATGTAAAAACGCAGTGGCAGTATAGCTGTTTTCCCCATCTCCCTCCCAGAAAGTGTTAATGAAAGTTAATCAGAAAGTTATGTGTACCCCAAAATGGTTCCATTAAAATCTACAAATTGTCCTGCAAAAAACAAGCCCTCAATAAAGCTATATAGACAAAAAAATAAAAAGTTATTGCTCTTGGAACGCAACGATGAAAAAAGGAAGAAAAACGCTTGGTCAGTAAGGCCCAAAACAGGTTGGTCGCTAAGGGCTTTTCCCGGGCATTTAAAATTGTGGTGGAGGCCAGGAATGTTAAAAAATATAAAAAGATTTACTCACCTGCTCAATCCCTTGTCTCTCCTGTACTCTTGGCAGTGTATGTTTCTGGTGCTGCAGTGAATAAGTGACCTCAGTGGTCACCTGGGTGTGCACCGAACTACCTTATGTGACCATTGATGCCAGTAATTGGCTGAAGCTCTCACATGGAGTAGTTGGGTGCAGCACCACAAACATAGACCGCTGGCAACACAGAGGTAGCAGCACTGGAATGATGAGGGATTGATCAGGTGAGTTTTTTATTTTATAACATTGCTGCCCAAATTTTTTGGGGATTGGAGAAAACCCATTTAATTAATTTTAACATCCTATTTTCCTTTTCATTCAAACCATCTAAGAAATAAAGTCTGAAAGCTGAGACATGACAACATAGAAAAAAAATTCAGGCGAACATGTCACCCCCCTCCCCTCCCTAAATACAGCACATTGTTCTAAATAAAATATTGAAAAAAGCAGAAAGAAAAGGTAAAAATCTGACTGTATAAAAGTCCAGTGCAATTTATCATCTAGTACACATACAATCTCCAACATTTTTTTTTATTTCCATACACCACTGATGTAGGACTAGAATGAGTTATATATCTTGCATGCTTGCATGCCACCTGGTGGACAGAAGAAATTGTGCAGCTTTAATGAAATTTAAGGTTCTGCATACATACAGTGCTGCCCATAATTAGTCATACCCCTGGCAAATTTTGACTTAAAGTTACTTTTATTCAACCAGCAAGTAATTTTTTGACGGCAAATGACATACGTGTCTCCCAAAAGATAATAAGACGATGTACAAGAGGCATTATTGTGGGGGGAAAAAAAACATTTCTCAGCTTTTATTTACATTTCAGCAAAAAATACAAGATGTTCCGCACTGTGGAAAATTTCAGAGAACGTGGTTGGAAGCCAAAGGTGACACCTGTGCTGGCCAGGAGGATAGTTAGAGAGGTGAAAAAGAATCCAAGGATCACCACCAAGGCCACCCTGGTGAATCTGGGCTCTGCTGGTGGCAATGTCTCAAGGCAGACAATCCAACGGACACTGCACACTGCTGGGTTCCACTTCTCCAGATAAAGCACACAAAGCTCGCTTGGCCTTTGCAAAAGCTCATCTGGACAAAGAAGAAGACTTTTGGTCTTCTGTGTTATGGTCAGATGAAACAAAAATTGAATTGTTTGGTCACAATGATGTTTCCTTCATTTGACATAAAAAAGCATAAGCCTTCAACCCAAAGAACACCATCCCCACTGTCAAACATGGTGGTGGGAACCTAATGCTTTCAGGGTGTTTTTCAGCCAATGGACCAGGGAACCTAATCACAGTAAACGGCACCATGAAAAAAGAGCAATACATGAGGATTCTCAACAACAACATCAGGCAATCTGCAGAGAAACTTGGCCTTGGTACCAGTGGACATTTCAGCATGACAATAACCCAAAACACACAGCAAAAGTGGTGAAGAAATGGTTAGCAGACAACAACATTAACGTTTTGGAGTGGCAAGAAGACCCTCCAAGCTGAAAAATTTGGAGCTCATTGCTAAAGATGAATGGGCAAAAATACCTGTGGAGACGTGCAAAAAGCTGGTCTGCAATTATAGGAAGTGTTTGATTGCTGTAATAGCCAATAAAGGCTTTTCTATTGATTATTGAGAAGGGTGTGAATAATTTTGGACTGGACACTTTTTGCTCAAATGTAAATAAAAGCTGAGAAATGTTTTTTTTTTCCCACAATACCGCCTCTTGTACATCATCATCTTATTATCTTTTGAGAGACACCTATGTAATTTCCCATCAAAAAATTACTTGCTGGTTGAATAAAAGTACCGTATTTTTCGCCCTATAAGACGCACCTGCCCATAAGACGCACCTGGGTTTTTGAGGAGGAAAATAAGAAAAAAAAATTTGAACCAAAAGGTGTGCTTTTGGTGGGTTTTGAACTACCGTAATGGTGGTCTGTGGATGACACTATTATGGGGGATCTGTGGATGGCACTGTTATGGGGGCATCTGTGGATGGCACTGTTATGGGGGCATATGTGGATGGCACTGTTATGGCGGATCATTGTGGAGGCATCTGTGGATGGCACTGTTATGGGGGCATCTGTGGATGGCACTGTTATGGGGGGATCTGTGGATGGCACTGTTATGGGGGCATCTGTGGATGACACATATATAGCATCTTATGTGTCATCCACAGATCTCCCATAACAGTGTCCCTGTGTAGTGAATGGGGGCCAGCATCTGTTTCTGTAATGGCAACGGGGTATTCTATTACACCTGGCCCCACTCTCTGTAGTATACGGTAATCATATCTAACTTGTGGGTATTGTTTAAAGTATTCCAATCATCTTAAATCTAGTGCTGAACTACTTACAACTAACTTCTTAGCAGTCAGGAGGCCGGGAGGGCGGGTGCTCGTAGCGTAGCTCACTACGCTCACTGCGCCTGCGCCGCTCACTTTATGAATGAAGCAGGCGGCGCAGGCTCAGTGACCATAGTGAGCTACGCTACGAGCGCCCGCCCGGTCTCCTGACTACCAAGAAGTTAGTTGTAAGTAGTACAGCGCTAGATACAAGATGATTGGAATAATTTAAACAATACCCACAAGTTAGATATGATTACCGTATACTACAGAGAGCGGGGCCCGGTGTAGTAGAATACAGTGACTGCACCGGGCCCTGCTGCCTTTACAGAAACAGATGCCGGCCCCCAGCCCCTCCTCCCTCTCAGCATATTCACCGGACGGTCGCAGCATTCGTCCCATAATTCCGGAAGTGCGTCTTATAGGGCGAAAAATACGGTAACTTAAAATCAAAATTTGCCAGGGGTATGAATAATTATGGGCAGCACTGTATACTTGTATACTGTTAGGTGAAATACTAATTGTATTTTACTTGTTTTTGTTCTGATTCACACTAATAATTTTGTTTAAATTGACTAAAGAGCTAAAAAAAGATATATTAGATACATTTGCACAAAGCTTTTTTTGTTCTTTTCCCTTGATGTTTTTAAAAATATGTAACAGTTTTTCCTTTTATTTTCCATATGTGATACAAGAAATGTCCCCATTACAGTTTTTATAACAATTGTAACCAATTCCTGGTATGGGTAATCTACCAAACAAAGCAGCAGTAAGGTGGCAGCAAAGTTTGAATTCATATTCCACAAAAAATCTTCCAAGAGACTGTCAACTTTGAATGCTTTTGAAAGTTGAAACTACTGACTAAAATGACCGAACAGTAAACTAAACTGCAGCAATGCAAATAGCAGAACTATTTTATCCTTGTCACAATCATTATGTGGATAGAAGTCCCATTTATCAGATCTTCAGCACAAAGAAGAACCTATGTAGAATTGCTAAATTTCAAAAAGCCTTAAGCAACATTCTTTTACCTGAGTGAGTAGCCTCAATCTTCTGGGATCCACAGTTAGGCTACATGCACACGACCGTATTTGTTTTGCGGTCTGCAAATTGCATCCGTACTGTATGTCATCCATTTTTTTTCCATTTTTTTTGCGGATGCATTGTAACAATGCCTAAAACGGACAAGAATAGGAGCATGTAGCCTTAGTGTGCCAGCGTGATTCGCCCTTCTGGACAATACTCTTTTTGCAGAAGTGTATGGCATTATACTGATTTATAATGCTGTGGGTCTCTGCACGACCTTACTCCTACAGAATTATATTGATATAACGCTCTCACTTCTGTAGAAGCAAGGTCATGGAGAGATATATAGCATTATAAATCAGTATAATGCTGTGCGCTCCTGCAAGATGAGCAGTGTCCAGAACGCAGGATCACGCTCACACACGGAACGTGATTTCAGTACTGGACATGCTCGTCCAAAAACAGCCCTAAGGCCCCGTATTTAATTACTCTAGGAAATGGTTAACAATTATTATAGTTCTAGGAAATGATGGTTGATAATTGTTTCAAGTAAAATACAAGAATGAGCTAAAACACGCCTTTTAGAAGATCGTATGGGTGATAACAAATTCAAGTTTTAGGGTTTTTGAATTTCATATTTTTATCCATATAATATTAAAAATCCCTTATAATTGTGAATAAATCAAGAAATGTATTGCCCCTTACCTTGTTCTTTACCTTTCTGCATGACAAACTCTCCATCTCTGAGCTACTATTCAAGTCAAGATGTATAGACACTGTTTCGTACAAAGGTTTTGTGTGTAGCTAAAGTCTCATGGGCCATGAGTTCTAGGTCAATGAATTTGTGGTCTATAGAAGTCAATGCATAATTGGTGGTCTATGGCAGTAAATGTCTTAGTGTCAGCATTTCTGGTGGTCTGGGTCTTTTAACGGTTTAATGTCAGTATACCTGACAATATAGAATAGTCAGAAGGTAATCCAGTATCCATGAAGTCTAGGGCAGGGATGAATATCAGTATACCTGATGGTCTATAGGGCAGTGAATACGTTGACGTCAGAATAGCTGTTGAAGGGGTTAATGTTAATATTCCTGGTGAAGTGCAACGGAAGGGTTAATGCTGCATACCTGTAGTCTAGAGGTTACTCACCTCTCCAGGTTCCAGCATTTTCTTGCTCTAAATTTTTGTTTCCTCTCTACACAGACAATATAGATGAGCGCAAGGAAGGGATGAAGAGACATGAAGCTTTAACTGTACAACTTCACAGTCCTCTCTATCATCAGGCAGATATTGAGGAGCATTAGCATTAGCTTGGCTATGAGGCCTAGTTGCAGATGTGACCACTGCGACCACTATAGCTACCCATTGTTTGGAGCTATACAATGTCCCTGTGATAATGATCATTCTCCATGACACAGTAGAAGAAACACTGTCATGAGGAAACCAGCTTGTAACATTTTTCACTAACCCAAACCTTTAGTTATTAGGGTACAGACACACGTTCAGGTCTCCTTATGCAATTTTGGAAGCCAAAATCAAGAGCAGATCATAAAAGCAGTATTATTGAATCCATGATCCATGAATAATGTAAATAATGAAAATAAGATATCATTGTAGATGGCAGATCCAGAGATCTCCCCATTAATTGCTCCAACTTCTCTGCTAGATTTTTTTCAAGCTGGCATCTCAGGGGGTTCACTTTCTCAGGTGGCATGTCCTTTCTGATGCAGCTGGTGGCAGTGGAAGGATGGAACTGAGCATGTGCTTCCATATCAGTGAGCTGGACTAAGAATTTTGAAAAAGAGTAAACTGCAGGTGATGCTATACAGATAGATTTCAGTGAATAACTCAGTGGCCATATTAAAGGGAATCTGTCAGCAGATTTTTACCAATGACACTGGCTGACCTGTTACATGTGCGCTTGGCAGCTGAAGGCATCTGTGTTGGTCCCATGTTCATATGTGCCCGCATTGCTGAGAAAAAGGAAATTTTTATATATGCAAATGAGACTCTAGGAGCAAAGGGGGTGTTGCTATTACACCTAGAGACTCAGCTCTAGGTGTGACAGGGCCAGGCAGTGAAAACATCATCATGCCTGGCCCTGACTTCTCCCAAAGTGCAAAGGGCTTGGCAGTTGCAGTGAGCTGAGCCTCTAGGTGTAACAGCAACGCCTCTGTTGCTCCTAGAAGTTAATTTGCATATATTAAAACTTTATTTTTCTCAGCAATGCGGGGACACATGACCATGGGACCAACACAGATGCCTTCAGCTGCCAAGCACACATGCAACAGGTTTCATGGGTACAAATCTGCTGACAGATGCCCTTTAAAAATTTAATTACATGAAACTACAAAAGTATTCAGATCCAGGTGCTGTTTCGTAAAAAAATATAGTATACTTTTTGTGAGACAACCCCTTTTAGTATTAAGGACAGATACTACTTACCCTTTTTCTGAAATTCACTCCTGATTTTGGCTTCCAAAACTTCATCAGGAAACCTGAACATGTGGCCGCCCATAATATCTTTTTGTTTCACTTCTTTTCTGTCTTCTTTTTCTTTGTCTCTGTTTTAATTATCCAGTGGGAAGATTAATATTAAGAGAATTACACTTGTAATAAAAGCACACTGGAACATTCATCACCCGCCAAAATGAAGAACCTCAAATGTGGGACCTGGTAGGATTTGCTAGGTTTACGGCTACAGAGCCCCTCTTACTTAGTATACATTATTTCCTATAGCAATGGTAAGTTGTGAAAGAGCGTTTTGGGGGTAATGGGAGGTGATGTCCTGTTCAGTTGCCTTTTTATTACTATATATTCAGCAACTTCTTGACATATTCATACATTTTGTTAATCTTTCTGAATAAAAGCCTTAGGAGTAATGTATCAAGTGTTCCAGAAAAATTGAGGTTTTGGCCTGTTTTCTCAGTGGAGTAGGCATATACACCAAATTTATGATATATTGGCACCATTTTTAGTGTGGTTTGCACAATGCCAGTTTACACTTACTAAGGATCGGCCGAATGTTTTGTGGGTGGTGCTACATTTTTGGGCCAGATTTATTCTGGCCATTTTTTCTTAAAGTCGCAAAAAAAAAGGCACAAATGTACTCCAGTCCCAAACAAACTGATAAAATCTTTTGTAATTGTTAGCCAAGCAGTCCGTGCCGGCACAGCTGCCCCTAACCGGGGGCACAGGCGCCAGGCTCCCTCTTTTTCCTCCTGCCGCCATGCTGACAAATGCGGGCAGCAGGCAGCTTAACTATGCTATCTGTGTTCCATGCCAGAGTTTCCTTCCTACTGGAGACTTGCACTGGTGTATGAGCTTGCGTGGGGGTGTCTCTCTTGACCTATGAGGCAACACATACACGCCCTCTGTCTCACCAGCCTATGGCTGGATTGCAGCACGTATTTAAAGGCGCCTCCTACTACAGGAAGATGCCTGAGCAACCTCATAGTTTTAGCTTGTCTATCTCCAAGTACTAAGGTGTCTTTCTTGTCTGCTTCATTGTGTACCGGACCTTGCTTATTGAACTCCTGGACTTTGTCTGTTTGCCGCCTGTCTCTGACTTTGTTTATGAACTTTTTCTGTTTGCCACCTGCCCCTGACCTCGGACCTCGTTTGTGGACTTTGTTTTTTTACCACCTGCCTCTGACTTCGCTTACTGACTTCGATTGATTGGCACCTGTCCAGACCTGGAACCTCCTGGCCACGCAATTCCCCTCAGTGCTTGCACCGAGTACTCTGACCCCCTGGGCCGCTGCCACTGACTTAGGGACTGCTCTGGAGTAGCCCCTGGCAACTACCCTAACGGCCCAAGCCTATCCTCACCATCAGAGGCTCTAGTGAAGACCAGGTAGTGGCTTAGTTACGACCCTCCAGAGTATAACCAGTCAGTGGCGCAGTAGGTCCACACCCGCTTGCATAACAGTAATACATATGATTAGACTCTAGACTAAAAAATACAGAGGCATTTAGTGTGACAAATGACAATGGACACACTGCTTTATGTGTTTGGCACTATTATAAGTGCACTGAGGTTGTCTGCAGCACATCCTGATTATATGGGACGATGTGCTGCCAACAGTGATTTTAAATGATATTTTAATAAAAGATCTGATCACCCTACAGACTAGCGGCAGTAAATTTACATGTGGCCCCTTACATTAATGTGTCTGGTTGATAGTATTATATTCAAGAACTGGTGGCATTCTGACAGGTTTGTCCTCAGCTTATCATGCTTCTGCTGAACGTCTTAATTACTAATGTCACTTGACTAGCTGAATATACAAGCAGATAATTCTCTAGATAACATGAAGAAAGATATACTGTACATCTAATTTATATTATGTAATACACTAACATGTCTATTTTAATAGATGTACACAGTCTTGCTGAATTCTCTCCACTGAGTGCATAAATCCTGCTGAAAACATGGGCAGGCTCTAAGAAGTCAGTTGTATTTATGGAAGGCAATAATTTTTGCAGATGATCTATAGAATTATTGGAACTGTCTTTCCATAGTATTGAGCGCCAACGTTATACGCAATTAGCTGATTTGTTTATTGAATTTCTCTTTTTCATAGAATATAAAATGGATTAAATATCAAGCTGTAATCATTACACTATCAGAAAGATAGATATATAGCTATAGAAAGATTAATACATAGTTACATACATAGATAGATAGATAGATAGATAGATAGATAGATAGATAGATAGATAGATACAAAAATTAATAAAAAGAATAATAAAAAAGAGGAAGCACTCCAAAAATCAAGTGAAAAAATGTGGATGTCTTTACTCACCCATGCATCAGCAACACTTCAGCTCTAATGAATGGAGCCTTTTTCAAATCCTGTGGAACGCTCCATGTCAATATAGAGTCCCTAAATATCAGAAATAAGGGTCTGGGTATGACATAACTTAATTCTCTTAGGATACGGGGGCAACATAGTTAATGCGGTTGAAAAAAGACATAAGTCCATTAAGTTTAACCAAGGGATAGGTCGGGACGCGATTCTCAGAAGTGAGACTCAGATTTCTGCACATTTTCATAAGCATTAATGTCATTTACTTTTAAGAATTCATCTAACCCCTTTTTAAAACTGTCCACTGTTCCTGCTGTGACCATGTCCTGAGGAAGTCTATTCCACAGATTCACAGTTCTTACAGTAAAGAAGCTTTGATGCTTCTGGAGACTGAACTTTTTCTTCTCCAGTCGGAGGCAGTGCCCCCTTGTCTTCCATTTTACATGGAACAGTTTTTCACCATATTTTTTGTATGGCCCATTTAAATATTTATACAGGTTAATCAATTAAGTCCCCCCTTAGACGTCTCTTCTCAAGACTAAATAAATGTAATTCTTTTAATCTTTCTTCATAACCAAGTCCCCCCATCCCCCTTATTAGTTTAGTCGCTCTCTTCTGTCCCGGCGACTTGTCTATTTTTTTTTTTTTTAGGATGCAGCTCCACTTCTTCCTGGGTCAGACAGGGCACTTTTAACGGGGAATTTACTTTTACATTCTGCATTTCATCATACAGTTTATTTCCAACTCATCTCATTGGAGCCTTTGTCAAGCTTGACAAAGGGTCCAATGAGATGTGAAAAAAGGAGATCCACTTTATCTTCACTATTTCTGGAGCATTGACTCTTTCCATTTTTTACTACATTTCGGAGGAGCTTTGTCTAGGATTCTTTCAGGATTTACACCTGGGTACTGTAAGCTGCTATTGATCACACATTTTAGATAGATAAATAGATAGATAGATAGATAGATAGATAGATAGATAATGAATAAGGTATTGGGCAGCACTGCAGACAAATAGAAATACGGAGTGCCAGCGGTCGAGGAAGCAATCCAACATCCAAATAAGATATAAAAAAGAAAATCCACGGCACTTCCAAAAAAAGTAAATGTGTTTATTACACCAAGTGCGACGTTTCGGTCCTCTCAATGGAACCTTTTTCAAGCAACAATTGTTGCTTAAAAAAGGTTCCATTGAGAGGACCGAAACGTCGCACCTGGTGTAATAAACACATTCACTTTTTTTGGAAGTGCCGTGGATTTTCTTTTTTATATCTGATTTAGATAGATAGATATAGAATACAGACAATAGTTTCTCTAGTCAGTTGTCTGTCCCAGAGGTGAGAAAGGCCCTTTAAATCATAACATAATTACTGTATATCATTGTAATTGAGTATAGTGGAAGCTGTGCAATTCTGCATATAGTAAGCTCCTCCTAGTGGTTGCAGCAGACAGACAAAATTTTAAAGGGGGTTGTCTGGGATTAAAAAAATGTGGCTATATACAGGAAATGTGATATATGATAAAATAAAGCCATTGCTCTGGTAGTTCCTGGAAATTTTTATTCACCTTCCTAAAATAGGAATATAACACTTAACCGGAGCTTCCAACCAATGACCTCTCTCATGCCATACATGCAGGCATCCCCACAGAAGCTAGTAATTGGTTACAGATGGCATGTACATGTACAACATGTCATCACTGCAGAGAAGTATATAAAGTGTATGGGGAAACTCCATGGCTATACAAAGGATTTGGAGTTATGTGTCTTGTAAATTAAAATTATGAAATCAGCAGAGAATTTTCAAACTGAAAATAAAATGATGTGCAAGGTTAAACTCAAGATTTAACACTGCCATGGAACCAAACAATTAACGCACCCAATGTTACATTTCACTATATATATATATATATATATATATATATATATATATATATATATCTTTCTGAATGCTATAAGATTTAGCTTGAATTATCTTGTATTTTAAGATCAGACAAACTGAGTTTTTATATTCTCAAATACCTATAGTTAGGCAGCTGTGTAATGTATTTCACCACTGTGTCTAACAAATTCAGATCTCACGAAGCCCCTGCGGCCTAAGAGAAGATGACTACAGGGCTCCTCTTATTACAGGCAATCATGTGGTCAGCCGACCTCTATTTATTTCAGACAGTTGGGTTTCCACAGGCTTGTTTTTATTTAACTTGGACAGTTGCCATTCACTTTGAAATGAAAGGGCAGTGTGGTAACCACCCAGGGACGCTGCAAACAAAAACATGACGCTGACATTGCAGGGTGATCATACGGGGACAAGGACCCTGTGACTCATAGCACTGCCACATAAGCTTTCAGTATACTTTTGTAGCATGGATACAATATCACTGACGGCACTGGATATGCTTTTAACAGATACCTGTCATTACAACTTTTTGGCATAAGTCAGCAATACATGTGAATTTATAAAATTTTCTTTATGTCAGTTAGAAGAGAAAACTTTCTTTCTTTCCACCAGCCTGAAAGGGAATGTATCATCAAAAAATTTCTGATTATTTAAATCATGTTTTTATGTTAAACATTTATTTTTTATTTTTGGTGTTTTTTTTTTTTTTCTATGTCACTATCTATATTTAAAAAAAATTTGCATAATCTCGCAATGTTTACTCTAGGCACTGTAATACCATATATTCTGTCCCTTTAATATGATGGGGAAACTGAAGTCTATTGCTCCCACCAGCATGCACAGAAGTCCATAGCCACAATGTAGCTGCATGGCCGCTAACTTTCTGCTGCATTAAGTAACTTTTCCCTCAAGGGTTGGCACATATGCTGTCACTCGGTTGATTTTGTAATCCACAGTTCACACCAGACTGAATTTCTCCCTAGAGAGGAAGTGGCGATGCAAGTCCTGCATAGCAACAGTAACTAGGACCATTTAAAATTAAGAAAAAAAAACGTAATGGCCAGAATCCGATATTTCGGCGCTGTAGGATCTGCAGAAGTAGTCCACAAACAAGTTCAAATATTTAGATCCGCACTGCCAATGTCACAAACATAAAAATCCAAAGAAGCAAGATGTACTTAGTTTCTCCTCCTTTCTGCTCCACACAATCACACAGATAATCACTGTAGTTGGACTTGAATGCTTCCCACACTCAATCTCCTCCTAGGATCCTTCCCAGAAACACAACAGGGGGGATCCAAATAGTGAAGTATTGCAGAAAATAAAATCAGCCAAGGTCATTTATTATACTCACAAAACAATGTATAAAATCACACATATCATAAAAAGCCAGATGTCCCGACAAGCCCGACCCAGGTTTCACTTTCATTTAGTTGGCTGATTTCATTTGCTGCAATACTTCACTATTTGGATCCCCTCTGTTGTGTTTCTGAGAAGGATCATAGGAGGAGATTGAGTGTGGTAAGCATTCAAGTCCAACTACAGTGATTATCTGTGTGATTGTGTGGAGCAGAAAGGAGGAGAAACTAAGTCCATCTTGCTCCTTTGGATTTTTATGTTCATGACATTGGCAGCGCGGATCTGAGTATTTAAACAGTAGCGAAGAACCTACTTCTCTCTACATATACAGCATTTGGGACACACAGTGCACAGAATACAGTAACACCAACCAGGGGCGTAGCTAAAGACTCATGGGCCCTGGTCTAAAGGTTCAGCTTGCCCCCCTTCCCTCAGTGTTTTGTGGCTAGGGAAGCACATAGCCTTCATGCTGCCTGCGGCAAAAATTTAAACAGAAGACCCCCCCTATGCCAAATTCTTGACCCAAGCCCTTCCCTCCAGCCAGAGCTATAACTTGACCAGCATGCACTTTCTATAATACTGGTGTTTTCTTATGGGGCGCAAGGGTCTTTGGGCCCCCTCAGGCTCCTGGGCCCGGTAGCGACTGCTACCTCTGCACCCCCTATAGCTACGCCCCTGACATCAACACTTTCAGTGGTACACTGCATGTGTATCTGCAATTTCCAGCAAATGGGTAAATCCTAAGTTCAGGAGCAGCTTATCGATAACCTTTGGAGTATATTGACTGTCTTATGTGGCGTGGTTGTCCCTGGCAACTGGATATTGTTTATAGAGAATGTTCTCATATATTGATTAAGTGACATCCAGATTTGCACTGGTTGCACCTGCGACGCTGTTTGTTGTATTATACTGATCCTCAGTAGACACCTGTTCATTGCACCACCTGCCTCCAGATTATTGCCACCATCCACCTGAATCATTACACTTGCCGTTAGCACAATGAATTCAAGCATGGTGGCAGAGCAACATCCTCATCAACCTGACATAGCCAATGATTCCAGTGGGAACATCTGCTTTACCACTGTATTGCTGTTTCCTGAAAGAAGTGTATGATGAAATTGAAACTATGGGGAGGAAGAAATTCTTTGGCCAGTACCATTCAGACAAATAAGCAATGCCCTAGTCTGAGCACCGTGCCTTTCTCCGTGCTGACCAAGCACAGCGCCGTACATTGTATAGCGGCTGTGCTTGGTATCGCAGCTCAGCCCCATTCACTTCTATGGGGCTGAGGTACTCCCAGTCCATGTGACCAATGAACGTGTCATTACTGGCCTAGGAAAAGCAGTGAGCACTGATGCCTTTTCTAACAGCTGATCGGCAGGGATTCTGGATGTCAGACCCCCACTGATCAGATAATGATTACCTATCCTGAGAAAACCCCTTTAACCAAAGTTTAGGAGAATGCTATGTAGGCTTTTGCAGCCTGGACAGGAAAAGACTTGACAGAGCACTAGGCTATAGTGACACAGTGAGGTTTCCTGGCTTCCATAACTACATCAGGAAACCTGACTATGTGACCATTCCATTAATAGAAGAGACAGACGTGAGTCCTGGACAAACAGCAGCAGCCGGAGTGTCTGCAGAGTAAGGTGAGGGAAACCAGCCACCAAGTGTGTCCTTCTCAGTCTAATGAGTAAAAACAGTGCATAGGGGACTACAGAAATGTATTGCAAGGTGAAATCATATTTGAAAGCTAGACTATAACCTGTGTACTGTACTAGATAGAGTTGGTCACAAAGAGGAGCCGGACATCAGTATAAGCACAGTATTGAAATCCACTGGAGTGCAAGTCAGCTAGGTGTAAGGGGCAACCCATTGTAAAAGCTGCTTAAATATAACATTTAGTAGTACTGCCTTACATCATTGTGGTTGTTCCTGGAAAGCAAATATTGTTTATATTACTATACAGTGGATGCTATACAGTGGATATAAAAAGTCTACACACCCCTGTTAAAACTTTTTCCACCTTTAATGTGACCTATAAACTGTACAACTCAATTGAAAAACAAACTGAAATCTTTTAGGTAGAGAGAAGAAAAAATATAAAAATAAAATAATATGGTTGCATAAGTGTGCACACCCTTAAACTTATACTTTGTTGAAGCACCTTTTGATTTTATTACAGCACTCAGTCTTTTTGGGTATGAGTCCATCAGCATGGCACATTTTGACTTGGCAAGCTTTGCCCACTCTTCTTTGCAAAAACACTCCAAATCTGTCAGATTGCGAGGGCATCTACTGTGCACAGCCCTCTTCAGATCACCCCACAGATTTTCAGGTCTGGCCTCTGGCTGGGCCATTCCAAAACTTTAATCTTCTTCTGGTAAAGCCATTCCTTTGTTGATTTGAATGTATGCTTTGGGTCGTTGTTATGCTGAAAGATGAAGTTCCTCTTCATGTTCAGCTTTCTAGTAGAAGCCTGAAGGTTTTGTGGCAATATTGACTGGTATTTGGAACTGTTCATAATTCACTCTAGCTTCACTAAGGTCCCAATTCCAGCTGAAGAAAAACAGCCCCAAAGCATGATGCTGCCACCACCATGCTTCACTGTGGGTATGGTGTTCTTTTGGTGATGTACAGTGTTGTTTTTGCACCAAACATATCTTTTGGAATTATGGCCAAAAAGTTCCACCTTGGTTTCATCAGACCATAACACCTTTTCCCACATCCTTTTGGGAGACTTCAGATATATTTTTGCAAAATGTAGACTGGCTTGGATGTTTTTCTTCGTAAGAAAAGGCTTCCATCTTGCCACTCTACCCCATAGCCCAGACATATGAAGAATACATGAGATTGTTGTCACATGTACCACACAGCCAGTACTTGTCAGATATTCCTGCAGCTCCTTTAATGTTGCTGTAGGCCTCTTGGTAGCCTCCCACAACAGTTTTCTTCTCGTCTTTTCATCAATTTTGGAAATTCTTTTGTACCCTTCTCCTGACTACCTTTTTGGAAGCTCTCTGTGGACCATGACTTTTGCTGTGGGATGCGACTAAGAAAACTTCAGGAAAGACCAACTAGAGCAGCTGAACTTTATTTGGGGTTAATCAGAGGCACTTTAAATGATGGCAGGTGTATGCTGACTCCTATTTAACATGCTTTTGAATGTGATTGCTTAATTCTGAACACAGCTACATCCCCAGTTATAAGAGGGTGTGCACACTTATGCAACCACATTATTTAAGTTTTTTTTTTCTTCCCTCCACCTAAAAGATTTCAGTTTGTTTTTCAATTGAGTAGTACAGTTTATAGGTCACATTAAAAGGTGGAAAAAGTTTTGAAATGGTTTATCTTTGTCTCATTTTTTCTACATCAACCTGACATTTTAACAGGGGTGTGTAGACTTTTTTGATTAAGTGACATCTAGTCTGTGTGTTGGTTGTATCTGTTAAGCTGTTTGTTGTGTAGAACTGATACTCAATAAGGACATGTTCATTGAACCATCTACCTCAATGCTACTGTCTCAATCCACCTGCATGTTTTCACTAGGGCCACCTTCAGCAAAAGTCCACTGACATTTCTGTTGTGATAACTATTCCTTTCAAAGCATAATACTGGATCTAAAGGTGCGTGGAAAGTGAAATAAAACATTTCAGTAAAATCTCTAAACTGTTCAGTTTAACAGAAGAAAGTTCTGCTTTTAAAACCTCAAAATGACTAAAGACAGAACTTAGTTTTACGAAGTTTTTATGACTAAATTTTACAATTAATAGTTACCTTTATGATGACATGTCCGGCTTTTCAGTTGAGCATATTTAGATTAGGAGACTAAAGTTTCTTAGTTTGTACATGGAAAAATATCATTTTATTGTGCATGTGCAGCAACTGTACAAAAAGAAACTTGGACTTTCACATCTACATCTACATTTAGATGATCTATTGCTGTAGACATGAACGAATCGATTCTAAAATTTGAAAATTAGCACAAAATTTTCCAAAAAGTTCTGATTCTAACAAGTTCAAATTTTGAGGGAGAGTAAAAAAGAGACTGTTCCAGGCAATTTGGACACTTTCAATTTAGGTTGAATTTATTCAGACCCAAATCAAACCGGATGGACAATTGGATCCAAATTGAATTTTAACCACTTCACATCCGGGCCATTTACCCCCTTTCTGACCAGGCTTCATTTTGCAAATCTGACATGTGTCATTTTATGTGGTAATAACTTTGGAACGCTTTTACTTATCCAAGCCATTCTGAGATTGTTTTCTCGTGATAAATTGTACTTCATGACAGTGGTAAATTTGAGTCAATATATTTCACCTTTATTTATAAAATAATCCCAAATTTACCAAAAATTTTCAACAGAAAGTGATACCTCATAAAATATTTAGTACTTAACATCCCCCATATGTTTACTTTATGTTGGCATCATTTTGTAAATTGTAATTTTATTTTTTTCAGGACGGGAGTTTGTTATTTTACATGTGATTAACATTAATGCTACGTTTTATAACAGGAGGTACCCTGTGACTAAATAATTATATATACATACCACCCGTAATCATTACTCCCTCTGATGGGATATTGTCTTAGCTGTGATTTCTTGACTAAACTCTATTTAACTATCCGTGAGATTATCTCACGCGTGGATATGGCTGGCTTTCTAAGCACACAACTAGACACGAAAAAATGGCTATTGGAGGCCAAGGAAATATTCTCTGAGAAAGAATTAGTGGGCACCAACACTGTTACTCCATCTATCAAGACCACCTTTAAGGACCTATATGATATCCACAAGGAATACCATAAATCCTGGTGGAAAGTTCAATCTCTGGACAACTACATTAGAAATTCCATCATACCAAAGGGTCTACGTATCTTCTTAAAACCCACACAGCACTCCGGAATTGTTAGTGAGGTGGGAGAGGGAAGTGATAGAGAGCTCTCTACGCCTTATGCAATTACTTTTGGACCAAGAAAGGATAAATCTTGAAACCGTTGAAAAATTACTAAATAGTCAGGTGGAGGCAGCATTGAGATTTAAGGATTATCCTGATTTCTCCAAAAAAGAGTCTGAGTTACAAATAAATATAGAAAGATTTAAATCCAATCTCGTAGAGTGAAAACATCGCCAATTTATTAAAGATCTATCTGACTTCAGAAATAAAACTGCATACACAGTAACACAGTCCACTGAAAAGGCATCAGCCAGTGAAGGATTTGCCTCAGAGGCTGAGAGTTCCGATCTAGACTACTACCAGCCACAGCAACATCACTACCGGAACCGTAGGTCTAATTGGAGGGGGAGAGGCCGTGGCAGGGGGAGGAACTATTATAATCCTAGATCTCAATCGGGAGGATATCAACCAACTAATCAGAAACTTGGGGCACCATGGGGCACACAGACCCCCTCCCTACCAACCACAAGGGCGGAGATGTCCGCCGGGCTGGAGCAAGCAGAGAGATCAACATCAATTCTGCTGGGGGCAACTTCGTCAGATGCCTCTTCATCTTCTGTTGCCTCAGGTGTTGTCAATCCCCCTTTTTTAGGCCAACCTCCTTCCAACACGTACATATTGAGGGACCGGGCTCAATCACAAACCCAGCTGGTCAAAAGACATTGACTACACAGGAAGCTCAACCCGTGATTTTAAACTTGTCAGGAGCAAATTTGTCTGATGTGGAACAAAGGCTACACACCAAGGGATTATCCTTTGTACCCACCACACGCTTTAGATCATTTGAATGGGTAAAGGACCTACACTTGTTCGTAAGGAAGCTTAGATGGTGTAAGATTTTTTGTGTTTCTGACAAAAAAAGAAGTCTGGAACTAGGATTAGAACCAAGTGACTTAGTAGGTTATGATGTCCTGGTAGACTTATTGGACGATAATGATCGCCCTCAAGGTCAAGGTCCATTTACCAACCATAAAAATAAAAGCACTAGAATGCCTCCGAAAACATTACGAGAAGCTCATATAAGTCAGTCACCCGAGATCTAGTAAACATCACACTTACTCCAAGTGGTATTAGTAAAAACTATACATCTATGGAGATGGAAACACTACGTAACTTGAGCATTAATAAGAACCTCATCTTTAAACCATCAGATAAGGGGGGAAACGTGGTGGTGATGTCCAATCAACAATACTGTGATATGTGTGTATCTCTTTTATCTGATAGATCTAGCTATGAGCTATTGCAACAAGATCCAACCATAGCGTATACACAGAAACTATCTCAGATCCTACAGGAGGCCCTTGAGGGGAGACTTATTGATCGACAGGAACGTGACTATCTTGGACCACCAAACCCAGGGTAGCTACATTCTACTGTCTTCCAAAGGTCCATAAAGGTATCGTCCCCCTCAAGGGTCGTCCTATTGTTTCTGGGATAGGTAGTCTCATGGAACACGCACACGCCAGCACCTATATTGATAGGATATTACGCCCATTTGTGACATCGCTACCTTCGTACATCGTGACACAACCGATCTGTTGAAACGCATTAAAGGCATTACACTGGACCCAGGGGTTTGGTTGGCCTCCATTGACGTGGAGGCCCTTTACACTTCGATCCCTCACAATAAAGGTCTGGCGGACTCTAGATCTATTGATTTAAAGAACCACAACCACTTTGTGATTAGGCTTTTAGATTTTGCGCTGAATCACAATTATTTTGTGTTTAATGGCCGCTTCTACCACCAGCTCAGGGGCACAGCGATGGGGAGCCCGTGTGCCCCGACCTAAGCTAACTTGCTCCTGGGCTGGTGGGAGGACACCATTGTCTTCACGGATGAGATGATGAAATTGACCAGGTATATAACACACCGGTAGCCTCCGTCTTTATGTGCCAATTAGATGACGGATAGGTCTCAACACTCTGATGTATATCTTGACTCAGAGTAGAACAGTTTATGTTTAAATAAGTTAATGGATGCTAGAGAGGAAGGGGGGCATTTAGAGTAGCATCATATGATCTGGTTAGCAGATGTATGCGCGGTGTCTTCACTTGATTACCTGTTGTATCATGTGACTGATGACATGACAGCGCACCATCATGTGATCGTGGATGCGGTGATGCGGATTACGTCATCACAAAGCGCCCCACTCCACATCGAGGCTTGGTGATGTCACGTGACTGGTGACGAAGCTACATGCCGTCACGTGACTAGTACACGCGGTGACGTAGTGTTTATCACGTCACCGGTTCACGCCCACCTAGGGATAGATTCACATAGACGACAGTGAGAACGCCGACATCAGCCCCTCCCATCTGTAAACTAGGTGGGCTATTTAAATCACACTCCAAGTAGAAGCCGGCGACCTCACACAAGGAACAGTGAGGCGCCGACATATGTGAGTGTTTGGAAGCAGTGATGATTCGAACTCCACAGCGATGAGGTCAGTAACATGAGGATTGCTTTGGCTAATACTGTCCATCTTTCCCCTGGTTTTCTACAGATTGTCATGGGTCAAATTGGAACACCCGGGGCACGCCACAAATCCCAGTGACTACATGGGACCATCCAGTTTTAGTCTGTGCACGCAAGTAACACCGTTTATCTTGTATGGTATGGTACACACCATTAATTATATGTGACCATTCCCATTTGGCTATTCATTGGTATATTACCAGGACTGTCTACCTGGAGATGGTGTGGCACTCTTTGAGCATCCTGACCTTGTAGGGTCTCCATTCTATGGATATCATTTCCATTAGAAACGAGTGTGTAGGTGTGTCATTTGGTTTGTGTGTCTGACAGGACTAGCTATGCTATTATATTATATATCAAAAGGGTTATCCACCATGAATGTTTAACGCACTGTCATGATGAATGACAGTTTGCTGTGTATGACAACTTTGTTATCCTCACTTAAGTGTTGATGCCTAGTACGACACTGAATTAATTGTCCCCTGAAGAGCCCAGGTTATTGGTGTGGGTGAAACGTGTTGGGAACAAGGTGCCTAGTTGTATGTTGTTGCTCCAGGGCAGCAATTCCAGGCGCTTAAAAAATAATAATTATACCAATAATGTGTTTGGCATCTCATTAGATGAATATATACATAGATAACCGTATATATTGAATATCACGATTTTCTTGTATCATTAAGAGGACACATTAAGAGCAATTACTTATCAATATACAGGGCATCCACAGCTGTGGTGCTCTATTGCTCCTTGTACGGCAATTTTGTTATTTTTTGTACCTAGACTAGACCATCATTAAATGGGCATCCGATGCGGCTCTGCCTATAATCTTGTAATACGGTCAGCCTAGGGCATTTCAGGAGGTTCCAGAATATGGGATCGCCCCTATTGGGGTGGCCATTCAGTTTTTAGGCAGGGCACATGTAGTAGAGGGCCAAACCTAGCGACAGGCCCAAAATAACATACGACTACCCTGCCTATATCTTGGTGTCCTCAAATTATAACTAAGGAACCGGAACATTTTCGCAGAGTACACACAGTATACATCCACCCCTGATGTGTCGTTTTTTCATTTCTTTTCTTTTTTCTGTGTTTTGTTTGTCTGTGGGAGTTTGTTATTTTATATGTGATAAACATTAAAGGCTACGTTTTATAACAGGAGGTACAGTGTGACTAAATAATTATATATACATACCACCCGTAATCATTACTCCCTCTGACGGGATATTGTCTTAGCTGTGATTTTTTGAATTTTAGAAGCAATTCTTAAAATGTTTAAGAAAATTTTAAAAACCCACTTTTTAAGGACCAGTTCAGGTCTGAAGTCACTTTGTGGGGCTTACATAGTGTAAACCCTCCATAAATGACCCCATTGTTGAAACTACACCCCTCAAGTTACTCAAAACTCATTATACAAACTTTCTTAACCCTTTAGGTGTTCCACAAGAATTAAAGGAAAATGGAGATGACATTTCTAAATTTCATTTTTTTGGGTGATTTTCCATTTTAATCCACTTTTTTCTTTAACACATCGAGGGTTCACAGCCAAACAAAACTCAATATTTATTACCCTGATTCTGCGGTTTACGTAAACACCCCACATGTGGTTGTAAACTGATGTAAGGGCATGCGGCAGGGCGCAGAAGAAAAGGAGTGCCGTATGGTTTTTGGAAGGCAGATTTTGCTGAACTGGTTTTTAGATGCCATGTCCAATTTGAAGCCCCCCTGATGCACCCTTACAGTAGAAACTCCCCAAAAATTACCCCATTTTGGAAACTAGGGTATAAGGGCCCAGTTTTATTGGGACTATTTTCGGCTACATATGATTTTTAATTGCTCTATTTGTGAGGCAAATTAACTAAAAAAAGGCTGTTTTGGCACTGTTTTTATTTCTTATTGTTTACAACATTCATCAGATAGGGTAGATCATGTGCTATTTTTAGTCAAATCTGTATTTATTGAAAAGTAAAAGCATATATATAGTACATACAGTGATAACAGTCTCACTAAATTACATCAGTGCAAAAAACAGATTGTAGAGCTTCACAGTTAACACATTCGAGTATTAATTAGGCTTCTAGGGCATTAACCCGACAATACAGGTACGTGAAGACACCCAATCGTATCTAATAATTTCTGATAATCATGTGCTATTTTTGTAGAGCAGGTTGTTATGGACGCAATGATATCAAATATGTGTACTTTCTTTTGTTTGTTTCAGTTTTACGTAATAAAGCATTTTTGAAAAACAAATTATGTTTTTGTGTCTCAATTTTCTGAACGCCATATTTTTTTTATTTTTCTGCCGACAGTCTTGTGCAGGGGCTCGTTTTTTGCAGGAAGAGTTGACGTTTTTATTTGTACCATTTTTGGGTACATATGGTTTTTTGATCATTCATTATTACACTTTATGGGGCAAGGTGACCAAAAAATTGGTTGTTTTAGCACAGTTTTTATTTATTTATTTTTGCAGCGTTCACCTGAGGGGTTAGGTCATGTGACACTTTTATTGAGCAGATCGTTACGGACGTGGCAATACCTAATATGAAAACTTTTTCTACACAATGATAGCATTTTTGAAACCAAAAAAATTATGTTTTAGTGTCTCCATAGTTTCTCGTCAAGCGCTGTGTATACAGCGATCTAGAAGGCAGGGACACCTGGGAACTGTCCCTGCTTTCTCTCTGGGGTTCCCTGCTGTCACTGACAGCGGGCCCCCGGCTCGGCAGCTGCATTATTAGCATGCAGCTGTCATCTCTGAATGGACGTTCCAGAACATCCATTCAGAGATAAACATCCACCCATAGGACGTTTATATCCTATGGGCGGATGTGAAGTGGTTAAGAAATTCACTCATCTCTGCTATCCAAAATCATTAAAAAATAACATGAGGTTATAGGTTTACTCTTTGATCAAAATTTTCAGGGCAACCTCTATACTAATTTGGAAATGTGAGCTTTTATGACCTGTTCACATGATGCAGTACTACAAGGAAGCTGTTGTTGTGGTGCTGTGCCTATGGGATGGTGTGACCAAGAGCCAAGATGGCACAGCTTGGTAGCAGGGTTGCTATTGGGCTGCTGGGTTGTCCCCCCTGTGAGTGCTGTGTTGCAGTGGTAGTCACCATGTAGTGATGTGTCAAATTAGTGTAGGGGGCCATCTGAAAGAGGCTGCAGTGAAATTCGCAAGTGGTCTTATACTTTTTGAACACAAAAACTAAGAGGTTTATAGTCATGTTTATAAAATGCATTTAGCAGCAATCTATCAATATGTAAAATGTAGATGTGTGATGCATGTCCTTTTTTCCACAGTTGTATTATTTTGTATGATTCAATCATTTTCTTGGAGGAAATTGTGCCTTAAAACGTTCTAGAAATATGTGTCATTGTGTACGTGCATTTTTAGGTGCCTTTCAAGAATGTGGTATTGACAATTAACCGAAAAAAGTTGTAATAACGTTCTGGTGTGTTCTGAATCCAACTATAAATTAAATTAAAGAAACAATTGTTTAAATCGGTAGGACCAGACTTGAGTGGCAATTGACCATCCACGATGCAGCCGAACATCATGTGAGCATGCAAGTCCC
The DNA here is from genome assembly GCF_905171765.1 of Bufo bufo. Taxonomy (NCBI): domain Eukaryota; kingdom Metazoa; phylum Chordata; class Amphibia; order Anura; family Bufonidae; genus Bufo; species Bufo bufo. The sequence continues at coordinate 150,789,697 of NC_053395.1, read as the reverse complement.
AGCTGTTTTCTACAGATAGTTAAAAATGGATTATCAATTGCCCGTTTATTATTAAAGGGGTTGTCCACTATCTCATTAATTCTGCACATATGGTGCAAACAGCACATAATGGCACTTAATAATACACAAGTTATTAAACCATCAATGCCAATGTCTGATGGTTTAAAATACTTATCCCTTGTTTACTACGTTGATTCTTACAGTCTGGTACTCCGGCATCGAAATGGGCGCTGATGGAGAATCGTGTGACCAGTTGCATTTATCAGTTGCGCACAGCACAAACGGCGTGCTATAGAACATTTCCCCTGCACCAGGCTGCCCACAGCCACTCCCACCAATAGCTAATCAATGGGAGTTTCAGCAGTCAGCCAATAGATGGGGCATCTTACTTTTAACAAACTGGAAGGTGTGTCCTATGGACTTTGTATGGTATGCCACTCAAGAATGGCACAATGACTTGCGTTGATGGCAGTGTCAAAATTTGTGGCACTTCTCTATCCAGAGTCATTCATCCATCAGTCTTTAGCCTACCTGTCACAACCAGACAGTTGAGAAGCTCTGACAGGAGCCTTTCAAATCCTCCTCCTTGAATTTCTTTGTTTTGGTTGAGTTCCTCATCTCGTTAGTCTATCTCAGCTGTCATGCAGTTGGACTGATTGCTGCCCTTTAAGTTCCTCCCCAGAATGCAGTAGTGTGCGGCTTATACAACTTCCTGGAGTGTGTGTGCATGCTGTTCCTAGTTCCCAGTCCACAGTCCCCAGTCGTCTGCAAGATAAGTTCTGTTTATGTATTTATGATTTTCTGTTTTCTGGATCCAGATGACCCTGACTCCCTCCGTGTCTGTGTAGGGAGTCGGTGGTCGTGTCCCCTCACTATTGTAGGGTCTTCAGGTGTAAGATAGTCGAGGTACGTGGATATGCGCCCATCCACCTTTGGGGTGGTCGCATAGGCTGAGCAATAAGGGAGAGCGGCAGGTCTCATGCAGGGGTCTCCCTTTTGTTCCTTAGTTGTAGATCCAGTGAGTCATTGTTTATATTGTATTGTCTTGTTTCCTGTACACCATCCGTGACATTATAAGCCGCCCAGAACCGTCTCAAGCATGGATCCGGTTTCACTTTTGGCTGAGCGCTTCCAGGGTCTTTCATTGGAGGTAGCTGATCTCCTTAAGACTTTTTCTCAGTTTCAAGGATACGTTCTCCGGGGGTAGTGAGTATTTTGTGCATTTTAGAGAGACTTGCAAACTCCATTTTCGCCTTCTTCCCCATTCCTCTGGTGATGAAGAACGGAGGGTGGGGATCATTATATCGCTGCTCAGGGGTAACGCTCAATCCTGGGCCTTTTCGCTGCCGGAGGGGGCACGGCCCCTCCGTTCAGTGGATGAATTCTTTTTAGCCCTGGGTCAGATATATGATGATCCGGATCGTATTGCTCTGGCTGAGTCTAGACTACGTCTGTTATGCCAGGGTAAACAATCCGCAGGGATATACTGCTCAGAATTTCGGAGATGGGCAGCTGATACTGGTTGGAATGATGCTGCACTCCGAAGTCAATTTTGCCATGGTCTTTCAGAGGGATTGAAAGATGCATTTGCCTTTCATGAGAGACCTACCTCCTTGGATTCTGCTATGTCTCAGGCTGTTCGTATTGACAGGCGTCTTAGAGAGAGAGGAGAGATCTCTCCTTCCTGTCATACTCAGTCCCAGGACAGTGCAGCGGTCTCTTTCTGTGCGCAGGGGTCTCAGTCGCTGTCAGCCCCTTCTGAGCAGGAGCCCATGCAGCTGGGGTTGATTGCCTCTGACAATAGAAGATTCAGCCCGCATGGGAGGGTTTGTTTTTGTTGTGGAGGTATAAATCATTTGGCAAATGTTTGTCCCTCTAGGAGATTCAGGCAGTCTTCTGGGAGTAATAAAGAAACAAAAAGGAAAAAATATTTTAAAAATGTTCCGTCTGTTACTATTGGCAGGGTTGAGGCGGAAATTGAAGGTTTTCCGTTTGCTTGTAGTTCCCGTTTTGTCCTGCCTGCTAGGGTGGCGCTAGAGAGCAAGAGCATTTTTTGTGAGATTTTTGTGGATAGTGGAGCAGCTGTGAATCTCATTGATAATCAATTTGCAATAACTCATGGTTTCCAGGTATGCACTTTGGGAAAGGATATTCCTGTTTTTGCTATTGATTCCGCTCCACTTTCTCAGAAATCATTAAAGGGCATAGTTCACAATATTCGTTTAATTGTGAGTGATGCTCATGTTGAGGATGTGTCATGTTTCGTCCTTAGCGGTTTGCCTACTCCTCTAGTGTTGGGGCTACCCTGGCTCACTAAACATAACCCCACCATTGATTGGCAAGCGAGGCAAATAAATGGTTGGAGTGACTTTTGCAGAGAGAATTGCCTCATGACATCTGTTTCTGAGGTTTCTACTAAGACTGTACCACCTTTCCTCTCTGAATTTTCGGATGTCTTCTCTGAGAGTGGAGTTCAGGATTTCCCCCCGCACAGGGAGTACGATTGCCCTATTAATCTCATCCCAGGCGCCAAGCTGCCTAAATCTCGTTTATACAATCTTTCCCAACCTGAAAGGGTCGCTATGCGTGCTTATATCTCTGAGAGTCTGAGAAAAGGACACATACGACCCTCAAAGTCACCCGTTGCCGCTGGTTTTTTCTTTGTTAAGAAAAAAGATGGTTCTTTAAGACCTTGTCTGGATTTCAGGGAGCTGAACAGTATCACTATTCGTGACCCTTATCCGCTTCCTCTGATCCCGGACCTGTTTAACCAGGTTGTTGGGGCTAAAATCTTTTCCAAATTAGACCTAAGAGGGGCATACAACCTGGTCAGGGTCAGAGAAGGAGACGAATGGAAGACGGCTTTCAATACCCCTGAGGGCCATTTTGAGAATTTGGTTATGCCTTTTGGTTTGATGAATGCCCCAGACGTTTTTCAGCATTTCGTGAACAGCATTTTTTTATCATTTAATGGGAAAATTTGTATTAGTGTATTTGGATGACATTTTGATTTTTTCTCCTGATTTCAAGACTCATAAGGAACACTTACGTCAGGTCTTGCTCATCCTGCGGGAGAATAAATTATACGCGAAACTGGAAAAATGTGTGTTTGCGGTTCCAGAAATTCAATTTCTGGGGTTTCTTCTCTCCGCTTCTGGTTTTCGCATGGACCCCGAGAAGGTCCGCGCTGTGCTTGAGTGGGAGCTTCCTGAGAATCAGAAGGCGCTGATGCGTTTTTTGGGCTTTGCCAATTATTACAGGAAATTTATTTTGAATTATTCCTCTGTTGTTAAACCACTCACTGATATGACCAGAAAGGGGGTAGATTTTTCTTCCTGGTCGGTAGAGGCGCGTAAGGCCTTTTCTAATATCAAGGAGAGTTTTGCTTCCGCTCCCATCCTGGTACAACCTGATATTTCGTTACCCTTCATAGTTGAGGTTGATGCTTCTGAGGTAGGGGTGGGTGCGGTCTTGTCTCAGGGTTCCTCTCCTGCCAAATGGCAACCATGTGCCTTTTTCTCGAAGAAACTCTCCTCCGCAGAGAGAAATTATGATGTGGGAGATAGGGAATTGTTGGCCATCAAGTTGGCTTTTGAGGAATGGCGCCATTGGCTAGAGGGAGCCAGACACCCTATTACCGTGTTTACTGACCATAAAAATCTGGCCTACTTGGAGTCATCCAAGCGTCTGAACCCGAGACAGGCCAGATGGTCTTTGTTCTTTTCAAGGTTTAATTTTGTTGTCACGTTCCGCCCTGGGGTTAAGAATGTGAAGGCAGATGCCCTGTCATGTTGTTTTCCGGGAGGTGGGAATTTTGAAGACCCGGGTCCCATTTTGGCTGAAGGTGTGGTGGTCTCTGCTCTTTTTCCTGAATTGGAGGCAGAGGTGCAGGCAGCCCAGTCAGAGGCTCCTGATCTTTGTCCTCCTGGGAGGTTGTTTGTGCCTCTCGCTTTGAGACACAAGATTTTTAAGGAACACCACGATACGGTCCTTGCTGGACACCCGGGGGCAAGAGCCACACTGGATCTCATCGCTCGGAGATTCTGGTGGCCTGCGCTTCGTAAGTCGGTTGAGGGTTTTGTGGCAGCTTGCGAGACTTGCGCTCGTGCCAAAGTCCCTCATTCACGGCCATCAGGTCCTCTCTTTCCCTTACCCATTCCTTCCCGTCCTTGGACACATCTGTCCATGGACTTCATAACGGACTTGCCTCGTTCCTCGGGGAAGACTGTGATTCTGGTGGTGGTGGACCGTTTTAGCAAAATGGTGCATTTCATCCCTTTTCCTGGTTTGCCCAATGCTAAGACGCTGGCGCAGGCATTTATTGACCACATTGTCAAATTGCATGGTATTCCTTCAGACATAGTCTCTGATAGGGGCACGCAGTTTGTTTACAGATTCTGGAAGGCTTTCTGTTCTCGCTTGGGGGTTCGGTTGTCATTCTCTTCTGCTTTCCACCCGCAGTCGAATGGCCAGACAGAGCGCGTCAATCAGAATCTGGAGACATATCTGCGCTGTTTTGTGGCGGAGAATCAGGAGGATTGGTGTTCTTTTTTGTCCCTTGCTGAGTTTGCTTTAAATAAAGGTCGTCAGGAGTCCTCTGATAAGTCACCATTTTTTGGTGCATATGGGTTTCATCCGCAGTTTGGGACTTTCTCGGGAGAGGGGTCTTCTGGTTTACCTGATGAGGACAGATTCTCCTCGTCTTTGTCATCTATTTGGCAAAAGATTCAGGATAATCTAAAGAGCATGAGTGAGAGATATAAGCGTGTGGCAGATAAGAGACGTGTGCCTGGTCCGGACCTGAATGTTGGTGATCTGGTGTGGTTGTCTACCAAGAATATCAAATTGAAGGTTCCCTCCTGGAAGTTGGGTCCTAGGTTTATTGGGCCTTACAAGATCCTGTCTGTCATCAATCCTGTTGCCTACCGTCTTGATCTTCCTCAGACTTGGAAGATCCATAATGTTTTTCATAAGTCCTTATTGAAACCTTATGTTCAACCTATTGTACCCTCGCCTTTGCCTCCTCCTCCGATTATGGTTGATGGAAATCTTGAATTTCAGGTCTCTAGGATTGTGGATTCTCGTCTTGTCCGCGGTTCCCTCCAGTACCTCGTTCATTGGGAGGGTTATGGTCCTGAGGAGAGGATGTGGGTCCCAGTGACGGACATTAAGGCCACTCGTCTCATCAGGGCTTTCCATAGGTCCCATCCTGAGAAGGTGGGCCCTGAGTGTCCGGAGTCCACTCGTAGAGGGAGGGGTACTGTCACAACCAGACAGTTGAGAAGCTCTGACAGGAGCCTTTCAGATCCTCCTCCTTGAATTTCTTTGTTTTGGTTGAGTTCCTCATCTCGTTAGTCTATCTCAGCTGTCATGCAGTTGGACTGATTGCTGCCCTTTAAGTTCCTCCCCAGAATGCAGTAGTGTGCGGCTTATACAACTTCCTGGAGTGTGTGTGCATGCTGTTCCTAGTTCCCAGTCCACAGTCCCCAGTCGTCTGCAAGATAAGTTCTGTTTATGTATTTATGATTTTCTGTTTTCTGGATCCAGGTGACCCTGACTCCCTCCGTGTCTGTGTAGGGAGCCGGTGGTCGTGTCCCCTCACTATTGTAGGGTCTTCAAGTGTAAGATAGTCGAGGTACGTGGATATGCGCCCATCCACCTTTGGGGTGGTCGCATAGGCTGAGCAATAAAGGAGAGCGGCAGGTCTCATGCAGGGGTCTCCCTTTTGTTCCTTAGTTGTGGATCCAGTGAGTCATTGTTTATATTGTATTGTCTTGTTTCCTGTACACCATCCGTGACACTACCACACTGCAGTCTCTTGCTGGAGGTGGTTTGCAAGGAATGGCATTACTCATGATAGTCTGTCCATGATCTCAGGGTCTTTAACTGTCCCAGTAGGCCCAGCTCCAACCACAAATCATCCTCACTTTGCACTAATGGCAGTTGCACCAAGGCTCTACCATACACTAGCTGACTGAACACAAGGAGCTCCAACTGCTCCTCTTTATAACCTGGCCGCCACAGGATGCCACCTATTCAGCACAATGCTACACAGTCCATATGTGTGACCTCTGACCTCAGTCAAGCCAGGTGCCCACCGCTACAGTCTTAAAGGTACAGTAGAAGACAATTACTATGCTTGCAAATACGTGTATGTTAGGCTCCTAGGCTTTACATACAGTTTGCCTTTCTCGAACAAATTGTATAATATATTGTGGCACATTGCAGCATTTCACATGGTACATAACATGGCATAACATAACCAGAATCAGAATCTATTTATTTGGCCAAATAAGTTTGCACTTACAAGGAATTTGACTTGGCAGTTGCTTGACAGACACAAACAAAACAGTACAAGGACAGACAGTATAGATAGTGCAGGACAAGGACAGTATGTACGTTTTAGTGGCAATAAACAGGGATAAGTGTTCGTTTTCAGTTCTATGCTGTAATGCTTTCAAGTCATAGCAGCTTTAGCGTGGTTCTGCATTAAGCAAGGGAACTGCCTGACGGAAAAAGCAGTTCCTGTGCCTGAAAGTTTTAGTAGCCACTGAACAGTATCTCACTCCTGAAGGCATAGGCTGAAAGATGGAGTGAGCAGGGTGAGAGGGGTCTGGGGCAATCTTAGCCGCTCTCTTTCTACACCTGCTAGCGTGAAGATAGTGCAGAGAAGGTAAGCTACAGCCAATTATCATTTCCGCTGTTCGGATGATGCGCTGCAGTCTCACCTTTTCTAAAACTGAGCGGAACCATACAGTCATAGATGATGTCATAAAGGATTTGATGATCGCGGTGTAGAACTGCATCATTAATTTTTGTGATAGGCCAAACTTTTTCAGCTGTCGTGGGTGGTACATCCTCTGTTGCGCTTTCTTGATGATAGAGACAGTATTGTTATTCCATTTAAGGTTTTTGGAAATTGTGGTCCCAAGAAACCTGAATGACTCTACTCGGGTTACTGTAGATCCATTTAGGATTAGGGGGAGGTGCTGGAGAGGAGATCTCCTAAAGTCTATTATCCTCTCCATGGTATTAAGAGCATTAAGTTGTTCTAAGTTGTTGTTGCTGCACCAGGAGGAAAGCTGTCCCACTTCATGCCTATATGCAGACTTATCCCCATTTTGTATGAGACCAACTACTGTTGTGTCATCTGCAAACTTCAGAACCTTAACAGATGGGTCTGTGAAGATGCAGTCATTGGTGTACAGTGAGTAAAGCAGTGGGGAAAGCACACAGCCCTGGGGAGCTCCAGTACTGACTGTCAAAGAGCTTGAGGTGTGTTTCCTCTAACCTGTCTAACCTGCTGTCTCCTGTCGGTTAAGAAATTGGTTATCTATTTGCAGATGGATTCAGGTATGCGTAGGTGGGAGAGCTTGCTGTGTAGCAGCGATGGTATTATGGTATTAAATGCAGAGCTGAAATCCACAAATAAAATTCTGGCATAGCTTCCCAGGGAGTCTAGATGTTCTAGTACATAATGCATACACATGTTTACAGCATCATCTGCAGATCTATTAGACCTGTAGGCAAATTGCAGAGTCCAGCAGGGGATCTGTGATGGATTCGCATAAGCTATTATCAGTTTTTCAAATGCTTTCATGACCAATGATGTAAGGTCAACAGGCCTATAGTCATTTAGACATGTAGTTTTTTTTTTTTTTTTTAGGACCTGGGACAATGGTTAAGCCTTTAAAACAGGCAGGGACCATTGAGAGTTCCAGAGATGATTTAAATATGTCTGTGAAAACAAAGGCTAGCTGATCAGCACAGAAATTCAAACATTTTGCAGACACAGAGTCTGGGGCGGCTGCTTCCTTAATATTTTTGACTAGGTGTGGATGGCTATTGTTGGTTGTATCAATCCTACAAGAGAATGTGTTCAGCTAATTTGCAAGCTGCAGGTTATCTAATGATTGTGGGGCTTTCCTTCCGTAGTTGGTAATTTGATGTAGACACTTTCATATTGTGGAAGACTCCATTGTGGAACATTTTTCTTCAAGTATTTTTGAATAGTCATTTTTTTGCAGCAGTTATGGCCTTCTGCAGATTGTATCTGGCAGCTTTATAGAGGACTTTATCGCCTGTATGATACGCCCTTTCTTTATCGAGGCGCAGCTTCCTAAGATGCGATGTAAACCAGGGTTTATCGTTGTACCTGGTGCAATTTTTGATGGTGATGCAGGACTCTTCGCAAAAGGTAATATATGATGTCACAGCGTCATTGTATTCATTTAGGTCACTGGTGGACTCTTTGAATATATTCCAGTCTGTTGAATCAAAGCAGCTCTGTAGTTTTTCTGCCGCTTCGCTAGTCCATATCTTGACTGTGGTCACTACTAGAGATGGCCTTGTGGTTCGCCCGGCGGTCGTTTCGCGGCGAAGTTTGCTCGTTCTCAAATGCCATATTCTTTTGCATTGCACCGAACTTTGACCCATGACACATCCATCAGGTGGGACAGGATAGCTAATTGAGACGTTTCAGCCCAAGGACTCACCCCCACCCTATAACAAAACCCGATCTGGCAGCCATTTTACATACTGTGTTTTGCCAGTGTAGGGAGAGGTTGCTTTGGGGAGCAGGGACAGACTGGTAGGGACACCAAACGCTAGCTAATAGGGCCACAAAAATCCTTTTGGTATAGGTGTGCTATCAATAGGAGTGATATACTGAGGGGTGTGATATACTTATAATATACTTTCCAACAAATAAAGTATATTATAGTGCATTTGTATTGTTCAGAAGTTGTGTGCGGTTCTGCTGCGATACCGCAGCTATATAGAGGGACAAACGCTATTGAAATAACTAATTGCAACTGGGGTGATATACCTGTTGCCCCCAAAAAAAACTGATTGAGGGGTGCAATATACCTGCTTCCACAAAATACTGATTAAGCGGTTTGATATACCTGCTTCCACAAAATACCGATTGAGGGGTGCAATATACCTTCTTCCACCAATTACTGATTGAGGCCTGCAATATACCTGCTTCCACAAAATGCTGATTGAGGGGTGCGATATACCTACTTCCACCAAATATTGATTAAGGGGTTCTATATACCTGCTTCCACAAAATACAGATTGAGGGGTGCAATATACCTGCTTCCAAAAAATACTGATTGAGGGGTATAATATACCGGCTTCCACAAAATACTGATTAAGGAGTTTGATATACTTGCTTCTACAAAATACAGTTTGAGGGGTGCGATATACCTGCTTCCAACAAAAAATTGATTGAGGCCAGCAATACACCTGCTTCCACAAAATACTGATTAATGGGTGCGATACACCTTCTTCCACTAAATATTGATTAAGAGGTTCTATATAACTGTTTCCAAAAAATACTAATTGAGGGTTGCGATATACCAGCTTCCACCAAATATTGATTGAGGCCTGCGATACACCTGCTTCCACAAAATACTGAATGAGGGGTGCGATATACCTGCTTCCGCAAAATACTGATTAAGGGGTTTGATATACCTGCTTCCACAAAATACAGATTGAGGGGTGCGATATACCTGCTTTAACCAAATATTGATTAAGGGGTTCTATATACCTGCTTCCACAAAATACTGATTGAGGGGTGCGATATACCTGATTCCACCAAATATTGATTAAGGGGTTCTATATACCTGCTTCCACAAAACACTGATTGAGAGGTATGATATACCTGCTTACACAAAATATTGATTGAGACCTACGATACACCTGCTTCCACAAAATAATGATTGAGGGGTTTGATATACCTACTTCCACCAAATATTGATTGAGGCCTGCGATACACCTGTTTCCGCAAAATACTGATTAAGGGGTTTAATATACCGTCTTCCACCAAATACTGATTGAGGCCTGTGATATACCTGCTTCCACAATTACTCCTCTTATCTAGGGATTTTGGCACAGGGTCATTTTAAAAATGACAGGCAGAGGAAGAGGCAGGCCGTTCCGCAGGGGTGGTAGGGGCCTAAGTGGGAAGTTGGAGAAGGTGCGTGCGATTACGTCAAATTACGCACCAGAGTTGGTTGAGTGGCTCACCCAGCCTCCCGCTTCTGCACCCTCCTCATTCGATGGACGTCACGTGGGTGCCCACAAGAGAGAAAAAGGAGGGGTGTTCAGAGGGAGAGAAGGAGCAGCAGATAGGGAGGAGAAGCAGCAAGAACTCGCAGTGCACCGGAGGCAAAAAGCAGACTGCAAATGTATCTGGAGCGAGCCATCCACCATCCACGGTCACATCTTGCTCTTCGAGGACGCCGGGACATGGCTCTGCAGTGTGGTCTTTTTTTAACGTGTCAGCTGCTGACAATAGTGTTGCCATCTGCAGACTGTGCTGTCAATGCAGAAGTCGCAGTAAGCCCAACACTCACCTAGAGACGACCTCCTTAAAAAGGCACCTGCCCTCCCATCACCCAGCCCAGTGGGAGCAACACCATCAGAACCCACAAAGCCACACTCCCGGCGCTCCACGTCCTTCCTCTTTTCATTCTCCTCTTTCCTCCCATTTGTCCTCTACTCCACCTTCCACCATGCCATCGTCACGTTCATCTGGCAGAAGGCAGGCTTCCGTGGCCCAAATGTTTGAGCGCAAAAAGTTGACGCTGGAAAACCCTCTTGCCCAACGACTGACCGATGACTTTTCGGAACTGCTAGCCCGCCAACTACTGCCATATAAACTGGTGGACTTGAAGGGCTTTAGAAAATTTGTGGCCATTGGCACACCGCAATGGAAAGTCCCTGGAAGGAAATATTTCTCCCAAAAGGGCATCCCAGAGCTATATGGCCACTTTCAGTGGCAAGTGAATATATCTCTGGCACACAGTGTCGGTGCCAAGATACATCTGACCACAGACACATGGTCTATCAAACACGGGCAGGGAAGGTACATAACTTTTACTTCCCACCTTCTGACAGCCATCAAGCATGTAACCAGTGGCACCCGTTTGGATTTGGTGTTACCTTCATGGATTGCATGCAGGCCTGCCTCTTGTTCTCCTCCTCCTACTCTATCCTCCGTCTCCTCCTCGGCTGACTCCTCCTTTTCCACTGCTACCGCCTCTTCCGCTGCACCCCCCAAGTTCCCCAGAACCTATTCGACGTGCCAGTAGTGTTGATCATGAATATTCGAATCACAACTATTAATCGCAAATATCGGCACTTCGAGAATTTGCGAATACTTAGAATAAAGTGATATATATTCGTAATTTCGAATATTCTAGATTTTTTTTTTCATCAGTAACCTCCCTTCTTGCTTGTGGGCCAATAAGAATGCTGCAATGTCTTTGTCTGAGCTTAGCAACATCCCTAGCAACCAATAGGAAAGCTGCCTACCCTTTACTATATAAGAACCTCCCCAGCAGTCATTTTCTACAGTTTTTTAAAGTTCTGAGAGAGAGAGAACAGTGTCATTGCTGTGCTCTGTGCTTTCCACACAACAGTAGATAGATAGTTAGATAGCTTATATATATAATACAGATAGTTAGTGTAGGTTATATCCTGGTATAGTGCAGCTGTTGCAGTGAGGGTGTTAGGTAGTGTGATAGGTTCTGCTGTCCATACATGCATGCAGACCTGCTAAAATGTGAAGTTTCACATATTGCGCCAAAATATTCACAATAGTGCCGATTTGCGCATTTGGGAATATATTTGAGCACTCTAACTGCATATAAATCCATTTTTTATGTTCTGCCGTGCCAACCATTTTCTCCAGTCTCTGGAAACTTCTATCAGCTTAGAAAATAAGGCAAAAATGACCCACGCCTGTTTTCGCACGAATTACGCAAATATTATATTGCCGATTTTTCGCGATCAAGAAAATAATCTCGAATTTGCGAATATATGACGAATATTCACCTAAATATTCGTGAAATATCTCAAATTCAAATATAGCCCCTGCCGCTCATCACTATGTGCAAAGTGAGACGTTGCCATGCTGTGCTGCGGCTGTAGTGCCTGGAAGCCAAGAGCCACACCGGTCCTGCACTGCTTTCAGATCTGCGGTCACAGGCCGATCAGTGGCTAACCCAGCTCAATTTGACAGTTGGTAAAGTGGTGTGCGACAACGGTGCCAATCTGCTGAGCACGCTGAAACAGGGCAAAATTACACACATGCCGTGCATGGCACACGTCCTGAACTTAGTCGTGCAGCGATTCGTTGCCAAATACCCCGGGGTCTAGGAAGTCTTGCATCAGGCCAGGAAAATCTCTGACCATTTTAGAAGATCTTACATGGCCATGGCTCGCCTTGCTGACGTTCAGCGGTGACACCTCCTGCCTGTCAGACGTCTGATTTGTGAAAGCCCAAAGCGCTGAAACTCCACCTTGTATATGCTTAATAGGCTTTGTGATGAGGGTACCCCAAGTAGAGTCCCCTTTTTGAATACACACACACTCACAGGCCTAGAGGCCCCATTTATTCTGCTGTAAAAGAGAAATATTCCCTTGCTTGGAGCTGTGTCCTAGTAATTGAAAATTACACTTCCCCGTTATAAATATAAGGATGGGAGCTTCAAAAGCACCCCTGCCGAGTTTCATCGTAAAATACTGGATCCTGGGATAACATTAGCCAGACATTCTGACTACAGTCCCAGTAGGGGACCAGAGAGACCTATTTAACCTTTGAGGGACTCAAACATAGTCATTTTTCATATCTCTGGTCGTAGGCATATTCTACACTGGCTAAGGCCGTATTTAACCTCCGTGGACCAGTGCGATCACAGAGATATCAAACAGTATGTTCTTGTGCCCTTGGAAGGCTGAAAAGCCAGCTTTAAGCCATCCTGGAGAACCACAAGCCCCAGCAGAGTCAAGTTTGGTCTTGTTAGACTCGTAAAATCATAAGGGTCATTAATACCTGAATGTCATAGCTGTATTTAGTGATTCCACAGAACTATGGGCTCAGCCAGAATAAGGACATTCTGGGCTGACCTTAGCTGGGTCATAAACCTTGCTGACACCTCCTCGACCCTGCCCACAGGTTCGTACCATTGGTGGGCAGAATTGTTGGCCCCTCCTGTTTTAGAACTGTTATAAGATGCTGTCAGGGCATTGTATGGCAACCCTGCCTTGCCTTAACACCTGGATTTGTATCGCATTCTGAATGTCAGTGCTCAGGGTCCACTGATATTATATCAATCGGATTGCACAATGGCTTCAAGGACTTAAACAGAGCAACTTAAGTATACTTTTCATCCTTTATCCTTTTTTATTTTAACTGTTGTGAATTACTATTACCTTGAATTATTGCAGCCAGCCAGTCGCAGGGGCAACACGTGAGGTGCACGATGGACCGATGAGGGGCCAAATGATATAACACACAGTTCATCAGGTTACTCACGGTTAGCAGATAGCCTCCCTGGGCTGGCAGCACAGTGTTAAGGTGGACAGCACGAAATCCTCCGGGGCATGCTCTGTGGTAGGAAGCATCAGCCAAGATGGTGGTTGAGGTGCCCTTGATGTTAGGGGTGCTTAGGGTGCTTGTTGCAGCTGAGTCCCTTGCTAGTTTTTGTCGTGACGCCAGTACCGTTAATGGTGGTACAACCATAGGTAGTAATAAAGAGGTAGACAGTGGTAAGATGCAACTCACAACTTTTACTTTGGAAGTCTTTTGGTTGCAGCAGTACAAATATGCAGTCTTTAGATGATACAGAGTTAATTCTGCATATCCACCTTTTTAGGCTGTTTAAGTTTCTTGGTTTTGGAGCAGTGGGTTACTTCAATGTCAGTGGAATCTTGGTGAGGTTGCCGGAGGCTAGGGTATCCTTCACCTAAAATATCCCAACGGTCCTTTATGCTTGGCTTACGGCTTTTATCCTTTGGAAGAATTTGAATCTGTCCTTTTCTCTTGTCCCTTTCTGGACTAGAACTTTTCTTCAGAGCTGAAGTGCAGATCTGCACCTTTTCACTCTCTCAGTGTCAATATACACACTGATCTCCACACTGACCTGTCGTCTCAACTGAACCTGTAACTACTCTGAACTGACCTCAACTGCCTCACTAGGCCTGACCTGGATATACAGTACAGACCAAAAGTTTGGACACACCTTCTCATTCAAAGAGTTTTCTTTCTTTTCATGACTATGAAAATTGTTGATTCACACTGAAGGCATCAAAACTATGAATTAACACATGTGGAATTATCTACATAACAAACAAGTGTGAAACAACTGAAACTATGTCATATTCTAGGTTCTTCAAAGTAGCCACCTTTTGCTTTGATTACTGCTTTGCACACTCTTGGCATTCTCTTGATGAGCTTCAAGAGGTAGTCCCCTGAAATGGTTTTCACTTCACAGGTGTGCCCTGTCAGGTTTAATAAGTGGGATTTCTTGCCTTATAAATGGGGTTGGGACCATCAGTTGCGTTGAGGAGAAGTCAGGAGGATACACAGCTGATAGTCCTACTGAATAGACTGTTAGAATTTGTATTATGGCAAGAAAAAAGCAGCTAAGTAAAGAAAAACGAGTGGCCATCACTACTTTAAGAAATGAAGGTCAGTCAGTCAGCCGAAAAATTGGGAAAACTTTGAAAGTAAGGGCTATTTGACCATGAAGGAGAGTGATGGGGTGCTGCGCCAGATGACCTGGCCTCCACAGTCACCGGACCTGAACCCAATCGAGATGGTTTGGGGTGAGCTGGACCGCAGAGTGAAGGCAAAAAGGCCAACAAGTGCTAAGCATCTCTGGGAACTCCTTCAAGACTGTTGGAAGACCATTTCAGGGGCCTACCTCTTGAAGCTCATCAAGAGAATGCCAAGAGTGTGCAAAGCAGTAATCAAAGCAAAAGGTGGCTACTTTGAAGAACCTAGAATATGACATATTTTTAGTTGTTTCACACTTGTTTGTTATGTATATAATTCCACATGTGTTAATTCATAGTTTTGATGCCTTCATAGTCATGAAAATAAAGAAAACTCTTTGAATGAGAAGGTGTGTCCAAACTTTTGGTCTATACTGTATATAGGACCCAAACTTTTTTCCCCATCTAGTGGTGGGATGTATAAATTGCACCTAATAGGCCTGTTAACAGGGATTTTGCAGATACATAAATGCAAAGCTATACCATACTGTACAATGCAATTGTTACGATCAAAAAGTACTTTTAAGCAGTGCCCACACACACGTAGTGGGACGCTGCATACCCCCATGGTAAAATGTTAGTCGACCTCGAGACATTCTTGACTCGATGCTGTATCATCCTGAAAGATATAAAAAAGGAGAAGCATGCATGCATAGGGAAATAATGCCATAACTCACATTCTTGTACTTCTTGTACCTATGAATAAATCGGGTTAGGCCAGCATATCTCAGGCAACAACGAAATGTATCAAATGGGGTAACACATTTTTCTCTGCATAGTACTAATATACCGGCAACTAAAATAGTCCATGAAGATGAGGAAAACACAAATAAATATCTCAGGAGGCTCACAGGGTATGAGTCCGTTCCCTGGGCACAATAAATTTAACAATGGAATAGCAAGGAGGCTCAGGTACGTAAAAGTCTATCTCCGGGTGTGGACTTGAACATTGCAAAACAGGCAAATAGTCCCTTAAAAAGTCATTTAAGGCAAATAGAGCAAGATGAACAGAATATTAGTCCTTTTTGTTGAATTGACATGGCTGGATCTTAACTTCTCGGCTGCTGGAGCAGGAAATCTCCATAACGGACTGGTGGTTGTCCTCTGGTACTCCTTTCAGATCTCCGAAGTGGCTGTGACTCTTCAGACCTTGTTTCCGGGGAACTTGGGGTTTCCTGAGTTGTAATAACTTCAGTTTCTGGTTGAAGTATTGGGGTATTAGTTTTGGCAGGCACTAGAATGATAAGCCATGGGGTTAAGAACCATTGCAAAGGAGCAGAAGCTAGCAATGTTTTTCCCAAGGACTGTATTGTTCCCTCTGGCTCAGTTGGTTTTTCCAGTTCTGGCTCAATGGGTTGAATTTCCTCTAGAACAGCTTCTTCTTGAGAAGTTTCTACTGAGGTGTCCTCTTTAAGGCACAATTTTAGGCGATTTCTGTGTACTACATGGGATTTATCCTCTTGAGTAATCTCATATGTGTCAGTTTCTGGATTTAGAATAGCAGAAATGGTATAAAGTTCTCTCTCCCATTTGCTATCAAGTTTTCTGGCTCTATGATTATTTTTTAACCAGACACGATCACCAATTTTGAGTGGTTCTGCCTTGGCAGATTGGTTGTAGTCCTTCTGTTGTTTTTCTTGGGCATGTCCCATACGTTGTTGAACAATCTCTTGCGCGTCAATCAAAACGCCTTTGGTGTTCAGCCACCCAATCAGTCTTTGGTAGGGGGTTGATTGCATCAGGCAGTTGTATGCCCAAAGTGTGGTCAGCAGGTAATGTATCTTGTCTGCCAAACATAAGGTAGTAGGGTGTATACCCAGTAGAACAATGAATAGTGTTGTTGTAGGTATACATCAGCTGAGGCAATAAAGTAGGCCAATCATTTCTTGTAACAGGTGGGACTGCTCTTAACATTTCAATAAGAGTTTGGTTCATCTTCTCACAAAGTCCATTACCTTTGGGATGATATGCTGTGGTCTGGATTTTCTGACAATTGTGAAAAGTACATAGTTCCTTAAAGAGTTGTGATTCAATGGCAGATCCTTGATCTGTGAGGATTCTCTCTGGACATCCATATGGTAACAAGAATGTTTCCAGAAAGCATCTGCAGTTGTTCTTGCGGTCAAGTCTTAGACAGGCACAGCTACAACAAATTTTGTGTAGTGGTCAATGATGGTCATAGCATAGGTATAACCTGAGCTACTTGGTTCTAATTTCACATGGTCAATTGTGACTATTTCCAACGATGTTCTGCTCACAATGGAATGTAAGGGAGCTCTTTGGTCATGCTTCTCACCTTTTCCAACAGCACAGGTGGCACATTCTCGACACCATTTTTCAATATCTCCTCTCATTCCGATCCAGTAAAATCTTCTACGGATGGTGGCTTCTGTTTTTTGCACGCCAAAGTGTCTTGATTGGTCATGGTACATTTCCAGAATGATTCTTGCATCACGACGTGGTATTAGAATTTTATAAAGACGATCCCATGTAATTGGGTCTAGAGTTTTTCTTAATAGTAGGCCTTTTTGTAGAAAGAGGTGTTTTCGATGTCTCCATAATTTGGACAACTCTAAGTCTGCATTCTTTCTGCAAATTCTTTCTGGGGTTCTTCCACTGGTGAAGAAATCTTGTAATTCTCCTAACACTCTGCTTTTATTCTGTAATTTGATCCATCTTTCATTGTCTACATGTCACGGAACCATGAACCAGACGTACAACAAGAGATAAGTGAAAATAAGAAGGCTTTATTGAAAATAAAGCTGTAAAGCAAAAGTCCAAACGGATGGTGAAACCGAGCAGAGTCTTTGCGAAGCCAGAGGTCAGGAACCAGAAGGGTAGTCAGACGAAGCCAGGATCAGGAACCAGCAGGGTAGTCAGACGAAGCCAGGATCAGGAACCAGCAGGGTAGTCAGACGAAGCCAGGATCAGGAACCAGCAGGGTAGTCAGACGAAGCCAGGATCAGGAACCAGCAGGGTAGTCAGACGAAGCCAGGATCAGGAACCAGAAGCAGCAGCAGTCTAGAAGCATGTGAACACAAGAGGACCAAGCAAGGAACTGAAGCCACAGACCTCCTATATATATGAGCTAGGCATCCAGCTCCTCCCAGGGGAAGGAGGAGCCGCAGGGTGGAAGGCTACAAGAAACCCAGAAACCAAGATGGCCGCCAGCACATGTCAAACGAAGGAGAGCAGCAAGCAGGTAAGACCATGACAGTACCTCCCCCTCAAGGGCCCCTCCTCCGCGGAGCACAAAACGGTTTCTGAGGGAAGCGTGCGTGGAAGGCTCGGAGCAAGGCAGGAGCATGGACATCTGCGGAGGGAACCCAGGAATGCTCCTCTGGACCATAACCACGCCAATGGACCAAAAACTGCAACCGACCGCGGACCAGGCGTGAGTCCAGGATATTGCTCACCTCATATTCCTCAAGATTGCCCACTTGGACCGGACGAGGCCGAGGAACCGAGGAAGTGAAACGATTACACACCAGAGGCTTCAACAGGGAGACAACACGTTGGAGATCCGCATGCCAGGAGGAAGCGCAAGGGCATAGGCTACCGGGTTTACCCTGCGAAGCACTCGGAAGGGACCAACAAAGCGAGGCGCCAGCTTGGGAGTGGGCACTCGAAGGTTGAGGTTGCGGGTGGACAACCATACACGGTCTCCGACCTGGTAGGAAGGAGCAGGCGCTCGTCTGCGATCAGCCTGGAGTCTCTGGCGCTGCGCAGAGACCTCAAGGGACTTCTGGATCTGTACCCAAGAAGCACGTAGGACGGAAAGGTGATCCTCCACAGCCGGAATATCCTGGGAGAGAATACCTCCGGTAACACGGCAGGTTGGAACCCATAATTGGCCATGAAGGGAGACGTCCCAGAGGAAGAGTTCACCGCCGTGTTCCTGGCAAACTCAGCCCAAGGCAGGAGGTCAACCCAATTGTCTTGGTGATCGGAGACATAGCAACAAAGGAATTGCTCCAAGGCCTGATTGGATCGTTCTGCGGCCCCATTGGACTGAGGGTGGTAGGCCGAGGAGAAGGAGAGATGAATCCCCAACTGGGAGCAAAGGCGCACCAGAACCTGGACACAAACTGACTCCCCCGATCCGACACAATCTCCTTAGGCAAACCGTGCAACCGGAAGACCTCCCTGGCAAAAATCGTGGCCAACTCTTGTGCAGAGGGTAACTTCTTGAGAGGAACACAGTGGCACATTTTGGAAAACCGATCCACAATCATGAGAATGACCGTATGGCCTCGGGATGCAGAATGATTCTTGCATCACGACGTGGTATTAGAATTTTATAAAGACGATCCCATATAATTGGGTCTAGAGTTTTTCTTAATAGTAGGCCTTTTTGTAGAAAGAGGTGTTTTCGATGTCTCCATAATTTGGACAACTCTAAGTCTGCATTCTTTCTGCAAATTCTTTCTGGGGTTCTTCCACTGGTGAAGAAATCTTGTAATTCTCCTAACACTCTGCTTTTATTCTGTAATTTGATCCATCTTTCATTGTCTACATGTCACGGAACCATGAACCAGACGTACAACAAGAGATAAGTGAAAATAAGAAGGCTTTATTGAAAATAAAGATGTAAAGCAAAAGTCCAAACGGATGGTGAAACCGAGCAGAGTCTTTGCGAAGCCAGAGGTCAGGAACCAGAAGGGTAGTCAGACGAAGCCAGGATCAGGAACCAGCAGGGTAGTCAGACGAAGCCAGGATCAGGAACCAGCAGGGTAGTCAGACGAAGCCAGGATCAGGAACCAGCAGGGTAGTCAGACGAAGCCAGGATCAGGAACCAGCAGGGTAGTCAGACGAAGCCAGGATCAGGAACCAGAAGCAGCAGCAGTCTAGAAGCATGTGAACACAAGAGGACCAAGCAAGGAACTGAAGCCACAGACCTCCTATATATATGAGCTAGGCATCCAGCTCCTCCCAGGGGAAGGAGGAGCCGCAGGGTGGAAGGCTACAAGAAACCCAGAAACCAAGATGGCCGCCAGCACATGTCAAACGAAGGAGAGCAGCAAGCAGGTAAGACCATGACACTACATGAGATTTTGGATCCACTTGCAGTTGAGAGTTGAAGACCTTTTTCCCTTTAACAGAGATGATGTCTTGATGGGCAAAGTTGTGGTAGAATGATGGCATTTCCACCTCTTCCCAAATATCTTCTTGTGAAGTGGGGTCTTCTTTGGTTGAGACTCAAAGGGGCAGTAACGTTTAAAACATGATTTTTAATGGTACGACTAAAATATATTGACACTAAGCAATTCAAGGCAGCGGTCACTTGTACTAACCCCCGTCCCCTGACGATTCAAGGGGTTGATATTACTATTTTCAAGTATGTTCAATTGAAGAAACGCGTAGGGACACATGAACATACCTTTCTATACCCACGTTTTTTTTTTATTTCCACTACATTAGGTGTCCTTTTCGCCACCCCGGCAGGGTCTCACAGGGACCTTAGACCAGGGTAAGGTTTCCGGATGGGACCACCCCTTGCGGGGCACGGATCCCGTTTTAGGTTATTAGGGTCAGAGTAGGCCAAGCAGGGTGCAACAGGGACAGTTTACCTCCCTGTGGCCCTTGACAACGCATGACCTCAGTCATGAAGACCCTCCTACAAAAGGACACCCAATCTACGCGCTGGGAAAGACCTTCATTTCCGGTGATCTCCTGAGTCTGACGAATTAACGCACCTTTTGACTCTACACCGGTAAGATCTATCCTTGTTCTTTCATCTCGACAAGGTATTGCCCTGCTTCTCCATTGGGACTCAGGACAATTACGCTTAATTTTCCCCCAGCACTAGCTGTGGCTCCTCCTGACCCTTGGGATCCACACAACTTGAATAAGGGTTTGCCCGAGGGACTCTGTATACCGTGCCCCGCCCTTTAGCGGTAAACGTGTATCCAGGATCCTTAGTGTGTCTGTCTGTTTATGTTTGTAAGGGGTCCACATATATTTTAGTCGTACCATTAAAAATCACGTTTTAAACGTTACTGCCCCTTTAATTCTCATACTACGCTTTCAAGCAGTATTTTGGTGAGAGGTGCTCCTGCACCGTTCTCGCCTCAAAAAGGACAATTTCACTCTTTTGTTTTTGTCTTCTTTGGTTGGCAGACGGGATAATGCATCCGCATTTTCGTTTGCTTTTCCTGTTCTGTATTTTACAGTAAAATTATAGTTAGCAAGGCGTGAGGCCAATCTTTGTTCCAACGCTCCTAACTTGGTGGTGTTAAGATGTGCTAGTGGATTGTTATCAGTGAAGGCCACGAAGGGTGTTGCGGCAAGGTAGTCTTTAACTTCTGGCTTTAGTAGATGACACTTGGACGGTTTAACTTTAAGTCCATGCTTAATAGAAATTGAAAAACTTCGGCCAGATGTTTCAAATGGTCTTCATAAGATTTGCAGTAGATGATGACGTCATCTAAATATAGCAGGACGGTTTCAAAATTTTTGTGGCCCAGACAACGCTCCATGAGTCCCTGAAAAGTTCCAGGCGCATTGCAAAGTCCAAAGGGCATGCAGTTGAACTTAAATAGGCCCATAGGGGTGGTGAATGCAATCTTCTCACGATCTTCTGGTGCCATTGGTACTTGCCAGTATCCACTGGTTAAATCAAGAGTAGAGAAGTAGGCTGAAGATCCAAAAGCTGTCAAAGATTCCTTTATGCGTGGCAAAGGATAAGCATCTTTGTGGGTAATTTGGTTGATTTTTCTGCAGTCCACACAGAATCTGATGTTGCCTTTTTTTTTCCGGACTAGGACTAATGGTGCAGCCCATGGGCTATGGCTGTCTTTGAGATGTTTGAGTCTTTCATCTCTTGAATCATTTGCATGACAGATTGGTACATAGTAGGTGGTATAGGCCGATACCTTTCCTTGATCGGTGGGTGTGAACCTGTAGGGATGGAGTGTTTTTATGATGTCTACTTCTCCATAGTCTGTAGAATGTTTACTGAAGGCATGGTGATGTTCTTTCATTACTTGCAATACTCCTTCTATTTGGTGCTCTGGTGTGGAAGCATTTCCCACATGAAGCTATAACCCGCACAGGACACTGGGAGTGGGCGTAATTTAAACTCTAACCAACGACCCCACCCAGTGCACCTGAAGGGAGGCGGATATAGCTCAACTCCAAAACAAAAACAAAAGGCTACACACGTGCTGCTAACCTGTCAGACCTCCGCACATAGCCTGAGCAGGGCATGACAAGTAGGCACTGACTGGTGTAAAGCTTCCAACATTTCAACATAGCAATTCCTAAGGACATTCATGCCTAGGACTATAGGAGGTTGTTGTTTTCTTTTACTTGCACTACAATGATGCCTTGTTGGGATAGGATGGTTCTTCCTATTTGAATGGTAGGTTCCCAGTAACCCAGTATTGGTACCGGTTTGCCGTTACTGGCTATGAGACTCAGCCAGGATTCTGGTGGCTGGGTAAGTTGATTTTGGTCCCAGTATTTCTCAAATGCTGCTTGTTGTATGGTAGTGACTTGGGATCCTGTGTCAACTAGGGCAACAAAAGGAACTCCATTTATCTGAAAGGTCACTTCTGGACGGGATCCTACATATCTTGGCATCCAATAAGGATCTTCTGGACCTATTGTTCTACCTCCCGAGGGGTGGTCCCTGACTTCGGGGGTCGCCCGTTTAACTGCCAGCAGGTGGCTTCAGTATGACCTGGTTTGTGACAGTATGTACAGATAGGCCGCCTTGAGGTACTAGTCCGGTCAGGTGGGCGTCCACCTGAATTTCTGGAATAAGTCTCTTTGTAATCAGGAGAGAAGAGCCTTCTGGATACTGGTTTCTTATGCTCTAGTAATAGTGGCTTTTCCCATTGTTCCAATTTTTTATGAACTTTCTCCAGACTTTTAGTTAGGAATTGAACTTGCTCAGTAAGGGCAGCAACTGCGTCAGGAATTGGGGCTTGAGTTGCCTGATTGACGACAGGTAAAGGTTTGACAGGGGTGACCAGCTGTGTTACTGGCACTACAGTGGATCCAACAGTGGTTCACTGTTGGTGAACTTTTTCCCAATATACTGATAGCTAATTCTTTAAAGTCTAGGAAAGCAGCACTTGGATGCTGGGCAGCTAACATTCTTAGTTGGCTCTTTAAATTGTCTGTATTAACACCTTCAATAAACTGCTCTTTCAGGGTCCTGATTCTCTGCCTCACGGGGGTCTACTTGTACAACAGCTCTAAGGGCTTCTTGTAAAGATAATGCAAAGTCTCTGAGTGACTCACCCGTTTGCTGTTTTTTACTGAAGAACCTCATCTTGACCTCGGACACGGTCCTGGGTTCAAAGGTGGTGTAGAGACGTTCAAATATCTGCTCCAGTGTCCTCCTTTCTGAGCTTGGCCAGGATTTCACTTCTCTGAGAGCAGCTCCTTCTAATTGCGCAAGAAGAATCTCCATCTGCTGTTCTGGGGATACAAGATACAATCTGAACACAGCAAACATTTTTTCTTTAAAGTCCCTTAAAGTGTGAATTTCACCAGAATAACGTGGGAACCAGGGGGCCCCAAAATAATAAGGCATAGTTAAAGGCATTAAACTTGGTGCTGCAGCAATTGGCATTGCGCTAGGACCGGCTGCGGCTGCCGCAGGGGGTCCGCGGGGGTCAGCCTGCATGTTATCCTCTTGCACAGACATGCTGACAATAGGTTGATTACAGTCAGATAAGTTAATTGTGGCTTACAATACTTTTGTTTTAACGTTGCTATGGGCGACCGCTACCTTGCGGTGTATGGCCCTTTAAATGTTGATGCCGGCTAAATACAATACTCAGGCAGCGCTTGTTTGAGTTTTTGATAGCGCTCCTGGCTAGCGGTGCTTCACTCTGAGGTGGCGATAGTAAAATACAGTCTGCGGTAGTTATTTGGGGACAGACAGGCAATGCGATGCGATCCGGCAGCTTGCCGGAGTAAATCTCGCGATATCTTTGGGGATGCACGCAGGTCACACCGTCCTCCCGAGCGCGGCGTCTCCCTTTGATGTGGCCACAAGCAGAGGAGGCTGCGCTGCGCTTGCATACAGGGCCCGCCTCTCAGAACCCACACAGTACAGGTAGGATGGGCTTTAACCAGACAACTTTGCATAAAGGGGCGGCACACTGATTTCCCGCTCTGAAGGGGGTGTCGCCAACTTGCACACAGTGATGTTGAATTTTCTCACTTTTGACACTGCGATTTTGATGCTGGGGACTATTAAAGCACCTCCATATACTTTGCAATCAGTTTGAACAGTTCTGAACCCCAAAACAGCGCACAATAAGCAAAAGTCTCTCAAGCAAATAAAGGGGCTTATTCACATGCGACAGTCTCTCAAATATGGCGCAAGGGTTAATATCCTGTTCGTGACTCCAATAAAAAGTTATGCAGCCAGCCAGTCGCAGGGGCAACACGTGAGGTGCACGGTGGACCGATGAGGGGCCAAATGAAATAACCACAGTTCATCAGGTTACTCACGGTTATCAGATAGCCTCCCTGGGCTGGCAGCACAGTGTTGAGGTGGACAGCACGAAATCCTCCGGGGCACGCTCTGTGGTAGGAAGCATCAGCCAAGATGGTGGTTGAGGTGCCCTTGATGTTAGGGGTGCTTAGGGTGCTTGTTGCGGCTGACTCCCTTGATGGTTTTTTTCGTGACGCCAGTGACGTTAATGGTGGTACAACCATAGGTAGTAATAATGAGGTAGACAGTGGTAAGATGCAACTCACAACTTTTACTTTGGATGTCTTTTGGTTGCAGCAGTACAAATCGTCTTTAGATGGTACAGAGTTAATTCTGCAAATCCACTGTTTTAGGCTGTTTAGGTTTCTTGGTTTTGGAGCAGTGGGTTACTTCAATGTCAGTGGAATCTTGGTGAGGTTGCCAGAGGCTAGGGTATCCTTCACCTAAAATATTCCAAAGGTCCTTTATGCCTGGCTTACAGCTTTTATCCTTTGGATGAATTTGAATCTGTCCTTTTCTCTTGAAGTGCAGATCTGCACCTTTTTACTCTCTCAGTGTCAATATACACACTGATCTCCACACTGACCTGTGGTCTCAACTGAACCTGTAACTACTCTGAACTGACCTCAACTGCCTCACTAGGCCTGACCTGGATATGTATAGGACCCGAACTGTGAAACAACTGAAAATATGTCATATTCTAGGTTCTTCAAAGTAGCCACCTTTTGCTTTGATTACTGCTTTGCACACTCTTGGCATTCTCTTGATGAGCTTCAAGAGGTAGTCCCTTGAAATGGTCTTCCAACAGTCTTGAAGGAGTTCCCAGAGATGCTTAGCACTTGTTGGCCCTTTTGCCTTCACTCTGCGGTCCAGCTCACCCCAAACCATCTCGATTGGGTTCAGGTCCGGTGACTGTGGAGGCCAGGTCATCTGGCGCAGCACCCCATCACTCTCCTTCATGGTCAAATAGCCCTTACTTTCAAAGTTTTCCCAATTTTTCGGCTGACTGACTGACCTTCATTTCTTAAAGTAATGATGGCCACTCGTTTTTCTTTACTTAGCTGCTTTTTTCTTGCCATAATACAAATTCTAACAGTCTATTCAGTAGGACTATCAGCTGTGTATCCACCTGACTTCTCCTCAACGCAACTGATGGTCCCAACCCCATTTATAAGGCAAGAAATCCCACTTATTAAACCTGACAGGGCACACCTGTGAAGTGAAAACCATTTCAGGGGACTACCTCTTGAAGCTCATCAAGAGAATGCCAAGAGTGTGCAAAGCAGTAATCAAAGCAAAAGGTGGCTACTTTGAAGAACCTAGAATATGACATATTTTCAGTTGTTTCACACTTGTTTGTTATGTATATAATTCCACATGTGTTAATTCATAGTTTTGATGCCTTCAGTGTGAATCTACAATTTTCATAGTCATGAAAATAAAGAAAACTCTTTGAATGAGAAGGTGTGTCCAAACTTTTGGTCTGTACTGTACATAAATGCAAAGTTATACCATACTGTACAATGCAATTGTTATGATCAAAAAGTACTTTTAAGCAGTGCCCACACACACGTAGTGGGACGCTGCATTATTATTATCTAGAATAGTCATTTTTCTGTAAATGTACAGTCCATTTGTACTGTTTTCCTTTCACCTTTTATTAAAAGATTGAAAAATCTTATTTGCTAAGTCTTCCGGGTTCTAAGCAAAGGAATTAAAAAATGTCCTGTCTCTGAAGAGAGAAACGTTACCATTTTGTGTGAAAAAGGTCATTTTGATTGTTGCTTGGCTGAACGATTGCGATCGGTCAGCAAGCGGTACCTGGTTCATTCCCTGCTCTGCGTGAGGGCGAGTGACCGGTTTGTGTGCCGTAAAAACACGTGGTGGCAGTATACCGAATTATATTTATAAAGGGTTAACCAGAAGTTAACCACCCCTTGTCACGTGCGTTATCCGTCTGCGTACAGGTACGTTCGTGACAACTCCACCCCTTGTCACGTGCCGTATCAGTCTGCGTACAGGTACATTTGTGACAGGCTGCTCCAGCAGACTACCTGTATGAACTCTGCAGCAGGACAGGTTCTGGGAAGCTTGGTTACTTTTCACCATACCAGTGGCTGCTCATGCGTAACGCATGCAGACTTCTGCGGCCATTTGATGAGATCACCAAACTGGTCAGTCGCAGCCAGGGCACCATCAGTGGCATCGTACATTACACCTTCTTTCTGGAGAGTCCATTGCGTCGTGTTATTGATTAAGCCGTCGAGGTGCAGGAGCTGGAAGATGAGGAAGTCACAATGCTTAATAATTTCCCAGAGGGGGCTACTCCATCTGAGACAAGTCAGCAGGAGTCTCAAGAGGAGTCAGAGGAGGATGGTGTCTGTGGGGAGGAGGAGGAGCAAGAAGAGGAGGCTTTGAGGGGGACTTTAAACTTTTCGGGGATCCCTGATGTTGTCCGTGGCTGAGGGAATGCTGAGGGAATTAGACCGAGGACGACATTCTCCTGGGCGATGAGCAGGAGCAAGGGCGCACCACCGCTTCCAATTTAGTGCAAATGGGGGCCTTTATGCTCCAGTGTTTGAAGAGGGACCCCCATATAAAAAGAATAAAGGGCAATGACCAGTACTGGGTGGCAACGTACTTAGACCCCAAGTACAAACACAAAATGGCAGACATGTTACCAGCATCACAGAGGGCTGTCAGAATGGAGCATTTCTAGGCCTAGCTGCGAGAGATGCTATATTCTGCTGTTGCAGGCACTGGCAGAGGAATTTCCATGCACAGCAAAACAGGTGCGGGTACCAATCCTACCGCGCCTGCAAGAAAAGGGCAGTTTGAAGATGTGTTGGTCACTTCGGATATGTGATCGTTCCTGCAGCCGAAACATCGACAGCCGCCCTCTGGATCCAGCCTCAGGGAACGCCTAATGTACCTCCAGCCACATAATCACTTGTTCTTTTCTGTCAGGTGAATGCCTAATTTTTGGGGCCTGTACTCCTAAAATAAAAACTTTCTAGGCTCCAGCAGGGCACATTTTTGAGAGTTTCCCTTTAAGACGCATAAAAATGGCCCCTGATTAAAATACTAATTTTTTTGTGGGAATTTTTGCCATTGATCCCCCTCTGGTATATCACTGTCCATGTTGAGGGACTATTTGTGCACTTCTAGTAAGTATTTGGTGGCTGCAAATACAGTTGCAATAAAAAGTATGTGAACCCTTTGGAATGATATGGATTTATGAACAAATTGGTCATAAAATGTGATCTGATCTTCATCTAAGTCACAACAATAGACAATCACAGTCTGCTTAAACTAATAACACACGAATAATTAAATGTTACCATGTTTTTATTGAACACACCATGTAAACATTCACAGTGCAGGTGGAAAAAGTATGTGAACCCTTAGATTTAATAACTGGTTGAACCTCCTTTGGCAGCAATAACTTCAACCAAATGTTTCCTGTAGATGCAGATCAGACGTGCACAACAGTCAGAAGTAATTCTTGACCATTCCTCTTTACAGAACTGTTTCAGTTCAGCAATATTCTTGGGATATCTGGTGTGAATCACTTTCTTGAGGTCATGCCACAGCATCTCAATCAGGTTGAGGTCAGGACTCTGACTGGGCCACTCCAGAAGGCGTATTTTCTTTTGTTTAGGCCATTCTGTTGTTGATTTACTTCTATGCTTTGGGTCGTTGTCCTGTTGCAACACCCATCTTCTGTTGAGCTTCAGCTGGTGGACAGATGGCCTCAAGTTCTCCTGCAAAATGTATTGATAAACTTGGGAATTCATTTTTCCTTCGATGATAGCAATCCGTCCAGGCCCTGACGCAGCAAAGCAGCCCCAAACCATGATGCCCCCACTATCATACTTCATAGTTGGGATGAGGTTTTGATCTTGGTGTGCTGTGCCTCTTTTTCTCCACACATAGTGTTGTGTGTTTCTTCCAAATAACTCAACTTTGATTTCATCTGTCCACAAAATATTTTGACAGTACTGCTGTGGAACATCCAGGTGCTCTTGTGCAAACTGTAAACGTGCAGCAATGTTTTTTTGAACAGCAGTGGCTTACTCTGTGGTATCCTCCTATGAAATCCATTCTTGTTTAGTGTTTTACGTATCGTAGATTCTCTAACAGGGATGTTAGCATATGCCAGAGACTTGTGTAAGTCTTTAGCTGACACTCTAGGATTCTTCTCCACCTCATTGAGCAGTCTGCGCTGTGCTCTTGCAGTCATCTTTACAGGATGGCCACTCCTAGGGAGAGTAGCAGCAGTGCTGAACTTTCTCCATTTATAGACAATTTGTCTTACCGTGGACTGATGAACAGCAAGGCTTTTGGAGATACTTTTATAACCCTTTCCAGCTTTATGCAAGTCAACAATTCTTAATTATAGGTCTTCTGAGAGCTCTTTTGTGCAAGGCATCATTCACATAAGGCAATGCTTCTTGTGAAAAGCAAACCCAGAACTGGTGTGTGTGTTTTTTATAGGGCAGGGCAGCTGTAACCAACACCTCCAATCTCATCTCATTGATTGGACTCCAGTTGGCTGACACCTCACTCCAATTAGCTATTGGAGATGTCATTAGTCTAGGGGTTCACATACATTTTCCACCTGCACTGTGAATGTTTACATGGTGTGTTCAATAAAAACATGGTAACATTTAATTATTTGTGTGTTATTAGTTTAAGCAGACTGTGATTGTCTATTGTTGTGACTTAGATGAAGATCAGATCACATTGTATGACCAATTTGTGCATAAATCCATATAATTCCAAAGGGTTCACATACTTTTTCTTGCAACTGTATGACCTGAAGGTTTTTCAGGTTCGCCTGCCATTAAAGTCAATGGGGCCAGCCGCAAACGCGCGGTTCGCGAACATTTGATCGCGAACCTGAAACGTCCCGGCCGATGTTCATCCATCACTAGTCACTACAGGTTTGGCAGTTTTTCATCTTTGTCTGTATATTGGGATGAGCTGTATTACAGCATGATCAGAGTTCCCCAGAGCTGCTCTGCTGACAGAGTGATACGAATTCTTAGTCGTAGTGTAACAGTGGTCAAGTGTATTACCTTCTCTACTTGCTCTTGTGACGTGTTGCCTGTATTTAGGAAGTTATTTGTTTAGGTTAGCACTGTTGAAATCCCCTAGTATGATAAAAAAATGAATCGGGGTACCTCCTTTCCGCCTCAGTGATTTGATTTGCGAGTTTTTGGAGCGCAGGCTGCATCCATGTTTGTGGAGGGATGTACACAGCAACCAGAATAAATAAAGAAAAATTACAAGGTGAATAGTAGGATCTGCAGTTTATGAAGAGTGTTTCCAGCCCAGCCGAGCATATCCTCATAATAACTGTAACATCCATACAGCGCTTACCATTAATATAGAAGCAGAGTTTTCCACCTTTGGTTTTGCCAGAGATAAGTGGGTCCCGGTCAGATCTGTAGAGTGTAAATCCATTAATCTGCAGAGCATTGTCTGGAATAAGCTCAGACAGCCAGGTTTCTGTGAGAAAAGAGCGGCAGAGAGATAGAAGTCCTTCTTTGTCCTGGTCAGTAGTTGAAGCTCATCTAGTTTGTTGCATATCGACCTGACATTAGAGAGTATGATTCCAGGCAGTAGAGAGCGCAGTCCTCTACGCCGAAAGGGAGCCTGGATCCCGGAGTGCTTGCCTCTTCTTTTAAGCTTCACTGCCTGATTCAGCACCGTGGCTCCACTGGTTAGAATCCCGAGAAGGTCAAGAGTAATGGCAATGTTGATAACAACAGGGCAGTCACCAGTTCATTGCGGACAGATACAGTTCAAGATATGGTCAGGATTGAGGGAATGGTAAGTGCTCCAATAATCCGCACCAGGATACCCAGTTACAGGTTGTTGAGTTGTGGACATTCAGCGTGATATTAGCCATTTGTGGAACATTTTGGATCGATAAGTTGATTGATTACCTTTGCATATATGCAAACAATTCTTCTAAGGGGGAAAAATTACTCAAGATTATTTTGTAACAGGATCATTAATTTTTTTTTTTATAATGTTGCCCATACAAGGTGCCACCCAGCTGTGGGAATCTCTAACTGCCAGGCTGCACCTGTACTTGCCATTTGAAACATTGGCAACTACAGGTGCAGCCCCAGAAACTAGCAGTAATCCACGGCCAGGCGCACTGTGTTTGGCCACCTTAAAATGAATAATCCATTGCTGGTTAGACATTATTTTTCATTATAACACTCATACAGCACACAGATAGTTAACTGTTATTATGATCTTTCCTTTTTGCTATGAATGACTCTTCAAATATGCTTTCCGACCGCAGTGTTCAGTCTGTAGATTCTCCCCCATCTTGGTCACTGGTAACTACTAGTAACTACTCAAAGGCACAGACTTTACCCACCATTGAAATTTGATAATGTTTAGAAAAATGCAGAGGTAAGCTATTTTTTGGGCCTCTATCACTGCCCGATCCATCTGATTTCATAAAGTTATGTTTAAAAATGTTAATTTTAGATGTTAATTATAGAGCTGGAACAAAGCATTGGTTATAAAATGGTTGGCTCAGGTTAAATCTCGCCATAATCACACGTTTTGTTTGCTCCCTGTTATTTAAATTGCTGCTTAAAGTACAGAAATATTTTGGTAGTGCCATGTGGACTGTCGCTTGTTTTGAAGTGATACTACCAGGCAAGAATCGCGTACATTATCAGACAGAGGTGTGCAAATTATTCTGACCAAAATTGCTTTGCTTAACTCCCCAAATTGTTTTTGCAACTATAGAAATGCTATTTTATGCTACCATGTATTCCAGTTGCACATGGAATGTGATTTACACTACAGGTATGTGGTCAGAAACTGTGTAAATTCTTGTTTTCTGTATGGCTGCAATTGACTTTGTAAAACACATTTAGGCAAAGGCGTAGCTGTCGAGTTGAGGAGTATATATGTACCAGATACCATGTAGCAGTTGGAGTGCCAACAAGCCAATCTTCCCTTCCTGGGGTATTTCGATACAGGGTTAGGGTACGGCCACACATGGAATAATTGCTTTAGATTCTCTGCAGTGAAATTTCGTGCAGATAATACAGTGTATTTACAGTTCAAGCAAAGTAGATGAGATTTTAGAGATATCATCCACATTCTGCAGAGAAAACTTACAATGTAAACTGATTTGTGCTGCAGGTTTTCAATGCAACGTTGCTACAGGTTTTACCTATGGTTTTCACCCTTTGCAATGCAAATGTGAAGTGTGTCGGCAGCCCACTGCATAAGGGGTTAATGTGCTTGGTTCACCTATTTTCCTTCCCAAAGGCTATACGTACAGAGATGGGGTTAATTGTTATGCCCTATAGATAGTTGCTGGGTGTGGGCTGGTCCCACCCCTCTCTGTTTGAATGAAGCTTAGTGCTGTCCTGTGCGTGAGCAGAGTGAGTTGCAAGGACTCCAGCTCTCTGAGCCTAGAGCACTTAGCAACGTGCCAGGCCTGCGGGGAAGAACTGCTGGATATAACAGAAGGTTTAGTGGCCATACAAGGAGAGTGATGAATAATTGTCAAAGAAGGTAACACATATACTATGCCTCAGGTTTGCTGTATGTGTGGTTTCTGTGTCCAGGATACTGCTGTCTTTCCACTGCAAACAGCCTTGCGTGTACTATCTTCCCTATTTAGAGCCTGTGTGAGGTGCCCTCCATAGATTCTGTCCAGCCTCTCCTCACACATCTGCTGTGTACAACCTCCTGCTTCTACTGTATCTCTAGCACTAAGACCTCTTTCACACAAACGTTTTTTTTCCCGTTTGCGTTCTTTTTTTTTGCGGTCCGTATACGGACCATATACGGACCCATTCATTTCAATGGATCCGCCAAAAAAACGGAAGGTACTCCGTATGCCTTCCGTTTCCATATTTGCATTTTTCCGTTCCGTTCAAAGATAGAACATGTCCTATTAGGCTCCATTCACATGTCCGTAAAGTGTTTTGCGGATCCGCAAAACACGGACAGCGGCAATGTGCGTTTCGCATTTTGCGGACCGCACGTTGCCAGCACTAATAGAATATGCCTATTCTTGTCCGCAATTGCGGACAAGAATAGGACATGTTCTATTTTT
This sequence comes from Bufo bufo, assembly GCF_905171765.1. Lineage (NCBI taxonomy): Eukaryota > Metazoa > Chordata > Amphibia > Anura > Bufonidae > Bufo > Bufo bufo. The sequence continues at coordinate 150,757,565 of NC_053395.1, read as the reverse complement.
TTCGTGAACGAAAATGCGGACCTGGAAATGAATGGGTCCGCAATTCCGTTCCACAAAATGCGGAACGAAATTGCGGACGTGTGAATGGACCCTTATTGTCCGCATAACGGACAAGGATAGTACTTGGGGAGGGGCCAGCTGTTCCATTCCGTATTTTTTGAGGATCCGTTTTTTGTGGACCGCAAAATACTGAAAAAGCCATACGGTCGTGTGCAAGAGGCCTAAGATATTGGACGGGCAGAGCAGAAATCGGAGCAGTGCTCTGATGGATTTATGTCAGGTTCAGCACCACCAGCAGCTACACTCGTGGACAAAATTATTAGTACCCTTCCGTTAAAGAAAAACCCACATTGGTTGCTGAAATAACTTTAAACTGACAAAAGTAATAATAAATAAGCATTTACTGAAAATTAGCTAATGTAAATCAGACATTGCTTTTGAATTATGGTTCAACAGAATATTTTAAAAACACAAAGGAAACTGGCCTAGACAAAAATGATGGTAAACCTAGAAAAGATTGAAAATAATGTAACTATGTTAAACTAAGATGTGTCCTGTAATTAGCATCACAGGTGTTTTCAAACTTGTAATCAGTCAGTCTGCCTATTTAACACGTTAGAAGTTGTCATTGTGATATCATGGTGTGTACCCCACTGAACATGGACCAAGGAAAGCTAAGGAGAGAGTTATCTGAGGAAATTAGAAAAAAAAAAGTTAGCATTTGTCTGTTTACCGCAAATAAAAAACCACTTGTTTGTTAAGAGTTGGATTTCGTACCTATTTCTTCAGTTCTTAACACAGCTATGTCTCAGGCTGTAATCCAAGCTCACAACAGGTGGAACAGGTGAGAGCTGCTTTTTCCTGTGTTATAAGAAAGAAAATTATATACAAATATGTTAAAGGTAGAGATGAGCAAATCGAAGCTGACGAAATAAAATTTGATCCAAATTTCCGGAAAAATTCAATTCGCAACGAATGCGAATTTCCTCGCGCTTTGTGGTAACGAATCTCAATTTTCCTAAAATGGCGGCTACACGTGTGAGGACTGAGGACATGGGGCAAGGAACTCTGGGAAGGCAGGATCACCCAGATTGACATGCCTGCATGCAGCCAGCCCTGTGATGTCACAGCCCTTTAAATACGGCAGCCATTTTAGATTCTGCCATTTTCCAGCGTTCACAGTGTGAAGGCGGTAGGGACAGCAATTGGAAAAACCTCTATGTTTAAAAAAAAAAAAAAGGATTTATACGTGCAAGGAAAGGATAGGGAGGAATAATTTCACAGTATCTTAGTGCAGGGAGAGACGTCAGAATGCGCTAGTACATTGATAGGAAAGCGATTTAAAAGTGCAGGGAACGATTATTTGGGGATCCAAATAGTCATTAGACAGCTCTGTCATTTCAGCTTTTTGTTATTGGGCTGCAAAGTGTTACGTTGAAAAGCCTTTAGTGGCTTATATCTTAGTATCTTATTCAGTACGACAAGAAAAATATATACGCATTTCACTTCTGCAGTTATTTCTGTTTAAAGCGCATAGGCGAGTATTACAGTAAAAAAAGAAAAATATATACGCACTGCACTGTTGCAACTTCATGGTAAGAGCGTATAAGGGCGTGGTTCAGTACAACAAGAAAAATATATATCAGTTCATTTCTGCAGTTTTTTCTGTTGAAAGTGTATAGCGGCGTATTACAGAAAAAAAATATATATATATGCACTGCACTGTTGCAGTTATTTCTGTTTAAAGCGTATATGGGCTTATTACAGTAAAAAAAAGATAAATATATATGCACTGCACTGTTGCAGTTATTTCTGGTGAAAGCGTATAGGGGCGTATTTCAGTCCAACAAGAAAAATATATACGCATTTCACTTCTGCAGTTATTTCTGTTTAAAGCATATAGGGGCGTATTACAGTAAAAAACTAAAAATATATATGCATTGCACTGTTGCAGTTATTTCTGGTGAAAGCGTATAGGGGTGTATTTCAGTCCAAAAAGAAAAATATATACGCATTACACTTCTGCAGTTATTTCTGTTTAAAGCGTATAGCGGCGTATTACAGGAAAAAAAAGAAAAATATATACGCACTGCATTGTTGCACTTATTTCTGTTAAAAGCGTATAGGGGCGTAGTTCAGAACTCAAAGAAAAATATATACGCACTGCACTGTTTGATTGTTTTCTAGCGTATAGTGGCCTATTTCAGTCCAACAAAAAATATATATACGCACTGCACTGTTGCAATTATTTCTGTTTAAAGCATATAGGGGCGTATTACAGAAAAAATATATATATACGCACTACACTGTTGCACTTATTTCTGTTGAAAGCGTATAGGGGTGTAGTTCAGAACTACAAGAAAAATATGTACGCACTTCACTCTTTAATTGTTTTCTAGTCAAAGTGTATGGTGGCCTATTTCAGTCCAACAAGAAAAGTATGTACGCACTGCACTGTTATTTCAGGTGAAAGCGTATAGGGGCGTATTACAGTAAAAAAAAGAAAACTATATACACACTGCTGCAGTTATTTCTGGTGAAAGCGTATAGGGGCGCAGTTCAGTACAACAAGAAAAATATATACGCATTTCACTTCTGCATTTATTTCTGGTGAAAGCGAATAGGGGCGTATTTCAGTACTTCCAGAAACATATATGCGCATTTCACTCTTTAAGTTTTTTCTGATCAAAGCGTATAGGGGCATATTTCAGTACTACTAGAAAAATTTATTCTCAGTGCATTTCTGCAGTTGATTGTGGTGAAAGCGTTTAGTGGACTATTTTAGTACAAAAAGAAAAATATATTTGTCGCTTTTAGGGGTGTTTTAATTTCCGTTTAATTTGTGTAGTTCAGCTACAAGTATGTCAGGCAGAGAAGTGCCAGGCCATGCTCAGAGGAGTGGCAGAGGCCTGAATGTTTTGGGCACAAGCAGAAGTCGCAGCAGAGTAAGGGGGCGTGGCAGCAGGAGTTGCAGCGAGAGGCCTGAGCTCCCGGTGTCATCTAGTGGTCGTGTCTTGACCAGCAACCCAGCGGTTTTTGATTGGTTAAATCGGTCATCCACATCATCCCAAGTGACATCAAACACCCCCAGCTAACAGTCGTGGGTTCGTCACACACAACCCTTAGTTGGCATGGCCCGGGAGCAGGCCCTGCGCCCTCACCTGTCCTCAACCTGCCTTTGTCCTTTTTTGTACCCTCACCGCGAGAAGTACTATATGCTGTGGCTCAGCTCCACTTTTCAGCAAGGAAGAGCTACTAGAGGACAGTCAGCAGTGACTGGCCAGCCAGGATCCGGAGGAGACATCAGCCGCTTCCTCCGCTAGGCGGGCAAGTAGTGATGAGGAGAGTGGCACAGGAGCTTGTGTTGCGAGGGGGTCATCAGTGACGTGCAGACACTACTTGATGATGATGAAGCCGATCGCACTTGGGAGCCGGGTGCAGAGGGGGCTTCATCATCATCAGGAGAAGAGGTTGGCAGCTTGCCTGTGCGGCAGCAGCTGGGCCAGCTTCGTGGTAGCATGGCTGGGAGTCAGAAGGGTGGCAGCAGTTGCAGGTCGGGAGCCCACCTGCTTCGCAGCAGCCTACCTGCCTGGGAAGTAGTGGTGCAGGGGCAGCGGCAGTAGCAGTCAGTCAGTGCAGACTGTTGGGGGTAAAATCACCTACTCGGCGGTGTGGCAGTTTTTATTAAGCTGCCAGAGTAGGTTAACGTGACCACATGTAGAATATGTGGGCAGAAGGTGAAGCGTGGCCAGGGTGCCAATGTTGGCACTACAGCCCTGCGTCAACATATGCAGAGTCACCATGCAGTGGCATGGGAGAACCATGGCTCCGATGTGGTGGTCCAGTCTGCCACAGCTACCGCTGCATCACTCAGTGGCATGCACCCGGTTTCACCCAGTCAAGGCTCCACCACCTCAGCCGAAGGGAGCTGTCTGTCATTCCCATCTTCTGCTGGTCCAGATGCTCCTGCTCCTACTCCTCGTCAGTCATTCCGTCAGCAATCGATCACCGAAGCGATTGCCAAGAGACAGCAGTATGCGTGCATGCATCCAACGGTGCAGAAGCTGAACATGCTCCTGTCCAAGTTGCTGGTGCTGCAGTCCCTCCCTTTTCAAGTGGTGGACTCTGCACCTTTTAGAGAACTGATGGCTGGTGCCGAGCTGAGGTGGATAGTCCCAAGCCGTCATTTCTTTGCGAAAAAGGCAGAACCAGCCCTGCACAAATATGTCAAACAGAAGGTGGGCCAGTCCTTGAGCCTGTAGGTGTCTGCCAAAGTGCACGGCAGCGCCAACATGTGGAGCTGTAACTATGGTCAGGGTCAGTACGTGTCCTTTACGGCCCTCTGGGTGAATGTAGTTCCTGCACAGCCACACCAGCAACTTGGCCAGGTCACGCCGCTTCTGCCTCCACGTTGTCACACCGTTGGTCCTGCGACAATGTCCGCCTCGGACTCCTCATCCTCCACCGTGTCCTCAGCCTCCACTGCAGGGACAAGTCACAGTGCCCTCTTCCAGCATACCACATGTGTAGGGCTCGGTGGTGTCATGCTGTTCTGCACCTGGTTTGCCTTGGCGAACGGAGTCACACAGGGGAGGAACTGCTCCGAGTGATGCATCAAGAAATCGAATCCTGGCTTTCTCCATGTAAACTGAAAATCGAAACCATGCTGACCGACAACAGGAAGAACATGGTGTCAGCACTGGGTCAAGGAAGGCTGAGCCTTGCACCTTGCATGGCACATGTGTTCAATCTGGCTGTCAAGCGGTTCCTGAAGTCTTCCACCCATCTGCAAGACATCCTAAAAATGGGCAGGAAACTTTGCATGCACTTCAGCAACTCATACACCGCAAAGCACAAACTCCTTGAGCTGCAGTGGCAGAACGGCATCCCCCAACATAGGCTGATATGCAACATTTCCACCCGTTGCAATTCCACCCTCCATATGTTGGACCGACTATACGAACAGAGAAAGGCCATCAACGATTTCTTGATGATGCAAGCAAATAGAAGTACTCCACTGTGTAACTTCGATGTCAGCCAGTGGCAGCTCATGCATGACACACGCCGTTTGCTCAGGCCATTTGAGCAGGCCACGTTATTTGTCAGTCACCAAGACTACGAAATGAACAACGTCATTCCACTGCTTCATGTCCTGGAACAGATGCTGGTAACTATGGCTGGTCAGGGGACAGGAGACGTGGCGCCTTGATGTCACGACCACATGAGCCCTGTGGGGGCTGAACTGGAAGAGGGGGAGGAGGACATTGGAGCACAGGCAATGTGTAGAGAAATGGGTGGTTTTTCTACTCAGCTGACAGGAGAGGAGGAGCAGGAGCAGCCAGAAGAGCTACAGGGTGATGAGGAAGACGAGACAGAGGACCTGGCCACACCGTGGCAGTATGCAGTCGAGATGGAGGCAGGGAGTCCCTCCGAGTCACTTGCACAAATGGCACGACGCATGCTCACTTGCTTGCGTAGTGACAGCCGAATTATCACCATTCGGAAAAGGGATGACTTCTGGCTCTCCACCTTGTTGGACCCTCTCTACCAGTCCAGAATGGGGGCCTTTTTTACACCCACTGAGAAGGAGGACAAACTGAACTGCCTATCTGCGCCATCGTCCATCCTTTCGCAGGTCTGACCGGGGGGCCCTCTGCGCTCACATTCCACTGCCATGGCTGCTGGGGAGGGGTGGGTGGCAGGAGCAGTACCAGTTCCATCAGCAGCAGCCTGAGTCTACAGTCACTGATGAGTAGCTTTCTTCACCCGCATATAAAAGAAACTACTTACCAGTAGCAGAAGGTAGTCCTGGAGCAGGACCTGAACCAGCAGGTGGTGGCATACTTGGACAGCACCCTGCCACCCAACATTGAACATCCGCTGGACTACTAGCTGGATTTGTTCCCGCAACTAGCAGAGTTTGCCCTGGAAAAGCTGTCCTACCCGGCCAGTAGTGTTGCATCAGAGCAGGTTTTTAGTGCGGCAGGGGCAATAGTTACCCCAAGGAGAACTCGCCTGTCCACCCAAAATGTGGAGAGACTGACTTTTGTCAAGATGAATCAGGCGTGGATCAGCCAGGATTTACAACCACCAATTCCTGATGGATCAGACTAGATCAGCCATGGTGCCACACCAACACTTTGATAAAAGAGACCGGTTTCTTCTGGCTACTTCCCTCAGTTACTACTCTGATGCTGCAACCCTCCTGATGCCACACATCTGATGCCAAGTCCTCCTTATTTCACCCACCTTCATCAGCGGGTACTGGTATTGCCACCCACCACCCCACCCCATCTCCAGACTATGTCACCTTGCCACTCTGTGGTATCCTGATGCTCCTGCTGCTACTGCCATTTCCACACTATGTCACCTTGCCACTCTGTGGTCTCCTCATGCTGCTGCCAACTCCACACTATGTCACCTTGCCACTCTGTGGTCTCCTCATGCTGCTGCCATATCCACACTGTCACCTTGCCACTCTGTGGCCTCCTGATGCTGCCGCCACCTGCAGACTATGTCACCTTGCCACTCTGTGGTCTCCTCATGCTGCTGCCAACTCCACACTATATCACCTTGCCACTCTGTGGTCTCCTCATGTTGCTGCCATATCCACACTATGTCACCTTCCCACTCTGTGTCCTCCTGATGCTGCTACCACCTCCAAACTATGTCACCTTGCCACTCTGTGGTCTCCTCATGCTGCTGCCATATCCACACTATGTCACCTTGCCACTCTGTGGTCTCCTCATGCTGCTGCCAACTCCACACTATGTCACTTTGCCACTCTGTGGTCTCCACATGCTGCTGCCATATCCACACTATGTCACCTTGCCACTCTGTGGCATCCTGATGCTGCCGCCACCTCCAAACTATGTCACCTTGCCACTCTGTGGTCTCCTCATGCTGCTGACAAATCCACACTATGTCACCTTGCCACTCTGTGGTATGCTTCTGATGCTGCTACTACTGCCATCTCCACACTATGTCCCCTTGCCACTCTGTGGTCTACTGATGCTGCTTCTGCTTTCGCCATCTCTACACTATGTCACCTTGCCACTCTGTGATCACCTCATGCTGCTGCCACCTCCAAACTATATCACCTTGCAACTCTGTGGTCTCATGCTGCTACAGGAAGATTTAGACTAGCACATTCATATTCATAGTCACAGGTGCATATCCATAAAGCAAGCATGGTTGATAAAAGAATAACGGTTGCACAACTTTACACTTACAAACAATAAAGCTGAGAAATAGGAATCATTCTAAATTAAAGTAGAATTATGCCTACTCTAAATGAAAAAATGGAAGCTCTTTGAGCACATTTTGATCCCTAGTGTTAGGGACCCGTCTGCGGAAGCCACCTTGACGCCTGGTAGATGGGCCCGATACAAGTTTGATCAAAATATGTTCAAAGAGCTTCCATTTTTTCATTTATAGTAGGTATAATACTACTTTAATTTATAATGATTCCTATTTCTCAGTTTTATTGTTTGTAAGTGTAAAGTTGTGCAGCCATTATTTTTTAATCTCCTCATGCTGCTGCCATCTCCACACTATGTCACCTTGCCTCTCTGTGGTCTTCTGATGCTGCTGCTGCTACTGCCATCTCCACACTATGTCACCTTCAGGGGCGTTGCTAGGTCAAAACATTCGGGGCCTGGGCCACTGATGTTTTGTCCCAGGCCCAGAATGTCTTGCCTGCCAGCTAGATACAACTGAATTGCTGTCCTCAGGACGGCAATACAATTGAATCTAATGCAGTGGAAGATCTGAAGGACCTGTGGCGACATCACAGGTCATGTGACCAGTAAAACAGGCAGTAGTTGAGAAGGACCTGCCATGATGTCACCATCATGTGACCAGTGCAGGGGAGGATGGCATTAAAGAGGAGAAGTCTTGGGGGAAGAAGCTGTGGTAATCTCTGCTACAGGAGGAGAGGTTAGTGAAGGAAGAGGCAGAGCAATGATGTGAGTTGTTGTTATTTAACTGGGACTGTATGTTAGGGCTGAAGGAAGGGATGTTATTTACATGGGACTGTGTGTTGGAGGTGGCTGGGGAGGGGGTCATGTTATTTACATGGGACTGTATGTTGATGGTGGCTGTAGTAGGAAGTGATGTTATCTACATTTGACTGTATGTTGCAGGGGACTGGGGGAGGGTGGGATGTTATTAACATGGGACTGTATGTTGATGGCGGCTGTGGGAGGGAGGGATTTTATTTATATTGGACTGTATGACGGAGGGGGCTGGGGGAGGGAGTGACGTTATTTACATTGGACTGTATGTTGATGGGGGCTGTGAGAGGGAGTGATGTTATTTACATGGGACTGAATGTTACAGGGGTCTGAGGGAGGGAGTGATGTTATTTACATGCGACTGAATGTTGAGGAGGCAATGTTATTTACATGGGACTGTATGTTGAAGGTGGCTGAAGGGGGCAATGATGTTATTTACATGGGACTGAATGTTGAGGGGGTGATGTTTACATGGGATTGCATGTTGGAGACGACTGTGGGGGGGGTGATATTATTTCCTTGGGACAGTATGTTGAAGGCGGCTGGGGAGGAGGTGATGTTATTTACATGGGGCTGTATTTTGGAAGGGGCTGCAGATAGAGAGGGATGTTATTTACATGGGACAGTAAATTAGAGGGGGCTGGGGAGATGGTGTGATGTTATTTACATGGAACTCTATGGTGGAGGGGGGAAAATAGTGTTATTTACATGGGACTGTATGTTGGAGGGGCTAAAGGGAGGGCAGTGATGTTCTTTACATACAATTCCCACATGGTTAACACTCCTTTTTTCTGAGATTTCTGAGTTTGGTTATCTAATCTAAGCAAACACCTTCAATTGCTTTTCAATGGCTTTTGTCTCAAGATAATGAAATGAGTTAAGAAATTTGAGTTAACAGCGGGAGTGCTAACCATGGTACATCTGTAGGACTCTATTTTGGAGAGGGAAGGAGAGATGGTGGGATGTTATTTACATGGGACTGTATGGTGGAGCGAGGATTATAACTACAGGAGGTACTGCAAATCCAGGGGACATTATAGGTGTTATTACTGCTGGTGGCTCTATAGGAGGAACCTATAGATCCTCCTTATTTTTACTAAGAGCACTATGGGGGCCTTATTATAGGTGTTCTTATTACTACTGAGGGGTCTGTAGAAAGCTTTATTACCACTGGGGAACAATAGGGGGGCTTATTTCTACTGGGGGCTCTGTGAGGGCATTATTAATACTGGAGAGCTCTTCTACTAATAGGAGCACTCTTGGGGAGCATTATCACTGTTGGGGGCACTGTAGGGGGCAGTATTACTAATGCGGGCATTCTGGAAAGGAATTACCATTGGTGGGACTTGGAGGAGCACTATTACTATGGGGGGCACTCATATTTCTTCAGGATAGTATTTGGGGGTATAGGGGAGCACAGTGAGCAGCAGGATAACACTGTGGGGGCTCCAGGTTGGGGGATGATGATAGAAAAGTGAGGAAGCTAAGATGTCTGTGTGTGACACTCTGCAGAGACGAGGCGCGACTGAAAGAAGTTGTCCAGACAAAATGGAGAAGATGATGACAGAAAAGATCTACATCGGAGGAGACGTTACCTGGGAGGATTTCTCCTGAGGAAGGGGGTATCTACACAGCCCCCGAAACTCGTTGAGCCTTGATTTAATAAAAGGAATTTTCCAGAAGCCCCTCGCGTGGTGATTGCGGTTTGTTCCTACGACCCTACAAGCGATCCTGGCCGGGGGAGTTTAGCCTTTGGGTGTTTTATGCTTATCCCTCAGACTATCTCCCCCTGTGAAGTGAGTTACTTTTATGTATAATTCAATTTCATTTGATTTAATCTCTATTCAATTAGTTTTTATTGTTTACTTGTTTTATCCATTGATTTTAGCTTATAATTGCTACCATGACTGAGGGTTCCTAACCCCCTCCACCAGTATACCTCTACTAAACGCACGGCCGCCGTTCTTTCCACAGGCCGTGTGTATATATATATATATATATATTCTAACCAACCACTCTTTTACAGGATTAGATCCCTTTTTACCACTGTACCCTTTTCCATTGTATAATAGGTGATTGGCGCCGACTGTGTGGCTGGTTCATTATCTTGTTTTTAAGTCCATGCGCTTAGGCTCTAGATGTGACAGGTATGTGCTGCTTTATAGCAAGTACAGCAAAATGCGGTGTGTGGGGGGAGGTGGCGACTTAGAGAACTGGGCCATATTCATTGGGGCTTGGGCCCCGGATATTTTGAGACCCTAGCAACTCCCCTGGTCACCTTGCCACTCTGTGGTCTCCTCATGCTGCTGCCATATTCACACTATGTCACCTTGCCACTCTGTGGCCTCCTGATGCTGCCGCCACCTCCAAACTATGTCACCTTGCCTCTCTGTGGTCTCCTCATGCTGCTGCTGCTACTGCCTTCTCCACACTATGTCACCTTGCCAGTCTGTGGTCTCCTCATACTGCTGCCAACTCCACACTATGTCACCTTGCCAGTCTGTGGTCTCCTCATTCACGTGTCATCTCTGTTTTACATCCACTCCTGTTTTTTTTTTTGCATTTGCAATGCTGATGGATTATTGACCAAATGCTGACCGAGTGAAGGCGGATGCTCCACAGACTGAATCAGTTTTTTGTGGGTTATTGTTTTGACGGATCAGAGGAATGGCAAATTAATCAGTGACGTCAACACAAACTTACTGCTGACACCCTCTCCACTCTGTCAGGGGGCTCTACTTGTATAAGCGTTTAATAGAACAGGTTCTGTAGACATCTATGTGGAATCAGCTGATGACGGTGTAAAAGGAGTGCGCTTCTTCTTGACGCTAACATTGACCTGTAAGGCTGTTCCTACTTGAGTTATTTGGTCAGATTTGGCCCCGTGACTGCCCAAATAAGTGAAGTGTGCAGTGATTCTAAGAGTGACGCCTGTCATGTGCTTGTCATACTGACTCGCAGTATTGTTTCACTACCACAGCAGACTCCCTATGCATGTCACTGCAAGGCACAGTGTTCTAAACCCCTATAAAAGCTCTCTGCAGCCCGGAAATAGCCATTTTTAATGCGATTCGCCACAAATAAATTTGGATCGAAGCAAATTTTTCAGAAAAATTAGGCGAACCAGCCGAATCAAATTTTTGAAAAATTTGCTCATCTCTAGTAGTAAGTTAAAGTTACCATTATTTTTGTCCAGTCCAGTTTTATTAGTTTGTTTTATAAATTATTCCGTTGAACCACAATTCAATGCATGATTTTCATTAGTTGATTTTCAGTAAATTTTTATTTATTATTAAGGTAGCCTTAAGGGTCCGCCTGTGAGATCCGTTTCAGGGCTCTCACAAGCGGCCCAAAATGGATCAGTTCAGCCCCAATGCATTCTGAATGGATAAGGATCCGTTCAAAATGCATCGGTTTGGCTGAGTTTGGTCTTCGTTCCGCTTTTGAGGCGAACACCAAAACGCTGCGTGCAGCGCTTTGGTGTCCGCCTAATGATGCGGAGCCAAACGGATCTGTCCTGACTTACAATGTGAGTCAATGGGGACAGATCCGTTTTCACTGACACAATATGGTGCAATTGAAAACGGATCCGTCCCCCATTGACTTTCAATGTAAGTCAGGACGGATCAGTTTTGACTTAGACTTTTTTTTTAAAGAATTATGCAAACGGTTCCGTTCTAAATGGATATAAGCATTTGCTTTATCAGTACGGATCCGTCTGTGCAGATACAAGACGGATCCGCACCGAACGCAGAAGTGAAAGTAGCCTAATTTTGTCATTTTCATGTTATTTCAATGACCATTGTGGTTTTTTTTTTCTTTAAAGGGATTTTGTCACCTCGTTTTAGCTTATAGAGAGGCGGACATGCACGGCTAGATCGCCGCTAGCATGTCCGCAATATACCTGTCCCATAAAGCTGTGTCCTTTTATGCTGTTTAAAAATGATTTTAGAGATGAGTAAATGAGCCTAGTAAGGTGCCCAAGGGGCTGTACTAACCTTCTTGGTGCCCAGCCATGCCCCCCTGTGAAGGAGCCTAGCACCGCCTGCGTCCTCCGAATTTCCTCCTTTCTTCACAGTTAGATTGCTGTAATCTCGCGATGTGCGAGCTCGCGCTTGCGCAGTGCCGGTATAGTGATCCTACCCTGTGCTGGCATCAGCCTCAGGGAAGGAACTGTGCATACGTGAGCTCGCGCATCGTGAGATTACAGCAATCTAACTGTGAAGAAAGGAGAAGATTCGGAGGACGCAGGCGGTGCTGGGCTCCTTCACAGGGGGGCGTGGCTGGGCAAGAGGAAGGTTAGTACAGCCCCTTGGGCACCTTACCAGGCTCATTTACATATCTCTAAAATAATTTTTTAAACAGAATAAAAGGACACCGCTTTATGGGACAGGTATATTGCGGACATGCTAGCGGCGATCTAGCCGTGCATGTACGCAGCTCTATAACCGAAAACGAAGTGACAGAATCCCTTTAAAAGTAGCAACAATTTTGTCCATGTGTGTAGATGAAGTTCTATACACACACATTTGAGATAATGCACCTGGGGCGTAAAAACCCAAGAGCAGAATATAAAATCAGTGATACAGTCCTAACCTCAGTATCTGAGGAAAGGGATTTAGGGGTCATTATTTCAGAAGACTTAAAGGTAGGCAGACAATGTCATAGAGCAGCAGGAAATGCTAGCAGAATGCTTGGGTGTATAGGGAGAGGCATTACCAGTAGAAAGAGGGAGGTGCTCATGCCGCTCTACAGAGCACTAGTGAGACCTCATTTGGAGTATTGTGCTCAGTACTGGAGACCATATCTCCAGAAGGATATTGATACTTTGGAGAGAGTTCAGAGAAGAGCTACTAAACTGGTACATGGATTGCAGGATAAAACTTACCAGGAAAGATTAAAGGACCTTAACATGTATAGCTTGGAAGAAAGACGAGACAGAGGGGAGATGATAGAAACTTTTAAATACATAAAGGGAATCAACAAGGTAAAAGAGGAGAGAATATTTAAAAGAAGAAAAACTGCTACAAGAGGACATCGTTTTAAATGAGAGGGGCAAAGGTTTAAAAGTAATATCAGGAAGTATTATTTTACTGAGAGAGTAGTGGATGCATGGAATAGCCTTCCTGCAGAAGTGGTAGCTGCAAATACAGTGAAGGAGTTTAAGCATGCATGGGATAGGCATAAGGCCATCCTTCATATAAGATAGGGCCAGGGGCTATCCATAGTATTTAGTATATTGGGCAGACTAGATGGGCCAAATGGTTCTTATCTGCCGACACATTCTATGTTTCTATGTTTCTACATTTGGCAGGAAGGAAAGGAAATTTTTTATGAAGACTGTTTAGAAAGTTGCTTAATTTAGCATTTAGCAAGCAAATGAAGTATAAAAAAAATAAGTCCAAGGATGTCCATAGTCTTTAATAGTTATAGAGAAACATTTCATACACATGATTATTGTCTAATAGTTCAAATGGTCCAAACTTTTGTAGCATGTATGTTTTAGGTATAAATGTAGTTCGCAGTGAATCACTGTTAATGGTAAAAGTAAATCATATTATAAAAGATGGCTGTGGAAGAATATAGCTTTTATCTTAGTATTAATTTCCAATAATATGTCCCCTTTTGAGTCATTTAACCTCTTGGCACCCCCTGATGTAATAATACTTCAACAAAGAGCAAGAGGCGTATGGAGCAAAATTTACAAGCAGATCCCATATGTGCTGTCTAAATATTGTTCTGGAGTAAGTTGTCAAGACGTGCAGTCAAGATAGTCAAGCCAGAGAGAAAATACACAATACATGTAAGATCCTCACCTGTCTCCCACTCCGGTGTGACCAAAAAGGGTCCTCGTGGAGCTGCGGGACAGGTTACGCGTGTCTCCATTGATACACCAGCTCCGACCCCTTTGGGAACCGACGTGGGCATGCGTTCGCACGTGCGCCGGAGGGGAAGACCGCATGGCTTTCGGGGACAGCTTGGCCGGGCTAGTGGCAGTACGCTGCGGCCGAGCTTGTCTCCGGTGCCTATTGCCAATTCCATTCCGGTGTCCATGTCGACGTGCTCGTGCACTCTTGCAGAGCCTGACGTGCATCCGTGTGTACGTTTAAAGACGGGTTCGCAAGAGGATATGCGGTCGCGCATACGCGCTTCGCCGACCAGCGAAAGGAATAGCACCTGGCTGCAAGTTCAAAGTAGACTAGGGGGCCGGCATTGGTCTAATTGACTGCCGACCAAAGCCTTGTACATAGGTGTAGGGCAGGATCATGACCTATGGGGAGTGGACACTTGGCGCCCTGGGATTTGTTAGCAGGCACATAAAAGGTGGCCTCCCAGGTCAGTCAGTGCCCACTGTTATCCTTCCTTATCCAGGTGCAGGTCAGTACTGCTAGCTACTGACTGAAGATTGCTGGGACTCCGTCCGTTCCAGTGGGACCCAGGACCCGGGACTTTCTGTGACGCATCCGTTTACCTGGCAAGTTGCACTTCGTTTTTTGTTTGCCTTGTATTTGCCCAGTGAAGTTTACCTGGACTTTGTTTATTCTGTTAATAAACCCCTTTGACTTCATCCTCACTGGTCTGTTTCGTTGGTGCCTTTTGCATTACAATACACGTGTTAATTAGAATTATATGCATTTCATCATGACAATCCTTTTTGTTAGAAGGGTCCAGGTCTAGATTATAAGGAGTTAAAAGATTGTCCCACTGTTGAAATCCCCATCAATCGGCTTAAATTTGAGGAAGAAACCAGGCGTCAAGGGTTGCATACCCCTGCAGTGCCACCAAACAGGAGAAGCTAAGCATTACTTAGTGCTCAATAGCAGTTATGCAAAGATATGCAAGTTTCTCCAGCGTAAGGGATACTTTATTTTAGCTGGCCTGTTCTTTGGCAAATAGAGAGAGGCATAGCAAGCAGGGGTGCAGGAGGAGAAGTGATTGAAGGCCAATTCACATGGTGGGGTTCACAAGGTAAGGATTGCCACTCTCTTCTTGTATCTCTCTTCTCTTGTATCAGTGTGTCACAGTTGAACTCCATAGTTGAGCAGAGAGCAACATACCCCCTGCCTTACAATTCGCCATCGTGTAAGCTGCAACCCACTTTAGGTCTGTGGCTGACAGTACACCAGGACCAAGCAGATGATCTAAGAATCCATGCACAGGCAGCAAGATGACTTCATCACATCATGGTGCCTGCATCAGGATGCTAAATGTACAGGCACTCAGTTGCAGCTCTGGTCAGCAGATCATGGTGAGGTGAGTACAATTTTTTTTTTTTTTTTTTTTTCTGTGGCACAAAGGTGGCAATCGTGTGTAGGGCACTTATAGAGCCTTACTACCTATTAAGAGGACACATGGGGAATTACTACTTTATACAAAGGTGTACATATCATATGTACAGCCTGTGCATAATAATTGTTTTAAGAGGCCTCTAACAGAATTACAACTTTTCAAGGGGGACACTCAGGGACATTATGACTTTTTAGGGGTCACTCATGGGTCATTATTACTTTCAAAGGGACATACAGGGGGCATTATTACTGTCTATGAGGAGAAAGGGGCACTGTTTTTAAGAGGTATTGGTTATTTTCTATGGGGCACACAGCAAGCATTACTTCTTATTCACAAAGGTGCATAAATACTTTGTAAGGAGCATGACATTGGGCCTTATTACTTTGTAGGGGCACAGATGGCTCATTATTACAAGGTGGAGTACTGAGAAAATAAACATTATCCTGTGGGGTACAAAAGATGGCTGATCGGTGGACATGTTTAAATGGGGCAATAGTCGGGAACAAGCATTAGCCTGTGTAAAAGAGTCTTAAGAATTCCCCACCAGAGTGATGGAAAAGTGCTTTCTAAACTAGACAGACCTTTTAATTTGGAATTTCATATTCTTTGGGTAAACAAGTTGATTAGCTGAATACTCAAAACTATGATAAGGATAGTATCCTAGGCACACTGGTCACTCATATTTTGCCATGGAAGGCTACTTTCACACTAGCGTTCGGGGCTCCGCTTGTGAGTTCCGTTTGAAGGCTCTCACAAGCGGCCCCGAACGCATCCGTACTGCCATAATGCATTCTGAGTGGACGCGGATCCGCTCAGAATGCATCAGTCTGGCAGCGTTCAGCCTCCGCTCCGCTCAGCAAGCAGACACCTGAACGCTTTCGGGTGTCCGCCTGGCCGTGCGGAGGCAAGCGGATCCGTCCAGACTTACAATGTAAGTCAATGGGGACGGATCCGTTTGAAGATGACACAATATGGCTCAATCTTCAAACGGATCCGTCCCCCATTGACTTTCAATGCAAAGTCTGGATGGATCCGTCTGAACAACTTTCACACTTAGAATTTTTTCTAAGCTATAATGCAGACGGATCCGTTCTGAACGGATACAAACGTCTGCATTATAGGAGCGGATCCGTCTGTGCAGACATCAGACGGATCCGCTCTGAACGCAAGTGTGAAAGTAGCCTAATACTGTAATACTCATATGATGTGTTTACTATAAAAGTAATACAACTGCCATATTGAAAACTCATATAACATGGCAAACTGCATGGTGCTTGAATATGAGTAACGTGATATATTAAAAACATTCATATTCTTATGGTAAACAGGTTAATTAGCTGGATACTGAAAGCTATGTTGAACATAGTATCCTGGGCACACTTTTTGCCATGTAATGCTGGTATGATGTTTTTA
Organism: Bufo bufo; assembly: GCF_905171765.1. Taxonomy (NCBI): domain Eukaryota; kingdom Metazoa; phylum Chordata; class Amphibia; order Anura; family Bufonidae; genus Bufo; species Bufo bufo. The sequence continues at coordinate 150,740,847 of NC_053395.1, read as the reverse complement.
CAACTAAAGTAATATAACTTCATTATGTTGATAAGTCACATAACACACCAAACATGTCCCTGACTTTGAGTAGTGTGGTATAATAAAAACATGAATACTAAAGGAGGTTGGTAAGCCAGCAGCCTCTGCATTAATAGCATTTCAACATATCCTTTCGCCAGGAAGTAGATAGTTAATTTTTATTTTTAGGTGGTCGGATCATTTACATCCCCAGCTAGCTACCCCTGCAAAATATATTGCCATGCAACTCCGTTATTACTTGTCCATACACTCTAAATGTTCCATTTAACTCCTTTAGCTGTCAATACAAGATAACTGTGTCATATAACTAATCTTCCAATTGCTATTGCCTCTCTTGTTATTTGCTATTACATTCATTTTCTTTAGTCTTGAAATTTCAGCCATCAGTGTGTTATGTTCTTACCCCTACATTCCCCTCTCATTTCCTGTCTTATGATGTGACTTTATGCTAATTGCATAAAGCGCACTATATAAATAAAAGTAATAACAGTAAATCCAATTTCTTCCAAGCAGCTCATGGAAAACACTAAAACATTTGTTTTATAATATGAGATTATTTTAATAGCTTTGCGAATTTAGGCAAGAAATATATAACCATAAATCTAACAGGATGAAGAACATGCACAGCTCCTACCATTTTCCCTCTTCAGGGAGAGATGTTTATTCACAAATTTGTTCATGTCTGACACAACATTTCTTACACTTGAATTCCCTCAGACCATACAGCAGACATAATTTGATCTGAAGGCTTAAAGTGACCTGTGCTGGAACATGAAGGGACATAGCGAAGAAATTAATTATTCTACATGCCATCGATTAGGATAACAAATAGGAATACACCTTAAAATTGAGGAGGACTTTGTTTTAAACATAAAAGCTCATCAGATTTTGAGACCTTTTCGAAAGCACTAATATTTTGGGATGATTGACATGAGGTTATGTCCATGAATGGGAGAGAGAATTGGATTTCCTATATGAATTCTCGACTTTTTTTTAGCTTATTATGTTTAATTTTTGCAAACGTTTTTTAAAAATCTCATTATAAACCTATCGTTCTGTAGACTGGAGAGGCATGGAACACGATTTGTGACCATGTGAGATCATAAGCATGTTTGTGGTACAGAATATTACAGTACTATTATATATGTCATTATCCTCTATGTGGACAAGTGCTGAAAGCTGATCTAGGCATTATTGAAGATTTGTAGTACCCAACCCATCTAATTTGGGCTCATTGTAAAGCAAAACATCTAAAAATCTAAATTTCACTGTTACTTACTGGCCATGTGTTTGAATGTGTTTACAAAATGCACTGTAATTGTGTATTTGACCTTATTATGTATAATCATTGCACCCAGATAGAAATGTCAGTGTCATGTCAGGGTTTACATCCAGCATTTCTCAACAAGATAATGCTCGCCAACATGCAAAGGTTGCACACTTCCTTGTCATTTTCAGTCCCCAGATTTATCGTCAATCTAGCATTTATGGGATCAGCTTGGACTCCAGGTTCCGTAACCTATGAGTAAGCAGTATCTGCAAGCCCAGTTGCAACATCAGTGGGCCGCAGAATATTATATGGAACCTGTATGCCTCCAAGCCCAGTATCTCATCTTGTATCCAGGCTAGAGATGGCCCAAAATGCCATCAATTGTATAGGTTTCCACAAAAAAAATGTTTTCTTTCACTCTAATACAGTGATCACTTACATATATCATCATTACGTTCACACATAGAACGTTGTATTTGTTTCCAACAAGTCATTTTTGGTGCATTACTTGGTCATAATATATGGGTAAATAAGTTCAGCTTGCATAATTTACGTGCACGAAAGAAAATAACTGTGACACACACACTGGGGTCAAAGAAAATCGTTAATTTCTAACGATAATTTGTTTTCCCTTAGTCCCAACAGCAGCACAGATGGGGTTAACTGCCCCCCGTGGACTGGTAGGATCGGCGGAATTTTTAATGAGCCCAAAGAAGAACCAATAGAAGAACTCCAGCTCCCTTAAAGGGAGGGGTTCGCCCCCCAGCCCAGCGTGTTTATACCAAGAAAAGGTACTTAGGGCGGGAAAATTTGTGTGCTGCTGTTGGGACTAAGGGAAAACAAATTATCGTTAGAAATTAACGATTCCCTTACGTCCCACCAGCAGCACAGATGGGGAGATAGCAAGAAGAATCCCCTAGGGAGGGTCCTCACGCCCGGCAGAAGTAAGAACTGTCTGCCCAAAAGCCGAAAACTCTGCTACCTTAGCATCTATTCTATAATGAGAGATGAAGGTTGATTCAGAGCTCCAGGAAGCCGCCTTACAGATCAACTCTAGGGGGAGAAGACTTCTCTCCGTGACAGAGGTAGCTACGGCCCTAGTAGAATGGGCCCTCACAAACTCCGGAGGATCTAAGAATTGGGAGGTGAAAGCTTCCCTAATGGCTTCCTTGATCCAGCGACTAATAGTAGTTTTAGACGCCTTGCGGCCTTTAGACTTACCGGCAAACAGGATGAAGAGGTTTTCATCTATCCTGAATTCTCTGGATCTATCCACATAGATCTGGAGGCATCTCGATATGTCCAGTGGATGTCGGACTGGAACATCAGAGGAGGAGGCGGAGAATAATACAGGTATAGAAATTACCTGATTGATATTTTGAAAAGTTGGAACCTTAGGTCTAAAATAAGGTAGAAATTTTAAAAGGACTCTGTCCTGTAAGAAAATGATGTATGGGTGTAAAGCGGAGAAAGCTTGTAGCTCCGAAATTCTTTTGGCTGAGGTAATAGCCAGAAGAAAGACCACCTTGAGTGTTAGAAATTTAAAGCTTGCCTCCTCCAAAGGTTCAAAGTGGGGAGATGCTAACCCCTTGAGAACTACTGATAAGTCCCATTGGGGAACGGGTTTCAGTATCGTAGGCTTCAATCTTTCTGCTCCCTTAAGGAAGCGTTTGATGAGCGGGTCCCGAGAATATGGCCTGTTGAGACAGGCCGAGATGGCAAAAACTTGGACCTTCAGGGTAGAAGGGGAGAGACCTCTTTCCAACCCATCCTGGAGGAATTGTAAGATCGCAGAGAGGGGCGGATCTGCAGACGCCACCTGGTTGGAACTACACCATGAGGTGAAGTTCCTCATGATCCGGGAGTAGGCCTTTTTGGTAGACTCTGCTCTAGAATGCGACAAAGTTCTCAGGACCGACTCAGAGAGCCCATCCACTCTGGGAAGGGACTGATCAACCTCCAGGCTGTCAGGTTGAATCTGTGCAGATCTGGGCAGAGATGCGTGTCCCACGACACCAGGGTCTGCTCCGGGGGGAGTTTCCAATATTGTCCCCGACTCATCTGAATGAGCTGGGTAAACCAGGATCTCCTGGGCCAAAATGGTATGATGGCTATTACCGAGGCCTGATCCTGACGGATTTTCATCAATACCCTCGGAATCATGGAAAAGGGAGGGAAGATGTAAGCCAGCCTGAACCTCCACGGAATTGTCAGAGCATCTATCGCCAGGGGGTTGTCCTCCCTGTATAGGGAACAGAACCTCTGTACCTTGGCATTGAACCTGGTTGCCATAAGATCCACTTCTGGCATACCCATTTGAGGACTAGCTGCTTGAAGATCTCCGGGTGCAGTGACCACTCCATGGTCGGTAAGCCGTGACTTAGGCGTTCCGCAATGAAGTTGAGGGAGCCTCGAATATGAGTGGCAGATAGATGGGATAGGTTCAGCTCTGCCCACCGTAGAATTACCCCAATTTCTGAAAGAAGGGGTAAGGATCTTGTGCCTCCCTGCTTGTTTATGTAAAGCACGGCAGTCATGTTGTCTGACTGGACTTTCACAGCTTTGCCCCGAATCTGAGGGGCGAAGTGAAGGAGGGCTAGCCGGATAGCACGCATCTCGCGGAGATTTGAGGAAAGATGCCGCTCCTGAGGAGACCAAGATCCCGGAACTGGGGATCCATCTAAATGGGCGCCCCAGCCTACAAGGGACGCGTCCGTAGTCAATATGAGCCAAACTGGTTGGGTCATAGACTTCCCTGCTGGTAGATGGAACCACCATCTGAGGGAATTCCGGGTTTGGTTGGATAGGGAGCACAGGGAATCTAGCCCCGCCGGGCTGCCGTTCCATTTGTTTAAGACCTGCGACTGAAGAGGTCGGAGGTGCCATAAAGCCCAAGGGACGGCATCCGCAGCCGCTGACATGAGCCCCAACATCTTCATGAGGGTCCGTAAGGAGACTCGTCGTAGTACGTAAAGGAACCTTGCCAGGTCCTGAATCCGCGCTCCTCTTTCTGGCGTCAACTGGAGGGACATCTCCAGAGAGTCGACTACGAATCCTAGATAATGGATAGAAGTTGAAGGGCTCACGTTCGACTTCTGCCAGTTGATAATCCAGCCTAAGCAGAGCAGAAAGGAAATTGCGACACGAAGATGATGGGAGAGTAAAGGGACTGAAGAGGCTAGAAGGAGCCAATCGTCCAGGTAAGGGACAATGGTCAGTCCCTGGATTCTCAGAGCTGCTACCACCGATACTACCACCTTGGTGAAGATAAGGGGGGCAGATGAGATTCCGAAGGGGAGGGCGGCAAATTGATAGTGCCTGGACCGCGATCCTGAGAAATTTCCGTGAGGAGGGATGGATCGGGATGTGGAGGTAAGCATCCTTGAGGTCCAGAGTAGCCATCACATCCCCAGGACTGAGGAGGTGGCTGACTGACCTTATGGTTTCCATACGGAACCTGGTTCTCCTTACGAAACGATTGAGGAATCTCAAATCTATGATCATCCGGAGATCTCCTGTCTTTTTGGGTACCAGGAATACTGGAGAATAAATCCCTAGACCCCTCTCCCCTGCCGGTACCTCCTCCAGGGCTCCCTTGGAAATGTAGTCCTGGATATAGGACTCTAGGATCCTTTGTCTGGCCGGCAAAAAACTGCGGGTGGCGATGAATTTTTCTGGGGGGAGAGAAATGAGGTCTATGGAATAGCCCGTAGCTACTATGCTGTGGACCCAGGGATCTGAGACTTCCTGGGCCCATACGTGTTTGAAAAAGGAAAGACGCCCCCCTACAGGGAGGTGAGGGAGGGGTACGGGAAAATCTAGAGGCGTAACAACAGGGGTCGCAGGGTTTATCCAAGAGCCTCTGAGAGGCCCATAGTCAGGAGGGCTTTGCCTCCCTGGTGGGTTTACGGGAGCGTCTCCCCCCAGTCTCTACGTCCAGCCTGCTGTGCTGGTCGGCCCCCGCGAGCTTGTCTACCCCTGCCCCGAAAGGGCTGTTGGGGGAGACTTTTTCCCTTTTTATCCGAGAGACCCTCCATAAAGGAGTCTAATTCTGAACCGAATAAGCGGTTTGGTTCGAAAGGAAGCCCACAGAGGTTATATTTGGAAGCATTGTCGGCATTCCAGGGCTTTAGCCACAGAGGTCTCCTAGCAGCTGACACCAGAGCCATTGTTTTGGCTGCCAATTTCAGCTGTAGCTGGGACGTGTCGCACAGGAAATCCATGGCCAGACTGACGGATTTGAAAGCGGCCAGGATGTCGTCTCGGGAGACACTCTGGTCGACATCCATTTGGATTTGGTTCAGCCTGGCTCTAAGGAAAGAAGAGACCTCTGTGGCCACAATGGAGGTTGAGGCCGAAGCTGCGGCCGCCGAGTAACCCCTTCTTAGGGTGCACTCTGCCCTCCTATCTAGAGGGTCCTGCAGACTAGACCCATCGTCTGCAGGAACCAGAGTGCGCCTGGACAATTTGGCTATCGCCATGTCCACCTTAGGTATAGAACCCCATGATTCCACTAAGGGTTTAGCCATCGGAAACATTAACTTAAATTTCCGGGTGAGGACTGGGCCTTTTTCTGGCTTTTTCCATTCTGTGCGCATCACAGAAAGAAGGGTCTCATCTTCCTTAAAGACCCGCTGAGTCCGGCAGGCGGGATCGGAAGACTCCCCTATGTCGACATCATGGTCCCCCGACCTCATGGACTTTGGTAGCTTCTGTGTCTTTTCAGGTGGAAAGAAACATGAAGTTGATTCCTCCTCATCCGAGGAAGATGACCCCACAGAAAGGGGCATAGGTCTGTCATTGGGGGCGACAACTTCCATTGGAGTCTGAGAGAGAACCGGTAACCTTTCATTTAGAAGGCGTACGACACCCTTGATGGAGTCTTCCACGAACGTCTTAGCCCACTGGTACATATCCTGCATAGACGGTTCTGTAGCGGTGCCAGAACGGCAGCTGTCGCACCTGGAATAGGGGCAACTCTCGTCAAGAGGCGTGTTACAATCATAACAGGCCAGGTGTTTCCTCTTGGCCGCAGACTTCCGTTGCTGGTCTGACTCTCTAGGAGAAGCCATCGCTGAAACGAAAGAAGAAAATTAAAACATCCCTGAATTAAAAAACTAAGGGAGTAAAAGACATTGATTAGCGGCACGAACCAGAGGAGAAAAGTCAAGCACTTTGAAAAATAGAGGCTGAATGGAATTCAGATATTAGACAACTCTCACTGAACACAGGAGACTCTGGAGCTAGCTTGTTAAAGCAGCGCAGCCAGAGACAGACTGAAGCTGTCAGGGAGCTAAAGAAGGGGACAGCTCCACCCAGGGGAGGGGCCCAGCCACTAGCACTCCCCCAGGAGTCAGAGTAACAGCTGTACGTCTTTAAACATTAGTGTGATAAAGGAATACATCTTAACTGCCTTTACAACGCCCATCCCTCCTGAAAAACAACCCCCCGGCTGGCAGGAATTAGTTTTCTTTAAGCAGAAAGAAAAAACGACATCAGCCGAAAGACCGGAAGTGACGCCGCAGCAGGCAGTGCGTTACTTCCGGTCATGGCGGCGCCCATGCCACGCCGAAGTCTGAGCGAGCCGAGGCATCCAGGAGGGGAAAACTCAGTAAGTAGAGAACACATCGCCCCCAAAAATCACTAAGTTCAGCAGCTGAATGGGGGAATGAAAGAATAAGCGCAGTTAGAAAGAGCGCTAGATGTAATGGACAAAAAAAGGAGACCAATCTGGAACATTGGAATAATGGTCTCCAAACTCCCAGAGAGGGAGAGCTTCGCCAGTCCACCTGTCCAAAGGACAGAAAAAAACACGCTGGGCTGGGGGGCGAACCCCTCCCTTTAAGGGAGCTGGAGTTCTTCTATTGGTTATTCTTTGGGCTCATTAAAAATTCCGCCGGTCCTACCAGTCCACGGGGGCAGTTATCCCCATCTGTGCTGCTGGTGGGACGTAAGGGAATTCTTCTTTATTACAGGAAGTGAAGCAGGTTATATAGACATCAGAGGGGCATTCCCTCTGAGGCTCATAGCATTGTTACATTGGCTAAAATATGAAAATAAGAAAAGAGATAACACTTGGCATCTGCGCATTGTGCATTGTTTTACTAACTGTGGTATACGAACTATGTAAATATCTAGCTTTAAGTGCCATATTGTAATGGAGTCTTCACTAACAGCAGAACAGCATATATGACGTAGTAAGGAGGTGTGTCATCTTGGGTAGGATGGAGTCTTCATGCTCTGGAGAAGATAAGGCATTGTCTGAGAGCTGGAGTATATGGGAGCTTTCTTAGCTGATTTAAAGAATGATGGCCACACCTCTATCACTACCACCACACGTTGTAACCAGTCTTCTGAATACTTGATATGCAGACTATCCTGTTTATTTCTTGAGTTAACATGAAAAAAACAAGTTAGATGGATCGAATTTGCTAATTCTGGCAGTAATGGCCAACCATCTAATGTGTATAGGGGTGTCCCAACTGTCCTCAAAAGACGTTGCTCAATCCTTTTATTCCTTAAGGGAGATAACCCTCCACCAGAGGTGTCTGGCAGTGACTTGGTTCCCTCTCCATATTGAGAACACATGCATGCTCAGCTAAGCTAGTATAAGTAGGAAAAGCTCATTTGGCCAACTTTTGCCTAACATGTATGACATTTAAGCTATGTTGTCTATGCTCAGCAGTTCGTTCACTTTTGAACTTTGTAAAAACCCATCATACGTCAATGAGCATAATCTGGATCTTCAGAAAAAATGTCTGGCTTCAAGTATATTTACAATAATACAATGTTGTGCAATAAAATACAGTCACAGTCCCTTTTTAAATACCCAAAATCTGGAGCTCACGCATATAAGGCTACTTTCACACTTGCGTTCAGAGCGGGTCCGTCTGGTATCTGCACAGACGGATCCGCTCCTATAATGCAAACACTTAGATCCGTTCAGAACGGATCCGTTTGCATTACCATGAACAAAAAAAAAAAAAAAAATTATTTTTTTTTTTTTTTGTTCATGATAATGCATTGAAAGTCAATGGGGGACGGATCCGTTTGAAAATTGAGCAATATTGTGTCATCTTCAAACGGATCCGTCCCCATTGACTTACATTGTAAGTCTGGACGGATCCGTTTGCCTCCGCACGGCCAGGCGGACACCCTAACGCTGCAAGCTGCGTTCAGGTGTCCGCCTGCTGAGCGGAGCGGAGGACAAACGGTGCCAGACTGATGCATTCTGAGCTGATCCGCCTCCACTCAGAATGCATTAGGGCTGGACGGATCCGTTCGGGGCCGCTTGTGAGAGCCTTCAAACGGAGCTCACAAGCGGAGCCCCGAACGCGAGTGTGAAAGTAGCCTAAGGCTAGTATATATACGCTAAAAGATGGCTAGATTGTATTTGTAATTAATAACAGTACGCATCGGTGCATTGACTAAATCATTCTGTCTCTGATTGTATCCTTATTAGTAATGTAATATATCCCAATGCAACATGTATGCTGAGCGTTCCGTAAATAGAGACTAGGCAATAGTTAATGTAGTTGCGCTTCTGCACTTATGCTGGGACTTGCGGTACTACAGAAATAGAGGTGCCGGAATTTGATGTTTGCTACTCACGAGTCTCCCCGTTCTGCAATCGGCCGCTCGACCCCTTAGACTTCTGTGTATCGGCTGTTCTACTCTGTGCCAGTTTGTATAACTCCAAGCATACGCTCTTGGAATATGGAGATACCAAAGCCAATTTGAATGTCAAAGGATTACAAAACTTCTGAGATTTTTTCGCACAAGCGGTACTGGATCTGCCGGGCTACCAGATGCATTTTGGAAATTATGTTCTTTCCTCAGTGGTAAAGAATAGTATATACTTGATAGGGCCCAATCGCTCTTTATATATAGATCCATTCCTAACCAAAAGAAAGTTCAATGGGACTATGACTATAAAATGTATAATAATCTTTACTAGTCAAAATAAAAGAGGTATGATGGAAAGTGATCCAGAAAAGATATACATGGGGTACATAGATCAGATACAGCACTTATGTCACAGATGTAATAATGGGAAGCAAACCCCAAAATCTTATATCTAGCTACATAGTAAAGTCAAAAAGATAATCAATAGTTGCACACATATGTACTGTGGGGGATTAGCTCTTTTCCGGGGGGTTGCAATCACACACTTCTTCACAGACACCAGGATTTAGGGGCCAAACTGTGCTTTATTGTGGCACACGGCATAAAGAAAAACACACAAAGCCAAAATAAAATACCTTGCCCGTCTGGGCCCTATCTAAACACACAGGTTTCCCTGACTCACCTAAAGCGTACCACAGTTCACACCCGTGATGAGATGCGGCTTTCCCAGCCCAACCTCCAGCAGCCTCCAGGCTGCTCCCACACCAGTGTCTCTTGTGGGATAGTGGTCTCTCAGCCCTCCCGGCTCAGACCACACAGAGCCACTCCAGCCTTCTGTGTGCAAGTCCCCCAATGTCCAGGCTATTGCCTAGCCTCGTGTCCCCTCAGCCTTGCCTAGCTGAGACCACACTGACAGAGCCTCACCAGGCCTCTGTCTGCACACTCTCCAGAGTGAGACACACCCAAGATCCAGTAGCAGGATTAAATAGGATCCCTGGACATGAGCATGCCCTAAGTCCCGGACTGGAACCTGGGGAAACACCACCTCAATGTTCACATTGCCACATATCCCCCCCCTCTGTTCAAACCTGTGGGGGTGAACACATGTACCAACTGGATGCTCATGACAGGGCATCCACATTTTCTTGCCATTGCCTGGCTCAACCTTCCCCCTGGAAGATGTGGTCAGCGTCAGAGGCTTCCCTTTATTTTGCCAGACCCATGCCATCAATGCTTGGTTTAGACTTCTTCATCTCATAGACGTTCTTCCTGACATCATCCTTTGAGCTCATGAGATCTTCCATCCCTGCTCCGAGTTGTCTGTTCAGCCTCTCACATTCATCTCGCTCCTCAAGCGCTTCTTCAAGGGATCGAGCCGAGGAGAGGGTCTCCTGTTCCAGATGCTCTTCACTTGGCTCTGCTGCAGCCGATGTAGGAGTATCACCATTCCCCCCTGTGGGGGTTTCACGCAGGGTCTCTTTAAGCACTTTGTTTGTATCTACTGCAGTCTTCTTCGGTGACTCTGTGAAGACATCTAGTCCCTTCTCTATCATATCTAGGGACTGTGTGGAGAGAGAAAAATCTTCAGGATTGCAGCTGTACTGACGTGTCAGGTCATCTACCCCTGTCTGGGTATGGGTCTCAGACACTAGGCTGCCATCTCCCCACTCAGCTCTCGTCACGTCATGTATAACTGTCGTCTGGCCGCTACTATTGACCACCTGAATTTTGCAATACCTTGACTTGGTAGCTTCCTTCTCGGAGTTGCTAATGGTCACAGCACATATATCGCCTATGTCACTGGTGTCATTATTAACACTGAATTCTAGAGGCACTGCCGAGTTAATCCCTACCTGGGACATTACATTATTGACCATAAAACACTGTGGAGACTGCATGTCCACCTCTGGTACGTGTGATACTCCCTCTAGGACTGCTACCCTTTCTTGCACGTTTACCAGAGTAGGATTGCTCCACTCGGTGCTCACAACATTTATCTGCACTTCTGCATCATTTACATGTTTCTTATCAGCACCATTGTTTTCTATAGGCAATATTCTTTCCCCATGACAGTCAATGTGCAGCTCCCTTAGACCTTCATTTACACGGGCAAGTACAGGTTCTGCAGGAGTTTCGTCACTATCTGCAGAAGTGTCTACCTTGCCCCATAACAACGAAACGTTATCACAACCCAACATCACATCATATAAGAACATATTGGTAACATCAGGTCCACAAGACCCAGTTCTCACTGGAGACTCCCCCTCAGTGAGAACCACCTGCACTTGCTCAGGCTCTCTTTTAGGTGCCTGGTTCACATTACTTATATGCAATTCTTCAAACACCCTGATCATGTCATAAAGTTCTTCATGAAAAATAGCAGATGAAGAAAATAAAGCTTCATCATCATCTACATTTTTATCACCAGGGGGCGCTTCTCCCCTGACCACAGCCTGCAACGGAAAAGGCATGTTATCAACATCAGATATTTCACATGACATCCCACTTTCATTATGCATTTCCGCTAACCTGGCACAATCACCTTGCACCTTATCCGCACCATTGTCACTAATGGTCACTTCACTTAAAGGATTAGGTACCAGTTCTGCAGGAGTTTTGTCCCTGACTGCAGAAGTGTTTCCACTTCCCCACAAGTCACGGAACAACGGGAAATCATGGCCCAACCGTCCCTCATGCATGAGCGTAGTTCTACCAGCAAGTCCATAAGTCCCAGTTCTCATGGTAGTCTCACACTCAGTGAGAATCATCTGACAATTCTTATTAACTGCATGACTGTCCCGTACACTTAGCATTATATTACTTTCCATATGGTCACACACTTTTGAGACAGTTTCTAGCCTCGGTGACATATCACCCACCGGCCCAGCGGGTAGCAACTGCCGCCTGCTCAATGTCACTGGGTCAGTTACACACGGGATAATCGGAACGATCTTACCGATTGTCGGCACGGATTCAGCACTCACGGGAGATGAGGGGAGTCCAGGAATATCTCCAGCACGGTGATCACCCTTCTCCTTAATATAGTAGTTGCCACGGGAAACGCCTTGGCCTTGACTCCAGCCTTTTTCCAGACAGTCACTCCATCCGCACCCTTTAGGACTTTGCGCACACGTGCAGGAAACATAGGATCTCCTGAGAGCTGCACCACTCTCCATCTCCTTTTCTTCCCGACGGTTGCCCTTGGCAACGGCATATCTCTGCTTTTTCTCTGGCGTTCCCAACACACTGCCAACCTCTGGGAACTTTGTGCAGGGTCCATACAGCGTTGAGGACCCTCTATTTAGGGCTAGCTGCAGCTGCGCCTCCAGAGCCTCTCGCTCAGCATCAAATTTCGCCAACTCACTTGGGGTACAACCCATCTGTTTTACCAGTTTTTCCTGCCGTTTAATCTCCCACGTCCGTCGGACGTATTCTTCCCCGAGACCCATGGCAACAAACAGTCTTGTAGCAGGAAAAACTTTTAGCAGCGAGTCCCCTTTTTCTGGGCTACTGGCCCTTTAATTCACTGCACAGTAACTCCTTTGCAACCCAGCAAAAAGTGTCCAGAACAGCATGAGCAGCACCTGCTCCTTTCAGTGAGGTCGTTGTCCCTAGCAACCACGTTGTTTTTTTTTCTTTTCAGCACGGACATGTGCCCGCATCCGACACCATATGTGGGGGATTAGCTCTTTTCCGGGGGGTTGCAATCACACACTTCTTCACAGACACCAGGATTTAGGGGCCAAACTGTGCTTTATTGTGGCACACGGCATAAAGAAAAACACACAAAGCCAAAATAAAATACCTTGCCCGTCTGGGCCCTATCTAAACACACAGGTTTCCCTGACTCACCTAAAGCGTACCACAGTTCACACCCGTGATGAGATGCGGCTTTCCCAGCCCAACCTCCAGCAGCCTCCAGGCTGCTCCCACACCAGTGTCTCTTGTGGGATAGTGGTCTCTCAGCCCTCCCGGCTCAGACCACACAGAGCCACTCCAGCCTTCTGTGTGCAAGTCCCCCAATGTCCAGGCTATTGCCTAGCCTCGTGTCCCCTCAGCCTTGCCTAGCTGAGACCACACTGACAGAGCCTCACCAGGCCTCTGTCTGCACACTCTCCAGAGTGAGACACACCCAAGATCCAGTAGCAGGATTAAATAGGATCCCTGGACATGAGCATGCCCTAAGTCCCGGACTGGAACCTGGGGAAACACCACCTCAATGTTCACATTGCCACAGTACATACAAAAAGATAACAAACTACTCAGGGGAACAGCCTATATGCAGCTATAGCAACCTACCCACAGACATGATGTGCAATATGCTGAGGTATCACCCTATGCACAAACACCTCGACACGTGTTTCGCCCCTCAGGCTTCGTCAGGAGGTTAGTATACAGGCAGTGTGTGACGGAGCACATCCAGATGAGGTCATCCATAGCATGTATTGGACCGCGTCTTAATGTGATCATGTGACCACAGGATCATGTGATCGGCAATGGAGCGCATTCCCCACACCAGAATAATCTGATATAGCTGTTGTACATAAGTAAGATAAAATGTGAATTAGGCACACCATGCACAATAATCTAAAATGACCGTTGTATATAAATAAGATAGAATAAATAGAATGGCTGGTATATAAATTAGGGACACCAAACAAAATGAAGGCCTATAATTAATACAGATATACCAAATAATCGTATATAAGCGACACCAATGAACATGATACAGTCAATATGAACGCCATGATTTAGCAAATCATGATGAAAAAACATGTTTAGTATATGTAAAAACTCAATAGGAGCAATTTTGCCCCATATACAAAAATAAAAAGTGACAATATATATCATAAAAATATATAAACAATTCATATAATATGTGACGCCATGTAAAGCTAGCGCACATAAAAAAAAGTGAACGTGCAACAAGTGATTAATAAAGACTAGTTGTTAAAAAATATGTATATGTTGCATGTGCTATATAAGACATATTGCCATCTAGAGCACACACAAATAAAGTGACATGTGTACTCTGACATCACAAAGTGAAGGATAAAAAAAGAAAAATATAAATACAAAAAAAATTGTAAAAACAACAAACGTGAGAAAAATCTGGAACAAAAAAACCCTCAAAACTACTATAAAAAGTGACAATATATGGAAGTGAAGTCAACCCATCCAGATACCAGACAGGTGTAACGCACTCCCACATATCAATAAAGTGCATCGTCAGGAGTGGAGTCCACCCATCCGGAAACCAGACGGATGCAGTGCACCCCCACATACTTCATGCTCCATAGTCAGGAGAATCACAGAGTAATAATATGTGGGAGTGAAGTCCACCCATCCGAACACCAGACAGGTGTAACGCACTAATTAAGTGCATCGTCAGGAGTGGAGTCCATCCATCCATCTGCCAGGCTACCAGACGCATTTCGGAAATTATGTTCCTTCCTCAGTGGTAAAAAATAGTATATACTTGAAGGGACCTAATCGCTCTTTATATATACCTATGTATGTAAATAGTAAACTATGGACCGGACTGCGCTCTGGTGATTTTATTCATATGGCCTTCTATTTAAAATACACTTTGTGACTTTAGAATCAGATTGCTCTATTATTCATTAAATCCTCAGACAAAGTTCATACATAAAACAGACATCCCCAGAGCGAAAATAAAAGAGTGATAATAAAAGCAGACATACAGTGCCTTGCAAAAGTATTCACCCCCCCTTGACTTTTTTCAAATTTTGTTACATTACAGTTTTAAGTTCAATGTTTTGTTAATCTGAATTTTATGTGATGGATCAGAACACAATAGTCTAAGTTGGTGAAGTAAAATGAGAAAAATATATGAATAAAACTGTTGTTTAGAAATAGAAAACAGAAAATTGTCATGTGCGTATGTATTCACCCACTTTGTTAGGAAGCCCATGAAAAGCTGTGGTGCAACAAAATACCTTCAGAAGTCACATAATTAGTGAAATGATGTCCACCTGTGTATAAACTGTTACATGGTCTGTCATTACATACACACACCTTTTTTGAAAGGCCCCAGAGACTGCAACACCTAAGCAAGAGGCACCACTAACCAAACACTGCCATGAAGACCAAGGAACTCTCCAAACAAGTAAGGGACAATGTTATTGAGAAGAACAAGTCAGGGTTAGGTTATAAAAAATATCAAAATCTTTGATGATCCCCAGGAGCACCATCAAATCTATCATAACCAAATTGAAAGAACATGGCCCAACAGCAAACCTGCCAAGAGACGGCCGCCCACCAAAATTCACGACCGAACAAGGAGGGCATTAATCAGAGAGCAGCACAGAGACGTAAGATAACCCTGGAGGAGCTGCAGAGTTCCACAGCAGAGACTGGAGTATCTGTACATAGAACAACAATAAGCTGTACACTCCATAGAGTTGGGCTTTATGGCAGAGCGGCCAGAAGAAAGCCATTACTTTCAGCAAAAAACAAAAAGGCGCGTTGTGAGTTTGCGAAAAGGCATGTGGGAGACTCCCAAAATGTATGGAGGAAGGTGCTCTGGTCTGATGAGACTAAAAATGAACTTGTCGGCCAGCAAAGAAAACACTATGTCTGGTGCGAACCCAACACATCACATGACCCAAAGAACACCATCCCCACAGTGAAACGTGGTGGCAGCATCATGCTGTGGGGGTGTTCACCTTCCAGCAGGACAATGACCCCAAACACACTGCTAAAGCAACACTTGAGTGGTTTAAGGGGAAACATGTAAATGTGTTGGAATGGCCTAGTCAAAGCCCAGATCTCAATCCAATAGAACATCTGTGATCAGACTTAAAGATTGCTGTTCACAAGCACACACCATCCAACTTGAAGGAGCTGGAGCAGTTTTGTAAGGAGGAATGGGCAAAAATCCCAGTGGTAAGATGTGGCATAGAGACTTATCCAAAGCGACTTGGAGCCAAAATACGAAAAAAGTCAAAGGGGGTGAATATTTTTGCAAGGCACTGTAAGAAAATAAAAATGATAAAAAATGTAAAGAAAAAAGAAAAAATGAAAATATAATACAAAATTAAAAATGTCAAAAATATGGAAAACCTTTTCATAATATACTTGTCTGTCTTCATGTTAAGCTGAGTGTGTATGTGTATCAGTGGGAACAGCTCATTTGGCCAATAGCTACCTAATATGTATGACATGCTCTGTGCTCAGCAGTTCTTTCACTTTTGAACCTTGTAAAAATCCATCATAAGTTAATGAGCATAATTTGGATCTTCCTACAAAGGATTCGGGACAGCATCAAGGGAAAATACATTGTGGCACTATTCGGCAGTTTTAGTTTTTAGCACCTCCATTCCCTCTCTTTTATAATGCACCTTCTTAGCACTTTTCAGGGGAATAATGACAGTTGATAAATATAATTTATCATAGTGGGTTATATCAAAGTATGGAGGATTACAGCTGCTGCTTTCTATGCATTCCACTGTTTGTCTTGAGCTCAGCAGGGTGGCTGACCTCTCTCAATGACCTATTTCCAAATTGACTGATGAGGAAAAAACAAGTCACTAGACAGAAATGGGACCAATTCGTCAGGTTACCCAGTGCAGGGCACGTGTCTGGTCTTTGTCTTTTGCCAACAAAAATAAGCAAGGTCTTAACTTATTAGGTCATTTGGGAAAGGAACAGCTTCCCCTGGCATCATTTGCTTAACCCCTCATCTGCCAACTTTGCAAATGGTTTTATAACAGATTATATCATTATGAAATGCATTAAAGTATTTCTAAAACTAATTAGAAAAATAATAGCTGAATTATATTATTTAATGTATTTCTATAAATACCCAGTATTACATAATAATGTAATACTGGGTATTTATAGAAATAAATTAAATAATATAATTCAGCTATTATGACTTACTGGTTTACTATATATAGTGGATGATTGGTTTCCAGTTGTGAAATTTGTGGGCAAACCAAAACAGCCAAAAGGTTAGAAGGGTGAAAATATTGCAGAGGAGAGCAAGCAGCTTGTCAGGATTATTGCATGCTGTCTGGCTTTGCGGTATTAGTAGTTACCATCTACTGGAGGTTAAAACTTCACAATTACAAGATTCCAAGGGAAAAGCTACAGCGTTCATTTATCTATAATTAGCAAATAAGAATTTGTAACTGTGGTCATAAACACACATGATGAATATAGACAATGAACAGATCGGGTTGTATTATCTCTAACATAGCAATGATGGATCCGTCATGAACACCATTGAAAGTCAACAGGGGACAGATCAGTTTTCTATTGTGTCCGAGAAAACGGATCTGTCCCCATTTACTTGCATTGTGGGTCATGCTGGATCTGTTTTGCTCTGCATCCCATGACGGAAAGAAAACCGTTGTTCTCCGGTATGGGAACGCAACCAAATGAAACGGAATGCTTTTTGGAGCATTCCGTTCTGTTTAGTTACTTTTTGTCCCCATTGACAATGAACATGGACAAAACAGAAGAGTTTTTCTCTGGTATTGAGATTCTATGACGACCTCAATACCGGAAAATAGAAACACTAGTGTGAAAGTAGTAAAGTTAAAGCAGATCTGTCATCAGGCTATCTTTCCCTGTTCAACTGCAGAAGAGTAAGGAACTGGTCTGATCTCTTGTTTGTCAAAATGGCACAAGAATGCGTTATTTGGCTATTAGTGTGGTGCAGGAGCAGAGGATGAGAGTGGTAGTGGCTGTGGCTGTTATAGTCAATCACCGTGGCTTTCCTCATACCATTTCTCTCCAGGGCCGTGTAATGAAAGCACTCATTCTTCCCCAGGGCACACCCTGATTCTGAGGCTCCTGTCTCATGGTATTTGAGGTGTCCAGGAGTTGAGTGTTTGTATGGGTGCAAGGCAGGGCTTGTGGAATGCAATGGTCAATGTATAGTGCAGTAGTCAGTGACCAGGCCAGATGTAGCAGAGCAAATGTCTCTTTTACTAAAGTGCTAAATAGGATTTGTAATACATCCAATTATAGCAGACCCAGTTTCAACCATGCACAGTGCAATTCTCTCCTGGATAACAATGTAGGGATTTAAGGAAAGCTGAGAGTTATGGTTCTGTTTACTCTTTATCTGTCCCAAGTATCTTCCTGTAGAATCTATGGTGGACAATTGTAGTTTTATCATGGTGGCTGTAATGTCCACTGCAGGATGCAGGGCTTTAGTGAAATGACTGGCCAAGTCGTGCCCAGGTTTGAAGTTTGTCTTAATGGTGTCCGTCACACCAGCAAAGTCTGAATAGCTGAAGTAGCAGGTTACCTTGCGGACTCCTATGCTCAGCCATGCAGACTCAGTTCTCTATTTCTCTTCTTTGGTATACTCCTTTTCTCCTTCTGTATCATGCAGAGATCGGAGAGTCTATTTATCTGTTTGGGCCTAAGAAGCTTCCTCTCCCTTCCAAACTCCCTATCACTGATTAGAGCTGGGAGTGGAGACAGTCCATACCTAACCTCCTACAAGGGCTGAGCCAGGATGGTTAACCGTGGCTATGGGATCCATATATAGCAATGCAGGCTATACAGATGTAGCAGGGTTAGCACTCAAGCTCAAATTTCTTAACTCATCCCGTTATCTTGAGACAAAAGCCATTGAAAAGCAATTGAAGGTGTTTGCTTAACTCATTTAACTTAGATAGCACGTCTCATAAATCATGAGTGTTAACTCTACTACATCTGTATAATATGTCATAACATAACATTACATAACATAAAGAAAGTTAGCAGTTAACAGTGGTTGACAGGCTACTGTATATCTACATGCATATATCCAGACAGTCAGTCACTGTTGAGAGGGGCAGGAGGAGGTGGGAGATGGAGCAAGAGCTTCCCTCATGAATTCAGGCAACATACTCATAACTAGGAGTAAACTAGGAGCTTAATTATTGTTAGCTCCTAAAACAAAACTTTTTGGGGCTAATAGGGCCTGCCTCATACTATGCTTCCTTTTAACAAGGCAACATAGTGTGCCACCTTTAGATGTTATTTTAATATAATTCAACATGAAAAATTAGTTACTATTGTAATTTACTTTCAAAAACTTTACAAAATGCTTCAGTTGTGAGATATTCTGTGTACTTCATTATAATGGCGTCTTTTGGTGTTTAATCTGTATTCTTAAGTGCTTGTCCACTTACTGAGATGGTCGCACATGCTTAGTTCTGACCTTCAACTTCCACCAGCTGTATCTACTGTTAGAAACTGTGACAGTTAGAGGGCTGAATAACTGAAAGGACAACTGAGCTGCCAGCATGAAACAGATTTAGCAGAGCAATCGGAGTAATGAATGGGGAGAGCTCTGGATTAATGTGAAGTACAGGGCTGGTTCTAGCTTGGTTAGAAAAAGACTGTCATGCACTAAATTTTGTCTGTTTTTCATTTTTTATATCAATTATGGCATAACCCCTTTAAGATTAAAGTTTTGCAGCAGACTTATCACTGCAAAATTAAATAGTTTCCTCACCTTTCAACAAGCTTTGCATTAATCAATAGTACAGTAGAAATACAGCACGGAAATCAACAGACAAACTCCAGCATCTGATAAAAGACCATAGAGACTTCATTGTGCATCTTTAAAATCAAACAGGGAACATGCCTACTCATTTCAGGTCTGACCCTTACTCATGGCATAAAAAAACAACTGATAACCAATTTAAAATTACAACTGACCAGTACGACACAATAATTGGTTGCTAAACAATTGTACTGCTTGATCAATCATAAAAAAAATGATGTCACGGTTCACGCAGCCCTAATCTGACCCCCAATGTTAATCAAACCTCAGCAGACCCCCAATGTTAATAAGATCCCCAATCAGACCTCAGATCAGACCCCCAATGTAAATAAGACCCATAATCAGACCTCAAATCAGACCACAAACGTTTTTAAGACCCTCAATCAGACCCCCAATATTTTTAAGACCCCAAGCAGACCTCAAATCAGACCCCCAATATTTTTAAGACCCCAAGCAGACTTCAAATCAGACCCCCAATGTTAATAAGACCCTCAATCAGACCCCTAATATTTTTAAAACCCCAATCAGACCCCCAAAGTTAATAAGACCACCAATCATACCGCAGACCAGACCCCCAATGTTTATAAGACCCCCAGTCAGACCCCCAATATTTCTAAGACCCCAGACTTTAGATTACACTCCCATGTTAATAAGACCCCCATGTTAACCAGACCTCAAATCATAGAGAAAAAATGATTCATTTTATCAGTCCTGTTTCAGACACCGACGCCACTCCTGAGATCCAGCGCTCTTCCTGCTGCACTGTGCTTGAGGTCACAAATCACGCCTACATATTCATGCTTTGCGCAGGTCACAACACAGCCTACGGCTGACGAAAACCAGGAAGCAGTGAACAGCCCGCACAGGGAGCGCTGCATTCACCACTCCCCGGTCCACCTGTACTAATGAGTGCCTCCACAATTGAAGCACTCATTAGTATTCACCCCATAGACTTTGGGGTGGGGAAGCGCGTCTTATAGGGTGAAAAATATGGTAATTGTACTTGTTACTCTAATAATAATATAAAAACTCCAGCAATAGCGTTGCAAAAAAGGAATCTTTTAATAGACATGTGCGGCTGTTTACAATTCATGACGTTTCGGCCCTATATTGGCCTTCATCAGACTACAGCAAAAAAGGGAAAGAAAGAAATATAAAGTAAATAATGTGATCACATCTTGTATATACATATTTATAAAGTGTGCCAAGGCAAGTGACATGGAATAGGACACACAGGTATAAAGCAATAATCAAGGTCCAGAGGGTTCTGTAATCATGTCCTCCTGTCAGTCCGTGGTCGGACATATCCTTGGTGCAGGTATTGTAATTCGGATCCATCACCATTGGGAACATGTTAAGGCATATAATGTTCAACTAAACAGAAGTCCATAGTGTACTGAAGAGTCCATGGGCATCAGCAACGCAACAGGAGTGGAAAGTAAAATGGTTTAGGTGGAGCTTAAATCAAAGTAAAGTGTCCCTATATTGAAGATAGAACACTGGTGTATAAAACTACTGGGGGTGAGACCAGTTGGCAGCGGCTCCATGGATAAATAAGAGGGATTTGGGAGGGGGAGGGGGAAAGAAGGGAGAGAGAGAGAGCGTGCAGGGCTCCCTTCTCCCCCCCCCCCTCCCGAATCCCTCTTATTTATCCATGGAGCCGCTGCCAACTGGTCTCACCCCCAGTAGTTTTATACACCAGTGTTCTATCTTCAATATAGGGACACTTTACTTTGATTTAAGCTCCACCTAAACCATTTTACTTTCCACTCCTGTTGCGTTGCTGATGCCCATGGACTCTTCAGTACACTATGGACTTCTGTTTAGTTGAACATTATATGCCTTAACATGTTCCCAATGGTGATGGATCCGAATTACAATACCTGCACCAAGGATATGTCCGACCACAGACTGACAGGAGGACATGATTACAGAACCCTCTGGACCTTGATTATTGCTTTATACCTGTGTGTCCTATTCCATGTCACTTGCCTTGGCACACTTTATAAATATGTATATACAAGATGTGATCACATTATTTACTTTATTTTTCTTTCTTTCCCTTTTTTGCTGTAGTCTGATGAAGGCCAATATAGGGCCGAAACGTCATGAATTGTAAACAGCCGCACATGTCTATTAAAAGATTCCTTTTTTGCAACGCTATTGCTGGAGTTTTTATATTATTGTTGAAACGGGGTGGGAACCCGACTTCCAGCGGCAAACAGGCGGCAGAGTGCCACAAAGTTTTGCTTATACATGTACTTGTTACTCTGTTATTGATTCGACCATGTCACTGTTCACACAGCACAGTAATTTGTTGCACCTATTTCTCTACCATTGATCTAGCTATGTCACTGTTCAAATGGTGTAGTAATTGGTTACTAAACACTTGCACTTGCTACTCAATCATTGAATTAGGTCACTGTTCACATAAAACAGTAATTTCTTGCTAAACAATTGCATCTGTTACTTTACTGTTACCTTTCATTTTTCAGAGCTCCTTTGGAAAATGAAAGGTGGGATCTCATTGGTTGCTACAGACTACTAATCCAATTTACTTTACACTAGTTTTGATCAATCTCCCCCACTATGTGTAGTAAATGTCACTGAGATAAGTTTTAGAAGTGGCCAATGGGTAGAAGTAAGGGTATGACGATATTGGGTGGTTGCTGTCAAACTTTTAACACTGATGCCACAAATTTTATAATCTCACTATTTTTCCATTTTTAATTTATTTAGTTGTAAATGCAAAACTTTACTACAAAAAAAAAAAAACTGAGGGAATGAGGTTCAAGTAGTTTTAGGCCACCTCGAATGAAGATATCGTATTTGAAAAGGCAAAAGCATCACATAACCCAGACCTGGGCTGTCAGTACCTGAAAACAAATGACTGTTTATATTAGACCTCTCGTTTAATAAATTAGGTCCATTCCATGGACTGTCACTTTTGCCTCTCTGCAGAAATTCATATAGAACAGATCCCAGGGCCATACCTCATATTCATGACTGGCCAGTATAGATGTGCTCCCCCCACCCCCCTATTACTTTAAATGTTGGGTTTGGATAGCAAGAACCTACAGAGAATTCAAAACAATTACTAGGAAAAAGGCATCTGGAGTCAAACACTTAAGGCAGAGGTACTCTTTTCATATACAAAAAACTTTCTGTTTAGGTCTGAGAATTATTTGATAATTGGCACTTGTTTAAATAGACCACTTAAAACCAGTTTGGGATTTTTTTTTCCCCCTCGAACGTAGATTAAGTTACGGGGCCTTTTGGTTTCCAAACACTCAAGATTTGTGACTTTTAATTTGTAACATACTTGTGGCACCAGCCTGATTGAGAGAATCTTATGATTTCTTTTTCCAAACAAGAAACAAACATATTTTGCTACACTTACCTCCCACTCAGATGCTAAATGACCCCACCCCCACCTGCTACACAGCCACATGGCTCCGGAATTAAAATTTTACCATCCCTAAGACATTTCAAGTAAGTTACCAATCCTTGAATATTTACCTTATTATTTTTCTTGTTTTTATGTTCAATTCTTCTAAAATATAGTCCCTCCTTTTTCCTATCAAAAGGAAACAGCCCTAGAGATCAAGTCATCAGCGCAGGTCCAGCTCCTAAAACCTCAGTGACCAAAGCTTAAAGGGCAGTGCTCCAGACTACCCTTTAAAAATACCTAGTAGCCATTGGCTCCTGAACTGAAAGGAGCCTAATTAAATTTTTAGTCGCCAAATCGAAACCGAATCAAAATTTTGGTATCAGATCGGCATAGGGTTGTTTCAATACCAAAATTTTGATTTGCTTTCGTCACCATAAAAAAGTATTGCGATACTCAATACCACGCAAAAAAAAACAAAAAAAAAACACCCAAAAAAGCCGGGTGCATTTCGCATAATAGAACAGTCCTATCCTATTTTTTGGGGTGACAAGATGACAAAAAATGGCGAATGCTCACCGCATAGGAGATATTTTTTAATAATTTAATAGTTTGGACTTTTCGGACGCAGCACTATGTAATATGTTCATTTATTTATTTATTGTATATATTTTTTATATGTAAAATTGGGAAAGGGGGGATTTAAACTTAATATTTTAGGGTGCTTTCACACTAGCGTTTTTCTTTTCCGGCATAGAGTTCGGTCACAGGGGCTCTATACTGGAAAATAACTGATCCGTCATATCCCCATGCATTCTGAATGGAGAGTAATCCGTTCAGGATGCATCAGGATGTCTTCAGTTCAGTCGTTTTGACTGATCAGGCAAAAGATAAAACCGCAGCATGCTACGGTTTTATCTCCGGCGAAAAAAACTGAAGACTTGCCTGAATGTCGGATCCGGCATTTTTCCCCATAGGAATGTATTAGTGCCAGATCCGGCATTCAAAATACCGGAATGCAGGATCCGTCCTTCCGGTCTGCGCATGCCGGTAAAAATGTGTAGAAGATACAAGACGGATCCGTCTGCGCGGGTGCAATACGGGAGGTGAGCGCATTGCACCCGCACTGAATACGGACCCATTCACTTCTATGGGGCTGTGCACATGAGCGGTGATTTTCACGCATCACTTGTGCGTTGCGTGAAAATCGCAACATGCTCTATGTTGTGCGTTTTCATGCAACGCAGGCCTCATAGAAGTTAATGGGGCTGCGTGAAAATCGCAAGCATCCGCAAGCAAGTGTGGATTCGGTGCATTTTTCACGCATAGTTGCTAAGATGAAAGTCTATTCACTGTGTTATTTTCCCTTATAACATGGTTATAAGGGAAAATAATAGCATTCTTAATACAGAATGCATAGTAGAAGGTCAATATAATAAACAGCGCAGTGCGCCCCCCCGCAGTATAATAAACATTGGTGGCGTCAGTGCGCCCCCCCCCCCAGTATAATAAACATTGAGTGCACCCCCCCAGTATAATAAACATTGGTGGCGCAGTGCGCCCCCCCAGTATAATAAACATTGAGTGCCCCCCCCCCCGGTATAATAAACATTGGTGGCGCCAGTGCGCCCCCCCCCCCCAGTATAATAAACATTGAGTGCGCCCCCCCAGTATAATAAACATTGGTGGCGCAGTGGGCAGTGCCAATGAGGGTTAAAAAAATAAATAAAAATTAACTCACCTCCTCCAATTGATCGCATAGCTGCCGGTCTCCTGTTCTTTCTTCAGGACCTGTGGTGACATCACTGTGGTCATCACATGGTACATCATATGATCCATCACCATGTTAATGGACCATGTAATTAGCTCAGTGACGTCACCTCAGTGACGTCACCAATGTTTATTATACTGGGGGGGGCGCACTCAATGTTTATTATACTGGGGGGGGCGCACTGGCGCCACCAATAATTATTATACTGGCAAATGGCGACAAGACTAAAAAGTCATTTGTAAATTCTAAGTCGCATTGGCGACCATTTTGGTCGCCATCTGGAGCACTGAAGGGGTTATCCAATATCACCCGAGATGTTAGGGAGGCTCGTTTCTGTCCCCACCTGCCATTGGCTGCTCCTACCCAACACCGGATGTTTTCATCGGCGTGCGGGGACCAGGAGTGGCGCAAAGAGTGGAAAGCGGGGTAAGTATATTCCCTGTGAGGGGCCTTTCACATGGGGGGGGGGGGGGGGCAGTTTATGATATTGGATAACCCCTTTTAGGTTTCAAGTGACCACACAAATTACTGGGTGGTCATGAGATGCAGCATAGTGCTAGGTCCGCTACAGCAGGAACCACTGTCTGCTATCACCTCTCTTTTATGTCTGTATGATGCTAATCTACCCTACTAGGAAATACTTTATGACCAATTTATGATGTCTGCATCTCGTTATATGTTACATGCCTTCTCCAGGGGCACTGGACTCATTAAGATCCACGTAGCACCTGCCAGTTCTGATAAATCAGGGCTATTGTCTCTATTTGATGTCAAAGATTGGTTGGCAGCTGTTCTGTCCTCCTTATGTGTGAGTGGGCCATAAGTTGACAGGCAGCTGAACTCTCTTCTGGCAACTGACTGACTCCGGAATAACATCCAATTCAACTTTTACTGCAATGATAGGGTGAAACTAAGAAACAGAAAGATGTACCATAATTTTCGCCCTATAAGACGCACCCCCCCCCCTTCCCCAAAAGCGGGGGGGGAAATGGCAGTGTGTCTTATGGGGCAAATGCTGCAGTTTACACTGATACACAACCGACCGCATGCTGCACAGCGCGGTTGGCGGGTGTATCAGTGGGGAGAGAGGAGGGGCTGGTGGCCAGCATCTAGTTTTGAATGGCAGCAGGGCCCGGTGCAGTCACTGTATTCTATTGCACCGGGCCCTGCTCACTGGAGTAATCCTATCTATTAACTATAATCTTTAATACAATCCATTAATCTTTATTTACTAGCGTCCATATCAGGCAGGAGGCCGGGCGGGCGGTCACTGGCAGCGTAACTCACTACGTCACACGCCTGCTCCGCCCACTTTATGAATGAAGCAGGCGGTGCGGGCGCGTGTTGTAGTGAGTTACGCTGCCAGTGCCCACCGGGCCTCCTACCTGATACAGACGTTAGTAAGTAAAGATTAATGGATTGTATTGAAGATTATTATAGTTAAACAATGCCTACACTTATAGATATAACTACAGTGAGCGGGGCCCGGTGCAATAGAATACAGTGAATGCACCGGGCCCCACTGCCAATACAAAACTAGATGCTGGCCCCCACCCCCTGTATTGGGGGTCATTCACACTACACAGGGACACTGTTATGGGGGGGATCTGTGGATGAAATATGGCATAAGATGCTATATGTGTCATCCACAGATCCTCCATAACAGTGCCATCCACAGATGCCCCATAACAGTGTCATCCACAGATCCCCCATAACAGTGTCATCCACAGATCCCCCATAACAGTGTCAGCCACAGATCCCCCCATAACAGTGTCATCCACAGATCCCCCATAACAGTGTCAGCCACATATCCCCCATAACAGTGTCAGCCACAGATCCCCCATAATAGTGTCATCCACAGACCACCATTAGTTCAAAACCCACCAAAAGCACACCTTTTGGTTCAAAATATTTTTTTTCTTATTTTCCTCCTCAAAAACCTTGGTGCGTCTTATGGGCCGGTGCGTCTTATAGGGCGAAAAATACGGTACTTACTATAGTGAATGAGCATATGCTATAACACATTACAGCAAAAAGCTATGCAATACAAATATGGGCATGAAATAGAGGTTACATACAGTACAGCATATAAATGTGCATGAATATACAACAAAATTTGATTTGGTGGATTTACTGAACTTCGACAAAAAATTTTTTATTTGTTACAAATTAACTTGTCAAGAATCACTATAAATCAGATGTAGCTGTACTGTGGATGAGGTAATGTATAGAACGGGCTGCGGCATTGAGCCCGCTCCATACGCAACAGGTGCCAGCTGTATCATACAGCAGACACCCACCCGCAATGACAGGGAATGGCGATTAGGATCAAAAGATCCCAGGTTCTAGCCCCCTAAGGGTGTTAAGTTGAAAAAGTAAAAAAAAAAAATTTTAAGTTTAAATCACCCAATTTTACATATAAAAATATATAAACCCCAAAAAATGATTTTGCTTTTTCAAAGGTTTTTCTTTTTTAAAATAGTAGTAGATAAAAAAAAATCTATGTTTGATATCGCAGTATTCATATTGAGCCGCAGATTATGGACGTTATGACATTTTTAATGCACAGAGGTCAGTATTGGACCCTATTCTCTTCAATATGTTTATTAATGATCTTGTAGAAGCACAGTAAAATATAGTTTTTTGCAGTAAATATAATTTTTTGTGTAAAGTAATTAACACTGAAGAGGACAATATACAGCTACAGATGGATCTGGATAGATCAGAGGCTTGGGCAGAGAAGTGGCAGATAAGGTTTAACACTGACAAATGTAAGGTTATGCACATGGGAAGGAATAATGCAAGTCACCAGTACATACTAAATGGTAAAAGTAGGACCTAGGAATTTTAATAAACAGCAAACTAAGCAGTAAAAACCAATAAGATAATGGGTTGCATCAAAAGGGGCATAGATGCCCGTGATGAGAACATAGTCTTACCACTTTACAAATCGCTAGTCAGACCACACATGGAGTACTGTGTACAGTTCTGGGCTCCTGTGAACAAGGCAGACATAGCAGAGGTGGAGAGGGTTCAGAGGAGGGCAACTAAAGTAATAACTGGAATGGGGCAACTACAGTACCCTGAAAGATTATCAACATTAGGGTTATTCACTTTAGAAAAAAGACGACTGAGGGGAGATCTAATTACTAAGTATAAATATATCAGGGGTCAGTACAGAGATCTCTCCCATCATCTATTTATCCCCAGGACTGTGACTGTGACGAGGGGACATCCTCTGCGTCTGGAGGAAAAAAGGTTTGTACACAAACATAGAAGAGGATTCTTTACGGTAAGAGCAGTGAGACTATGGAACTCTCTGCCTGAGGAGGTGGTGATGGTCAGTACAATAAAAGAATTCAAGAGGGGCCTGGATGAATTTCTGGAGTGTAATAATATTATAGGCTATAGCAACTAGAGATGGGTCGTTGATCCAGGGAGTTATTCTGATTGCCTTATTGGAGTCTTAAGTGGGGAAAATTGGCTTCTACCTCACAGGGAATTTTTGCCTTCCTCTGGATCAACTTGCAGGATAATCTACTACAATACGTGGTGGATTACCTATACGGGGGGGTGGGGCTGGGGTGGGAGATGGGCTGTGGTGCGTCAAAAATTATTGCTTTTTTTATTTTTTTTTCTCTATCGAACCGCTTTTGATAATGACGACTAGAATCCTTGCCTGGAATATACGCGGATTGGGGGATAGAGGAAAAAGACAAGCAATCTTTGATTTGACACAAGTCCACCTACCAGCAATAATATGTTTGTTAGAAACTCATCTTACTGAAGAGACCTCTAGGGTGGTCGGCAGGGGATGGGCCGCGCACACGTATCATTCTACCTTCTCCATCCACTCTAGAGGTGTTACTGTCCTGATACATAGACAGATTGACTTCATCTGTGAGGCATTCTCTGTCGACCAACAGGGGAGATTTATTTTTTTATATTGTAGATTAAGGGGGAAGACATGTATTTTGGCTTTTGTCTATATTCCACCGCCATTTTCCTTTTTGGTTCTAAATTCTTTGTTATTATTTATGGATAAATGGCCAGAGTGTCCAACAATGATTATTGGCGATTTCAATTGCGTCATTGATCCTCTGCGTGATAGGGTCTCTACGAGTGTCAGGAGAGATAGCCCGATTCAGGGGTCTCCCCTGGCACGGTTTTGTTCTGAGGCGGGTTTTGAAGATGTGTGGGGACATCTAGGACAGGGGAAAAGGGCCTTTTCATGCTTTAGTAAAGCAGGTAAATCTATGTCTAGAATAGATCTTGCACTGATTAGTAGTAAATACGTGAAACTCGTAAAACGAATGAAATATGAAACAAGGTCAATTTCGGACCATTCACCGTTAGTCCTTGAACTCTGTTTAAGCCAGGAAAGACACATACAAAAACCCCCTTTTAGATTAAACCCTTACTGGTTAACAGTAATAAAGACACATGAAACAATTCAGAATGAAATTGGTCGATTTTGGGATAACAACTATGGCTCAGCAAAAATCCAAGTGGTATGGGATACCTTTAAGGCATATATGAGGGGAATGTTGGTCAGTAATATTGCGAACCTTAGAAAGGAGTACGGGAAAAAACAGAAAAATCTGGAAGAACTTGCATCAATGGCGACACAATCCTTTTATATAAATAAGACAGAGGAGAATAGAGAAAGTATGCAAATGGCCACACAAGTATACTCTAACTTTTTATTGGATAAGGCCCAACAGGGCCTCTTCTTCAAAGGGCAAAAATATTTTACGGAGTCAGGGCGACCTGGTAAACTTTTGGCCAGAGTAATCTCAAGTCAACAATCCAAAAAATATATAGATAATGTTAGACTGATTAATGGTAAGATGGTTAGTGGGCAGGGTCCTGTAGAGAAGGCCTTTGTGGACTATTTTTTGGATTTGTATAAAGCTGATTTGAAGATCACAGATGATAAGATGGATGCTTATCTCGATGACATTTCTTTTCCAACTATTACTGAGGCGCAAAAGAAAGCACTGGAATTGGATGTCTCAATACAGGAACTTGAGGGAGCGATTAAATTATGTTCGGCCAATTCCACCCCTGGCTCAGATGGACTCCCATATGAATTCTACAGTAAATATGGGGACTTTATTTTCCCCAGACTGCTGGAGGTCCTTTCTGAATCAGTGGAGGACGGGAAGTTACCAGATTCAATGTTGGAAGCCGTAATAACATTAACTCCAAAAAAAGGCAAAGATCCCGTAGATCTAGAATCATATAGACCAATCTCACTGCTCAATGCAGATGTAAAGCTCTTCGCGAGGATTTTTGCCACAAGGCTTTCTGGGGTTATCTCCGCCATTGTCCATCCGGATCAGAATGGCTTTATTCAAAACAAGGGCACACACCACAATCTTCATCGCCTCTTTGCTAATATTCAGGCCCCTGGGGGGACCGCTCGCTCCATCCTGTCACTAGATGCCTCTAAGGCCTTTGACAGGGTGGAGTGGTCCTTCCTCTGGAAGGTTCTGGCAAGGATGGGCTTTGGGGAAAGATTCATAGGCATTCTTAAGTTACTGTACAGATTCCCCAAGGCAAAATTGAGTCTCAATGGGATCCTGACAACTAGCTTTGATTTAAATAGAGGGACCCGTCAGGGCTGCCCATTATCCCCATTGTTATTTGACATTTATATTGAACCTCTTGCGCTGGCTATTAGGCAGGATGATCAAGTTAAGGGATTTGGTACGCTAGGGGTGCAGGACCGTATTTCCTTATACGCGGATGATGTTCTTTTTTTTATAGACCATACGGAAACAACTCTCCCCAGAATTATTCAAATGGTTAAGTCATTTGGTGAGGTGTCCGGTTTTCTTATAAACTGGTCTAAGACCAGTTTGATGCCAATAGACCCCCTACCACAGAAAGAGGTTCTTGTGACGCAGTTGGATATCGTTGATTCTTTTCAGTATTTGGGTTTGATTATTTCACCCAGGGTTCAAAATTTTTTACAACTTAATCTGATCCCCATGGTGACAAGGATTAGAGCCAAAATAGGGATCTGGTTGAGACTTCCCCTGTCTAGAGCTGACCGAGTTTCATTGGTCAAAATGGTGATTCTACCACAACTTCTTTATGTGCTTAGGAATACACCTATTTGGATACAAGACAAATACTTTAAACTTATGGAAAGAATAATCAATGATTTAATATGGGGAAGAAAACGAGTGCGAATAAAGTTAGAACATTTGTATAAATCACTGGAGTGCGGGGGTTTAAATCTCCCTTACTTCAAAGGTTATTTTATTGCTACTCAGTTATTGATGTGCTATGAATCAGAAAATAGTGCACTTCTAGGGAAAATAGTGGGTAGCCACGCTCATAGTAATATATTCACTCTTCTGGAATCTGGGCTATTGAGGAGCTATGAGCAGGGCTATAGAGAGACTATAAAATTACTCCTGAAAGTGTGGGCTACTACTAGGACATGGTTGAAGGTAAAGGGCTCACTTACATTCACGCCTCTTTGGCATAATCTGCACTTACAAAGGTTAGATGATATTGCAGCTGACACATTCTGGCAAAAAAATAAAATCTTGTATATTTCACAGGTAGTAAAGGATAGAGAGATTAAGTCATTTATAGAGATATCACATAATATAGAAAATGTTTCATGGTTTAGATATTTTCAACTGCGTTCAGCATTATCCAGTTTGGACGATAAATCGGTGTTGGATATAGATAGTTCATCTTTTTTGAACGATTGGGTAGGGGGGACACTGCCTAGATTGAAGATTTCAAATATATATAAGTTATTACTTAAGGCACGATTTAGTGATACACAATCACCAGGACAAAGAGCGTGGGAGATGGATTGTCCGAATATACAAGTAGAAGGGTGGGAGAATATTTTTGGGAATTTAGGGTCACTATCCCAGAAATTTAACCATGTTCTAGTACATTTTAATATTTGTCATAGATTATATGTTACCCCTTTATGGATGAATAAATGTGGGCTAAGAGACACCTCTAATTGCCCTAAATGTGATACCTCAGGTGCGGATTATCTTCATATGATCTGGACCTGCCCAGAACTTATAAAATACTGGAATAGTATTAACAATTTTATCCGCTATAAATTAAAAATACGAATTCCCCTCGAACCACAAGTGTTTGTGCTTAATGATTTCTCCAAAATAAATAACCATAAGTATCAAAAGATTTTCATAGGTAGAATACTGATGTTGGCCAGAGTTTTGGTCAGTCGGACTTGGTTTGCTCGATGTATTCCAGAGATGAATACATGGATAAACCTAATTAACAAGGTAAAAAATTATGAGAAAATTATGTACAAACAGAGGGAAGCTGAGGAGAAGTGGACTAAGATATGGGGCGGTTGGAGGATTTGACTAGTTTGTATAATTGTTTCTTTTTTTTTTTTTTTGTTTCGACGCACCACAGGTATGGGGAGGGGGGTGGGGGGATAAGGGGAAAGGAAAATGAAAAAAAAACTCTTTTTTTGTACTGTAATTTGTTTTTATATCTCAAGTAATAAAGATAATTAAAAAAAAAAAAAAAACAAGTGCTGGAGGTTGCTGACCCCTGATATATATTTGCCTGGTCTGAGACTGTCCTCTCCACTGCCTGCTACATTTGATTTTGGTTCCAAAATGAATCATTGTCTTGAAAGCTTGTATTTAATTTATCACTTCTACTTGGTAATAAAGATTTTATTTTGCTCTAAAAAAAAAATAAAAAAAATAAAAAAAACTTGCAGGATAACAGGCCGAACTGGATGGACAAATGTCTTTTTTACGGCCTTATATAATATGTTACTATGTTACTATGAATGCCATGATTTCAAAACCCCAAAAACTTTGGTGGAATTGTATTTTTTTTTTTTTTACTTTAACCCCACAAATAATTTTTTTCCCATTTTCCAATACCAGACATGGTAAATTAAATGGTGCAACCTAAATAGTACATCTTATCCCCCAAAAAATAAGCCCTCATATGGCTATATGAATGGAAACTTAAAAATGTTATGGCTATTGGAACATTGGGAGTTAAAAACAAAAATGCAAAACCAAAAATAGGCCCTGTACTATTTGCTCTGAAAACAATACAAATAATGAATGAGCTGAGTTGATGATGTCACCAGGGTGAAAGGTGATAAAATACAGTGGTTCACATAGTACAGGGGTGCACAACCTGCGGCCCCCAGAGCCATGGTTTGCGGCCCCCGCCCTGCTGGGCAGAAACACATCTGATCCTGCAATCAGCTGTGTTTCTGCACAGAGCGCCGCACAGCAGATGGGTCACAGGTTTTGCTATTAGTGAGAGCGGGGAAGCCGAGGAGAAGACAGAAGCGGTTTATTAGCGCTGCTGCCTTCTCCTCTATGAGCGCTATGCAGTGTAGACCCAGTGATCACGTGATCTCTGGGTGTCTCGGGAACAAAGGAGCGCTGCCCTGGTACAAAGCCTCCGCAGCAGGCTGGTTTCCCTGTAACTGGGGCTCCTTTGGATGCTCCAATTGCAGTGGAAATAGTACAAAAAAAAGTCACTTATTGTCTCCCAAAGGTCTTTCAGTGACCTCTTGGGGATAAATTATGTGGTAAAAATATATTTTAAAAAAAGTTTAAAAATGATTTGAAAAAAATTGAAAACTAAATAAATAAAAAAATAACATAAAATAAAAAGGAAAAAGTGCTTAATAAAAGAGAGTGTTCACTGTCCCACCACAGTCTTTTTATGAAAAAGTGCAAAATTTAAAAAAGGTGACAAGTGTCCCCCAAGGTCTTTTTATGACCTCTTGGGGGACATATTATGTAGCAGAAATATATTAAGTTAAAAAAAAAAATCATACATAAAAGAAAAGACCCACACCAATCAAAACCGTTACCATTACCGCCCCATTCACATGAAACTTTTCATATTATATAGCAAAATACACAAAATAGAGAACTAATTATAATAATTTATTTTGGTGTCAGTTTGCATATTTTAAGAGGACCTTTCAACTACAATAAAAAAGGTAAACTAAGTATACAGACATGGAGAGCGGCGCGCAGGGATCTCCCTGCACTTACTATTATCCCTGGGCGCCGCTCCGTTCTCCCGGTATAGGCTCCGGTATCTTCATATGTTCAGCTCAACTGGGTGGAGCCTGCCAGCGTCTCCTTCTCCCAGGCTGGAGTGCTGGCCAATCGCAGCGCTCAGCTCATAGCCTGAGAGAAAAAAAACCTCTCAGGCTATCAGCTGAGCGCTGCGATTGGCCAGCGCTACAGCCTGGGAGAAGGAGACGCCGCAGGCTCCACCCAGTTGAGCCGAACATATGAAGATACCGGAGCCTATACCAGGAGAACGGGGCGGCGCCCAGGGATAATAGTAAGTGCAGGGAGATCCCTGGGCGCCGCTCTCCATGTCTGTATACTTAGTTTACATTTTTTATTGTAGTGAAAGGTCCTCTTTAAAGAATAAGGAGCTATAGTTTGAAAAAATATATACTTTTTAAAAACGTTTTGTACAGTTTCCCCCAAATAAAAATTGTTGCAAAAATTATCTTGGTAGTCTAACAAATAAGATAGTTACAACCATTTGAACCACCACGCGTGCTAAATCACAAAAAAGTGTCTGGTCATTAAGGCCTTTTCGGGCCTGGTCATTCAAGCGTTAACCAATAGGCGCCTTCCCCACTAGCAAGGTAATGTGCTTACTGGTTACTGCAGGACGCCTATAACTGGATTGGCAGGAGATGGTGATAACCAGTGAGCTCCGTCCTCTGCAGTGAAGGAAACCGCTGATTTATAAATAGGACGCAGGATGGAAGGAAATGTCGCCACTTTTCTGGTAAAAATGAGGCCTGGAGCATGGCCTCTGAAATAGAAAATTCATAATTACCTGCTCCACTCCGCTCTGGTCCTCTGCACTGCCTCCGCTGCCTCCATCTTCCGGTTCCTGCTCTGTTTACACCTGACAGTGCATAACCATGTTCACTTGCACGCAGGGCTGGGACAAGGCCATTTGGTGCCCAGGGCGAAGATGGCAAACTGCGCCCCCCCCCCCCCGTTTTTAAGAAAGAATCAATGTTGTTTCAAAACAAGAATATACTTAAAGCAATAGAACAAAGGACTGTGGGACTTTAAAAGTCACAGACACTATAAAGTTCCCCCCCATCATCATGTGCCAGTATAAAGTCCCCCCCATCATCATGTGCCAGTTTTGTAATAAGCCCCCCCAATGTGCCAGTAACACTATTGTAAAAAAAAACAAAAAAAAAACACTTATACTTACCTAAGTGTCAGCGATGCGATGCAGCCTCTTCCTGTGTCCCACGCTGTAATGTAAGGCTCAGGCGGCACGATGACGTCATTGCGCCGGCCTCTGATAGGCTGCCGGCCTAGTGCCTGCAGCCAGGGGCGTACATAAAAATCACTGGGCCCCATAGCAGGAATCTAAATTGGGCCCCCATTCCCCTTTTATAGCCCCTCCCTTTGTTCCATGAACTATTCTTGCTGCTGCGTTTTATAATTTATGCCATCAGGGCCGGAATGGGATTACAAAACAGCCCTGGCACACAAAAGAGGTATAATAGATGCAGATGTATATTATATACAGCAGTGTACAGTTATGTGAGGTACGCGGTATAATAGATGCAGTGTGTACAGGTATATAGTATATTCCCTAGTGTTCTGATATGTGAGGTACAGGGTATAATAGATGCAGTGTGTACAGGTATATAGTATATACAGCAGTGTACTGATATGTGAGGTACGGGGTATAATATATGCAGTGTATACAGTATATACAGTAGTGTAATATGTGAGGTACGAGGTATAATAGATGCAGTGTGTACAGGTATATAGTAAATACAGCAGTGTATTGACACCTCGTACCTCACATATCAGTACACTGCTGTATATACTATATATCTGTACACACTGCATCTATTATACCTCGTACCTCACATATATAGTATATACAGAAGTGTACTGATATCTGTACACACAGCATCTATTATACCTCATACCTCACATATCAGTGCACTGCGGTATATACTATATATCTGTACATATTGCATGTATAATACTGTGTAATATATGCAGTGTGTGTGCATGTATGTGTGTGTATATATATATATATATATATACAGAGCAGTGTATTGATGTGACACATAGAAGGTATAATACTGTAGATGCAGTGTTTATAGAAATATGTGGTCAGTTATGCATTATAGTCACTGTGAGGTACATGAGGTAGTAGTAACTGTCTGAAGTAGTATACATGAGTGAGCAATGAGTAAAAACAGGGCATGGAGGAGGGGGGGGGGTAAATGATGAAAAGTGGAGGACCTCCTCTTACCTCTCCATTCCAGTCTGTATGGATCAATACAGAGCTGCTTGTGAACTTTTAATACTTGCTGTTAGGGGTTGAAGGACCTGTGATGATGTCATCACAGGTCCTGGCAGATGTACCTTTGAAACCTAGGAACTACACCATTTTTGGTGCAGTTCCTTTGCTAGATTCTGCAGGACCTGTGATGTTGAAGATGATGTCATCACAGGTCCTGGCAGATGCACTGTTCTAACCTGGGAACTACACTTTACACTGTGCAGTTCCCTTACAGGACCTGTGATGACATCATCAAAGGTCCTTTAGCTTTAGAAAGGTAAACAGGAGTAATTAGGGGGCGGGGCCTCTCCTCCACTTCGGTGCCTGCCTGCAGCCTATCAGAGGAAAGGGAAGGGACACGCCTCTCCCTCCCCTGCACCTCCGCTGGCACAGACAGTTTACAATGGAGATGAGCGCAATGGAAGCGCTCATCTCCCTGTGCCCGGCGGCGGCTGCTCACTTGGGGGGGGGGGGGTCATTTTAGTTGGGGGGGCACATGGGGGGGCACAGCATGATGTAGGGGGGGCCGTGGCCCCCTCTGGCCCCCCCCTGGCGACGCCACTGCTGCTGGCACTTCACCTGCGCCCCCCTCCTGTCCGCAAATGGTAGCGCCCAGGGCACCCGCTCCTTCGGCCCCTGCCTTGTACCGGCCCTGCTTGCACGGCTCCAGTCAATGACTGGCTTCAGCAGTGACACGCTGCTTGTGGCCACATAACCGCCTAAGCCAGTCATTGTCTGGAGTGGTGTATGACCATGTCCATGCACTGCCAGGTGTAAACAGCAAAGGCAGTTCGAAGAACCGGAGAGGCGGGGAGCAGGTAAGTATAACTCTTCGGTTTCAGGGGCTATGCTGCAGCACGATATTTGGGACAATTACTGGGAACAAGTGTTCATAGGAGCGCTCATATCTTATATCTGGCCGGTATAATCGTGCAGCTGATCAGTCGATAAACAAGGAATTGCTCATTTGTCGGCTGATTTGCATATTTTATCAGGATGAAAGATGTCCGATTATCTGCAGCACGACTGTGGCAGTGATCACTCCTCCCCAGTCACTTTGCACTGGCTTGTGTAATAGGCAGATGAGCGCCGATCAACATTTTTTTATTTGCGGCCCCTTGAAATAGAGCGATGGTACAATGCGGCCCCCAGACCAAAAAAGGTTGTGCACCCCTGCCATAGGACATACAATAAATGCTAGCTAGCTAGAACTGTTTTCACAAATGCTGGAGGCATGACAGCAGCTATAAAAAAAAAACAGTAGAGGTTGTTTCTGCAAAAGGGTGCAAAAGAAACTTTACATTAAATGTTGTTACCTTTCACATATCATTTAGTAATAACATATGCAAAAAACAAGCCTTTCCTCAACTGACCACAGCTCTTTGTGAGTCTACTCAAGCTGTGCATCATGGGAATAGGAGTCCTTTGCAGGTCACCTGGCAGCTAGAACACTGATACTATCAGTTCCAGGCTTGAAGTAAGATAGGGATCAAGTTTTAGCATGTTGCAAAGCATTATTGTTAGTTTCTTGTCCTACATAACCCTGCAGATTGAAGGATGAAAAAGTACACAAGGGATTTGTTGCTTTTCATGTTCCTAGTAATTCTACTTTTTCCTCTTTTTGCAACATAACCTTGTGGTTCGCAAATCTAGTTCATATATTTTACCTTGTCCTTTTGGATTACACATAGTTGCACCTTTTTTGACGGAGTGCACATAGGGTTGTCCTGTCTTATGGACTGTGGTGTGGGCGTTTTTCTGTGTACAATGACTACTGACTCATGGTTGTTGCCTCCCACACCTAGAAGGACGCTAAACCATTATACCACAAACTATGTGGCCTGCAAAAGGCAAGTGTAATCCAGTTTATCTAATGGGAAGTATTGCTGAAGGCTGCCGTAAAACAGCAGGAAAGGCTTTATTTCTTATTATAAAGTGAAAAATGGAAAGTAATAAAGATTTGTGAGCAGCTTGCATTTCTGTTTTAAAGAGTATGTGGGCAAAATATAGCATGAGATTAGCAGCATTGGAAAGTGTTGCAGAGAAGCTAATTTGTGTACTTGTTAATGTCTGATTCATGACAATGTGTCTTCCTGTCTGGTGTTCTGAGTCAGAAGTATAAGGTTCTGCTGGGTCTGCCAACATGCTGTTTGCCACATACAATATAGTGTCTGGGTGGGCGGCCATAAGGCTGATTAAAGGTGTAATTTGATGCACACTAATACTAATGACGTAAAGGCATTTGGCAAATAATTACCCAATTAACCCTTTGTTTGCTATCTAGTCATTTAACAATATAGCAAAGATGAAGAGGTTTAAAGGAAATGTGTCCCCAAAAATGTTATCTACCAGTTAAAACCAGATAGTGACACATCTTTTTTCTAATCAGTTTTTATTTTCTGACTGCAGATTTTTTTCTTCTATTTCCTGAACATGATTATGGGGGCGGCCGCCTTGCCTGAGCTATTCTTAACAGCATTTAGAAAGCATTAAGAAAATTGCTTTACGGCAGCCCTATGGGCCATAGACACAATGGTCCGGAGGGGACCTCATTGACTTCTATGGGAGAGTCCTCTAGGCATCTAGGCATGCTCTGTGATCTGTGCAGAGGTCATTGTACAAGGAAAGAATAGAGAAGCTCTGACAATCGAGGATCCTGTCTTATCTATACACAGAGGTGATATCATTACAAGGAGGATTAAAATAATATATAACTGCAGTAAAGTGATCAGTACAAACCAAGAAGTAGGGCCTATTATTAGGCTTAAATGAAAGTTAAGGGTGTATTAGACACTCCAATCAAGCAGACAATTGTCAGGAGGGAAGAGTTCCGCCTGGCAATCGCCTGCTCGCTAGCAGAGGAGACCACTGCTATCACATGCAGAGATCTCCTCCTTTTAGCTGCTTGCTGTTGCAACCGCAGCGGTGAGCAGGTGTAATTACAGCTAAGCCACCCCATTCACTTCTATGGGAAGGCTCACTCCTATACACTTGAATAGGAAGGACAACTTCTTGTAATTACACCAGCTCACCACTGCGGCAAGCAGGTAAACAATGAAGGGAAGGCAGCGCTCGCATGAGTGTGGCCTTCTCTTCAAACAGCTGATCAGTGGAGGAGACCAGAGATCAATTATCAGGAATGGGACAAGAAAAATAGACAGTCAAGGGCCACCATAAACGTATAAGTGGTGCAAAAGGAATGTAGAAAGCACTGAAAAAGTTACATGAAAGACCTAGTCTAAGGGCTCATTCGGATGGGCGTATACTGTCCGTAAAAATGCAGATCTTTTTTTTTTAGGACAGTTCAGCATGTCCACAAAAAAACTGATTGCATTCCGCATTTTTGCGGACCAATAGACTTCAATGGGGCCACTTCCTGATTTTCACTGATAAGTATAAGACATATTTTATTTGTCTTGCGGAGCTGTAGAACGGAAGAAATGGGCCCCATAAAAGTGAATGGGTCCGCATGTAATCTACAAAAAACGGATCCACATTTTTGCGGACAGCATACGGCCGTCTGAATGAGCCCTAAGTAGCAAGCTATGTTTGGTAAGGAAACTACAAAATGAGGTATAACAAAGAAAAGGACATGCACAAGCATATAAGCGCAATGCTGGCGGTGGCTGTTCAACTGAGGTCAGTTGGTGAGGATGTTAAAGACGGGCATGTTGTAACCATATTGCTGTGCAGTTTGCCTGACAAATACAGTGTGCTGATCAACGTGTTGATACAAGACCTGAGGCAGATCTGACACTGCAGTTTGTGAAAACCAGACCGATAGATAAAAACCAAAGAAGAAAGGAAAACATGCATGCAGATCTCTAAAGAGAGTGACAGCGGAATATCTCTTCAAACTACAGAGACAAGGTATTACAAAAAGGAAACAAGAGCATGTTTCAGATGTAACAAACAGGGACACTTAAAGAAAGACTGCACAATATGGTAAGCAGAGCAGAAAACAATATCAGAAAGGGACTTTGATTCATGTACAGATTATTAGAATGGCCCATTTAGTAACAGTCCGATGCTTCTAGGTTGGTGCCTTGACAATGGAGCAACCAGTCACTTGACAAGAACTTGATTTAAACAACAAGGAAACAATCTATCTTTGGAAACAGATGGAAGCAGAATAAACATAGAAGGAACTGGACATGGGAAGTTAATGTGTCCCAGCCAAATGGACCCAATATATCTGTACCAGTGAAAGATGGACGTTTATCCGTGAAACATTTGAGCGCTAAAGGACTCTTTTTGAAATTTCAAGGCAACAATTTTGTCATCTTACCAGTTAAGTGAGTGATAGCCAGCACCAAGGCAAATTAGCATTCATATCACTTCACTACCTTGAAGTAACAGGTGAGACTCTGCATGTATGGACACAATGATTGTATTCATATGTGGCATAGACACTTAGGAGGAGATTTATCAAGACCAGCCCTTTCTGCACCAGTCTTGTAATGCCCTGCGCATCCTCCTGCAGTCTGTGCACTGAAACAGAAATCTATGACAGGTCGGAGCTACCATAGACCTCTGGATTCATTTGTGCCAGAAAACTGGCGCAAATGAAGATAAATTTATCAGGGCAACTGACTACACCTCTTCCCACCCTTGTCATGCCCCCTTTAGGGAAAGTAACGAGGGTGGCATCAAATCCAAGAGATGCGACAATTTCCTAAAAAGTCGCAGTTAAAAATTGTCAAACATATATGGGGGAATTTATCATTCCCCATGTGCTTTCAAAGTGACGTTAAATAGTCACTGAAACAAATTTATCTTCATGAATGACAGTTTTCTTGCATAATCAAGCCAAAAAACTATGGCAGCTCTGAGCTGTTGTAGATTTCTGTTTAGGTGCATAGACTGCCAGAGGATGCGCCTTACATCTCCTACGGAAACCATCTATTTGAGGGAG
This sequence comes from Bufo bufo, assembly GCF_905171765.1. Lineage (NCBI taxonomy): Eukaryota > Metazoa > Chordata > Amphibia > Anura > Bufonidae > Bufo > Bufo bufo. The sequence goes on along the minus strand of NC_053395.1, from coordinate 150,699,964 downwards.
ATGAACAGCCAAGGTACAGTACGTTGTTACTAAATGACAATAAGTACAGGAAAGCAATCGGAAAATTGCTATACATTGCCACTGTTACAAGACCTTACATTGCAGCTGTAGTTGGAATATTATGCAAAGGTCACCATGCCAACTGAAGGGAACCCTTCATTTCAAACTAAGGTTACCAGTAAGTGACACAAATAATCTAACTGGATATGTAGATGTTGACTGGGCTGGAGACCCCTGTGACAGATAGTCTAACAGTGGATGTCTGTTTCTACTTTCAGGTAGTGCCATCAGGACTAGCAGAAAATAACTCTCAGTATCACTTACATCAACAAAAACAATGTACACTGGAGCATCGTAGGCAAGTCACAAAGTCATATGGATAAGACAATTGCTGGCAGATTTAGGTCAACAGCAGTCAAAACCAAAAAAGGTATTTGAAGACGAGAAAGGATGCTTTGCACTTGTGTACTGCCCTGGAGTAAGTGTACTTTGGACTATGAACATTTGTGGACATTTGCCCCTATAGCTACTATGTAAAGCCATCAACTCCCTACTTTAGTGCAGTGGAAAGGTTAACTTTCTTTATGATTTATGCTGTTGTTTATACTTGTACTGTTTTGTATTGTTGAACAGCATTTTATATGTTTATTGAAATATATATCCTGTTCATTAGCAGTTTTCTTGCACTGTATCTGCACTGCACTATGAAAAGGGTTAATGCACAGTCAGCGAATACCGAGAGGGGGAAAAAACAAACAGACACGCTGACCTTCTGATTGTCTGGTTTAGCTCTGTTGTTTATGTCTGAAGACTTGTTTATGTCTGGAAAGACTCCTTAGTCATTCCCATTGACTTGCATTGAAACTCTATACAAGTCTATGACAGACTGAAATTGCAACAATGTCTTTGTTTAGGCTCTGCTTCTCTACTCCACCCCTTCGACTAGAAGATTGAAGTTTAATTAGCAACTGTATAAAAAGATTGCAATCAGAGCCCCTAGTTGTCTGCAGGTAGGGACTAGAGTTTAGTAAAAGAGACTTTGCCAGTCTGCAGATAGGGACCAGTGTCTGCCAGTATGCATGATTAACAGAAGAAGTCGGTGAAAAAAGGATACTCTGACACAGACCCTAGCTCACCAGCCCTTTAAAAAGAGTGTCAGTAGATGACTGAGCCACAGACTCTGGGCCAAGAGCCTTTTGGCCAGGGTACCAGCCTTCTGAGGAAGAGAGAGAGGGATAGCTAGCTCAAGACTTTCCTCAGCTCAGAACTTTCTTCTGCCAAGTAGAAGCTAGCTTCTCCAGTAAAGAAGCACAGTGGTTTACTGCAAACCCTTACCACTCCTTCCAGAGAGCAGCAACACTTGGTGACTCAACAGTGTCTGGAGGACCCAACTTAGCATTGTGACCACCCCAAAACCAGCCACTGCATGTACAGCACAATATACTTTATTTAAAAAGAAACAGATAAAAAAAAATATCCTGCATGATATGATAAATGAATATGCAGATGGGCATGGCTACATTTATAAAAGAAAAATCACAGAAAGTAATGCACTAACATTATATATAGACTAAGCCCTCATTTTGATATGAAAGAATCTGAGACTCCTGAGGTCCTACTCTAAACCTATCTATGCCGTTGGGCATCTATATTCAGGAGGGCAGACCCTGCACATATAGTGTGCCGCTCCTTGTTACCTCAGTGTGCACCAAGCAACCAATGTGAGGAGGAGTCCACTCAGCTATATGTACCACCTAATCAAGGTCGCCTGTAGGATAGGTAGTGCAAAAGTGAACAAAAATGCTGCACCCCAGATAATAGAAGCACATTCACACTTGAAGGTGGCACTCCTTCAAAAGTATACTACAAATTAGTCAATCACAAAAACAGATGAAAAACATCCTGCATGATATGATAAATGAATATGCGGACGTGCATAGCTACATTTCTAAAAGAAAAATCACAGAATTTGATTAAAACTGTGTTTTTGGCAAGACTCTTGATAGCTCAGACATGGTTCTCGCGAAATGCCCCAAGTATTAATACATGGTTAAACCTTGTTGTCAATATGATTAAGAGGTATAAAAATATCTTATTTAAGCAAAGAAACTCGGAGGAAAAATAGATTAGGATCTGAGAAGAAAGGAAGTTTTAAGGTTTTTCTGCCTCTATTCCCTCAATATCCCCTTACGTTTAGGTGAGGGTGATGGGAGACGCATCGCAAAGGGGAGGGTTGCTTGGGGGGGATTTGGAGGTTAATAGTGGGAATAAGAAAATAATAATGTTGTTGTGTATATTTAATGTTATCGTTTGAATTTTCAATAAAAAAAAAATCACTGACAATAATGCACTAGATGCAAACATTCTGATATCATAAAATCTGAGACTCTAAGCGAATATATTATGATCAAAACACATCTGTGCCTGCCTACCAGCACTAAGGTGGTCTTAGGCAGGTCCTACTATAAACCTATCTATGCCGTTGGGCATCTACATTCAGGAGAGTAGACAGTGCACATATAGTATGCTGCTCCTTGTTACCTTTGTGTGTGTGAAAATGTAAAACGAACAATTGTGAAACTTAATGTCGGTGAGCTGAGATTGACAAAGTATAAGCTACTAGTGGTGTTTGGTCAATGATCATACAACCAAGGTGGTGCACCCTTTATTTTGGGTTCTGTAGCAGGATATATGTTGCGGCAGGGTCACATTAATACTGGGTGGCATCTCCCCTTGCTGCGATACAGGCTGCCACTCTGGCATGGTAACACATACAAATGTTGGATACTATCCTGTGGCAGGGTTGCAAACTAGAATTTTTCTTTTTTCTGGACAACTAACCCCAAAATCACTGACATCCAATATTTTTAGAAATATAAACTAAGTGGAGAGCTCACCAGAATAGAGCCCGACCCGCTACCATCCAATAGATGTAAAAATTAATGCAATACGTGTTGATGTTCGGCTCACAAGTAATCAATTAAATTTATTAATAATACTAATCAAATATATAAAATACATTCATAAAAACATAACCATAAAATACATTCAGTCACGGTCCCTCATATTTTATGGGTTGCGGAGCTCACGCAACCTCCTAAAGTTGATGAGACAGTTCATATGTTGCGATATTCTCTGTAACGGAGTGAATTTTCAGTGCGCTAATGAAGGTTTCACACTGTTTAGCGTATCAATATTAGATGTGCTTGGCATAGGATATAGTTCACATGTAGCTATAGAATCAAACTTCAACTGCAATGTTGCTCTTATAACAAAGTTCGAGCTATTGTTTTATATTTATAATGGATAGTCTGTGCTCTATAGACTCTTTACCAAACGTCCAACGATGCTAGACATTACACTCAATTCTTTAGCTTTATATTCAGTGTATTTTAGATGGAATAAATATTAGGAGCGCTCACACTTATGTGTTTCTCCCACACAGCTTTCATACAGTTTTGTGTATGTTGGCACACGCTGTTTACTTTTTTTGTTGCACTTTTTAAGAATGCGCTATTGCGCCTCTTACCGGTCTCCGGTTGATGCAGTAGTGTATACTGTGGTGCACTGTTAGTGCTTCTTACCGGCCTCCGGTTAATGCGGTAGTATAAGCGTGAATCCGGGGTTATGCTGCATGCTGTGTGTCCATTATTCGTCTTCCAAGAACCACAGAGTCTACTTGGAAGACGGATAATGGACACACAGCATGCAGCATAACTCCGGATTCACGCTTATACTACCGCACTAACCGGAGACCGGTAAGAAGCACGAACAGTGCACCACAGTATACACTACTGCATTGACCGGAGATCGGTAAGAAGCGCAATAGCGGATTACAGCATTTATAAAAAGTGCAACAAAAAAAGTAAACAGTGTGTACTTAGGGCTCACACGTGTGCCAGCAGACACAAAACGGTATGAAAGCTGTGTGGGAGAAACACATAAGTGTAAGCGCTCCTAATATTTATTCCATCTAAAATACACTGAATATAAAGCTAAAGAATCGAGTGTATTGTCTAGCATCGTTGGACGTTTGGTAAAGTCTATAGAGCACAGAATATCCATTATAAATATAAAACAATCACTTGAACTTTGTTATAAGAGCAACATTGGAGTTGAAGTTTGATTCTATAGCTGCATGTGAACTATATCCTAGGCCAAGCACATCTAATATTGATACGCTAAACAGTATGAAACTAGTGGTAGGTTGTGGTGGCTCACTAGCAAGTAGTTAAGGTATGGTGCTGCAAGCTCATATAGAGGGAATCACCCCACCCTCTTTTGATAAAAAGCTAGCATTTTGTAATTATAAAAAAAACCCAGAGCAATGAAGATAAGGAAATCTACAAGATTAGGCAGAGAGAGGCCAAGCAAGTTATAAGAACTTCTAAAGGGCAGGCAGAAGAAAAACGAGCTCAGTCTATGAAAAAAGGGGATAAGACATTCTTCAGATATATAAATGAAAAAAGGAAATTAAAACAAGGAATAACTAAATTAAAAACAAAGGACGGAAGGTATGTAGAAGAGAATAAAGGGCTAGCCGACTGCCTTAATGAATACTTCTGTTCAGTTTTTACAAAAGAAAAAGGAGAAGGACCTCCACTAGAAAGGATGACTAATAAATCATTTGATGCATGTATCTTTACAGAGGAAGATGTTCTAAGTTTGCTGTCTAAGGTGAAGACTAATAAGTCACAGGGGCCTGATGAGATACACCCAAAATTATTAAAAGAGCTTAGTGGTGAGCTGGCAAAACCGCTTACAGATTTATTTAACCAATCATTAGTAACAGGAGTCGTCCCGGAAGATTGGAAATTGGCAAATGTCGTGCCCATTCACAAGAAAGGTAGTAGGGAGGAATCGAGCAACTATAGACCAGTGAGTCTGACATCAATAGTAGGCAAATTAATGGAAACCCTATTAAAGGATAGGATTGTGGAACATCTAAAATCCCATGGATTGCAAGATGAAAAACAACATGGGTTTACTTCAGGGAGATCATGTCAAACAAATCTTATAGATTTTTTTGACTGGGTGACTAAAATAATAGACGGTGGAGGTGCAGTAGACATCGCATATCTAGATTTTAGTAAGGCTTTTGACACTGTCCCACATAGAAGACTTATCAATAGTGATGTCGCGAACATAAAATTTTCAGTTCGCGAACAGCGAACGCGAACTTCCGCAAATGTTCGCGAACTGGCGAACCGGGCGAACCGCCATAGACTTCAATAGACAGGCGAATTTTAAAACCCACAGGGACTCTTTCTGGCCACAATAGTGATGAGAAAGTTGTTTCAAGGGGTCTAACACCTGGACTGTGGCATGCCGGAGGGGGATCTATGGCAAAACTCCCATGGAAAATTACGTAGTGGACGCAGAGTCGGGTTTTAATCCATAAAGGGCATAAATCAACTAACATTCCTAAATTGTTTGGAATAACGTGCTTTAAAACATCCAGTGTGTGTATACGATTGGCACTGGCAGTGGGCACACTACAGTCAGTAGAAGCGGGCCTGACACACACTGGCAGCAGGCAAGCAACTGAAATTACACTAAAGTGTAAAAATTAAATGCCTTATTTATCGGCAAGCTACTGTGCCACCCGGTATGAGTGGTTGGCACTGGCAGTGGGCACACTACAGTCAGTGGAAGAGGGCCTGACACACTGACTGGCAGCAGGCAAGCAACTGAATTTAGACTACTGTCTAAAAATTAAATGCCTTATTTATCGGCAAGCTACTGTGCCACCCGGTATCAGTGGTTGGCACTGGCAGTGGGCACACTACAGTCAGTGGAAGCGGGCCTGACACACACTGGCAGCAGGCAAGCAACTGAAATTACACTAAAGTGTAAAAATTAAATGCCTTATTTATCGGCAAGCTACTGTGCCACCCGGTATGAGTGGTTGGCACTGGCAGTGGGCACACTACAGTCAGTGGAAGAGGGCCTGACACACTGACTGGCAGCAGGCAAGCAACTGAATTTAGACTACTGTCTAAAAATTAAATGCCTTATTTATCGGCAAGCTACTGTGCCACCCGGTATCAGTGGTTGGCACTGGCAGTGGGCACACTACAGTCAGTGGAAGCGGGCCTGACACACACTGGCAGCAGGCAAGCAACTGAAATTACACTAAAGTGTAAAAATTAAATGCCTTATTTATCGGCAAGCTACTGTGCCACCCGGTATGAGTGGTTGGCACTGGCAGTGGGCACACTACAGTCAGTGGAAGAGGGCCTGACACACACTGGCAGCAGGCAAGCAACTGAATTTAGACTACTGTCTAAAAATTAAATGCCTTATTTATCGGCAAGCTACTGTGCCACCCGGTATCAGTGGTTGGCACTGGCAGTGGGCACACTACAGTCAGTGGAAGCGGGCCTGACACACACTGGCAGCAGGCAAGCAACTGAATTTAGACTACTGTCTAAAAATTAAATGCCTTATTTATCGGCAAGCTACTGTGCCACCCGGTATCAGTGGTTGGCACTGGCAGTGGGCACACTACAGTCAGTTGAAGTCGGCCTGACACACACTAGCAGCAGGCAAGCAGCTGAAATTACACTAAAGTGTAAAAATTAAATGCCTTTTTTATGCAAAGTCCTGTGCCAGCCGGTATGAGTGGTGGGCACTGGCAGTGGGCACACTACAGTCAGTGGAAGTCAGCCTGACACACACTGGCAGGCAACTAACCTTAGATTAAAGTGTAAAAATTAAGTGCCTATTTTTTAAGCAAAGTCCTGTGCCACTCGGTATGACAGGGGTGGGCACTGGCAGTGGGCACACTACAGTCAGTTGAAGTCGGCCTGACACACACTAGCAGCAGGCAAGCAGCTGAAATTACATTAAAGTGTAAAAATTAAATGCCTTTTTTAAGCAAAGTCCTGTGCCAGCCGGTATGAGTGGTGGGCACTGGCAGTGGGCACACTACAGTCAGTGGAAGTCAGCCTGACACACACTGGCAGGCAACTAACCTTAGATTAAAGTGTAAAAATTAAGTGCCTATTTTTTAAGCAAAGTCCTGTGCCACTCGGGATGACAGGGGTGGGCACTGGCAGTGGGCACACTACAGTCAGTTGAAGTCGGCCTGACACACACTGGCAGGCAACTAACCTTAGATTAAAGTGTAAAAATGAAGTGCCTTTTTTTTAAGCAAAGTCCTGTGCCACACGGGATGACAGGGGTGGGCACTGGCAGTGGGCACACTACAGTCAGTTGAAGTCGGCCTGACACACACTAGCAGCAGGCAAGCAGCTGAAATTACACTAAAGTGTAAAAATTAAATGCCTTTTTTATGCAAAGTCCTGTGCCAGCCGGTATGAGTGGTGGGCACTGGCAGTGGGCACACTACAGTCAGTGGAAGTCAGCCTGACACACACTGGCAGGCAACTAACCTTAGATTAAAGTGTAAAAATTAAGTGCCTTTTTTTAAGCAAAGTCCTGTGCCACACGGAATGACAGGGGTGAGCACTGGCAGTGGGCACACTACAGTCTGTGGGCCTGCAGCTCCTCACACACAGGCAGGCCAGGCAACTGCAATATGTATATAAAGGAAAAAAAAAAAGCAGACTAATGTTGCAGCCCTAAAAAGGGCTTTTTGGGGTGCTGTCAGGACGCTGTCCTTACAGCAGAGATCAGATGAGTCTTTCAGGACTGGAGTGGACACTGAATTCACTAGCCTAGCTATCGATTTCCCAATTAAATCAGCAGCAGTTACAGTCTCCCTCCTCTCACTAAGACTGCAGCTTCAGAATGAATCTAAAATGGATGCTGTGCAGGAGGTGGGAGGGTCTGGGAGGGAGGGTATGCTGCTGATTGGCTGGAATGTGTCTGCTGACTGTGAGGTACAGGGTCAAAGTTTGCTCAATGATGATGTATAGGGGGCGGACCGAACATCGCATGTGTTCGCCCGGCAGAGGCGAACGCGAACAAGCTATGTTCGCCGGGAACTGTTCGCCGTCGGATAGTTCGGGCCATCTCTACTTATCAATAAACTGCAGTCATTGAGCATGGACTCCCATATTGTTGAGTGGATTAGGCAGTGGCTGAGTGACAGACAACAGAGGGTTGTAGTCAATGGAGAACATTCCAAACAAGGTCATGTTACCAGTGGGGTTCCACAGGGATCTGTACTGGGACCAATTTTGTTTAATATCTTCATAAGTGATATTGCAAAAGGCCTCGATGGGAAGGTTTGTCTTTTTGCTGATGACACAAAGATATGTAACAGGGTTGATGTTCCTGGAGGGAAACGCCAAATGGAAAAGGATTTAGGAAAACTAGAAGAATGGTCAGAACTCTGGCAACTGAAATTTAATGTGGATAAGTGCAAGATAATGCACCTGGAGCGTAAAAACCCAAGGGCAGAATATAGAATATTTGACACAGTCCTGACCTCAGTATCTGAGGAAAGGGATTTAGGAGTAATTATTTCAGAAGACTTAAAGGTGGGAAGACAATGTAATAGGGCAGCACGAAATGCCAGCAGAATGCTTGGATGTATAGGGAGAGGTATAAGCAGTAGAAAGAGTGAAGTGCTTATGCCGCTGTACAGAACACTGGTGAGACCTCACTTGGAGTATTGTGCGCAGTACTGGAGGTCATATCTCCAGAAGGATATAGAAACTCTAGAGAGAGTTCAGAGAAGAGCTACTAAACTAGTACATGGATTGCAGGATAAAACTTACCAGGAAAGGTTAAAGGACCTTAACATGTATAGCTTGGAAGAAAGAAGAGACAGAGGGGATATGATAGAAACTTTTAAATACATAAAGGGAATCAACTCGGTAAAGGAGGAGAGCATATTTAAAAGAAGAAAAACTACCACAAGAGGACACAGTTTTAAATTAGAGGGGCAAAGGTTTAAAAGTAATATAAGGAAGTATTACTTTACTGAGAGAGTAGTGGATGCATGGAATAGCCTTCCTGCAGAAGTGGTAGCTGCAAATACAGTGAAGGAGTTTAAGCGTGCATGGGATAGGCATATGGCTATCCTTCATATAAGATAGGTCCAGGGGCTATCCATAGTATTCAGATATATTGGGCAGACTAGATGGGCCAAATGGTTCTTATCTGCCGACACATTCTATGTTTCTATGTTTCTATGTTTTAAAGGCAAATGTAGTAATAGAATAATGAGCGAGCACTCATACACCTGGCAACCAGATTGACATATGCAGAAAATATTTATTAAATCCCCATAAAATACAAGTAATAAAATTTATAAGAACAATGTAGCAATAATATACAACATTACAGTCACATATATTGTGGTAGATATGATCGACACTATATTCATATGTCTCAATAGTGTCGATAAATTCAATAATATATATCACACCAAAAAACTTCGAGTATATGCTGTTATTTGGGAAAGAGGGGGCGCTATCTTCTAGCGCTCTATCCCAATTTGGGAAACTGAATGTCACTGAAAATGTTGTAGGTAGGGATGAGCGAACCCGAACTGTATAGTTCGGGTTCATACCGAATTTTGGGGTGTCCGTGACACGGACCCGAACCCGAACATTTTCGTAAAAGTTCGGGTTCGGTGTTCGGCGCTTTCTTGGCGCTTTTTGAAAGGCTGCAAAGCAGCCAATCAACAAGCGTCATACTACTTGCCCCAAGAGGCCATCACAGCCTTGCCTACTATTGGCATGGCTGTGATTGGCCAGTGCAGCATGTGACCCAGCCTCTATATAAGCTTGGGTCACGTAGCGCTGCACGTCACTCTGCTGATACAAGCGTAGGGAGAGGTTGCTGCTGCGACGTTAGGGCGAGATTAGGCAGATTAACTCCTCCAAAAGACTTAATTCAGTGATTGATCTCCAGCTGTGGATCATTGAAGTGCTGATATTGAATTGCTCACTTTTTTTAGGCTGCCCAGAGCGTTTTTATATCACTTTTTTCTGGGGTGATCTGCGGCCATTTTGTGGCTTGTGGTGCGCCAGCACAATCTACCACCAAGTGCATTTAACCATCAATAGTGTGGTTATTTTTTGCTATATACTACATCAGCTGCAGGCTGAGCCTGTGTCACCCAAGTGCATTTAACCATCAATAGTGTGGTTATTTTTTGGCCATATACTACATCAGGTGCAGGCTGAGCCTGTGTCACCCAAGTGCATTTAACCATCAATAGTGTGGTTATTTTTTGCTATATCCTACATCAGGGTCAAGCTTTCATCAAGTGCATTTAACCATCAATAGTGTGGTTATTTTTTGGCCATATACTACATCAGGTGCAGGCTGAGCCTGTGCCACCCAAGTGCATTTAACCATCAATAGTGTGGTTATTTTTTGCTATATCCTACATCAGGGTCAAGCTTTCATCAAGTGCATTTAACCATCAATAGTGTGGTTATTTTTTGGCCATATACTACATCAGGTGCAGGCTGAGCCTGTGTCACCCAAGTGCATTTAACCATCAATAGTGTGGTTATTTTTTGGCCATATACTACATCAGGGGCAAGTTGAGCCTGTCACCCAGCGCCTAAAAAATAGGCCTGACATTTCTATTCCTCCAAATCAGTACAGTTTTAGCTGGTCAAGTTATATTTAGTGACCGTAAAAGCACAGTTTTTGTTCTGGGTTGAAAAACTATTCCCAAATTTGCCATTCTCAAAATTAGTAGTTTCTGCTATATCAGGCCTACTTTAAATCTATCCCAAAAAGGATATCTTAGATTCAAGGTGCTGATAGTGTCATTCTGAAAAACTTAACACACACGCTACAGTGCAGATACAAGTCTAATTCTGTGATTAAAGGTATATCTGTCACACAGCGCGTAAAAAATAGGCCTGACATTTCTATTCAACCAAATCTGTACTGTTTTAGCTGGTCAAATTATTTGTAGTGACCGTAAAAGCACAGTTTTTGTTCTGGGTTGAAAAACTATTCCCAAATTTGCCATTCTCAAAATTAGTAGTTTCTGCTATATCAGGCCTACTTTAAATCTATCCCAAAAAGGATATCTTAGATTCAAGGTGCTGATAGTGTCATTCTGAAAAACTTAACACACACGCTACAGTGCAGATACAAGTCTAATTCTGTGATTAAAGGTATATCTGTCACACAGCGCGTAAAAAATAGGCCTCACATTTATATTCAACCAAATCTGTCATTACTTGTGTGCCTGTATTAGTGTAATATGGTACCTAAATAGATAGCCAGACAGTGTTAGATGTCTGTAAAAAAAGGCCTGAATTTTAATTCAATACATTGGCCCGAATAATATTTTTCTTATTGTGGTGAACGGTAACAATGAGGAAAACAACTAGTAAGGGACGCGGACGTGGACATGGTCATGGTGGTGTTAGTGGACCCTCTGGTGCTGGGAGAGGACGTGGCCGTTCTACCACAGCCACACGTCCTAGTGTACCAACTACCTCAGGTCCCAGTAGCCGCCAGAATTTACAGGGATATTTGGTGGGGCCCAATGCCGTTCTAAGGATGGTAAGGCCTGAGCAGGTACAGGCATTAGTCAATTGGGTGGCCGACAGTGCATCCAGCACGTTCACATTATCTCCCACCCAGTCTTCTGCAGAAAGCGCACAGATGGCGCATGAAAACCAAGCCCATCAGTCTGTCACATCACCCCCATGCATATCAGGGAAACTGTCTGAGCCTCAAGTTATGCAGCAGTCTCTTATGCTGTTTGAAGACTCTGCTGCCAGGGTTTCCCAAGGGCATCCACCTAGCCCTTCCCCAGGGGTGGAAGAGATAGAATGCACTAACGCACAACCACTTATGTTTCCTGATGATGAGGACATGGGAATACCACTTCAGCACGTCTCTGATGATGACGAAACACAGGTGCAAACTGCTGCGTCTTTCTGCAGTGTGCAGACTGAACAGGAGGTCAGGGATCAAGACTGGGTGAAAGACGATGCAGGGGACGATGAGGTCCTAGACCCCACATGGAATGAAGGTCGTGCCACTGACTTTCACAGTTCGGAGGAAGAGGCAGTGGTGAGACCGAGCCAACAGCGTAGCAAAAGACAAAGAGGGAGCAGTGGGCAAAATCAGAACACCCGCCGCCAAGAGACTCCGCCTGCTACTGACCGCCGCCATCTGGGACCGAGCACCCCAAAGGCAGCTTCAAGGAGTTCCCTGGCATGGCACTTCTTTAAACAATGTGCTGACGACAAGACCCGAGTGGTTTGCACGCTGTGCCATCAGAGCCTAAAGCGAGGCATTAACGTTCTGAACCTTAGCACAACCTGCATGACCAGTCACCTGCATGCAAAGCATGAACTGCAGTGGAGTAAACACCTTAAAAACAAAGAAGTCACTCAGGCTCCCCCTGCTACCTCTTCTGCTGCTGCCGCCTCGGCCTCTTCTGCTGCTGCCCCTGCCTCGGCCTCTTCCTCCGCCTCTGGACGAACGTTGGCACCTGCCGCCCAGCAAACATGGGATGTACCACCAACACCACCACCTGCGTCACCAAGCATCTCAACCATGTCACATGGCAGCGTTCAGCTCTCCATCTCACAAACATTTGAGAGAAAGCGTAAATTCTCACCTAGCCACCCTCGATCCCTGGCCCTGAATGCCAGCATTTCTAAACTACTGGCCTATGAAATGCTGTCATTTAGGCTGGTGGACACAGACAGCTTCAAACAGCCCATGTCGCTTGCTGTCCCACAGTATGTTTTTCCCAGCTGGCACTACTTCTCCAAGAGAGCCGTGCCTTCCCTGCACAACCAAGTGTCCGATAAAATCAAGTGTGCACTGCGCAACGCCATCTGTGGCAAGGTCCAGCTAACCACAGATACGTGGACCAGTAAGCACGGCCAGGGACGCTATATCTCCCTAACTGCACACTGGGTAAATGTAGTGGCGGCTGGGCCCCAGGCAGAGAGCTGTTTGGCGCACGTCCTTCCGCCGCCAAGGATCGCAGGGCAACATTCTTTGCCTCCTGTCTCCTCCTCCTCCTACTCAGCTTCCTCCTCCTCTTCTTCCACCTGCTCATCCAGTCAGCTACACACCTTCACCACCAACTTCAGCACATCCCGGGGTAAACGTCAGCAGGCCGCTCTGAAACTCATATGTTTGGGGGACAGGCCCCACACCGCACAGGAGTTGTGGCGGGGTATAGAACAACAGACCGACGAGTGGTTGCTGCCAGTGAGCCTCAAGCCCGGCCTGGTGGTGTGCGATAATGGGCGAAATCTCGTTGCAGCTCTGGGACTAGCCGGTTTGACGCACATCCCTTGCCTGGCGCATGTGCTGAATTTGGTGGTGCAGAAGTTCATTCGCAACTACCCCGACATGTCAGAGCTGCTGCATAAAGTGCGGGCCGTCTGTTCGCGCTTCCGGCGTTCACACCCTGCTGCTGCACGCCTGTCTGCGCTACAGCGTAACTTCGGCCTTCCCGCTCACCGCCTCATATGCGATGTGCCCACCAGGTGGAACTCCACCTTGCACATGCTGGACAGACTGTGCGAGCAGCAGCAGGCCATAGTGGAGTTTCAGCTGCAGCACGCACGGGTCAGTCGCACTGCGGAACAGCACCACTTCACCACCAATGACTGGGCCTCCATGCGAGACCTGTGTGCCCTGTTGCGCTGTTTCGAGTACTCCACCAACATGGCCAGTGGCGATGACGCCGTTATCAGCGTTATAATACCACTTCTATGTCTCCTTGAGAAAACACTTAGGGCGATGATGGAAGAGGAGGTGGCCCAGGAGGAAGAGGAGGAAGAGGGGTCATTTTTAGCACTTTCAGGCCAGTCTCTTCGAAGTGACTCAGAGGGAGGTTTCTTGCAACACCAGAGGCCAGGTACAAATGTGGCCAGACAGAGCCCACTACTGGAGGACGAGGAGGACGAGGAGGAGGTGGAGGAGGATGAGGATGAAGCATGTTCACAGCGGGGTGGCACCCAAAGCAGCTCGGGCCCATCACTGGTGCGTGGCTGGGGGGAAACACAGGACGATGACGATACGCCTCCCACAGAGGACAGCTTGTCCTTACCTCTGGGCAGCCTGGCACACATGAGCGACTACATGCTGCAGTGCCTGCGCAACGACAACAGAGTTGCCCACATTTTAACGTGTGCGGACTACTGGGTTGCCACCCTGCTGGATCCCCGGTACAAAGACAATGTGCCCACCTTACTTCCTACACTGGAGCGTGATAGGAAGATGCGCGAGTACAAGCGCACGTTGGTAGACGCGCTACTGAGAGCATTCCCAAATGTCACAGGGGAACCAGTGGAAGCCCAAGGCGAAGGCAGAGGAGGAGCAAGAGGTCGCCAACACAGCTGTGTCACGGCCAGCTCCTCTGAGGGCAGGGTTAGCATGGCAGAGATGTGGAAAAGTTTTGTCACCACGCCACAGCTAACTGCACCACCACCTGATACGGAACGTGTTAGCAGGAGGCAACATTTCACTAACATGGTGGAACAGTACATGTGCACACCCCTCCACGTACTGACTGATGGTTCGGCCCCATTCAACTTCTGGGTCTCCAAATTGTCCACGTGGCCAGAGCTAGCCTTTTATGCCTTGGAGGTGCTGGCCTGCCCGGCGGCCAGCGTTTTGTCTGAACGTGTATTCAGCACCGCAGGGGGCGTCATTACAGACAAACGCAGCCGCCTGTCTACAGCCAATGTGGACAAGCTGACGTTCATAAAAATGAACCAGGCATGGATCCCACAGGACCTGTCCATCCCTTGTGCAGATTAGACATTAACTACCTCCCCTTAACAATATATTATTCTACTCCAGGGCACTTCCTCATTCAATCCTATTTTTATTTTCATTTTACCATTATATTGCGGGGCAACCCAAAGTTGAATGAACCTCTCCTCTGTCTGGGTGCCGGGGCCTAAATGTGTGACAGTGGCCTGTTCCAGTGGTGGGTGACGTGAAGCCTGATTCTCTGCTATGACATGAAGACTGATTCTGTGCTGACATGAAGCCAGATTCTCTGTTACGCGACCTCTCTCCTCTGCCTGGGTGCCTGGGCCTAAATATGTGACAGTGGCCTGTTCCAGTGGTGGGTGACGTGAAGCCTGATTCTCTGCTATGACATGAAGACTGATTCTGTGCTGACATGAAGCCAGATTCTCTGTTACGGGACCTCTCTCCTCTGTCTGGGTGCCGGGCCTAAATAAATATGTGACAGTGGCCTGTTCCAGTGGTGGGTGACGTGAAGCCTGATTCTCTGCTATGACATGAAGACTGATTCTGTGCTGACATGAAGCCAGATTCTCTGTTACGGGACCTCTCTCCTCTGTCTGGGTGCCAGGGCCTAAATGTGTGACAGTGGCCTTTTCCAGTGGTAGGTGACGTGAAGCCTGATTCTCTGCTATGACATGAAGACTGATTCTGTGCTGACATGAAGCCAGATTCTCTGTTACGGGACCTCTCTCCTCGGTCTGGGGGCCTGGGCCTAAATATGTGACAGTGGCCTGTTCCAGTGGTGGGTGACGTGAAGCCTGATTCTCTGCTATGACATGAAGACTGATTCTGTGCTGACATGAAGCCAGATTCTCTGTTACGGGACCTCTCTCCTCTGTCTGGGTGCCAGGGCCTAAATGTGTGACAGTGGCCTTTTCCAGTGGTAGGTGACGTGAAGCCTGATTCTCTGCTATGACATGAAGACTGATTCTGTGCTGACATGAAGCCAGATTCTCTGTTACGGGACCTCTCTCCTCGGTCTGGGGGCCTGGGCCTAAATATGTGACAGTGGCCTGTTCCAGTGGTGGGTGACGTGAAGCCTGATTCTCTGCTATGACATGAAGACTGATTCTCTGCTGACATGAAGCCTGAATCTCTGTTATGGGACCTCTCTCCTCTGCCTGGGTGCCTGGGCCTAAATATGTGACAGTGGCCTGTTCCAGTGGTGGGTGACGTGAAGCCTGATTCTCTGCTATGACATGCAGACTGATTCTCTGCTGACATGAAGCTAGATTCTCTGTTACGGGACCTCTGTCCTCTGCCTGGGTGCCTGGGCCTAAATATCTGACAATGGACTGTTCCAGTGTTGGGTGACGTGAAGCCTGATTCTCTGCTATGACATGCAGACTGATTCTCTGCTGACATGAAGCCAGATTCTCTGTTACGGGACCTCTCTCCTCTGTCTGGGTGCCAGGGCCTAAATGTGTGACAGTGGCCTGTTCCAGTGGTGGGTGACGTGAAGCCTGATTCTCTGCTATGACATGAAGACTGATTCTGTGCTGACATGAAGCCAGATTCTCTGTTACGGGACCTCTCTCCTCTGTCTGGGTGCCTGGGCCTAAATATGTCACAGTGGCCTGTTCCAGTGGTGGGTGACGTGAAGCCTGATTCTCTGCTATGACATGAAGACTGATTCTCTGCTGACATGAAGCCTGAATCTCTGTTATGGGACCTCTCTCCTCTACCTGGGTGCCTGGGCCTAAATATGTGACAGTGGCCTGTTCCAGTGGTGGGTGACGTGAAGCCTGATTCTCTGCTATGACATTCAGACTGATTCTCTGCTGACATGAAGCCAGATTCTCTGTTACGGGACCTCTCTCCTCTGCCTGGGTGCCTGGGCCTAAATATCTGACAATGGACTGTTCCAGTGTTGGGTGACGTAAAGCCTGATTCTCTGCTATGACATGAAGACTGATTCTCTGCTGACATGAAGCCAGATTCTCTGTTACGGGACCTCTCGCCTCTGTCTGGGTGCCAGGGCCTAAATGTGTGACAGTGGCCTGTTCCAGTGGTGGGTGACGTGAAGCCTGATTCTCTGCTATGACATGAAGACTGATTCTGTGCTGACATGAAGCCAGATTCTCTGTTACGGGACCTCTCTCCTCTGTCTGGGTGCCAGGGCCTAAATGTGTGACAGTGGCCTGTTCCAGTGGTGGGTGACGTGAAGCCTGATTCTCTGCTATGACATGAAGACTGATTCTGTGCTGACATGAAGCCAGATTCTCTGTTACGGGACCTCTCTCCTCTGTCTGGGTGCCTGGGCCTAAATATGAGACAGTGGCCTGTTCTAGTGGTGGGTGACGTGAAGCCTGATTCTCTGCTATGACATGAAGACTGATTCTCTGCTGACATGAAGCCTGAATCTCTGTTATGGGACCTCTCTCCTCTGCCTGGGTGCCTGGGCCTAAATATGTGACAGTGGCCTGTTCCAGTGGTGGGTGACGTGAAGCCTGATTCTCTGCTATGACATGAAGACTGATTCTCTGCTGACATGAAGCCTGAATCTCTGTTATGGGACCTCTCTCCTCTGCCTGGGTGCCTGGGCCCAAATATGTGACAGTGGCCTGTTCCAGTGGTGGGTGACGTGAAGCCTGATTCTCTGCTATGACATGCAGACTGATTCTCTGCTGACATGAAGCCAGATTCTCTGTTACGGGACCTCTCTCCTCTGCCTGGGTGCCTGGGCCTAAATATCTGACAATGGACTGTTCCAGTGTTGGGTGACGTAAAGCCTGATTCTCTGCTATGACATGCAGACTGATTCTCTGCTGACATGAAGCCAGATTCTCTGTTACGGGACCTCTCTCCTCTGCCTGGGTGCCGGGGCCTAAATATATGACAATGGACTGTTACAGTGGTGGGTGATGTGAAGCCAGATTCTCTGCTATGGCATGAAGACTGATTCTCTGCTGACGTGAAGCCAGATTCTCTGCTATGGGACGTCTCTCCAATTGATATTGGTTTATTTTTATATATTTTATTTTTATTTTAATACATTTCCCTATCCACATTTGTTTGCAGGGGATTTACCTACATGTTGCTGCCTTTTGCAGCCCTCTAGCTCTTCCCTGGGCTGTTTTACAGCCTTTTTAGTGCCGAAAAGTTCGGGTCCCCATTGACTTCAATGGGGATCGGGTTCGGGACGAAGTTCGGGTCGGGTTCGGATCCCGAACCCGAACATTTCCGGGAAGTTCGGCCGAACTTCTCGAACCCGAACATCCAGGTGTTCGCTCAACTCTAGTTGTAGGTGTATTCACTGGGAGCGCAATATGTTCATAAAGTGTCCACAGGAATCCTGATAATATGAAAAGTCTCTTATAGCATATCCTTTTAAGCTCGATATGAGCTTTGGATTGAAGAAAACTTTAAATCGATGTTTGGCTTACCGTCTAGCCTCTGCTGTCTCCCTATTGCTTCAATGGAGCTTTAAATATTTGCCGGCTTATTCAGTCGCTCCATACAGCAAGCTGGTTTGAATTTCGCGGGAGTTCCAAAGATCGCAGGAGTTGCCACTCTGTTCTGCAATTTCCTTTGGTGCAGCTTTCGACGATAAGAATAGTTAATCCTTTACTGTAAAGATTTTCTTCTGTATGGCCATACAGTATTATCGGAGGCTTTTCAATGCAGGTAAATCACTTGTTTCACCATACGCGTTACGGGTAGATTCACTCTCCCTTCCTCAGTGGTCACAAATTGGGATAGAGCGCTAGAAGATAGTATGAAACTAGTGATGAGCGGCAGGGGCAATATTCGAATTTGCGATATTTCGCGAATATTTGGGCGAATATTCGCCATATATTCGAGAATTCGCGAATTCGTGATCTCCAGGCATTATTTTCTTGATTGCAAAAATTCGCATAGAATTCGCATAAACATTTTTTTTAAAAATCGAATATTCGCGATTACGAATATATTTTGGGATATTCTAAATATTCGCAAATTCTCGAAGTGCCGATATTCGCGATTAAAATTCGCAATTCGAATATTCGTGATCAACACTATATGAAACCTTCATTAGCGCACTGAAAATTCGCTCTGTTACAGAGAATATCGCAATATATGAACTGTGTCATCAACTTTAGGAGGTTGCGTGAGCTCCGCAACCCATAATATACGAGGGACCGTGACTGAATGTATTTTATGGTTATGTTTTTATGAATGTATTTTATATATTTGAATAGTGTTATTAATAAATTTAATTGATTACTTGTGAGCCGACCATCAACACGTATTGCATCCAATATTTTTGTACGGACATATTGAAAAACCATGAATGATAAAGATTATAAGTAATATATTTCTATGCTCAATATACTGATAAGAACCCGTTACAAGCATTTACTGTGAGCTGTAAAATGATGATAATTATTACCACCAAAATAATCTAGTCACATACCACCAGCCTCCAAAAAATCATGGACACATCTTTTTTTTTTAAGGACACAGGAAAAATTTGCCTTTTTTTGTAGTATGTCATTCGAAGCTCTTTCAACTTGGACCCATATATTGGCTGCTGTGCATGAGAGCTCTGTCACCCCATCCAGTCTCAGCCACTCTCGATGGAGGAGAGATCTGGCCATTGAGCTGACCAGTGGAGCTGTTGGATACTCCAAAGTGCATGTTGTGCAGCGTGGGCATTGTGTGGGCAGGCGTTATCTTGTCGGAACACCACATCTAAGTGAGTCATAAAAGGCAGTAGGTAGCTAATGGTGCCCCACACCACGGTACCTGTTGTTAGTCCTATTTTTCTCTGCACTATACATGATGGCAGTAGGCACTCTCCAGCCGTCCTGTGAACTTTGTTGCAGCCAGGTATTCTTTTTCATTTATCAGTAGTGTACAAGGTCAACAGAGATCAAAAGGAAACTAGATATGTTTGGTGTATAGCCAACAAAGCCTAAAAGTTATTGAAAAAAAAATAGCAATAAGGGTAGCACAGAGAGAGGGGGTTAAGGAGCATAGTCATGTAGGCCAGTAGTTGGTAAGGTGACAGAGTCAAGAGTGACATATAGGAGGGGATCCAAGCAAATATGTAAAATGGTAAGTATAGATTCAAGTTTAAATAGAAAGGACAAAAAGTACAAACCAAACTAGTGTAAATACACCTATAGCTTGCACTGAGGCAAATCTCACCACAAGACTTATTGCAGGAGCTGTCTGGTAGAAGAGATGGCACTGGAGCATACAGAGGTAAGTCCTCAAGCTTGCCTTTCATTTCCCCTGTAGTGGATTCTGTATACAATATGTAGTGTTCTAACTTGGAATATGGAAAGTGATTGTCTGGATGGCCACGGCAGATGGCAAAGGTAATAAAATAGAATCGGTGGAGATAAGAGGTAATATATATAACCTTTAGTGGCTTTTGGGTAAGGAACAGAATACTGGTTTAAATTGAAATTATTACTGGTAAAGATGGTGCAACCGTTTATGGAAGAAGACAGCTCGTGGGTAAAATGTAAGAAATATAAGAATATAAGAAAATGTAAGAATGTAAAGAAATATAAGAAAATAAGCATTACTTGACTGTACTTCCGTTTTAGTGGTCCCTGCCAGTCTTACACCAGTGACGTCAGATATACCATTCAAGAGCCATACATGCAAGCAACACGCTAAAGAAAACGAATGGCTACAGAGGTCACATGACTGATATATGTAACGTCATAATGCAGGAGTTTAGAGAATAAAGAGAAAACTATAAAATTACATTTTGAAATTCCCCAGACTCATTTTAACTCATAAGATGCTCCTCTTTTTTTTTCACTCCCATGCCACTTCTGTAAATTGTGATCTTTTTCTTCTTTTCAGATGCTATGCTTTTCAGTGCAAATGCCTAGAAGGGAAATGTGTGGGAAAGCTGTCAATTGAATTTGTGATGCCGGATGTTTTACACTTTTATTGTATAAATGACCCTGGTCTGGATAGTAATGTGTTCCCTTAGGATGTCTCTCTCTTTCCAAGGATGAGTGGCTAACATGTTTACAGTAGTCACAGAAGGATCTGGATACTATGATGTGTTTATATGCTGAATGCCAGGACCGTGGTGCTGGAGTTTGGGGCAGGGAGCTTAGCCTGACTCTCCATGTGCCAAGAGAAGAAAATCAATTTCAAGCCCTAGAACACAAGGGCACTGGAGCAGAATGCTACTAAATTCCACCAGCTGCTCTAAAGCATCCCATGTGCCCCTGTAGGCAGAGACGTAGTGACCTGGTTAACCCCTTATTAGCTGAACAGGTCAGGAGAGGTAATAATTTGTAATATATTAATTATATTATCAAAGCATCACTGACATTAAGAAGTGATATTAAAGCAGATTTATAGTATTAAAGCCCATAATAGTAATTTTTTTTGTATATTGGACCACAAAACATTTAGATTTATAGAGATGTTATCACATACAAAGCAAGAAGAACATCTTTTGCGACCTGATCTCTCTTCTACAATCGGTGACTATAGTTACACAAACAATATCTGTCACTTACTTATGTGTCTGCGCTCCTGTGGCGAGTCCGGTCGCAATATGCCGGTGGCGCAGGCATTGCTCTGTTGCTACAGTAACTAGACCCGCTGACAGTGGGGCTGCTCAACCTATCAGAGAGCTACAATGCCAGACCAATCAGGACCTGTGCTGGCGTCATATGCCTCCTGAGGCAGGCTATTTAAAGGGGTTATCCAGGAAAAGATATTTATGAATCAGAATAGGTCATCAGTATCAGATCTGTGGGAGTGCGACATCCTGGACCCCCCACTGATCAGCTGTTAGAAGAGGACATGAGTGCTGAAGCCTCTTCTTAGGCCAGTGACATCACTGTACATCGGTCACATGGCCTAGTTGCGGCTCAGCCCCATTCAAGTCAATGGAACTGAGTTGCAATACCAAGCACTGCCACTATATGATGTACATCAGTGTCCTTGGAAAGCTGTCGGGAGCTCGGGAGCCTGAATTGCTCGCCATAGCTTTGGTGAGTGCAGTGGCTCCCAGAAAAAGGGGGTGCCGGGACCCATGCTGATATGGTAATGATGACCTATCCTGAGGATTAATTTATCATTACCTTTTCCAAGATAACCTCTTTGAACAGGTAGATGCTGGCCACAGGTGCCTGTAATTGGGCTTCTGAACCTCACTAGTTTGCTGTGTGTTTGCTACTCTGGATTACTGACCTTTGTCTGCTGACTTTGATATTGCTTCTGATTACTGATTTTGCCTCTGATGTGACCTCCTGATATTTGACTCTGATACTTTGTTACTTTGCCTTTGCCTGCTGACTTTATCTTTGACATTTCCTCTTAGTTTCACTTTGCTGTGTTTTCGTATCTGATTTTAGATCCTCAACCGTTCCTGGTTTTGCCTGTCTGATTTTCACCACTTACTGTCTTTCTTCTCTTTTCCCATTTGGTTTAGGCCCAGGCACTTAGTTAAGAAGGGACTGCTGTCGAGTTGTGGGCTGTCACCTAGGATGGATCGTGAAAGTAGATAGGGACAGTGGTGCGGATGGAGCCCAGGGCTGCATTGTTCCCTACTCTGTTCCCTAACTACTACTTATTAAAACAATGTTTCCAATAAAAAATATTCATGATTACATTTGGTAACTATTTTATGTATGCAAAACCCACCTGCACCAATAATTTAGGCTTTAATTTCAAAAATTGATAGCTTATATCTGTCAGCAGCATCTGGGATGATGTAGTGACTGACACACAGATTCCAGCAATGAGACACCGACTGAAATCAGTTTCATACAACCTTTATGGGAAAAACAGACCTCCTGATTGTTTTATTAAAATACCCCAAAAAGTGTAATATATTTCCATATCACTAAGTGAAGCAAAAAACTGTTACCACAACTGTGAGAGCAACAAATTCAGGTTCCAACCCCATACTCAAACATTGCACTAACACTTTAGTGATCCAATATTTTACTTCAGACTCAGTTGTCTTTCTTTTAAAATATAATACTATGTCTTCAAGCAATTGCCCCTAATTTGTTTTCTTGGACAACCTTAAAGGGCTTCTGTCACCCCACTAAACATTTTTTTTTTTTTTTTTGGGTTACTTATAATCCCTATACTGCGATTTATGCATACATACTGTAATTAATCATTTTGGTTCAGCAGATTCTGTTAAAAACGTACTTTTAAAATATGCAAATTACCTTGCTACCAGCAAGTAGGGCGGCTACTTGCTGGTAGCAGCCGCATCCTCCTATCCTAAAGACGCCCCCTCCGCATGTTGATTGACAGGGCCAGCGGACGGGATCTCTCTCTGCTGGCCTTGTTTGCATTCAAAATCTGGCGCCTGCGCCGTACCTGTCTTCAGTCGGCGCAGGCGCACTGAGAGGCGGATGCTCGCTCGGCCACTCCATCCTCAATGCGCCTGCACCGATGACGTCACAACTACACCCGGCACAGGCGCATTGAGGAAGGAGTGCGAGCGAGCGTCCCCCTTCTCAATGCGCCTGCGCCGGGTGTAGATGTGACGTCATCGGCGCATTGAGGATGGAGCGGCCGAGCGTCCGCCTCTCAGTGCGCCTGCACCGACTGAAGACAGGTACGGTGCAGGCGCCAGATTTTGAATACAAACAGGGCCAGCAGAGAGAGATCCCGTCTGCTGGCCCTGTCAATCAACATGCGGAGGGGGCATCTTTAGGATAGGAGGATGCGGCTGCTACCAGCAAGTAGCCGCCCTACTTGCTGGTAGCAAGGTAATTTGCATATTTTAAAAGTACGTTTTTAACATAATCTGCTGAATTAAAATGATTAATTACAGTATGCATGCATAAATCGCAGTATATGGATTAAAAGTAAGCAAAAAAAAAAAAAACAGTTTAGTGGGGTGACAGAAGCCCTTTAAGGGGTCAGCCAAGATTTTACAAGTGACGGCCTATCCTCAGTACAGGTCATCAATGCCTGATGAATGAGGGTCCAACACCCACAGTGATCAGCAGTTCTGCAATAGCTCCAGCACCAGTAGTCAACTACTCAGCTCCAGTCACGGTGTAATGGATGGAGCTGGTTACTGCAGAGCTGCTCTCAGTGAAATAAATCACAAGCAACGCTGCAGCAAGCAGTTCTATCCACTACACAAAAGATGGATTGTTGTCATCTCAAGCCCATTTGAGATCAAGCATTTGCACTGTTGTTTCAACTTCCATTAAGGTTCCAAGTGAGCCAAGAAGTTACCATGAAGATCAATTGATCAAACTAGAAACATAGAATGTGTCGGCAGATAAGAACCATTTGGCCCATCTAGTCTGCCCAATATACTGAATACTATGGATAGCCCCTGGCCCTATCTTATATGAAGGATGGCCTTATGCCTATCCCATGCATGCTTAAACTCCTCTACTGTATTTGCAGCTACCACTTCTGCAGGAAGGCTATTCCATGCATCCACTACTCTCTCAGTAAAGTAATACTTCCTGATATTACTTTTAAACCTGTGCCCCTCTCATTTAAAACTATGTCCTCTTGTAGCAGTTTTTCTTCTTTTAAATATTCTCTCCTCTTTTACCTTGTTGATTCCCTTTATGTATTTAAAAGTTTCTATCATATCCCCTCTGTCTTGTCTTTCTTCCAAGCTATACATGTCAAGGTCCTTTAATCTTTCCTGGTGAGTTTTATCCTGCAATCCATGTACTAGTTTAGTAGCTCTTCTCTGAACTCTCCCCAAAGTATCAATATCCTTCTGGAGATATGGTCTCCAGTACTGCGCACAATACTCCAAATGAGGTCTCACTAGTGCTCTGTAGAGCGCCATGAGCACCTCCCTCTTTCTACTGGTAATTCCTCTTGCTATACACCCAAGCATTCTGCTAGCATTTCCTGCTGATCTATGACATTGTCTGCCTACCTTTAAAGGGAACCTGTCAACTGGATTTTGTGTATAGAGCTGAGGACATGGGTTGCTAGATGGCCTCTAGCACATCCACAATATCCAGTCCCCATAGCTCTGTGTGCTTTTATTATGTAAAAAAAACGACTTGATACATATGCAAATTAACCTGAGAGGAGTCCTGTACGTGAGATGAATCAGGGACAGGACTCATCTCAGGTTAATTTGCATATGTATCAAATCGGGTTTTTTACACAATAAAAGCACACAGAGCTATGGGGACTGGATATTGCGGATGTGCTAGAGGCCATCTAGCAACCCATGTCCTCAGCTCTATACACAAAATCACTGTGACAGGTTCCCTTTAAGTCTTCTGAAATAATGACTCCTAAATCCCTTTCCCAGATACTGAGGTTAGGACTGTATCACTGATTTTATATTCTGCTCTTGGGTTTTTACACCCCAGGTGCATTATCTTGCACTTATCAACATTACATTTTAGTTGCCAGATTTTTGACCATTCCTCTAGTTTTCCTAAATCCTTTTCCATTTGGTGTATCCCTCCAGGAACATCAACCCTGTTACAAATCTTTGTGTCATCAGCAAAAAGACACACCTTACCATCGAGGCCTTCTGCAATTTCGCTGATAAAGATATTAAACAATATGGGTCCCAGAACAGATCCCTGAGGTACCCCACTGGTAACAAGACCATGGTCTGAATATACTCCATAGACTACAACCCTCTGTTTTCTGTCCCTCAGCAGCTGCCTAATCCATTCAACAATATGGGAGTCCAAGCCCAAAGACTGCAATTTATTGATAAGCCTTCTATGTGGGACAGTATCAAAAGCCTTACTAAAGTCTAGATAAGCGATGTCTACTGCACCTCCACCATCTATTATTTTAGTCACCCAATCAAAAAAAAATCAATAAGATTAGTTTGACATGATCTCCCTGAAGTAAACCCATGCTGTTTTTCTTCTTTCAATCCATGGGATTTTAGATTATCCAATAGAAAGAGAGAATCCAGCTTCTTGTGGAGTAAAAAATAGTTCTTTATTGGCTCATCGTATAAAATCCACCAAAATCACAGGAAAAAGGTGTACAGTAACATGTTTCGGGCTACAGATTCCAGCCCTTCATCAAGACATAGCACACATATTAAAACCAATCCTTTTTATGTAGCACAAGGTCCAACCTCCTCTAATCAGCAAAGTGTCCGCACCTGGAGCCTGGAATGGGAACCATACAGCGGTCCAGGGGAGGAGATCCAACATCACAGGTGATGCATACATACACATAATGAACATATCTTAGTTGTATTGCAGAGTGAGGTCATGTTTTCTATTTAACCCCTTTGGCATGCAGGTATCAAGTGAAAACATCCAAAAGGTCTCCCTGCTAAGGAGTTTTTGTCTGCAGTCCCCTCCTCTTATGGGCAATAAAACCACTTCAATCCCCTATGCACAAAACGCAGATGCGTCACCTCTGTGAACAGTGGCGAAGTGGGATTATGGGATTTTGGGATGTTCTACAATCCTCTCCTTAAGTATGGATTCCATTAATTTCCCCACTATTGATGTCAGGCTTACTATGTTACTGGCCTATAGTTGCCCGATTCCTCCCTACTATCTTTCTTGTGAATGGGCACAACATTTGCTAATTTCCAATCTTTTGGGACGACTCCTGTTACCAGTGATTGGTTAAATAAATCTGTTAATGGTTTTGCTACTTCACTCTTTTAATAGCTTTGGGTGTATCCCATCAGGCCCCTGTGACTTATTTGTATTGATTTTAGACAGCTGACTTAGAACCTCTTCCTCTGTAAAGACACATGCATCAAAAGATTCATTAGTCTTCCTTCCTAACTGAGGTCCTTTTCCTTCATTTTCCTTTGTAAAAACTGAATAGAAGTATTCATTGAGGCAGTCAGCTAGTTCTTTATCTTCTTCCATATACCTTCCTTCTTTTGTTTTTAATTTGGTAATTCCTTGTTTTAGTTTCCTTTTTTCATTTATGTATCTGAAGAATGTCTTATTGCTTTTTTTCACTTATGAGCTAATTTCTCTTCTGCCTGTGCTTTAGAAGCTCTTATAACTTGCTTGGCCTCTCTCTGCCTAATCTTATAAATTTGCCTGTCATCCTCTTTTTTATTTTTTATAATTACTAAATGCCATCTTTTTGTTTTTTAATGATTTTGGCCACTTCTGCTGAGTACCACAGTGGTCTCTTCCTTTTTTGCTTTTACTGACAAGCCTAATGCAATTATCGCATTGCCTTCAATAGTGCCAATTTTAAGTAGTCCCATTTCTCCTGGACTCCATTGAAACTGTTCCAATCTGATAGGGACTCGTATACCTCTAATCTAATTTTAGAAAAGTCAGTTTTTCTAAAATCTAAAACTTGTTGTTTTTGTGTGGTGTGACTCAGTCACTGTACTCATAGTAAACCACACTGACTGGTGATCACTAGATCCCAAGCTTTCCCCTACAATAATATCAGATACCAATTTCCCATTTGTGAATACTAAATCTAAAATGGCCTCCTTCCGGGTTGGCTGCTCCACTACTTGCTGTAGAGATAATCCCAGTAGGGAATTTAGAATATCTGTACTCCTGGCAGAACTAGCTATTTTGGTTTTCCAGTTTACATCAGGAAGATTAAAGTCTCCCATAATGATAACTTCCCCTTTCAATGTTATTTTAGCTATTTCCTCAACTAGTAGATCATCTAATTCTTTGACTTGGCTAGGTGGTCTATATATCACACCTACACGAGTTGCAATATGATTATGAAGTTGCAACGTAACCCAAACTTACTCTAAATTCGTCTCGCTAACTTGTATTAAATTAGATTTTATGCTATCTTTCACATACAGGGCCACCCCTCCCCCTTTCTTGCCTTCTCTGTCTTTCCTATATAGAGAGAACCCTGGTATTGTTATATTCCAGTCATTACTCCCATTGAACCATGTCTCAGTAACAGCCACTAAACCTATATTCTCAGATGCCATTATAGACTCAAGTTCATTGATCTTTTTCCCTAAACTGCGAGCATTTGTAGACAAGACTCTGAGCTTGTCATTTCTAAACCTATGTGTAACTGGCATTATCTGGCATTGTTCCGGGGGGCAGTCGGACTGCTGGATTATCACTCTTTTGCCCCCCTTTCCTAGTTTAAATGCTCCTTAGCAAATACTTTGAACTGTTCACTGAGGACATTCATTCCCTTGAGAGAAAGATGCAAACCATCTTTCTTGTACAGTTCTTTTCCATTCCAACGAGAGCTAACATGAGACACAAAGCCAAACCCTTGGTTCAGACACCATTCACCAAGCCATACATTGAATTCCTTATTGCGCATCTTCCTGTCATGCTGAAGGTTATGCACAGGAAAAACTGCAGAGAATAAAACAATCGATGCAACCTCCCGTATATCATTACCATTACCATAACTACTGGTTAGAGTTGGTCTGAGAGAATTGTCACTACACTGCTACCAGTTACATTGAAGGGGTGCCAAATCCCCAGTGGTAAACAACCTGGTACCAAAACTTGAGTAGGGTAAAGCCAGAACTATGTAGTGAAAAAGTGTCAAAAGATGGATCAGTCTAAGTTTCAAATGAATGACAAATGATCGTAGTTTTTGTGCACCCAGTGGCAGTATTATTTTTTGGGCATTGTCTAGCAGTAATATGCCAATCATTCACACCGATACAACAACTGATAATGGAAGTGAAAAACACTGATTACCTCATTACAATAACACCTGTCAAAGAGTTGTATATATTAGGCAGCAAGTAAACTGTCATTTCTTAAAGCTGATGTTTTGGAAATAGGAATTTCTGAAACTGTGACAAGGGCCAAATTGTAATAGCTAGAGAACCAGGTCACATCATATCCAAAATGCAGGTCTTGTTGGTTATACCCAGCATGCAATGGTTAGTATATTCCAAAAAATTGGTCCAAGGAAGAACAAACAGTCATACAGCATCATAGACACCCAAGGGGCATTAATGGTCATATGGTATAAATTCTAGACTGTCTGGTCTGAACCCACAGTGAGCATGTCAGCATCAGTACCAGATAATGGAGTAATTAAAGAAGATGGCCTTATATGATGAATCACATGTTCTCTTACATCATGTGTATGACTGGGAGCCTATGTGTCATCTGGGAAAGAAATGGCACTGGGGTAGTGTGGTGCTCTGGACAATGTTCTGCTGAGAAATCTTAGGTCCTTGCAGTCGTGTGCTTTTTAATTTGACAAATACCGTGATCTACCTAGATGTTGTTGCAAACCAAGCATACACCTTCATGGCAGCGTTATTCCTTAATGCCAATGGCATCTTTCAGAAGAATAATGCGCCTTGCCACATTGAAAAAATTGTTCATAAATGTTTGATGAACTTGACATGACTTCAAGGTGTTGATATGACCTCCAAACTCCCCAGATCTCAGTCTGATCAAGCAGCTTTGGAATTTGCTAGAAAAACAAGACTGATCCATGAAGGTGTCACTTCACAACTTACAGAACGTGAAAGATCAGCTGCTAAGGTGTTAGTGCCAGATATAACAGGGGTCTTGTGGGCAAGGTTGTTAAAACCAGAATTTTTCTTTTTCCTGGACAACTTGTCCCAAAATCATGGAAACAAATTGGGAAACCACAATGAATGATAAAGATAAGTAATACATGTCTATAGCTCAATATACTGATAAGAACTCATTGCCAGCATTTACTGTGAGCTGTAAAATTATGATAATTACCACCATAATAATCTAGTTATGTACCACCAGCCTCAAAAAAATTGTACAATACTGTCAAATGGTACAGTAATGTTCAATGCTGTATATTTCTGAACTATTTATATGTGTAGTGCAGTAGGTGATCACTGTCAGGAAACAACAGCAATCAGTTGGAAAAATCTGCATGAAGAAACTTTTTTTTACATACAGTCAGCTCATTAATGTACTACATTTACAGTCCAGCCCCAATTGCAAATGCAAGATTTTTAAAGGAGGTTGGTATGTTGATGGCCACAATGGAGACAGAAAATAACCCCAATTTGACAAAAACTTTGTCAACTTTCAACACCCATTATATTATATACCAACGAAAGAGAACAGGTACTAAAAGATACCCAAAATATATCAAATCTTTATTATGACATAAAAACATAAATACAAATACATATATGTAGAGACAATACAAAGTGCCCACAGCGGCAGTCCACAATAACACTGCTACCAAATGGTAGAAAATTATTGTTATTTATTCCACAATCAATGAAGCTGCATCTAGCTACCATGTGATATAGATATATGGGGATAGATGGCATCTGTGTGATCCGACTGATACGATGCTTAATAATACAGTGCTGCACAGCAATAAGGTGCAAATAACATATTAGCTGAAGCGGTCGAAATCTCCTTCTTACCCGATATCTAGCAGTGAATGTGTGGGCTGTCTCTGTCTGGCGTAACCCATTATATTATATACGTTTACAAGGATGGTCTAGGGATTTGTGATACTGTTCCTCTTATACTTCTGGTTGGTCTAGAGTGGTTTAAAGGCTATGTATACCTTCAGGGGATATTTTTTTTAATAATTGCATTTTACTTATTTTGGGCTAAAAAGCATTTCTCAATTGGTCTTCATTAAAAATATTGAACCTTTCTGTCACAAAGGGTTAACAGTTTTTCCAGCTTTGTGAATGCTAGTTTTTACTTTCACTTTGTTTTGGTAATCTATGTAATAAACCTTATCTCTACATTACTAAGAGGTCATAAACACTTACTTAAGCCACATTCTTATCAGTAAGATAATAATTGTGCTATTATGAGTGTTTATAATGTTAGAAGTCAGAAATTAGGAGCCAGCTGAGCTGCCTGAACAAACTCAAGGCTACACATAGAAAAGAGCTCAACATTTTTTATAAAGACCAACTGAGAAAATGATTTTTAACTGAAAATGAGTACAACGCAATAATTTTAAAAAAAAATCCCCCAAAGGTGTACATACCCCAGTAACAATTAATACCTAATATATATGGTAGTCTGAGGTGAAGAAAATTTATTGATATCCATTGTATATCGTGATTTTGAGTTAATATCTAATATCTATGGAGGTTTATCGTGCAGTAGTGGTTGACACTTCTATTGTTCTATAATATATCATTTAGTACAGTGCAGGGATTATTGGTGGCCTAATCAAGAAAGTGTACCTATAATGTATTTTTTTATTAAAAACAAGTTCAAAATGAATCATTTTTATAAAGAGCTCCAAATCTCCTGGTTCCCTTCAAATACCCACAGTGTAGCATGATAACAATTCTGTCTTCCTATAGCTAGCACTAGGGGGAGTTCAATGCACAGGGATTTCAACAGCTCTCATTGATTAGCGGAAGAAAAAACAGCCTTCAACTAGAAAATTTTCCTGCACCGCTTTGAGGAGGGTATGAAACCCAAGAAAGTGTGTCCTCAGCCTCTAGTACTCAACTACTCTCCAATGCTTTGACATTGAGTATAACAGGGCAGCTGTGACTCACCTAGCCGAATTACTGATCTATCCAATGCTGCACAGTCCCTTACTATAATGATGTGCATGGCTGATAAAGGGCTAGTGCATACCAAGTGAGGATTGCTCAGTCAATGACTGAGCATCTCTGCTATTTAGCCATGTTTCTTACATCACATCGCTATCTGGACAACAAAGTTATTTTTGCTCCTACAAATGAGCAAAAGTGTCTTGATTTTCTTGTTCCGCACCACACAATCAAAAGATATTCTCCACTCAAGTGTATTTTCTTCCAGAAAGTGTTTTCAACATCTTAAGCCTTTGTCTCTTTAAGAAATGTGTAACCTATAATTCTTTGTACATTTCCATTCTTTCTGCAATTCCCAGTCTTTGGCGTGCAGATCCTAGATTCCAATGGCCAGTCTGTCTCAGAATTTGTGTTCCACAGGCAATGAACCCTTTCCACAAGCAGTAAAGTCTTAATGCCATAAACGTGCACTACCTTACTGTCTGATTCCAGTGCAAAGCCTTGATGTTCCTAAACCTTCTGTGGATATCTGTTTTCTGTCCCTCAGGGGTAGTCTTTCAGTTAAGTTGTTCTCAGCTTTTAAGTCTCAGCTTTTCCTAGATGAGGCTTCTCTTTGTACCTACTTGGCAAGAGTTCACACATAGAGGTCTTGTCTGTAGCTCTGGTCATCTAAAACTTATACTAACCAGGGTGTTGAACCAGCACATCACCCTGGAAACTGGTGTAAAACTGCCAGTGTTAACTGTATGTTTTCCATACACAGCCATTTGGAATACATAAGAGCTATTACATTACAACAGATATCACTGTAAGAGTACTTTCACACTTGCGTCAGGACGGATCCGACATGCTGTTCATCATGTCGGATCCGTCCTGCGGCTATTTTGCCGTGCCGCCGGACCGCCGCTCCGTCCCCATTGACTATAATGGGGACGGGGGTGGAGCTAAGGCGCAGCACGGCGAAAGGACGCCTGACGGATCCGACATGGTGAACAGCATGTCGGATCCGTCCTGCCAAAAGTGTGAAAGTAGCCTTATATAACTTTCCCCAAATATCATCATTTATCAAAACAACCTTATTCTAAAGTTATTCATCTACCATTACACCCTGTATTAATATTCAGTTGCTGTAAGTTGCATCCTGATTTGGAGGCTTGTAATGTAAGATGTAGGAAGCGTTATTGATAAAAACAAGGGGCGTAATTCTATTGATGTCAAGACACATTTCACTGTGATACAGCATGATGGGACAGCAGACACGTGAAAACCAGGACGTAGGTTTCAAGCATTGAGAATAAGAAAAAATGCAAATGATGTGAATTTGGAAAATTAAAACTATCCAAGGAGAAATGGGAGCTAGAGTAATTGATGAAAATATACTTTAGAATGAAAAGTTGTATATGGCACAACCACTTTAACGTTTGGCAGTGATCCACTGGGTCACTGAATACTTTATTGAGGCACTTTGGGCATATGACACAAACAGGTGCTTGAAAAATTAAGTTCAGTCTCTCCAGGTTATATACACAGATTTCCAAAGGTTGTATATGGGGATCTAGACCTTACAATAAATGCCTCTCTGAGTTTCTTCCTATCTAATTCAAACAAACTTTCCAATTTGGCAAAAGGGGTGCAAAGTCGCTATCAATATCTCTGATATACCCAACTTCGGTGTGCAGTCCTACAACAGATGGCCCATCCATCTCAGAAGTGTGATCGACGCCTGAGGAAACCCAAAACATGTGCACTAAAGTCTATAGTCATAAGTGTGCATTACATTTCACTGGCTTTTTGTCCATGCACTGGACAAAGCTTTGGTCCTTAGCTTTCTGCAAAATCTGATGCTTCTTTCTCTTAGAGTTTGACACAGATTTCCTGTTACCTTACTGGTATCTCTTAGCTCGCAGGGCAAATGTAATAATCCCTGTTTGATGCTTCCCTCTGAGACACCTGCTACACAGACTAGCTCACTCTCCAGCTGATAGCTGCACACTCTCTACAATACACCCTCTAGCTCAGAAGGGTGAGGCCATCCCAATTCTAGCAACTGAGTCCAGGGCATGGCAACTTTAACTATTTCTCCCATACACAGCTTGTATAGACCTAAGTCTCATCAACCCTTTTACAGTAAACCATAGTGCATTAGAACATTAACCCTTTAGCTGTGAACCATATTAAATTAGAAAATTAACCCTTTAGCAGGGAACCATCGGGTCACTGCCCTTCCGCCAGTTAAAACCAGACACATACTGTAGCTAATTTGTTTATTTTTCCTGATTTAAAATATGTTTTTATTCTCTTTATTCTATTTCCTGAAGATGATTATGGGGGCAGCCATATTGCCTGGGTTGTTATTAACAGCATTTAGAGATATGCTTTACAGCAGCTACATTGGCCATACACAAAATAGACAAAAAAAATTATCCAGCCATTGATGATAATGAGATGACTGCTTAAAAAATGATAATGACGGGGAAAATTAAAAATAACATTATCAGAAATTCTTTAAAAATATGTTTAACATGAAAACTTGGAATAAACAATAGGTCATTTTCTGATGTCACGTTCCCTTTAAACAAACATAATATACATTGGAAAATAATTTACTGTGCCACATATTATAAGAATGTTTCCTCGTTATTGAAGTATAAGCAGACACACACTATCAGTCTATGCTGAATGCAAGTTTGCTTTGTGTGAACGGTGAGCAATTAGACTCAGCAATTTGATTATTGTTTTTTTTTTTAACAAGCGCTGACAATCAGCAATTTTCTTTTTTTTTTTTTTTTGTTTGATATATTTTTAGAGAGGAGGAATAACATTAAACGCTAGGCGTAAAAAAAAATAAAAAAAATAAACCATAAAGTCTAAGTATGCTAGGAGTTATAAAATGTGTCCATTGTGGCAATTCTACTGCCAGCATTGAAGTTTTAAGCATTAATATGCCTTCATTGCAGTTTTAATGCCTTAATATTGACTCAATGGCTCTTTGGGGTAATATCGCTTCCTCTGCTAGTGAAAAGGTGATGATGTCAGCATTCTGTGCACTGATTCATATGCAGGTTGATGAAGCCGAGTTATTTATGGGAAACCATTATATTTTCTATAAACATTAGTTCTCAATAAACAGAGACATTTAGCCGAGGGTTTATTTATTAAATAGGTACTGTACAGATGGTTCTGCCACACATGATGTGTTGCAGAGCGTATTACTCAGAAATAATCAGCTGTGTTATAGCTAGGCTAAATTAATAAGATGATAATGATGAAATTGATGCTTTTTGAGCTAGGCTTGGCAAATGGCTTTTGCATAAACAAACTGATAAATTTGAGAAGCAATTACTTGCTTGTCAAAGATAAAAACACAACAGGGCCCATTTATAGTTAGGTCCTATTTATTTTTAAAGATTGTACCAGATTTTATGTTTAATACACTGCAATTAAAAAATAATACTTAAATGAAAAATAATAAAAAGCAAAGTGGAAGTTGTTTGGTTCTCCTTGAAAAGCTGAAGATGCAAAGCATTTTGTTTTCATTGGGGTAACTTTTTTTTTTATAGCTACAGTACATAAGGGATTTATGGGACTTGTGAACAAGGTCAGGCTAGTAGCTTTGTGTGTATGATGGGGGTCTGCTAAAGGCTGATGATGGGTGATAATATTGCTTCTATATGTGCACACTAATAGGAATATGTCTTTGGTAACAGCTAATGTTTACATATTTTTAGCACTGGGGTGGTGCCCAAATAGAATTGCTATCGCCATTGCAAGAGGGGTGAAACTAAGTGATGCCGTGATGAGTGAGAGTGTGCACAGTGAGTTGTAAGCAAGGAGATATCACAGCTTGGAAAGGACTTTGTGGAGTGAGCATTGGCATGTTGCAAGGAAAGAGATACAGCAAATGCTACTGGCGAGATTTTAGGTGGATTTATACGGGCAGACGAGCAGCTGATTGTCAGAAATGAAGGGCTTGCTCCTGACAGTCGACTGCTCATTCAGTGAAAGTCAAGCGCCTCCACAGTATGAGGACAAGCGATCGCTATTGTGATCGCTCGATCTAACACATCTGCATTGTTTCTGGGCAGCAGATCGCTGTTTAGACAGCACAAACTGCTGCCCAAAAAGAATCATTTCACCCAATAAATGAGCGTTTCGCTTGTTCATTGGGTGATCGGGTGCCCATTTTGATGGGCACAAGTTACTCGATTATCTACCCATCTAAATCCACCTTAAAAATGTCACCATTTACAGGCAGGACCATTGTTAAAACTCTTCCACAGCCTCTTCCTAGGCCAGTGACATCACTGTACATTGGTCACATGGCCTAGTTTCGGATAGACAATGGACTGTTTCTCAGGAGAGATAATTATTGTAGCCACTAGGTGGCAGTATCGCACAGTGATGGACCCTCCTACTGGTGTAAATTGTACAGGAGGCCCTGCAGTATATTCTAAGCTTCCCGGGCTGCTGGCAGTGAAGGAGAGAACATGTCTGGCCATCCTCCTGCCCTCCCTGCTGTCAGAAAACTGTGGTTGCTGGAGAGAAGGACTCCTCTGCGGTGCTGGGCAGATTTCTCAGGTGTGTGACAGTAGTGAACTGTAAGAAGGAAATAGGGGATTTGTTTATCGTAGACTCAGATCTGTGTATGTGTGCTGCTCTCTGCAGAGTTAAGAGTGGCATTGGGGGGACTCTGTCCTAGGTCCCCCTAATGCCTCTGCTTTAGGTGCACCCCCATTAGTGCCACAGCTCCAGATGCCCCCCAATGCCCCCACTCTAAATGCACCCCTAATATTGCCTCTTCTCCAGTTGCCCCCCTTATACCTCTGCTCCAGGATCACCACTATTACCCTGCCTCAGGCGACCCTAATGCCTCTGCTTTAGGTGCACCCCCATAAATGCAATAAATGCCCCAACTCCAGATGCCCCCACTCGACAGGTGATAAGTGTCTGATTGATAGGGGTCTGATTGTTGGGACCCCCATGATCAAGGGAATGTGGTCTTAAGACCCTTGTGTACATAGATTGGTGGTAATGTAATTGAATATCTCAAGACCCCTTTTTTCATGGTTAGAATTTGTCCAGCCCACTGTGTCAAAAAATTCATACATACTTAGGTCCACAGGATGTGGATACAGTTCGTACGCCGTGGTTTTGTTGTGTCTTTTCTCCCACAGACAGCAACAAAACCACAATAGAAAGTGGCTGTCAGCGACTGTTCCCTATAGGAATGGGACAGCACTGGAACAATCATAGAGGTGAGTACTGTGTTGTTTTGGGGGCAGTAGGTCCAGTACAGGTTCTTTGAATGATGCAAAAATATTGCAGGCAAAGGCCCATAAATTTTTTCACCAAATATGAACATTACTGTAGAATATATACATTTCTTTACTCCACAGAAGGACACATGCTAAAGGCATATAGTTCAAGGCCTAATTTCCCCATAGCAGCTGTTACACCTACAGTACAGACCAAAAGTCTGGACACACCTTCTCATTCAAAGTGTTTTCTTTATTTTCATGACTATGAAAATTGTAGATTCACACTGAAGGCATCAAAACTATGAATTAACACATGTGGAATTATATACATAACAAACAAGTGTGAAACAACTGAAAATATGTCATATTCTAGGTTCTTCAAAGTAGCCACCTTTTGCTTTGATTACTGCTTTGCACATTCTTGGCATTCTCTTGATGAGCTTCAAGAGGTAGTCCACTGAAATGGTTTTCACTTGACAGGTGTGCCCTGTCAGGTTTAATAAGTGGGATTTCTTGCCTTATAAATGGGGTTGGGACCATCAGTTGCATTGAGGAGAAGTCACGTGGATACACAGCTGATAGTCCTACTGAATAGACTGTTAGAATTTGTATTATGGCAAGAAAAAAGCAGCTAAGTAAAGAAAAACGAGTGGCCATCATTACTTTAAGAAATGAAGGTCAGTCAGTCAGCCGAAAAATTGGGAAAACTTTGAAAGTATTGGCTATTTGACCATGAAGGAGAGTGATGGGGTGCTGCGCCAGATAACCTGGCCTCCACAGTCACCGGACCTGAACCCAATCGAGATGGTTTGGGGTGAGCTGGACCGCAGAGTGAAGGCAAAAGGGCGAACAAGTGCTAAGCATCTCTGGGAACTCCTTCAAGACTGTTGGAAGACCATTTCAGGGGACTACCTCTTGAAGCTCATCAAGAGAATGCCAAGAGTGTGCAAAGCAGTAATCAAAGCAAAAGGTGGCTACTTTGAAGAACCTAGAATATGACATATTTTCAGTTGTTTCACACTTGTTTGTTATGTATATAATTCCACATGTGTTAATTCATAGTTTTGATGCCTTCATAGTCATGAAAATAAAGAAAACTCTTTGAATGAGAAGGTGTGTCCAAACTTTTGGTCTGTACTGTACCTATTTTTTCTCCCACTACTTCAGTAATCATAGTGGTTGATGTATGGGCCTGACTGTTGGCTCCTCTTCAGGCAGGCAGCACATACCCTACTACCTCTTCTCTTAGGTATCTAGCTTCCTCACCTGGCACTTTAGCAGTGAGGGAAACGCCCTCTACTCAGACTTTCTGGCTCTTTGCAGCTGCCCCTCTACTTCTATGTGATTCAAGTTCTATATGGCTCCAAAGCCCCTTCACTGCTGCCTTGAACTTTCCTTTTTGGTGCACCCCAGCCAATATATGTGCATTGCTTTCAGGGATACTGCGCAGGTTCTGTCATGTACAGATATAGCCATCATTATTTTTACTGGGTTAAAGCGTTAATGCAACAAAGGCACATTACAGTAATGCAACAGTTTGTGTTAAAGTGACCATCTTGGCACAGCTAATATCAAAATAATGCTGATTACATCTGTACATGCAGGTGGAAGACTCCTGTAACAGTAATATTAGTGCCTGGTATCGTGGTATTATTAGTGATATTGGCCTTTGTATGGCGTATCTGTAGGTGGGGTTGTGGTGCGTACATGTGACAGGAGGCGACTCAAAGGTACTTCACAGAAGCCAGAAATCCAAGTGAAGTTCATTATTTTATTAATAATCAAAAATAACTACAATCCAGGCAATCATCACACATGGTTCCAGAATCTAGACTTAGAATCAGATCCTGGCCTTGCAAAACACATCACAGAAGAAACACAATCCCCAATCTCCTTTGCTTTCATTTTCAATACTTCTTCTGACTGAGCTAACCAAGGGGTGGGTAAGGGTGTAAATACTTACCAGCCCCAACCACACTTCTCTTTATAGGCTCAGCATCTTATCTCCTAAGCTCAGCAAGATGTGAAAAAGCCCATGTGGTCCCCACACCACCACCATGTTCCAAGTTCTGTCTCCAAACAGTCTGCAGGATAGTTATTTAGTAAAGCCCCCAGCAAAGTACAACAGTTTTGTAACTCATCCCCCCTTCCCCAGATATTTGTAGGATAAGTGACCCTTGTAGCTAGCTTGCTAGGTCCATATAGAAAGTACAAGCAGTCCATGATTCACAAAAATAAGATGGAGATGATGCATTATCACATTCCCTCCATGTAGGATACGTGAGATAAGTGCAATCCAGAATCACAAAGAAGATGGGGAGTCGAACACAGTGATGAATTCAGTACATAAACAAAGTCATCAACATGACAGCACATAATGAAGAGAAATAAGGCTGTTCATGAATCCAATCACAGCCCACTTAGGGTCCATTCACACGTCCGTAGCGTATTTTGCGGATCCACGGATCTGCAAAACACGGACACCGGCAAAGTGCGTTCCGCATTTTGCGGACCGCACATCTCCGGAACTAATAGAATATGCCTATTCTTGTCCGCAATTGCGGACAAGAATAGGACAAGTTCTATTTTTTCGCGGGTCCGCAATTCCGTATCCAGGACTGTACTTTATGTGTAACACATAAAGCAGATCGTGCGGCTCCATAGAAATGAATGGGTCCGCAATTCCGTTCTGCGTTCTGGAACGAAATTGCGGACGTGTGAATGGGGCCTATATCGTGTGTGCTTGGCACTTTTGACAAGTTCGAGTGTGCAGTAGCTCAGAATAGTATACATGCATAGTTTTTTGTTGCATAATGTTATGTAATTTTTTTGCGTATTATGATGCACAAGAATTGTTTTGTATGAATTAGTGAAGGTTAATAATCCTGAACCTGTCCTTGTAGGAAATTAGGTGATAGACTTAGGCCCGCCCCTAGCTCAGTCTGTCTCTACCTAAGGAAATGGGAGGGAGCTACATGTGCTCACTTCTCAGAGTACTAGGCCTGAGCTCCACAGAACCACCATCTATGAGAGGTCCACAGAGAGTAAACCATCTCTACTTCACAGTACTCCAGGAAAAGGGAAAGAACTAGAAGGTCCAGAATCTGCATGGAGTCAGTAAGATAGACAATCTGGCCCACCATATCGTAATCCTGCACCCCTCATCTTGGAAATACACCTACCATTGCAATAATAATATTGCCAGCCTTAAGCATTTTGTGGGGCACTGTGTATATGGGACTATTATATTTGGGGCACTATCTGTCTATGTGCCAACATTTTTAGGGGGGGTTAATTAAAGTTATGGTGTTACACATAAAGTACAGTATTTGAATCAATCGCATCAGAGAGTAGGTACAGTAAAAGGAGCAGATGAGGCAGCAATAGCTACAGCAGTGAGGGTGTCATCAGGTTGGAGAGTTTGTATAGGGGAAAGTTAGGGTTGGTGCTGGAAAAGTGAAGGGCCAAATTTGTCTCTTTTGCTAAATTTCAGATACCGGAGGAATAAGTCATAATGGTGGTCCTGACAGGAAAAGCAAATTACTCCAATCAGAGAACATGTGCATCAGCTGTAAATCATTGGATTTTACTGTACTGCATTCATTTACACAGTTTACAGATTGTCTGTGTAACACTAATACCTATCACTATATTTTTATTGTATGGTGGAACATTGGTCTTTGTTACATAGTTGATACGGTTGAAAAAAGACATAAGTCCATCAAGTTGAACCAAGGGATAGGTGGGGACGCGAATCCCAGAAGGAAGTGAGACTCAGATTTCTACACGTTTTCGGAGGCAGTGCCCCTTGTCTTTTGAGGGCATTTTGACATGGAACAGTTTTTCACCGTATTTTTTGTATGGCCCATTTATATACTTGTACAGGTTAATCATGTTCCCTCTTAGACATCTCTTCTCAAGACGAAATAAATAAAATTATTTTAATCTTTCTTCATAACTAAAACCCTCCATGCCCCTTATTAGTTTAGTTGCTCTCATCTGTACTTTTTCCAGCTGCAGTGCGTCCTTTCTATGGACTGGTGCCCAGATCTGGACTGCATATTCCAGATGAGCCGCACCAACGCTTTGTAAAGTGATAATATTACATCCCTGCCCAGCGAGTCCATGACTCGTTTAATGCATGACAATATCCTGGTGGCCTTAGAAGCAGCTGATTGACATTGTATGCTGTTATTTGATCTACTATCTACAAGGACACCCAAATCTTTCTCTATAAGTGACTCTCCCAGTGCTACATCACTTGGACATATGAAGCACAGAGATTATTACTACCAAAATGCATAACTTTACATTTATCCACATTGAACTTCATTTGCCAAGTTGATGCCCAATCACTGTTCAACTTGTAGTTTATGGACATCTTCCATAGACTTTATAGTACTACTTAGCTTGGTGTCATCTGCAAAAATAGAAATGGTGCTATTAATCCCGTCCTCGATATCATTAATAAATAAATTAAATAATAGAGGGCCCAGCACTAAACCTTGGGGTACATCACTTATAACCCGAGACCATTCTGAATAGGAATCATTGACCACAACTCTCCGGACAAGATCCTTTAACCAGTTTTCAATCCAATTACAAACTATACTTTCCAAGCCTATAGACCTTACTTTACCTATTTAACGTCTATGAGGGACAGTATCAAAAGCCTTTGCAAAATCCAGAAACACTACATCCACAGCCACCCCTCTGTCCAGGCTACTACTCAACTCCTCATAAAAACAAATCAGGTTAGTCTGACAACTTCTGTCCTTGGTAAACCCATGCTGGTTATCACTTATAATATTATTTACAGTCACATACTCCTGGATATAGTTCCTTAAGAGTCCTTCAAATATTTTTCCCACAACAGAAGTTAAACTAACTGGTCTATAATTACCTGTGAAGGACCTAGATCCTTTTTTGAATATGGGCACCACATTTGCCTTGCGCCAATCACTTGGCACTGTACCAGTAACTAGAGAATCTTTAAAAATTATAAACAGGGGCACAGCAATGACTGAACTGAGCTCTTTAAGCTCTCTTGGGTGTAATCCATCTGGACCTGGAGCCTTGTTCACATTTAACTTATTTAACTTATCTTGGACCATTTCTACAGTTAGCCAATTGAGTATATTACTGTCCCAGCACCACAGATATCAGCTCCTTTCTCTTCTTTTGTATATACAGAGGTAAAAAACCCATTTAGTAACGCTACCTTTTCCTTATCTTCAGTGACTACCCCCCCCCCCCCCTTACCATTAGTTAGGGGACCTAAATGTTCGGACCTTGGTTTTTTATCATTTCTATATTTAAAAAAAAATTGGGATTTGTTTTGCTCTCTTTTGCCACCTGCTGTTCGTTTAGTATTTTTGCTAATTTTATCTCCTTTTTACAGATTTTATTAAGGCCTTTGTAATCTAAATGCTACCGCCGACCCCTCAGATTTTTATTTTTTAAATGCCCTTTTTTTGTCTTTTATTGCACTTTTTACAGTAGCTGTAAGCCAAGGGGGGTTTAATTTTAGCCGTTTATACTTGTTACCTAAAGGAATATTTTTTTTTGTACAATTACTCAATGTGGATTTAAAGCTCTCCCATTTATCCTCAGTATTATTATGTGACAGTAGCTGCTCCCAGTCTATGCCCTGAAATGATGCCCTCAACGCAGGAAATTAGCCTTTTTAAAATTCTGTGTCTTTGCTCTGCCTGACAGAGTTTGCTTCTTATAGTTTAGGGGGGATATAATTATATTGTGGTCACAATAGGACCACCCTAGTGTTTCTCGAACAGTAACATTTCCAACAAGCTCTGCATTATTAGAAATTACCAGACCCTAGTGGAGCTTCTATAAACTGGCCCATAAAGTTGTCCTGCAGCAAGTTGAGGAATTTTCTCCCCTTTGCGGTTGAGGCAGAACCATGACCCCAGTCAATGTCTGGGAAGTTAAAATCTCCCATTATGACCACTGTACCAGCCTGTGCAGCC
Source organism: Bufo bufo (assembly GCF_905171765.1). NCBI lineage: Eukaryota > Metazoa > Chordata > Amphibia > Anura > Bufonidae > Bufo > Bufo bufo. The sequence continues at coordinate 150,657,656 of NC_053395.1, read as the reverse complement.
CGCTCTATTTGGTTATACAGTTGCGTTTCTATCTCCTCTGTGATGTTAGGGGGTCTATAGATTACACCAAGTATTATTTTTGCAGTGTTTATATCTCTTTGAACTTCCGCCCATAAGGTTTCCACATCCTCACCATCCTCACTCACAATTGCCTCTTTCACATTTGTCTTCAGATCACTGCTCACATACAGGCACACGCCACCTCCTTTTCTATTGACCCTGTCTTTCGTCTTTCCTAAATTGTGTAAAACCCTCAATATTTACAGCCCAGTTATGCGAAGAGTCCAACCATGTTTCAGCCACACCAACTATATCTATGTGTTCTTCTAGTACTATAGCCTCCAGGTCCCCCATTTTGCTAGCTAGACTTCTGGCATTTATAAAAATACATTTACCTATAAAGTGAATATCTGGGATTGCTGGATTACCTTGGTTGATGTTTGTATGTAACAGGTTATTGTTACTAGTAGCTCTATTTTCTTATCAGTGTACAGTTCTGCCCAGTCTTCTCCCTACTTTCCTCACTAACCCCATCCCCCACTAAATCCCACTGTCCCCTCCTATATCCCACTCTCTATCTACACTATCTACCCCCTTATTAGTATGACGCACCCACCCTCCCCCCAGATCCTAGTTAAAAAAACTCCTCCAGCCGTCTAACTATTTTTTCCCCCAGGGCAGTTGCACCCTCCCCATTAAGGAGCAGCCCATCCTTACTGTAGAGCCTGTAACCGTCAGCAAAGTCGCCCAAGTTCTCCATGAACTCTAACCCTTCCTTCCTGTACCAGCTTCTGAGCCACTTATTTAAGTCCCTAAGCTCCCGTTGTCTCTCTGGTGACGCTCGCGGCACTGGTAGTATTTCTGAAAACACTACCTTGGAGGTCCTGGACTTGAGCTTCTTTTCTAGTTCCCTAAAATCATTTTTAAGGACCTTCCATATCCCCCTGACTTTGTCATTGGTTCCAATGTGTACCATGACCACTGGGTCTTCCCCAGCCCCACCCAGCAATCTGTCAATCCGATCCGCAATATGCTGAACCCGAGCACCCGGAAGTCAACACACTGTTTGGCATTCTCAGCGACAGATGACCCTGTCTGTCCTCCTAATAATAGAGTTCCCTACCACCAGCATCTGTCTAACCTTTGCTGCACTCCTTTTCCCATCCTTCCTGCAGGGGACATCCTCCTGGTTGCTAGGAGAAATGTCCTGCTGCAGTGTTGCTGGCCCTGGGCTTTTATCCCTAATATCAGCCAAACAGGCATATTTACTAGGGCATTACAGCCTCCCTGGCACTTTTCCCTTACCCCTTCTTCGTACATTAACCCAACTGCTGACCTGATAGTCCTGATCCTGCCCTCTTCCTCCCACCTCCATTTCACTGACCCCAGTCAGTGCCTGTACAGTGAGGTCTAAGCCTCTCTCCAGGTTTGCAATTCCCCTAAGTGCTTCAAGCTGCTTATATAGATCCAAGATCTGGGCTTCTAAATATGCAACATGATTGAATCTAGTGCAAATGTATTCACCCTCGAATGGCTCTTCAAGGCACGCATACTTTGCACAGAACACACACTTAGTAGCATTGTCCATGGAGCACATTTTTAAATGGGGATGAACTATCACGGTCGGCGTGGCTATCACATACGTGACACAGAGGGAGGGAACGAGGAAGGCCCTGCCCAAGTGAGAGGGAAGATGGTGACCCCCTGACTCACCTGGCAGCTGGCACCTGGCTGCCCTGACGTCCCTAGACGGGTTCCTCACCCGTACGCCGATCACGTGCCTAAAGCCCTGGCTTTCCCTGAGCTGAGCCCTAGGTAGTGAACAGGGCGATGGGAACACTAGTCCGCACCACTAACTCTAAGGGAAAACACCAAGGGGAGGACAGACAACACAGACTCAACATATATTCCCAGGTGGGCGACAACAGGAGACAACAATAAGCCAAACAGGGATCCGGAGGGTAGCACACAGGAACGACAACCAGGATTAACCACTCCAGTGGGTCAGTATAGATGTCCAGGCAGGAAGCTCTATAACTGGCAACTAGAGAAGTGTGAGGGGAGAATATAAGGAGGTAGGGAGTGGCAGACAAGAAACAGCTGAGGAGGAGAAGCTACGGATCCCTGAGAGAGACAAAAAGGATAGCAAGGCAAACACAGAAAACAATCATTAAGAAACACCGTGATCTTTAGATATAGAGCGCGCAGCCACCCGCTGCGACTTCCTGACCCCGGGTATAACGGAGTCAGACGTGGCTCTTGATACCCTCGTGACAGTACCCCCCCTTTCACGAGGGGCCTCCGGACACTCAGGACCAGGTCTCTCCGGATGAGAGGCATGGAAAGTCTGAATTAACCTGTTGGCGTTTACCTCTGACGCTGGAACACACATTCTTTCCTCGGGACCGTAACCCCTCCAATGCACCAGATACTGAAGAGAGCGGCGGACCCGACGAGAATCAACAATTCTGGCTATTTGAAACTCCAGATTACCAGCCACAATAACAGGAGGAGGTGGCAGCGGCGATGGTTCTAGAGGTGGAACATACTTCTTGAGTAACGATTTATGGAAGACGTTATGGATCTTAAAAGTCTGAGGTAGCTCCAGGCGAAAAGCCACAGGGTTAATGACGGCTACTATTTTATAGGGACCAATGAACCTAGGACCCAGTTTCCAAGAAGGAACCTTCAACTTAATATTCCTAGTAGACAACCACACATAGTCATTCACTCCTAGGTCCGGACCTGGCGACCGTTTCTTATCGGCCATGCATTTATATTTACCACTCATCTTTTTCAAGTTAACATGCACCTTCTGCCATACCGATGAAAGAGATGAAGAAAACCTTTCCTTTTCGGGAACCCCAGAAGACCCCCCCTCTTTGAAAGTACAAAATTGGGGATGAAAACCGTATGCACCAAGGAATGGTGACTTGCCAGTGGACTCCTGATAATGATTATTTATGGCAAACTCAGCTAACGGTAAATATGATGACCACAACTCTTGGTTTTCAGACACAAAACACCTTAAATATGTTTCTAGGTTTTGGTTGGTACGCTCAGTCTGTCCATTCGACTGAGGATGGAAAGCTGAGGAAAAGGACAAGTGAACCCCCAAACGGGAACAAAAAGCTTTCCAAAACTTAGAAATAAACTGGGTTCCCCGATCCGAAACCACATCGGAAGGGACCCCGTGAAGCTTCACGATTTCACTGATAAACACTTGAGCGAGAGTTTTAGCATTAGGAAGTGCGGGTAGCGCAATAAAGTGTACCATTTTGCCAAACCTGTCTACTACTACCAAGATAACTGTTTTACCCGCCGACAACGGTAAGTCAGTGATGAAAAGTGGCAATAAAGACCCTGCTGGACGTGTATGAGAGACTTTCGCGCGTGCACAAGTAGAACAAGTAGACACGAAATCCATTACATCCTGACGCAACCTTGGCCACCAAAAACGACGAGATAAAAGCTCCAAGGTTGCTTTACTACCCGGGTGTCCAGCAAGTGCCGAATTATGATGTTCTTTTAATAATTCAAGACGCAGGTTTAACGGTACAAACAATTTCTCTGAGGGGCAAGAGGCCGGGGCGTCCCCCTGAGCCTCTAACACCTTTCCCTCTAGAACAGAGTGTACAGCAGAGACAACCACTCCTCTTTGTAAAATAGGTACCGGATCACAAACATTACCCCCTCCAGGGAAACTACGAGATAATGCGTCTGCCTTGGTATTTTTTGCCCCAGGACGATAGGTGATTACAAAGTTAAATCTGGTAAAGAATAGCGACCACCTAGCTTGTCTAGGGGTGAGACGCTTAGCCGATTCTAGGTACAGAAGGTTCTTGTGATCCGTAATCACCGTGACGGGGTGGATTGCTCCCTCTAAGAAGTGACGCCACTCTTCAAGCGCCAGTTTAATCGCCAACAGTTCCCTATTTCCAATATCATAATTCTTCTCCGCAGAAGATAATTTTTTGGAAAAGAAAGCGCAAGGACGCCATTTGCCAGGAGACGGACTCTGAGACAATACAGCTCCCACTCCCACCTCTGACGCATCTACCTCGACAATAAAAGGCTGGGAGACATCAGGTTGAATTAGAACAGGTGCCGAGGTAAACCTCTCCTTTAGAGAGGAAAATGCATCTTTAGCGGCGTCAGACCATTTGGAAAAATCCGTCCCCTTCCTCGTCATGTCGGTAAGGGGTTTAACGATCACTGAATAATTTTTAATGAATTTTCTATAGAAATTAGCGAAACCCAAAAACCGTTGTAGGGCTTTAAGGTTCTCAGGAAGATCCCAATCTAAAATTGCCTGGACCTTCCCAGGATCCATGCGGAAACCTGAAGCAGATAATAGATATCCCAGGAACTGTAATTCCTGAACAGCGAAGACACATTTTTCAATTTTCGCATATAATTTATTCGTCCGTAGGACCTGCAGTACTTGCCTGACATGCACCTCATGTGTTTTCAGATCAGCCGAATAAATTAAGATATCATCTAGGTATATGACTACAAACCTGTCGATGAGATGACTAAAAATATCATTAACGAAATGTTGGAAGACAGCAGGGGCATTGGTCAGACCGAAAGGCATAACTAGATTTTCATAATGCCCCTTAGGGGTGTTAAAAGCTGTCTTCCACTCATCCCCTTCCCTGATACGAATCAGATTGTAGGCCCCCCTAAGATCAAGTTTGGAGAACCACTTAGCACCCGCAATCTGATTAAAAAGGTCAGGAATGAGAGGAAGAGGGTATGGGTCACGGATGGTTATCTGGTTTAACTCACGGAAATCTAAGCAAGGACGCAGGCCCCCATCTTTCTTTTTAACAAAGAAAAACCCTGCAGCCACGGGTGAAGAAGAGGGTCTGATGTGTCCCTTAGCCAGACTCTCGGAGATATAATCTTTCATGGCTTGTCTCTCGGGACCCGAAAGATTATACAACCTGGACTTGGGTAATTTTGCCCCGGGAATCAGGTTAACCGGGCAATCATAAGGACGATGAGGTGGTAGTTTCTGACAACCCTTTTCAGAAAAAACGTCCTCAAAGTCCGAAATAAATGTAGGTAGGGAAGCTATGGAGGCGATTAAGCAATTGTTATTTAAGCAATTCTCTCTGCAATGCTCACTCCACTCCAATATCTCCCTGGCCTGCCAATCCACCACTGGATTGTGCGCTACCAACCAGGGAAGACCCAATACCACCGGAGAGGGAAGGCCCTCCAGAACGTAACATGAAAGACACTCATTATGGTGGTCCCCTACCCGAAGGTGTAAATTACGAACAATGTGGGTGAGGTTTCTCTGAGACAGAGGAGCAGAATCTATAGCGAATACGGGAATAGGTCTCTGCAGCGTACAGAGAGACAAACCCATAGTGCGGGCAAAATGGGCATCAATCAAGTTTACCCCTGCTCCACTGTCTAGAAAAACAGAAATAGACTCCGTCTTAACACCAAAAACAATGACCGCTGACAACACAAATTGAGATGTTCGTATGGAGGAAACGTATACCCCCCGGCTGACATCCTCCGCACAGCCCGGGGTTAGTAGTTTTCCGACGGTCTTTTGTTTTTGAGAAAGGAGGGACAGACATTAATGAAATGACCCCTCCCCCCACAGAAAAAACAAGCCCCCCCCCTACGGCGAACCTCGGGAGGACGGACCTGACGAGAAGTTCCGCCTAGCTGCATAGGCTCATCTAAGTCAGTACAGGCTGACTGTTGCTTGGGAGAGGTAACCAATTGCTCCGGAATTTTCGATCTCTCCCTAAGACGTCTATCTATTCTGATAGAGAGGGACATAACAGCATCAAGGGAAAGGGGGGTCTCATACAGCGCCAGTGCATCCTTAACCCTTTCAGATAACCCAGAGCAGAACTGACTCCTGAGAGCCGGGTCGTTCCACTGAGTATCCGTAGCCCACCTACGGAACTCTGAGCAATATTCCTCTGCTGACCGATCTCCCTGTAGGAGTCTCCGTAACTTCGACTCAGCCAGGGCGACTCGGTCAGGGTCATCATATATGAGACCCAAAGCCCCAAAAAATCCCTCCACTGACCGAAGAACCTGAGAACCAGGGGGTAACGATAACGCCCAGGATTGCGGATCCCCCTGAAGCAGGGAAATGACAATCCCTACCCGCTGTTCTTCATGACCTGAAGAGTAAGGGCGCAACTTAAAATCTAATTTGCAGGCCTCACGGAACGTCGCAAATTTGTCCCTTCCCCGAGAAAATCTGTCGGGAAGAGCAACCTTGGGTTCAGTGACAACCTGGTTACCCATAGCAACCGCTGGGGGTGCGGTCTGCTGCATTTGCTGCTGTTGTTGGAAACAGACGCCTTCAATCCTGCCACCTCCAAGGACAGGCTTTGAAGCTGTTCTGCCAAGGCATCAATAGGATCCATATTGGATTCTAAGTAGAGAGAGAACAAACAAAAACAACAAACAAAAAATTAAAAAAAAAATATTATTTTTTTTCTCAAAAAGTAAGGGCCAGTTATAATATCACGGTCGGCGTGGCTATCACATACGTGACACAGAGGGAGGGAACGAGGAAGGCCCTGCCCAAGTGAGAGGGAAGATGGTGACCCCCTGACTCACCTGGCAGCTGGCACCTGGCTGCCCTGACGTCCCTAGACGGGTTCCTCACCCGTACGCCGATCACGTGCCTAAAGCCCTGGCTTTCCCTGAGCTGAGCCCTAGGTAGTGAACAGGGCGATGGGAACACTAGTCCGCACCACTAACTCTAAGGGAAAACACCAAGGGGAGGACAGACAACACAGACTCAACATATATTCCCAGGTGGGCGACAACAGGAGACAACAATAAGCCAAACAGGGATCCGGAGGGTAGCACACAGGAACGACAACCAGGATTAACCACTCCAGTGGGTCAGTATAGATGTCCAGGCAGGAAGCTCTATAACTGGCAACTAGAGAAGTGTGAGGGGAGAATATAAGGAGGTAGGGAGTGGCAGACAAGAAACAGCTGAGGAGGAGAAGCTACGGATCCCTGAGAGAGACAAAAAGGATAGCAAGGCAAACACAGAAAACAATCATTAAGAAACACCGTGATCTTTAGATATAGAGCGCGCAGCCACCCGCTGCGACTTCCTGACCCCGGGTATAACGGAGTCAGACGTGGCTCTTGATACCCTCGTGACATGAACAGTAAAGAAGGAAAACAGTAAATATGAGTTAGAATTAGACTCTGTCTGCTGTAGTTGGAGGACTAGCTAGAATCAAGTCAACAATACACAAGGAAAATCTATTAAACGTTAGTTTCTTGCTACTTGGCTTAAACTCCGGTTCTTTAAACTCCACTTATTCACAAGCCCACTTTAAGACAGCAATCCCAGGTAGAGTGAGCTCTGGAAGAGTTCAGCAGTGCAATTAATAGAACCTGGAAGCACAAACCACTCCCCTTAACCAGGTACACAGCAGAGAAAAAAAATGGGTTTAACCCCTTAAGGACCCTGCCATATTTCACCTTAAGGACCAGGCCATTTTTTTGCAAATTTAACATGTGTCATTTTATGTGGTTATAACTTTAAAACACTTGTCTTCTGACAAGAATATGAGACTACGAGTCTTATGACAAGCTTATTAGTGTAGCCTTTTGCATGAAAAAATTTGCAATAAAAATTTGCGATTAGAATATTCGCAATCTACACTAGGATGATATCTCACACTGGGAAGCTGGGTAATAACTCAGTGATGATATCTGACACTGGAAAAGCTGGGTAATAACTCAGTGATGATATCTGACACTGGGAAAGCTGGGTAATAACTCAGTGTAGATCATAAATATTCTAATCACAAATTTTTATTGTGAATTTTCCATGCAAAAGGCTACACTAATAGGCTTGTCATAAGACTCATAGTCTAATATTCTTGTCAGAAGACTATGAAACCAATAGATGGCGCTATTGAGTTATGAACAGCGCCATCTATTGGTTTCATAGTCTTCTGACAAAACTATTAGTCTACTCTTGTGAAACCAATAGATGGCGCTGTTCATAACTCAATAGCGCTATTTATTGGTTTTCATAGTCTTATGACAGCTGAAAAACAAGGCAGATTCTGCTCATTTGCATGTATTTCCCATATACCCATGTTTATGCAAATTAGTTTTTACATGACAACTGTATAGAAAGGCTATTGAATATTATGTTAGGACAATCAGAAAACTTTTTGTCGCCCTAATGATATTGATCTAGGTGTGGAGGTCCACCTAAGCCATCCAATAGATGCAAAATAACTTTGAGGTTTACTGGTTCTCAGTCAGATGAGAGCTGGTTTGGAATATCTCATAGTGCAGAAGGCTGCCATTGTAAGGTATGCTGGCTGTTATCTGTCTCATGGATAGATTGATGGCTTGCACATACCTGGCTTTTGGTATATAGCCTTTGTGTGGTTGTCTATTGTATGTTTTACATAATAGGAGTCTAAGATGCATCCAGTTATCCTCTTAATGCTGTTTCCAAACCATTTTGATGGGGTTTCCATCAATTTCTAACTTTTTTTTAATGAACCAGAAACCCTCTTCTCTTCCGAGCAGGGGGTGCCTGGGGTTAACCCATTGACTTCCATTCTGCTCGGGTGCTCGGTAGAACACACGAGCATACCGATGTGTTCAGCCAGAGCACACAAGCACTTTGGTGCTCGCTCAACACTAATGACAATACTTCTGTATTGTCATGCATTGGCTGTAAGTGTATTACACACTGTAATACACTTACAGCCTTCCTGCCTGTGAGATCCAGGGGGCTGGATATCACAGGCTGTCATGGAAGGCAGCCACAATGCCTAAGGAAGGCATCGTGCTGCCTTCCATGCCATCGGGTCCCCGTCACAGCAGCACGGGGACTCAATGGCTTCTTTCTCCCTGCACAGACATCGCACGCGTCTGTGCAGGGGTTAATGCACCGGCATCGGTGATTTCACCGATGCCAGCACATGCAGCAGGGGTTTGGCTATCAGTGACTGCCGGACCCCTGCCGCTTATCGGGCAGGCGCAGCTCCTGCACCCGCCCGATCACCATGACGTACATGTACTTCTCTAGTCCTTAAGTCACGGCCAAAGATGACGTACATGTACGTCATGGGTCCTTAAGGGGTTAAATGTCACTACCAAAATGCAAGCACTTAACTCACAAGGACCTTTGCTATAAACAATATGCAGCTATTTGCAATCACTCCCACAGAATCACACTCAGCACCAGCACTCCGGTTCTTTAAACTCCACTTATTAACAAGCCACTTAGTACAGCAAGCCTAGGTTTCTGTTATGCAGGAGATGCAGGCCATAGACTTCTATTATGACGGAATAAATAACGGAATGCCTCTAAGGCATTCCGTTATACATTCCGTCATGGAATTGTGTTATGGTCCGTGGTAACGGAATCCATAACACAATTCAGTAAATACCACAACACGAACCCGAACTCAAATTTCAAAATATGAAATTCGCATATCCATAATCATTAGCTTTAGTTATACTATTGCATTCTTTGCTAATGATAATCCAACATATGGTACCAATTTCTATCTATGTTGTTCAATACCTGGTTCTACATCAACATTGATTTTTTTAGCCAGGGCCGGTGCTACCATAAGGCAGACCAAGCGGCTGCCTTAGGGCGCACCCTGGGGGAGGGCGGAAAAATGTGACATGGAGGGAGAGAAATGTGACATGGAGGGCTGATGTGACATGGAGGGCTGATGTGACATGGAGGGCTGATGTGAAATAGGGGGTGATTTGACATGGAGGGGGAGAAATGTGACATGGGGGCATGATGGCTGACATGGGGGCATGATGGCTTACATGGGAGCATGATGGCTTACATGGGGGGCTGATGTCTGACATGGGGGTCTGATCTGAGGTCCGATTAACATTGGGGGTCTGATTGGGGCTGTTAGCTGAAGTCTGATTAGCATTGGGGGTCTGATTGCTGGTCTGACCTGAGGTGTAATGGAAAATATTTTTTTCTTATTATCCTCCTCTAAAACCTAGGTGTGTCTTAGAGGGCGATAAATACGGTCCTCAAACTAGTGATTGTCTGAAGCAGAGAGAAGATACCAGGACCACACAGAGGAGAAGCCAGCTGCTGCAGACGGGACCAGGGCCAGGTGAACTGCGAGGGGGGAGGGGGCACCAAAATGTAGCTTCGCTTGTGTTGGCAAAAATCCTTGCACCGGCCCTGTCTTTAGCTGTGCCCTTTTTTCATACATATGATAAATTACTCATTTTGCCATGTATCCAAAGCATTCAGTCTTCCAGGTGAATCTTGTATTTTTGCTACAGAATTAGAAAATTGCATATCTAATTGCAAAGCTACGCCCTAACATGGTGAATGGAGGCTAATGCATTAATGACACTGGAGTAAGACTGTCTATCAAAAGTGTGACACTATTGAGAAATAAGAGAAGCCTTCAAGAATAAATTAATAAAATATTTTAGAATGGTATAACTAAATACAGGGTGGGCCATTTATATGGATACACCTTAATAAAATGGGAATGGTTGGTGATATTAACTTCCTGTTTGTGGCACATTAGTATATGTGAGGGGGGAAACTTTTCAAGATGGGTGGTGACCATGGCGGCCATTTTGAAGTTGGCCATTTTGAATCCAACTTTTGTTTTTTCAATAGGAAGAGGGTCATGTGACACATCAAACTTATTGGGAATTTCACAAGAAAAACAATGGTGTGCTTGGTTTTAACATAACTTTATTCTTTCATGAGTTATTTACAAGTTTCTGACCACTTATAAAATGTGTTCAATGTGCTGCCCATTGTGTTGGATTGTCAATGCAATCCTCTTCTCCCACTCTTCACACACTGATAGCAACACCGCAGGAGAAATGCTAGCACAGGCTTCCAGTATCCATAGTTTCAGGTGCTGCACATCTCGTATCTTCACAGCATAGACAATTGCCTTCAGATGACCCCAAAGATAAAAGTCTAAGGGGGTCAGATCGGGAGACCTTGGGGGCCATTCAACTGGCCTACGACGACCAATCCACTTTCCAGGAAACTGTTCATCTAGGAATGCTCGGACCTGACACCCATAATGTGGTGGTGCACCATCTTGCTGGAAAAACTCAGGGAACGTGCCAGCTTCAGTGCATAAAGAGGGAAACACATCATCATGTAGCAATTTCGCATATCCAGTGGCCTTGAGGTTTCCATTGATGAAGAATGGCCCCACTATCTTTGTACCCCATATACCACACCATACCATACATTTTTTTGTTCCAACAGTCTTGAAGGGATCTATCCAATGTGGGTTAGTGTCAGACCAATAGCGGTGGTTTTGTTTGTTAACTTCACCATTCACATAAAAGTTTGCCTCATCACTGAACAAAATCTTCTGAGTAAACTGAGGGTCCTGTTCCAATTTTGGTTTTGCCCATTCTGCAAATTCAGTTCGCCGATCTGGGTCATCCTCGTTGAGATGCTGCAGTAGCTGAAGTTTGTAAGGGTGCAATTTGTGAGTAGCTAATATCCGCCGAAGGGATGTTCGACTAATGCCACTCTCCAGTGACATGCGGCGAGTACTACGCTGTGGGCTCTTGCTGAATGAAGCTAGGACAGCCACTGATGTTTCTTCATTAGAGACAGATTTCATGCGTCCACATTTTGGCAAATCCAACACTGAACCAGTTTCACGAAACTTAGCAAGCAGTTTGCTAACTGTAGCATGGGAGATGGGTGGTCTCGTAGGGTGTCTTGCATTGAAATCTGCTGCAATGACCCGGTTACTGCGTTCACCAGACATCAACACAATTTCTATCCGCTCCTCACGTGTTAACCTCGGCGGCATGTCAATGGCTGTAAACAAAGAGAAACTTGTAAATAACTCATGAAAGAATAAAGTTACGTTAAAAATTGTGAAATTCCCAATAAGTTTGATGTGTCACATGACCCTCTTCCTATTGAAAAAACAAAAGTTGGATTCAAAATGGCCAACTTCAAAATGGCCGCCATGGTCACCACCCATCTTGAAAAGTTTCCCCCCTCACATATACTAATGTGCCACAAACAGGAAGTTAATATCACCAACCATTACCATTTTATTAAGGTGTATCCATATAAATGGCCCACCCTGTACATTTTCTGTTATTGTGGGGGTTTAGCAGTATTCATTATATTCAAATATCAGACCACACTAGGCCTACTGTACATCATGGTGATTAAAAGTCATGCATGAATAATGTGAAAACCACCAAACCAGTGTGACTTTTTTCCTTGTTGGAAAAAATAGCTACTATAGAAAAAATTCTGACATAGTTGTGACATAAATAAGTAGCCCCGCTGCATTAAGCTCTGTGCTCATCTTGTCATTCCTCATGGACTGTCACTCTTCATCTGGGACATGCAAGTACTATATTTTTTGCATGCTGCCTAACATCAGTGCATGGTCTACATTTGGTAATTTTTTGATGTATGATGTTTCTCTCTGATGAACTTTTCGACCCGCCACAAGGTAACATGTCAAAGGTGATGGGGGACTTTGGAGGAGCCAACCCTCTGCAATGAGCGGATAGTCAGGACATCTTCAATTATGGTAACTGGACAATCCCTTTAAGCAGAATGCACCATTTTTCAAGACAGCACAGCTTACTATATTGGTTGCATATTACGGTAATTCAGTGAGTTGGAATGAATTCAGTCTATCATTATTTTTAGTGGTGGGATGACGAATCCCTCGAATCCACAAATCCCTCGAATCCTGCTGGATTCATGGGATTCGTGGACTCGAATACCGACGTAATTTACCCGATATGAATCCAACGAATCCCAGTGGGGCCCAGACTGGTGGCGGCGGCGGCAGGGCACAGCAGGAGATGAGTGCTTTGCTGCTGCAGCAGGGGAGGGAGAGGCGTCTCCCTTCGCTGTTCCTCTGATAGGCTGCTGGCACAAGGCCCGCAGCCTATCAGAGGCCAGTGCAGGCGGCGCGATGATGTCATCATCGCGCCGCCTGAGCCGTACAGCGCGGGACACAGGCCGGAAGAGGCCTGCATCGCAACGGAGGTAAGTAAAAGTGTTTTTTTTTTTTTTTTAATCTGTTACTGGCACATTGGGGGGGGAGGCCCTATGATACTACTGTCACATTGGGGGGGAGGCACTATGATACTGGCACATTGGGGGGGAGATGGCACTATGATACTGACACATGGGGGGGAGAGAGGCACTCTGCACTTGATACTGGCACATGGGGGAGGAGAGAGGCACTTGATACTGGCACATGATTGGGGGGGCATCTATGGGGACACTTACTGGCACATTATTGGGGGGCACTATGGGGTCCTTTTTAACTGGCACATTATTGGGTGGCACTGTGGGGCCACTTCTTATTGGCACATTATTGGGGGGCATTATGGGGGCATCTACTGAGGCCACAAATAAGGTGTATTTTATATGGGGGGGGGCTCTGTGTGGTACTAGTATTATCATTGATTTGTCCAGGAGATGCTAGGATGATGCAAAAGTAGTAAACTAAGATTTATATTTTTTGTCAAACTGCATAGATGAAAAATGGCTGAAAAATGGTGGTGGGGTCTGAAGGTCTGAAAGGAGAAGATGAGGAAAGAGAACATCTACATCAAAGGAGACGTCACTGGATGTAAGAGGTATGTGTGCTGTATTACCCTGTATTTCTGTAGAGATAGGAGCAGGGGCTAACGATCGCGGTCATAGAGGGTGCGACCGTGACTGGGGGGTGGAGGCGGAGGTTCAGACAAACTGGCGCGGTCTGACTTTGTTTCTTACACCGTTCACACAATTCTTATGTACAGGATTTGTAGGATTCGAGATTCGAAAGATTCTATATATTCGATAACCGATTCGGATTCGGATTAGAAAAAAATTGGATTTGTCCCACCTCTAATTATTTTAAATATGAGATTACATAAGCAACTGTCCATGCAAAGAATGGGACGGTATTCATAAAGAATTGTGGGGAGAGATAGAGCAGATAGAGAAGAATTTTGCTATTAATCATAACTTTGAAGTTTTCTATCCTTGGTGCCCTTAGAATCTGATGAACGAGACCAGAATTTAAGTATGAGCTATTATGGCTATTAAGGGAGCAGTTGTGCAAACTGTTGGGATCTCCGGGGCATCATGGATTCTGCAAGGTATGATCTATTTACTGTAAGCAAATTTGTGCCAAAAGACCCCACAGTGACTCATTGAGAGACAAACATCTTCTTGAGGTAATAATATTTTGCTTTTAATTATCTTTAATAGACTAGTGAGCCTTTTGAAGCAACCTTTAGAACACATCTCCACCTGAAAATTATGGATGTGAGTGCCATAATCCTTCATTTATAAGTGCTAACGGCAAGAGTCCATTTATTCCAATGGGACCTTAAGGAGAATTTTAATTGTTACAGCCATGGGACAAAATAATAAAATTACTGACGATACCCCCTTTCCCCCAGAAAATAAAAACAAAACTGGGACATTTCACAAAGTGTCCACTTTTAAAGAGCCATCATTCATATAACGTCAGTAATTTGAGCCCAAACTATGATCTGCATATGTTGAATATACGAAACAGAGATAAAGAGCTATACAATAGGAAGGAATGAGTACATATAAAACCAGTGTCGGACTGGGGTGCCTAGGGCCCACCATACAGATACATTTAAATATTACCTGCTCACACAGCAGAAGACGCTACCAGATGATTGAATATGGGGGTCCCTGCAGCAACTTTGAGAAGGTAGGTCCTGGGGAAAAGAGGACACTGGCAGCTTTCCTCTATACCTAGAAGTCATCTCAGCTCTGATCGTGTCTATAATAATAAACTGGGGAGTTTCTTTAATAATATATCAAGTATTTTATATGTACATAGGCTGGTTGAGGTGCTGTACATTGAATATATGTATTTAGTTCAGTAAGTCTACTGTGTTGTATCACTTGTGCAGGGGGTGGGAGACTAGGGGCCCAAAGGGGAATTCACCTATACCCCTGTGGGCCAGTCCAAGCCTGTATAGAACATAGGCGCTCCTAAAGTGCTGCTTTTGATAATACAAATTCAATTAGCTGAACCACAAATTTACTGAATGCCTCTATCCACTAAGCATACCAAGCACAGTGTCATCCATTGGATAATGGGTGTGCATATGAAGAGACTGCAGCGTTCACCGGAGCACTGTGGCCTCTTCAAACAGCTGATCGGCAGAGGTGCCAGAGTTGGACCCCTGCTGATCTGATATTGATGACCTATCCTGAGGATAGGCCATCAATAAAAAAAAATCTCAGAGAACCCCTTTAATTCACAAAACAGACCAAAGTGATAGACAATAGATCCAAAAACAGCTGTGCATGGCCCCATTAAATAGTATAGGTTAGTGTGCAGAAGAAAGTACAGTCGTGTGCATGATCCTTTATACTGTAGAAAATTGTTAGTGAAATGTATTTATTAATTTATTTATTTACTATATTCCTATGATCTTAGTCATATTATTTTTATCCCCTTTCTCACAGGGCGATTTTCCATTTTTGCATTTTCTTTTTTTGCTCCCTGCCTTCGAAGAGCCATAACTTTTTTATTTTTCCATTCACATAACCATATGAGGACTTGTTTTTTGTGAGACAAGTTGTACTTTATAATGCCACATTTTAATATTGCATATGATAGTGGGAAGCTGAAAAAAAATTAAATTCAACAACAGTTTTATGGGGGGGTTTATGGGGTTTACTATGTGGTAAAACTGACCCATGCCCTTCATTCTTTGGGTCAGTACAATTATGACAATACCATTTGAGTAGTTTTTCTTGTGTTTTAATACAAAAAAAAACTTTGGAAATTTTTTCTTTTTCTTTTGAACACTATGTTCTGATCCCTATAACTTTTTTTTTTTTTTTACTTATGTCTATAGAGTTGTGTAAGGGCTAATTTTTTACAAGACAATCTGTAGTTTTTATTGATGCCATTTTGGAGTGTGTATTGCTTTTTGATCACTTTGTATTCACATTTTTTGAGGAGGTAAAGCAATGAAAAAACAAGGAATCTGCCATATTGCTTTTTTTTTCAATGATGCCATTCACCGTATGGGATACATCTTTTTAATATTTTAATAGTACAGGCGTTTTCAGACAAACAAAGCCTATGACATTTATGTTTTTGATTGTTGTTTATTTCTATTTTAATTTTGGGGAAAGGTGGGAATTTTTATATTTTTTAAAATCTTTTAAACTTATTTTAGGCCTCTAAGTGGACCTCAATATGCAATCACTAGATTGCCTTTTATATAAAGTAATAGAATTTTATCCATTATAGTACACAAAGATCAGTATATTCCAATGCAGTGCTGCCACCTGCAGGCTTGCATTGGGATATACCAGTAATAAGCCTAGAAGCCTTGTACAGGCCCTGGTCTATTACTGCTATGGAATGCCTTCCCCGATCTCAGCAAGGGGAAGGCGTTCCTGCCCGGGAAACCCACTCTTCTGGCTTTTTTGCCTTTCAGATTCCGTGGTCTCATTTGATTACGCCATCTGAGGGGTTAAATGTCTATGATTACTATCTATTTTCACCAATAGCAGACATTAGCACCAGATGTCTGCTGTGGGAAACAGGCACGCAATAGCTATGGCACTTGCACCACTCTTAAGCCTAGTACGCAAATGTGTGCTAGACAACGCCCCTCTTGATTTCTGGGAAAAATATATGTAAATTATCATGACCAACATCTGCTGGCATCAGATAGGTTTAGGAAAACTAATTTGAATATCTTTCCCAGAAACCCATAGGTGCATCGTCTGGCCTACAATACTGCGCACATGTACTCGGCATACTAGTTCCTTTTTATAATGAGAAAGAGTACTCCTTAGATAATGCATATATATTGTTGAGAAATAAACATTTGTGCACTACGCTCTCTTTCTTCTCTCTATCTCTCTCTCCTTGCTTCAGGATGATTCATAACCAAATTGTTTAAAAATTCAACAAACCGAGTCTTGCCAGATTCGCTCATCTCTAGACCCGACATCCACTGTACTATTACGGCAGATGTCGGGAAGGGGTTAATAACTAACTATGATGCAGTGTTACTTTAAGTATGTGAAACATCAATCTATTGACATGGATTAGGGTAGATACAGTAGCTGCAGACTGAAGGAGGAACCTTTTTAACAGCCATCAACATGTACAGATACCAGCACAATATTATTCCTTACAATGTACTTCCCTATAAGTAGCCTGTAGCCTATAAGTAACTTTTTTTCTTAATCAAGGCCTGCCACAGCATAACAATGCTAGAGTAGGGTGGTTGGAATCATTAGATTTCCCATTATGTTTATCATGAATGCGTCAAGATTTACAGAGGATGAGCTGCTGTCCATGGTCAGAAGATAAAAGAACAATCTTTAGTTTTGATCTACAGTAATGGTGGCCATGCATAATTAATAGACAAACAAATTGTTCATCCGACTCTCCCATACACATACAAGTTCCATTCAGCCAGACATGTATGTAGGGAGAAAGGAGAAAGCATCTGCCAGACACTTCTCCTGGAAGAACAAAAGGAACATGCAAAAAAATATTCACTTTATCCGATGCTTCTCGGGAGCTCCCCATACATTAGACTGTCGGCAGAATCTGCCAACAATACCTTAATATGTATGGAAGCCTTAAAGGGAACCTGTCACCATGAACATGCAATGTGAACTACAAGCAGCATGTTATAGAGCTGAACGGGCTGAGCAGATTGAGAAATAGTTTATGGGAAAAGATTCAGTAAAACTTGTAATTTATACATTTAAATTACTGCTCATTCTGGGTTTTGAAATCAAGGAGGTGGTCCTATCAGTGATTGACAGCCTTCCCTCAATGGGTCCATTCACACGTCCGTAGCAAAACACGGACAACGGCAATGTGCGTTCCGCATTTTGCGGAGCGCACATCGCCGGCACTAATAGAATATGCCAATTCTTGTCCGCAATTGCGGACAAGAATAGGACATGTTCTATTTTTTTCGGGAAAGGAATTGCGGACCCGAAAGTGCGGGTCCGCAATTCCGTATCCGGGCAGCACATCGTGCGGCCCCATAGAAATGAATGGGCCCGCAATTCCGTTCCGCAAAATGAAGAGCGAAATTGCGGATGTGTGAATGGGGCCTTTGACTGTGTATAGAGAGATAGCTGTCAATCACTGATAGGACCGCCCCCTGGACTTCAAAGCCCAGGATGAGCAGGATTTTAAATGAATAAAATACAGGTAAAGCCTCATTCACACGTCAGTGTTCGGTCAGTGATTTCCATCAGTGATTTTGAGCTAAAACCAGGTGTGGCTCTAAACACAGAACAGGTGAAGATCTTTCCCTTATACTTTATGTCTTTGGAGGCTCCAATCCTGGTTTTGGCTCACAGTCACTGATGTATGTAAACACTGACATGTGAATGAGATTTCATACAGAAACTTTACCCACAAAACTATATCTATCAATCTGCTCAGCGGCTCCAGCTCTATAACATGCTGCCTGCAGCTCAGACACCATGTTCATCCTGACAGGTTCCCTTTAAGGCTAAAGTCAGCTGATAAAGAGACTATTAGAGGATTGGTACAAATTTGACAATGAGCATATGATAAGGGAATATTTTGTCCTTTTATTGCCCACCTATTCAATCTCTTTTTATTTAAAAACTTTTTTGTAACTATTTGTTTGACCATTTCATTGTTTAACCCCTTAACCC
Source organism: Bufo bufo (assembly GCF_905171765.1). Classification (NCBI taxonomy): domain Eukaryota; kingdom Metazoa; phylum Chordata; class Amphibia; order Anura; family Bufonidae; genus Bufo; species Bufo bufo. The sequence continues at coordinate 150,638,938 of NC_053395.1, read as the reverse complement.
ATAGAGCCGTATATATACGGCATTATGCATCTGTATGTGTATTGAACTGGCCTCTGCAGCAGGCTCGCGCCATACACGGTGGGTGCTGGCTATATCATATAGCCGGCACCTGCCGGCACTGACAGGAAGCGGCAATCACGCTACCCCTGTCATTTAACCCCTCAGGTGCCGCGATCAACGCTGATAGCGGCACCTGTTAGTGAAGGCAGAGGGATGCGGCTCCCTCTTCCTTCCGATCAGAGCCCCAGCAGTGAAATCACAGGACTCCGATCAGTTGCCATGGCAGCCTAGACGCTCTGAAGCGATCCAGGCCTGTCATGGCTTTCTCCAGGCAGAGCTCAGAATTGAGAGTGTAAAAATCCTATTCGCCCTAATATATCTCTCTATTAGGATGAATAGTAGAGGGAATCAAAAGATCCCATGTACTAAGCCCCTAAGGGGGCTAATAGATATTTTTTTTTAAAAGGAAAAAAGTTAAAAAATATATATAAAAAACACCAATAATATTAAAAGTTTAAATCACCCCCCTTTCCCAATTTTACATATGAAAATATATAAGCAATAAAAAAATAAACATCTGAAAATGTCTGAACTATTAAAATATATATTTTTTTAAATTCTTGTGCGTTGAACGCCATAACGGATTTGCCATTTTGTTTGTCATCTTGTCCCCCCAAAAAATTTAATAACAGTAATCAAAAAGTCTTACATGCTAAAAAAATTGTACCAATAAAAACTACAGTTTGTTACCCAAAAAACAAGCCCTCATACAGCTCTGTAGACCATAATCTAAAAAAGTTATGGTTGTGAAAATATGGTGATGCAAAAAAAAAAAATTTCACCAAAGTTATTTTTTTTTTAAAGTAGTAAAACAAAAAATAACTATTTAAGTTTGGTATTGCCACATTTGTGCTGCAGAATAAGGACTTAATTTTTAGTACATTGTGAACGCTGTGATGTCAAAACCGCCAAAACCTTGCCGGAATTCAGTTTTCTTTTCAATTTTGCCACACAGTTTTCTAATACAAGACATGGTAAATTAAATGGTGGCATTAAAAAATGCATCTTGTCCCGCAAAAAATTAGCCCTCATATGGCTATATGAATGGAAAAATTAAAAAACTTATGGCTATTGGAACGTGGGGAGAAAAAATCCAAAATATAAAAATGGTCTTTGAGGGGTTAAGGTCCCTTTCACACGGGCGAGTTTTCCGTTTGGGTGCAATGCGTGACGTGAACAAATTGCACCCGCACTGAATCCGTACCCATTCATTTCAATGGGGCTGTTTGCAAATCGCATTGCATCAGCAAAAGGACCTGCGCTGATGTTGTGAGCGCAGTGATGTCAGCGCAGGTCCTGCTGAATGAAAATAGAAGAACCCATTCATTTCAATGGGGCTGTGTATATAAGCGATGTTTTTCACGTAACGCAGGCCCCGTAGAAGTGAATGGGGCTGCGTGCAAATCGCATTGCATCCGCAAAAGGACCTGCGCTGACGTTGTGAGCGCGATGACGTCAGCGCAGGTGCTTTTGCAGGTCCTGCAAGACGAAGAAAGAAGACGATAACGGATGTGCGATCAAGTGGATGAGGTGAGTAATTTTTTTATAATTTTTTAACCCTCAATGGACATTTTAGTAAGCATTCTGTATTAAAGAATGCTATTATTTTCCATTATAACCATGTTATAATGGAAAATAATAAAATCTACGGAACACAAACCCCTAACCCGAACTTCATAGAAGAAGTCCGGGTTCGGGTCTTGGTACCAACATTCAGTTTTTTATCACGCGCGTGCAAAACGCATTAAAATGCTTTGCACTTGCGCGGAAATACTGAACAACGCAGCGCAATCGCAGACAAATTGTGTGCGAACTCGCTCGGGTTTCCCTGAATTCCTCTGCAATGCATCTGGACTGAATCCGGCACACTCGTCTGCAAGGGGCCTAAGAATAGTCAGACCCCTAAAAACATATTGAAGAGGAAGGTATATATCAGGAATCCTCGAGCATTCATTTCCTCCTAAATCCAAAAATAGTGGTTGCTTCTATTAGTTATTCCACCAGGTGCATTTCCTCTCCTAACGACACTTCTTAAATTGTGTGCTGGTGGAAAGGTAATTTGGTCTCACACCATTAAAAAGTAATGGAACCCTTGATGATAATAAATGGCACAGCTAGCTTGTTGGAAAACGTTTAATTAATAAAGTCATAAAAATATTGTGAAGCCAGGCAGTTTGCGAGACATCTTACACTAGATAAACAGATAAAACCTGAACCCTTTACCTGCTGGAATATTGTAAAACTTGGTAACGTCCTGAACACTGTCAAACTGTCAAAAGAAAATGTATCTATACTGAAGTATTTACATTTTGAGCTTATATGGAATTTTTTAAAATACCGTAGTTCATCTTTGGGGATTCAAGTTCTGACTTGAAAGATAGAAATGAAAAGAAATGTTTGTTGAAGTAAGTTTTTATAAAAATATATTGAAATTCACTCTGAAGACCATCATAGTGAAAAACCCTAGGTATACTGGCAATAATCTAGCTGTAGAAGTAATGATCTATACTTATCATTTTAATGCTTCTGTATCATAAATGCTTATAGGGCACTGTATAAAGTTATAAATATATAAATTAGCGTATGATATTCAGTGTAGATATACACAGTGATACTGGTAAGATACAAGAGCATACATACTACAGAGGCAGACCATGCAGATGCTATGGGACCCCTGGCTAGTGGAGGTCAAGCCCAAGTTGGTTCCATTCCATTTTCTGCTATGGACCCAAGAGTAATTTAAAGGATATGGGGAGCAACAAACAATATTTTGATCTTTGCTATGAGACACTCCCCCCCGACCCCCCTTTCTTTTATGTACACGACTGGTAAGATCATGACAAAAAACAGAATTAGGAATGTGGAGAACAAAAAGTTGATTATTTCTCATCTATGAAATTTTTGGTTTATGCATAAAAGTTGTAATGGTTTCCTATGCATACATGGAATATTATCCTTTCAATAATCAGACATAAGTAGAAGCCTAATAGATAAAATAATACTGCTGACTGACAGGCAAAATAATGGTATCTAGTAAGCCAACCAAGAGGTGAAATGTTAGATAAGAAAAGTGTCTAACACTGGTGGATCTACCACGGTAGCAGCCATAGGAGCTACTATTGGACCCACAGTCTTGGGGGGGGGGGGGGGGTCTGGACCTTTGGTTGTGATGAGGAGTGGATTAGGCTGTGGGCAGCACTCAGGAAGTGTCAGGTGCCTGAGCTATGTGATCATCTGTACTGTCATGGCAATGGCGCTCAAAAACCCTGTGTACTATGACTGCAGCGTTACTACAGGGGTAAGAATTTTTACCCAATGTGAGAGAAGCGACTGGAAACAGTGGCATTACACTGAACAATACTGCATGGGAGATGAGGGGGCCCTTAGTTAATATATGAAGGACAAGAGGAAGTTGTGGATACTGTGAGTGCTGGGGCCGCATACAGTGCAATGTCGAATGCCAGGGACCTAAAGCAACCATAGCCTGCCTCCTTGGACTGTGACCCCTTTCCTAGATTTGTTGGGACTGAAGCTATTTGAGAGCAAGTACTGTAATTGCTTGTCTACAATAAATTCATCTTTACAAGTTAAAGGGCTATTCTGGCAATAAGCAATTGTCCAATCTATCCACTAAACAAGTGATAAATGGTAGCACCACTGAGAACAGGGTTTCTATATCCCCCATTTGAATGGACCAGTGGTCAAACATGAACACTTCTGTTCCATTTTAAGCCCATGGGACTTACAAAGATAGCTGAGCTCTGTACTTGGTTATCTCCATCAGGCAGGTAGACTTTGAGCGTGCTTGCTCAACTTCCAAAGGACGTGGGACTCAAATAGGTAGGGGTGGTAGTTCTAGTGGTCGGACCAACACCTATCTAGAAGTTATCACCTATCCAGCAAAATATACATTCAACTTTTATATAGAAATTCATGATTGTAAGTGGGGAGGGTGGAACCCATTCAAAAGTTTCCTATGGGGATAAGCCTCTTTTGTTTACACCCCTGGTGTCTAATGTCTCTGTCAAGATGCCCCAAAACTATTACTGTGAAAAATTTGATGCATCTTCTGCTTGTCTCCTTTAGATTTACTCTGTCTTCATGTTAAACATGAAGTGCTTTGTCATTTTTGTTTTTTAATTTAAAATGGTAAGGGTATTTTGCCACCAGTTTTATAAAGACCTGGGTGATCTTTGAGGATTGCACCTACCCATAGTGGTTTCCCAGGTGAGCCGCCATAAGTTCAGCCTTCTATCCATTTGTTCACTCCACCCGCCTGGCTGTGCTCCCTGGGTTTTCACTATGGATATTTGGGAGCATATGGACAACAAATTAAAGAAAATTCAATCCTTCACATTTGACATGTCAGATGAGACGTTGGCAAATGTTACCAGAAGAAGGGATGGATGCTAGCTTCAGAATGCTGAAGGGTCTTCTGCAGAGACAGCTGCTTAACAAGTGGGAAATCACGGTCCTCAATCAATATTTACACAAGGGATTTATTCCCAAGGGTCTGATGTTTACTAAATACCCAGCTGCAGACTTGATAGATGAAAACTTTCAGAAACAGTGTGATTCATTTCTGAAGGCTCAGTCAGAAAGTCTAATATGTATGATCATCGAGAGATGATCACAGATCTTGGACCAACTGACTGAACAAATAGTAAATATCAAAACAGAAATACAACTATTCCCAGATACAGAGGAAACACACAAATGGCAGCATCGTATATGCTGCAATTTAGATAATCTAGAGAGGGACATCATACAAAAGAAAATGAACAAATTTAAGAATGTGGATAAGAGAAATGATAATACGAGAGAGAAACAAGGATATATGACAGATGAGATTGCGAAGAATCCTAGTATTAATAGTATTAATAGTAGACAAAATAAAGATGGTGTTATGAAGAAACAAGGGCATGTGTCTACATCTAATAGATATGAGGCCCTTTCTTCACCATTTTTTTTAGATGCTACCCCCCCACATCACAAAGTGAGAATGAGACGATCACTAACACCCACTCTAACACCAAGATACGTGAGGAATCAATCACATCACAATCACCAACCGGATTTCAACTTAAGACAACGCCATACGGAACACGTGAACAAACACACAAATCATGTTGCAGACAGATAGCACCACAATCAGATGGATTACAATCCACAACCCAACAGCACAACATACAACAGCACGCAAACACGACAAAAAAGACACAAAGAGGAAGACATTCCCAGAAGAAGGGTAAAATACAACCACTACGGGACACGTCGAACGTAATAAATATAAGCAAATCACAACTCACTGATGCACAAATGACCCTTCTTAATAAAGGGCTTAAATTTGCACCCACAAAGAAATTAGACAAATTCTCCACTTTTATTGGAGTGGAGAAATTTGTAAGGAGACTCTTTCTCAAGAAATATTTTCTAAAAAATCCCATCTGTACTAATTATCAGGAAGAACAACAAACAGCCAAATATTCACATACCACCCTCAAAGGGAAATCCAAAAAATACCCTGAACAAGAAACTGGCGAACATTCAGCGACATTCAAGAAGAATGTAGAAAGGGAATTGAGACAATTTAATAATTGCAGAGTTACAAATAATCACAGCCGAAAAGAAATAGAGGCGATCCAGCAACTGCAAGAGACAGACGACATTACTATACGCCCTGCGGATAAGGGCGGGGCAGTCGTGATATTGGATACTGACACATATAGAAAAGAATGCCTCAGACAGTTAACTGATGCAACTACGTATAAGAGACTGAAAACAGACCCCACAGAAGAATACTATAAAGAACTAGTAGGAATATGTAATAGAGGGCTGAGAGAGGGATTCATGATAGAAAATTAGATTAAATTCATATTGGGTACGCAAAGGAGAATACCTGTCTTCTAATGCGTCCCGTAGATCCATAAGAATCTGATATCCCCACCAGGGAGACCGATTGTCTCGGGCATAGATTGCATCTCTTCCAATCTGTCGAGATATATAGACCAGTGGCTACAACCAATGGTGAAGGAAACTTCGTCGTACATTAAAGACACAACTGAGATAGTACAGGCCCTCGAACAGTTAAAATGGGAGGAACATTACATTATAGGAACCCTTGATGTGAGTTCGCTCTATACTCTGATCGAGCATGATAAGGGTCTGTTGGCCCTAGAGGACCATCTTACTAAAAAGGGGAGTTACAAGTAGAACAGATCCAGTTCCTTGTGGGGACAGTTAGATTTATACTGTCCCACAATTATTTTATGCTCGAGAACCAGTTTTATGTGCAGTTAACCGGCACCGCCATGGGCACCAGATTCGCCCCCAGCTATGCTAACCTCTTCCTAGCCCACTGGGAGGATGAAGTTATTCGACCTAGGCTGGGGACGAGTCTGGTGCTCTGGCACTAGTATATCGATGATATTATTTTTCTTTGGCAAGAAAGTAGAGAAAATTTGGATCAATTTTTGGCCGGCATTAACCAGAATAATAGAAATCTGGTATTCACCCCACTAATTGACTCAAGGGAAGTCACCTTTCTGGACCTCAATATTAAGATAGAAACACCCAGACTGGTGTGTAGTACACACACTAAAACAGTAGCTAGGAATAGGACACAAATGCAATAGCACTCTGCAACCAGAATTCTGCCCTGCCTCTATGCTGGATGAGGCATTGGTGTACATTTTGGCCAAAGCGTAATAAGCCACTCACCACGTCAAGGTCGCCTCTATGGAGTGGTCCCTAACACTAGTTCCTACCTGTTTGTGGGCCATGACAGCTATGACATATAGTGGGCTCAGCATGCACGTTGGTACTTGCATCCCTGGATCCGATGAAAGCTGTAATGGCATCGGACGGGGTTAAAAGCAGAGTGTGCTTGGCGTGCATGCTGCACCTGCATTTCCTGGACTTTGTGTAAAAAAGGCTGTCATGGCCCACAAACAGGTAGGAACTAGTGTTAGGGACCACTCCATAGAGGCGACCTTGACGTGGTGAGTGGCTTATTACGCTTTGGCCAAAATGTACACCAATGCCTCATCCAGCATAGAGGCAGGGCAGAATGCTGGTTGCAGAGTGCTATTGCATTTGTGTCTTTTTCTTTGTATATGTATTTCGCCATAGCGATGTGCACCTGCATATAGGGTTGTGCTGATTGAATCCCCCACATTTTTTCTTTGTAATATATATTGGAGGCGTGGCGATCTCCATGCAGTCATGCACACCTGACCAGTTAATCTGTCCTGGAGGCTGGTTTTAAAGTCAGTATAAAACTGAGTCTGCATATATAGCACCTACCAGTAGCCATTTGGCTCCAGGAGAAGTATATAGTGGGCTCAGCATGCACGTTGGTACTTGCATCCCTGGATCCGATGAAAGCTGTAATGGCACCGGACGGGGTTAAAAGCAGAGTGTGCTTGGCGTGCATGCTGCACCTGCATTCCCTGGACTTTGTGTAAAAGGCTGTCATGGCCCACAAACAGGTAGGAACTAGTGTTAGGGACCACTCCATAGAGGCGACCTTGACGTGGTGAGTGGCTTATTACGCTTTGGCCAAAATGTACACCAATGCCTCATCCAGCATAGAGGCAGGGCAGAATGCTGGTTGCAGAGTGCTATTGCATTTGTGTCTTTTTCTTTGTATATGTATTTCGCCATAGCGATGTGCACCTGCATATAGGGTTGTGCTGATTGAATCCCCCACATTTTTTCTTTGTAGTATATATTGGAGGCGTGGCGATCTCCATGCAGTCATGCACACCTGACCAGTTAATCTGTCCTGGAGGCTGGTTTTAAAGTCAGTATAAAACTGAGTCTGCATATATAGCACCTACCAGTAGCCATTTGGCTCCAGGAGAAGTATATAGTGGGCTCAGCATGCACGTTGGTACTTACATCCCTGGATACGATGAAAGCTGTAATGGCACCGGACGGGGTTAAAAGCAGAGTGTGCTTGGCGTGCATGCTGCACCTGCATTCCCTGGACTTTGTGTAAAAGGCTGTCATGGCCCACAAACAGGTAGGAACTAGTGTTAGGGACCACTCCATAGAGGCGACCTTGACGTGGTGAGTGGCTTATTACGCTTTGGCCAAAATGTACACCAATGCCTCATCCAGCATAGAGGCAGGGCAGAATGCTGGTTGCAGAGTACTATTGCATTTGTGTCTTTTTCTTTGTATATGTATTTCGCCATAGCGATGTGCACCTGCATATAGGGTTGTGCTGATTGAATCCCCCACATTTTTTCTTTGTAGTATATATTGGAGGCGTGGCGATCTCCATGCAGTCATGCACACCTGACCAGTCAATCTGTCCTGGAGGCTGGTTTTAAAGTCAGTATAAAACTGAGTCTGCATATATAGCACCTACCAGTAGCCATTTTGCTCCAGGAGAAGTATATAGTGGGCTCAGCATGCACCTTGGTACTTGCATCCCTGGATCCGATGAAAGCTGTAATGGCACCGGACGGGGTTAAAAGCAGAGTGTGCTTGGCATGCATGCCGCACCTGCATTCCCTGGACTTTGTTTAGGCTGTCATGGCCCACAAACAGGTAGGAACTAGTGTTAGGGACCACTCCATAGAGGCGACCTTGACGTGGTGAGTGGCTTATTACGCTTTGGCCAAAATGTACACCAATGCCTCATCCAGCATAGAGACAGGGCAGAATGCTGGTTGCAGAGTGCTATTGCATTTGTGTCTTTTTCTTTGTATATGTATTTCGCCATAGCGATGTGCACCTGCATATAGGGTTGTGCTAATTGAATCCCCCACATTTTTTCTTAGTAGCTAGGAATAGTTACATACGATACTCAAGTTGCCATCTACCAATGTGGCTCACAAATATACCGGTGAGCCAATTTAGTAGACTTAAACGAAACTGTTCAACCAATGAGCAATTTGAGGATGAGGCTCAAACACTCAGTCAACTATTCTCAGATAGAGAGTATCCTACCACAATAATTGAAGGTGCGCTACACAAGGTCCAGAATATGGATAGGGGAGATTTTTTTGGCCCAAAGAAACCGATGCCACCAGATGATACGATACGTCTGATATTGCCGTTTCATTCCCGATATCGTCAGTTTGAAAAAATTATTAACCGCCATTGGCATTTTTTACGCGATGACAAGATTGCGGGGCCGCTATTGACAGTGACCCCACGAATTACCTACACTAAAGTCGCTAATCTTGCCTCTAAAGTGGCACCAACTGTTAAGCAAAATCCTGTCACAAATACAGGCTCAGATTGGTTAAAAATGAATGGGTTCTTTAGATGCGGACGATGCCTGAATTGTAAAGCCACTTGTTTCCCCAAAAAAACTACAAGAGTTGTATCTAGACAGAATGACTTCTTTATTGACATTCAGGAGACGCTAACTTGCGAATCCAAGGATGTCATCTATCTATTAGAATGCAGCTGTCAAAAACAGTATTTGGGTCGAACGAAGAGAACTTTCAAGAAGAGAGTGAGTGAACATATCTCCAATATTCGTAGGGGATATGAGCTTCAATCCCTCTCCAAACATTTCCAAGAGTTCCATGATTGTGATCCATCCACCCTTACCTTTGCGGCCATTGAAAGGGTTAGGAGGCCAAGGAGGGGAGGAAATCACATCATGAATATGTCGAGACCAGAATCCCGCCGGATCTTTGAGTTTGATACTCTTGTGCCCAAAGGGCACAATACAGAGATGGAGCTGTTTGGATTCCTCTAACGGAGGGGCTGTCCGGCGGGGATGTGGAATCCAAGTCGGGCTGTTTATCAGTACTTGGATCCCCCTCCCTGGCGGACCGCTCCTCAGGCACTTCCACCTCTGCATGCGACAGACCACCCAGCATTATATTATGAAGTTAAAAAATCCCAGAAGATTATTCTGTGCACTTTATAATTGTGTTATATCATTGTGAGCTGTTTTATTAGTGTGAGCCAATCTATTTATCAACCATATATTTTATTTATTAGTTATTTAAGTTTTTATTAACGATTTTATGTAAAACGCATTGAAAATGCATATGCGTTTTTTAGTTTGCAACTACTCCGCACCAGGATTTAGATGGACTATTTACCCATCATCCCATGATACTATGGAGTATAAATAGGTTGATTTCCTGCTTGCTTAACACAACTACTGAGGAAGGGTAGGTACCCCAAAACACCTATAGTCTGGTCGGAGTAGCAAGCAATATACCACCATGGACCGTACCACCTTTGGTTCATAAGAAGGCTTTCCAACGTACTTATTGATGACCTAGGAACATTAAACAGTCCTCCATCCATTGACTTATTTGCCACTGTGGAAATCAAGTAATCTACTCCTCTCAGCTACGATCCCCTGACTACGGGAGTGCAATCACGTGAATGCACCTAGTCACGTGAACCAACTGCAAGTCACGTGGGACGCCAAGATCGTGAGACCAAAAGGGACGCCGTGGTGAGTCCGGGCGATTGAGAAAGAGGAGACACCCGGCAACTATCCCCCCATCTGGTGGTAATGTACAGCTTTTAATGCCAGTCGAGGCACTTGACTCTATTTGAATCGTTTATGTATCACGCTTGTGTCATACCTGTAACGGTCACGTCCACACACACACAGGGGGAAGGGTAGTGACCACTGCGCTCCACCCTCACCCCTGGCCCTGCCTACTTGCCTCACGAGTCCTGATGACAGGGGACAACTGGACGGCAATCCCTAACTTAGGATATGTGCAGGGAAAACAGACAAGATAAAATACGGAACATGAACGGACCGGGTCAGAACCAAGAGAGCTACGCAGTACAATGGATTAAGCAAAGAATGGTCAGGAGAAGCCGGGGTCAAATACCAGGAGAGTAGCGAAGTACAAGAGGAGTCCTAAGAGAGTAGTCAGGTGGGAGCCGAAGTCACAATACCAGGATGTATGCGCAGTACAGGAGGAGCAGGCAGAGGATCGTCAGGGAACAGGATCAGGTAAATATTCAGTAGTCCAACAAATAGCCAGGAACCTAGAAATTAACAGGCAACCTGTAGCCAGCAGGCTGCCTGTATTTATAGTGGGGAGTGAGGGTCATGTGATGTGGCCAGCATTACATGACAGACAGACCAACCAGTCGAGCACCGAGTGATCAGCTCGGCGGTCAAGGCAGACTAGGAGCAGGGAGCCACCCAGCTAGTAAAGCCGCCCTGAGAATGAGGTCAAACACAGAACCTCATTCCAAAAGCTAAGCAACAGTTCTGCAGGCAATGGGGGACCGAGTGCACCCTCGGAACCCCGTGACAGTACCCCCCTTTTACGAGGGGCCACCGGACCCAAGACTTCAGGCGATGGCTTTTCAGGGTGTTCTAAATGAAATTTACGAACCAGTCTAGGAGCATGAACCTCCCTGGCAGGTACCCAAGATCTCTCTTCAGGTCCATACCCCTTCCAGTGAATCAGATACTGCAAGGAGTTACGCACCTTCCTGACATCCACTATTTTAGACACGACATACTCGACAGCATCATTAACAAGAACCGGCGGAGGCGAGGCTTTCGATGGTACTACCGGTTCAAAATATTTTTTAAGTAGAGATTTATGGAACACATTATGAATGTGGAATGACTCGGGCAGCTCCAACCTAAATGATACCGGGTTAATCACCTCCGTGATCTTATATGGACCAATAAAACGAGGAGCAAATTTTCTAGAAGCTACCTTGAGAGATAGATTCTTGGAGGACAACCATACTTTATCCCCAACCTGAAAGTTCACCCCCCTTGAACGTCTCCTATCGGCCTTGAGTTTTTGAGAACTTTGAGCCTTTTCTAGGTTCGATTGAACCCGGGCCCAAACTGTGCACAGTTCGGAGGAGAGTTTATCAGCTTCAGGGTTAGAGGAGGAGACGGACGACCCAGAATGAAAACGGGGATGAAAACGATGGTTACAAAAGAAAGGGGAGACCCCAGCAGAAGAATTGACACGGTTATTCAGAGCAAATTCAGCCAACGGAAGGAATTTGACCCATAATTGCTGGTCATCAGCAACATACAACCTCAGGAATTGTTCCACAGACTGATTAAGGCGTTCAGTCTGCCCATTACTCTCAGGATGGTAGGCGGAAGAGAAAGACAACGTAATTTTACATCTTTGACAGAAGGCCCTCCAGAATTTGGACACAAACTGCACACCCCTGTCCGAAACAATATTTTCCGGGATGCCATGTAAACGAACAATCTCTCTCACAAAAATAGACGCCAGGGTTTTAGCATTCGGAAGTTTAGACAGGGGAATGAAATGAACCATCTTGCTAAACCTATCGACCACTACCCAAACCACAGTCTTACCCTCCGCCAGCGGTAGGTCAGTTATAAAGTCCATCGAGATATGGGACCAGGGTCTACTGGGAATGGGTAGGGGTCGTAGGTTACCAGCAGGGCGAGTCCTAGGTGTCTTAGACCTGGCACAAACCTCACAGGCTGACACGTAGGACTTGACATCCCTGGTCAGAGTGGGCCACCAATAAGATCTAGAAACCAGATCCTTAGTGCCCTCAATACCCGGATGTCCACAAAAGGCAGAATCGTGACACTCACTCAACAGCTGGAGACGAAATTGTACGGGAACAAACAACTTATCTGTTGGGGTGGATGCCGGTGCCAGATGTTGTTCAGCCTTAATGCGAGCCGAGATATCCTGGGTTAGAGCCGCTAAGAAGATGTTTGCTGGTAGGATGGATTCAGGCGGTGTCTCAGTGGGTTGAAAAGCATGGAAGCTCCGAGATAATGCGTCTGCCTTCACATTCTTACTTCCCGGCCTGAACGTAATGGAGAAATCAAAACGGGTAAAAAACAGAGCCCATCGGGCTTGTCGGGGATTCAACCTCTTAGCGGACTCGAGAAACATTAGGTTTTTATGGTCAGTGACAACAGTTACTCGATGCCTTGCCCCCTCCAAAAAATGTCTCCACTCCTCAAATGCCCATTTAATGGCCAACAGCTCCCTATTCCCTATGTCGTAGTTTCTCTCCGTGGGAGAGAATTTCCTAGAGAAGAAGGCACACGGTCTCAGGTTAGTGAGGCTAGCAGGACCTTGTGAAAGGACTGCTCCTGCGACGTCCTCGGACGCATCCACCTCCACAATAAAGGGTCTCTCCTGATCAGGCTGGATCAGAATGGGAGCGCTACTAAATGCCTTTTTTAATGTTTCAAATGAAGAAATGGCCTTGGTAGACCAATTCTCCAAATCCGCCCCTTTCTTAGTAAGGTCGGTCAATGGCTTAGCAATTACAGAAAAATTCATGATAAATTTACGGTAGTAATTAGCGAAACCCAAAAACCGTTGTAAAGCCTTTAAGGATGAAGGCCGTACCCATTCCTTAATTGCTAAAATCTTACCAGGATCCATCTTAAAGGCGTGAGGAGTCAAAACATGCCCTAGAAACAGTATCTCCTGTACACCAAAGACACATTTCTCTTGCTTAGCGGATAGCTGGTTCTCCCTCAACACCTCTAATACTTGTTTGACATGGGACACATGAGATTCGAAATCAGGAGAGAATATCAAAATGTCGTCAAGATAGACAATAATAAATTTACCTAAGAACTCCCTAAGAATATCGTTCATTAAGTTTTGGAACACAGCTGGGGCATTGCTGAGTCCAAAAGGCATTACCTGATATTCAAAGTGTCCTATCGGAGTATTGAACGCTGTCTTCCATTCGTCTCCCTCCTTGATTCGGATTAGATTGTATGCCCCTTTCAGGTCAATCTTGGAAAGCCAGGTTGCCCCCAAAACCTGGTTAAATAAATCCGGAATCAATGGGAGAGAGTATCTATTTTGGACAGTGATTTTATTTAATCTCCGGTAATCAATACAAGGCCTAAGACCACCATCCTTCTTTTTAACAAAGATAAACCCTGCTCCCATAGGAGAGACTGAAGGTCTAATATGCCCTTTAGCAAGGCTCTCCTTAATATAATCTTCCATAGCCTTGCGTTCGGGCCCTGAAAGATTATAAATTCGACTTTTAGGAAATTCGGCACCCTCAATTAGCTCTATGGCGCAATCATAAGGTCTATGGGGGGGTAGAACCTCTGGAGTAAGGGACGAGAACACATCAGAATATTCCTTAATAACAGAGGGTAATGTATTAGACCTTACTGAAACCCCAGCCTGGACCACGGGCAAGCATGAGTCACACTTAGGTCCCCATTTCACCAACTCTCCTTTGGACCAATCAATTGTGGGGTTATGTAAACGGAGCCAAGGCAACCCTAGTACCACCTCAACCGGTAGGTTCTCCAGGACTAGAAGAGAACATCTCTCAGAGTGGCACACACCCACGGACAGAGAAATTTCAGCGGTACATGACCTCACCGTACCACCAATCAGGGGAGTAGCATCAATAGCCATGACATGGATAAGTGTAGGTAAAGCAAACATTGGAATACCCAATTTACAAGCAAACTCAAAGTCAATAAAGCTGGCCGCTGAACCGCAGTCAATAAAGGCCTTACCCGGCCACTTATTAACCCCCAGAGAAATTGTTATGGGTACCAAAAGCTTACCTTTAGAAAAATCAGGGTGTACCTGGTCTTTAGGTTGTCTTGCTTTAGAAGACTTGTCAGAGAGGTCCCTGGTAGGACACTTGTTGATCCAATGGCCAGGATCTCCACAGTAGAAGCACTCTCCGCGTCTGCGACGAAGATTACCCTGGGTCATGCCAACCTGCATGGGTTCCTCGGTGGAGACCTCAGTGTTGTCCCTGGAAAAGGCCTCTGGCTGGACCACCATCTGAGAACAGAACTGTCGTTCTTGTCGTCTCTCTCTAACTCGTCTGTCAAGTCGGACAACTAGGGTCATCATCTCCTCTAAGGTCTCAGGAATTTGGTAATTGACCAATAGATCTTTTAAATTATCAGATAGACCAGACCTAAACTGACTCTTCAGGGCTGGTTCATTCCATCCTGAGGGGACACACCACCATCTGAATTGGGTGCAATACTCCTCCGCAGGGAGATGGCCCTGAACCAGTGCCCTAAGAGCTGTCTCGGCTACCAGGGCCCTGTCTGGTTCGTCATAGAGGGTACCCAGGGCCTGAAAAAAAACCTCCACAGAAGTTAGACAACTGGCCCCAGGAGGTAACGAAAATGCCCAGTCCTGGGGATCACCCTGTAGTAGAGAAATGATAATCCCCACGCGTCGGCTCTCGGGACCGGAGACACGGGGCGCAAACGGAAGTAGAGTTTGCAATTCTCCTTAAAGGAGAGAAACCTCTTCCGATCTCCAGAAAAGGGTTCTGGGAGCTTGATCTGGGGTTCAAAATATGGACTGGAGGACAGAGGAGTGGAAGAACCTTGCCCTAACTCACAAGAACGGAGTTTCTCTCCTAGCTCCTGCACCCTCTGTGTCAAGTTAGAGACATGGTCAGTCAGGGTAGTAAGAGGATTCATGATACAGTGGTTATTGGGCCTGTTAATCTGTAACGGTCACGTCCACACACACACACAGGGGGAAGGGTAGTGACCACTGCGCTCCACCCTCACCCCTGGCCCTGCCTACTTGCCTCACGAGTCCTGATGACAGGGGACAACTGGACGGCAATCCCTAACTTAGGATATGTGCAGGGAAGACAGACAAGACAAAATACGGAACATGAACGGACCGGGTCAGAACCAAGAGAGCTACGCAGTACAACGGATTAAGCAAAGAATGGTCAGGAGAAGCCGGGGTCAAATACCAGGAGAGTAGCGAAGTACAAGAGGAGTCCTAAGAGAGTAGTCAGGTGGGAGCCGAGGTCACAATACCAGGATGTATGCGCAGTACAGGAGGAGCAGGCAGAGGATCGTCAGGGAACAGGATCAGGTAAATATTCAGTAGTCCAACAAATAGCCAGGAACCTAGAAATTAACAGGCAACCTGTAGCCAGCAGGCTGCCTGTATTTATAGTGGGGAATGAGAGGGTCATGTGACGTGGCCAGCCTTACATGACCGACAGACCAACCAGTCGAGCACCGAGTGATCAGCTCGGCGCTCAAGGCAGACTAGGAGCAGGGAGCCACCCAGCTAGTAAAGCCGCCCTGAGAATGAGGTCAAACACAGAACCTCATTCCAAAAGCTAAGCAACAGTTCTGCAGGCAATGGGGGACCGAGTGCACCCTCGGAACCCCGTGACAATACCATTTGCCACAAGACGGCCTTTATCCATTGACTTGGGCATATTTATTTACTAGTGAGATTGCCTGAACTACATGCTGCATGAGCTTGTCCGTAGGTCATATCACAGGTGCCACGGATTGAAGTGACTTTTTCGGATCCACCTACGTTTGGGATCCCTACGCATTGTGTCCCCACAATAGGTGGAACGTCATCCATTTTGATCTATAGGGACTCACGAATCCAATACCTCTGATTAGTACTCTATGTGCGGTGCTATTTGTGTTTATTGTGTTTTATTGTGTTTTTATCGTACTATGTGCCATACCCAGGGTTATTAAATATTTTTTCCACACTTCCTCTGTTGTCCGGTGCCCCCTGATATTTGAGTGCCCCTCCATTTGTTATATCTACAGTTTTATAAAGACCCTTGTCAAATGGACTATACCTGTTATCCATAATACGGTTGATTGTCCATGCCTGATACAATTATATTTGAATTATAGGCAATATTCAAAGTGAAATTATTGATATTTTATTTACCAATACTACAATATCTATAGACATACAAGTGCTGCAAATTGTCTGCTGTGTTCATATATCACTCCTTAGTCATGACATTCCGCATCCTACATTAATCATTTCAGTTTTTTTCAATAAACTCTAAGAAGTTATTATCATCTGTTGATTAGCAGAAACATGAGAGATTACAAACAAAAGAAATAAAAAAAACTGGCATGATACTTTAAAAAGTCAAATTGCCTAACCCACTATTTAATTATACACAAACGTAAATGGGCCATTTTTCCATAGCTAGTTATTACACTCCCTGCTACAGTTTTCTGAATTTTCACCATCTCCTCAGCTTCCTGCTATATAATTGTTTTGTTGCATTATTGTCTATATGTTTTTTTTTTTTCTTTCTTGTTTTTTTTAATGTGAGTGCAGCAGGGTAAATCTTGGTTTTCAGCCAGCCCCCTGTTCTTCATCTGCTTAAGCTTTTATAGATGAAGATTGCTGTAATTATCAGAATACCTGCTTATTTCTAAAGTATTATCATGGCACCCAGCTGGCATTTACAACCAATTAACAAGGTTTGCCATTAGTTGCATAAGGGATATCTCAGAGTATAGCCATTGTGTGCTAATTTTCTGTTTTAGATAATCAGCTTGGCCATCCGAAATGCGAGAGGGTAGTGGAGGTAAAGGTTGACACCCTGTGGTAGGCCATAAGAAATTACTATGTTCTTCCTATAGACAAAGACATCCAGCTATTTTGTGATTGCATTTGCTCTGACAACTTCTGTTCTAAACTATTCCTTTTGCAGGTTTAAGGAGGGAGGCAGTGGAAAGAAGAAGAGAAAGGTGTTGAAGATGAGTTGGGAGTAGAAATGTACCAGCGCCTCATGTAAAAAAAAAAAAAATTCATTTCATTTGTGACAAATCTCCGTTTGACCGCAGGCCGGCCATAATTTTACCAATTTCAGCTAATGCGTGAGTGCTTTTAAAGGGGGACAGCCAGTCCTTTGAAAATGGCACCTTGGTAATTAATGCAGTCCATAGGCGTCCAAGGAGAGAGTACACAGGAAATTGCGCCCCCTGATGTGTTTTGTTAAAGCGAAGTCTACAATAACCAGCTTGGGATATTAATATCATGGCTGGGAGTAGCAATGCTTTACATAGAAGGATTCAATTGAAAATAGGATTAAAAACGCTTGCATGCATCTTTATAATGCCTAATAAAGAGTTTTGATTCCATTTATTCTGATGGACTGCTTTGTGGAAATCCTTTCTCTGTCCATCTTATTTTTTCAATGTGTTTTGTTCCTTCTTGCGGACATATTGCTTGGCCAATTAGCTTCATAATACATTAGAAAGTACTATATTTTAAAAATAAAATATAAAAATATAATGTAATAAATAAAACAAGAGCCATATTCACACTAGCCTAGTGTACTATATGGTACACAGCACTAGTCTTTTACACTAAAATGCCGATAGTTTGCATCACAGCCCTGGCAGCTCATTCAGTGGAATTCAGTTCAATTTGTCATATAATTTATATGTAGGTCTGGCATCAATTGACATTACCGCACTGAAAGCTTGCCAAATAGACCCTCTTCATTGGACATATTATAGACTATACATTAAAGGGGTAGTCCAGCTTTTTTTAAGTGATTGCCTATTCTCATGATATGTCATCACTAGCTGATCGGTGGTGGCCCGACACCCTGCAACCCCACCAATCAGCTGTTCTGTGTATCTCCATCGCTAGAAGTCAGCCTCAGAGATAAAGAGCACTGTCAACATTATAGTGGACAGTGCTCGTCCAGGGATGGTTTTTTGAAAGCATTGATTTCCGGAGACAGAGTTATATAGAACAGCTCATCCTGAGTACAGGCTATCACATAAAAAAGGCTGGAGAACCTCTTTAACATATGCAGGAAAATTCTCGGCGTACATTAAAAAAAACATGCATACCACATGGTGTGAAAATATCCAAAAGCTGGTCGTACTAAGATTTTAGCAGATTTACACAGTTTTTGGTCTTTTCATGATAGAAAGGAGTGTGACAGATGACAACCAATGGGAGATATCTGTCAAAAAGTTGATCTGCCATGTTGGTATTTTTCAATCACTTTTGGGTGGTATAATTGAAAAAAAAATCATGTCAAACAGTAGATCTGCATCCCATCAATAAAAGCCAAAATTGTGCAGATTGCAACAGAGATCAGTTGGTCATTTAGTAAAAACTGTCGCTTTAACTTCTAGTATTGTAATTCCTTATATATGGCCTGTTTAAAGGGTCACTTCTAGGGGGTGAGCGAATACAAGATCTGAAGTCGATTTGTTCAAAAACTTTGTTTTAATGCTGTACGGAGACCTAACAGCATTAAAATGTATGTGCTTCGGCAAGGCAAAATTCGTTAAGTCCGAAGTCGTGCAAGACTTTGGTGAATAACTTCGGGCTTCGATTCTACAACTTTAAAAACATTTTAAAACAGGTCTCCGTACAGCATTAAAATGTATTGAGATCTCCATACAGCATTATAACGAAATCTTGGATCCGAAGCTCGATTCACTCACCCCTATCACTTTCATCAGAAAATGTGTATTTTTGGTTCAATATTCAATAAACAATTTAATTATGTAAGAAGTTATGGTTGTTTTTTTCTTTCTTTTTCATTAAATACAAAATATTGTCCTTCTGTAGCAGTCAGAACAGAAAGAGAAACAACTCCTATATAGATGTTTAATCTATTCTTTAGTTTACTGCTGCTGTGAGGAAAATATGTTATATGTTAGCAAAATAGTAGAATTAGGATAACAGTATGTTAGCTCTATTGTTCTCTTCATAGGCCTAGATAAAGATACTCACAGAAAACATTGCACTTAGGCTAGTTTCACACCTGTGGTGTAAATTCCGGCAGACTGTTCCAGCAGAGAACAGCCTGCCAGAATTTACCAGACCCGACAACTGTATCAAGACGACCCTTTTTAGAAAAAAGACCTCTACAAATAGTCTTTTACGATGGGAGAGTTACCATCCCATCCCCCTGAAAAGGGGTATCCCAAAGGGTCAGTTCTTGAGAATTCGCAGAAACTGTTCAGACAACAAGAGTTTCACACATGAAGCATCCAAACTTTTTGACCGGTTTAAACAGAGGGGTTATCCCAGTGCATGTCTACATCAAGCATGGGATTGGGCTGAATCAAGGGATCGTACTGCTTTATTACGTCCAAAAATTAAAACAACAAGTCCAGAAGACCCGATAAGAATTGTTGGTACCTTTGATTCAGAATCCCAGCAGGTTCGGGATATTCTGAACCGCTATTGGTCTCTGTTAAAGACAGATCCTGATTTAACAAAAGTGGTATCTGAAAATCCAGCTATAACGTACAGACGTGGGCGCAATGTTGGCGACACGTTAGTCCACAGTCACTTTGAGCCCCCAGAAAAGAACACTTGGTTGTCTAATAGACAGACGGGCACTTACAAGTGTGGCAAATGTAAAGCCTGTGCATATATAGCCGTGGGTAACACCTTCTCCAACAGTATGGGAAATCGAACCTTCTATGCCCGCTGCTTTGCCAATTGTAATACCTCTGGGGTTATATACATGGCTCAATGTGACTGTGGACTCAAGTATATAGGCAAGACCAAAAGGATTTTTAAAAAACGTATCCTAGAACATATCGGGGATATCCGTAACAAACGGGATAAACCCGTTTCAAGACATATATGGAGTAGACATGCAGGATCTGACAAAACTTTACATTTTTCTATGATAGAGGTAATTAAAATGTCTAAAAGAGGTGGTGACTTGGATAGATTGTTAAAACAAAAAGAATCAAGGTGGATCTTTAGGCTAAATACTGTTATACCAATTGGTCTAAATGAATCAATAGATTTTGCGTGTTTTATTTAAGTCGTCCTATCTATCTTATAGGATCATCATATCCTTTATATCATAACAAATTTTGAATTAGGGGGGACTAATTTCTTTATATAATCACCCCAAAACTATATATTTTATGTCAATCACCCTATAATTATTCTATCAAAATGGGATATTATTATTAATTTATCAGCCGTATATTTTTACCTGATAATTATGAATGGACTACTGTTATATGATATTACATCTATGTGGTTGTCAGTGACATCTACTTATTCATTTTTCAGTATATCCATATGGTTAGGAATAACACGTGATTCCACCCATACACTAGTTTTTACACATTGAGCATCCTCCATGTATTGATAAATAACTATTAGATCTCACTAGGGGTCCTATTTAATAAGTATGTGACCATGCTGTATAAGATAAATCGCATGATCGATAAAGCGGTTATTACGGTGCAGACCCTGTTACACGCTATTGTTTTGATCATATACCAGCATGTGACGTTATACGTCACCTGACATCGCGATCACATGGTACTCCCTGTCACCGTACACCCGGAAGTAACAACAGACGCATAGAGGTCAGTTTATGCACCTGACGTCAGACGTTACTCTTCCCATGCTCCACTGAGAGCTGGTTACTTGCGTCTGACGTCGGACGCTCTCCGACATCATGATCAGGTGGGCTAGTCACATGACCCGATACCCGGAAGTCATGGCCTTAAAAAGCGGACACGGCGGCATAACCTCGCCGCTCATCTGCCGGACGCCACTACTCTGGGTCATCTCGTTGTCAATACTGGAATCAACATCTACGGACACCACCATCTATCTATCTAAGTCACACAAGGGCATGCAAGTATTATCGGCGGTCCCTATCCGCTACTGCTTGATATCACATAGTTATTGGTGATGCCTTATATGTGTAACTTCTGATGTATATCGGCTGCTATCATTTGAGCCGATTACATAGCTAACATCATGTTGCTATAATTGACAAATGTATTTATGTGTCCTATCTGACATCTGTCAGAGGCACTATGTCCTGATGCTGTGATGGGGTTATAATTTATAGGCATAGTTCTTATTGGGTTTGACTGAGGATTTGATACCTAGATATATGATATGGTATACCCCAGTCTGGCTATATCGTTAGCGTGAGATATGTGAATAATTTGGGTGTTTTTTCTATTACTATCACTATTGAAAACTCCTGTTCACACTCCTTTACTGACTACCTGCTGTTAATAATCAGTTCTATGATAATCTTATTGAATTGATTGATCAGTAACTTTATTATCTCTAGCTATTGGCCTACCCGAAAGTAATATGATAATCTCACCAAATTGATTGATCACTATTATTCCTAACTTTTGATCTATCTGATTTTAGATTTTGATATCTCTAAAGGAAAAATAAAAAGAAAAGAAATTTATATATATGTATCAATATTTGTAAGACTTCTTGGTGATAGGCACTCTTTGTCAAATATGTCCCCTGATGAGCCTGACACCAACCAGGCGAAACGCGTTGGGACAATTGGACATTTCACTTCTATAATTTTTTTATATCTACTTGACACTTAGGCTGTTTGTCACCCTCCTGGGTAATTATATATGTTTTACCTCATTTATTTTCTTTTCTGTGTGTAGATTAGCCCAGGTCATCCTATAGGGTCCCCTATTATATAGGTACTCACCCCACGACAGGGCCTACCAGGGACAATAGGAGGCACGAGTAACGGGATCGCCCCTATCGGGGCGGCTATTCCGTAATTAGGCAGGGCCACTACACTAGGGCCAGAAGTAGGGCTATTATCCCCTAGTAGGTTCTACTAACATCTACTAATCTATTGTTAACATCAACCTGACCCTAGCTTTTGATTTATTTACCTATTTTCCTTTTTCGCTACATTATTTATTGTTTAATTATATTAGAGGGATGCATTGATTATTTTATATATTATTATTAAAAGTTATATTTTAGAATATTGGTTTTTTCTGTGAACTCTCAAGTTAACAACCGATTTCTACTATAGAATCCCATGAACAGGATTATGTTCAAATCTGTGAATACAACATTATAGTGGACAGTGCTCGTCCAGGGATGGTTTTTTGAAAGCATTGATTTCCGGAGACAGAGTTATATAGAACAGCTCATCCTGAGTACAGGCTATCACATAAAAAAGGCTGGAGAACCTCTTTAACATATGCAGGAAAATTCTCGGCGTACATTAAAAAAAACATGCATACCACATGGTGTGAAAATATCCAAAAGCTGGTCGTACTAAGATTTTAGCAGATTTACACAGTTTTTGGTCTTTTCATGATAGAAAGGAGTGTGACAGATGACAACCAATGGGAGATATCTGTCAAAAAGTTGATCTGCCATGTTGGTATTTTTCAATCACTTTTGGGTGGTATAATTGAAAAAAAAATCATGTCAAACAGTAGATCTGCATCCCATCAATAAAAGCCAAAATTGTGCAGATTACAACAGAGATCAGTTGGTCATTTAGTAAAAACTGTCGCTTTAACTTCTAGTATTGTAATTCCTTATATATGGCCTGTTTAAAGGGTCACTTCTAGGGGGTGAGCGAATACAAGATCTGAAGTCGATTTGTTCAAAAACGTTGTTTTAATGCTGTACGGAGACCTAACAGCATTAAAATGTATGTGCTTCGGCAAGGCAAAATTCGTTAAGTCCGAAGTCGTGCAAGACTTTGGTGAATAACTTCGGGCTTCGATTCTACAACTTTAAAAACATTTTAAAACAGGTCTCCGTACAGCATTAAAATGTATTGAGATCTCCATACAGCATTATAACGAAATCTTGGATCCGAAGCTCGATTCACTCACCCCTATCACTTTCATCAGAAAATGTGTATTTTTGGTTCAATATTCAATAAACAATTTAATTATTTAAGAAGTTATGGTTGTTTTTTTCTTTCTTTTTCATTAAATACAAAATATTGTCCTTCTGTAGCAGTCAGAACAGAAAGAGAAACAACTCCTATATAGATGTTTAATCTATTCTTTAGTTTACTGCTGCTGTGAGGAAAATATGTTATATGTTAGCAAAATAGTAGAATTAGGATAACAGTATGTTAGCTCTATTGTTCTCTTCATAGGCCTAGATAAAGATACTCACAGAAAACATTGCACTTAGGCTAGTTTCACACCTGTGGTGTAAATTCCGGCAGACTGTTCCAGCAGAGAACAGCCTGCCAGAATTTACCAGACCCGACAACTGTATCAAGACGACCCTTTTTAGAAAAAAGACCTCTACAAATAGTCTTTTACGATGGGAGAGTTACCATCCCATCCCCCTGAAAAGGGGTATCCCAAAGGGTCAGTTCTTGAGAATTCGCAGAAACTGTTCAGACAACAAGAGTTTCACACATGAAGCATCCAAACTTTTTGACCGGTTTAAACAGAGGGGTTATCCCAGTGCATGTCTACATCAAGCATGGGATTGGGCTGAATCAAGGGATCGTACTGCTTTATTACGTCCAAAAATTAAAACAACAAGTCCAGAAGACCCGATAAGAATTGTTGGTACCTTTGATTCAGAATCCCAGCAGGTTCGGGATATTCTGAACCGCTATTGGTCTCTGTTAAAGACAGATCCTGATTTAACAAAAGTGGTATCTGAAAATCCAGCTATAACGTACAGACGTGGGCGCAATGTTGGCGACACGTTAGTCCACAGTCACTTTGAGCCCCCAGAAAAGAACACTTGGTTGTCTAATAGACAGACGGGCACTTACAAGTGTGGCAAATGTAAAGCCTGTGCATATATAGCCGTGGGTAACACCTTCTCCAACAGTATGGGAAATCGAACCTTCTATGCCCGCTGCTTTGCCAATTGTAATACCTCTGGGGTTATATACATGGCTCAATGTGACTGTGGACTCAAGTATATAGGCAAGACCAAAAGGATTTTTAAAAAACGTATCCTAGAACATATCGGGGATATCCGTAACAAACGGGATAAACCCGTTTCAAGACATATATGGAGTAGACATGCAGGATCTGACAAAACTTTACATTTTTCTATGATAGAGGTAATTAAAATGTCTAAAAGAGGTGGTGACTTGGATAGATTGTTAAAACAAAAAGAATCAAGGTGGATCTTTAGGCTAAATACTGTTATACCAATTGGTCTAAATGAATCAATAGATTTTGCGTGTTTTATTTAAGTCGTCCTATCTATCTTATAGGATCATCATATCCTTTATATCATAACAAATTTTGAATTAGGGGGGACTAATTTCTTTATATAATCACCCCAAAACTATATATTTTATGTCAATCACCCTATAATTATTCTATCAAAATGGGATATTATTATTAATTTATCAGCCGTATATTTTTACCTGATAATTATGAATGGACTACTGTTATATGATATTACATCTATGTGGTTGTCAGTGACATCTACTTATTCATTTTTCAGTATATCCATATGGTTAGGAATAACACGTGATTCCACCCATACACTAGTTTTTACACATTGAGCATCCTCCATGTATTGATAAATAACTATTAGATCTCACTAGGGGTCCTATTTAATAAGTATGTGACCATGCTGTATAAGATAAATCGCATGATCGATAAAGCGGTTATTACGGTGCAGACCCTGTTACACGCTATTGTTTTGATCATATACCAGCATGTGACGTTATACGTCACCTGACATCGCGATCACATGGTACTCCCTGTCACCGTACACCCGGAAGTAACAACAGACGCATAGAGGTCAGTTTATGCACCTGACGTCAGACGTTAGTCTTCCCATGCTCCACTGAGAGCTGGTTACTTGCGTCTGACGTCGGACGCTCTCCGACATCATGATCAGGTGGGCTAGTCACATGACCCGATACCCGGAAGTCATGGCCTTAAAAAGCGGACACGGCGGCATAACCTCGCCGCTCATCTGCCGGACGCCACTACTCTGGGTCATCTCGTTGTCAATACTGGAATCAACATCTACGGACACCACCATCTATCTATCTAAGTCACACAAGGGCATGCAAGTATTATCGGCGGTCCCTATCCGCTACTGCTTGATATCACATAGTTATTGGTGATGCCTTATATGTGTAACTTCTGATGTATATCGGCTGCTATCATTTGAGCCGATTACATAGCTAACATCATGTTGCTATAATTGACAAATGTATTTATGTGTCCTATCTGACATCTGTCAGAGGCACTATGTCCTGATGCTGTGATGGGGTTATAATTTATAGGCATAGTTCTTATTGGGTTTGACTGAGGATTTGATACCTAGATATATGATATGGTATACCCCAGTCTGGCTATATCGTTAGCGTGAGATATGTGAATAATTTGGGTGTTTTTTCTATTACTATCACTATTGAAAACTCCTGTTCACACTCCTTTACTGACTACCTGCTGTTAATAATCAGTTCTATGATAATCTTATTGAATTGATTGATCAGTAACTTTATTATCTCTAGCTATTGGCCTACCCGAAAGTAATATGATAATCTCACCAAATTGATTGATCACTATTATTCCTAACTTTTGATCTATCTGATTTTAGATTTTGATATCTCTAAAGGAAAAATAAAAAGAAAAGAAATTTATATATATGTATCAATATTTGTAAGACTTCTTGGTGATAGGCACTCTTTGTCAAATATGTCCCCTGATGAGCCTGACACCAACCAGGCGAAACGCGTTGGGACAATTGGACATTTCACTTCTATAATTTTTTTATATCTACTTGACACTTAGGCTGTTTGTCACCCTCCTGGGTAATTATATATGTTTTACCTCATTTATTTTCTTTTCTGTGTGTAGATTAGCCCAGGTCATCCTATAGGGTCCCCTATTATATAGGTACTCACCCCACGACAGGGCCTACCAGGGACAATAGGAGGCACGAGTAACGGGATCGCCCCTATCGGGGCGGCTATTCCGTAATTAGGCAGGGCCACTACACTAGGGCCAGAAGTAGGGCTATTATCCCCTAGTAGGTTCTACTAACATCTACTAATCTATTGTTAACATCAACCTGACCCTAGCTTTTGATTTATTTACCTATTTTCCTTTTTCGCTACATTATTTATTGTTTAATTATATTAGAGGGATGCATTGATTATTTTATATATTATTATTAAAAGTTATATTTTAGAATATTGGTTTTTTCTGTGAACTCTCAAGTTAACAACCGATTTCTACTATAGAATCCCATGAACAGGATTATGTTCAAATCTGTGAATACAACATTATAGTGGACAGTGCTCGTCCAGGGATGGTTTTTTGAAAGCATTGATTTCCGGAGACAGAGTTATATAGAACAGCTCATCCTGAGTACAGGCTATCACATAAAAAAGGCTGGAGAACCTCTTTAACATATGCAGGAAAATTCTCGGCGTACATTAAAAAAAACATGCATACCACATGGTGTGAAAATATCCAAAAGCTGGTCGTACTAAGATTTTAGCAGATTTACACAGTTTTTGGTCTTTTCATGATAGAAAGGAGTGTGACAGATGACAACCAATGGGAGATATCTGTCAAAAAGTTGATCTGCCATGTTGGTATTTTTCAATCACTTTTGGGTGGTATAATTGAAAAAAAAATCATGTCAAACAGTAGATCTGCATCCCATCAATAAAAGCCAAAATTGTGCAGATTACAACAGAGATCAGTTGGTCATTTAGTAAAAACTGTCGCTTTAACTTCTAGTATTGTAATTCCTTATATATGGCCTGTTTAAAGGGTCACTTCTAGGGGGTGAGCGAATACAAGATCTGAAGTCGATTTGTTCAAAAACGTTGTTTTAATGCTGTACGGAGACCTAACAGCATTAAAATGTATGTGCTTCGGCAAGGCAAAATTCGTTAAGTCCGAAGTCGTGCAAGACTTTGGTGAATAACTTCGGGCTTCGATTCTACAACTTTAAAAACATTTTAAAACAGGTCTCCGTACAGCATTAAAATGTATTGAGATCTCCATACAGCATTATAACGAAATCTTGGATCCGAAGCTCGATTCACTCACCCCTATCACTTTCATCAGAAAATGTGTATTTTTGGTTCAATATTCAATAAACAATTTAATTATTTAAGAAGTTATGGTTGTTTTTTTCTTTCTTTTTCATTAAATACAAAATATTGTCCTTCTGTAGCAGTCAGAACAGAAAGAGAAACAACTCCTATATAGATGTTTAATCTATTCTTTAGTTTACTGCTGCTGTGAGGAAAATATGTTATATGTTAGCAAAATAGTAGAATTAGGATAACAGTATGTTAGCTCTATTGTTCTCTTCATAGGCCTAGATAAAGATACTCACAGAAAACATTGCACTTAGGCTAGTTTCACACCTGTGGTGTAAATTCCGGCAGACTGTTCCAGCAGAGAACAGCCTGCCAGAATTTACCAGACCCGACACTGCTGAATGTCGACAGAATGACCGGTGGCCTCATTAAGTATAATGGGGTCTGACAGAGATCTATCCGCGTTCCATCCGACAATGCAGAGGAACGCATGCTGCGGTTTGTGTCTGGACGATTCCCAGCATTGTCTGCTAGAACAGCCCGATGGAGTTCACATCTGCGAAGCTAGGGAGGCTCGTTCCCGTCACCGCCTGCCATTGGCTGCTCCCCCCCCCCCCCGACAGTGGATGTTTTAATCCGTGTGCAGGGAGAAGCAGCAGCGGCGGTGCGGGACCAAGAGCGGCACTTGGTAACTATATTACCAGTGAGGGGCCCGGCACATGTTGGGGGGGTTTCTTGAAATTAGATAACCCCTTTAAGTTCCCACTTGTTTTAAAATTCTTCACCATCTTAATATCTTACATGAGGACAAATTGCTTCCTTCAGCATTTCATTTATTTTGCCTTCCTCTGGACCAACATAGAAAGATGAGCTTTTTTTTTGGAAACTTATAAAATCTGAAATGAAAGTAATCCCTGATGTGTGACAATATATAATAGCGCATTATTGTGACCACATACACTCACCTAAAGAATTATTAGGAACACCTGTTCTATTTCGTATTAATACAATTATCTAGTCAACCAATCACATGGCAGTTGCTTCAATGCATTTAGGGGTGTAATCCTGGTCAAGACAATCTCCTGAACTCCAAACTGAATGTCAGAATGAGAAAGAAAGGTGATTTAAGCAATTTTGAGCTTGGCATGGTTGTTGGTGCCAGACGGGCCGGTCTGAGTATTTCACAATCTGCTCAGTTACTGGGATTTTCACTCACAACCATTTCTAGGGTTTACAAAGAATGGTGTGAAAAGTGAAAAACATCCAGTATGCGGCAGTCCTGTGGGCAAAAATGCCTTGTGGATGCTAGAGGTCAGAGGAGAATGGGCCAACTGATTCAAGCTGATAGAAGAGCAACGTTGACTGAAATAACCAACCGAGGCATGCAGCAAAGCATTTGTGAAGCCACAACATGCACAACCTTGAGGCGGATGGGCTACAACAGCAGAAGACCCCACCGGGTACCACTCATCTCCACTACAAATAGGAAAAAGAGGCTACAATTTGCATGAGCTCACCAAAATTAGACTGTTGAAGACTGAAAAATGTTGCCTGGTCTGATGAGTCTCGATTTCTGTTGAGACATTCAAATGGTAGAGTCCGAATTTGGCGCAAACAGAATGAGAACATGTATCCATCCTCTGATGGCTACTTCCAGCAGGATAATGCACCATGTCACAAAGCTAGAATCATTTCAAATTGGTTTCTTGAACATGACAATGAGTTCACTGTACTAAAATGGCCCCCACAGTCACTAGATCTCAACCCAATAGAGCATCTTTGGGATGTGGTGGAACGGAAGCTTCGTTCCCTGGATGTGCATCCCTCAAATCTCCATCAACTGCAAGATGCTATCCTATCAATATGGGCCAACATTTCTAAAGAATGCTATCAGCACCTTGTTGAATCAATGCCACGTAGAATTAAGGCAGCTCTGAAGGCAAAAGGGGGTGCAACACCGTATTAGTATTTATTTATTTTTTTAAAAACTTGTCAGAGACCCAAAAGTCCTTTGTTGTGTGTGGCAGCAGCAATAAACTGTATAGTTTTAGCGCAACCAGCGCTAAATTGCTAAAACTTTACAGACCCAAAAGTCCTTTCAAGGACTATTGTGTGTGGCAGCAATATCTATTTTTAGCGCATCCTGCGCTAAATAGCGTGCAATAGTTAGGCCGATTCAAACAGCGACATTATCTGCGCTACATCTTATGTGTAACGTGTGCGCATCCCAAAAATATCTGTGACATCCAGTGTACTTTCTCCGTAGATGGTGTCCACTGCGGACAGTGACATTAGCTGCGCTACGACTCCTGTGTAACGTTTCCACATCCCAAATACCTGTGAAATTCCCTGTAATTTTTGATAAACCGCTGGTGACATCAGCGACATTATCTGCGGCATTTCTCCTGTGTAACGCTTCCACATCCAAAATACCTGTGACATTCCCTGAAATTTTATATTAGCCGCTGCTGACATCAGCGACATTATCTGCGGTATATCTCCTGTGTGATGTTTCCACATCCCAAATACCTGTGACATTCCCTGTCATTTTATATTAGCCGCTGCTGACATCAGCGAGATTATCAGTGGTATTTCTCCTGTGTAACGTTTCCACATCCAAAATACCTGTGACATTCCCTGAAATTTTATATTAGCCGCTGCTGACATCAGCGACATTATCTGCGGTATATCTCCTGTGTGACGTTTCCACATCCCAAATACCTGTGACATTCTCTGTAATTTTATATTAGCCGCTGGTGACATAAGCGACATTATCTGTGGAATTTCTCCTGTGTAATGTTTCCACATCCCAAATACCTGTGACATTCCCTGTAATTTTATATTAGCCGCTGCTGACATAAGCGACATTATCTGCGGTATTTCTCCTGTGTAACGTTTCCACATCCCAAATACTTATGACTTTCCCTGTAATTTTTTATTAGCTGCTGCTGACATCAGCGACATTATCTGCGGTATATCTCCTGTGTGACGTTTCCACATCCCAAATACATTACATTTTTTTGCACGTACACTTACAAATCCTACGCTACTGTACATATGACATACTTTCAAGCATATATAACATTTAATATGAAGAAGGCGAGCAGTAAGGGACAGGGAAGTGGCCGTGATGCTGATGGTGGCCCTGGGGGCGTTGGAACTGTGCCTGCTGGCTGCTAGAGCACAAGAAAAACAATCATCCACGATACTTAGCTTCATGTCCCCGTTTGCAGGCGGTGCAGGACAACGCTCTCGAAGTCAGACCAGTGCGACCAGGTGGTCGGATGGATTGCAGCAGATAATGATTCCAGTCGGTTAAGCACCACCCTGTCTTCCATCAAGTCCAATCTCAGTAGCCAAGAGTCTGGTCAACACAATCCTCACCCTGATCCTCCTTCCTCCCACCATGGAGTCTTGCCAAACAAGTGATTCCACACTCAGATATTCTGATGAGCTCTTTTCAGCGCCATTTTTTCATTTGGACCTCTCGACATGCCCAATTAAAGAGGAACATGAGATCTTGTGCCCTGATTCCCAAACTCTTGAGCATCCACAGTCACAAGAAGATGACGATGGAACGGCAATTAGTGTTTCACAAGGTGGATGATGATGAGACACAGTTGCCAATAAGTCAACGGCAATTAGTGTCTCAAGAGGTTGATGATGAGGATAAGACACAGTTGTCAATAACTAAAGTTGTTGTTAGTTCAAGAAGTCAGGAGGATGACCAGAGTGAGGAAGTGGAAGAGGAGGTGCTGGACGATGAAGTCACTGACCCAACCTGGTAAGATGGCAAGCCAAGCGAGGACAGCAGTACAGAAGGGGAGGGATCCGCAGCACTGCAACAGGCTGGAAGAGGCAATGGGATGGCAAAAGGGAGAAGGTGGGCCACACCAAACTGGCCCGCAACTGTTCCCTGGAGCAGCCCCTTGCAGCAATCTTCCTTGCCAAGGGGTAGGTGTTCCGCAATCTGGCACTTTTATGAGAAAAGTGCGGACGACAAAAGAATTGTAATTTGCAACCTGTGCCATACAAAAATGAGCAGGGGCGTGTACACTAGCAACCTCACCACCACCAGCATGATCCGCCACATGGCATCAAAGCACCATAATAGGTGGGTCGAATGCCTGGGTCCACTATCTGTGTCTGCGGGTAACACCACTGTCTCCTCTTCCCCTGTGTTACATGCTGGCCAATCCCCTGTCGAGGGTGCAGGCCCGGATGCCTCCCACCCTGCACCTGGATCTTCGCAAGCACCATCAGCGAACACATCTACTTCCGTGTCCCAGCGCAGCGTACAAATGTCCTTACCCCAGGCATTTGAGCGCAAGCGCAAATACCCAGCCACCCACCGGCCATAGCACTAAATGCGCAAATTTCCAAATTACTGGCCCTGGAAATGTTGCCATTTAGGCTTGTGGACCATGAGGCCTTCCGCAGCCTGATATCGGCGGCCGTCCCTCGTTATGCAGTCCCCAGCCATCACTATTTTTCACAGTGTGCCGTGCCTGCCTTACACCAGCATGTGTCCCGTAACATCACCCGTGCCCTGACCAACGCAGTTACTGGGAAGGTCCACTTAACCACTGACACATGGAAAAGTGCTTTCGGCTCCAACCCCCCACTTCTCCTCCTCTGCCTCCTCCTCCACTTCCATCTCAGAATTATCCTCTTGCAGCACCAGTCAGCCATCAGTCGGTAGCTGGAAGCAGTGTAGCACTGCAGTGGGGAAGCGTTAACAGGCCGTGCTTAAGCTGATCTGCTTAGGTGACAAACAGCAAACCGCCGCAGAGCTGTGGCAGGGGATAAGAGACCAGACTGAATGCTGTGGCTCTCGCCACTCAACCTAGAACCAGGCATGATTGTGTCTGATAATGGCCGTAACATCCCATGCCTAGCCCACATTTTGAACTTAGTGGTTCAGTGGTTTCTCAAAACCTACCCCAATTTGCCTGAGCTACTGGTGAAGGTTCGCCGCGTGTGTGCCCATTTCCGCAAGTCCTCGACAGCTTCCGCCGGTCTGTCAACACTGCAGCAGCGCTTACAATTGCCAGCTCACCAACTGTTATGCGACGTCAGTATGCGCTAGAATTCTACGTTCCACATGTTGGCTAGGCCTTGTGAGCAGCAGAGGGCAGTAGTGGAATACCAGCTTCAACATGGTCATCGCCTTTCCAGTCAGCTTCCGCTCTTCACAAGCGAGGAGTGGGCATGGATGTCTGACCTCTGTGAGGTTTTAAGAAACTTTGAGGAATTAACACAGATGATGAGCGGTGATCCCACTTCTGTGTCTACTCAAACGCTCGCTGCTCACAATTAAGGCCGACGCTTTGCATGTGGAAGAGGTGGAAATGGGGGAAGACATTACACAGGGTGATAGCCAGACTACCCTCAGTTCATCTTCTCAGCCCAAATTGGATGATGATGAGGAGAAGGAGGAGAAGGAGGAGCAGGAGACGGTTGGCTCCGTTACAGAGGGTAGTACCCATTCAAGTTTACTTCCATCTGTTCAGCGTGGATGGGCAGAAGAGGAGGAAGAGGATGAGGAGATTGAGAGTCATCCTCCTGATGATGACAGCGAAGTCTTGCCTGTTGGGACTCTAGCACACATGGCTGACTATATGTTAGGCTGCCTTTCCCGTGACCCACGCGTTTTACACATTTTGGACAACACCGATTACTGGTTGTTCACCCTCTCATTCCTGTGGTGGAGAGGACGAGCAAAATGGTGCAATACTAGAAGGTCCTTGTGGAAAAATTGCTCAAAAAATTTCCAGCTGACAATGCTGGCGGCAGAGTACGTAGTTCTTTGGGCAACCGAGGAGGGGAGATGAGGGGAACACACAACAGAGGCAGGGCAACACTTTCCAAAGCCTGGGACAGTTTCATGACACCCCGCCAGCACCCTCACCCTGATGCGCGTGTCACAAGGAGGGAAAAATTTTGGAAGATCGTGAAGGAGTACGTAGCAGACCGTGTCAGCGTCCTCTATGATCCCTTTGTGCCTTACAACTACTGGGTGTCCAATATGGACACGTGGCACGAACTGGCGCTCTACGCCTTCGAGGTGCTGGCCTGCCCTGCCGCCAGCGTTTTGTCAGAGCCGGCATTTAGTGCTGCTGGGGGCATAATAACTGATAAGAGCATCCGCCTGCCAACTGAAAATGCTGACAGGTTGACTCTTATAAAAATGAACAAGGCCTGTATTGCCCCTGACTTCTCTACTCCACCAGAGGAAAGCGTCTGAACATAAAGGCACTTAAAATGTGTTTTTATAATGTACTGAAAACACTGTATTCCCATGCAACCCTTCCACCACAAAAAAGGGTATATGGTTCAATCTTCCTTTTCTCGTCCTCCTCCTCTTCCATCATATCAACATGCTTATTAGTCTGCCCTCGCTCCTTATGTTGTAGAGGGTCAGCTCACCTGCAGGTCCTCGCATATAATGTTTTAGAGG
Source organism: Bufo bufo (assembly GCF_905171765.1). Classification (NCBI taxonomy): domain Eukaryota; kingdom Metazoa; phylum Chordata; class Amphibia; order Anura; family Bufonidae; genus Bufo; species Bufo bufo. Next base: position 150,604,857 of record NC_053395.1, on the reverse strand, counting down.
GTCAGTTAACCAGCACGCCCTCACCTACAATATTTTAGAGGGCCAGCTCACCAGCAGGCCCTCACCTACAATATTTTAGAGGGCCAGCTCACCAGCAGGCCCTCACCTACAATCTTTTAGAGGGTCAGCTCACCTCCAGGCCCTCGCATATAATGTTTTAGAGGGTCAGATCACCAGCAGGCCCTCACCTACAATATTTTAGAGGGTCAGCTCACCAGCAGGCCCTCGCATATAATGTTTTAGAGCGTCCGCTCACCAGCAGGTCCTCGCATATAATGTTTTAGAGGGTCAGCTCACCTGCAGGCCCTCATATACAATCTTTTAGAGGGTCAGCTCACCTGCAGGCCCTCACATATAATGTTTTAGAGGGTCAGATCACCAGCAAGCCCTCACCTACAATCTTTTAGAGGGACAGCTCACCAGCAGGCCCTCTCATATAATGTTTTTGAGGGTCAGCTCACCAGCAGGCCCTCAATCATAATATTTTACAGGGTCAGCTCACCAGCAGGCCCTCACTTACAATCTTTTAGAGGGTCAGCTCACCAGCAGGCTCTTGCATATAATGTTTTTGAGGGTCAGCTCATTAGCAGGCCCTCGCCCATAATTTTTTCAATGGCGAGCTAAGCAGCAGGCACTCGTCCAAAATTTTTCGATGCTCAGATCAGCAGCAGGCACTCTCCCCTAATGTTTTAGAGAGTGAGCTCTGCAGTAGACCCTCACCCCTAATGTTTTAGATGGTCAGCTCAGCAGCAGGCCCTCGCTCGTAATGTTTTAGAGGGTCACCAGCAGGCCCTTGCTCTTAATGTTTTCGAGGGTCACCAGCAGGCCATCAATCATAATTTTCAAGGGTGTATGATGCCCTCCTTTATGTGTATCAAAGGGTGTATTGGAGTGCCGGTTCCTTGTAATTTTTGGAAGCCCTTTCACTTAGTGCATAGGTTTTATGAGTGTAGGAGTCCCACTTCCTGAACAATTGTACCACAATGTGAATGAGGCCCTCCTTTATGTGATATACAGGTTGTATCGGAGTGCCTCTTCCTTGTAATTTTTGGCAGCACTTACACTTTATATATAAGTAAATATACAGGAAAGAATGTTTCCTAACAATTTTTCCTCTAAAATGATTTTATCTTTGGTTTTGTGCGTATTATTGTCAGTCTGTAAAAGTGGCGTACTACTCGGACAACATGGTTCCCAGCAGCGACCTGTGAGTCCAAGATGCATCCATACATCCTCCCCATGCTGTTCCTGAACCATTTCGGTGGTGTTTTCATAAATTTTTGACCTTTTCCTATGAACCAGACACCCTCCCCTCTTCAGAGCAGGGGTGCCTGGTTTAATGCTCAGGTTCTCCCATTGACTTCCATTGTGCTCGAGTGCTCAGTAGAGCATCCCGAGGTTTTCGACCCACGCACCCGAACACCCGAGCACTTTAGTGCTCGATCAACACTAATTGTAACGACTACCTACTTGTATAAATGTGCCAGCATGGACTACACAGATTTGTATGATGCAATAGTACATTAAAATAACCACAGTATCAAACAAGAACTATAAGAGTAGAATAAATTATGTACACCTGGTGAAGATTATGCAATTATGGAAGTTAAAATATGTCAAAGCAGCTGTCTTAAAATTAACAGGTGAACTAAATATTAACCCTTTTCAGGACACAGCCTATTTAAATTTTTTTGTTTTCATCTTCTTTTCCCCATCATTCAAAGGCCATATTTTTTTTAGCTTTCAGTTCACTTGTTATTTTTTGCAGAACAAGTTTTATTTTTTAATGGTACTGCTTGTTTTGGAAAACAGGAAATTGAGAAAAAATGGCAATTCCACCAAGGTTTTTCAAGTTTTGCTTTTATTTTATTTAGTGTGCACTAAATATGACATGATAACTTTATTCTGTGGTTCACTACAATTATGTCAAATTTATTTTGCTTTGAAAAAAACTTTTTTTTCTTTGAATCGCCATATACTGACAGCCATAACTTTTTAAATATTTGTGTCTCCAAAGCTGTGTGAGCGGCACAAGTTGCAGTTTTTATTGGTATCTTTTTGGGGCACATATGACTTTTTGATTACTTTTTATTATTATTTTTTCCCCATTCCGGCACTAACCACACAGGAATTTATATTTTTTTAAATATTTTAATAATTTGGACATTTTTGGACACAGTGATACCAGTTATGTTTATTTTTTATTGCTTATTTTTAAATGTAAATCTGGGAAAGGTAGTAATTTGTGTAGTTTTGCGTTTTTTACATTAAAAAATTATTTATTTTTTATTGTAATTTTTTGTTTCCTTAGAGGACTTGTATGTGTTATCTTCTGATTGATTGTGCCATAGAGTACAGTAATATACTATTGCAGTCTATTGCAGGTCTGTCATGCCATGCCATGCCTTGGGCACAGCTTTGCAGGCAGCTCACTATAATAGGCCTGGGAACCTTCATAAGGCGCCAGGCTGTCATAGTAACCAATCAGAGCCCACTGGGGCTCCAGTTGGAGGACAAAGGGAGCCCTCTCCCTCTGTCTATCCCCTCAGATGCCACAGTCGCTTTTGACTGCAGTATTTGAGGGGTTAAATGATCAAGATTAGTGTTATGCCCAATACACTCGCCATGTGGAGCCCACTCCATACAATTACATTGCACCAATGACGTACAGTTAGGTCATGAGTTAACAGCTGTTTGTTAAAAGCTATTAAAAAATTGTATCAGAAACCTTATACCAACTGGGCTGAAACATCATGCAAGGGGTTAATAGAGAATTTCACTTTATTTCACTGGAACTTAATAATGCTGCCTGATCTATTGCATATTGGTATGCGAAACATGGTCGTGTGTCTTTGTGACTTTCACCTATGTATCTTACAGTAGTGCTTCTTTCTTCTTTGTATTATCTAGTATTTATCTATCTACTGTTTATCTATCTATCTATCTATCTATCTATCTATCTATCTATCTATCTATCTATCTTAACAAAAGAATCAGAGCAGCACTCTTGGAAATTCAATGGTGCTTGCTAGTAATATGTACCTTAATCCAGTGTAATATGTCCAATATGCAAAGAATATTCAAGCAGTCCAGAAAATCTGTGAGAATTCAGCAATTTACTCACTCATGTTCAGTGCAAGGTTTCAGTCCCAGCTTCAGAATTTTTTTAAGCCCTGTATCAAGGTTAGTAAAAAGCTTCAATGTGGGACTAAAACATCACAAAATTCTTTAATTATTCTTATTTATCTATCTAGCTTTTTATTCTTTCTATCAGTCTATTCATCCACCTATCATCTATCAATTATATTTCAAGTGTTGAATCCTTGAAACATTGCATTTATAACGCATACTGTAATATAAATACATAAAAATGGTCCAAATGTTTTATTTAAAATTAATTTAAATTATATTTGTTATAATTATGAGATATGAGATTTAAATAGTCACATACATACGCACAGCTGTAAATACATGCATACATAATTGAAATTATTATTTTAATTATTCATTTATTTTTAAAAAGAGTGAAAGAGAGTGAAAAATGAAATCAATTATAATTGATTCAGTTCATTGTTTAATTTCATAGTACAAGATGGATACAAGAAATATATAAGAAATGTTTAATTTTGTTATACAACTAAGTATTAAAAAGTAGCAGAAATTATCTTTTTTTTATTATTCAAAAGTGCAGCTGCTTTTCTATTTAATTATAGGTATCCGACAGGCGCAATTCCACCTTAATATGCTTATCTCTGAAGTCAGAAAATTGCTTCTTTTTAAAACTGACAATAGCACGGTATGTTTCCACAAGAGAAAGACAAATTATACTAAATCATTGCTTTAAATATATTTAAATGGCCAGGAAGAAGTCCAAATTGCAAAGTTTCAAGATGCTTTTTTTCTTAACTTTCATAACAATTTGTGTAATTTCCTTAGGTAAAGAGATCTATGGGCTGCAGAAATTAACGGTTGTAAGGCTTGAAAGTTTTCAGGGTAATGACCACTTGTTCCCTGAAACTAAGCATCAGAGATACATTATATCAAAGCCTATATGCAGAACCCAAATGGCAAGTATCTATAGAGCACTATGTTTGTAAAATGGGACATTTATAATTTATAAAGCTTGGCAGTAACAGGGTGCTACAATAGGAATTACTATAGCCTTTACTAATCCCATTATGTATTGCTTTTATATTTCAGACTTTATCAGGCATATCAATCATTTTTTGTTAGAGGCCCCTGCCCCCAAAGATAAATTGGTCACGGGGTCTTTTGCTATTGGAATACTAAATTTATTGCTGTATACAGGGTGTAGATAGAAGAGGTGGTGAGGTAGTAATAACACTTTGGTGCTTGAAAGCACACAAAAATACCTCCGCCACATAAAGACACCAGTATAATAAATGGTATATGCTATATCTTATAGACCTGAATTAGGGCCCAGAAGTAGGGATGAGAAAACCAGTTCTTGAAGTTCAAGTTCAGGTTTGGGTTTACGCTAAATTGCGTTATGGATTCCGTTACCACAGAACATTACGCAATTCAAGGACGGAATGCATAACGGAATGCCTTCATGATAGAAGTCTATGGCCAGCATAACAGATCCGTCTGGTTTCCGTTATGCACCATTATTCCGTTATGCATTCCGTCCTTGAATTGCATCATGGTTCATCGTAACGGAATCCATAATGCAATTCACCATATATCTTAACCCGAACTTCAAAAAGTAAAGTTCACTCATCCCTACCCAGAAGCTTTAAAGTGACACCTCTGGCCAGGGGCGTTGCTAGGGTCTCAAAAGATCCGGGGCTCAAGCCCCAATGAATATGCCCCCCCTCCCCTCACACACAGCATTTTGCCTGTCACATCCAGGGCCTCCCAGGTGATGTCTCCTCTGATGTAGATCTTCTCTGTCATCATCTTCTCCATTCGGTCCCGACAACTTCTTTCAGCTGCGTCTCGTCTCTGCAGAGTGTGACACACAGAAATCTCAGCTTCCTCAGATTTCTATAATCATCCCCCAGCCTGGAGTCCTCACAGTGTTATCCTGCTGCTCGCTGTGCCCCCCAATACCCCCAAATACTATCCTAAAGAAATAATAATGCCCCCATAGTAATAGTGCTCCTCATAGTCCCACCAATAGTAATTCCCTTCTAGAATGCCCTCATTAGTAACACTAACCCCAACAGTGATAATGGTCCCCAAGAATGCCCGCATTAGTAATACTGCCCCCTAAAGTGCTCCCGACCGTGATAATACTCCTCAAGAGTGCCCTAATTAGTAGAAGAGTCCTCCAGTATTAATAATACCCTCACAGATTCCCCAGTATAAATAAGTCAATTCAATGAAGGATAGGATAAATCAGTTTTTTAGTGCTGCCAAACATCGAGATTCCACCAGACAACTTTTATATCCTGTTGAGTATAATAAAACCAATATCTATACTGAAGATTGGTGGACCTTTACTATGTGCCTTAACCTTTATATCTACAGAAGGGTTGTTTTGTGACAAAGACTATCCTCTAGTGGAATCTCGATGTTTGGCAGCACTAAAAAAATTACGTATCCTATCCTTATCAAGACTCAGGAAATATAGCAAAAGTGAGGCAGCGTGACTGCTTCGTTGAATTGACTGTTTTTAATGTGAATAGAACCCGCTTCACATGGTGGTCTGCGATGCCAATAAAAGAAAAGAAAACACAGTGGTGAACTTTTGTTTTTTGTTTTGTTTTTATATGAATTTTTATATTTTATTTTTACTTATCTATTTTATTTTTATTTATTATTATTTTCATTTAAAGAGACAGTATAAATAAGGCCCCCTATTGTTCCCTCAGTGGTAATAAAGCTCTCTACAGACCCTTCAATCATAATACGGCCCCCCATAGTGCTCCTAGTAGAAATAAGGTGGATCTATAAGTCCCTCCTATAGAGCACCCAGTAGTAATAAGAATGCCTATATAATAAGATCACACCATCTCTCCTACCCCCTCCAAAATTCAGTCCTATGTAAATAACATCACTCGCCTTCCTTCAGCCCCTCCAACATACAGTCCCATGTAAATAACACTATTTCCCTCCCTCCGGCATAGAGTCCCATGTAAATAACATCCCGCCATCTCTCCAGCCCCCTTCAATATACAGTCCCATGTAAATAACATCCCTCTCTATCTACAGCCCCCTCAAAAATACAGTCCCATGTAAATAACATCAACTCCTCCCCAGCCGCCTCCAACATACAGTCCCAAGTAAATAATATCACCACCTCCCCAGCCGCCTCCAACATGCAATCCCATGTAAACATCACTCCCTCAGCATGCAGTCCCATGTAAATAGCATCCTCCCCCCACCAGCCGCCTTCAACATACAGTCCCATGTAAATAACATTGCCCCCTCAACATTCAGTACCATATAAATAACATCACTCCCTCCGTTAGACCCCTGTAACATTCAGTCCCATGTAAATAACATCACTCCCTCCCAAAGCCACCATCAATCTACAGTCCCATGTAAATAACATCACTGCCTCCCCCAGCCCCCACCAACATACAGTTCCATGTAAATAAAATGATGCACTCCCACAGCCGCTTTCAACATACAGTCCCATGTAAATAACATCATCCTGCCCCAGCTCCCTCCAACATTCAGTCCCATGTAAATAACATCACTCCCTCCCAAAGCCGCCATCAATACACAGTCCCATGTAAATAACATCACTGCCTCCCCCAGCCCCCTTCAACATACAGTTCCATGTAAATAAAATAATGCCCTCCCACAGCCGCCTTCAACATACAGTCCCATGTAAATAACATCACCCTGCCCCAGCTCCCTCCAACATTCAGTCCCATGTAAATAACATCACTCCCTCCTACAGCCACAATCTACATACATTCCCATATAAAAAACATCATCCCCTCCACAGCCACCTCCAACACACAGTTCCATGTAAATAACATCCCTCCTTTCAGCCCTAACATACAGTCCCAGTTAAATAACCACAACTCCGAGCATTACTCTGCCTCTCCCTTCACTTACCTCTCCTCATTTAGCAGACATCACCACAGCTTCTTCTCCTCTTCACTGCCGTCCTCTCCTGCACTGGTCACATGATGGTGACATCATCGCAAGTCCTTCTCAATCACTGCCTGTTTTACTGGTCACATGACCTGTGATGTCATCACAGATCCTTCAGCTCTTCCAGTGCATTAGATTCAATTGTATTGCCATCCTGAGGACGGCAATACAGTTGTATCTAGCAGGCAGGTAGGAAATTCGGGGCCTGGGACAAAACATCAGGGGCCCAGGCCCGAATGTTTTAACCTAGCAACGCCCCTGCCTCTGACTGTATTAATTAGGAAAGCCTGGGAAAATTAAGCATTAACCTCTTCCGGACACAGGGCATACAGGTACGCCCTTATGTCCTGGTACTTAAGGACACACAGGGCCTACCTGTACGCCCTGTGTATTTTCGATCACCGCCGCGTGGTGGGCGGTGATCGGAACCCTGTGCCTGCTCAAATTATTGAACAGGCACCTGGGGCAAATGCGTCGGGGGGTCCTGTGACCCCCCCCTGTGTCGGCGATCACAGCAAACCGCAGGTCAATTCAGACCTGCGGTTTGCTGCGTTTCCGGGTTATTCGGGTCTCTGAGGACCCGATAACCCGAAACAGGATGGTGATCGGTGGTGTGTTTTTACCTCACCAATCACCATCCTTGGATCCTGAGTGGTGATGGTGACATCACCTCTCAGGATCTCCTCTGATTGGTAGGAGGGCGGGCCAGCGGGAGATTCAAATCATAGCAGCGCTCCTCTCCTCCTCCTTTTGTGTCCGGAGCCTGCACGTGTGGAGCATTACCCCATCTGTGCCCCAGCACCCATCCTTGCCCCCAGGACCCGATCTGTGCCCCAGCACCCCCCATCTGATCATCAGGTAATTAGGGAAAGTATAGGTAAAGGTTGGGCTAGGCAGAGATAATAAAGGGAAAGTTAGTGTTAAAAAAAAGTTTTATTGCATCACCCTAAGCTGCCGCTTTCCCCCCTGCCCCCCCACAACTTTATTGGGGCGCAGGCATTTTATTTTATTTTTTTGTGCGTACGCTGACAGTTTTTTTGTGCGTACACTGACAATTAATTTTTTTCACATTTTTCCCATTTTTTTAGTTAGTCTTTTTTTTTTTCTGTTAGTTTTAGGGATAAGTACGTGAACACCCGTGCCCCCACACACACGCACACTGAATAAAGATTTACACACACGCACACACACTCGCAGACACACACTCCCCTATGGCCCGCCGGATGTTCTCGGCCGAGGAGGCATACGCCCAGCTTGCCTCTGAGTCCAAGAGTCCTAGTGAGGACGAGGATGACCCCACTTTCCTGTTGTCATCCGCTTCCTCCTCATCATCTAGCAATGATGATGAGCCCACCAAGGCGGCGGAAACGCCGCCAGGTGGAGCAAGGGGACCGCCATGCTAGGGACCCTGTGGCCCACCCTAGTACGAGCAGCTCTGGGGCTTGTACTAGTTTTCCGGCCCACCAATTAAATCCACCGGAGCCCCCTGCCGGTGAACTTGTCTGGTGTACCCCAGAGCTATTTGAGCCTGTGATTCCTGAGTTTGTAGGCCAATCAGGAATCCAGATTTCCACAGTGGACCTACTGATTATGACTTTCTTTGTCTTTTTTTCAGTGACCAACTGGTAAATCTAATGGTGGAGCAGACGAACCTGTACGCCCAACAGTTCGTTGCTCAACATCCGGGCTCCTTTTTGGCTAGGCCCGGTGGCTGGACCCGGTCAGTGCAGCCGAGATGAGGACATTTTGGGGCCTCGTGCTGCACATGGGCCTAGTCAAGAAACCTAGTGTCAGGCATTACTGGAGTGGGGACGTCCTCTATCAGACCCCACTTTACAGTACGGCCATGACACGTACCGGTTTGAGGCCATCTGGAAATGCCTGCATTATTCAGATAATGCAGCATGTCCCCCCCAAGGTGATCCTGCCTATGACCCTCTGTATAAGATACGGCTGGTCATCGATCACTTTGGGGCCAAATTTGTACAGACCTATGTACCTGGAAGGGAGGTCGCGGTTGATGAGTCTCTCATTGCGTTCAAGGCGAGACTCATTTTCCGCCAGTATGTTCCCTCAAAGCGGGCGAGGTATGGCGTGAAGCTGTACAAACTTTGTGAGAGTACCTCAGGGTACACTTACAAGTTTCGTGTGTACGAGGGGCGAGATTCCCATATTCAACCCCCAGAATGTTCCCCCACTCTGGGTGTTAGCGGGAAACTTGTGTGGGACCTTATGCACCCACTGCTAGATAAAGCTTATCACCTGCACGTGGATAACTTTTATACTAGTATTCCCTTGTTCCAGTCCCTCGCCGCCAGATCCACGTCCACTTGTGGGACCGTGCGGAAAGATCAACGTGGCCTCCCTGCCCACCCCCTCCAGGTAACTATCCCCAGGGGTGAGACCCGTGCCCTTACCAGTGAAAACTTGTTGCTGGTCAGATATAAGGACAAGAGGGATGTCCTTGTACTGTCCACAATTCATGGTAACGGCATCACCCCTGTCCCTGTGCGAGGTACCGGGGCAACGGTCCTAAAGCCCGATTGTATCGTCGACTACAATCGGTATATGGGAGGAGTTGATCTCTCTGATCAAGTCCTCAAGCCATATAACGCCATACGCAAAACCCGGGCATGGTACAAAAAAGTTGCGGTCTACTTGGTGCAGGTTGCCTTGTACAACTCTTTTGTGCTGCCCCGGAGCTCTGGCAACACAGGGACATTCCTTCAGTTCTATGAGGCAGTTCTCAAGGCCCTGATCTTTTCAGACCGGGAAAGAGCAAGCCGGAGTACCTCGGGAACTGTAGGCGCCAGGATCGTCCCTGGCCAACACTTTCCAGGTGTGGTCCCCCATACTGGAAAGAAGGGACAAACCCAAAAAAAAGTGCAGAGTGTGTCGCAGGAGGGGGATACGGAAGGACACCACTACTCAGTGCGACACGTGCCCCGATCATCCGGGCCTCTGCATTGACGGTTGCTTCAGGGAGTACCACACTTCCATGGAGTACTAAATTTATATCCCAATTTAGCCACTGACTATCAGATAAAAAAACTGGTTCTCAGACTTGAGACACCCCAAAAAATTTTAAAAACTAAAATTATTTTAAAAAAGTAAACAAATTAGGTATCGCTGCGTCGGTAATAATCTCCTCTATAAAAATACCCCATGACCTAACCCCCCAGATTAACATGGTCCAAAAAAAAACCGGTGCAAAAAAAGAACTTTTTTGGTCACCTTACATAACAAAAAGTTTAATAGCAAGCGATCAAAGAGTCATATAGCCCCCAAAATAGTGACAATAAAACCGTCCTCTCATCACGCAAAAAATGAGCCCCTACCTAAGATAATCGGCTAAAAACAAAAAAAATTACTCTTAGACTTTAGAGATACAAAATTATTTTTTTTGTATCAAAAAGGATAATATGGTCTAAAACCTAAATAATTGTAAAAAAGTAGACTTATTAGGTATCACCGCGTCCGTAAGAATCTCCTCTATAAAAATACCCCATGACCTAACCCCCCAGATTAACATGGTCAAAAAAATAAAAATAAAACGGTGCCAAAACAGCTATTTTTGGCACTTTTCCATTTCAATCCGTTTTTTCCGGTAACAAAGCAAGGGTTAACAACAAAACAAAACTTTATATTTATTACCCTGATACTGCAGTTTACAGAAACGCCACATTTGTGGTCGTAAACTGCTGTATCAATAAAAGGCAGGGCACAAAAGGAAAGGACCGACATGGTTTCTGGAAGGCCGATTTTGATTTTTTTATTGACACCATGTCCCTTTTGAAGCCCCCCTGATGCACCCCTAGAGTAGAAACTCCCTAAAAGTGACCCCATCTAAGAAACTATACCCCTCAAGGTATTCAAAACTGATTTTACTAACTTTATTAACCCTTTAGGTGTTCCTCAACAGTTAATGGCAAATGGAGATGAAATTTCAGAATTTCAATTTTTGGTAACCTTACCTCACAAAAATGTAATATAGAGCAACCAAAAATCATATGTACCCTAAAAATAGTCCCAACAAACCGCCACTTTATCCCGTAGTTTCCAAAATGGGGTCACTTTAAGGGAGTTTATACTCCAGGGGTGCATCAGGGGGTCTTGAAATAGGACACGGTGTAAATAAACCGGTCCATAAAAATCAGCCCTCCAAAAACCACATGGCGCTCCTTTCCCTCTACGCCCCGCCGTGTGGCCGTACAGTAGTGTATGGCCACATATGGGGTGTTTCTGTAAACTTCAGAGTCAGGTCTATAAAGATACAGTCTTGTTTGGCTGTTAACCCTTGATTTGTTAGTGGAAAAAATGAGTTAAAATAGAAAATTTGGCAAAAAAATTAAATTCTCAAATTTCATCCCCATTTGCCAATAACTCTTGTGCAACACCTGAATGGTTAACAAAGTTTGTAAAAATCAGTTTTAAATACCTTGAGGGGTGTAGTTTCTTAGATGGGGTCACTTTTATGGAGTTTCTACACTAGGGGTGCATCAGGGGGGCTTCAAATGGGACATGGTATAAATAAACCAGTCCAGCAAAATCTGCCTTCCAAAAACCATATGGCGCACCTTTCCCTCTACGCCCTACTGTGTGCCCGTATAGTAGTTTACGGCCACATATGGGGTGTTTCTGCAAACTACAGAATCGGGGCAATAAATATTGAGTTTTGTTTGGCTGTTAACCCTTGCTTTGATACTGGAAAAAATAGATTAAAATAGAAAATTTGCCATTCTGAAATTTTATCTCCATTTGCCATTAACTCTTGTGGAACACCTAAAGGGTTAACGACGTTTGTAAAATCAGTTTTGAATAGCTTGAGGGGTGTAGTTTCTAGAATGGGTGGCTTCTATTATGAAAGCCTCACAAAGTGACTTCAGACCTGAACTGGTACCAGAAATTTTATTTTATTTTATTTTTTTAAAAATTTCAAGATTTGCTTCCAAACTTCTAAGCCTTGTAACATCCCCAAAATATAAAATATCATTCCCAAAATGATCCAAACATGAAGTAGACATATGGGGAATGTAAAGTAATAACTATTTTTGTAGGTATTACAATGTATTATAGAAGTAGAGAAATTGAAACTTGGAAATTAGCAATTTTAAAAAAAATTTGGTAAATTTGGTATTTTTTATAAATAATTTTTATTTTTTTTTACTTCATTTTACCAGTGTCATGAAGTACAATATGTGATGAAAAAACTATCTCAGAATGGCCTGGATAACTCAAAGCGTTTTAAAGTTATCACCACTTAAAGTGACACTGGTCAGATTTGCAAAAAATTGCCTGGTCCTTAAGGGGAAATAAAGCTGTGTCTTTAAGGAGTTAAACAATGACCCCTAAACAAAGAGCTATCCAGATAACACATAAATTGGTAAAGTCTTCCAGACTTGTGAGGCTCCACTATTTAAACTCAGAATCCCATAATTTAGTGTTTAAAGGGGTTATGCCAAGTTTTTAAGTTATCCCCTATCTATAGGATAAAGGATAACTAGATGATCGTTGTGGGTCCGACTGCTTGGACCGATCACAAGAACGAGTGTCCCGTACCCTTGTTCTGATGGAGAGACAGGTCATGCATGCGCACGGATGCTCCATTCATATTCTATGTGAGCGCCGGCGATAGTGGAACACCTGACTGAGGCTAGTTCTCGGCGGGTAAACAGCCTGTCGGATCCGTGCTGCCGCTAGTGCACGCATGCCCCCGGACTACCGCTCCAGCCCCATTGACTATAATGTGGGCGGGCCGGACTTCCGGAGGCAGCACGGTAAACATACCGAGAGGCGGACAAAATAAAACTAAGACATGTTTATGCAGAAATGTGTGCTGCTAACAACAGTGATTTCTAGACTCAAGTAAAAGATGCAATCAGTCAACCAAACAAGCTTTTTCTCATTTGTCGGCTGATTGTCGCATTGTTCAGGAGGCGTTCTTATGAACACCCATTCTGCCAATTATCAGCCCATATAAATGGGCATTAAGTCCTGCCCTTTTTTCTAAAGTATGTTTGTACATACACTGGGGCACATTTATTAAGACCAGCGGTTTAGACGCTGATCCTAATAAAGCCCCATAGCTGGTGCAAGCCTCTCCATAACTTCAGCGCATCCAGTGCCAGTTCTAAATGTAAGACAGCTCCCTTTCCCGCCCATGCTACATCCACAATTTTAGACCTGGCGTGAGCGGGGAAAAGTCGCAGATAACGGCGCGACTAACAGTTGAGCCACCATCTGCACCTGAGATACGCCTAGTATAGGTATATTTTAGTATAATAAATGACCCCCATAGTCTTTTACAATAGCAACATTTCCAATCCATGGGCTAGGGATTACATATTGTTGAGACAATTATACAAACAAATGCTATTAAAAGCAATATATTCTTTTTATCAGACACATTATAACCATGATATTTGTAAGGCTACTTTCACACCTGCGTTTCGGTCGGATCCGTCTGGTATGTGCCCGGACGGATCCGCACCTATAATGCAAACGCTTAGAACCGTTCAGAACGGATCCGTTTGCATTACCATGAACAAAAAAAAAAAAAAAAAAAGTTTTTTTTTTTTTCATGATAATGCAAACGGATCCGTTTTGACTTTACATTGAAAGTCAATGGGAGACGGATCCGTTTGAAAATTGAGCCATACTGTGTCAACTTCAAACGGATCCGTCCCCATTGACTTACATTGTAAGTCTGGACGGATCCGTTTGCCTCCGCACGGCCAGGCGGACACCTGAACGCTGCAAGCTGCGTTCAGGTGTCCGTCTGCTGAGCGGAACGGAGGCCAAGCGGAGCCAGACTGATGCATTCTGAGCGGATCCGCATCCACTCAGAATGCATTAGGGCTGGACGGATCCGTTCGGGGCCGCTTGTGAGACCCTTCAAACGGAACTCACAAGCAGAGCCCCGAACGCTAGTGTGAAAGTAGCCTAACAGATAAAATAAAATCCAAAAATGTTTGAGTCATCAACATATCAGATATTGTTAAGACACCCCTTCTCTATATAAATGACATTTATCAAAAATCTCAGGCTGTCTATGTGGACTTTAAATGGGCTGGGCAGTGCTACAATATTGATGACTTATACTTATGATAGATCATCAATATCAGATAGCCGGTTGAACAGGCAGCGGTGCTCGTATGAGCACTGCGTCCTCTTCAAAGTTTAACTGTACTCCGTTTAGATTTTAGCAGCAGTGCAGTGTAATTACAGCCTCTTCAACCTGCAGATTGGGGGGTTCTGGTATTTGGACCCCCACTGATCTGATGATCCTGAGGATAATAATCAATATGATGACAGTGCACAACCCCTTTATCGGTATGTCCACGTGTGATGTAATTTGCACCTGAAAAATCCATGACAAATGCATGGCAAAACTGTAAATTTCGAGCAGTACCTGAATAGAGATTATACGTGTTACTTTTGAATAGCAGCGGTGGCGATACCGCTGCGGTACCGCAGCGTTAGAAACCAAGAGTGCAAGCGCCTGTGTAATAGAAACAAAGAGTGTCTCACTAGAAAACTGCAAATTTGTTGTGGATTATGCTGTAGATTTCTATAGGATTTCACCCTGTGAATTGCAAAGAGTGAAATCAGTGGTGGAAATCTACAGGATAAATTTACCTGCATCTTATATTTTAATTCTGCACTGCAGATAAATTTACACTGCAGATTTTTCTGCAGCATGTGGATGACATTTCTTAAAGGCAACCTGTCACTATGAAAATGCAAAGTCATCTGCCAGCAGCACGTTATGGGGTAGAAGATGCTGAGCAGATTCATATATAGATAGACTTTAGGCTGAACAATCCATAAGTATGTCAGGCAGAAAATGTAAAAAATTGGCATGCGACATTTTGTAAATTTATCGTGAAAAAAAACTGGCCTACAAACCAAGCAGACACTCCAAAAAAGGGGAAAAAGTCTCATATTGATACATTACTCCGAACTGCCTAGAACTCATAGTAAACATGGCACACATCATGTACTGTAGGCATGGTTCAATAGTTCTGGCTGAATCTGAACTTGAGTTCTAGTGCATTTTCATTAGTTAATCTGCTCCAATGTGTAGAATTTTTTTCAGATTCTGATGGTAGTTCAGTAGATTCAGTGTTCCCTTTAAAGTATGTATTAGATAATTAGAAGTATATAAAAAATAAATCATATATTAGTAGTAGTGTTAAGCAAAGCAATCAAAGCAGAATTCGGTCCAAAGTTTAGGAAAACTTTGATACGCAACTAATCCGATTTTTCTTGCGCTTCGTGGTAACGAATACGTTTTCCTAAAATGGCGGCTGCACATGTTACAAAGCTAAACTAAGTGTAGAAGAGACAAGCCCGGAATGCAAGATCACCCATAATACTGAGCAGCCAGCTAATCCCCAGATAGTCAGCCCCTGTGATGTCACAGCCCTATAAAACCCTCATCCCGCGCAGTCTCTGCCATTGTCCTGTGAGCTGAGCATATGGAGAGATGTGGCAAGTGCTCATGCACCAGGGACAGTATTTTTTTTTTTTTTTTTTTACTTTCATGCTAAAACTTTCAGTTCAACAAGTACCTGCATCTACTGCGGCCTGTCTCCGCTACCACGATTTAACCTGGGGAAAACCGATTCAGCCTGTTATTTGGGGGGTTTATGTATTTGCTGCCTGGCGACCTCCAGCTGGAGATCTACCATGTCCTAGGGGGGTAGGTTTTTGAGAAGCCCCGATAACTTAGTGACGTGGTTAGAAACGCCATATCTGTCTCAAGGACTTTTTGATATGCAGGACGGTGACCGCATTATAGCGGCCGGTTCGTAGATTTCACTTTGCATGATTGAGTCGACTTTTGCTATTAATCTTTATTTTGTATTTATGCATTATTTATGTATTTATCTGTTTTTTTTATTTATTTTTTATTTTATTTTATTTTATTTTTTTCTTTATTGACATATATGTAACAAATATGGGTTGCGGTCTTAGAGTTAAAGGAGCTATTGGCGTAGATAGACCCGAATCAGTAGCGAAATTACTATTGGTTACCTGTCACGTTGTTCCCACTTCCAGTCTTGGAGTCGAACACCTATAAAAATGCCGCCAAAGTATCGTAAATCAGGTGGTGTGACTTCGCCAAAAAGTGGTTCGGGGGGGAGTCCACAGACCCGATTAGATAAGTTCCTGAAGTCACCACCTCCGAAAACTAGAGGAGGTGTACAGAGGGCTGCCCCACAGACTGAGTCAGTTTCGGATAGTACGGACCGTTTAGAACAGACCCCATTAAAGATCTGCTTACCCCAGAGTGAAGGCTTTGAGAATATAAATAAAAAACTCGAGGATATATTGGGAGTAGTAAATTTAACCAGTAACTCAGTTGCAGAATTGACTTCCTCCCTGGCAGTAGTACAGGGAGATGTCACGATAATACGAGACGAAATGACAAAGTTGAGATCAAAAGTGAAGGAACTGGAAATGGTAGTTAATTCTGTCACTTTAGAGAATGCTGTATTAAAAAAGAGACTAGAAGAAGTAGATGAAGATCATGTGTGGTTAAAAAAGAAAGTGGTGGAAATGGAGGATAGGTCTCGCAGATACAATTTGCGTTTGGTAGGCTTTCCAGAGGGGGTAGAACAGGATAACCCTACAAATTTTATTCAAAAATGGTTGCTTGAAAATCTAGGGCCGGACGGCAATTCATCTCCCTTTTGTGTGGAAAGGGCTCACAGAATCCCATTAAAAAAAAAACCCTCCAGGGGCTCCACCTAGGTCTATTTTGGCAAAATTCCTCTCTTCAAAGGATCGAGACTTGGCTCTTAGACGCAAAAGAGAAGTGGCAGATATCCATTTTGATGGTAATCTTATATTGATATTTCCTGACTTCTCACGAGAGACCCAACTTAGAAGGAGGTCTTTTGTAGATGTGAAAAAAAGATTAATTGCAGCCAAGATTAACTATTCAATGTTATATCCTGCCAAGCTGAGGGTGGTTTATAAGGATTCTGTTAGGTTCTTCTCTGCACAGGCAGAGGTTGTGCAATGGTTGGATTCAATGGGTCTATGAATTAAGTAGGGGGGGGGGGAAGAAGAAGGGAAAGAAAAAAGAAAAAAAAAAAGCAGAGGGGGGAGGATAAGGAGGGGTGATGGTGGGGGGGGAGGTTTGGAGGAAGGAAAGAGGTTGATGGGTATTGTGGAATGCACTGTCAACCAAACAGTTTTTCTTTTTTTTTGGGGGGGTGGGAGTAAGGGAGGGATTGGCTGCCGTCGTTTGCTCCGTAGTTATGCGTGCCTCTCTGTTAAGATGGGGGACTTGGAATTACTTATTTATAGGACATGCCGTGTAATATCCTATTCTGGAATGTGAGAGGGCTGGGAGACAGAGTGAAGAGGACGGTGTTATTTGATCTTGTGGTTCGTCATCTGCCTGCGATTGTGGTACTATTAGAAACCCATGCAACATTAGATAAGATATACACACTGAAAAGGAAATGGGCTTCTCTTGAGTACCACGCTTGCTACTCTTCTTATGCAAGAGGTGTTAGCGTGTATATTCATCGTGGGATGGAGTTCCAACCGCTAGATAGTGTGATTGATAAAGAAGGGCGATATGTATTTCTTCATGGGTATTGGAGAGGGCAAGAGGTGATATTAGCCTTTATTTATATCCCCCCACCTTTTAAATCAACGGTTCTTTCACAGTTTGCTAAATATATATCCACAAAAAATCAATGTGCTAGTGGCAGGTGACTTTAATGCAGTACCTGACCCGGAATTGGATCGGTTCTCGTCGCTTTCCGGGCGCGGCCGCACTGGGTCCCCTTTGACCGCTGTGTGCCAGGAGCTGGCGCTGGTCGATATCTGGCGCCACCTCTATGGCAATAAAAAAATCTTTTCATGCTTTAGCCAGTCATACGGGTCAATGTCCCGTATTGATTTGGCTTTTGCAAGTCGGGGCTTGTGCGACCGCGTCCTGAGAATGAGGTACGAACCTCATGGAATTTCGGATCACTGCCCAGTTCTGATTGCGTTTGCAGAGGCCCCAACCTTAGGAAGGACCTTTAAATTGAACCCGCATTGGTTTGATGTAATAGGGGAGCAATCCCAAGTAGACCAGGATATTAAGGAATTTTGGGGCTTCAATGTAGGCTCAACACATATTCATTATGTATGGGACGCATTGAAGGCCCATATAAGGGGCTTATACTTTAAAAAAAATTAATAGGTTTAGAAGGGAACTACGGCGTAGGGAACAACAACTGACAGAGTCAATAAGGAGTCTACGCGCCGCATTAATTGACTCCCATAAGGAGCAATACATTGACCAGTTAAAGGAGGCTAATTCACAGCTCAAGACACTCTTGTATAAAAAAGCACAACATAAACTCCTGTTTCAAGGACAGAAACGTTTTTGTGAATCTGGTAAAACGGGCAGGTTTTTGGCTCGTTTGGTGGCCAACCAGAGAGAGGCTACTAGTATAAGAGAAATTAGGAATCCACAAGGAACTGGGGTAAGATCTGCAGAGGAGATTAGGGCAGAATTTGTGAAATATTACTCTACCCTCTATAAATCTGAGTCTATGTTTAGCCGTACGGATATGGATCAATATCTTCAACAATTGGAGCTCCCTCAGCTATCTGTACAAGACAGAGAGATGTTGGATTCCCCCATTCTTTTGGAGGAACTCCAAGCGACTCTTCCATCCCTAAAATATAACTCATCTCTCGGCCCAGACGGATTGCCGTTTGAATTATATAGGTATCACCTAAAATCACTCCTTCCGATTCTACTTTTAGTCTTGAATGAATCCTGTGTATCGGGCTCTTTACCTCAATCATTTAGAGAGGCAGTTATCATCCTGGTCCTAAAAAAGGAGAAGGATTCACGCGATATGGGGTCATATAGACCTATATCGCTCCTAAATACGGACTATAAGATCTTTGCAAAAATTTTGGCTAATCGCCTGAAGAAGGTTATAGCTAGTCTGGTACATTCTGACCAGACAGGCTTTATCCCGGGCCGCCAAATACAGATGAGTCTATATAGGGTCTATCTGAATCTGTCTGTTGGAGGGGGTATAGACCACTCCGTCCTGTCTTTAGATGCCGCAAAGGCCTTTGACAGGATGGAGTGGCCTTTTTTGTGGGCTACGATGTCTCATTTTGGCCTTGGGAATGTATTTGTGGAAATGACTCAAATGTTATACGAAAAGCCATTGGCACGTATTAATATCAACGGTATCAGCTCTCCTCCGGTTATGATGCGGAGAGGGATGAGACAGGGTTGTCCACTGTCTCCCCTCCTCTTCGCTCTTTTTATTGAACCGTTGGCTTCTCGGATCCGTTCAGATAAAGGTATAGAAGGCTTCGGGGTGGCGGGAGTGAGCGATAAAATAAGTCTATACGCTGACGATGTGATTCTGTTCTTGGATCAGGGTTGGAAAATTCTCCCTTATGTGATAGAGGTAATAGAAGACTATGGCAAATTATTGGGCTATATGATCAATTGGACAAAGTCATCGCTCCTCCCGCTGAACCGGAAAGCTGTAGATGAAGGGAAGAGAGTCCGTGTTTTGGTCCCTAACGACACCTTGGATTATTTGGGGGTTAAGATTGGGGTTCCTATAAATAGGTTTTATGAGCTTAATTTGACCCTGGTTCTGAATAGAGTGAAGGCCAAGATCAGCGCCTGGCAGAAATTGATATTGGCACAGACAGATCGAATAGCACTGATTAAGATGATTATTTTGCCTATAGTCTTGTTCCCGATGTGTGCTTCCATCATTTGGATCGATGATATCTTCTTTCATAGATTGGAGACTTTGATTAACGATCTAATTTGGGGAAGGAAGAGGGTGCGTATAAAGCAGAGATATTTATGGTTGTCGGAGGCAGATGGTGGGCTGTCACTACCTCTTTTTCAAGGTTATTATTTATGTTCACAGATTCAGCGTTGTTGTCATTGGAAAGGGAGTTTACTTTCACGGTATTTGACTAAAGTATTTGATAAACCAATAGAGAATATTTTTGCATGTTTGGAGACTGGGTATATGGGAATGAGGAAGTCCTTGCTGATCCCTTGCTCACTACAGAGGGTGTGGAACAGGCTGAAGGAGATCCTTAAAGTCTCCGGTCCGTTTGCTTTCACCCCCCTGTGGGAGAATGGGGGGCTAGAGGAATTCTCTAAAATTATAGATTTTGGTTACTGGACACGTAAAGGTATCAACAGGGTGTCTCACCTTTTTTATTTGGGTCATTTTAAATCACTCTCAGAATTTGGTTTTTCTGATAGTTCACCATTAGATTTATTTATGTATACACGATTGAAACATATATTTGATGCCTCTAGGAATAGGGGCCGTATTTTTCCACGAGAGAATATATTTTTTGATTACTGTGACGCTCAGAAGGATGAGAAGGTGAAGATATCTAGGTTATACGCTAAACTCCGAATGGCACTGGCAACTGTAACTCCATTTAAAAGCCCAAGTAAGTGGGAGCAAGAGTTGAATTGCTCTCCACTACAGTGGTCTACTATCTATAGGAATGTGAGAAAGGCGACAGTTTCCAGTGCTCATAGACTAATCCAATTTAAGATCCTCCATTGATTGTACTATACGCCCAAAACCCAAGGAAAATTTCCCCAAAATAAAGATCAGGATTGTTGCTGCCCAAAATGTGGATATCTCAATGCGAACTATGTCCACTTGCTTTGGAGCTGCAGCAAAATAAGAAAATATTGGGATGAGGTGTTCTTTTCCCTACAAAAGGAGTCTTCAATGAACTATAACCCGGGGATCTTGATAGTGATATTTGGTGATTACGGCTCAGAAATAGAAGTTCTGCCCCAGGTCAGAGGGGATTGATGGTGGCGAAAGCTATATTGGTTAAGTATTGGGGTTCTGTCTCCCCGCCCTCGACAGGGGAGTGGGGTATATACCTTCAACAAATCAGAATATATGAGGATATTGAAAGGAAACGGAGAGTTGCACGCATGGCTACGTAGATATACTTAATGATATTATTATATATTTAATTGAATGGTGTGGACGACAGCCTATGGGGTGGGGGGGGGGATATACTTAGATTTTCCACTTTTTGAGGTATAAACGTAGGATGATTTGTATAATTTGTGTATAATGATGTTTATGATTGTTATACTATGTATACCGAAGTGACTAATATTGGTTTTATGTATTAATATTATGATTTCTAAAATAAAAAAGAGATTTAAAATAAAATAAAAATAAAATAAAAATAAAATAAAAAAGGGACAGTGTTGCTGAAAATGATTAATAGAAGAATTCAATATCAATAATATAGATGCCTTTATTATTCCAGTTCCCAGTGTGCCAACCATTACCATCCAGTCTGCACACCTTAGTGGGCTAGGTCTTAATGATGACCATCATCTTTTGCTGGCTTTACTTCCTAGAAAAGTCAACAAGATGCAGAGAGAGGAGGAGCTGGATGTTCCTGATGACATATTCTCATCGATATTAGATGATGTAGAAAAGGAGGAAAAGCAGAGGGCAGAAGAAGGCCTCCCACCTGTAGGGCAGGAGAGCGCTGGGGTTGGAGAAGTGGGTATGCCAGCATATTGTTCCCCCACCTAACCAGTGAGGCCCCATACCAGCAACAGGCCCTGTTTAAAGGTGAATTAAATGTGCCGCAACAATGAAGAATGACTTTACAGTGCGATCTTCATTATTAAATGAAAGGCAGCTGTGGGCTGTGGCCATACCCTAAGGCAGAGTGGCCTGGGTATACCTGATTTATAGTGACCTTTACTAAATTAATTTGGAATAAATCGAAGTTCTTGGCACTAGCACCTCCAAACTTTGCATAAAAGGGGGGGTTCAGGTGCAAGCTACCATGGCTGCAATATAAAAGCAGATAAGGACTACAAGTAGATTGTTGTAGGCTAAAAGTCCAAGAGAGGCAAGTCTTCTAGTGTAAGTCACATCTATTGGAAGCCACCTTGTCGTTGATAGATGGGACCAATACAGTTTTGATTTAAAAAAAAGAGTTTGGGGGGCCTAGCGACGCCTGCGGAAAGAGGGTCGCCCGGTCAATAATCCCCCAAAGGTACTGGTGTGGTCACAGCCTGGAGGCTGCTGAACCGTTTGGCTGAGGAAAGCCGGATCTAATTCTGTGTGTAAACTGCGCTCTATAGGTGAGGTAGAGGCGACCTATGTATTAGGTAGTGCCTAGACGGGCAAGTGTTTATTTTGATGTTTATGTTTGTGATGGTGATGAAGAGCCAAAATAAAGCACTGTTTGGACTTGAACCCCGTTGTCAGAGGAGAAGTCTGTGATTGTGACCCCCTGTGAGAGAGTGATCCCTTACAATATATATATATATATATATGTATATATATATATATAGTCTCCCACTCTGTGCTAGAAGTGGGCCCCTAAACCTTTTATAATGTCATGTCATGCTAGTGTCAATTTTGTCTGTAATAGCTTCAAATTCCTTAAAACAGGCTGGTAACTGTATTACACCCAGTCACCACTAGGTGGTGTCATATCATCATATATATATAGAACAGTTCAGTCGCAGGAAGAGAGATGAGAGGTTAGTGGAGGAGAGTCTAGCATGTATCTGCTGATGTGTACCCCTGGGCATTCTCCAGTAGGGCAAAATATAGAGTGAATCAAGGCCAAGGAATCAAGACCAAGATACTTTCCTAGCCAGTGACAAAGTGGACTTTTGTGTGTTAAGGAAACCTGTCCAAAGAATTGAGCAGAAGACTGATGCTTGCCGCTAGGGAGACCACCCTGTTGGTTTCAAATTTCTGACCAAGATCCAGGTACCGGAAGTCTGGGTTACCTTATGGTGCTGGTGTCACAAACACCAGGGACCCTGCCTCCACGGCACCTTAAAAAACCCATTCCACCAAGGGCACTTCAACCACCATCTGGCGGGAGTCCCTGAACAACAGAGTGTGCCCCGAAGGAACTGGTGCTGTCCTTCCATTTACTGCATGCCGGCCCAAGATGCTCTACAGAACAGTAAACAGCTACTACCTCCATCAGCCCAACGTATCCCTGGTCGATATCTGGCGCCACCTCTATGGCAATAAAAAAATCTTTTCATGCTTTAGCCAGTCATACGGGTCAATGTCCCGTATTGATTTGGCTTTTGCAAGTCGGGGCTTGTGCGACCGCGTCCTGAGAATGAGGTACGAACCTCATGGAATTTCGGATCACTGCCCAGTTCTGATTGCGTTTGCAGAGGCCCCAACCTTAGGAAGGACCTTTAAATTGAACCCGCATTGGTTTGATGTAATAGGGGAGCAATCCCAAGTAGACCAGGATATTAAGGAATTTTGGGGCTTCAATGTAGGCTCAACACATATTCATTATGTATGGGACGCATTGAAGGCCCATATAAGGGGCTTATACTTTAAAAAAAATTAATAGGTTTAGAAGGGAACTACGGCGTAGGGAACAACAACTGACAGAGTCAATAAGGAGTCTACGCGCCGCATTAATTGACTCCCATAAGGAGCAATACATTGACCAGTTAAAGGAGGCTAATTCACAGCTCAAGACACTCTTGTATAAAAAAGCACAACATAAACTCCTGTTTCAAGGACAGAAACGTTTTTGTGAATCTGGTAAAACGGGCAGGTTTTTGGCTCGTTTGGTGGCCAACCAGAGAGAGGCTACTAGTATAAGAGAAATTAGGAATCCACAAGGAACTGGGGTAAGATCTGCAGAGGAGATTAGGGCAGAATTTGTGAAATATTACTCTACCCTCTATAAATCTGAGTCTATGTTTAGCCGTACGGATATGGATCAATATCTTCAACAATTGGAGCTCCCTCAGCTATCTGTACAAGACAGAGAGATGTTGGATTCCCCCATTCTTTTGGAGGAACTCCAAGCGACTCTTCCATCCCTAAAATATAACTCATCTCTCGGCCCAGACGGATTGCCGTTTGAATTATATAGGTATCACCTAAAATCACTCCTTCCGATTCTACTTTTAGTCTTGAATGAATCCTGTGTATCGGGCTCTTTACCTCAATCATTTAGAGAGGCAGTTATCATCCTGGTCCTAAAAAAGGAGAAGGATTCACGCGATATGGGGTCATATAGACCTATATCGCTCCTAAATACGGACTATAAGATCTTTGCAAAAATTTTGGCTAATCGCCTGAAGAAGGTTATAGCTAGTCTGGTACATTCTGACCAGACAGGCTTTATCCCGGGCCGCCAAATACAGATGAGTCTATATAGGGTCTATCTGAATCTGTCTGTTGGAGGGGGTATAGACCACTCCGTCCTGTCTTTAGATGCCGCAAAGGCCTTTGACAGGATGGAGTGGCCTTTTTTGTGGGCTACGATGTCTCATTTTGGCCTTGGGAATGTATTTGTGGAAATGACTCAAATGTTATACGAAAAGCCATTGGCACGTATTAATATCAACGGTATCAGCTCTCCTCCGGTTATGATGCGGAGAGGGATGAGACAGGGTTGTCCACTGTCTCCCCTCCTCTTCGCTCTTTTTATTGAACCGTTGGCTTCTCGGATCCGTTCAGATAAAGGTATAGAAGGCTTCGGGGTGGCGGGAGTGAGCGATAAAATAAGTCTATACGCTGACGATGTGATTCTGTTCTTGGATCAGGGTTGGAAAATTCTCCCTTATGTGATAGAGGTAATAGAAGACTATGGCAAATTATTGGGCTATATGATCAATTGGACAAAGTCATCGCTCCTCCCGCTGAACCGGAAAGCTGTAGATGAAGGGAAGAGAGTCCGTGTTTTGGTCCCTAACGACACCTTGGATTATTTGGGGGTTAAGATTGGGGTTCCTATAAATAGGTTTTATGAGCTTAATTTGACCCTGGTTCTGAATAGAGTGAAGGCCAAGATCAGCGCCTGGCAGAAATTGATATTGGCACAGACAGATCGAATAGCACTGATTAAGATGATTATTTTGCCTATAGTCTTGTTCCCGATGTGTGCTTCCACCATTTGGATCGATGATATCTTCTTTCATAGATTGGAGACTTTGATTAACGATCTAATTTGGGGAAGGAAGAGGGTGCGTATAAAGCAGAGATATTTATGGTTGTCGGAGGCAGATGGTGGGCTGTCACTACCTCTTTTTCAAGGTTATTATTTATGTTCACAGATTCAGAGTTGTTGTCATTGGAAAGGGAGTTTACTTTCACGGTATTTGACTAAAGTATTTGATAAACCAATAGAGAATATTTTTGCATGTTTGGAGACTGGGTATATGGGAATGAGGAAGTCCTTGCTGATCCCTTGCTCACTACAGAGGGTGTGGAACAGGCTGAAGGAGATCCTTAAAGTCTCCGGTCCGTTTGCTTTCACCCCCCTGTGGGAGAATGGGGGGCTAGAGGAATTCTCTAAAATTATAGATTTTGGTTACTGGACACGTAAAGGTATCAACAGGGTGTCTCACCTTTTTTATTTGGGTCATTTTAAATCACTCTCAGAATTTGGTTTTTCTGATAGTTCACCATTAGATTTATTTATGTATACACGATTGAAACATATATTTGATGCCTCTAGGAATAGGGGCCGTATTTTTCCACGAGAGAATATATTTTTTGATTACTGTGACGCTCAGAAGGATGAGAAGGTGAAGATATCTAGGTTATACGCTAAACTCCGAATGGCACTGGCAACTGTAACTCCATTTAAAAGCCCAAGTAAGTGGGAGCAAGAGTTGAATTGCTCTCCACTACAGTGGTCTACTATCTATAGGAATGTGAGAAAGGCGACAGTTTCCAGTGCTCATAGACTAATCCAATTTAAGATCCTCCATTGATTGTACTATACGCCCAAAACCCAAGGAAAATTTCCCCAAAATAAAGATCAGGATTGTTGCTGCCCAAAATGTGGATATCTCAATGCGAACTATGTCCACTTGCTTTGGAGCTGCAGCAAAATAAGAAAATATTGGGATGAGGTGTTCTTTTCCCTACAAAAGGAGTCTTCAATGAACTATAACCCGGGGATCTTGATAGTGATATTTGGTGATTACGGCTCAGAAATAGAAGTTCTGCCCCAGGTCAGAGGGGATTGATGGTGGCGAAAGCTATATTGGTTAAGTATTGGGGTTCTGTCTCCCCGCCCTCGACAGGGGAGTGGGGTATATACCTTCAACAAATCAGAATATATGAGGATATTGAAAGGAAACGGAGAGTTGCACGCATGGCTACGTAGATATACTTAATGATATTATTATATATTTAATTGAATGGTGTGGACGACAGCCTATGGGGTGGGGGGGGGGATATACTTAGATTTTCCACTTTTTGAGGTATAAACGTAGGATGATTTGTATAATTTGTGTATAATGATGTTTATGATTGTTATACTATGTATACCGAAGTGACTAATATTGGTTTTATGTATTAATATTATGATTTCTAAAATAAAAAAGAGATTTAAAATAAAATAAAAATAAAATAAAAATAAAATAAAAAAGGGACAGTGTTGCTGAAAATGATTAATAGAAGAATTCAATATCAATAATATAGATGCCTTTATTATTCCAGTTCCCAGTGTGCCAACCATTACCATCCAGTCTGCACACCTTAGTGGGCTAGGTCTTAATGATGACCATCATCTTTTGCTGGCTTTACTTCCTAGAAAAGTCAACAAGATGCAGAGAGAGGAGGAGCTGGATGTTCCTGATGACATATTCTCATCGATATTAGATGATGTAGAAAAGGAGGAAAAGCAGAGGGCAGAAGAAGGCCTCCCACCTGTAGGGCAGGAGAGCGCTGGGGTTGGAGAAGTGGGTATGCCAGCATATTGTTCCCCCACCTAACCAGTGAGGCCCCATACCAGCAACAGGCCCTGTTTAAAGGTGAATTAAATGTGCCGCAACAATGAAGAATGACTTTACAGTGCGATCTTCATTATTAAATGAAAGGCAGCTGTGGGCTGTGGCCATACCCTAAGGCAGAGTGGCCTGGGTATACCTGATTTATAGTGACCTTTACTAAATTAATTTGGAATAAATCGAAGTTCTTGGCACTAGCACCTCCAAACTTTGCATAAAAGGGGGGGTTCAGGTGCAAGCTACCATGGCTGCAATATAAAAGCAGATAAGGACTACAAGTAGATTGTTGTAGGCTAAAAGTCCAAGAGAGGCAAGTCTTCTAGTGTAAGTCACATCTATTGGAAGCCACCTTGTCGTTGATAGATGGGACCAATACAGTTTTGATTTAAAAAAAAGAGTTTGGGGGGCCTAGCGACGCCTGCGGAAAGAGGGTCGCCCGGTCAATAATCCCCCAAAGGTACTGGTGTGGTCACAGCCTGGAGGCTGCTGAACCGTTTGGCTGAGGAAAGCCGGATCTAATTCTGTGTGTAAACTGCGCTCTATAGGTGAGGTAGAGGCGACCTATGTATTAGGTAGTGCCTAGACGGGCAAGTGTTTATTTTGATGTTTATGTTTGTGATGGTGATGAAGAGCCAAAATAAAGCACTGTTTGGACTTGAACCCCGTTGTCAGAGGAGAAGTCTGTGATTGTGACCCCCTGTGAGAGAGTGATCCCTTACAATATATATATATATATATATGTATATATATATATATAGTCTCCCACTCTGTGCTAGAAGTGGGCCCCTAAACCTTTTATAATGTCATGTCATGCTAGTGTCAATTTTGTCTGTAATAGCTTCAAATTCCTTACAACAGGCTGGTAACTGTATTACACCCAGTCACCACTAGGTGGTGTCATATCATCATATATATATAGAACAGTTCAGTCGCAGGAAGAGAGATGAGAGGTTAGTGGAGGAGAGTCTAGCATGTATCTGCTGATGTGTACCCCTGGGCATTCTCCAGTAGGGCAAAATATAGAGTGAATCAAGGCCAAGGAATCAAGACCAAGATACTTTCCTAGCCAGTGACAAAGTGGACTTTTGTGTGTTAAGGAAACCTGTCCAAAGAATTGAGCAGAAGACTGATGCTTGCCGCTAGGGAGACCACCCTGTTGGTTTCAAATTTCTGACCAAGATCCAGGTACCGGAAGTCTGGGTTACCTTATGGTGCTGGTGTCACAAACACCAGGGACCCTGCCTCCACGGCACCTTAAAAAACCCATTCCACCAAGGGCACTTCAACCACCATCTGGCGGGAGTCCCTGAACAACAGAGTGTGCCCCGAAGGAACTGGTGCTGTCCTTCCATTTACTGCATGCCGGCCCAAGATGCTCTACAGAACAGTAAACAGCTCCTACCTCCATCAGCCCAACGTAACTCACATATTGCCCCTGCAGCCCGGTCGCTGCATATATATACTTGAAAAAAGCTTCAGGTGGGAACTGAAACATTGCATGTTTTTGGACATCTGAGAATAAATCAACAGTTTTCCAGTATTGCGATTGGGGTGCTATTATCTCTTCTAGAACTTATTCCTTTGACATGTGGATCGGGGTCTGGATTGTGGGCGCCATTTTTCTCAGGTCTAGTGCTGCTGCTACTTCTTTATATACACTGCCTGTCCAAAAAATAAGTCGCCACCTGGATTTAAAGGGAGTCTGTCACCAGATTTTGACCTTAGAGACCGCTTACATAGCGCTCTAGCATAGCAGTCTATGATTCTAAAGTTCCCCCAAGGCAAAAACTGACTTTTATTCATATGTAAATTAGGGCTCGCAAGTGCCCAGGGGCAGCGTTCACCTTGTTGGTGCCCAGGCTGTTCTGCCTCTTTTCGTCATATCCCCGCCCCAGCCTCTTCCTCTGCCCGCCCCGCTCTTCCTTTGCATCCTACTTCTCTGCAGCGAGATCCCGCACCTGCGCTATCCATAGCTTTGCCGGGGCATGTGCACTGCAATGCCCATTGTGGGCACGGCATCGCAGTAGCTACTGCGCATGCCCCGGCCAAGCAATGGAGAGCACAGGCGCGGGATCTCGCTGCAGAGAACTTGAGAAGGAGGATGCAAAGGAAGAGCGGGGCGGGCAGAGGAAGAGGCTGGGGCGGGGATATGACGAAAAGAGGCAGAACACCTGGGCACCAACGAGGTGAACGCCGCCCCTGGGCACTTGCGAGCCCTAATTTACATATGAATAAAAGTCTGGTTTTGCCTTGGGGGAACTTCACAAGAAAACATCAAAGGTACAATTAGAATCATAGACTGCTATGCTAGAGCGCTATGTAAGTGGTCTATAAGGTCAAAATCTGGTGACAGACTCCCTTTAACTAAGCAAATAGTTATGAGCCTCCTATTGGATAATTACTGCATGAGCGATTATCTTTCAGCTGGCAATAAGTTATTTAACCCCAACTGGTGCAATGAGTTGCTTCTCATTTCTTAAACAACCATGTCGAAAGACACATCTCGTGGTCATGGAAAAGATGTTAGTCTGTTTGAGAAGGGTCAAATCATTGGCATGCATCAAGCAGAGAAAACATCTAAGGAGATTGCAGAAACTAAAAAAATTGAGTTAAGAACTGTCCAACGCATTATTAAAGACTGGAAGGATAGTGGGGACCCATCGTATTCGAGGAAGAAATGTGGCGGAAAAAAAAAATCCTGAATGATCGTGATCGGCTATCACTTAAACGTTTGGTGAAATCAAATCGAAGAAGAACAACAGTAGAACTCAGGGCTATGTTTAATAGTGAAAGTAAGAGCATTTCCACATGCACAATGCAAAGGGAACTCAAGGAATTGGTACTGAACAGCTGTGTAGCAGTAAGAAAACCACTAATCAGTGAGGAAAACCAGAAAAAAATGCTTCAATTTGCTAGGGAGCATAAAGATTAGACTCTGGAGCAATGCAAGAAGGTCTGATGAGTCCAGATTTACCCTGTTCCAGAGTGATGGGCGCATCAGGGTAAGAAGAGAGGCAGATGAAGTGATGCATCCATCATGCCTAGTGCCTACTGTACAAGCCTCTGGGGGCAGTGCTATGATCTGGGGTTGCTGCAGTTGGTCAGGTCTAGGTTCACCAACAGTATGTGCTCCAAGAATGAGGTCAGCGACTACCTGAACATACTGAATGACCAGGTTATTCCGTCAATGGATTTTTTTTCCCCTGATGGCACGGGCATATTCCAAGATGACAATGCCAGGATTCATCAGGCTCAAATTGTGAAAGAGTGGTTCAGGGAGCAGGAGACATCATTTTCACACATGGATTGGCCAGTCCAGACCTTAAGCCCATTGAGAATCTTTTTATTTTTTGGTGGTGACTTTTTTTTTGGACAGGCAGTGTATATATGTATATATATTTTCTTTTTTTTTTTCAGAAAGTGTTCAGACTTTTTCACTTTTTTTACATTTTATGTTGCAGCTTTATGCTAATACAAAGAAATTCAGGTTTCCCCCCATCCAGGGCTGGCACCCTCCCTCCCCACTGTGAAGCGGGTGCCCTGCCACCAATGAGAATAGCAGTGAGGAGGAGGGGACCTTGTGGCACCTGAGGGGTCAATACACGCGGTTCGGCGGTTCGCCCTGCCCTGTCCTAGATGCCGGGTGTCGGGTATGTGATACGGCCGGCACCCGCAGCCTACATTTGTATTAATGGTTTAAATTATCTTCATTGGTTGCGCAGTGCCCCCCAACCCCAGTATTATAATTATTGGTGGCAATGGCCACAGGGTCCCCTCCTCCTCATTGTTATATTCATTGGTGGCAGTGGCAGGTTCTGATCGGACCCCCAGCAGTCTAATCACGGGGCTCCGATCGGTTACCATGACAGACAAGATGCTACTGAAGCCTTCCCCAGCTGCCATGGTAAGCTCCCTGCTGCCGTGTGCACAAAGCACAGGGTAGCAGGGACAATGTGAAGTTCTATTCACCCTAATAGATCTCTATTAGGGTTAATATGACAAGGACAAAAACTATTAGCCCCCCTAAGGGGGCTAATAGTTATTAAATTTAAAAAAGTAAAAAAAAAAAAAAAGTTTAAAAAGAAACACCAAAATATTGTAAGTTTAAAACTGCCCTTTTCCCAATTTTACATATAAAATATATAAACAATAAAAAAATAAACATATTACTTATCGCCACATCCCAAAAAGTCCAAACTATTAAAATATAAAAAAATGCGGTGAAAAATGAAAACTTGCAATTCGCCATTTTCTTGTCACCTTGTTCCCCCAAAAAATAGGATAGAGCTGTTTTATTATGGACCGGACGTTTCATAAAATGCGGAATGCACATGGCTTTTTTGGTGCTTTATTTTTTTCACATGGTATCGAATGGGATCGAGTATTGCAACACTTTTTTATGGTATTGAAATTTAATAAAAATTTTGGTATTGTAACAACCCTAGTGCCAAGGGGATGCGGTCCAGCTCTCAGGGGGGTGCCAGTCAATACAGATGGAAGCACTCATTGCTGGAGCGTAGGGGAGCCGGCGGTCCTGTCATTCACTAACCACAGCTGTTTCTCTCCTCCAGGCCCTGCCCAGCAGTGACATCATGACGTGGGTAACCCTGCTGCGCCGGGCCAGAGGAAAGAAGGAGTGCAGGGAGATGAGCTGCAGTTAGTAAATTAAATAACTGCCAGCTCCCCTGCGCTCCAGCAATGACAGGTATGTGAGGGGGCCACTGGGGGGTCATTACACTGTGAAAGGGCCAGGGTTATAATACTATGGAAGGGGGCCACTGGTGGGGTCATTATACTGAATTGAGGGCCACTGGGAGGTCATAATACTGAATGGAGGACCACTGGGGGATCATTATACTGTGTGGGGGGGCATTGGGTGTCATTATACTGAATGGAGGGACACTGGGAGGTCATAATACTGTATGGGTCACTATACTTTACAGGGGGCACTGGGGGTCATTATACTGTGTGGAGGGCCACTGGGAGTCATTATACTGTGTGGAGGGCCACTGGGGGTCATTATACTGTGTGGAGTGCCACTGAGGGCCATTATACTGTATGGCGGCACTGGAAGGTTATTATATTGTATGGGAACACAGGGGGTCATTATACTGTATGGGGGCTATTGGGGGTTACTATATTTTTCAGGGGGCACTGGGGGTCATTATACAGTGTGGAGCCACGGGGTGACATGTAAATGTAAAAAAATGCCACAAGGGGGCCCACTGAGATTTATTAACCATTGTTCTGCATTAAATACCCCATTGTTGCAATGGTAGTCCATGACTAATGCTGTTATAATTCCTCTGGCAGGCACAGGGGTGCCAAGTGACTCTCTTCCCCTTCTGTGCTGACAGCCTAGATCTGTTTGTCCTCTTCTGCCCAACAGCAGTGGATCCAGCCACCAGCATCCCATGTGGCTTCTGAACTTCTCGGTAAAGTTCTCCCAACCTGTCACTAAGGGGGACACGCATATTTCCCAGCTCATAAAGGGCTAAGCGCGCACCCACCCAATGACTGGACACTTCAGGTAATTTAAGGCACCTTCTGCTAGGGGAGGGTGCTTGAACTTTAGGTTTTATAGTTGCTAGTACCTAATGAAGGTGTGCTATTCTTTTTTTCTTCTGTGCTATTCTGTTTGTCTGCTACACGACTTGAACTTGGGCTAGTTTTATGGATTCACATGAACACTTCCATCCCGGACTTCTGCCTGTTTCCTGACTATGAGTATTGCCTGATCCCTCAGCGATTCACACTTGAGTCTCTGGCGTCAGTGGGTCAGCAACTAACCACATCAGGACTATTTGAAGAGGTAGCGACCTGTTGCTTCCCCTTCAGCAAAGTCCATATCACTGTATAGGGGTTAAACAGTGAATACCATAGAACTAAAAAGATTTAATCCTTAGGTGTAGCCCAAAGCCAAACTGGTTGATTGGCACAGTGGTTCCACACCCACTACCCTTAACACTTATAATGACAAAGTGAAAACAGAATGCCCCTTTCACTTTTTTCACTATTTGTTATATTGTAGCCGTCTGATTAAAAAGAAAATAGGTTTTCCCCATCATTCTGCACTCAATACCCCATAATGACAAAGTGAAACAGAATGTTAGAAATCTTTGCAAATTTATTAAAAAGTAAAAACTAAAATATTACATTGACATAAGTATTCAGACACTTTACTCAGTACTTGGTCTTCTTGGGTATGATGCCATAAGGTTTAGCACGCCTGGATTTGGGAATATACTGCAATTCTTCTCTACAGAACCTTTGAAGCTCTGTCAGGTTGGACGGGTACAGTCGGTGGACAGCCATTTTCAGTTATCTCCAGAGAGATTCAATTGGGTTCAAGTTAGGGCTCTGGCTGGGCCGCTTGTCATTCACAGAGATGTCGCTAAGCCACTCCTGTTTTGTCTTGCCTAGGGTCATTGTCTTATTGGAAGGTGAACATTTGGCCGGGCGGAGGTCAAGAGCACTCTGGATCAAGTTTTCTTTAAGATCGTGTTGTGTTAAGATGTGCAGACCACTGGACAAATCAAGCACTTGTTACCTTCTTTGTCACTGTGAGATGGGCAAACAGCTCTCCTTGTCTGAACATTGTTTGTGTAGAGTAAATTAAATATTCTGGACTGACATTCTGCTGTTTGGCCACAAGATGACGCTTTTTCCTAAACACAGCTACAGATTGCACATATATCTCCATATTCATGAGAGAGGTGGGGTTTACACAGAGTCTGGAGAGAAGGAGAGAGCAGCCACCTTTAAGGGAGGTGCAACTAAGGAACTGTGTGGGCAGAGAATCTGACGGCATCCAGGTGTGAGAGCATCCCTTAGTGACCAGAGCTGCAGCTAAGTGAAGCTGATTGTGTCCAGGACCCTGATTCTGTCCAGAGGAAGGAGGATTGCTGTCAGTAACGCTGATGAGAGCAGAGGAACAAAGCAACATACACTGCAGTACCGCATGCTTGTTAGAGAGACATTTGTTCTGTTCAGAGTCACCAGCGGATGCAAAGCAGTGTTAGTTATTTAGGGTTTCTGTTTGTGTCAGGCCACAAGTGTTACTACTGTTCATTTCAAGGACTCCATAACTTAAAGTGACATTTCACATTGTAGATCTGATAAAATTCTCATAAACTCAAGCCAGGCTGGCGTTTTCTGCTCAGGAGGAAAACTCAGGCATGTGCTACAGGACCAGTTATGGGAGGGGGAATGCTGTAGAACTTGGTAAGATTTTAAGCTGTTGTGCTGCACCACAGGATAGCCACAACACACACCCATACAGTGGTTCTTGTTTTTAGGGTAATAACAGGTATAAGGTGTGGCAGTTTAGTTGCGCCCGCCAGTAGGTAAATTACTGCACTTTTCTCCTTCATCCATCGGAGGGCGCCGTGCTGTGCAGCCTTCGGGCTGGGTGTTTGTAAATTTATTGTATGTTCTCAGCATGTATGGTTGTGTTTATTGACACATTTAAGTAAAATTCTGTTTTGGCAAAAGCTGGTGTTGGGGTTGCTTTCCCCATTCGTGACTTCACTGTATCTTGGGCAGTCCACCCAGGTACACAGCTTACATCACCCCTATCTCCTTATGTATTGTAAGCTCTTGCGAGCAGGGCCCTAATTCCTCTTGTTTTAATTGTTGACTTGTTTGTTGTTATGTTATTTATGCCCTTGTTTGGACATCAACCCAATGATTGATAAGCGCTGCACAATATGTGTCGCGATATATTAATTAACGATTATGGCCCTGATTTATCATACCTTCACTCCAAAATTCTGGCATCAAAAGGCCACAACTTTTTGCTTGCGCAAAATTTAAGTGATTGCACCAAATTTTGCGGCTTTCCTTGCATTTTTACACACATGACTCCAATTTTGTAATGTCGGTGGGAAAGTGGGTGTGGTTAGCTATGTTAATGAGTCTCACTCCAGATTTATCATTGAAAAAAAGGTAATTGTTGACTTAATGGAAGTTTCCCCCATCTGCACACAGTATCTTTGGAGCTCAGATACAGTGACCATTGGGTTCCTGGTCAGCTCTCTTACCAAGGCCCTTCTTCCTTGATTACTTAGTTTGGTGGGATGGCCAGTTCTAGGAAGAATCCTGGTTGTTCCAAACTTCTTCTATTTAAGAATTATGGAGGTCACTGTACTCTTGGGAACTTTCAGCATAGCATAACATTTTTGTACCCTTCTCCAGATCTGTGCCTCCACAAGATCATGTCTCTGGGCTCTACATGCAGTTCTTTTATAGTCAAGCCTTGGTTTTTGTTCTGATATGCATTGTCAGCTGTGAAATCTTATATGGACAGGGCTGTGTCTTTCCAAATCATGTCCAGTCGCCTGAATTTACCTCAGATGGAGAAACATCTCACAGATGATCAAGAGAAATGTGAGACCCTCAGAGCTAAATTTCAAGTGTCATAGAAAAGGGTCTGAACACTTATGTTCATGTGACTTTTTTTTTTCCTTTTTTAATACAATTGCAAAAAATTCTGTTTTCTCTTTGTCATTATTGGGTATTGAGTACAGAATAATGTGGTAAAACTTACATCTTTTCTTATTCTACATGCGAAAATATGAAAGTAGTGAAAGGGTCTGAATATAATATATAAATATGTGTATGTATATATACAGTTGCAAGAAAAAGTATGTAAACCCTTTGGAATGATATGAATTTCTGCACAAATTGGTCATAAAATGTGATCTGATCTTCATCTAAGTCACAACAATAGACAATCACAGTCTGCTTAAACTAATACCACACAAAGAATTAAATGTTACCATGTTTTTATTGAACACATGATGTAAACATTCACATTGCAGGTGGAAAAAGTATGTGAACCCCTAGACTAATGACATCTCCAAGAGCTAATTAGAGTGAGTTGTCAGTCAACTGGAGTCCAATCAATGAGATGAGATTGGAGGTGTTGGTTACAGCTGCCCTGCCCTATAAAAAACACACACCAGTTCTGGGTTTGCTTTTCACAAGAAGTATTGCCTGATGTGAATGATGCCTATCACAAAAGAGCTCTCAGAAGACCTATGATTAAGAATTGTTGACTTGCGTAAAGCTGAAAAGGGTTATAAAAGTATCTCCAAAAGCCTTGCTGTTCATCAGTCCACGGTAAGACAAATTGTCTATAAATGGAGAAAGTTCAGCACTGCTGCTACTCTTCCTAGGAGTGGCCATCCTGTAAAGATGACTGCAAGAGCACAGCGCAGACTGCTCAATGAGGTGAAGAAGAATCCTAGAGTGTCAGCAAAAGACTTACAAAAGTCTCTGGCATATGCTAACATCCCTGTTAGTGAATCTACAATACGTAAAACACTAAACAAGAATGGATTTCATGGGAGGATACCACAGAGGAAGCCACTGCTGTCCAAAAAAAACATTGCTGCATGTTTTAAGTTTGCACAAGAGCACCTGGATGTTCCACAGCAGTACTGGCAAAATATTCTGTGGACAGATGAAACCAAAGTTGAGTTGTTTGGAAGAAACACACAACACTATGTGTGGAGAAAAAAAGGCACCGTGCACCAACATCAAAACCTCATGCGAACTGTGAAGTATGGTGGAGGGGGCATCATGGTTTGGGGCTGCTTTCGTGTGTCAGGGCCTGGATGGATTGCCATCATCAAAGGAAAAATGAATTCCCAAGTTTATAAAGACATTTTGCAGTAGAACTTAAGGCCATCTGTCCACCAGCTGAAGCTCAACAGAAGATGGGTGTTGCAACAGGACAACGACCTTAAGCATAGAAGTAAATCAACAACAGAATGGCTTAAACAGAAGAAAATACACCTTCTGGAGTGGCCCAGTCAGAGTCCTGACCTCAAACCGATTGAGATGCTGTGGCATGACCTCAAGAAAGCAATTCACACCAGACATCCCAAGAATATTGCTGAACTGAAACAGTTCTGTAAAGAGGAATGGTTAAGAATTACTCCTGACCATTGTGCACCTCTTATCTGCAACTACAGGAAACGTTTGGTTGAAGTTATTGCTGCCAAAGGAGGTTCAACCAGTTATTAAATCCAAGGGTTCACATACTTTTTCCACCTGCACTGTGCATGTTTACATGGTGTGTTCAATAAAAACATGGTAACATTTAATTATTTGTGTGTTATTAGTTTAAGCAGACTGTAATTGTCTATTGTTGTGACTTAGATGAAGATCAGATCACATTTTATGAAAAATGTGTGCAGAAATTCATATCATTCCAAAGGGTTCACATACTTTTTCTTACAACTGTATATATATATATATATATATATATATATATATATACCCTACTCACACACCATCTGCTGAGGAAACTGCAGAAAGAGTGATAAATGATTACATTAATTTGCATCATGTACATCTTTTCATGATATAGTGAATTCATCTAGTTTTGGCAGCACATTGTCATGTTTGGCCCCTCGGAATTCTTTGTATCTGTTTTAAGATGCATTTGTTTCTCTTGTGTTTCTCTTGTGTGTATAATGTGCTCATATTAATACGTTAGATTTCTTTGTGAGAATTGATGTTTATGTGCCCTATTATACACACTTTTTTTTTTTGCCTAATTACTGTGTGCTGACTTTGCATTCAGTATTTAATCATTCCATGTATTAGATGAGTGGTGCCTGCCTTTTGTTAGCAATCACTAGTGTCTTTTATGAAAGTCCAAAATCGTGAGCAATAGGGTAAAACAGAAATTGCAAGTAGAAAGGTTAAATGCAATGGTCAACATTTTTAAAAGTCCAACAATTGTTGCATGAAATGAAATGTATATTTCTTTGTCACTCCAGTAGTAAATGGAGTGGATGTTCTAGAGCAGGCATCCTCAAACTGCGGCCCTCCAGCTGTTGCAAAACTACAACTCCCAGCATGCCCGAACAGCCTACAGGTATTAGCCTACAGCAGGGCATTGTGGTAGTTGTAGTTTTACAACAGCTGGAGGGCTGCAGTTTGGGGATGCCTGTTCTAGAGCACTATTTGTATACTGGCAGAGAAAGGAGTCTGTCCTGTCTACATTCACTTGTTGGGATGATAAATTTACACTGTACATTGTAGATCAATGATAGGCACTGTGGATAGGAAAGAACATTCGATGCAGGGATGAATTATACCCTGCTTTGAGAGTCCTGTTATTTAATTGGCACAAAGCTGTTGACTTCCAGTGAAAGCAGGCTTGATCAATTGTGTCTTCTAGATCTTACAAGGAATCTGATAGGAAAATTCCTTTTATGTAGCCTAGATGAAGGATGGCAAGCCTCTTTGACATAGTGTGACCAAATAATCAACTGTCTTCCTTAGAGACCCTCTCAGGTGCCAACAAACCAATAAACATAAATGCAAAATAATAGTGAAGAAAAAGTCCTTTATTTTACATATTTTTCAGCAGTAATTTCTTAACCTCCCCAATGCATTTCACTATGTCCAAATTTTCATGTACAGAGGGAGGGTGCATGCTGAGGGGCCCACAAGAGCAAAAGTGCACTTTTTTTTTAACCGATTTTACCTGTAGACAACATGCACCCATACTGTGAGGACATCAACATACACCTTCCTCACTATCATATGCTATATGCAATGTTAGGAGACTAATGGGCCCTAAGGGAGTGATGGTGCATTTTAAGAGATTGCTTCAATGCTAATAAAAGCTTTGTAGGCAGGCTGAATCTGGTAGTGCCTGGAGCCAGGGTGGGGTACATAGAGGGAAAACACTGGAGGTTTTGCGGTAGATGGCATCACTCAAAAATATGCATTGTATCTTCCCTTTCCCTTCCCTTTCCTTTCTGTTTTCCCTTTGTTTTATGGCATTTTAAACTACTTCAATAAAAAGAATAAAAAAAATAAAATAAATATATATATAAATATATATATATATATATATATATATATATATATATATAATATTCACAGGTCGGCACTGCTTGCTGAAGTAGCGGTGCACGTGTCTAAGGGATGGCGTTCCCAATAAAACACTGAAGAAAAGACCGGCACTCGCTGTAGATGAAATCTTGCTTCTTTATTGTCACATATACAGTTAATAAGTGACGCGTTTCGGTGCTACTGCACCTTCATCAGACTTATCGACATACATGAATGAAGCATGTTTAAATAGACCATACTTACGTGACACTGAGCACTTCCTACAGGAAATTAAATCTCTTAAATTTGGCAAAGATGATATACTTGTCACTTTTGACGTATGTAATCTATATACATCCATATTACACGAAAAAGGTATAAAAGCGGTAGAGATGCTTTTAGCATCAAGTCATTATAAAAATGCAGAACGAGAATTTTTCCTGACATTATTGAGGATCGTGCTTGAACAAAATAATTTTTTATTTCAGAATTCTTTTTATCAGCAGCAGCGTGGGACCCCGATGGGATCGAACGTCGCACCGCCATACGCAAATTGTTATATGGCGCAATTTGAGACGGAATTTGTCTATACTAATGATCTTTACATGGAACACTGCAATTTTTGGCGTTGTTTTATCGATGACATTTTTTGCGTGTGGCGTGGCAACGTTCGATCCCTTCAACAATTTACATCGTACCTCAATTCTGTCTGGCCTGGATTACAGTTTACTTTGAATTTTGATATCCATAGAATTTCATTTCTAGATACGTGGGTAATTTAGGATGACATGGGTGAAATACACACGGATCTATTCACAAAAAGTACCGATAGGAATAGTTTACTTGCCTTCACCAGTAACCACCCAGTAGCTACAAAAAAATATCTCCCCTATTCACAGTTCCAAAGGGTTAAACGCATAGTGGGTGATACTGAGACATGCAAGGTTAGACTTGATGAGATGACCCAGAAATTCAGGTAGAGAGGTTACCCTGATTATTTATTGCAGGAACAAAGTACCATAAACCCTTGAAACAACCACGGATTCCACTTGTAGTCAAGTATCATCCATTGACACAGAGATTGAGAGGAATAGTTAAAGGGTTTCTATCACTTCGTTTCACCTATTTAGCTTTCAGACACTAGCGATCCGCTAGTGTCTGCTCTATCTAACCATCCTAATATAAGAGCTTATTGTCCTGCCGTTTAGCTAAAAAAATAACTTATATAGATATGCAAATGAGCCTCTAGGTGCTATGGGGGCGTGATTAGCACCTAGAGGCTCCGTCTACCTTAACAAACTGCCGCCGCCCAGCGCGTCCCTCCAGCCCGCCCATCTCCTCCGGAATGCGATGCTCCTCGTATTCGGCGCATGCGCAGTGAATGTCTGATCGCTTCCCTGCTCAGACATCTCCACTGCGCCTGCGCCGATGACGTCATAGTGCTCCGAGGTACAGGCGCAGTGGAGATGTCTGAGCAGGGAAGCGATCAGACATTCACTGCGCATGCACCGAATACGAGGAGCATCGCATTCCGGAGGAGATGGGCGGGCTGGAGG
Source organism: Bufo bufo (assembly GCF_905171765.1). Lineage (NCBI taxonomy): Eukaryota > Metazoa > Chordata > Amphibia > Anura > Bufonidae > Bufo > Bufo bufo. Next base: position 150,564,546 of record NC_053395.1, on the reverse strand, counting down.
GACGCGCTGGGCGGCGGCAGTTTGTTAAGGTAGACGGAGCCTCTAGGTGCTAATCACGCCCCCATAGCACCTAGAGGCTCATTTGCATATCTATATAAGTTATTTTTTTAGCTAAACGGCAGGACAATAAGCTCTTATATTAGGATGGTTAGATAAAGCAGACACTAGCGGATCGCTAGTGTCTGAAAGCTAAATAGGTGAAACGAAGTGATAGAAACCCTTTAACAAACACTGGCATGTGGTATCAAAATCTTATCCTCAGGTTGTAGAATTTCAACAACCACCCATGATGTGTTTCAAAAGGGCAAATAATATATGTGACAGGATATTGCGGGCCGACATTGGCAGTAATAAAACTGGACCCATACAAAGAGTATTGTCTACCCCCAAAATGGGAACTTTCCCTTGTTTAAATTGTGTACATTGCTCTAGTGTGATAAGGGGTACACATTTCACACACCCACAATCGGGTGAACGCATACCGATTAGAGGCTTTTTCACATGTGATAGCTGGTTTGTTGTCTATATTTTAAAGTGCCCCTGCGGTTTATTGTACGTGGGAGAAACCTCTACAAGGATGAAGGATAGATTGAGCAATCATAAATCCACTATTAGAAAACAAAATGTATTATTCCCCGTACCATTTCATTTCCACGAGCACAGACATACAGTAGCACAACTACGTTATCAAATTATTGAGAGTGTACCCTTACCCCGGCGAGGTGGCGATAGAAATAAACTATTACTCAGGAGGGAGGCTTACTGGATACACCGATTGCAAACGATGGGGCCTCGCGGACTCAATCGTGAATATAATATACAGAGCTTCCTATGATAGATTACCCCTATTAGTAATTTTTTATAATACTTTTTTTTTTTTTCTTTTTTAAAAATTTTTTTTTCTCTTTTATTTTTCCACAGCGAAATTAAAGAAAAAACAGAACAAAATAAGGAAGGAAAATTAATACTGTTTTATTTATTGAATTTACAAGGAATGGAGAAGCAAGGCTTGATTGCGTTTTTTTTTCATATGTTTTGATTTATTGTTGATTGGTGGGAGGGGTTATCTGTGTGATGTCATTTCCCTGTGTTTTGGCGGTCTATTTAAACATGCTTCATTCATGTATGTCGATAAGTCTGATGAAGGTGCAGTAGCACCGAAACGCGTCACTTATTAACTGTATATGTGACAATAAAGAAGCAAGAGATTTCATCTACAGCGAGTGCCAGTCTTTTCTTCAGTATAAATATACAGGGAGTGCAGAATTATTAGGCAAGTTGTATTTTTGAGGATTAATTTTATTATTGAACAGCAACCATGTTCTCAATGAACCCAAAAAACTCATTAATATCAAAGCTGAATTTTTTTGGAAGTAGTTTTTAGTTTGTTTTTAGTTTTAGCTATTTTAGGGGGATATCTGTGTGTGCAGGTGACTATTACTGTGCATAATTATTAGGCAACTTAACAAAAAAACAAATATATACCCATTTCAATTATTTATTTTTACCAGTGAAACCAATATAACATCTCAACATTCACAAATATACATTTCTGACATTCAAAAACAAAACAAAAACAAATCAGTGACCAATATAGCCACCTTTCTTTGCAAGGACACTCAAAAGCCTGCCATCCATGGATTCTGTCAGTGTTTTGATCTGTTCACCATCAACATTGCGTGCAGCAGCAACCACAGCCTCCCAGACACTGTTCAGAGAGGTGTACTGTTTTCCCTCCTTGTAAATCTCACATTTGATGATGGACCACAGGTTCTCAAATCAGGTGAACAAGGAGGCCATGTCATTAGATTTTCTTCTTTTATACCCTTTCTTGCCAGCCACGCTGTGGAGTACTTGGACGCGTGTGATGGAGCATTGGCCTGCATGAAAATAATGTTTTTCTTGAAGGATGCAGACTTCTTCCTGTACCACTGCTTGAAGAAGGTGTCTTCCAGAAACTGGCAGTAGGACTGGGAGTTGAGCTTGACTCCATCCTCAACCCGAAAAGGCCCCACAAGCTCATCTTTGATGATACCAGCCCAAACCAGTACTCCACCTCCACCTTGCTGGCGTCTGAGTCGGACTGGAGCTCTCTGCCCTTTACCAATCCAGCCACGGGCCCATCCATCTGGCCCATCAAGACTCACTCTCATTTCATCAGTCCATAAAACCTTAGAAAAATCAGTCTTGAGATATTTCTTGGCCCAGTCTTGACGTTTCAGCTTGTGTGTCTTGTTCAGTGGTGGTCGTCTTTCAGCCTTTCTTACCTTGGCCATGTCTCTGAGTATTGCACACCTTGTGCTTTTGGGCACTCCAGTGATGTTACAGCTCTGAAATATGGCCAAACTGGTGGCAAGTGGCATCTTGGCAGCTGCACGCTTGACTTTTCTCAGTTCATGGGCAGTTATTTTGCGCCTTGGTTTTTCCACACGCTTCTTGCAACCCTGTTGACTATTTTGAATGAAACGCTTGATTGTTCGATGATCACGCTTCAGAAGCTTTGCAATTTTAAGAGTGCTGCATCCCTCTGCAAGATATCTCACTATTTTTGACTTTTCTGAGCCTGTCAAGTCCTTCTTTTGACCCATTTTGCCAAAGGAAAGGAAGTTGCCTAATAATTATGCACACCTAATATAGGGTGTTGATGTCATTAGACCACACCCCTTCTCATTACAGAGATGCACATCACCTAATATGCTTAATTGGTAGTAGGCTTTCGAGCCTATACAGCTTGGAGTAAGACAACATGCCACAGTAAGGAAAAAGTATAATCTTAAAGACAATTTATTGGCAGCATAATGACATCCAGAAAATATAGAGGAATTGAAACCTAAGTATGTGAAAAAGTAGCGTCGTTTTTCAGCTTATCTACATCTATGTTAATAATTGTCCCACTATTACATGTCGTATTCATAGGTCATAAAAATGAAGAATATTTTCCATTTATATGCTGTAAAAATGATCCTGTGAAGAATTATGACATTTAGTTACATAGTATGGAGCCACCTGGTGTTCAAAGTGTATAGCAATGTGCAAGTCCATCTACTGAGTCTAGTGCTAGTCATTAGAGTTGAGCAAACCCGAACTGGAAAGTTCGGGTTCGTACCGAACTTTGCGAATTCGGGTACCCGGACCTGAACCTGGACTTTTTCACTGAAGTTCTGGTACGGTGTTTGGGTGATTTTATTATTTTCAGTTATAACATGGTTATAATGGAAAATAATGGCATTCTTAAAACAGAATGCTAAATTAAAAATGTCTATTGAGGGGTTAAAAAAAAAACACCTCATCCACTTGATCGTGCAGCTGGTATCTTCTTTTCTTCAGGATCTGCAGAAGGACCTGAGGTGCGCTGTTTTAAGAATGCTATTATTTTCCGTTATAACCATGTATAACGGAAAATAATAAAGTGAAATTCGGGTCCCCATTGACTTAAATGGGGTCCGGGTTCGGGGTGAAGTTGACCTGAAGTTCGGCCAAACCTGGCGAACCCGAACTTTCACGGGTTCACTCAACCCTACTAGTTATACATGCTCAGTCTCTCTCCCCACAGTCAGGTCTCTGCATAATAATATGCTGCTTGCTGCAGAGCAGCTAATAGAGCTAGCTTTCTTCAGAGAAGAGCTATTTTATAAGCTCCTCTGTGGTGAAGATGGGGCAGAAATTGATTTCTATTAACTGCTGTCAGAGAATCATTATGCAGAGAGTGGAACAACCCCTGTAAATTGCTTCTGAACAAACCCCTTCAATATTTAATTGGAAAATTATTGTATCCATTGTTATATCCTTTTAAATTAAAAATGGTCATAAAACCATCTCCTAGGTAAGGGAATGTTTAGGAATGAGAAAAATGTTTAGAAATTAGAAAAATAACTAACTGATCGCTGGGTATCCAACCGCTGGGACCCGACTGATCCTGAGAAACGGGGTCCCATTCCTCGATCTGAGGAACAGCAGGTGAAGCATGTGCCCTGCCACTCCATTTAGACTGCCAGAAATAGTCAAGTGCTGTACCAGGCTATCTCTGGCAGTCCCGTAGAGAAGTAATGGAACGGGATGGCACATGATGGGGGTTCAGCAGTTGGACAAAGGAACTCTGAAGAATGAAAGGTGGAATCTAATTGGTTTCTAGGGGCTACTAAGCCAGTTTTCTTTTACACCATTTTTTAATAAATCTCCCTCATAGTCTGTTGAAAAAAGAGAATGTGTGAATAATCTCATAGGCTTGTATGCGTCCATGTGATGTCCATTGATAAAATGAGCTGCACGTGGATGGGAAATTTCAGGGGAAAAGTGTGTAAAGTGCCAGTTCCCACCATCATTAGTATTAAAACTGTATGGACAACATTCCCTGTAATAGTAACAAGCAGGGGGCATAATCCCCACTATGCTATTCCTTAAAGCGGTTGTCCGAGTTATTTTTTTGTTCTTTAAATGTTTCTAACGAATCAAATGTAACAGCTTTGCCATGCACTTATGCATCTGTAGTTGCTCCTTTCCCAGATTTCACTGAGGGTCACATGACCTGTGATGTCAGCTTCTCTCCCTGCTCTGATAATGATTCCTGCACAAGCCTGAGAGCTCTGTACAGCAGAGGTCACTGCTGCTTATTGCTCTCTCCCTGGATTCTTAACCCCTTAAGCAGCACAGACTCAGGGCTGAAGGCTTTACTGAGTAGCTGCAGGCAGTAAGGAGACAAATGCTTCGCACAGGAGCTGACAGAGGAGTTCTGCACAGCATTGCACAACAGGTAGAGGGAAGATCCTGTGTGTATCAGCAGTGTCATTGAACAGCTGGGACTTGTAGTCCTACACATACAACATGCTGCTGAGTCTCCCAGCAGGCAGACATGTCACTCAGGGCAGACTTATTCACTCCCTTTGCAGAGCAGGGGGAGGGGCAGATTGTTGTTGTTGTAGCTAAACAAAGAGCCAGAAGAGAACCAGGGAAATGAGGAAAAAAATGTTTTTTACCTAAAACTTGCTTAGCTTAGTTATATATTGCTGCCCATCAGATTTACAGTGCTATATTTATTTTTTTTCATAACTCGGACAACCACTTTAATGTAAAAATTGAACTATATGACATTGGCTGCACAATGATATGCTTACTTTATATTATTGTATGTTTTCTTTGTTGCTCTACTATACAGTATGATACTCTACACCTACAGTATGCTACAATCCAATGTACTTACAATACAGTGATTGTGGACACTACAATGCTGCGCTAAACTGTACTACTAGTGCAATAGAACTGGTATTTTGCTTGGTGGACTGGACTGTGCAATCTTCAACCTAACTTGTTGTAGGGTACAGACACACAGTCAGGTTTTCTGGTGCAGTTTTCAAAGTCTCTGTTTTGAATTTGTTCCTGATTTTGGTTTCCAAAACTGCATCACAAAACCTGAACTTGTGGCTATACCTCCAGAGCATGAACAGCCAATATTCCAATAGTCCTCAGCTCTAAAGAAGGACTACATTGACATCTTGTGGTAAACAAGGAGTATGCATGAGACACCCATCAATACATTGGATATCTTCTTTTACAGATACGTTCATGTCACTTTATCTATAGACATATTGGGGTATATTTAACAATCTTCTCTAAATTGTAGATAGCATAGGGCAGTCTGAAGAGGAGCCACATTTATTGCAGTAGTTCATGCTGGATGATAAATTTGGTGTGTGTGCGTGCGTAGATATTTTTCTAATGGTATACTACCTATTAGTTCATGTGCAAAGGTAGAAAGCTGCAGCGCTCACCTGTTTTCTCTTAATGGGATGCACGGATCAGAGCCCGGACCTGGCCGCAAAAATGTGGAAAAAAACATATTGATAACACCAATAGTCTATGCGTTTCGGACATTATAATCTAAGTCCTTACTCATGACATACAAAGTGAAAAGAAAAAAAACACTTCCTTTTAAAACAAGGCAACACCTGATGCTGATTAATTCACACCTATCACCTGATCGTGAAAGGGAGGGGAAAAGAACCTCAGCAAAGACAACCAACTTGTGAAATAAAATACTAAAACAATTTCTTTATCTATATTGTAAAACCAAGTCATATCTTTTGTTCAGACCATTGGGTGCGCAGCTCCCCAGGCTGAACATCCAATTGCTTCTCTGCTCAAGAGCTTGCGCTTATGATCTCCTCCTCTGATAGGGCGCCACACCTTCTCTATTCCCAGAACCGAAAAAGCTGCAGTATTCTGCTTGTGAACCACTGCAAAGTGTAAACTAGCGGCAGAAACATTTCGCGTTTTGAAGTGAGGAATATCTGAAAGGTGTTTGCGGACCCTAGTTTTTATCTGCTTTGTAGTACATCCCACATATTGTAAATGACATTCTTTACATGTAATAACATATACTGCACAATCAGTATTGCAGTTCAGAAGCTGATTTATTTTGTGAGTTTTTCCATTAGCTGTGGACATAATGCTTTTACTGACATCCATATATCCACAGCAAATGCACCTATTACTGCCGCATTTATAGTTTCCCTTATAGGATAACCATGTCTGTTGACCTTTAGATTGATCATAAAATAGACTCTGACTAATCTTTTGTCCCACCGTAGGTGCCCTGCGTGCCACACACCTAACTCCCGAGGACACTATCCCGTCCCATCCCTGGTCACCGTTGAGAACAGGTAATTGACTTCTAAAGATGTCACATACCGTCACATATTCTTCACTGTAGGTGGTCTCAAAGGTGATCGGTTTGTCCCCAATTGAGGCTGATTTGGCATTTTTCTTCAGTTTTTTGCTATTCCTATTTCTGTTTTTATCTTTATTTTTATAGTGGTTTTCTATTGGCCGTTCATATGGAAAAACTAGATTATGCCTTTCTTGGGAAATATCTGACACAATGGCATCCTGTATGTTTTTATTGCGGAGACGCCCCTGCTGGAAAGGTAAGTTGGTGAAACTAAGGCCGGGCGCCCAGAGTGCACAGCATCATAGCAACCAATGACGCTGTTCACTCCGGGTGTCAGGAGGAGCAGGGGGGAGATGATTTCACAAGGGGCGAGAGCTGCTGGCAAAAGGAGGAGGGGGGAGCTGCTAGCCCAATGGGGGGAGCTGCTGGCAAAAGGGGGGAGAGCTGCTGGCACAAGGGGGGGAGCTGCTGGCACAAGGGGGAGAGCTGCTGGCACAAGGGGGAGAGCTGCTGGCATAGGGTGGGTGAGATGATGGCACAAGGGGGGAGAGTTGCTGGCACAAGGGGGTGAGCGGCTGGCACAAGGGGGTGAGCGGCTGGCACAAGGGGTGAGCGGCTAGCACAAGAGGGGAGAGCTGCTGGCACAAGAGGGGAGAGCTGCTGGCACAAGGGGGGGCTGCTGGCACAAGGGAGGAGAGCTTATGGCTCTGGGTGGGGGAGAGCTGATGGTTCTGGGGTGGGGGAGAGCTTATGGCTCTGGGGTGGGGGAGAGCTGATGGCTCTGGGGTGGGGGAGAGCTGATGGCTCTGGGGTGGGGGAGAGCTGATGGCTCTGGGGTGGGGGAGAGCTGATGGCTCTGGGGTGGGGGAGAGCTGATGGCTCTGGGGTGGGGGAGAGCTGATGGCTCTGGGGTGGGGGAGAGCTGATGGCTCTGGGGTGGGGGAGAGCTGAAGGCACTGGGGTGGGGGAGAGCTTAAGGCACTGGGGGAGTGGAGTTGATGGCACTGGGGTGGGGAGAGCTGAAGGAACTGGGGGAACGAAGCTGATGGCACTGAGGGATAGTGGAGCCAATGGCACTGGGGGGAACTGAAGCACTTGGGCTGATCACACAGGGGGGAATGAAGGGGGTTGGGGACTGATGGCAGGGGGTCTGATGAGTTTTTATAAAGGAAAACAGTCTATTAATTCATTTTTTCTTATTAGAATACTCGATTAATCATAAAAATAATCGATAGAATACTCAATTTCTAAAATAATTGTTTACTGCAGCTCTAGTTGACACCAGGAGCAGCTGTTACAGACGGGAACAATACATGTGTTTCATGGCCCACTGGGCCAATGTTTTTCACAGCAGCAGCAAGGCAGCACCATAACAACAAGGCCAGGATCTATTGGCACCTCTATATTTACAGTGGATATAAAAAGTCTACACACCCCTGTCAAAATGTCAGGTTTCTGTGATATAAAAAAATGAGACAAAGATAAATCATTTCAGAACTTTTTATAAACTGTACCACTCAATTGAAAAACAAACTGAAATCTTTTAGGTGGAGGGAAGAAAAATATATATATAATAATGTGGTTGCATAAGTGTGCACACCCTCTTATAACTGGGAATGTAGCTGTGTTCAGAATTAAGCAATCACATTCAAAATCATGTTAAATAGGAGTCAGCATACACCTGCCATCATTTAAAGTGCCTCTGATTAACCCCAAATAAAGTTCAGCTGCTCTGGTTGGTCTTTCCTGAAATTTTCTTAGTCGCATCCCACAGCAAAAGCCACGGTCCACAGAGAGCTTCCAAAGCATCAGAGGGATCTCATTGTTAAAAGATATCAGTCAGAAGAAGGGTACAAAAGAATTTTCAAGGCATTAGATATACCATGGAACACAGTGAAGACAGTCATCATCAAGTGGAGAAAATATGGCACAACAGTGACATTACCAAGAACTGGACGTCCCTCCAAAATTGATGAAAAGACGAGAAGAAAACTGGTCTGGGAGGCTACAAAGAGGCCTACAACAACATTAAAGGAGCTACAGGAATATCTGGCAAGTACTGGCTGTGTGGTACATGTGACAAAAATCTCCCGTATTCTTCATATGTCTGGGCTATGGGGTACAGTGGCAAGACGAAAGCCTTTTCTTACGAAGAAAAATATCCAAGCCAGGCTACATTTTGCAAAAACACATCTGAAGTCTCCCAAAAGCATGTGGGAAAAGGTGCTATTGTCTGATGAAACCAAGGTTGAACTTTTTGGCCATAATTCCAAAAATTCCAAAAACAACACTGTACATCACCAAAAGAACACCATACCCACAGTGAAGCATGGTGGTGGCAGCATCATGCTTTGGGGCTGTTTTTATTCAGCTGGAACTGGGGCCTTAGTTAAGCTAGAAGGAATTATGAAGTTCCAAATACCAGTCAATATTGGCACAAAACCTTCAGGCTTCTGCTAGAAAGCTGAACATAAAGAGGAACTTCATCTTTCAGCATGACAATGACCCAAAGCATACATCCAAATCAACAAAGAAATGGCTTCACCAGAAGAAGATTAAAGTTTTGGAATGGCCCAGCCCCACTCTAGAGGCTGCTGATGTAACGTGTGCTGGAGAGAAGCCCGTGTTTGTCAGCGGCTGAACACTGTGTGCCTCCATTATACACCAAGGAAACTTGTATCCAGTACTGGTGCCTGGTATTAGTGTCCATAATATATATATAATGTGTGAAGTCAATAGTCTGTGGTGCCAGCGCTTGCTGTAAATATATTTTACATTCTATTACTACGACTGATGGAGTTTAGGCTGAGGGCTGACACCTGATGTCTGACGGCTGATGGAGTTTAGGCTGAGGGCTGACACCTGATGTCTGACCCCTGGTGGCTGATGGAGTTTAGGCTGAAGGCTGACACCTGATGTCTGACCCCTGGTGGTTGATGGAGTTTAGGCTGAGGGCTGACACCTGATGTCTGACACCTGGCGGCTGATGGAGTTTGGGCTGAGGGCTGATGGAGGAGGTATTTTTTGACTGACGTCATAGGGACGAGGGAGTTTTGAGTTAGCGGGAGGGATTTTTGGCTGACGTCTGAAGGAGAAGGGAGTTTTGCCTGACGGAGGAGAGAGTTTAGCCTGAAGTAGGAGGGAGTTTGGTCTGAGGGAGGAGTACTGATGGAGTTTTGCCTGATGGAGGAGGAAGTTTTGGCTGACATCTGAGGTAGGAGGGAGTTTTGGATGAGGGAGGAGGGAGTTTAGTCTGACGGAGGAGGGAGTATGGTCTGAGGGAGGAGGACTGATGGAGTTTTGGCTGACGGAGGAGGGAGTTTAGTCTGACGGAGGAGGGAGTTTGGTCTGAGGGAGGAGGACTGATGGAGTTTTGCCTGACGGAGGAGGGAGTTTGGTTGAGGGAGGAGGGAGTTTAGTCTGACGGAGGAGGGAGTTTGGTCTGAGGGAGGAGGACTGATGGAGTTTGCCTGACGGAGGAGGGAGTTTTGGCTGACGTCTGAGGTAGGAGGGAGTTTTGGATGAGGGAGGAGGGAGTTTTGGCTGATGGATGAGGGAGTTTAGTCTGATGGAGGAGGGAGTTTGGTCTGAGGGAGGAGGACTGATGGAGTTTTGCCTGACGGAGGAGGGAGTTTTGCCTGACGGAGGAGGGAGTTGTGGATGATGTCTGAGGATGTCCTAATATGTATGCCGTACATTAGAAATAAAACCCCTGGAGGGGGCTCAACCAGCCCAGGGAGCAGTACCTCTAATTTCTGCAGTGACATGGGGCCAAACCAGAGGGTCCGGGATCTGGTTTCCTGTAGTCTACAAAGAACAAAAGGGCCTAGCAGATCCTTGGTTGCTGACTCTGGAATCAGGAGCTTGGAGATCAGGGTGATCTTCCACTGGGAAGTATTCCATCCAGTCATTTGCATACAAGCTGTGGCGGGCCTGCGGGAGATAGTTATACTTAATGGAGCACATACCAACAAACAGCTCCTCTTGGGTTTCATCATCAGTGAGGAATTCGCTCCCTCTCCACACTAAGAACCAGCAGACAGTGCCCAGCTGCGGCTCCAACTTAGGATCTCCAGGTTGAGAGTGATCCAGGACTCGGATCCCCCATTCTTGAATTGCGGTCTTATACTGTAGGTCCACGGATCTGTGGCCTGGGCTATGATGTTCACAGGAATCTGTAGGTCTCGACCTGCTTCAGAGGAGGCCTGGCTGAGCGAGAGAGCAAAAGCTCCAGCTGCATCTGCGGGGCACGATGATGGTTATGGGATCTGTTGCCTTTGTCAGGCTGTCTGGGTATTCTGAAGGATCTCCAGAACCTCTAGCTCATCACCCCACATCATTATTGACCAATCAGCTTTACGATCTCTCCCTGCCATCTTGAGAAGTCCCTAATACAAAAACTCCGCCCAGTACAACAGAGGGAGCTGCAGACACCGGAGCCTATACCGGGCGAACATATGACAACTTGCCCAAATTCAATGCCGCCAACAAATTGCTTCCATTGTCACACACCACTTTGCCGATCTCCAGTTGGTGCGGGGTCAGCCACTGATCCACCTGTGCGTTCAGGGCAGACAGGCGTGCTGGTCCGGTGTGGCTCTCTGCTCTCAGGCAAGTCAACCCCAAGACAGCGTGACACTGTCGTATCCGGGATGTGGAATAGCCCCTGGGGAGCTGGGGGGATTCAGTTGATGTACAGCCAGACACCACAGCAGAAGAGGACTCAGCCGAGGAGGTTATAGAAGAGGATGGAGTAGGAGGAGTAGAGGAGGTGGCAGTAGGCCTGCCTGCAAGTCGTTGCGGTGTCACCAACTCCGCTGCAGAGCCACGCATTCCATGCTTGTCAGCCATCAGCAGGTTGACCCAATGCGCAGTGTAGGTGATATACCTGCCCTGACCGTGCTTTGCAGACCAGGTAGCAGTGGTCAGATGGACCCTTGCCCCAACACTGTATGCCAGAGATGCCATGACTTCCTTTTCAATCACTGAGTAGAGGTTTGGGATTGCCTTTTTTGAAAAAAAAATTCGTCCGGGTACCTTCCACTGTGGTGTCCCAATAACGACAAATGTTTTGAAGGCCTCAGACTCCACCAGCTGGTATGGTAAAAGCTGACGGGCTAAGAGTTCCGTCAAGCCCGCTGTCAGACCCCGGGCAAGGGGGTGACTCTGTGACATTGGCTTCCTACGCTCAAACATTTCCTTTACAGACACAAGACTGTGGGCAGATGAGATGGAACTGCTGAAGGTGAGAGGCGGAGTGGCGGGTGGTTGAGAGGGGGCAAGGAGGACAGCAGTGGTTGACGTGGCTGAAGATGCTGGACCAGGAGGAGGATGGTGGCTTTGAGCTTGTGTGCTGCTTCTACTCGTCATCATGTGTTGATCCCATAGGCGTTTGTGATGTGCGATCATGTGCCTTCGCAAAGCAGTTGTACCTAGGTGGGTGTTGGATTTCCCACGACTCAGTTTCTTTTGGCACAGGTTGCAAATGGCATCGCTGTTGTCAGAGGCAGACAAAAAAAAATGCCACACTGCTGAGCTTTGCAATGACGGCATTCTGGTGGTGGCAACAGCATGCGTTGATTGGCGTGCTGTCTGGCTGACCCCGGGTGCCGATACATGCTGTCTGACTGTGCCACTAGCTCCTTGCGATGACCTCCCCCTGCTTCCAACTCGTCTCCTTCTCTCTGTCTCCCCTTCTGAACTTTCCCCCTCTTCTTCTTCTCTTCGAGCAGGCACCCATGTGGCATCCACGGACACATCGTCATCATCAACCACTTCACTTGTATCTGACACCTCAGCAAAGGAAGCAGCAGCGGGTACAACATCATCATCATCATCACACTGTACGTCCATGTGTGTAATGCTGCCTGACTGAGACATATCCCTGTTATCTCCATCCTCTGGCAAAAATGGTTGCAGGGCTGGGGCAAGGTCCACCACCAACAGAGGCTGAGCTGCCCAAGTGCGCTCCCCCCCCCCCCGCGCCATTTAGATATGTATGTTTGTTATTAATCAGACATCCACCCCAACCCACCCAATCACCCCCCCCCCCCCCCCCCCGGGGCGTTCCTTGTAATTTTACCCCATCCAGAACCCCATCAGACCTCAGATCAGACGGAAAAGAATATTATCTTTATTTAAGAACTATCTTACTTCACTTCAGGGCAGACTCTCACGCTCTATCCCTGCTGGGGCCTGGGCTCGGTCGTGACACAGTGCTGTGCTGCTGCCTGCTGTTGCCCGAGCTGCTCCTGGTCTCCAGAGGGCGCACATGTGACCTGACTGCGTACAGCGCGTCAGGTCAAAGTGCGCGCTGTACGCAGCCAGTCAGGCAAGCGACTGAGCAGAGACCAGAGCAGCGGAACGGCCGAGCCAGGAGCGGCCTCCAGCGCGGCCGGAAGCCCGGCAGGCGCGGCAGCAGCAGCGACATGGTCAGTGGCCTGCCTGCCGCCTAGAGGCTGGGGAGCTGGCCTGCGCCCTGAGGCTGGAGCCTCCCCAGCCTCTGTGTCGGCCCGGCCCTGAATGGTTGCACAGCTGATGTGTAAATAACTCCTCTGAGGGATCAAGTGAAGCGGCTGTGGTGGCTGTGGTGGTAGTGGTGGTGGTGGCGGCGGGCGGGAGAGTGGTATGTGACCAAAGCTGAGCTGGAGGAGGATGGTGCGTCAAGGTTCTTAGCGGAAGCTGTTGAAGATTGGGTGTCCTGTTTAAGCCAGTCAACTATTTTCTCCGAATTTTTTGGGTTCAGGGTACGTGGCCTCTGAACACTGGGCATTATTCCAGGGCCAGTGGAAATCACAGCACCACGAACACGACGGCCCCTGCGGCGTGGCCTGCCTCTGCCTGTCACTTTTTATTAGATAAGTGTTACTATGCGTGCAAGGTGTGGGCCTGACACACACTGGGTTGCAACTGTGATTATATCACAGAAAAATATTAAATAGAATTTTTATTTATCTGCGAGGTATTTGTGAGTGAGTGACACCCTGTAACGGTATAAGTGGAGGCCTAGCCAGTGGCCACAATACAGTCTGTGTGGGCCTGACACACACTGGCTTGCAACTGTGATTATATCACAGAAAAATATTAAATAGAATTTTTATTTATCTGCGAGGTATTTGTGAGTGAGTGACACCCTGTAACGGTATAAGTGGAGGCCTAGCCAGTGGCCACAATACAGTCTGTGTGGGCCTGACACACACGGGCTTGCAAATGTGATTAGATCACAGAAAAATATTAAATATAATTTTTTTTATCTGAAAGGTATTTGAGTGAGTGACACCCTGTAACGGTATGAGTGGAGGCCTAGCCAGTGGCCACAATACAGTCTGTGTGGGCCTGACACACACTGGCTTGCAACTGTGATTAGATCACAGAAAAAGATTAAATATAATTTTTTTTTATCTGCGAGGTATTTTCTGTCACACCCTGTATGAATTGTGTGCACACAGTACTGTCTGTGACTGAGCCTGCAGCCTCTCACACACGGGCAGGCAACTGCAATATATATATATATATATATATATATATATATATATATATATATAAAAAAACGGACTGATGTACCAGCCCTGAAAAGGGCTTTTTGGGGTGCTGTCAGGACGCTGTGCTTACAGCAGATGAGTCTGTGGACACAGAACACTGCCCTAGCTAACGCTTTCCCTATTGAATCAGCAGCAGCAGCACTGTCCCTCCTCTCACTGAGAATGCAGATTCCGAATGAATCTAAAATGGATGCTGTCCAGGAGGTGGGAGGGTCTGGAAGGGAGGGTCTGCTGCGGATTGGCTGAAATGTGTCTGCTGACTGTGAGGTACAGGGTCAAAGTTTACTCAATGATGATGTATAGGGGCGGACCGAACATCGCATATGTTCGCCCGCCGCGGCGAACGCGAACAAGCTATGTTCGCCGGGAACTATTCGCCGGCAAACTATTCGGGCCATCACTAGTGATCTCCCATGGCACTTCGAGGTTTAAGCATCCCGGTTTTGCAGTAGTAGAACTGGGCGGCGGAGTGGAAACACCAGCCGTCTCCGCCGCACCAGTAGGTGTCCGTGGAGGAGCAGGCTTAGGCCTGTTAGTAGTTTTGGGACCCGCGGGAAGCGGTGCAGTGGCAGGTACGGACCGTGCCTGGGCCTCAGGGAGCGCAGCTGCTCCTACCTGATGTCGCGGCCGGGCGGCCGGTTCCGGTGCCTCCTGGTGGTCATCGCGGGGTCCATTTGCCGTCTGCTGTGCAGGCTGGTCCATAGCCTGGGTGACTGTGTCGGCGGCGTCCTCCACGGGAGCAGGTTCAGCGTCGGCGGCCATCTTGGGTGACGTCTCGCCTTCAGCGCTGGCAACAGTAGAAGCGGAGGGATCCACAGCCTCCGAGGACTTGACTGGATTTGCGTCTTCTTCCGCAGGAGCTGGAACAGTAACAGCGGCCTTCTCAGCTGGGTTAGCGGCGGCTGTCTTGTCCTTGCTTGCGGCAGGCGCTGGCTCTGGGGACGCTCCAAATATGCAGGGGCCCACTTTCTTGATAAGCTGCGAGACCCGGATCTCAGGTACAGTTGTCTCGTATATCAGCTCTCCCTGGATCGCCATCTGATCCCATCTTGGAGGAGGGAGCGCCATCTTCCTTGGCTCCACTGTCGGGGTGCTTTCAGGAAGTGAGGGTGGAGCCCAGAGGGAGAAGTCTGCACTCCCTTGGCTCACAATGCAAAGTTCTTTGTAGGCAGGCTTTAGAGTTCCCGCTACTAGGGGGGCGTATTCGGCATCTTCGCGCTCTTGAGAGGGCGTTCCTGAGTTTTCCCGCTTCTGGGAATGAAGAAGCAGTGCCATTTTGCGAATATGGCAAAATAACCCTTTGAGTGCTGGAGCGCACGTTTTAGCGCTTTCTGGCACAGCAACAAAGCAATAAAGTACATTTTTTAGGGTTTTTGTACAATTCTCAGAACTTGCAGTACTGTGAAACATGCAATTTGATCTGGTTCTTTTGTGGCACATAATTGGATCCGGTTCTGTTGGCACACAGCTCAATCCTATTGGCACACAGTTCGAATCCTGTTCGTGACGCCAAAAATGCAATGAGCCGGACCGTGGGTACAGTTACACGGACACCAAATTATGCAGTGGGTCCGGATATGGGTATAGAAGTCTATAGTTTTTGTTTGTGACGCTAATTGCAGCGTGCGCAGGGTACAGTCTCAGGGTCCTTTAAGGTGTTGCAACTCACGCACCAGGTTAGGAATGCCAGAGTGGGGTAATGTCTCTGTGTAGTAGTAGGTATAGTGTCAACGGTGTCTCCTACCTGGGCACGGCTGGACTCCTGGATCCTGGCTCACTTGCAATAAATGAGTGTGTTGCCAGTAGGAGTAATTAAGGAATTTGGTAGCAGTAAATGAAATCCAGACTTGGAATATAATTCAATTTGTCTTTACTGGAGGTAGCATTAATCCACACGAGATACAGCAATAGTCTTGGGTCCCAGCAGGTATTGGCAATGTATGGCAGGGATCAATATCTCTTCTGCTTCTATCATGTGCCAGGAGCTCTCTTGCAGGATTAGTCGTCTGCTTATGGCTCTGTAATATGTGGCAGGAATCTATATCTTCTGCTCTGTCTATCTTCTGCTGTCTTGGGGACTGACTAGCTGAGGAGGAATTTGACTTCTCCTGGTCTCTGGATGTTACTCACAGTTAGCTCACAGGGAATGGTTCTTCCTGGAGTTCTGGAGGTGGCTGCTTGCTTGTCAACCAGCTGAGGCTGAAGGCTCAGACTGGGTATGAAGATCTTTTGTCTCAGCCAAGACACGATCCTGGGTTGGGATCCCTAGAACTGGGAGCTCCTACCAGCACAGCCTTCCCCTAGACGGGGTGGCTGGCACACTAACTCTAACCTCCTTCCCTCCCCATGAGGCAGGACATGGGACATTCCACACCTCCTCAAAGAGGGGGGAGCTAAACTGGAATGTACTACTCCAGTCCAGATATGCTAAACTGAACTAAGGCCTTGCTAAACATTGCTGCCACCTGCTGGTGTACATGGAAATTACAGCAAATTACATGTAACAAGCTTAGAATATGCACATTTGTGAGCAATATGATGTTAAATTACACAGGATGACAATGCAAATACACTGAACAGGTTGTAACGGGGTAAAAGAGTTTTGTAACATAACTCTGGGATGTTACAACAGTAGCAAGGGTAGGTCTCTGTAAGTGGGTCTCTCCTTTCCTACTCTTGGACAGGGCAGAACCATCTTCCACTCTGGAGGCGGGGCAGTAGCACACAAGGCACAATTCTAATATGGCTAATTAACCCCTATTTTGCCAAAGTGCCACAACTCTCGCAGTTATTAAATTTTCAGCAGCAATAAAGTCATTTTATGGGGTTTCAATAATCAATTTAGGCAAGTAGTAGTAAGGTACAGAGGCCCGATCCTGTACATAATACCAAACTCCTGAGGAGCCACTGCAGAGGATGAGAGTGGTAATGGCCCTGATGAGATGTTGTGCCACAGTGTCCTTCCTCAGGCTGTCGCTCCCTGGGGCTTGGTGCAGTGAATAAGTGATGTGAAGGAACAAGGCAGAGATTATAGAACAAAGAACGTCTTTATTTACTGAGTGCAAAAAAGAAATAGCAGCGCAACCAACAGCAGTTTGCAAAGTCCAATTATCTCCTCTCAGATAATAAGGTATGGTGGCTGGCAATGTGACAGAAGATGACAATCAGAAATTTGCTAGCTAACAATGTATCTCTCCTGATTCCCTTCCCTAAGGGCTTGTTCACATGACCGTGTGAAGGCCGTGCCCATTCTGTGGACCGCAAATTGCGGTCTGCTAACCACAGGCACCTGCTGTGTGGCAGCCGCATAGGGATCGCGACCCTATTCACTTGAATGGGTCCACGATCCGTCCGTTCTGCAAAAAGATAGATCAAGCTCTATATTTTTGTGGTGCTGAAGCACGGAACGGAACCTCAGAAAGCACTCCGTAGTGCTTCCGTAGTGTTCCGTTCCTGTCACGGATGGTGTACAGGAAACAAGACAATGCAATATATTCAATGACTCACTGGATCCACAACTAAGGAACAAAAGGGAGACCCCTGCATGAGACCTGCCACTCTCCCTGACTGCTCAGCCTATGCGAACACCCCAAAGGTGGATGGGCGCATATCCACGTACCTCGGCTATCTAATACCTGAAGACCCTACAATAGTGAGGGGACACGACCACCGGCTCCCTACACTAGACACGGAGGGAGTCAGGGTCTCCTGAAATCCAGCAGACAGAAAATCACAAATAAAGGAACAGAACTTATCTTGCAGAGGACTGAGAAATAGGAACAGCATGCACACACACTCCAGGAAGTAGTATAAGCCGCACACTACTGCATTATGGGAAGGAACTTAAAGGGAAGCAATCAGTCCAACTGCATGACAGCTGAGATAGACTAACAAGATGAGGAACTGAAACCAAAACAAAGAAACTCAAGGAGGAGGATCTTAAAGGCTCCTGTCAGAGCTTCTCAGCTGTCTAGTTGTGACAGTACCCCTCCCTCTACGAGTGGACTCCAAACACTCAGAGCCCACCTTCTCAGGATGGGACCTATGGAAAGCCCTGATGAGACGAGTGGCCTTAATGTCCGTCACTGGGACCCACATCCTCTCCTCAGGACCATAACCCTCCCAATGAACGAGGTACTGGAGGGAACCGCGGACAAGACGAGAATCCACAATCCTAGAGACCTGAAATTCAAGATTTCCATCAACCATAATCGGAGGAGGAGGCAAAGGTGAGGGTACAATAGGTTGAACATAAGGTTTCAATAAGGACTTATGAAAAACATTATGGATCTTCCAAGTCTGAGGAAGATCAAGACGGTAGGCAACAGGATTGATGACAGACAGGATCTTGTAAGGCCCAATAAACCTAGGACCCAACTTCCAGGAGGGAACCTTCAATTTGATATTTTTGGTAGACAACCACACCAGATCACCAACATTCAGGTCCGGACCAGGCACACGTCTCTTATCTGCCACACGCTTATATCTCTCACTCATGCTCTTTAGATTATCCTGAATCTTTTGCCAAATAGATGACAAAGACGAGGAGAATCTGTCCTCATCAGGTAAACCAGAAGACCCCTCTCCCGAGAAAGTCCCAAACTGCGGATGAAACCCATATGCACCAAAAAATGGTGACTTATCAGAGGACTCCTGACGGTTATTTAAAGCAAACTCAGCAAGGGACAAAAAAGAACACCAATCCTCCTGATTCTCCGCCACAAAACAGCGCAGATATGTCTCCAGATTCTGATTGACGCGCTCTGTCTGGCCATTCGACTGCGGGTGGAAAGCAGAAGAGAATGACAACCGAACCCCCAAGCGAGAACAGAAAGCCTTCCAGAATCTGGAAACAAACTGCGTGCCCCTATCAGACACTATGTCTGAAGGAATACCATGCAATTTGACAATGTGGTCAATAAATGCCTGCACCAGCGTCTTAGCATTGGGCAAACCAGGAAAAGGGATGAAATGCACCATTTTGCTAAAACGGTCCACCACCACCAGAATCACAGTCTTCCCCGAGGAACGAGGCAAGTCCGTTATGAAGTCCATGGACAGATGTGTCCAAGGATGGGAAGGAATGGGTAAGGGAAGGAGAGGACCTGATGGCCGTGAATGAGGGACTTTGGCACGAGCGCAAGTCGCGCAAGCTGCCACAAAACCCTCAACCGACTTACGAAGCGCAGGCCACCAGAATCTCCGAGCGATGAGATCCAGTGTGGCTCTTGCCCCCGGGTGCCCAGCAAGGACCGTATCGTGGTGTTCCTTAAAAATCTTGTGTCTCAAAGCGAGAGGCACAAACAACCTCCCAGGAGGACAAAGATCAGGAGCCTCTGACTGGGCTGCCTGCACCTCTGCCTCCAATTCAGGAAAAAGAGCAGAGACCACCACACCTTCAGCCAAAATGGGACCCGGGTCTTCAAAATTCCCACCTCCTAGAAAACAACGTGACAGGGCATCTGCCTTCACATTCTTAACCCCAGGGCGGAACGTGACAACAAAATTAAACCTTGAAAAGAACAAAGACAATCTGGCCTGTCTCGGGTTCAGACGCTTGGCTGACTCCAAGTAGGCCAGATTCTTATGGTCAGTAAACACGGTAATAGGGTGTCTGGCTCCCTCTAGCCAATGGCGCCATTCCTCAAAAGCCAACTTGATGGCCAACAATTCCCTATCTCCCACATCATAATTTCTCTCTGCGGAGGAGAGTTTCTTCGAGAAAAAGGCACACGGTTGCCATTTGGCAGGAGAGGAACCCTGAGACAAGACCGCACCCACCCCTACCTCAGAAGCATCAACCTCAACTATGAAGGGTAACGAAATATCAGGTTGTACCAGGATGGGAGCGGAAGCAAAACTCTCCTTGATATTAGAAAAGGCCTTACGCGCCTCTACCGACCAGGAAGAAAAATCGACCCCCTTTCTGGTCATATCAGTGAGTGGTTTAACAACAGAGGAATAATTCAAAATAAATTTCCTGTAATAATTGGCAAAGCCCAAAAAACGCATCAGCGCCTTCTGATTCTCAGGAAGCTCCCACTCAAGCACAGCGCGGACCTTCTCGGGGTCCATGCGAAAACCAGAAGCGGAGAGAAGAAACCCCAGAAATTGAATTTCTGGAACCGCAAACACACATTTTTCCAGTTTCGCGTATAATTTATTCTCCCGCAGGATGAGCAAGACCTGACGTAAGTGTTCCTTATGAGTCTTGAAATCAGGAGAAAAAATCTAAATGTCATCCAAATACACTAATACAAATTTTCCCAATAAATGATAAAAAATGCTGTTCACGAAATGCTGAAAAACGGCTGGGGCATTCATCAAACCAAAAGGCATAACCAAATTCTCAAAATGGCCCTCAGGAGTATTGAAAGCAGTCTTCCATTCGTCTCCTTCTCTGACCCTGACCAGGTTGTATGCCCCTCTTAGGTCTAATTTGGAAAATACTTTAGCCCCAACAACCTGATTAAACAAGTCCGGGATCAGAGGAAGCGGATAAGGGTCACGAATAGTGATACTGTTCAGCTCCCTGAAATCCAGACAAGGTCTTAACCACCTCAGCCCCCAGTGCTTAAACACCCTTAATGACCAGGCCACTTTTTACACTTCTGACCTACACTACTTTCACCGTTTATTGCTCGGTCATACAACTTACCACCCAAATGAATTTTACCTCCTTTTCTTCTCACTAATAGAGCTTTCATTTGGTGGTATTTCATTGCTGCTGACATTTTTACTTTTTTTGTTATTAATCGAAATTTAACGATTTTTTTGCAAAAAAATGACATTTTTCACTTTCAGTTGTAAAATTTTGCAAAAAAAACGACATCCATATATAAATTTTGCTCTAAATTTATTGTTCTACATGTCTTTGATAAAAAAAAAATGTTTGGGTAAAAAAAAAATGGTTTGGGTAAAAGTTATAGCGTTTACAAACTATGGTACAAAAATGTGAATTTCCGCTTTTTGAAGCAGCTCTGACTTTCTGAGCACCTGTCATGTTTCCTGAGGTTCTACAATGCCCAGACAGTACAAACACCCCACAAATGACCCCATTTCGGAAAGTACACACCCTAAGGTATTCGCTGATGGGCATAGTGAGTTCATAGAACTTTTTATTTTTTGTCACAAGTTAGCGGAAAATGCTGATTTTTTTTTTTTTTTTTTCTTACAAAGTCTCATATTCCACTAACTTGTGACAAAAAATAAAAACTTCCATGAACTCACTATGCCCATCAGCGAATACCTTGGGGTCTCTTCTTTCCAAAATGGGGTCACTTGTGGGGTAGTTATACTGCCCTGGCATTCTAGGGGCCCAAATGTGTGGTAAGGATTTTGAAATCAAATTCTGTAAAAAATGACCTGTGAAATCCGAAAGGTGCTCTTTGGAATATGGGCCCCTTTGCCCACCTAGGCTGCAAAAAAGTGTCACACATCTGGTATCTCTGTATTCAGGAGAAGTTGAGGAATGTGTTTTGGGGTGTCTTTTTACATATACCCATGCTGGGTGAGATAAATATCTTGGTCAAATGCCAACTTTGTATAAAAAAATGGGAAAAGTTGTCTTTTGCCAAGATATTTCTCTCACCCAGCATGGGTATATGTAAAATGACACCCCAAAACACATTCCCCAACTTCTCCTGAGTACGGAGATACCAGATGTGTGACACTTTTTTGCAGCCTAGGTGGGCAAAGGGGCCCATATTCCAAAGAGCACCTTTCGGATTTCACAGGTCATTTTTTACAGAATTTGATTTCAAACTCCTTACCACACATTTGGGACCCTAGAATGCCAGGGCAGTATAACTACCCCACAAGTGACCCCATTTTGGAAAGAAGAGACCCCAAGGTATTCGCTGATGGGCATAGTGAGTTCATGGAAGTTTTTATTTTTTGTCACAAGTTAGTGGAATATGAGACTTTGTATGAAAAAAATAAAAATAAAAAAATCAGCATTTTCCACTAACTTGTGACAAAAAATAAAAAATTCTAGGAACTCGCCATGCCCCTCACGGAATACCTTGGGGTGTCTTCTTTCCAAAATGGGGTCACTTGTGGGGTAGTTATACTGCCCTGGCATTTTCCAGGGGCCCTAATGTTTGGTAAGTAGGTAAATGACCTGTGAAATCCTAAAGGTGCTCTTTGGAATATGGGCCCCTTTGCCCACCTAGGCTGCAAAAAAGTGTCACACATGTGGTATCGCCGTATTCAGGAGAAGTTGGGGAATGTGTTTTGGGGTGTCATTTTACATATACCCTTGCTTGGTGAGAGAAATATCTTGACAAAAGACAACTTTTCCCATTTTTTTATACAAAGTTGGCATTTGACCAAGATATTTCTCTCACCCAGCATGGGTATATGTAAAATGAGACCCCAAAACACATTCCCCAACTTCTCCTGAGTACGGCGATACCAGATGTGTGACACTTTTTTGCAGCCTAGATGCGCAAAGGTGCCCAAATTCCTTTTAGGAGGGCATTTTTAGACATTTGGATACCAGACTTCTTCTCACGCTTTGGGGCCCCTAGAATGCCAGGGCAGTATAAATACCCCACATGTGACCCCATTTTGGAAAGAAGACACCCCAAGGTATTCAATGAGGGGCATGGCGAGTTCATAGAAATTTTTTTTTTTTGGCACAAGTTAGCGGAAATTGATATTTTTAATTTTTTTCTCACAAAGTCTCCCGTTCCGCTAACTTGGGACAAAAATTTCAATCTTTCATGGACTCAATATGCCCCTCACGGAATACCTGGGGGTGTCTTCTTTCCGAAATGGGGTCACATGTGGGGTATTTATACTGCCCTGGCATTCTAGGGGCCCTAAAGCGTGAGAAGAAGTCTGGAATATGAATGTCTAAAAAATTTTACGCATTTGGATTCCGTGAGGGGTATGGTGAGTTCATGTGAGATTTTATTTTTTGACACAAGTTAGTGGAATATGAGACTTTGTAAGAAAAAATAAAAATAATTCCGCTAACTTGGGCCAAAAAAATGTCTGAATGGAGCCTTACAGAGGGGTGATCAATGACAGGGGGGTGATCAATGACAGGGGTGTGATCAATGACAGGGGGGTGATCAATGACAGGGGGGTGATCAGGGAGTCTATATGGGGTGATAACCACAGTCATTGATCATGCCCCTGTAAGGCTTCATTCAGACGTCCGGATGCGTTTTGCGGATCCGATCCATCTATCAGTGCATCCGTAAAAATCATGCGGACATCTGAATGGAGCTTTACAGGGGGGTGATCAATGACAGGGGGGTGATCAGGGAGTCTATATGGGGTGATAACCACAGTCATTGATCACGCCCCTGTAAGGCTTCATTCAGACGTCCGGATGCGTTTTGCGGATCCGATCCATCTATCAGTGCATCCGTAAAAATCATGCGGACATCTGAATGGAGCTTTACAGGGGGGTAATCAATGACAGGGGGGTGATCAGGGAGTCTATATGGGGTGATAACCACAGTCATTGATCACGCCCCTGTAAGGCTTCATTCAGACGTCCGGATGCGTTTTGCGGATCCGATCCATCTATCAGTGCATCCGTAAAAATCATGCGGACATCTGAATGGAGCTTTACAGGGGGGTAATCAATGACAGGGGTGTAATCAATGACAGGGGGGTGATCAGGGAGTCTATATGGGGTGATCACCACAGTCATTGATCATGCCCCTGTAAGGCTTCATTCAGACGTCCGGATGCGTTTTGCGGATCCGATCCATCTATCAGTGGATCCGTAAAAATCATGCGGACGTCTGAATGGAGCTTTACAGGGGGGTAATCAATGACAGGGGGGTAATCAATGACAGGGGGGTGATCAGGGAGTCTATATGGGGTGATCACCACAGTCATTGATCACGCCCCTGTAAGGCTTCATTCAGACGTCCGGATGCGTTTTGCGGATCCGATCCATCTATCAGTGGATCCGTAAAAATCATGCGGACATCTGAATGGAGCTTTACAGGGGGTTGATCAATGACAGGGGTGTAATCAATGACAGGGGGGTGATCAGGGAGTCTATATGGGGTGATAACCACAGTCATTGATCACGCCCCTGTAAGGCTTCATTCAGACGTCCGTATGCGTTTTGCGGATCCGATCCATCTATCAGTGCATCCGTAAAAATCATGCGGACATCTGAATGGAGCTTTACAGGGGGGTGATCAATGACAGGGGTGTAATCAATGACAGGGGGGTGATCAGGGAGTCTATATGGGGTGATCACCACAGTCATTGATCATGCCCCTGTAAGGCTTCATTCAGACGTCCGGATGCGTTTTGCGGATCCGATCCATCTATCAGTGCATCCGTAAAAATCATGCGGACATCTGAATGGAGCTTTACAGGGGGGTGATCAGGGAGTCTATATGGGGTGATCACCACAGTCATTGATCATGCCCCTGTAAGGCTTCATTCAGACGTCCGGATGCGTTTTGCGGATCCAATCCATCTATCAGTGGATCCGTAAAAATCATGCGGACGTCTGAATGGATCTTTACAGGGGGGTAATCAATGACAGGGGGGTAATCAATGACAGGGGGGTAATCAGGGAGTCTATATGGGGTGATCACCACAGTCATTGATCACGCCCCTGTAAGGCTTCATTCAGACGTCCGGATGCGTTTTGCGGATCCGATCCATCTATCAGTGGATCCGTAAAAATCATGCGGACGTCTGAATGGAGCTTTACAGGGGGGTGATCAATGACAGGGGGGTAATCAATGACAGGGGGGTGGTCAGGGAGTCTATATGGGGTGATCAGGGGTGATCAGGGGCTAATAAGGGGTTAATAAGTGACGGGGGGGGGTGTAGTGTAGTGTAGTGGTGCTTGGTGCTACTTTACTGAGCTACCTGTGTCCTCTGGTGGTCGATCCAAACAAAGGGGACCACCAGAGGACCAGGTAGCAGGTATATTAGACGCTGTTATCAAAACAGCGTCTAATATACCTGTTAGGGGTTAAAAAAAACACATCTCCAGCCTGCCAGCGAACGATCGCCGCTGGCAGGCTGGAGATCAACTCTCTTACCGTCCGCTCCTGTGAGCGCGCGCGCCTGTGTGCGCGCGTTCACAGGAAATATCGGCCATCGCGAGAGGACGCGCCGGCGCGTCCACTCGGAATGAATCAACCACCTCCAGGACGCGTCTGTGCGTACAGCGGTCCGGAGGTGGTTAAAGAACCATCTTTTTTCTTAACAAAGAAAAAACCAGCGGCAACAGGTGACTTCGAGGGTCGTATGTGTCCTTTTCTCAGACTCTCAGAGATATAAGCACGCATAGCGACCCTCTCAGGTTGGGAAAGATTGTATAAACGAGATTTAGGCAGCTTGGCACCTGGGATGAGATTAATAGGGCAATCGTACTCCCTGTGCGGAGGCAAATCCTGAACTCCACTCTCAGAGAAGACATCCGAAAATTCAGAGAGGAAAGGTGGTACAGTCTTAGTAGAAACCTCAGAAACAGATGTCATGAGGCAATTCTCTCTGCAAAAGTCACTCCAACCATTTGTTTGCCTCGCTTGCCAATCAATGGTGGGGTTATGTTTAGTGAGCCAGGGTAGCCCCAACACTAGAGGAGTAGGCAAACCGCTAAGGACGAAACATGACACATCCTCAACATGAGCATCACTTACAATTAAACGGATATTGTGAACTATGCCCTTTAATGATTTCTGAGAAAGTGGAGCGGAATCAATAGCAAAAACAGGAATATCCTTTCCCAAAGTGCATACCTGGAAACCATGAGTTATTGCAAATTGATTATCAATGAGATTGACAGCTGCTCCACTATCCACAAAAATCTCACAAAAAATGCTCTTGCTCTCTAGCGCCACCCTAGCAGGCAGGACAAAACGGGAACTACAAGCAAACGGAAAACCTTCTATTTCCGCCTCAACCCTGCCAATAGTAACAGACGGAACATTTTTAAAAGATTTTTTCCTTTTTGTTTCTTTATTACTCCCAGAAGACTGCCTGAATCTCCTAGAGGGAAAAACATTTGCCAAATGATTTATACCTCCACAACAAAAACAAACCCTCCCATGCGGGCTGAATCTTCTATTGTCAGAGGCAATTAACCCCAGCTGCATGGGCTCCTGCTCAGAAGGGGCTGACAGCGACTGAGACCCCTGCGCACAGAATGAGACCGCTGCACTGTCCCGGGACTGAGTATGACAGGAAGGAGAGATCTCTCCTCTCTCTCTAAGACGCCTGTCAATACGAACGGCCTGAGACATAGCAGAATCCAAGGAGGTAGGTCTCTCATGAAAGGCAAATGCATCTTTCAATCCCTCTGAAAGACCATGGCAAAATTGACTTCGGAGTGCAGCATCATTCCAACCAGTATCAGCTGCCCATCT
This sequence comes from Bufo bufo, assembly GCF_905171765.1. Lineage (NCBI taxonomy): Eukaryota > Metazoa > Chordata > Amphibia > Anura > Bufonidae > Bufo > Bufo bufo. The sequence continues at coordinate 150,537,976 of NC_053395.1, read as the reverse complement.
CCGAAATTCTGAGCAGTATATCTCTGCGGATTGTTTACCCTGGCATAACAGACGTAGTCTAGACTCAGCCAGAGCAATACGATCCGGATCATCATATATCTGACCCAGGGCTAAAAATAATTCATCCACTGAACGGAGGGGCCGTGCCCCCTCCGGCAGCGAAAAGGCCCAGGACTGAGCGTTACCCCTGAGCAGCGATATAATGATCCCCACCCTACGTTTCTCATCACCAGAGGAATGGGGAAGAAGGCGAAAATGGAGTTTGCAAGCCTCTCTAAAACGCACAAAATACTTACTACCCCCGGAGAACGTATCCGGGAGCGAGATCTTAGGCTCAGAACAAACTCCATGAACGCAAGCTGAACCGGTCACTTGAAACTGAGAAAAAGTCTTACGGAGATCAGCTACCTCCAATGAAAGACCCTGGAAGCGTTCAGCCAAAAGTGAAACCGGATCCATGCTTGAGACGGTTTTGGCGGCTTATAATGTCATGGATGGTGTACAGGAAACAAGACAATGCAATATATTCAATGACTCACTGGATCCACAACTAAGGAACAAAAGGGAGACCCCTGCATGAGACCTGCCACTCTCCCTGACTGCTCAGCCTATGCGAACACCCCAAAGGTGGATGGGCGCATATCCACGTACCTCGGCTATCTAATACCTGAAGACCCTACAATAGTGAGGGGACACGACCACCGGCTCCCTACACTAGACACGGAGGGAGTCAGGGTCTCCTGAAATCCAGCAGACAGAAAATCACAAATAAAGGAACAGAACTTATCTTGCAGAGGACTGAGAAATAGGAACAGCATGCACACACACTCCAGGAAGTAGTATAAGCCGCACACTACTGCATTATGGGAAGGAACTTAAAGGGAAGCAATCAGTCCAACTGCATGACAGCTGAGAGACTAACAAGATGAGGAACTGAAACCAAAACAAAGAAACTCAAGGAGGAGGATCTTAAAGGCTCCTGTCAGAGCTCTCAGCTGTCTAGTTGTGACAGTTCCGTGGTTCCGTTCCACACCGTTCCGCATCTCCGGATTTGCGGACACATTGAAATGAATGGGTCCGCATCTGTGATGCGGAATGGCCACGGAACAGGACCCGTGTATTGCGGATCCGCAAATGCAGTCCGCAATACGGGCACGAGATTCACACGATCGTGTGAACGAGCCCTAAAGCTGTACTCTGGCACCTGTGGCTGGAGGTGTCCACTATATGATGCAGACTTCTAGCTATGCCTGTCCTGAATTGCAGAAATGGTGTCTTAATGTATTTCCCACCAACTTGCAGCGGAGTCTTGATAGCATGATTGCTTGATCACTCTGCAGACACAAATCAGCGGTAGCTTACAGATCTTCTGTAGTCTAGGACGCTGTAGACTCTCTAGGGCAGTTGTCCTCCTAGATGAACTGCTTCTGGCCTGGAGGAAACATAGAATGTGTCGGCAGATAAGAACCATTTGGCCCAACTAGTCTGCCCAATACACTGCGTGCAGAATTATTAGGCAAATGAGTATTTTGACCACATCATCCTCTTTATGCATGTTGTCTTACTCCAAGCTGTATAGGCTCGAAAGCCTACTACCAATTAAGCATATTAGGTGATGTGCAGCTCTGTAATGAGAAGGGGTGTGGTCTAATGACATCAACACCCTATATTAGGTGTGCATAATTATTAGGCAACTTCCTTTCCTTTGGCAAAATGGGTCAAAAGAAGGACTTGACAGGCTCAGAAAAGTCAAAAATAGTGAGATATCTTGCAGAGGGATGCAGCACTCTTAAAATTGCAAAGCTTCTGAAGCGTGATCATCGAACAATCAAGCGTTTCATTCAAAATAGTCAACAGGGTTGCAAGAAGTGTGTGGAAAAACCAAGGCGCAAAATAACTGCCCATGAACTGAGAAAAGTCAAGCGTGCAGCTGCCAAGATGCCACTTGCCACCAGTTTGGCCATATTTCAGAGCTGCAACATCACTGGAGTGCCCAAATGCACAAGGTGTGCAATACTCAGAGACATGGCCAAGGTAAGAAAGGCTGAAAGACGACCACCACTGAACAAGACACACAAGCTGAAACGTCAAGACTGGGCCAAGAAATATCTCAAGACTGATTTTTCTAAGGTTTTATGGACTGATGAAATGAGAGTGAGTCTTGATGGGCCAGATGGATGGGCCCGTGGCTGGATTGGTAAAGGGCAGAGAGCTTCAGTCCGACTCAGACGCCAGCAAGGTGGAGGTGGAGTACTGGTTTGGGCTGGTATCATCAAAGATGAGCTTGTGGGGCCTTTTCGGGTTGAGGATGGAGTCAAGCTCAACTCCCAGTCCCACTGCCAGTTTCTGGAAGACACCCTCTTCAAGCAGTGGTACAGGAAGAAGTCTGCATCCTTCAAGAAAAACATGATTTTCATGCAGGACAATGCTCCATCACACGCGTCCAAGTACTTCACAGCGTGGCTGGCAAGAAAGGGTATAAAAGAAGAAAATCTAATGACATGGCATCCTTGTTCACCTGATCTGAACCCCATTGAGAACCTGTGGTCCATCATCAAATGTGAGATTTACAAGGAGGGAAAACAGTACACCTCTCTGAACAGTGTCTGGGAGGCTGTGGTTGCTGCTGCACGCAATGTTGATGGTGAACAGATCAAAACACTGACAGAATCCATGGATGGCAGGCTTTTGAGTGTCCTTGCAAAGAAAGGTGGCTATATTGGTCACTGATTTGTTTTTGTTTTGTTTTTGAATGTCAGAAATGTATATTTGTGAATGTTGAGATGTTATATTGGTTTCACTGGTAAAAATAAATAATTGAAATGGGTATATATTTGTTTTTTGTTAAGTTGCGTAATAATTATGCAGAGTAATAGTCACCTGCACACACAGATATCCCCCTAAAATAGCTAAAACTAAAAACAAACTAAAAACTACTTCCAAAAATATTCAGCTTTGATATTAATGAGTTTTTTGGGTTCATTGAGAACATGGTTGTTGTTCAATAATAAAATTAATCCTCAAAAATACAACTTGCCTAATAATTCTGCACTCCCTGTATATCTGAATCCTATGAATAGTCCCTGGCCCTATCTTATATGAAGGATAGCCTTATGCCTATCCCATGCATGCTTAAACCCCTTCACTGTATTTGCAGCTACCACTTCTGCAGGAAGGCTATTCCATGCATCCACTACTCTCTCAGTAAAGTAATACTTCCTTATATTACTTTTAAACCTTTGCCCCTCTAATTTAAAACTGTGTCCTCTTGTGGTAGTTTTTCTTCTTTTAAATATGCTGAAAAGGAATCCATTTCCTGAGGAGCAGGAAATGGATTGCATGCTTTCTCACACCTCATTTTCCTCTCTAAGACTCCAACTCACTGACTCTGCCCTTCCCTTGACAGGAAGCTGGACCAGCCCATACCTACCAATAGAGAAGGAATAGGATGGTAAATCCCATTCCTGTTGCCAAACACTGTCAAACTGTACCCTATCTGCTGCTGAACAAAGTGTATAGCATGACATTGCATTACACTACAAACCACTTTCAAAATAGTACCCCCAGGTCTATGGTACTACTAATGCTTTTAGGCCCTTGCTATCAAAGCAACATGAGGGAATGTTTTCCTGTTGCCCACTGCTGTTGTCTGCCTGCCTACCATCATGTTCCGGACTATATGGCTGATGCTGCCATAATGCTGCTACTGCTGTCTACAAACCATCAAGTTCTGTAACACATGGCTGCTGCTGCCCCCATCTGTGTACCATATGCCTGCTGCTGCCACCTTCATGCCATGACCACTGTCAGCCTAGCTACCATCATTTTGCATACAGTATGGCGGCTGTCGCCACTGCTGTAGCTGCTACTCCCTGCTGCTAATGCCCCTTCCATTTCCCCTACTGCTACTACGATTACCGCTACACAGCCGACACTACGACTACTATTACCCCAACACACATGTAATGCCTTGCCTGTTGCATGTTGTGCTGCTACTGATGGTGCTACTATTGCTGTTGCTATTACTATTACACATAAAAGGGGGAGCAGTTACCAGTGGCATAGCGTGGGTTGCCAGCACCCAGGGCAAGCTAAGTATTGCGCTCCCCCCCCCAACCTGTGACCAAGCCCCTTTTTACAAATAATGCAGTAGATGTCACCTGCAGTCCTACGTAACACCACAGATAATACAGTGATAACTCTCTGAGTACAGATAATGTAGTAGATGGGTGTGAGGCCCCAGAATTCAGAACACGAACAGTGTGACCTGAAGTCTGGGGCCAGGCTTTGGCAGTGTGGCCCAAATTCTATATCCACCGCCCCAAAACAGATATTTGGATGGACATAACATACATTGCTATGAAATACACAGGAGAATACAGCACCATACCTGTTGCATCCAGTGACATTTCCTGTGATGTAGACTTTTCCCAGCGTCTTCATTCGGAGATAGGACCGTCATGATAACTTCTCTCAGCCGCGTCTCATCTCTGTAGAGTTTCACAGAATTTATTTTAGATTCCTCACTTTACTATCATCCTCAGATAACAGACCTCCCCTCCCCCCGTAGTGCTCATAACTATAATGCCCTCTGTATAATTATAATATATACTGGCCACTCTGTATTATTATTATTTCCCCCTCTGTATTATTATTATTAGTATTATTAGTATTATAATGGCCCCCTCTGTAGAATTATAGTAATAATTATGCCCCCCTTCAGCCCCTCCAGCATACCGTCCCATGTAAGATACAACCTTTCCCCTGCCTTCAGCCCCTCCAGCATACAGTCCCATGTAAGACACATCACTTCCCTGCATTCACCCCTTCCAGCATACAGTCCCATGTAAGATACTTCACTCTCCTGCCTTCAGACCCTCCAGCATACAGTCCCATGTAAGATACATTACTCTCCTGCCTTTAGCCCCTCCAGCATACAGTCCCATGTAAATAATATCACACTCCCTCTCTTTTATGTCTGCCTTCAGCCCCTCCAGCATACAGTCCCATGTAAGATAAATCACAGCCCTGCCTTCCAGCGCTTCTTGCAAACACTCCCATGTAAAATGCATCACTTGTCCTTCCTTCAGCCCCTGCAGCATACAGTCCCATTTAAAATACATCACTCCCCCTGCCTTCAGCCCCTCCAGCATACAGTCCCATGTAAAATACATCACTCCCCCCGCCTTCAGCTCCTCCAGCATACAGTCCTATGTAAGATACATCACTCTCCTTCCTTCAGCCCCTTCAGCATATAGTCCCATGTAAGATACAACCCCCCCTGCCTACATCCCCTCCAGCATACAGTTCCATGTAAGACACATCACTTCCCTGCCTTGGCCCATCCAGCATACAGTCCCATGTAAAATACATTACTCCCCGCCTTCAGCCCCTCCAACATACAGTCCCATGTAAATAATATTACCCCCACTACCCTCTCTTCAGACCCCTCTAACATACAGTCTCCAGTACAAGGATTGTTCCTCCTCAATAGGGAAAGCGTTAGCTAGGGCAGTGTTCTGTGTCCACAGACTCATCTGCTGTAAGGACAGCGTCCTGACAGCATCCCAAAAAGCCCTTTTCAGGGCTGGTACATTAGTCTGCATTTTTTATTTTATTTTATATATATATATATATTGCAGTTGCCTGCCCGAGTGTGAGAGGCTGCAGGCTCAGTCACAGACAGCACTGTGTGCACACCATTCATACAGGGTGTGACAGAAAATACCTCGCAGATAAAAAAAATTCTATTTAATAAATTGACCCCAGATTGGGGACGTAACAGGGATTAAACTGATGAGAAGAGAGAACTACAGAAAATACCACTCATATCGGGTGGGGCAATAAATTGCACGGCGCAGACGCAGTGACCGTGGATTCAAACAAAGGGGAGGGAGCCAGCATTTTTTTTAACCATCTCCCCGTTTAAAAAATTTATTTAATAAATTGACCCCAGATTGGGGACGTAACAGGGATTAAACTGATGAGAAGAGAGAACTACAGAAAATAACACTCATATCGGGTGTGAGAGTAAATTGCATGGCGCAGACGCAGTGACTGTGGATTCAAACAAAGGGGAGGGAGCCAGCGTTTTTTTAACCATCTCCCCGTTCTAAAAATCTATTCAATTCACCTTTTGGGGACCCTTGGTGTTGTACGTGGCTGGGTGGAGGAAGAAACCTTCAATGACATCAACGGGACATGGCTAGCTTGGTATCCAACCTTGAACAAATGGGGAGTTTGCGGTTGGGCAAATGGACTGTTTGCGGTTGTTTGCGGTGCATTAAAAGGGGAGTTTGGTCTGTCAATGTCTGTGAAGCGGGCGTATCCATTACACTACCTGATCGATACAACATCATACCTGATCGTATACACACACTGGATGTTTTTAACCACGTTGTTCAAAAAAAATTTGGATTGTTAATTGAAATGTTTACACAGAAGTTTTAGGAATTTGATCAGATTACTGACCAAGAACCTAGAAAAAAGGGCAAAGGAGGACATTTATGAAGACTGGCGATTTAGACGCCGGTCATCCCTCCTGCTCTGGAGGTTTATCCGCCTAAGGGTACTTTCACACTAGCGTTTTTCTTTTCCGGCTTAGAGTTCCATCACAGGGGCTCTATACCGGAAAAGAACTGATCAGGCATATCCCCATGCATTCTGAATGGAGAGTAATCCGGCAAAAGAGAAAACCGTAGCATGCTACGGTTTTATCTCTGGCGGAAAAAACTGAAGACTTGCCCATAGGAATGTATTAGTGCCGGATCTGGCATTCAAAATACCGGAATGCCAGATCCATCCTTCCGGTCTGCGCATGCGCAGACCGGTACAAATGTGAAAAAAGATACAAGACGGATCCGACTATCCGCATGACAATGCATTTGTGAGACGGATCCACATCCGGATGCGTCTCACAAATGCTTTCAGTCACATCCAAATCGGCGGATCCGGCAGGCAGTCACTGCCGCAAGTGTGAAAGTAGCCTAAGTTATTCAGAGGCGCCGGCCTCTACATAACTTAGACAGACCTTACAATTGTCTAAATGTACGCCATCTTCCTTGCTGGCATAGATTTAGACCATTTTCTAAACCTAAAACATATTTAGAAAATGATAAATGAGAGAGGCCTGCCAGCCCGTCCTTTTCCATGCCCATGCCATGCCCTCTTTTTAAGCCTGGCGTGAGTGACTGAACAGTGGAAAAAGTCACAGATTACAGCGTTAATAACCTTTGCGCCGCAATCTGCGACAGAAGTGTCGTTCATTTGTTTGTAAATGACCCCCAAAGTTTTGTAATGGTCTTCATATAAAATGGTGGAAGTGTTCCCTGAGACAGTTGTGCCATGCAGCTACACTGCTGACAGCTTATATAAGGTGCAGGTGGGTCTAAGGCTAGTTTCACACTAGCGGCAGGTAAGTCGGGCAGGCTGGTCCGGCAGGTGAACAGCCTGATGGATCCGTCCTGCCGCTAATTCACGTGTGCCCCCCGGACTGCCGCTCCGTCCCCATTGACTATAATAGGGGCGGGGGCGGAGTCCCGTACTATGTCGCCGGGGGCACACGTGAACTAGCGGCAGGACGGATCTGACATGCTGTTCACCCGCCAAAACAGCCTGCTGGAGTCCCCTGCCACTAATGTGAAAGTACCCTAAAAAGATTAGTTTAAGAGGTGTTCCTGCAATTAACATTTTCTACATTATCATCAAAAATGGTATAAACAATTGACGGGTGGTAGTGCCCATTATGTCAAGAACAGGGATCCCGTTTGAGGGGATGAGATAATAAAAAGAAGCCCGCGGCACTGTGGACTCTCCATCCTTGTTTAGGGAAGAGTCTACCATTGGATGTTGTATTGTGAGAAGTAGGACCTGTGTTCTTGTGAAAGTCACAGCAGCCAGACCACCCCTTAAAAAAAGTTTTAAGAAAAAATATGTTATTTGATTTGAAGATATAATGAGGAAACATTTAAACAAAATCTCATCATGCTCCTACAAATGTCAAAAAAATGGTTCTAGATTACAAAAGTATGTATAAGGCTACTTTCACACTAGCGGCAGCAGGGTCCGCAAGGCTGTTCGGCGGGGGAACAGCATGCCGGATCCGTGCTAACGCTAGCCCACCATGCTGCCAAAAGTCCGCTCCCGCCCCATTCACTAGGCAAACAAGCCGAGAGGCGGCCGGACAAAAACCGCAGTGTGCTGTTGTTTCTGTCCAGTCGCCTCTTGGCATGTAAGTAGCCTTAGATGTATAAGACATTTATCTCCAAAGAAGATCCTTTCAAGCCATGGAGACAGTAATATCTCTTGTACATGGAACACCTATTTTCATACTTTCATACTAACATTAGCGTTGATAAATTAAGGTGCATATAAGCCACGACCATGCGCCAAACCAAATCGGGAAGGTCCACTGAAGAACTGGGGTTTACATTAGCCCCTCCCATTTTCATATGTGAACAACCTAGATTTGCCAGAATTGGTAAAATTTGGTAAAATCCTGGAAAATGTGGGACTGTTGACAACTATGTATTTGATTGAATATACACCCCTACCTCAGATAATAAGACAAAGCGGTCTTTGTTGATAGCTACCCCCACTCCTTCATAAACGTGCACTTTGACATTGATCGGCTAGCATGTAAGTTTATTTTAATAGGTGAAGTAGTCCCTGCCAGACACCAACATATCTGATGCTTCTTGCCATGAATGTAGGGTTTGAGCTGTCTCCATACTCATTAGATCCTCATCTGATCCTGCTGAAATTGGTGGATTCATCCTACATTTATCTACCACTCAAGACAAGCGTACTTGTAGATCATGGGACGACAATTGAAACGATCTGGCGGAACATTTAGAAGGGCAGATTGTCGGATTGCCGAATATCGGGCAGTGTAAATCAACTTTTACTTTCTGACAATTACCTGCTCGTCAGTGGAGGAAAAGAGCTGTATGGGGATGATATGGATCTATTGTGCTGTGTGAATAGCGATCTGCTGCCCAGAAACAATAATCGAGTTGTCCGCTCCAACAATTATTTCACCCAATAAACGCGCGTTCCTCCAGTATTAGGTTTACATCGGCCAGTGTATTCAGCCAGTGCAAACCAGTTCCAGTGGATGTTTTATCATCCATCAGTGCTCTCATTGCCCATACATCAGGCAGTGTAACATCCCCCCTATTGTACAGTGTTACAAAATATCTGCCTGCCTTACAAGATTTCTGAAAAAACAGCCTTGGCACACAAACCCTCTACCAGCCGACATACTAGTGCATTTTAATAAATTAGAATATCATTGAAGAGTTAATTTAGTTCAGTAATTTAATTCAAAAAGTGAAACGCATATATTCTATAGATTCATTACACACAGAGTGATCTATTTCAAGAGTTTATTTATTTTAATGTTGATTATTATGGCTTACTGCTAATGAAATCACAAAAGTAGTATCTCATAAAATTTGAATATTGTTAAAAGGTTCAAGTAGTAATGGCCACTGTGCCCTCTTCATTGTAGTAATGCCCTCTGGCTCTGTGCCCCCTCCATAGTAATAAACTCCTCTATGACCCCTCTGTATTAAAAAAAACTAAATAAAAAAACACAGTACCTACTCACCTTGCCCCGTTCCTGAAGCTCACAGTCCTCTCTTCACTGCAGGCACAGACCGTTCTGCAGCAATGTGTGGGTGGAGCTTATACAGATTACCGGGCTGCAGGCTCCGCCCACACATCCCGGCAGCGCGATCCGTGCCTGCAGACTGAATGGTGGAGCAGGGAGAAGTCTTCCTGCTTCCCCATTCTTTGCGCCTGTAACGGTCGCGTACACACACACACAGGGGGGAGGGAAGTGACCACCGCGCTCCACCCTTACCCCTGGCCCTGCCTACTTGCCTCGCGAGTCCTAATGACAGGGGACAACTGGACGGCAATCCCTAACTTGGAGTAAGTGCAGGGATGACAGACAGACAAACAACAGGACGTGAACGGACCGAGTCAATACCAGGAAAGCTGCAAAGTACAAATGGAGCAAGCAGAGAATTGTCAGGAGAAGCCGGGGTCATAAATACCAGGAGAGCAGAGAAGTACAAGAGGAGTCCTAAGAGAGTAGTCAGGTGGGAGCCGAGGTCACAATACCAGGACGGATGCGCAGTACAGGAGGATCAGGCAAAAGGATGGTCAAGGAACAGGATCAGGTAAGTATTCAGCAGTCCAACAAATACCAGGAACCTAGAAATTAACAGGCAACCTGTAGCCAGCAGGCTGCCTGTATTTATAGTGGTGAGGGTCATGTGACGTGGCCAGCGTCACATGACCGACAGACCAACCAGTCGAGCACCGAGTGATCAGCTCGGCGCTCAAGGCAGACTTAGGAGCAAGGAGCCACCCAGCTAGTAAAGCCGCCCTGGGAATGAGGTCAAACACAGAACCTCATTCCAAAAGCTAAGCAACAGTTCTGCGGGCAATGGGGGACCGAGTGCACCTTCGGAACCCCGTGACAGTACCCCCCCTTTTACGAGGGGCCACCGGACCCAAGACTTCAGGCGATGGCTTTTCAGGGTGTTCTAAATGAAATTTACGAACAAGTCTAGGAGCATGAACCTCCCTGGCAGGTACCCAAGATCTCTCTTCAGGTCCATACCCCTTCCAGTGAATCAGGTACTGCAAGGAATTACGCACCTTCTTGACATCCACTATTTTAGACACCACATACTCGACAGCATCATTAACAAGAACTGGCGGAGGCGAGGCTTTTGATGGTACTACCGGTTCAAAATATTTTTTAAGCAGAGATTTATGGAACACATTATGAATGTGGAATGACTCAGGCAGCTCCAACCTAAAAGATACCGGGTTAATCACTTCTGTGATCTTATATGGTCCAATAAAACGAGGAGCAAATTTTTTAGAAGTTACCTTGAGAGATAGATTCTTGGAGGACAACCATACTTTATCCCCAACCTGAAAGTTTACCCCCCTTGAACGTCTCCTATCGGCCTTGAGTTTTTGAGAACATTGAGCCTTTTCTAGGTTCGATTGAACCCGGGCCCAAACTGTGCACAGTTCGGAGGAGAGTTTATCAGCTTCAGGGTTAGAGGAGGAAACGGACGACCCAGAATGAGAACGGGGATGAAAACCATGGTTACAAAAGAAAGGGGAGACCCCAGCAGAAGAATTGACACGGTTATTCAGAGCAAATTCAGCCAACGGAAGGAATTTGACCCATAATTGCTGGTCATCAGCAACATACAACCTCAGGAATTGTTCCACAGACTGATTAAGGCGTTCAGTCTGCCCATTACTCTCAGGATGGTAGGCGGAAGAAAAAGACAACGAAATTTTACATCTTTGACAGAAGGCCCTCCAGAATTTGGACACAAACTGCACACCCCTGTCCGAAACAATATTTTCCGGGATACCATGCAATGGTACAATGGAACAATTTCTTTCACAAAAATAGACGCCAGGGTTTTGGCATTCGGGAGTTTAGACAGGGGAATGAAATGGACCATCTTGCTAAACCTATCCACCACTACCCACACTACAGTCTTACCTTCCGCCAGCGGTAGGTCAGTTATAAAGTCCATCGAGATATGGGACCAGGGTCTACTGGGAATGGGTAGGGGTCGTAGGTTACCAGCAGGGCGAGTCCTAGGTGTCTTGGACCTGGCACAAACCTCACAGGCTGACACATAGGACTCGACATCCCTAGTTAGAGTGGGCCACCAATAAGATCTAGAAACCAGATCCTTAGTGCCCTCAATACCCGGATGTCCACAAAAGGCAGAATCGTGACACTCACCCAACAGCTGGAGACGAAATTGTACGGGAACAAACAACTTATCTGTTGGGGTGGATACCGGTGCCAGATGTTGTTCCGACCTAATGCGAGCCGAGATATCCTGGGTAAGAGCTGCTAAGAAGATTTTTGCTGGTAGGATGGATTCAGGTGGTACCTCAGTAGGTTGAAAAGCCTGGAAGCTCCGAGATAATGCGTCCGCCTTCACATTTTTACTTCCCGGCCTGAACGTGATTGAAAAATAAAAACGAGTAAAAAACAGAGCCCATCTGGCTTGACGGGGATTCAACCTCTTAGCAGACTCGAGAAACATAAGGTTTTTATGGTCAGTGACAACAGTTACACAATGCCTTGCCCCCTCCAGAAAATGCCTCCACTCCTCAAATGCCCATTTAATGGCCAGCAGCTCCCTATTCCCTATGTCGTAGTTTCTCTCCGCGGGAGAGAATTTCCTGGAGAAGAAGGCACATGGTCTCAGATTAGTGAGGCTGGCAGGACCTTGTGAAAGGACTGCTCCTGCGCCGTCCTCGGACGCATCCACCTCCACAATAAAAGGTTTCTCCTGCTCAGGCTGGATCAGAATGGGAGCGCTACTGAATGCCTTTTTTAATTTTTCAAATGAAGAAATGGCCTCAGTAGACCAATTCTCCAAATCCGCCCCTTTCTTAGTAAGGTCGGTCAACGGTTTAGCAATTACGGAAAAATTCATAATAAATTTACGATAGTAATTGGCGAAACCTAAGAACCGTTGTAAGGCCTTTAAGGATGAAGGTCTTACCCTTTCCTTAATTGCTAGTACCTTACCAGGATCCATCTTGAAGGCGTGAGGAGTCAGAACATGCCCTAGAAACAGAATCTCCTGCACACCAAAGACACATTTCTCTTGTTTAGCGGATAGCTGATTCTCCCTCAACACCTCTAATACTTGTCTAACATGAGACACATGGGATTCGAAGTCAGGAGAGAATATCAAAATGTCGTCAAGATAGACAATAACAAATTTACCTAAGAATTCCCTAAGAATGTCATTCATGAAGTTTTGGAACACAGCTGGGGCATTGCTGAGTCCAAAAGGCATCACCTGATATTCAAAGTGTCCTACCAGAGTATTGAACGCCGTCTTCCATTCGTCTCCCTCCTTGATTCGGATTAGATTGTATGCCCCTTTCAGGTCAATTTTGGAAAACCAGGTTGCCCCCAGGACCTGGTTAAATAAATCCGGAATCAATGGGAGGGAGTATCTATTCTGGACAGTGATTTTATTTAATCTCCGGTAATCGATACATGGCCTAAGACCACCATCTTTTTTCTTAACAAAGAAAAACCCCGCCCCCATAGGAGAGACAGAAGGTCTAATATGCCCTTTACCAAGGCTCTCCTTAATATAATCTTCCATGGCCTTGCGTTCGGGCATAGAAAGATTATAAATTCGTCCTTTAGGAAACTTGGCCCCCTCTACTAGCTCTATGGTACAATCATAAGGTCTATGGGGGGGTAGAACCTCTGGGGTTGGTGATGAGAATACATCAGAATATTCTCTAACAACAGAGGGTAAAGTATCAGACTTTACTGAGACCCCAGCCTGTACCACGGACAGGCACGAGTCACACTTAGGCCCCCATCTCACCAACTCCCCATTGGACCAATCTATAGTGGGGTTATGTAGTCGGAGCCAAGGCAACCCTAGTACCACCTCAGCAGGTAGGTTCTCCAGGACTAGAAGCGAACATCTTTCTGAGTGGCACACACCCACGGTTAGAGAAATCTCCGAGGTACATAAGCTCACCGTACCACCAATAAGAGGAGTAGCATCAATAGCCATGACATGGATAGGAGTTGGTAAGGCAAACATAGGAATACCCAATCTAACAGCATACTCAGAGTCAATAAAGCTAGCCGCTGAGCCAGAATCAATAAAGGCCTTACCCGCCCATTTATTTACTCCCAGAGAAATCGTAATGGGTACCGAAAGCTTACATTTAGAAAATTCAGGGTGTACCTGGTCTTTAGGTTGCCTTGCCTTAGGAGACTTGACAGAGAAGACCTTCTTAGGACACTGGTTGATCCAATGGTCAGAATCTCCACAGTAAAAGCATTCTCCACGTCTGCGGCGAAGATTCCCTCGGGTCATGCCAACCTGCATGGGTTCCTCGGTGGAGACCTCAGCATTGTCTCTGGGATAGGCCTCTGGCTGGGCCACCGTCTGGGAAGAGAACTGTTGTTCCTGTCGTCTCTCTCTAACCCGTCGGTCAAGTCGGACAACAAGGGTCATCATCTCCTCTAAGGTCTCTGGAAGTTGATAACTGACCAGAAGATCCTTTAATTTATCAGACAGACCTGACCTGAACTGACTCTTCAGGGCTGGTTCGTTCCATCCTGAGGGGACACACCACCTTCTGAATTGGGTGCAATAATCCTCCGCTGGTAAATTGCCCTGAACCAGTGCCTTTAGAGCCGTCTCGGCTACTAGAGCCCTGTCTGGTTCATCATAGAGGGTACCTAGGGCCTGAAAGAACCCCTCCACAGAATATAAACAACTGGCGCCAGCAGGTAAAGAGAACGCCCAGTCATGGGGATCACCCTGTAATCGGGAAATGATAATGCCCACGCGTTGACTCTCGGGGCCAGAGGACACGGGGCGCAAACGGAAGTAAAGTTTGCAACTCTCCTTAAAAGAGAGAAACTTCTTCCGGTCTCCAGATAAGGTTTCTGGGAGCTTAATCTGGGGCTCAAAATGCGGACTGGAGGCCTGAGGAGTGGAAGAGCCTTGCCCTAACTCAAAAGAGCTGAGTTTTTCCCCTAACTCCTGCACCATCTGCGTCAGATTAGAGACATAGTCAGTCAGGGTCACCAGAGGATTCATAATACAGTGGTTATTGGGCCTGTTAATCTGTAACGGTCGCGTACACACACACACAGGGGGGAGGGAAGTGACCACCGCGCTCCACCCTTACCCCTGGCCCTGCCTACTTGCCTCGCGAGTCCTAATGACAGGGGACAACTGGACGGCAATCCCTAACTTGGAGTAAGTGCAGGGATGACAGACAGACAAACAACAGGACGTGAACGGACCGAGTCAATACCAGGAAAGCTGCAAAGTACAAATGGAGCAAGCAGAGAATTGTCAGGAGAAGCCGGGGTCATAAATACCAGGAGAGCAGAGAAGTACAAGAGGAGTCCTAAGAGAGTAGTCAGGTGGGAGCCGAGGTCACAATACCAGGACGGATGCGCAGTACAGGAGGATCAGGCAAAAGGATGGTCAAGGAACAGGATCAGGTAAGTATTCAGCAGTCCAACAAATACCAGGAACCTAGAAATTAACAGGCAACCTGTAGCCAGCAGGCTGCCTGTATTTATAGTGGTGAGGGTCATGTGACGTGGCCAGCGTCACATGACCGACAGACCAACCAGTCGAGCACCGAGTGATCAGCTCGGCGCTCAAGGCAGACTTAGGAGCAAGGAGCCACCCAGCTAGTAAAGCCGCCCTGGGAATGAGGTCAAACACAGAACCTCATTCCAAAAGCTAAGCAACAGTTCTGCGGGCAATGGGGGACCGAGTGCACCTTCGGAACCCCGTGACAGCGCCGCTGGCCTGAAGGAGGGGAGGATTGCGGGGAGTTGAGCAGTGAGTGACAGGACCTAGCTACCAGCGCTCCAGCAATGAGCGCTTCCATCTGTATTGACGGAAGCTCTCATGGCTTCTGGCATCCAGCTGAGAGAAGGCACCTGGGGCGGACCGTCCCCCACGTCCCCGTCCTACCTTAGTACGCCACTGGCAGGAGCTTAGGAGGTGAAATGCGGGCCACGACACCAAGTGAGCATACTGCTTGGACTTCGTCGAGTAATGTCCCCTATAGTGCCCCAGTAGTATGCTCCCCAAGTAGCTAAGTAAGGAAGAAAAAAATTAAATGACATTCAGACTTTGGCTTTCCCACCCTGCTGCCTGAGAGGCCTGTGACCTTGTGACATTTGTACACTGCCTCATATAGTTGCCTGTGGCCTATGAGGGTAAATAGCAGGGCAGGGAGCCATGGGCTTCCATACCTTACTACAGTATTCAACTCTATCACTGTCCTGAGAACTGCCATACAGTTGAATTCAGTAGGACACTCGAAGCTACTGGCCAGGTGGTTAATCACCAGTTAGAGGATTTGATCATTAAGTACCTGGTCAGCGGCAGTGAGGAGGGCTTGGGCAGCCCCTTGGACATCAGCCCACTGGGAAATGTCCCTGTAAGATCTATGGCCAATCTTTCCCAGCTGACCAAAACCAATTACCACAGTGCAACACAACATACTGCCTTAGCAGAACCAAATAACGCAGTGCAGCACAATATACTGTCTTGCACCAGGAGAACCAAACATAACAGCGCAAACCAAAATACTGCACAAGCAGCACAAAGTACCTCCCCAGGAGCTGTTCCTGTATGGTGGCCAAAACCAGTTACCACATTCAGTCTTCCCACTCCACTTGTCTCTAAATATGCTACAGTATCTTCAGCATGCTATCTATAGCACCTCCAGCAATAATAATGCCCCCTATTTGTTACCTGGTAATAATCATGCCCCATATTGCCCCCAGTATTAAAAAAATATGCCCCGAGTATTAATAAGGCCCATTGTAGTACCTCCAGCAATAATCATGCCCCTCTGTTGTGCCCCCAGTAATAATTCCCTCTATAGTGTCCCTGTAATAATAAAGCCTCCCTATATTTATTTATATAGTTTACTTGCTTATATAGCGCCAACATTTTCTGTAGTATCTATGACTGGTATGTTCTTAAAGCGAGCGAACTACATATCCAATTTGGGCAAATATACCATTGTATGCCTCAATTGTTCCTATAATCACAATCCCCTGGCATAATGATGGATAGTAGCAATTCTGCCAATATGGATTACATAAAATGAGGTTATCCGCCAAAGTCACCTGGCAATATTTGTATTGTTCTCCTCATGAAACTAGACACCTCCAACAGTGACACAAACCATGACCGCTTATTAGAACTGGGACCACTCCTATAATATCTAAATAAAAGGGTTTCTAACATTTCCCACTACAGAATAAATCATCATTGTGGATGAATCCCTCTGTAATGTCCACCAATATTTTCCTTAAACCAGTTTCTCTTTTCCAAAAGTGCTTCTGACAAACTTTTATTATGTCTGACATTAGCAGCAAGTACAGTCTCTGGTTTATTTCTCCACCTGGTTCATGTGAATTTCCACCCAACTGCAGAGTTTCTGTTGTGCTATGGGCACCTCTGCTATGTCAGACATAGAAGTCCCATCCCCTGCCCCATCTCTTAATAATACAGCACTAGAAGAAGCAGCCATGAATGTCTCCAATGTCTCCTCTGGACAGCAGACCACCACTACTGATGCCAACATCAGTGTATATGGCAGAGCAGGTCTATGGACCACTGGCAGCAGGTGCCACCGGAGGTTCCATGACCTCTGACCTCAAGTCACCTGCACACGACCAACTGCCGTTCACTTTCAACTGTCAGCGGCAGCGACTGGACTGAACAGGAGCAGCGAACATGGCGTCTACTGGACACAGAGGAGACAGCGAGAAGATGGAAGATGAGAAGAGGAAGAGGGAGGAAGACTGCGAAGACGGATCCAAGGAGATGAAGAAGAGGAGAGGAGAGGCCAGGATATTGGAGGATGAGGAGCCAAGGGCCGGAGGCAGCCAGGACCCCGGAACATCCAGCCCCTACCCCAAATTTAACATCAATCGCTTCACCTTCCATCAGGTGTTGGGTAGGGGCAGCTTTGGCATAGTAAGTTTAATAACTTCTTATTTCTTGCTATAGGGACAGTTATCCTAATTCTACATTATTTCCTGGGCAGCTAGATGCAATCTATAGTTTTCTGTCATCAGCCATTTCAGACTCCTAAGATGCCAACTGTACATTTCTACATTGGGATGAGTGACAGGGGTTCCAGAAAATTCTCAGCCCCCATCTTCCCTTCTTTCTATGTCATATCTCCAGTGCTCAGACCCTCCAGTAACATTATATCAATATATGTGACTGGTATCTGCATCTCCTTCTATAGCGCTGCCCTGTAATAAGCCTCCACATTAGGTCTAATCTGCCAGAAAGGGGGATTCCAGTGCTGGAGAGATGATCTCAGGGGGTGAGGAGTTTGGGAGAAATGCATTGTTGTTTACTTAGCCCATGTAGGCTACAATAAGGACATTGGGAGTCATTTATCAAACGGATGTAAAGTAAAACTGGCTTAGTTGCCCATAGCAACCAATCAGATTACACCCTTCAATTTGGACAGCTCCTTTGGAAAATGAAAGGTGGAATCTGATTGGTTGCTATGGGCAACAAATCCTGTTCTACTTTACACTAGTTTGATAAATTACCCCAAATATATAAATATATATATATAATACACAAATAGTGCAGCAGCACAGTCAGACACGGTGTACCGGGTGCAATTCCCCACAGAGGTCGGCTTTTCCTCCACGATATATATCAAGCAAATGACGAGGCAGCACTTCCAGCTTTGAGTGAACGGGTGAGGACCCCAAACTTTATTCCAAGCGACGTTTCGGCCTGCTCAATGAGACTTTTTTCAAGCTACATAACAGTGCATATGACAAGGTATATATACCCACAATTCAATACAAATCAATTACAATCAGTGGTTAGGCGTGTCTCCAATCTAGTCACATAATCTTTAACTATATCCTCACATGACATAAGTGCATGATAAACATTATAAACCTACTCATATTTAGAGCATACAAAAGTTACAAAAGTGATCATAATAATATCAAGAACAGTGTATATATTTCTGTACCTCCATTTAAATTAAATAGAATATGCATCTATTTAGTACGTGACTACACAAGGTGAACACTGTGCAGAAGTGTTAGGTGCATAGAGGGTTAAAATCATCAGTTATTGGTACGGCTGTACCATATCACAAATTAAAAACAACAGGAAGGAGCTCACCACACATGGACACTTAGAACCGGCCGGAATTGGCGTCCCCTCGTTGGCGGTGCACATGCGCCGAGCCAGACGCCTCTGGCCACGCCCCCGACGCCGCCGCGCTCCCACGTGATGGCTCCGTGGACCGCAGCGTCATCCAATGGAACGCACCGTAGGAGCAACAGCTGCGAGGGGAGGGAGGCCAGGGCATGTGACTCGGCGTCAGACGCATCGCATACGGGGGCGTGTTCAGTAACCATAGTGATGTAAACAGTGTTAAGACATGCGGACGATCGCACTGACGCCAGGAAGCATACATGTGCACACAATCTAAATAACAGCGCACCTCTGGGTATATGGAAATGGCCCTAGGGGAAGGCAATCAAACAATGTGCCTACAGGCTGAGTTTAAATGTCTTCCCCTAGGGCCATTTCCATATACCCAGAGGTGCGCTGTTATTTAGATTGTGAGCACATGTATGCTTCCTGGCGTCAGTGCGATCGTCCGCATGTCTTAACACTGTTTACATCACCATGGTTACTGAACACGCCCCCGTATGCGATGCGTCTGACGCCTATTTAACCAAATGACAACGTTTCGGTTCGCACACTGGAACTTTCAAGCAGTGTGCGAACCGAAACGCTGTTATTTGGTGAATAAACTACACGCTTTTACTTAAGTAAGTGCCGTGGATTTTCTTGGATTGCAGCTATTTGGAAGCCTGGATCGCTTCATCAGCCGCTGGCACCCGCCATCATAGAACACTGCTGTGCTGTTGACACTTGTTGGATATATTGCTATATATACACACACACACATACATATATGCTTGTATTACATCCGTACTGCATCTAATGTGGATGTAGATCTGTAATAACATCCCCCATAATCCCACAGTCCTGCCTACAGCTTCCTCTAGTTATATCTATGAGGTATGGCAAAAGAGAAATCTCTATAACGTGTCCAAGAGCAGACACCACAATATATTTGCTCACTTTTGCACAGTTGTAGAGTATGGATTTTACCTGACTGAAGACCACTTCCCTCACCCCTTTCTTAGGCAGCTGAACAGCCAGAAACCCCGGGAGATAAATCCCCCATGTAATAAATGTAGAAGAATTGCCCTGTAACCACTTCCATTTTTTTCTTCAGGTGCTCCTGGCATCAGTCCCCCGCCGGAACACCTATGTGGCTATCAAAAGTATTAGAAAAAGAGGGGAAAATGCAGTAGCTTTAATGAGAGAGCGACGGATACTGCTGGAGGCCCGAGACTGCCCATTCCTATGCCATCTCTATGCCGCACATCAGTCTCAGGAGCGGGCCTATTTCATCACAGAGTATCTGTCCGGCAGCAGCCTGGAGGCTTTAATCAAAATGTGCGGCTACTTGGACATCAACAATGTAAGGTGAGTAAATGACTGATCAGGAGACAGAAGGGCAAATACTGAAAAGAAAGTGACTGGAGAATAGAAGGGGACATGACAGGTCAGATAGAGATCAATGTGGAGAATAGAGGGAATACAGGCTGCCATAAACAGCGTCTCTACTATGCTGGTGGTGACAGACAATTTGGTAATAACATGATATTTCTAGAGATGGATTTCATGTCATTGACATTACATCTTGTTCTCTCCATCAGATTCTACACAGCAGAGATTGTGTGTGGCCTCCAGTTTCTCCATGGACACAACATCGTCCACCGGTAAGAAGAACTTGCTCACATCTCCCTATTTCCTTGTAATGATGGAAACAATGCACCCAGCTTTCCCAGAGTCCTGATAGCCTATGTCTCCTGTATCACTGCTACATTGGACCCATCCACCATTCTCCTTTCTTCATGCGTCATCTTATTTCATTACAGAGACATAAAGCCAGAGAACATCATGCTGGATAAAGATGGACACATCCGCATCATAGACCTAGGGCTGGCCCAAGATGGTGTCACCTCCTCCAATAAGACCAGTGGAGTGACGGGTACACACTGTTTTATGGCCCCTGAGGTTTTTGTCGGAATGGATTATTACACAGCAGTTGACTGGTGGAGCCTGGGGATTGTAGTGTCCAGGATGTCATCAGGACGCTCCCCATTTTACTATGGCCCCATCAGGAAAGAGGCGTACAAATCCATCACCAGAGCCAAGCCATACATCCCATCTTGGCTGGACGCCGACGTGCAACATCTTATAAAAAAACTGCTGCGTAAAAACCCTGACCAGCGGCTGGGTGTCTATAAGAACATCAGACACCATCCATTCTTTAACAGCATTGTCTGGGAGGAACTGGAGGAGAGGAGAGCACAGCCGCCATGTATACCATTCAGGGCAGCTCTGGAGGACAAACATCTGCAGTGGCCGAAGGATACAACACCACTTCACCCCGTGGCCGGATTCTCCTATGTGTCACCAAGCTTGGCCCGGTAAGATCTCTCTCCTCTGCTGATGATGTCATGAGAACATGAGGTCCTATAGAATCCTGCCTCCCCTTACACTGATGATATAATGGAGACATTACTCATCAGTATGTTACTCTCTGTACTGCGAAATATATGTAATACAGGTGACATTCTAATGATAAAGCAAGAGAAGACCAGGACCAGACCAGTATCACCGCTTACTTGTAATGCTGGTGAATCCTCTAGTATCGTCTGGTCCATAATCTTCTAGTCCCTTCTGTACTTCGTTCTGATTGCTCCTGACAATTACTATGCCTCTGTTTTTTCTTAGGGTGATGAAAAGATCCAAATTATGAAGGGATCCAATACCAACTGGTGAGCACCCCCTGTACAAATCTATACATATATCTATATACCTATACATACTTATCTACATACACCTACCATGATACCCATACATTGTAACTACCTTTCACATACTGTACCTTTGAGACTTTATTAGAAAGAACATTTCTTTTAAAATATCAGAGGTCTCTGAGGTTTTGGTAATTCTGGTTGACAACTATTATGGTCTTCATTATGACTCCCATATTTGCAAAATTCCTACTATAATCTCATAGCAAATATATATTTTGAGTCTTATTCAGAAATTCACACTTTTAGGCTCCATTCAAACGTCCGCAAATGGGTCCGCATTCGTTCCGCAATTTTGCGGAACGGGTGCGGACCCATTAATTTTCTATGGGGGCGGAATGGATGCGGACAGCACACAGTGTGCTGTCCACATCCGCATTTGCGGAGCTTGGCCCCAATCTTCGGGTCCGCAGCTCCGCAAAAGATAGAACATGTCCTATTCTTGTCCGCAGCTGCGGACAAGAATAGGCATTTCTATAGGGGTGCCGGGCGGGTGTGTTGCGGATCCGCAATTTGCGGGTCCGCAACACACCACGGACGTGTGAATGGAGCCTTAGATATCAGGTAGACATCTGATCAGGATAAGGCTGCTTTCACATCAGTGCTATGTATTTCCGCTATTCTGCTCCTTTATAGAAGCAGAAGAACGATACTAAAGTAAGTGCTGGATTCAGCACCTAACTGACAGGATTGGAGCCTAACAGATACAATTTACAAAAATGGGATCCATTTGGTTTCCATTTCGGAAGAACACGTAGGACTTTTTCCTCAGCCATTTTTGGCGAACTCTGTGATGTAGGCCCCAAATATAGCCTCTGACGCAGAAGTGAATATAGCCTTTGTTGTCGTGTTACACTAGTGACTTTTCTATATCCATAAATGGGTAAACCGTAAAACTAACATTTCTCTCTTACGTCTTGCAGGATCAGCCCGTGCCTACTGCCCAGAGCTTTGTGCCTCCTGATACACATCTCTGCTGCTGTATAACACCTCGGCTTGCCTATAACATCCTCTCTATAACATCTTAATGCTGCTGATTTTCCATCATGTTGTTGCCCTGGACCTTGACTTGGCATCCTCCAATACCTGGCTGGCATCAGACTTCACAACCTCCTGAAGACCTCCTGAAGACCCTCTACGCCCCAGGAATGGCCTGTGCTTGATTCCATCTGGCATTTGGTGAGTTCAGGAAAACAGCCGCATATTGTATGCCTGGGGCAGATAGGAGTGATCTTACCGGAGCGGCTGTTATCCCTGAACTCACTGATTTCTTGTAACATCTCTGCACAGGCCTGGTAAGTAGCACACCTCACACACACAACAGTACACACATATAGATAGATATAAGTATAGACGTATAGATACACATAATAGACACATAGATATAAGTATAGACACAACTATAGACACATATATATAAGTGTAGACACAGACAGATAGGACAAATAGATATCGGCTTTGATCCTGGAACTTGTTCTGATCGCCATATTTGGGGTCGGGAAGGAATTTTCCCCCCTTGAGGACAATTGGCTTATTCCTCAAGGAGGTTTTTGCCTTCCTCAGGATCATCTCAGCCTTAAATAGGTTTAGTATAATAGATCTGCATACAAAACATAATATAAAAATGATAAAAATATATAAATTTATAGCTAACATACAAATATTACAGTATTAGGTTAGTAAAAATGTATTTTAAATATATTGTTTTCTTTATACTAAGCAGGTTAGTTAGTGACTTTTGATCCTGGGATTTTTCTGATCGCCATATTTGGGGTCGGGAAGGAATTTTCCCCCCTTATATAGAGGACAATTGGCTCATTCCTCAAGGGGGTTTTCGCCTTCCTCTGGACCAACAGTCTATAGATAGGTATAGTTACATACATTCTACATATCACACTTTAATATACAGTAAATAGTACTAAAATATATTTATAAAATAGAAATGATTATCAAAATCAAATCTATAGAAATCAGATAGGTTAGGTAGTGACTTTTGATCCTGGGATTTTTCTGATCGCCATATTTGGGGTCGGGAAGGAATTTTCCCCCCTTATATAGAGGACAATTGGCACATTCCTCAAGGGGGTTTTCGCCTTCCTCTGGACCAACAGTCTATTAATAGGTTTAGTTTTATGCATTTTACATTTCTCACAAACATGTTAAGTAAATAGTGATAAAATAAATTCATAAAATGCTAATTCTTATTAATATTAAATCTAAAAAAATCAGATAGGTTAGGTAGTGACTTTTGATCTTGGGAATTTTTCTGATCGCCATATTTGGGGTCGGGAAGGAATTTTCCCCCCTTATAAAGAGGACAATTGGCTCATTCCTCAAGGGGGTTTTCGCCTTCCTCTGGATCAACAGTCTATTAATAGGTTTAGTTACATACATTTTACATATCACACTTTAATATACAGTATATAGTACTAAAATAGATTTATAAACTAAAATGTAATATTAAAATAAAATCTATAGAAATCAGATAGGATAGACAACGACTTTGATCTTGGGAATTATTCTGATCGCCATATTTGGGGTCGGGAAGGAATTTTCCCCCTTACATGAGGATAATTGGCTCTTTTCCTCTTAGGGGTTTCGCCTTCCTCTGGATCAACTCAGCCTTAAAACTCCCCTCATAAAAATCCCACCTCCTATAACTAGTAAAAATAAAATGTTAGTTTTTGCCCCCTCCCTTACATCTGTGTGTCCGTGTCTTTATTTCCATTAGATGCGTAGTCTTCTGATAAATGTGGTTAATGTCCCCATTGTTGTATTCCCCAAAAATCAAGACGTGCAGATTATGTGGAAAGTAATCCTATGGGACGCTGACTGTCCTACAGAAGCTATAGGGAAAATTACTGTAATTTTTGGAATCAGTTGGGGAAAGGTTTTGGTCACCTTAACGAGCATAAATGAATTGTGCACTGTTCCCCTGTACTGCGTGTGCACAGATTCTCAAAGTGACGCCGCACATAAGTAACACAGGGCTCTGTGCTTTCAGTGCAATGAGGTGAAATGGCGATACCCTTTATGTACATCGATGGTGTCATTCTCATAGTAGAGTCCATAATTCACACCAGAGGATCAGCCTCTTCTAAGTTCTCCACTGCAAACAGCCAGGAAAAAGCATGTAAGCCGGCAGTCAGCGACATTAGAGATCGGCACAAGAGGAGATGTCTGTGCGGCAAGACAAGAGTGAGCAGATGGTGTCACACTAATGGCTGCTGGACCTGCTCACCTGTGAGCTACCACCTCCCCACTATCCACCAGTCATGGCATGGTAGCTAGAATATAAAGCTTCATTTATAAATGAAGGTCTTTGTTTAATAGCATATGATATGCACATCTGGTTATGGTGTCTGTAATTCCACATCATTTTATATCCACAGCACCTCAGTTAGTATTCTCTTAACCCTCCCTCATGATCTCACTTCATATCTGGCATGGGCCTAGGAAGCTGCAGAAGATAATATTATTCCTCTTCATTTCAACGTTGGTTGGACACTGGAGAAGAAGTTTAACAGCCTTCTTCACAAGCCTCCAAATATACTCAAGAAGGAACAAGATGGAGGTTGATGGTCATAATATGGAGTTCAGGGCCCGGATAATTTGCCTGTGTGGGGTCCAGATGTTGCTCATAGAGGTCTTGTCTGTTATAATGCCGCCCCTTGCAGGCACAGATCGCACCTTGCTACATGCACACTGCTCTCCTGCTTCCAGATTTTTCCCATTCTGTTCTTTATTTAAATCTATCTCTCGGAAAGATGGATGACAACCAGAAATACTGCTATTATAGTCTCCAAGGGGTTGTCAGCCAGCTTGGTCAGACACCTCATTATAATTTAGGGATAAGCAAATCGACTTCGGATAAAACATTCAAAGTTAATTTGCATAAAACTTTGTTCTAAGGCTACTTTCACACCTGCGTTAGGTGCGGATCCGTCTGGTATCTGCACAGACGGATCCGCACCTATAATGCAAACGCTTAGATCCGTTCAGAACGGATCCGTTTGCATTACCATGAACAAAAAAAAATAAAAAATTTTGAAAATTGAGCCATATTGTGTCAACTTCAAATGGATCCGTCCCCATTGACTTACATTGTAAGTCTGGACGGATCCGTTTGCCTCCGCACGGCCAGGCGGACACCCGAACGCTGCAAGCTGCGTTCAGGGGTCCGCCTGCTGAGCGGAGCGGAGGACAAACGGTGCCAAACTGATGCATTCTGAGCGGATCCGCATCCACTCAGAATGCATTAGGGCTGGACGGATCCGTTCTGGGCCGCTTATGAGAGCCTTCAAACGGAACTCACAAGCGGAGCCCCGAACGCTAGTGTGAAAGTAGCCTAATACTTTACGGAGCAGGAGCTCCCTACAGTATTAGAATGTATTGGCTCCGATGAGCCGAAGTTATTGCTTCGCAAAGTCTCCCGAGACTTTGCGCAATAACTTCATAAATTAATTTGTGCTGTAAAAGACCATTTCCCGAACTCAGGTTTGGTTCCAAGGTGCTGACTGAAGGGCAGCATCCCCTTTATTGTTTACCTGGCACACTGCCATACATTTGATAGTGGTTGTGTCTGGAATTGCAGCTCAGTCTTTTTACAGTACCAGCTATTACCAAACGTGGCATCATTATATAGATGATAAACTCAGTGATGTCCCACTACAGAGATAGCACATACAGTGATGTCAAAGCATAATGATAAT
The DNA here is from genome assembly GCF_905171765.1 of Bufo bufo. NCBI lineage: Eukaryota > Metazoa > Chordata > Amphibia > Anura > Bufonidae > Bufo > Bufo bufo. The sequence continues at coordinate 150,511,714 of NC_053395.1, read as the reverse complement.
GCACATATTGATGTCACATCAGAGGTACAATACACATGGTGAAATCACAGCTAATTGCAAAAGGGGTTAAACTCACCGGGTAAAGGTGCCTCGAGTCCAATGCTGCGGATCCTGTAGGAACGGAAGCCATGACATCACATCCATGGATCACATGAACGCTTAGCTAATCATGTGATGTTCATGCACTAGTGACTGCTGAAATCAGTGATTGGCTGAGTGGTCATGTGATCCATGAATGTGACATCATCCTTTCTGGTCTGACGGGGACCAGTAGTTTGGAGAACCGGACACACAGGTCTGCATCGGACAGACATTAAACAGGTGAGTTCAACTTCTTTCTTCAGTTTATGTGCTTGGCTGTTTCCCCGTAAAATTTTATAAAGCATCAGGCAACCCCTTTAAAGGGATTTTCAAGACTCGATGACCTATGCTCAGGATAGGTCATTAATATCTAATTGGTGAGGGTCTGACACTTCGAACCTCCACCAATCAGTTGTTCTCTGCAGCCTCCAGTGCTGGAACGAGCACTGTGAATGGAGAAGGAACCACAGCGCTGTTCATAGAACAAGAATTTGGCATAGGGGGAAGCATTTCAATTTTTGCCTCAGTCAGCATGAAGGCTGTGTGCTTCCCTGGCCCTGTCCACAAAGCACTGAAGGAAGGGGGCCAAAGCTGAACTCTTGTACCAGGGCCCATAAGCCTTTGGCTACGACACTGACTATGACCAGTACACTATGAACAGAGCTGTGGTTCCCTCTTCATTCACTTTCCAGTGCCGGAGACTGCAAGGAACAGCTTATTGGTGGAGGTTCGAGGTGTCGGACCCTCACTGATAGATCATCAATATTGGGTGCCAGGAAAACCCTTTTAACGCAGAAAAAATATCATAGTGCAAGCGTGATTTACAGTATAGAGTGATGTGACAGCTTAGGTCTACAGGACCCTCAAAAGAGTTGCAGCCCCAGTTTTCCCCCATATTAGTTCTAGTCACAGAGCTCCCACACCAGTGCCATAAATGGGTCCCTGTGAGTGACAGATATGATTGTGTCCCCGACTTCAGTGAGACTGAGCTGCAGTAGCGGGCACAGTGCCAGAATTGCTATTTTTTTTCGTCTCTTCTCCTAAAAAATTTAATACATACCAATATAAAAATCTTCAATTTATCATGCAAAACTCAAAAACTCACAAACTTCCATCGATGGAAAAGTGCAAAAGTCAGAATGTGGTGACACAAAGCATTACTATTGCTCTGTCTTTACCACAAACTGAATGCTGTAAAAACTAAACTCAAGAAATTATGTCAGAATTGTGTTTTTCTTTCCATCATACGGCATACATTTTTTTTTCTGTTTCTCAGTACATTATAGGGAATATTAAATGGTGCCATCAAAAAAAAAACAAGCCCTCAATGAGTATGCTGATGGAAAAATAAAAAGTTATGATGACTCTTGGAAGGTGGGAGATAAAAACAAAAGCAAAAAACAAATGAAATGACTGTGATCGGAAGGGGTTTCCCAGAGTTCTGAACGAGAAAGTCCTGAATTTTGGCCGTTGTCCCAGAATCTCTATCCGTCTGAATCCCTTTATTTTTTCTTTGCTGGTGGTCTCCTCAGTTGCAGCATTTAATCAGTTACTGACTGACTGGGAAAGATATTAGCAGCAGTCAGAGGTATTGCCATAGACAATCAGCAAGGCAGCGGGGACTAAAAGGGGTATTCTGGGAAATGTTAACAGTTTACTTATGGCTTCTAACAAGGATTACCTTATGAAAGACCACACTTACCCGTTCACTGTAGTTTCAGTTCTGTGTCCTGGGTCACTTTTCACCATCATCCAGCTTTTCAACTTCTGTCCAGGTATGGACATGGTAACATGCACCACTTCATCCAATGACTGGTTTAAGTGGTGATTAGAGATGGCCCGAATAGTTCGCCGGCGAATAGTTCCCGGCGAACATAGCTTGTTTGCGTTCGCCGCGGCGGGCGAACATATGCTATGTTCGGTCCGCCCCCTATACATCATCATTGAGTAAACTTTGACCCTGTACCTCACAGTCAGCAGACACATTCCAGCCAATCAGCAGCAGACCCTCCCTCCCAGACCCTCCCACCTCCCGGACAGCATCCATTTTAGATTCATTCGGAATCTGCATTCTCAGTGAGAGGAGGGACAGTGCTGCTGCTGCTGATTCAATAGGAAAAGCGTTAGCTAGGGCATTGTTCTGTGTCTACAGACTCATCTGCTGTAAGGACAGCGTCCTGACAGCATCCCAAAAAGCCCTTTTCAGGGCTGGTACATCAGTCTGCTTTTTTTTTTTTTTTTTATATATACATATATTGCAGTTGCCTGTCCGTGTGTGAGAGGCTGCAGGCTCAGTCACAGACAGTACTGTGTGCACACCATTCATACAGGGTGTGACAGAAAATACCTCGCAGATAAAAAAAATTCTATTTAATATTTTTCTGTGATCTAATCCCATTTTTGCAAGCCAGCGTGTGTCAGGCCCACACAGACTGTATTGTGGCCACTGGCTAGTGGCTAGACCTCCACTTATACCGTTACAGGGTGTCATTTACTCACAAATACCTTGCAGATAAAAAAAAATTTGATTTAATATTTTTCTGTGATCTAAACCCATTTGCAAGCCCGTGTGTGTCAGGCCCACACAGACTGTATTGTGGCCGCTGGCTAGTGGCTAGACCTCCACTTATACCGTTACAGGGTGTCATTTACTCACAAATACCTCGCAGATAAAAAAAAATACTATTTAATTTTTTTCTGTGATCTAATCCCATTTAGCTGACGGTGTTGCAGCCGCAGAGAAGACGGATCCAAGGACAGGCTGGCAATATCCGGAGTGCTAGCTGCAGCAGAACACAGGTCCAGTGAACTGATAGCTACAAGTGAAGAAACTAAAGCCAGAGCTACAACTGAAGTGAGAACTATAATCCACATCCTATCATAGGAGGAGGGGTGATATAAAGAGAGGAAAATCAAACACATGAAGGACAGCTGTGGTGAAAGAAACCAAAAGTAAACAGAGTAGTGAGAACTCCTCCCAGCTCTAGTAGTGACATCATCACAGGGGTGGAGAAACAGAGCTGTGAGAACGTCCCAAAGCTCTGGTAGTGACACCGTGTGTGTCAGGCCCACACAGACTGTATTGTGGCCACTGGCTAGTGGCTAGACCTCCACTTATACTGTTACAGGGTGTCATTCACTCACAAATACCTTGCAGATAAATAAAAATTCTATTTAATATTTTTCTGTGATATAATCACAGTTGCAAGCCAGTGTGTGTCAGGCCCACACAGACTGTACTGTGCCCACTGCCCACCACTTATATAGGGTGGCACAGTACCTTGCACGCATAGTAACACTTATCTAATAAAAAATGACAGGAAGAGGCAGGCCACGCCGCAGGGGCCGTCGTGTTCGTGGTGCTGATTTCCACTGGTCCTGGAATAATGCCCAGTGTTCAGAGGCCACGTACCCTGAACCCAAAAAATTCTGAGAAAATAGTTGACTGGCTTACACAGGACACCCAATCTTCAACAGCTTCCGCTAAGAACCTTGACGCACCATCCTCCTCCAGCTCAGCTTTGGTCACCTGCTCTCAAGTTACCACTCTCCCGCCCGCCGCCAGCACCACCACTACCACCACAGCCACCACAGCCGCTTCACTTGATCCCTCAGAGGAGTTATTTAAACATCATTTGGATGAAATTAGTGATGCGCAACCATTATTGCCAGAGGATGGAGATAACAGGGATATGTCTCAGTCAGGCAGCATTACACACATGGACGTACAGTGTGATGATGATGATGATGATGATGTTGTACCCGCTGCTGCTTCCTTTGCTGAGGTGTCAGATACAAGTGAAGTGGTTGATGATGACGATGTGTCCGTGGATGCCACGTGGGTGCCTGCTCGAAGAGAAGAAGAAGAGGGGAAAAGTTCAGAAGGGGAGACAGAGAGAAGGAGGAGACGAGTTGGAAGCAGGGGGAGGTCGTCGCAAGGAGCTAGTGGCACAGTCAGACAGCATGTATCGGCACCCGGGGTCAGCCAGACAGCACGCCAATCAACACATGCTGCCACCACCAGAATGCCGTCATTGCAAAGCTCAGCAGTGTGGCATTTTTTTTGTGTGTCTGCCTCTGACAACAGCGATGCCATTTGCAACCTGTGCCAAAAGAAACTGAGTCGTGGGAAATCCAACACCCTCCTAGGTACAACTGTTTTGCGAAGGCACATGATCGCACATCACAAACGCCTATGGGATCAACACATGATGACGAGTAGAAGCAGCACACAACCTCAAAGCCACCATCCTCCTCCTGGTCCAGCATCTTCAGCCACGTCAACCACTGCTGTCCTCCTTGCCCCCTCTCAACCACCCGCCACTCCGCCTCTCACCTTCAGCAGTTCCATCTCATCTGCCCACAGTCAGGTGTCTGTAAAGGAAATGTTTGAGCGTAGGAAGCCAATGTCCCAGAGTCACCCCCTTGCCCGGCGTCTGACAGCTGGCTTGACGGAACTCTTAGCCCGCCAGCTTTTACCATACCAGCTGGTGGAGTCTGAGGCCTTAAAAAAATTTGTCGCTATTGGGACACCACAGTGGAAGGTACCCGGACGATTTAAAAAAAAAAAAAGGCAATCCCAAACCTCTACTCAGTGATTGAAAAGGAAGTCAGGGCATCTCTGGCATACAGTGTTGGGGCAAGGGTCCATCTGACCACTGATACCTGGTCTTCAAAGCACGGTCAGGGCAGGTATATCACCTACACTGCGCATTGGGTCAACATGCTGACGGCTGACAAGCATGGAATGCGTGGCTCTGCAGCGGAGTTGGTGACACCGCCACGACTTGCAGGCAGGCCTACTGCCACCTCCTCTACTCCTCCTACTCCATCCTCTTCCATAACCTCCTCGGCTGAGTCCTCTTCTGCTGCGGCGTCTGGCTGCACATCAACTGAATCCCCCCAGCTCCCCAGGGGCTATTCCACATCACGGATACGACAGTGTCATGCTGTCTTGGGGTTGACTTGCCTGAAAGCAGAGAGCCACACCGGACCAGCACTCCTGTCCGCCCTGAACGTACAGGTGGATCAGTGGCTGACCCCGCACCAACTGGAGATCGGCAAAGTGGTGTGTGACAATGGAAGCAATTTGTTGGCGGCATTGAATTTGGGCAAGTTGTCACATGTGCCGTGCATGGCAAACGTGTTGAATCTCATCGTACAACGCTTTGTGTCTAAGTACCCAGGCTTACAGGACATCCTCAAGCAGGCCAGGAAGGTGTGTGGCCATTTCAGGCGTTCCTACACGGCCATGGCGCACTTTTCAGACATTCAGCGCCGAAACAACATGCCAGTGAGGCGCTTGATTTGCGACAGCCCGACACGTTGGAATTCAACACTCCTAATGTTCGACCGCCTGCTCCAACAAGAAAAAGCCGTCAACGAGTATTTGTATGACCGGGGTGCTAGGACAGCCTCTGCGGAGCTGGGAATTTTTTTGCCACGTTACTGGACGCTCATGCGCAATGCCTGTAGGCTCATGCGTCCTTTTGAGGAGGTGACAAACCTAGTCAGTCGCACCGAAGGCACCATCAGCGACCTCATCCCATTTGTTTTCTTCCTGGGGCGTGCCCTGCGAAGAGTGCTGGATCAGGCTGTAGACGAGCGTGAAGAGGAAGAGTTGTGGTCACCATCACCACCAGAAACAGCCTTGTCATCATCGCTTGCTGGACCTGCGGCAACGCTGGAAGAGGACTGTGAGGAAGAGGAGTCAGAGGAGGAATGTGGCTTTGAGGAGGAGGAAGACCAACCACAGCAGGCATCCCAGGGTGCTCATTGTTGTCACCTATCTGGGACCCGTGGTGTTGTACGTGGCTGGGGTGAAGAACAGACCGTCAATGACATCAGTGAGGACGAGGAACGGGAAATGAGTAGCTCGGCATCCAACCTTGTGCAAATGGGGTCTTTCATGCTGTCATGTCTGTTGAGGGACCCTCGTATAAAAAGGATGAAGGAGAACGACCTGTACTGGGTGGCCACGCTACTAGACCCCCGGTATAAGCAGAAAGTGGCGGAAATGTTACCAACTTACCGAAAGTCAGAAAGGATGCAGCAGTTCAAAACAAAACAAAAAAATATGCTTTACACAGCTTATAAGGGGGATGTCACAGCACAATGGGAATCTAACAGGGGAAGAGGTGAAAGTAATCCTCCTCCTACCACGACCACGGCGGCAAGGACAGGACGCTTTACAGATGTGTTGTTGATGGAGGACATGCAGAGCTTTTTCAGTCCTACACATCGCCACAGCCCTTCAGGATCCAGCCTTAAAGAACGACTCGACCGACAGGTAGCAGACTACCTCGCCTTAACTGCAGATATCGACACTCTGAGGAGCGATGAACCCCTTGACTACTGGGTGTGCAGGCTTGACCTGTGGCCTGAGCTATCCCAGTTTGCGATAGAACTTCTGGCCTGCCCCGCTTCAAGTGTCCTGTAAGAAAGGACCTTCAGTGCAGCAGGAGGCATTGTCACTGACAAAAGAAGTCGCCTCGGTCAAAAAAGTGTTGATTACCTCACCTTCATTAAGATGAATGAGGCATGGATCCCGAAGGGACTGACAGTGGGGGATACGTTTGACTAACAAAGGGCCTGATGACATGCCTTGGCCTCAAAATGGTCCCCACGCTGCTGTATTTAATGTCTGCATACCGGATGACTTTCGTGAATTCTCCGCCACTAACTAGGGTTCAAGCCGCAATGTTTTAGTCACCTTTCTGCCTTGAAAACATCAATTTTTCCGGCCGCTGCTACAACAGCGGCTGCAACAATAACATTATTTTTCAGGCATGTGTACATGCCTAATTTTTCTGGCCTCTGGTGCTGCACTGTGGCTGCAAAAAAAAAAAAGGCAAATACAAGTGTCAATTCCCCTTCGTGATCGTTACCTTGTTGTGGTGAAGGGGCTTGCATATCACAATGAAGCGATCATCACCTCTATGAGTGTGTTGGCAATGTTGCCACACCCCAGATGATAAGGCCGTTGCTTCATTATGATCAGACCAAAAGCGATCGGCTGGATAATTTTTCATTGAAAAAACATACATTTTTTCATATATTTTTTTTAAGTTGTATGGGTGGGTTTTTAATACATAAAATAAAAAAATCATAATAAAGTCTCTTAATAGTTTATTAGAAATAATGCAGACAATTTAAAAAATCCCCATCAATTCCAATACAAAGCTCAGAACTAAATTATTCCAGGATGTCGTAATGGTTCGTTAATTCGACAATGGTTAATCAATTCGACACACGTCCCCGGATAGGGGACGTAACAGGGATTAAACTGATAGGAATAGTACTAGTTAAGACACCACTCATATAGGGTGTCACAGCACATTGCTCCATGCACGCGCAGTGCCCCAACTTGGGACTGAGTAAGAGGACCGACCAATCTGTTTTTTCCATCTCCCGGTTCCTAAAATCAATTCATTTTGGTGTATCAGAGTTTGGTCTGTCACTGTGAAGGCAGTCGAAGGTACCCGGCCTAAATTTTTTTTCACAAAAGGCAATCCCACCCTGATATGGGACGTAACAGGGATTAAACTGATGAGAATAGTACTACAGAAAATACCACTCATATCGGGTGGGGCAGTAAATTGCACGGAGCAGACGCAGTGACCGTGGCGTGGATTCAAACAAAGGGGAGGGAGCCAGCATTTTTTTAACCATCTCCCCGTTCGAAAAATCTATTTAATAATTTGACCCCAGATTGGGGACGTAACAGGGATTAAACTGATGAGAATAGTACTACAGAAAATACCACTTATATCCGGTGGGGTAGTAAATTGCACGGTGCAAACGCAATGACCGTGGCGTGGATTCAAACAAAGGGGAGGGAGCCAGCATTTTTTTAACCATCTCCCCGTTCGAAAAATCAATTTAATAATTTGACCCCAGATTGGGGACGTAACAGGGATTAAATTGATGAGAATAGTACTACAGAAAATACCACTCATATCCGGTGGAGCAGTAAATTGCACGGTGCAGACGCAGTGACCGTGGCGTGGATTCAAATAAAAGGGAGAGAGCCATAATTTTTTTAACCATCTCCCCGTTCGAAAAATCTATTTAATAATTTGACCCCAGATTGGGGACATAACAGGGATTAAACTGATGAGAATAGTACTACAGAAAATACCACTCATATCCGGTGGGGCAGTAAATTGCACGGTGCAGACGCAGTGACCGTGGTGTGGATTCAAACAAAGGGGAGGGAGCCAGCATTTTTTTAACCATCTCCCCGTTCGAAAAATCTATTTAATAATTTGACCCCAGATTGGGGACGTAACAGGGATTAAACTGATGAAAATAGTACTACAGAAAATACCACTCATATCCGGTGGGGCAGTAAATTGCACGGTGCAGACGCAGTGACCGTGGCGTGGATTCAAACAAAGGTGAGGGAGCCAGCATTTTTTTAACCATCTCCCTGTTCGAAAAATCTATTTAATAATTTGACCCCAGATTGGGGACGTAACAGGGATTAAACTGATGAGAATAGTACTACAGAAAATACCACTCATATCCGGTGGGGCAGTAAATTACACGGTGCAGACGCAGTGACCGTGGCTTGGATTCAAACAAAGGGGAGGGAGACAGCATTTTTTTAACCATCTCCCCGTTTGAAAAATCTATTTAATAATTTGACCCCAGATTGGGGACGTAACAGGGATTAAACTGATGAGAATAGTACTACAGAAAATACCACTCATATCCGGTGGGGCAGTAAATTGCACGGTGCAGACGCAGTGACCGTGGCGTGGATTCAAACAAAGGGGAGGGAGACAGCATTTTTTTAACCATCTCCCTGATCGAAAAATCTATTTAATAATTTGACCCCAGATTGGGGACGTAACAGGGATTAAACTGATGAGAATAGTACTACAGAAAATACCACTCATATCCGGTGGGGCAGTAAATTGCACGGCGCAGACGCAGTGACCGTGGTGTGGATTCAAACAAAGGGGAGGGAGCCAGCATTTTTTTAACCATCTCCCCGTTCGAAAAATCTATTTAATAATTTGACCCCAGATTGGGGACGTAACAGGGATTAAACTGATGAGAATAGTACTACAGAAAATACCACTCATATCCAGTCGGGCAGTAAATTGCACGGTGCAGACGCAGTGACCGTGGCGTGGATTCAAACAAAGGGGAGGGAGCCAGCATATTTTTAATCATCTCCCCGTTCGAAAAATCTATTTAATAAATTGACCCCAGATTGGGGACGTAACAGGGATTAAACTGATGAGAAGAGAGAACTACAGAAAATACCACTCATATCGGGTGGGGCAGTAAATTGCACTGCACAGACGCAGTGACCGTGGATTCAAACAAAGGGGAGGGAGCCAGCGTTTTTTTAACCATCTCCCCGTTCGAAAAAGCAATTCAATTCACCTTTCCGGGACCCTTGGTGTTGTACGTGGCTGGGTGGAGGAAGAAACCTTCAATGACATCAACGGGACATGGCTAGCTTGGTATCCAACCTTGAACAAATGGGGAGTTTGCGGTTGGGCAAATGGACTGTTTGCGGTGCATTAAAAGGGGAGTTTGGTCTGTCAATGTCTGTGAAGCGGGCGTAACCCTTACACTACCTGATCGATAAAACATCATACCTGATCGTATACACACACTGGATGTTTTAAACGACGTTGTTCAAAAAAAATTTGGATTGTTAGGTGATTTATGCTCTTTATGGATTAAAATCCAACTCTGCGTCAACTACATAATTTTCCATGGGAGTTTTGCCATGGATCCCCCTCCGGCATGCCACAGTCCAGGTGTTAGTCCCCTTGAAACAACTTTTCCATCACTACTGTGGCTAGAAAGAGTCCCTGTGGGTTTTAAAATTCGCCTGCCTATTGAAGTCTATGGCGGTTCGCCCGGTTCGCCCGTTCGCGAACATTTGCAGAAATTTGCGTTCGGCGTTCGCGAACGGAAAATTTTATGTTCGCGACATCACTAGTAGTGATATGTCCCCAAGTAGATTAGTTTAAGAGGTGTTCCTGCAATTAACATTTTCTACATTATCATCAAATATGGTATAAACAATTGACGGGTGGTAGTGCCCATGATGTCAAGAACAGGGATCCCATTTGAGGGGATGAGATAATAAAAAGAAGCCTGCGGCACTGTGGACTCTCCATACTTGTTTAGGGAAGAGCCTATTCTCCCATTGGATCTTGTATTGTGAGAAGTAGGACCTGTGTTCTTGTGAAAGTCACAGCAGCCAGACCACCCCTTAAAAAAAAAATGTTATTTGATTTGAAGATATAATGAGGAAACATTTAAACAAAATCTCATCATGCTCCTACAAATGTCAAAAAATGGTTCTAGATTACAAAAGTATGTATAAGGCTTTTTTCACACTTGCGGCAGCAGGGTCCGGCAGGCTGTCCGGCGGGGGAACAGCATACCGGATCCGTGCTAACGCTAGCCCGCCATGCCGCCAAAAGTCCGCTCCCGACCCATTCACTAGGCAAACAAGCCGAGAGGCGGCCGGACAAAAACCGCAGTGTGCTGTCGTTTTTGTCCAGTCGCCTCTTGGCATCTAAGTAGCCTTAGATGTATAAGACATTTATCTCCAAAGAAAATCCTTTCAAGCCATGGAGACAGTAATATCTCTTGTACATGGAACACCTATTTTCATACTTTCATACTAACATTAGCATTGATAAATTAAGGTGCATATAAGCCACGACCATGCGCCAAACCAAATCAGGAAGGTCCACTGAAGAACTGGGGTTTACATTAGCCCCTCCCATTTTTATATGTGAAAAATCTAGATTTGCCAGAATTGGTAAAATTTGGTAAAATCCTGGAAAATGTGGGACTGTTGACAACTATGTATTTGATTGAATATACACCCCTACCTCAGATAATGAGACAAAGCGGTCTTTGTTGGTAGCTACCCCCACTCCTTCATAAACGTGCACTTGGACATGGATCGGCTAGCATGTAAGTTTATTTTAATAGGTGAAGTAGTCCCTGCCAGACACCAACATATCTGATGCTTCTTGCCATGAATGTAGGGTTTGAGCTGTCTCCATACTCATTAGATCCTCATCCGATCCTGCTGAAATTGGTGGATTCATCCTACATTTATCTACCACTCATGACAAGCGTACTTGTAGATCATTTAGGTTAAACAATCAGTTAATCTTAAGAAACCAGCAGAGAAACCTTTAATTCATCTTATGAAATCGGCAGAGAAAGTGAAAAAGTGCTTGACAAACACTGAACAATTCAGAGGGCAAGAGGAAGTACAGAGATAAATCACATTGCTTCCTTTCATTGCTATGTATTATTAGCGCTGGGATTTTATCTGCTGCAGCCATCTACATGCAAACACCACTGGTCCAGGTTTCATTACTGTATTGGCGGGCTTATGGGCACTTTACATGGGATGACAATTGAAACGATCATCGCTAACAAGTGTTACTAGTAACGCTCGTTAGTGATGATCTGGCGGTGTAAATGACGATTACCCGATAAACGAGCAAAACACTCATTCATCGGGTAATTGTATCTTGTGGGCCCTTGGACGATAAATCCCAGTGGGCCCCCATGAGGCATTTTTTTACATTGACATGTCCCCCTGTGGCTCCTACACAGTATAATGACCCCCAGTGGCCCCTATACAGTATAATGACTACTAGTGGCCCTTCACACAGTATAATAACAACTAGTGGCCCTTCACACAGTATAATGAACCCCCAATTTCCCCCCCCCCCCCCCTGTATAATGACCACCTGTGGCCCTGCATTCAGAATAATAACCCCCAGTCGCCCCCATTTAGAATAATGACCCCCAGTAGCCCCCCCACTGGGGGAATACTGTATGGAGGGGGCTCTGGGGGTGATTCTACTGAATGTAGGGTCATTGGTGATCATTATACTAAATGGGGGACACTGGGGGTCATTATACTATGTAAAGGGCCCTCACAGTATAATGACCCCACAGTGGCCCTCCATTCAGAATAATGACCCCCAGTTGCCCCCACACTGGGGGTTATACTGTATGGAGGGGGCACAAGGGGTTATTATATTTAATGGGGGCTCTGGTGGTCATTATGCTAAATGGAGGGTCAATGGGGATCATTATACTAAATGGGGGGCACTGGGAGTCATTATACTGTGTAAGGGGCCCTCACAGTGTGATGAATGACCCCCCCAGTGGCCCCCTCACATACCTATCATTGCAGGGGAGCTGGTGGTCCTGTCATTCACTAACCGCAGCTCCCTGCGCTCCTTCTCTACGGCGGCCCGCTGCAGCAGTGAGCCAGGCCTGGAGGAGAGAAGGAGATTTGCAGTGATGTAGCTAGAACTGACTGGGCCCCACAGCGAAATTTAGTACGCCCTCCTCCCCCCCAATGTGTGTTCACATTACGTTTTTCCTATCTGTTTGATGTATACAAATGTGCAGCACTCCACGTTCTTGTATCCTGCAGAGTCAAGTAAAAAATGCATACGTTAACGTATATGTTTTTTTACCATGGAACTGTATGGTGAACGGACGCCACTGTACGGCATCAGTCTGAGGCATCTGTTAACGCATACATTTTTGGTATACATTAAATCTTAAATGGATGGAAAAAATAAGATGTGAACCCAGCCCTAGTGTCAGAATAAGCACCAGTACACATTGGAGCAGCGTGGCGGAGAGGGGAGGCAGCCATGTACTGACAGAGCGCTAACTGGTCCTGGTGGTCAGGGATTAGGACTGTGCTTCCCAAGGATCATTTTCTACTGGGAAATATAGGGCACAGTATAATACACTAGAATCTATATAATATAAAGATATTAGCCCTACCCCCAAATAATAATACAATTAGGGGGTCATTTATTATATAGAAATACGTCTATATTAGGCGTATTTCTGACACAGATGTGGCGCAAACGTCCTTAACACCGCAATCTGTATCTTTTCCCGCTCATGCCAGGTCTAAAAAAAGTGGTGTGGGCAGGGAAGGGGATACAGTTCTGGCCATGCAGTTATTGGATACCACCGCCATATAGTGATAACACCGCCATATAGTGATAACACCGCCATACAGTGACCGGATAAAAGGGTATAAGAGGGCACAGTACAGGGAATGACTATGGGCACTGCACAGGGTGTGGTAGGAGGGCACAATGCAGGGTATAAAGGGGCACAGTACGGGGTGGGGGGCACAGTCACATGACCCTGTGACGTTAGAAGGTCCTTATGGTGAATGCGGTTCAGATGCCACCATAATGAGAGGCAGAGGAGTGAGACAGGGGCCCTGGATGGACAGGAGGGGTGGACACAGCAAGTAGGTGGAAGGGGCTCTGAGGGGGATTCATACAAGTAGTGGCAGGAGGTCTGTGCAGGGCAGCAATAGGAAATAGGAAGGTGGAACAGGAGCTCTGGATACATGAGGGAGGAAAGGAGACAGCAGGGGCCCCATGAGGATGAGATAGGACAGGATATGGGGGGGGGGGCAGGTGTCATGGAGGTGTCACTGCTTAATGAAACAGTAACACAACTAAATAGAATGAAGCAGCAGCAGATGGAAGAGTCCCCCCCCCCTTTCCTTCTGTCCGACAGAGAAGAGACAGTCACAGTGCAGACTCACTCACAGACTGTCTTCACACTTCTCTGCTCCAGCTCCAGCCCTGTGGTCTCTCTCCTCAGGCAGCATGTCCTGTGTAGAGGGGGCGTGTTCTGAGTCTCTGCAGCTCAGAGGGCCCACCAAAGGGGTACTGCGTAAGTGAAATGACAGCAGTGAGAGCTCCCATCTGTATTGATGGAAGTGCTCATAGCAGCTCAGTGGGCCCCCCCAGGAGCATTGGGCCCCGGCACTTGCCCAGGGATGCCGGGTTATGACGCCGGCCCTGGAGGAGATCACTGCATGTAAATGCACCTGTCTCCTCCGATAGCGATCAGCAGTTCGTCGTCCTTGTAAAAGGGACCTTTATACGGCCCGATTGTCGGGCAGATAATACAGCTGTATGAGGACGAGCGATAGCAGTAGCAATTGCTCTCATACTGTGGAGGTGATTGCTGCATGGAAAATAATAAGTGCTTCACCACCACTAAACAAGCATCCAATTGTTGGGAAGGAATGTTTCCTTCCCAGTAATTCGCTGCTTCTTGTAAGGTTTGCACTGGTTTATGATGGTATGTACAGTACAGACCATGTGGAATTATATACATAACAAACAAGTGTGAAACAACTGAAAATATGTCATATTCTAGGTTCTTCAAAGTGGCCACCTTTTGCTTTGATTACTGATTTGCACACTCTTGGCATTCTCTTGATTAGCTTAAAGAGGTAGTCCCCTGAAATGGTCTTCCAACAGTCTTGAAGGAGTTCCCAGAGATGCTTAGCACTTGTTGGCCCTTTTGCCTTCACTCTGCGGTCCAGCTCACCCCAAACCATCCCGATTGGGTTCAGGTCCGGTGACTGTGGAGGCCAGGTCATCTGGCGCAGCACCCCATCACTCTCCTTCATGGTCAAATAGCCCTTACTTTCAAAGTTTTCTCAATTTTTCGGCTGACTGACTGACCTTCATTTCTTAAAATAATGATGGCCACTCGTTTTTTTTTACTTAGCTGCTTTTTCTTTCTTGCCATAATACAAATTCTAACAGTCTATTCAGTAGGACTATCAGCTGTGTATCCACCTGACTTCTCCTCAACGCAACTGATGGTCCCAACCCCATTTATAAGGCAAGAAATCCCACTTATTAAACCTGACAGGGCACACCTGTGAAGTGAAAACCATTTCAGGGGTCTACCTCTTGAAGCTCATCAAGAGAATGCCAAGAGTGTGCAAAGCAGTAATCAAAGCAAAAGGTGGCTACTTTGAAGAACCTAGAATATGACATATTTTCAGTTGTTTCACACTTGTTTGTTATGTATATAATTCACATGTGTTAATTCATAGTTTTGATGCCTTCAGTGTGAATCTACAATTTTCATAGTCATGAAAATAAAGAAAACTCTTTGAATGAGAAGGTGTGTCCAAACTTTTGGTCTGTACTGTATATCAAAAAGTAAAGCATTTCACCAATAATTTTTGACCCATAAATTGCAAATCTGCCAAGTCACCAATACACGGTTGACTACCAATGTATCTTGGGCATTTATTGTGGGAAAGATAGGTGAAACCATCATCAATGTAATTTATTTAATATCATTTATATAGCACTATTATCAAAAACATAACAGTAACTAATGGATATCTAAAGGTGGGTTTACACAGCCCAATGGAGCAGGCAATTGTTTGGAAGCAAGCATTAAGAAGGGTTTACATGGGCCGAGCTAAAGCCGATTGTTGGGAAGGAAGAGTTCCTTCCCAACAGTCGGATGTTCGTTCAGTGAAGGAGACAGCTGCATTTACATGCAGCGATCTCCTTCACAGTGTGAGGATGAGGGATCGCTATTGCGATCGCTCGTCTCTATACAGCGGCACTGGGCAGCAGATTCCTGTTTAGACTGCAAACACAACAGGATCACCCGATGAACAGATATTTTGCTCATTTATCGGGTGAACGACAGAATATTTATAAGGGCAGATTGTCGGATTGCCAAATATCGGGCCGTGTAAATCCACTTTTACTTTCCGACATCTACCTGCTCGTCAGTGGAGGTAAAGAGCTGCATTTATATGCAGTGATCACCTCCACTGTATGGGGATGATATGGATCTATTGTGCTGTGTGAACAGCGATCTGCTGCCCAGAAAAAATAATCGAGGTGTCCGCTCCAACAATTATTTCACCCAATGAACGAGCGTTCCTCCCGTATTTGGTTTACATGGGCCGATGTAATCAGGCCAGTGCAAACGAGTTCCAGTGGATGTTTTATCATCCATCATTGCCCATACATCAGGCAGTGTAATATCCCCCCTACAGTACAGTGTTACAAAATATCTGTCTGCCTTACAAGATTCCAGACTGGAAGTAAAAAAAACAGCCTTGGCACACAAACCTCCTACCAGCTGACATACTAGTGCATTTTAATAAATTAGAATATCATTGAAAAGTTAATTTAGTTCAGTAATTTAATTCAAAAAGTGAAACGCATATATTCTATAGATTCATTACACACAGAGTGATCATAATGTTGATTATTATGGCTTACAGCTAATGAAATCCCAAAAGTAGTATCTCAGAAGATTAGAATATTGTTAAAAAGTTCAATATTGAATACTCACGATGTCACACTCTAATCAGCCTATCAACCAAAAACAACTGCAAAGGTTTCCTGAGCCTTTAAATGGTCCCTCAGTCTGGTTCAGTAGGCTACATAATCAGGGGGAAGACTGTTGACTTTACAGTTGTCCAGAAAACAGTCATTGACACCCTTCAAAAGGAAGGTAAGCCACAAAAGGCCACTGCTAAAGAAGCTGGCAGATCAAAGAGTGATGTATCGAAGCATATTAATGGAAAGTTGAGTAAAAGGAAAGAGTGTGGTAGAAAAAGGTGCACAAGCAACAGCCTTGAAAGGGTTGTCAAACAAAAGGCCATTCAAGAATTTGGGGGGAGATTCACAAGAAGTAGACTGGAGATGGAGTCAGTGCTTCAAGAGCCACCACACACAGACATGTCCAGGACATAAGCTACAAATGTCGCATTTCTTGTGTCAAGCCACTCATGACCCATAGACAATGTCAGAAGCGTCATACCTAGGCTAAGAAGAAAAGGGACTGGACTGCTGTTCATTGATCCAAAGTCCTGTTTTCAGATGAAAGTAAATTTTGCATTTCATTTGGAAATCAAGGTTACAGAACAGGGGCAGACTGGTAACTTAAGGTGGCCCTGAAAAAAAAACTGAAAATGGCCCATTTTTGTAGGTGCCTCCAAAATGATAGACTATGGGGCAACACAAGTAGATTAGGCAACACAAATAGGCAGGGACAGCAATACCATAGTGCAGTACAAAATACTGATCCAGCAGAACCAAATACCACAGTGCAGCACAATATACTGTTCCCTTTGTGATAGCCATCAACAGCTGCCACATTCTGTCCTCCTGCTCCTTTAATTGTCTGTAGAATATGGAGCAGGAGCCAGTGGCGTGCCTAGGGTGTTTGGCACCTGGGGCGGGTCCTTTCTCAGGCACCCCACCCCCCAATACTCTATTTTTTTTTTACCCCCTCAGAGTAGTATTGCCCTCATTGTACAACCTTCACAGTAATTATTTCCTATCTGTGCCCCTTTCACAATTGTAATGCCCCAATTGTGCCCCCTTCACAGTAATAATTCCCATTGTGCCCCCTTCACAGTAATGATCTCCATTGTGCTCCCTTCACAGTAATAATCCCCATTGTGCCCCCTTCACAGTATTTATAATAAGCAAAAGAGAACATAAACTAAAAATGATTAATGAGAATATAGAAAAATTACAAGCACTATTGATACCACATAAGGAAATGAATGAATATGTAACGTTTTCTCAGCAATGCCAAACTAATATCACAAAGGTTGAAGCAGAAGTTAAGACTAAAAAATGTTAAAAAAAATTAAAAGTATGTGAGGACTACCAGAGAAATAGGGTTTACAATTGGAAAATGTCAGTTAATATTTATCATAGAGGGTTAATAGTGAAAGGCATGGATATATCTGATTCACATTTTGTGAGTGGGATGCAGATGGAAATGCAAAATAGTGGAGTTAGTGTTTCCCATCCCCCACTATTGAATGAAAATAGAAATCCTTTTCTAAACAGAAGAGACATAGAGGAATACCCTGACCAGTCTTTAACCCCGAGTAGACGGAGGGATAACTATATACCCCATTATAATCAGGGGAATCGAGTCAACACCAGAAGAGGTCATTACCCACATTACAACCAGGGTTACTACCCGTACAACAACACGGGATACCATAATCAATCCTTTCAGGATAGATCGAGGAAAACTCATATATATCCAACTAGGGGTCAATTGAGACTTAATAACTGCAAGACAACCAAGACAGAACCTGGAGGTAATAACTATCAAGAAGCTAAAGTCACCCACAGTGAGAATAGAAAGGATGTCACTATTCATCAAGAAGACCGAGTTACCCTTAGTGAGAACAAAGGGCAATCAATTGAACTGGTCAATAGGATGACAGGAGAAAGCAAGGATAAGGAAGTAGCCACTTTGAATAGGCAGGGAACCGTTTTGAGTCAAAATTTTCCCCATCAGGGCATACGGGGGGTACAAATGGACCCCTCTCAAAAGGACCCCTCTTAAAAAAGGATTTTGAGGGAGTCCACGAAAACACCACAAAAAAGAAGCTACATCGAGGACGAAGAGGTAGAGGGCACAAATCAAATTCCGGTGCAAAAGAAAAGCAAGGGGGATCAATAGGGATTTTCAATCGGAGTAGGCATCCCCTCTCTAAAGAAGAGGAACTCGTTCTACAAAAAGGGCTTAAGTTTGCCCCAAGCAATGAAATTAATAAGTTTAGTCTGTTTTTAGACGTCCATAGATACATTAGGAAACTCAATTTGGCAAAATACCATCTAAATATGCAACCATCACTTTTGACCAATTCGGTAGCAACAACAGGAGTTATCCACACTGACCTCCGCAACAAATCAAAATTCTGTCCTAAAAACAAGAATAACGAATGTATTGATGCCTTCAAAAGAAGTTTATTAAATTATCTAGAAAAAATAGAAAACAAACCAACAAAACACAATATGTCGAGTGAAACGAAGGAGGCACTAAAGAGGTTAGAAAAGAACGATAACATTTTTATTAAACCGGCAGATAAGGGGGAGGGGTAGTTTTAATGGACGTAGAGCAATATACCGCGGAAATGGAGAGACTTTTATCCGATAAGGATACCTACTCAGTGTTGAAAAAAAATCCATTAATTGATTATAAAAAAGAACTTGAAGTGATCCTGAAAAAGGGCTTGCAAAGTGGTGTTTTAAATAAGAAAGAACACGATTATCTTTCTTTGAAAAACCCTGTCACCCCTGTCATATATTTCTTGCCAAAGATGCACAAAGATCCTTTACATCCTACTGGGAGACCCATTGTGTCAGGGATTAATTCCCTGACCAGTAGAGTCTCCGAGTACATTGATCATTTTTTGCAGAGATATGTGACAGTGGCCCCCTGCTATTTAAAAAATTCCTCCAGTGTGATTGACCTTATAGAGGAGATTGGAGAAATCCAGGGGACTATGTGGCTAGCCACAGTCGATGTATCTTCCCTATATACCTGTATACCGAAAGATCTGGGTATCAAAGGGGTTAAAGAAGCACTAGACAGTGACCCCCTAATGGGGATAGATCAGAAAAACTTTATTATGGACTGTGTTGTCTTCTGTCTCTCTCACAATTATTTTCTTTATAGTGATTCTTTCTATCTCCAGCACTCCGGTGTGGCGATGGGGGCGAAATTTGCCCCCAGCCTCGCAAACCTTTTTATGACTATGTGGGAGAGAGAGAGGATCGACACAGTCCTGAATAAAAATCTAGAAGGGGGCCAATTAATAGTTTGGCGAAGATATATCGATGACTGCCTTCTCATCTGGCTTGGTGAGAGGGAGGGTCTAGAAACCTTCATAGCAGACATCAACTTGAACCAGTTCAATCTCAAGTTCACTAGCCACATTAGTTCCATCTCTGTGGATTTTCTTGACTTAGTCATTTTTTCAGAAGACAGCAGGCTGAAAACAAAAACATTCTTTAAAACTGTAGATGTTAATACCTACATTGGACTTAATAGTTGCCATCATCCCTCCTGGCTTAAAAATATACCGAAAAGCCAATTTCAGCGCATTTCTAAAAATTGCACCAAAACAGAAGATTTTAGGGAACAGGGTCAGATGATAAAAGAAAGATTTCTGGAAAAAGGGTATGAGGAAGAATTTTTAGACAATTGCAGAAAAGAAATAGAAGAAAAACGCGATGGAGATAAGCCCCCCAAAAAAGAAAAATGGAGACCAGCCAAAAAATGATTTTAGGTATAGTTTTTTGACCCAATACAACAACAAAGTGGGTCATATTAAAAACATCATAAACAAAAATTGGCACATATTAAAAAATGACCCTGTCCTTAGTAAGGAGATCCCAGACAAACCCCCTATAATCTTTAAGAAAGCGCGCAACCTGACGGACAGGTTGGTCCACAGCTCCAGTTTTGCAACAAATAATAAAAAACGCATGGTAACAAATAAGAGCAAATTCACTTGGTGCAGTTTCTGTATACCCTGCAGAAACCGCATCCAAAAAGATCGAGTTTTGTCTGTGGAAGCTATACAATCTAATAAAAGAGATGGAGCTATTTTTAAAATAAAAGGTAACATCTCCTGTAACCATGTGGGTGTTATCTATCTATTGGAGTGCCCTTGTGGCCTCCAATACGTGGGTAGGACCACACGGAGTCTCAAGACCCGAGTTCAGGAACACATCTGCAATATAAAAAAGGGACTCGAGTCACACAGTGTCTCTTTGCATTTTAAAATCCATCATGAAAAAAATCCTAGGGGTTTGCTTTTTACTGGGATCGAGATAGTCCACAATCCAGTACGTGGAGGAGATTTTGTCGCAATTTTAAATAGGAGGGAGGTAGAGTAGATGTATCTGCTTAATACGATTCAACCTCAGGGGTTGAATATAGAATGTGATGTTAATGCCTGTATAGTTTGAGTACCAAGGAAAAAAAAAAAAAATTATAATAATTTTTTTAAAAGATAGGATTATAGGTTTTGCAACTGCTATATTCCTGTCATTGGGTCCTTATGTTGATGTCTGATTTTATGAATGTGTAGTTTGAACCTGGTAATTTTTTTCTTTTTTCTTTTCTTTTTCCCACCCCCTTTTTATGTATTACAATGAAATGTTTTAAAATATGTTAAAATATGTTGAGAGGTCACGGTGCCGCACACCAGAAGGGAGGTACCCTATGTGAACTTAAATTCAGCTGTCTCCACTCAGCAATTAACGCCCCAGACGAAGCATTATGGCGAAACCCGGGTCGGGCAGCATACATTGTTTTTAACACAATTTTATTCCTGTGTTTTTTGTAAGTACAATAAACCCTTTTCAATTGCAACCACTGGTACGTACTTCACCATCTTTGCGCCTTCCTTCCTTTTTGAGCATTATGGAAGTGTGAGACGGGTGATATCTTGGAGTGACGCTATCCTGGTAGGATCCTAGTTCAGACAAAGATCTTCTGAATTGACGGCTTCTGGTCCTGACCTTCCCTACAACCTGAGCCCCTTGACTGAAGGCACACCGGTCTCTCTCTATGCGCATTACAAGCGATCCTTGTGAGTATATCGCATACATCTGATGCGACAGGTGTCTGAACATACTACACCATAGTGCGTTTTTTTCACTGCATTTTAGGTTTCCATGCATCTGTTGAAAATCTATGATTGAATGTGGTCCATCTAACTGAAGATTTTTCCGAATGTAAGAAAGAGAAAATAATAGGAACATTTAAAAGAATCCTCTCTTGCAGCGCAATCCTTTCTCCTATCACAGTAATAATCCCCATTGTGCCCCCTTCACAGTAATAATCCCCATTGTGCCCCCTTCACAGTAATAATCCCCATTGTGCCCCCTTCACAGTAATAATCCCCATTGTGCCCCTTTCACAGTAATAATCCGCATTGTGCCTCCTTCACAGTTATAATCCCCATTGTGCCCCTTCACAGTAATAATTCCCATTTTGCCCCCTTCACAGTAATAATCCCCATTTTGCCCCCTTCACAGTAATAATCCCCATTGTGTCCCTTTCATAATAAAAATCCCCATTTTGCCCCTTTATAGTAATAATGCCCATTGCGCCCCCTTAATAGTAGTAATGCCCACTGTGCTAGTAATGCCCTCTGTGCCCCCTCCATAGTGGAAATCCCCATTGTGCCTCTTTCACATTAATAATGCCCACTGTGCCCCCTTCACAGTAATATTTATGCAGCACGCCAGACCTGCAGGGTATTGCGATAGTGAGGTCACGGCTATGGGCAATCGAGGGTTACTCACTTTTTAGAGGAGAACCCTGGGCAGGCATGCGGCAGTGAAGGAGAGGTAGACACAAGTTCCTCTGGGGCACACTCTGGATGTAGGGACCAGACCTGATGGTGGATGAGGTGCCCTGGGTGTTGCAGGTATTTTAAGTGCCTGAGGCAAGGTCCCTTTAAGGATCGTGACGCCAGTGCCTGTAACGGTGGCACACCGATTGATAGGAGCAGTAATTGAGGTACACAGGTGGTATAGTGAACCAAACGTTGCTTTACTTGGAAAAGTTCAACTTTGTACATACAGTAGATAATGATGATGCAGTCCCTTGTAACAATATTCCACAAGCAGGTTTACTTCACGGTATGGCAGGTATAATCTTGCAAGATACTTGGAGGGCATAAAGTTAATGCTTAGCAGACCTATGCTGCACTATCCCCTTCAGCTATTCTAGCTGGCTGGATCCCAAGGCCCGGATGCCTAAATGCCGGCTTTAATCCTTGGTAATAAATCCTTCCTCCAGTATTGACTCTTGACTTTAACTTATAGTACTCCTGCTCATCAGGTTACTTATCTGAACTTGTTGTATGATTCCTGTTGTGCCGGGAGCTGCAGGTTTCTCCCAGGAGGTAGATTCTTCTTCTGGGGTGACTCTACTGAGCTAACTTACCCTCAGGAGCTTCAGGCTGACTACATTACTCTTCTAGCCACCTGGAATGAACTAACTCTCCCCTGTCTGGGCCTACCTATATATACTTAGGGCTCACTACACCCTAACAGGCCTGACACCCAGATAACACAGGGAAATGCATATTAAACATCACATTAATGCAAAAGACATGTTAACCCTTGTGTAGCGCCCACCTTTACCTAGTGGGACACTACATACCCCCATGCTACAAATTTGCCCGTCCTCGGCGCAACATGGAGGGGCCCTGCCCAGCTGGATACTGCAGCCTGGAAGACAAAATAGAGAACAGGCATACACAGTAATCACCACTTTAGCAATTGAAATATAATAAACAGTTTCACTGAAAGTGCGGTGAAAAGGGGCGTCGTTCTCTTCTCTCAGGATAATGTAAGGGAACAGGGGCGCTGACCTGGTGCAGCGTATCAATAATACCAGGATAGTCCATAATAATAGTCCATAGAAAATGTAGAACAAAATAACAATTCTTAGAGGCTCAAGGAACACAATGAGTCCGTACCTAAGGCTTGTAGAGGGTTAAACAGGGGTTTCCCGTGAGGGGCTACCTGGGCCCATAATGTAGTCTCCAAATCTCACAGGTGTGTGCCCCTTAGTAGACCGCGTGTATCTTCTTACTGGCGGAGATTCCTCCTGACTTGGTTCAGGAGGATTGGAGGAGTCCACAGGCTCTGGAGCTCCTTCAGGTACACTCTGAGGCAAAGAAATAACAGGAACTGAAGTGGGTTCATCCTGGGATGGAGAAACAACTGGAACAGGAGCAGGTACTACCAGGTTTAACCAGGGAGTGAGAAACCAATGAAGTGGATCTTTATCATGTATCAGGTTCTCAACAGCCTGCATAGGATCAGCAGGTTGGGCTGGCAACTCAGGCTCAGAAGATTCTGGTTCAATGTCCTCTGCTGCAGGTTCTCCTTCTATACAGGGTTTCAACCGATTTCTATGTACAACTTGAGAGCCTTTACCTTCTCTGGAGATTTGGTAGATGTGAGCCTCAGCGTTAGGAATGGCAGAAATAACATAGGGAATCCTTTCCCACTTACTGTCCAATTTACTGGTTCTATGGTTGTTCTTCAACCACCCCAGGTCTCCCAGAGCTAAGGGTTCCGCATGAGCAGCCAGGTCATAGTCTCTTTGTTGTCGTTCCCGGGCATTGTCCATGCGTTCCTGGACGATCTCTTTGGCATTGAGGAGACGTCTCTGGTGCTCCACTACCCAATCGGTTTTCGGTAGTGGGTTAATGACATCGGGCACTTTTTTTTTTAAGGAGTGATCAGCAGGCAACCTCCCTTGACAGCCGAACATTAGATAGAAAGGTGTGTAACCAGTGGAGCAGTGAATTGTGTTGTTATAGGTATACATGAGTTGTGGCAGCAGAGTAGGCCAATTACCCCTGGTCTCTGGGGGTACTGCTCTCAGCATCTCGATGAGAGTTTGATTCATCTTTTCACAGAGTCCGTTACCTTGTGGATGATAGGCGGTGGTCTGGACTTTCTGGCAGTTATGCAGCAGGCACATCTCTTGGAACAGCTGTGACTCAAACGCAGACCCCTGGTCGGTGAGGATTCTCTCTGGGCAGCCGTAGGGCAGAAGGAAATGCTTCCAGAACGCCTCTGCTGTAGTCTTAGCTGTCAGGTCTTTCACAGGCACTGCTACGACAAACTTAGTGAAGTGATCAATAATGGTCATGGCATAAGTATACCCTGAGCGACTCGACTCTAACTTCACATGATCAATAGCAACAAGTTCTAAAGGAGTTTTACTTATGATAGGATGGAGAGGCGCCCTCTGGTCATGACGTTCAGTTCGCCCCACAGCACAGGCAGTGCATTCTCGGCACCATTTCTCAATATCGTCTCTCATCCCAATCCAATAGAATCTTCTGCGAATAGTGGCCTCAGTCTTCCGCACGCCGAAGTGTCCGGACTGGTTGTGATACATTTCTAGCACCAGACTGGCATCTCGACGTGGTGGGAGGATTTGCTATATCCTATCACAGGACACTGGGTCCAGGCTCCTTCTAAGCAACAGGCCTTTTTGAAGGAAAAGTAGGTGGCGATGTCTCCACAGTCTCATCAGTTCTGGGTCTGCACTCTTCCTGCGGACTCTCTCAGGAGTTCTCCCACTGGTAAGGAAGTCGAGCAGTTCACCGAGGACTCTACTTTCGGACTGGAGCTTAATCCACCTTTCTTGGTCGCCTCTGAACACAGGGATATCTGGTGAGGAAGGATCAGCAGCAGGATGGTTCTCAGTGCGGATATTATCCTGCTGGGCAAATTTATTGTAGAACGCTGGCATTTCCACTTCTTCCCAGGCATCTGTTGGTTCATCTGGGGCTTCTGTAGTGGGTAGCCGAGACAGGGCATCAGCATTGTCATTGGAGCGGCCTGCCCGGTATTTCACAGTGAAGTCATAGATAGCAAGGCGGGAGGCCCATCTTTGCTCCAGTGCCCCCAATTTAGCTGTATTCAGATGCGCCAGAGGGTTATTGTCCGTGAAGGCAACAAATGGTGTGGCAGCGAGATAGTCTTTAAACTTTTCGGTCACAGCCCACACTAAGGCAAGAAACTCCAGCTTGAAGGAACTGTAGTTCTGGTCATTCTTCTCAGCTCCCTTCAGAGATCTGCTGGCGTAGGCAATTACCCTCTCTTTGTTATCTTGCACTTGAGCCAACACAGCCCCCAGGCCTCTCTTACTGGCATCTGTGTAGAGGTGAAACGGCTGCTGATAATCTGGGTAACCCAGAACAGGGGGTTCGGTCAGCTGAAAGGCAATTTCCCGTTCTTCGTTCCATTCAACAGGAATAGGAGTTTTTGGGCTCTTCTTTGGATGCCCCCTCAAGAGTTCCTGGATTGGATCCGCAATTTGTGCGAAATGGGGAATGAAACGCCTGTAATACCCTGCAAAGCTGAGAAAGCTTCTCACCTCTTTTGCGGTGGTAGGAGTAGGCCAATTGCGGACAGCAGCAAGTTTATCAGGATCAGACTGTACTCCTTCGGCACTGACAATGTGCCCTAGGTATTTTACCGCTGGTTTCAGCAGGTGGCACTTAGATGGCTTGATTTTGAGGCCATATTTGGTAAGGACTTGGAACACTTCCGCCAGGTGTTCTAGGTGGTCCTCATACGTCTTGGGATATATAATGACGTCATCTAGATATAACAATACGGTTTCAAAGTTCCTATGGCCTAAACAACGTTCCATCAGCCGTTGGAATGTCCCTGGAGCGTTACACAGTCCAAACGGCATGTAGTTAAATTCAAACAGGCCCATAGGTGTAGTGAAAGCAGTCTTTTCTCGATCCTCTGGGGCCATAGGTACCTGCCAGTACCCACTAGTTAAGTCCAAGGTGGAGAAATAAGCTGATGACCCCAGGGCAGTCAAGGACTCCTCAATGCGTGGTAGTGGATAAGCATCTATGTGGGTGATTTGATTGATCTTTCTGTAATCCACACAGAACCTTATACTGCCATCTTTCTTTCGCACGAGGACCAGGGGCGCAGCCCAGGGACTGTGACTGTCCCGAATTATGTTAGAGTCTTTCATCTCTTGTATCATCTCTTTCACAGACTGATAGGTAGTAGATGGTATGGGTCTGTGCCTCTTTTTGATAGGAGGATGAGAGCCAGTGGGTATGGTGTGTTTGATTACACTGACCTCTCCATAGTCCGTGGATGCTTGCTGAAAGCCTTGTGATGTTCTCTGACTAGATTCAGAACTCCCTCTATTTGCTCTTTTGGGGTGGATTCGTTCCCCACATGAAGCTCTTCCCACCAGGATGTTGTCGAGGTGTTGGCGGTGGTGCTGCTGCTCTGTGTGGTCTGGAACACCTCCGTGGCAGGCAGACGGATCACATCCTGGAAAGACACCTGAAAAAGCTGAGCAACGGGGCAGTGCTTAAAAAGAGTAACGGGGTGATCACCAAAGTTAATTAAACGGACAGGCACTTTACCTTGGGACACAGTCACCAGACTCTTGGCTGTCCGTACGAAGGGATGATTCTCAATCTGGATGGGTTCCATTAGGGCTTGATAGTCCTGACCCTGGATCCCTAACACCGCATGGCAGCAAAGGATGATCTGGGAATTTGGAGGCAGGATTACTGGCCGGTTGTCCCGGATCCGAACAGTACAAATTTCCCCTTTTTTGTTGGCGAACCTTTGTTGAGCGCACAACACGCTGATAGTCTTTTGAATGACCTTTCTGGAAGCAGGCGAGGCTGAGGATATAGTTTGGTTCAATGCCTCAAGCAATTCAGAGTAACAGTTTTTAAGGACATTAGTCCCTAGGATCACAGGGTGTCCTCCTTTATCTCCTGCTTGTACCACAATTACACCTTGCTGTGGTAAGGTGGCCTCTCCCACTGGCTTCCCGTTGCTGGCAATGATATCTAGCCAGGACCCAGGTGGCAGGGTGAGGAGACTTGGATCCCAGAACTTGTCAAAGGCAGGTCTTTGGATGGTGGTGACCTGTGATCCCGTATCCAAAAGGGCTTCAAAGGGTATCCCGTTGATACATATCTTAATTTTTGGACGGGATCCCACGTATTTAGGCATCCAGCTTGGATCCTTTGGACCTACTGTTCTACCTCCCGAGGGGCGGTCCTCTGCCTCAGGGGTTGCCCGTTTAACTGCCAGCACATTGATTCAGTATGTCCATATTTTTTGCAATAGTGGCAAATGGGCTGCTTTCGATTTCTAGACCGATAGTTTGGCCGCCCATCAGGTTCTTTTTGGTAGACATCCCTATATGCAGGTGGGAGCCTTGGAGGAAAAGGACCTTCATCTTCCAACAGTATTGGTCTTTCCCACTCCTCTATTTTCTTGCATACTCTCTCTAAGCTCAGAGTGAGATGGTTCACTTGCTCCATTAGTGCTGCCACTACATCTGTTACTGGAGCTTGAGTGGCTTGACTGACTCCAGCCGGCCCCACATTGATAGTCTTTGGTTGACAAACCTGAGGTTCAGGCAAGGCTGCTGGCCCTGCGGCCGGGTTCTGGCCTAGAATGCTGATGGCCAGCTCTTTAAAGTCCAAGAATGCACAATTGGGATGTTGGGCTGACAGCATCCTCAGCTGGCCCTTTAAATGTTCAGTACTTATACCTGCAATGAACTGTTCTCTAAGAGTCCTGTCCTGATCCTCAGCTTCCTTGGGGTCCACCTGGACCACAGCCCTCAGGGTCTCTTGCAAGGACAGAGCAAAATCGCAGAGTGACTCCCCCGGTTGCTGCTTCCTGCTAAAGAATCGCATTTTAACTTCGGACACCATTCTGGCCTCAAATGTGGTGCCGAGGCGATCAAAAATCTGCTCCAGGGTACTCTTTTCAGAACGGGGCCAGGACATGACTTCCCTGCGGGCGGCCCCCTCTAACTGAGCTAGGAGGATCTCCATTTGTTGTTCAGCAGATATAGGATAGAGCCGGAATAAGGCCAGTATCTGGTCCCTAAAGTCCTTTAACTTGTGGGCTTCCCCTGAATATCGTGGAAACCATGGGGGGGGCCAAAATAATACGGCATGGTTAATGGCATCAGGCTTGATGCTGCCGTGGCGGCAGGTGCCCTATTGTCAGTTGCGGGCACTTCAAAAGGCATTTCTGGGGCCGCCTGCCCTGCTCCTTCAGGTGCGGACATAGTGTTGCTAGATGGGTATGGCCCTTTAAATGACAGCGGAGCGGAGCGGACCGGAGTGAAAATGTCAGGTTTTTTTGTTTTTTTTTCGGTCAAGTCTCTTGTCGCTAGTGGGGGACCCTCTCCGGTACCCTGGCAGGGGTCGGGGACGCTCCGGTATCGTAATCAGAAGGGGGCCGGTGAAGGGTAAAGTTAGTACTCACTCTGGCGGTGCTCGCTCCAAGTCTCACGAGATGCGTGGCTACGTCAGACAGAAGTCCCACACACAGCGTCAGCAGGTAGGCGCGGCCTCTCGCAACTCCGGGATTCAGGTAGGTGGTGCCTTTTTCCAGACAGGGCAGCGTTTTTCCTCCTTGCAGGCTGGGTGG
The DNA here is from genome assembly GCF_905171765.1 of Bufo bufo. Classification (NCBI taxonomy): domain Eukaryota; kingdom Metazoa; phylum Chordata; class Amphibia; order Anura; family Bufonidae; genus Bufo; species Bufo bufo. Next base: position 150,482,987 of record NC_053395.1, on the reverse strand, counting down.
TAACTTCACCTAGTCCTTTTTTTCGCGCCAAACGGGTACAACGAGGCGCACTTGTAATCCAGTCAGGTTAAGCGGCCATCTTGGAGCAAATCGCTGTCTATTCACTGACAGCAAGCGGTGGCTTATACAAACGGCAAACAGTCCATACACTATAATCTTCACACCGCGAATTATTACAGTTCTCTTTGGCCCAGCAATTTTAAATAAAGCAATAGGGCTTAGTCACTTTTTAGGCAAATAACGGCACACAGTTTTTGTATTCCACAATAGTGCAGGAATGATCGTATCCTGTTCGTGACACCAATTTATGCAGCATGCCAGACCTGCAGGATATTGCGATAGTGAGGTCACGGTTATGGGCAATTGAGGGTTACTCACTTTTTAGAGGAGAACCCTGGGCAGGCATGCGGCAGTGAAGGAGAGGTAGACACAAGTTCCTCTGGGGCACACTCTGGATGTAGGGACCAGACCTGATGGTGGATGAGGTGCCCTGGGTGTTGCAGGTATTTTAAGTGCCTGAGGCAAGGTCCCTTTAAGGATCGTGACGCCAGTGCCTGTAACGGTGGCACACCGATTGATAGGAGCAGTAATTGAGGTACACAGGTGGTATAGTGAACCAAACGTTGCTTTACTTGGAAAAGTTCAACGTTGTACATACAGTAGATAATGATGATGCAGTCCCTTGTAACAATATTCCACAAGCAGATTTACTTCACAGTATGGCAGGTATAATCTTGCAAGATACTTGGAGGGCATAAAGTTAATGCTTAGCAGACCTATGCTGCACTATCCCCTTCAGCTATTCTAGCTGGCTGGATCCCAAGGCCCGGATGCCTAAATGCTGGCTTTAATCCTTGGTAATAAATCCTTCCTCCAGTATTGACTCTTGACTTTAACTTATAGTACTCCTGCTCATCAGGTTACTTATCTGAACTTGTTGTATGATTCCTGTTGTGCCGGGAGCTGCAGGTTTCTCCCAGGAGGTAGATTCTTCTTCTGGGGTGACTCTACTGAGCTAACTTAGCCTCAGGAGCTTCAGGCTGACTACATTACTCTTCTAGCCACCTGGAATAAACTAACTCTCCCCTGTCTGGGCATACCTATATATACTTAGGGCTCTCTAGCTCCCTCTAACGTCTAGGAGGCTAAACTACACCCTAACAGGCCTGACACCCAGATAACACAGGGAAATGCATATTAAACATCACATTAATGCAAAAGACATGTTAACCATTGTGTAGCGCCCACCTCTACCTAGTGGGACACTACAGATGCCCATTGTGCCCCCTTCAAAGTAATAATGCCCACTGTGCTAGACTAGTAATGCCCTCTGTTCCTCCTCCATAGTAGAAATCCCCATTGTTTCCCCTTCACAGTAATAATGACCAATGTGCCCCCTTCACAGTAATAATGACCAGTGTGCCCCCTTCACAGTAATAATGGCCACTGTGCCCCCTTCATTGTAGTAATGCCCTCTGGATCTGTGCCCCCTCCATAGTAATAAGCTCCTCTGTGCCCCCTTCATAGTAATAAACTCATCTGTGTCCCCTCTATAGTAATAAACTCCTCTGTGCCCCATCCATAGTAATAAACTCCTCTGTGCCCCCTCCATAGTAATAAACTCCTCTGTGCCCCTCCATAATAATAAAGCACTCTGTGCCCCCTCTGTATTAAAAAATAAAAATAAAACACAGTACCTACTCACCTTGCTCCGTTCTTGAAGCTCACAGTCCTCTCTTCCCTGCAGGCACAGATCGCTCTGCAGCAATGTGTGGGCGGAGCTTATGCAGATTACCGGGCTGCAGGCTAGGGCATTCCTTCTCCCTGGCTGTAGCGCTGTCCAATCGCAGCGCAGAACGTCCATGGAGAAGGAATGCCCAGGAGAGAAGCTCATGTCTCCTTCCCATTGCCCCCATAGTATTAATCAGCATAAGGAGCAGGAGACGGTGACTGGGCCACAGCGGGTGAACGGAGCGGCACCCAGGAATAATAGTAAGTGCAGGGAGATTGCCGCCGCTCTATGTAGCCTGCTACTTAACAAAGTCCAAACCCATGAAAGGTCGTCTTTATTTTTTTATACAGGAGGCAGGTCACATAGCCAGAAGCCACAATCTGAGGCAGTTAACCGCTCAGGTGCGGCACCTGAAGGGTTAACTGCCGCTGATCTGCTGCCGGTTCCCGACTCCTGTATTTGTAGCGGTCAGAGGAGGGAGAGACCGCAAAGCAGGATTCAAGTACAGTACAGCGGACAAGGAGACTGAAGCAAAAACCGGCTTTATTAAGGAACAAAATGAAACTGCCGGAAAACCTGAGTAACAATACAGTACCACCGCACCAGAGGCACAATGGGTCAAAGACAGGAATGGTATTAACAGGTGAACATAAATCAACAACAATGGCAATGGAGTTTTGCATATACACAGAATGAGATAAACAGTAAGCAGTCAGCTTGCAGACTACTCTCACTACCAATTTCCTATCTAGCCCTGCTACCAAGGGGACGCTTCTACAGCGCCCTGACTAAGTCCCTGACTCTATAACCTATCACAGGAAAGCACCGGTGCCACTCACAGTTCTGCAGATTCTCCTGGGTACAAAAAGATGCAGTCTGGATCTGCAATGAGCAGGACACTGGGTCATTGGGGCTGCTATGCAGTGGGTCAGATTTAGGTGTAACTAAATTTGTGACGCCAGTTGCAGCCTGCGCAGGTACTGTAGAAGGGCCCTTTAAGATGGTATAGCTCATGTACTAGGTGAGGAATGCCAGAGGGGGATATTGTCTCTGTATTATGTCAACGGTGTCTCCTACCTTAGTACGGCCGGACTCCTGTATCCTGGCTCACATGCAACAAAATTGAGTGTTGTAAATAGGAGTAATGGAGGAATGATGGAATTCCACACAGATAATAGGGTCCAACTTGTCTTTACTTGAGGTTATCTTATGCAGCTCTAGATCCATACAATGTTACAGCAATAGTCTTTAGGTCCCAGCAGGTATTGGCAATATGTGGCAGGAATTATATCTATATTCTGCATCTGAACATATGCCTTTAAGAATCTGGCAGGTATCTGTCTTCTGCTCTGTCTTGGGTCTGCTTAGTATGGGCCTGACTAGCTATGGAGGTACTTATCTTCTCCTTGTATTTGGAAATCTGTACTTACAGGACTGCTTGCAGGGAATGGTGGTGGCTTCCTGGAGATCTGATAGTTCTGCTTTCTTTGTCTTCCAGCTGAGGTAAGGAACTCAGGCTGGGAAGGTTGCTTTGGGCCTCAGGCTAGGCCTGAATCCTTGGTTGGGATCCCTGTTTCTGGGAGCTCCTATTCACACAGCCTACCCCAACAGGGGGTGGCTGGTACACTGCCTAGATGTCAGGATTCGAACCCGTGACCAGCCACATCCCAGGCGGTAGCCCTGCTTACTAGGCTACCATCCTCTCTGGACATTCCTCCCTGAAGCCTATTAGTTACCTCAGTCTTGCCAAGCCTTGCTCATTACCCTTGATTCCCCACACCTGGTACTTCCCTATATAAGTCCAGCCCCTTGCACTCCAGTTTGCTGATTATTGAGCTCCTGAGCCTTGATCAAGCTTCTCCTCATCTGCTGCTCTTGCTACTGCTGGAAGTCCACTGCTGACCAGGAATTGCCTACCGACTACTCTTCTGCCTTATCCCTACCAACTGAACTGCTACCACCGTTGCCATCCGGATTGTCTCACCACGCTTACTGCCGCCTGCCCTGACCCACCGCCTGCCTACCGACTACGCCTCTGCCAGACTTCCTGCACCTACTACCTGCCTGCGGTCCTTGCCACTGGGCTCCACTCCTACCCCCAGCAAGCGGTCCTCTGACTCAGGTGAGCCTGTAGGACTGTTACAGAATAATCAGCCACACTATGGAGTCCGCAATGGCCACTCTGCGTAAGCAGGTCTCCGAACTTCAAGAATTTGGTACTACATATCAGGAGAAATTTGCCCAGCTCCAAGGCGTAGTCCAAAGCCAGCAAAGGGAGATTATTGAACTACAGAGGCAACACCTGGACGTCCGCAGCGCGGCCGAAGACACCCGCATGCCACTCCCATCAAGAATCGGCGGCGACAGACGCCAGTATCGGGGGTTTCTAAACCAATGCCGCATCTATTTTCAGATGTACCCGGCCCCCTTCACCACCGAGAAAAAGAAGGTGCTATTCATGGTCAATCTCCTGACGGAAGAAGCATTAGCATGGGCATCACCTTACGTGGAGACTAACAGTCAGCTCCTGGACAACCTAAACAACTTCATCACCGCCATGAGCCAAGTCTTCGACGACCCCAACCGCTGTGCGACAGCTGGGGCGCGACTACGTGGTCTGCGTCAAGGGAGACGCAGAACCCAGCGGCACAGAGGAGCCAATTCCGGCGAGGCCTGTCAGAATTAATAAAGGAAGAACTCGCAAGAGTTGAGGCCCCGGACGATCTGGATGACTTCATTCAGTTATGCATCCGGATAGATCAAAGACTCTCCGAGAGGAAGAAAGAAAGACTCTGGTCCTCGGACCACAGACCCACTTACTCCTTCTTTTCCAACGCCCAGCGCGACCCCCATTCAGCAACTGAACCTATGCAGGTCGACGCTCTACGTAGGTCTCTATCTACAGCTGAGAAGGAGAGACGGCTGGCCGAAAACCTCTGCCTCTACTGTGGGGAGCCGGGTCATTTTGCCATCAAATGTCCTCATAAGATCCGAAAGACTATTGCCGTCACGTAACTAAAGGAGCAACCACAGACTCCAACCCCGCCAGCAGCCCCGGAAAATAACAACACGGCGGCTCATGGATCCCACTTCATCATTCCCATCCTCATCGACATTGAGGGGCGACAACTCCCCTGTTCAGCAATGTTAGACTCCGGGGCGGGAGGCAACTTCATGGACCTAACCATCGCCCGCGAAAAGAACATTCCACTGACAATCAAGGCAGCCCCCGTTGACCTGGAAACCGTCGACGGATCCCCACTCTCCTCGGGGCCGGCCACTCACGAGACCACCGAACTACAACTCCTCATAGAACCCGATCACCGCGAAAAGATCCACTTCTCGCTGATCGCTTCCCCGAAGTTCCCGGTGATCTTGGGCATCCCTTGGTTGGCCACCCACAACCCCTCGGTGGACTGGGAAACCCGCTGCATACGAATCCCGTCCGAGTTCTGCTCGCTAAATTGCTCCCACAAACCCGTCCTTCCACCCGAAGACACCACCATCTCAAAACTATCCGTCAAGGATCTGCTACCCCCTCAATACAGCGAGTTCCAGGATGTCTGCGACAAGAAAAACGCAGACAAGCTGCCACCACACTGACCCTACGACTGCCCTATAGAACTGTTGCCCGGGGCCGAAATACCCTTTGGCAGTATCTACCTGCCTAGATGTCAGGATTCGAACCCGTGACCAGCCACATCCCAGGCGGTAGCCCTGCTTACTAGGCTACCATCCTCTCTGGACATTCCTCCCTGAAGCCTATTAGTTACCTCAGTCTTGCCAAGCCTTGTTCATTACCCTTGATTCCCCACACCTGGTACTTCACTATATATAAGTCCAGCCCCTTGCACTCCAGTTTGCTGATTATTGAGCTCCTGAGCCTTGATCAAGCTTCTCCTCATCTGCTGCTCTTGCTACTGCTGGAAGTCCACTGCTGACCAGGAATTGCCTACCGACTACTCTTCTGCCTTATCCCTACCTACTGAACTGCTACCACCGTTGCCATCCGGATTGTCTGACCACGCTTACTGCCGCCTGCCCTGACCCACCGCCTGCCTACCGACTACGCCTCTGCCAGACTTCCTGCACCTACTACCTGCCTGCGGTCCTTGCCACTGGGCTCCACTCCTACCCCCAGCAAGCGGTCCTCTGACTCAGGTGAGCCTGTAGGACTGTTACACTAGAACTTTCTATCCTCCCTCTGAAGTAGGATCTGGGAACATTCCACTACTCCTCAGATAGGGGGAAGCTAGCCTGGAATGGTCTATTCCAGTCTAGGTATACTAACTGGCTTGGTTCTGCTACATACTGCTGCCACCTGCTGGTGTACATGGATATCACAGCATATACATTCAATACAGACATAGAAATGGCATACAAAATCAATGCAATGTCAGATTACACAAGATGACAACACATCTACACTTTCACATCATGAAGCTGGGTGGCAGAGTTTTAGTGACATACTCTGCGATGTTACATACCCGGTTTCTTTAAGCGAAGCCGTCCTCGGCGTATGCTATAATAAGAGGAACAAGCTCTGGGTACCCAATACAATACAAAGTGCTGCATGAATATACACATAATGACATTACAAAGACAAAACACGGTTTCCTCGAGGTTCCTGCCCGCTAGCATAAGGTGTCCAACACACAGTTTCCTTATCTTGGTATAACCAGGTAACCTGCACAAAGCAAAAACCTTTACTGACTGACTTTGTATGTTCTGGATCCTTTAAACATCAAAGAAAGCATCGGGGTGTCTTTACTCCGTAATCCCACCATTATATAATGGAATGCCTGCAAATGAAAGGGTGGCTTTATCCTGTATTCCCTTCCCTGCATCATAGCCTGAAGAAATTTGGCTTATAGCACTATCACTATGATGTCTATGAGGAAGCTAGAATATAAGACTTTAAGGCTTGAGGTACCATATATTAGGCAAAAGGCTCAGAAGGGGAGGTATGCGTCGTCTCCGTATCTTCTGGCAATGTCACAGGAGGAGGGTCTTTAATCCCGTGCGCTCCTGGAATGAGACACCTCCGGATGGGAACAATCCGGAACATTTAACAAGCGGGACGGAGCAGCCTAGGGCTTCTAACGATTCCCGAAGCAGCAGGGGTACCTGTGTAACAACTAGACCTGTCAGGACTTACCATTTGGTCCTACCCTGGGTACCTATGGGTATACTTCACCGGGTGTAGACCATTGGTGTACAACGTCCCTATGATGACAGTCCGTATAAGGGGGGAGAGAACAAGAGCTGTAAAAAGGCATACTTTAGGTAAGTTGCTACAATTTTTGTTAAGTGCAATGGTTAAGTGCAATCATTTGAAACAGTGCATAAATTCACATTGTGGCACCTAGAAAGATAATACACACAATGGGCAGGATATCTTGATCATTACATAACATTTGTAATCTGGTTACAATAGTACATGAGAATAAAGTGCAAGCTTTTATGTTGCAATAAAACATTTTTATAAAATAGTGCAATTTTTATAAGTGCAAGGATAGGCTCAACAATAACTTGAGTCCGTATTCCTGGAAGTGCTTGAAGTTGCAGAATCCTCTGGAAACTGAATAAAAGTTCTTTGCAATCCACAGGGCAAAAGAGTCAATTGTAATCCAAAGGGTTAAAAAGTTAATAGCAGCAGGCTATCAAGTAACCTGAGAAAGGGGATAAAACGGTTAACTTGGACATGAGGGGGTTAAGTGCTGTTGGGGGGAGTCCTAACTAGCATGACCATCTGGATGAGGACAACAACGGCAACCTGTAACAAAAAGGTTAAAAGCACGCAACATGCCAAACAGGTCCTCACCCGTCAGGTAGCAGTCCACGGAGTGGCTCCCAAAACAATATCATTGTAGATATTTTCTTTTGCAGGGGACACCTTATAGGTAGGCGTCCAGCTCCTGGTAGGCGTCCAACTCCTTATCACTACTAGAGCTGCTGAACCTCATCAGAGGTTGCTCTAGCCTCTGCTGGTAGCTGAGGGTAGTGTTGGTAGTGGTGCGCCACTGCCCTCTACCGGTTGCTGTAGGGGTTGGCTGTGCAGACAGCCTGGAGAATGCTTTGGTGGCTTGCTGCAGCCCGGAATCCACAGCCGATGCAGGAATTGGCAGAACCACTGGCTGCATTGGTGCAGGGAGAGCTGGAACAGCTTGCTGGGGCTGCTTCCAGGGCAGCACGTAGGGGGGCATAAATCATGGCTGGACCTTGGGATTAAAGGTTAATACGCTATTATTAATCTGTCCCACTCTCAAGGTTGGCGGTGGCGACAGGTCTGGGATAAGGGGCGCAGGTGCAGGTTGGGGTTTCTCTTGGAAGCGCATGCGACCATCCGGGGTCTCCTGTAGACAACGGGTCCTGCCCGCAGAGCCTGGATCTTCCTGCCAGTTCTCTGGGGTAATGGCAGGAGTAAGCGGCTTGTCCAGAAGCGTGACACCCGCCGCAAAGAGTCCTTGCATGGATCTCATTGGGGTGTACTCGATTTGGTCTCCTGAATAAAGATTGTGCCGGCCTGGGGCAAATAATGTCTCTTGACTGAACGCCGGCCTACAAATAGCTCTGTGCCGGAGTGACTGTCCTGCACAAATCCGACACCACGTTCCACAGAGAACCACAGGACGGTCCCGGTTCGTCGGGTGAGCTGGGGATCTCCGGCCTGGGGGTTATCTATGACCTGTTTCACCCACTCTTCTACCGCGGATTTGTATTCCCAAGCGGTTTGGGCAAAAGCGGTGATCTCGTGTGGGACGTCAGGATTCAGGTTCCGCAGCTTTTCATAGCTGGGCGGCGGAGTGGAATCTCCAGCCGCCCCCGCCGCACCAGTAGGCGGTAGTGGCGTGGTAGGCCTAAGGCTGATGGCCGGTGCTGGGGTTTCGGGTCGTGGCGAAGGGACGGATACGGACCGGACCTCAGGGAGCTGGGTTGCTCCTACCTGACGATGAGGCCGGGCGGCCGATTCCGGTGTCTCCTGGTCCCGATCCTGCAGCTCCATCTTCATCTGTGCCGCAGACTGGATGCTGGTGACGTCAGCGACGGCCTCTGCGGTGGACGGCTCGACGTCAACTTCCATTCCGGCAGGCAAGTCCTCTTCCGCGGTGGCACTTGACTTGGAGGAGGGATCCACGGCCTCCGGGAACTCCATCAGGTCTGAGTTCTTGGCAGCAGGAGCCTGGACTTCAGCGGCGGTCTCCTCCGGAATGCTGGGCAAGGTGAGTGGTGCTTCAGCCTTGGCCTGGGAGGAATCCACAGCCTCAAACAAGGTAGCGAATACTGAGGGTCCACCTTTCTTTATTATCTGTGAGACATGGATCTCAGGCGGACGCTCCTCATAGACGGCTTCACCACATATCGCCATCTGGTTCCATTTAGGCTGGGGAAACGCCATCTTGGCCTCCTCTTCCTTCTGGCAAATAGCAGGATCTGAGGGTGCAGCCCAGGGGGTGGAGACTTTATCACCTCGGTTCACAATAGAAAGTTCATGGTGGGCAGGCTCGATTTTTCCCGCTCCTGAAGGGGCGTATTCGATATCTTCGCGCCTTTCTTGAAGGGGTGTCGCTAGTTTTTCCCGCTTCTAGGGGGTGTAGACAGGATTTTCGCGCTCTTGAGATGGCGTTCCTTTGTTCCTTTGTCTCTGGGCATGAAGACAAGGCGCCATTTTAAACGAATATGGCGAATCCCACTGTGCCGAATTTAACTATTTGAATACTGTAGCGCAAGTGCAGCGCTTTCCTTGGCACAGCAATGCAAGTAAGCAATTCACTTTTTAAGCGATTTCTGTACAATCTTCAGCCCTGATTGTTATACTGTGCAGCATGCGGGTTAAGTCAGTTTTTTGGTGCAATTAGATGCGGTTCTGCTGTTTAGGGATGGACACACAATACAATCCGATCCTGTTCGTGACGCCACTTGATGCAATGAGCAGGACACTGGGTCATTGGGGCTGCTATGCAGTGGGTCAGATTTAGGTGTAACTAAATTTGTGACGCCAGTTGCAGCCTGCGCAGGTACTGTAGAAGGGCCCTTTAAGATGGTATAGCTCATGTACTAGGTGAGGAATGCCAGAGGGGGATATTGTCTCTGTATTATGTCAACGGTGTCTCCTACCTTAGTACGGCCGGATTCCTGTATCCTGGCTCACATACAACAAAATTGAGTGTTGTAAATAGGAGTAATGGAGGAATGATGGAATTCCACACAGATAATAGGGTCCAACTTGTCTTTACTTGAGATTATCTTATGCAGCTCTAGATCCATACAATGTTACAGCAATAGTCTTTAGGTCCCAGTAGGTATTGGCAATATGTGGCAGGAATTATATCTATATTCTGCATCTGAACATACGCCTTTAAGAATCTGGCAGGTATCTGTCTTCTGCTCTGTCTTGGGTCTGCTTAGTATGGGCCTGACTAGCTATGGAGGTACTTATCTTAACATAGTAACATATTAACATAGTACATAAGACCGAAAAAAGACATTTGTCCATCCAGTTCGGCCTGTTATCCTGCAAGTTGATCCAGAGGAAGACAACAAAAAACTGTGAGGTAGAAGCCAATTTTCCTCACTTTAGGGGAATAAAAAATTCCTTCCCGACTCCAATCAGGCAATCAGAATAACTCCCTTGTATTTGGAAATCTGTACTTACAGGGAATGGTGGTGGCTTCCTGGAGATCTGATAGTTCTGAAGTTGCTGCTTTCTTTGTCTTCCAGCTGAGGTAAGGAACTCAGGCTGGGAAGGTTGCTTTGGGCCTCAGGTTAGGCCTGAATCCTTGGTTGGGATCCCTGTTTCTGGGAGCTCCTATTCACACAGCCTACCCCAACAGGGGGTGGCTGGTACACTGCCTAGAACTTTCTATCCTCCCTCTGAAGTAGGATCTGGGAACATTCCACTCCTCTAATAGGGGGAAGCTAGCCTGAAATGGTCTATTCCAGTCTAGGTATACTAACTGGCTTGGTTCTGCTACATACTGCTGCCACCTGCTGGTGTACATGAATATCACAGCATATACATTCAATGCAGACATAGAAATGGAATACAAAATCAATGCAATGTCAGATTACACAAGATGACAACACATCTACACTTTAACATCATGAAGCTGGGTGGCAGAGTTTTAGTGACATACTCTGGGATGTTACAGATCCAGGTTCGGTCGCTTGCTTGGCTGTCTTTCTCTCTCTGGTCACAACAGATGCTGATCTCCACCTAGTTCCAGCTCTGGCAGGAAGGATCCGGCTTGTACTGGTCCCACTCCTCTGGAACACACAGTGAAGTCCTCTGTATGCAGCTCCACAGCTGTCAGGAAAATCTCAGCTAATATAGCCTCCTGCTGAACCAGTCTTTTACTGTTATCTCTCAGCAGTCCATCTCTCCCAGTTATCTCAGCAAGGCCCCCAGCAACTTCTAGAACAGCCCAGGAAAATCTTCTTAACTCTTTCTTAGCCTCTGGCCAGCACAACTCAGGTTCCTGTTTAGTCACAGTGGCCTCTGGTGGCCGGAGGGAAATATGACAGTCTGCATAGATATAAGTGCTGGAAATGCTGCTGGTTGATTCAGGGCTGCCTCTTACATATTAAAGGTTAATTATCATTAGTGGCGCAGTGCGCCCGCCCCCCCACAACCCCCCCAGTATTAAAATAATTGGTGGCAGTGGCCACAAGGTCCCCTCCCCTTCTCATTGGTGGCAGTGTCAGCCTCTGATCGGAGCCCCAGCAGTGTAAGCCTGGGGCTTTGATCTGTTACCATGGCAGCCAGGACACTACTGAAGCCCTGGCTGCCATGGTAACATTCCTGCTGCTGTGTGCACAAAGCACAGAGCAGCAGGGAGAGTGTGAGATCCTTTTCACCCTGATAGAGCTCTATTAGGGTGAATAGGACAAGGGATCAAAAGATCCCAGGTTCTAGCCCCTAAAGGAAAAAATAGTTATTAAATAAAAAGTGAAAAAAAAAAAAATTAAACCCAACAAAATATTAAGTATAAATCACCCCCTTTCCCAATTTTATATATAAACAATAAATAAACATATCACATATCGCCGGAACAGAAAAAAATAAAAACAGCGCGATTCGTGATTTTTTAAAATGCTGAATGCACGTGGCTTTTTTGGTGTTTCATTTTTTCACATGGTATCGAATGGTATAGAGTATCGCTATACTTTTTTATGGTATCAGAATCAAATAAAAAATTTGCTATCGCAACAACTCTACTGTAGGCTTCGCCAACACATGCCGGCAGCGCGATCCGTGCCTGCAGACTGAATGGTGGAGCAGGGAGAAGTCTTCCTGCTTCACTATTCTGTGCGCTGTGGGCCTGAAGGAGGGGCGCAGGAAGTTGAGCGTTGAGTGACAGGACCCAGCTCCCAGCGTTCCAGCAATGAGCACTTCCATTGCTTCTGGCATCCCCCTGGGAAACGGAACCTGGGGCGGACCGCCCCCCCCTCCATTTAGTACGACTCTGACAGGAGCTTAGGAGGAGAGATGCGGGCCACAACACCAAGTGAGCATGCTGCTTGGACTTCGTCTAATAATGTCCCCTATAGTGCCCCAGTAGTATGCTCCCCAAATAGCTAAGTAAAGAAGAAAAAAATAAAATGACATTCAGTCTTTCGTACAGGCCACAGGGCTTTTCCACCCTGCTGCCTGAGATGCCTGTGAACTTGTGTAGCTGGTCACCTAAGACCTCTCCTAGGTTGCTGACATAGCTTATATGTTTATACAGCTAGACCTGCCAATAACCTTAATACAGTTCCTATGTTTGTGTGTTAAAGCAAAAAACTTATTTACAGAGTTATTTACAGTGACTTCATGTTTGGATGTCATATAACTGTTATATATTGTGTTCACATAAGCAGAAATGATAATATGCCTTTAAGATTCATTATATGGATGTGAGGTAAGCTCAATGACACAGCAGAAACAACAGAAAGCATAAAGTTAAACAGTTTTTGCTGGGCAGGAGTCTAGACCGATCACAGCCAGCCTCACACACAGCAGGAGTCTTGACCAATCACAGCCAGCCTCACACACAGCCTGTGTGGGAAATTCCCCTAGAAGGAGCTATTAGAACCAGAGGAGAGAAGCTGAACAGACATTGACTCCACTAAGAGCTGTGTTTTATGGAATCAGAGAGGCCAAAATAGATATTTAAAACAGTTATATAATGTTCCTACTGTTAATATAGTGATTAGAACTGTATACTGAACCAGTTACAGTGCCTTGCAAAAGTATTCACCCCCTTGACGTTTTTCGTATTTTGTTACATTACAGCCTTAAGTTCAATGTTTTGTTAATCTGAATTTTATGTGATGGATCAGAACACAATAGTCTAAGTTGGTGAAGTGAAATGAAAAAAATATATAAATAAAACTATTGTTTAGGAAAAGAAAACAGAAAAGTGCGTATGTATTCACCCCCTTTGTTAGGAAGCCCATAAAAAGCTCTGGTGCAACCAATTACCTTCAGAAGTCACATAATTAGTGAAATGATGTCTACCTGTGTGCAATCTAAGTGTCACATGATCTGTCATTACATATACACACCTTTTTTGAAAGGCTCCAGAGGCTGCAACACCTAAGCAAGAGGCACCACTAACCAAACACTGCCATGAAGACCAAGGAACTCTCCAAACAAGTAAGGGACAATGTTAGTGAGAAGTAAAAGTCAGGGTTAGGTTATAAAAAAATATCCAAATCTTTGATGATCCCCAGGAGCACCATCAAATCTATCATAACCAAATAAAAAGAACATGGCACAACAGCAAACCTGCCAAGAGACGGCCGCCCATCAAAACTCACGGACCGGGCAAGGAGTGCATCAGAGAGGCAGCACAAAGACCTAAGGTAACCCTGGAGGAGCTGCAGAGTTCCACAGCAGAGACTGGAGTATCTGTACATAGAACAACAAAAAGCCGTACACTCAATAGAGTTGGGCTTTATTGGCAGAGTGGCCAGAAGAAAGCCATTACTTTCCGCAAAAAACAAAAAGGCACGTTGGTGAGTTTGCGAAAAGGCATGTGAGAGACTCCCAAAATGCATAGAGGAAGGTGCTCTGGTCTGATGAGACTATGAAAACGCTATATCTAGCGCAAACCCAACACATCACATCACCCAAAGAACACCATCCCCACAGTGAAACATGGTGGTGGCAGCATCATGCTGTGGGGATGTTTTTAAGCAGCCAGGACCAGGAAACTGGTCAGAGTTGAGGGAAAGATGGATGGTGCTAAATACAGGGATATTCTTAAGTACCACTCTGCGCGTGATTTGAGGCTAGGACAGAGGTTCACTGTGAGGAATATGAATTATCATTTATTAGCAGCGCAGATAGTTATTTCAATTCACCTTTTAACATGTACACAGTCAGTGTACATGCAAAATATGTTCTCACCCCCCAGCCATCTGATTGTCAGCTAGCAAGGGAGAAAGCCCCAGGGGTCCAGGCTTCAAGAAGGCCCCAGGTGGATAAAGTTACACCTCAACCAGCCAGTTTGGAGGCAAGCTAATCCTGCAGGAAAACCCCCAGCAGGAGGTCTCAGCACTTGCCCAGGATCAATGATACCTTCCAGACATGTTGGCACCTACATTTTATGAGGAATTATGAACCATCCGTCCATCCCAGGCATAATTCGATTATCTTTTTGCTATCCTGGGGCAAAGCCAAACGTCCACATGGTCCTGGCTTGAGGCTAGGATGCCCGGGAGGGGAGATATACTTATCTCCCCACAGAAACCACATAGCGGCATCATGTTTGGACTCTAGTTGTAGTCGGAACCCAGGAGGATCAATTGGGCCCGGAACCATCTTCCTGCGACATTCTGGTCTGGGGCTATGAGCCTTAAGGGGTTTTATGGGTCATTTTCTGCCAGCATCAGAGAAGGAGGGGTGGACCCTACCCATAGGCGGGGAGGGGAGCGGCCGGCTACAGGTCATAAGCCCATACAAGCCAGCGGGCGGTGTCTTTTCTGAAGGGTGCCAATGTGTTTGGAGAGACCGGGAACCCGCTGACATCACTGCCCCCACGTGACTGCAGCCAAGGACTATTCCACCATTTTAACCCAAAGGAACTTTCATCTTACCCGGTAACTGACTCTTGCTCTGCTTAACCCTGTTGTACCTATATCACCTACACTCACCTAAAGAATTATTAGGAACACCATACTAATACGGTGTTAGACCCCCTTTTGCCTTCAGAACTGCCTTAATTCTACGTGGCATTGATTCAACAAGGTGCTGATAGCATTCTTTAGAAATGTTGGCCCATATTGATAGGATAGCATCTTGCAGTTGATGGAGATTTGAGGGATGCACATCCAGGGCACGAAGCTCCCGTTCCACCGCATCCCAAAGATGCTCTATTGGGTTGAGATCTGGTGACTGTGGGGGCCATTTTAGTACAGTGAACTCATTGTCATGTTCAAGAAACCAATTTGAAATGATTCGAGCTTTGTGACATGGTGCATTATCCTGCTGGAAGTAGCCATCAGAGGATGGATACATGGTGGTCATGAAGGGATGGACATGGTCAGAAACAATGCTCAGGTAGCCCGTGGCATTTAAACGATGCCCAATTGGCACTAAGGGGCCTAAAGTGTGCCCAGAAAACATCCCCCACACCATTACACCACCACCACCAGCCTGCACAGTGGTAACAAGGAATGATGGATACATGTTCTCATTCTGTTTATGCCAAATTCGGACTCTACCATTTGAATGTCTCAACAGAAATCGAGACTCATCAGACCAGGCAACATTTTTCCAGTCTTCAACAGTCCAATTTTGGTGAGCTCGTGTAAATTGTAGCCTCTTTTTCCTATTTGTAGTGGAGATGAGTGGTACCCGGTGGGGTCTTCTGCTGTTGTAGCCCATCCGCCTCAAGGTTGTGCGTGTTGTGGCTTCACAAATGCTTTCCTGCATACCTCGGTTGTAACGAGTGGTTATTTCAGTCAACGTTGCTCTTCTATCAGCTTGAATCAGTCGGCCCATTCTCCTCTGACCTCTAGCATCCACAAGGCATTTTTGCCCACAGGACTGCCGCATACTGGATGTTTTTCCCTTTTCACACCATTCTTTGTAAACCCTAGAAATGGTTGTGCGTGAAAATCCCAGTAACTGAGCAGATTGTGAAATACTCAGACCGGCCCATCTGGCACCAACAACCATGCCACGCTCAAAATTGCTTAAATCACCTTTCTTTCCCATTCTGACATTCAGTTTGGAGTTCAGGAGATTGTCTTGACCAGGACCACCCCCCTAAATGCATTGAAGCAACTGCCATGTGATTGGTTGACTAGATAATTGCATTAATGAGAAATAGAACAGGTGTTCCTAATAATTCTTTAGGTGAGTGTATATCTGTAACCTCAGACCACTGTATATATTAGCTGTGTATATTGTGTCATCTAGTGTGCCCTTAAGGCGATTAAATATATACTTTAATCTTGTGCTGTCTTGTATCTCGATCACGAATCCCCACGTCCGTGTTTCGGCCTAGTAATAAGCTACCGCGGGTTGGTTTCTCACCCTATAAAATCCTGTTAGTGGACCGGGCTTATATCAAACGAGAAGCTGGTGGCAGTATACCCGGGCTGAGAAGGTGCTGTTTCGCTGCAGCACTGAAAAGGCTCTCGTTGCCTCTCTGTGCCCACGTGGACAGGAGGTGTCTGAGTAAACTGTACCAAGCTGACCTTACCTGCTCCTCTGGAGGGCATAACATCACGCTGTGGTAACCCATGACCATACCGTGTCTTGTGAGCTCGATGTAGGTGACATCAAGCGGGCATGAGGTCTGATATTCGTCACATTCACCTTCCAGCAGGACAATGACCCCAAACACACTGCTAAAGCAACACTTGAGTGGTTTAAGGGGAAACATGTAAATGTGTTGGAATGGCCTAGTCAAAGCCCAGATCTCAATCCAATTGAAAATCTGTGGTCAGACTAAAAGATTGCTGTTCACAAGTGCACACCATCCAACTTGAAGGAGCTGGAGCAGTTTTGCAAGGAGGAATGGGCAAAAATCCCAGTGGTAAGATGTGGCAAGCTCATAGAGACTTATCCATAGCGACTTGGAGCTGTGATTGCCACAAAAGGTATTGACTTTAGGGGGATAAATACAGTCCTGATCAAAAGTTTAAGACCACTTGAAAAATGACAAAAAATCATATTTAGCATGGCTGGATCTTAACAAGGTTCCAAGTAGAGCTTCAACATGCAACAAGAAGAAATGGGAGTGAGACAAATCATTTTTTGAGCAATTAATTTAATGAAAACAATGAATAAACTGAAACAGGCTGTTTTTCAGCTAATCAAAAGTTTAGGACCACACCTCAAAAAAACCTCTAAACCCCCCCAAAACAGAATTCCAACTTCCAAACAGGAACAGTAATGAGTAGCTCCGCCATTATTGTTTATCACTTCAAAAATTCATTTCGGCATGCTTGATGCAAGCGTTTCCATGAGGTGAGTGGGAACATTTCTCCAAGTGGTGAAGACAGCCACACGAAGGCCATCTACTGTCTGGAACTGGAACATTTTTGCAAACTTCCCTTGCCATCCATCCCCAAAGGTTCTCAATTGGATTTAGATCAGGGGAACACGCAGGATGGGCCAAAAGAGTGATGTTATTCTCCTGGAAGAAGTCCCTTGTCCTGCGGGCATTGTGTACTGTAGCGTTGTCCTGTTGAAAAACCCAGTCGTTACCACACAGACGAGGGCCCTCAGTCATGAGAAATGCTCTCTGCAACATCTGGACATAGCCAGGTGGGATCTGCTTGTCAAGCCAGTAACGTTGGAAACCATCAGGACCATCAAGGTTACATTTTTTCTCATCAGAGAATAAAACTTTCTTCCACCTTTGAATGTCCCATGTTTGGTGCTCTCTTGCAAAGTCCAAACGAGCAGTTCTGTGGCGTTCAAGGAGACAAGGTCTTTGAAGACGTTTTTTGTTTTTGAAGCCCTTCAGTCACAGATGCCATCTGATGCTGTATGACTGATAATTCACTAGAAGCGACCCAGCACTGTAGGGGTCCTGGCATGTCAGAAAGCACATGGACCAATTTTAGTCACAAGTGTATATATATATATATATATATATATATATACTGTATATAAATATATACTGTATGTATAGTCAAAACTGACCAAAAAAAAGCAACCCATGTTGATTTGTTGAAATATCCATCTCACCTCAGGCTCATAGCGAACCACTAGCTTCTCTTGAGAGGTTTTGACCACCTGGGCATTCCCACGGCTCAGCAGTGAGAGAGTTGACATCTTTCATGGCCAACCTCCAGCAATGGTGGTCCTCCCAGATCCGGCACTCTCACGTGCCAGGGCTGCCAGCCTCCCGAGGAGAAAGCCTTCTCCTTCTTGTAATAAATCCTGGGGGATAGGACACACGAAATGATCCAGTGATTTGTTTCCAGTTGGAGAGCTGAATCTGTATATTAGAAAAGACTTGTGTCAGGATTTCCAGTCCCGCCCATTCAGTGTCGGACTGGGGTACCTAGGGCCCACAAGTAAAATTTATTTTGGGGGCCCACCGTACCGTACAGTCGAATATAATGAATAATTTAACAAGTTTTTTATATGAACATAGGCTGGATGAGGTGCTGTACTTTGAATATATGTATGTAGTACAGTAAATCTAATGTGTTATGTGCCACTTGTGCAGGGGGTGGGAGACTAGGGGCCCACCTTGCTCAGGGGCCCACCGGGGGATTCCCCTGTACCCCTGTGGGCCAGTCCGAGCCTGCGCCCATTGCTCACAGTTTGTTTTGTCTGCCCTGCACTGGTTGCCATAGACGGCACTGTCCCAAGTCGTTCTCTGAAACTCTTCTCTGCTCCTTATTGTTAAAAGAGATTGTTTCTGGTGTTACCTTGGTAGCAATGAAGGAGATCAGAGCCCTCAGGGATGTGTGCAAATGCCAGCAGTAAAGTTGGTGCAATTACTTGGCATATGCTAAAACATACAGCGCATTCCCATCCTTGTTCTTCACCCCTGTATAATAGAAGAGTAGCACTGAACGGTCTCTTGGTGTTCTGACTAACGTATTATAATAATCATATTTTATAAAACTACATTTATAAGTAGCTGATGCTTTATTATATGTCAGGTATAAAGTATGCTACCGTTTTATCTCCGGTGGAAAAAACGGAAGACTTGCCCATAGGAATGTATTAGTGCCGGATCCGGCATTCAAAATACCGGAATGCCGGATCCGTCCTTCCGGTCTGCGCATGCGCAGACCGGTACAAATGTGAAAAAAGATACAAGACGGATCTGACTGTCCGCATGACAATGCATTTGTGAGACGGATCCACATCCGGATGCGTCTCACAAATGCTTTCAGTCACATCCAAATCGGCGGATCCGGCAGGCAGTCACTGCCGCAAGTGTGAAAGTAGCCTAAGTTATTCAGAGGCGCCGGCCTCTACATAACTTAGACAGACCTTATAATTGTCTAAATGTACGCCATCTTCCTTGCTGGCATAGATTTAGACCATTTTCTAAACCTAAAACATGTTTAGAAAATGATAAATGAGAGAGGCCTGCCAGCCCGTCCTTTTCCATGCCCATGCCATGCCCTCTTTTTAAGCCTGGCGTGAGTGACTGAACAGTGGAAAAAGTCACAGATTAC
The DNA here is from genome assembly GCF_905171765.1 of Bufo bufo. Taxonomy (NCBI): domain Eukaryota; kingdom Metazoa; phylum Chordata; class Amphibia; order Anura; family Bufonidae; genus Bufo; species Bufo bufo. The sequence continues at coordinate 150,463,606 of NC_053395.1, read as the reverse complement.
AGCGTTAATAACCTTTGCGCCGCAATCTGCGACAGAAGTGTCGTTCATTTGTTCGTAAATGACCCCCAAAGTTTTGTAATGGTCTTCATATAAAATGGTGGAAGTGTTCCCTGAGACAGTTGTGCCATGCAGCTACACTGCTGACAGCTTATATAAGGTGCAGGTGGGTCTAAGGCTAGTTTCACACTAGCGGCAGGGAAGTCGGGCAGGCTGGTCCGGCAGGTGAACAGCCTGACAGATCCGTCCTGCCGCTAGTTCACGTGTGCCCCCTGGACTGCCGCTCCGTCCCCATTGACTATAATATGGGTGGGGGCGGAGTTCCGTACTATGTCGCCGGGGGCACACGTGAACTAGCGGCAGGACGGATCTGACATGCTGTTCACCCGCCAAAACAGCCTGCTGGAATCCCGTGCCACTAATGTGAAAGCACCCTAAAAAGATTAGTTTAAGAGGTGTTCCTGCAATTAACATTTTCTACATTATCATCAAAAATGGTATAAACAATTGACGGGTGGTAGTGCCCATTATGTCAAGAACAGGGATCCCGTTTGAGGGGATGAGATAATAAAAAGAAGCCTGCGGCACTGTGAACTCTCCATCCTTGTTTAGGGAAGAGCCTACCATTGGATCTTGTATTGTGAGAAGTAGGACCTGTGTTCTTGTGAAAGTCACAGCAGCCAGACCACCCCTTAAAAAAAGTAAAAAAAAAAAAATGTTATTTGATTTAAAGATATAATGAGGAAACATTTAAAAAAAATCTCATCATGCTACTACAAATGTCAAAAAAATGGTTCTAGATTACAAAAGTATGTATAAGGCTACTTTCACACTAGCGGCAGCAGGATCCGCAAGGCTGTTCCGGCGGGGGAACAGTCTGCCAGATCCGTGCTAACGCTAGCCCGCCATGCTGCCAAAAGTCCGCTCCCGCCCCATTCACTCGGCAAACAAGCCGAGAGGCGGCCGGACAAAAACCGCAGTGTGCTGTCGTTTCTGTCCAGTCGCCTCTTGGCATGTAAGTAGCCTTAGATGACATTTATCTCCAAAGAAGATCCTTTCAAGCCATGGAGACAGTAATATCTCTTGTACATGGAACACCTATTTTCATACTTTCCTACTAACATTAGCGTTGATAAATTAAGGTGCATAAAAGCCACGACCATGCGCCAAACCAAATCGGGAAGGTCCACTAAAGAACTGAGGTTTACATTAGCCCCTCCCATTTTCATATGTGAACAACCTAGATTTGGCAGAATTGGTAAAATTTGGTAAAATCCTGGAAAATGTTGACAACTATGTATTTGATTGAATATACACCCCTACCTCAGATAATAAGACAAAGCGGTCTTTGTTGATAGCTACCCCCACTCCTTCATAAACGTGCACTTGGACATTGATCGGCTAGCATGTAAGTTTATTTTAATAGGTGAAGTAGTCCCTGCCAGACACCAACATATCTGATGCTTCTTGCCATGAATGTAGGGTTTGAGCTGTCTCCATACTCATTAGATCCTCATCCGATCCTGCTGAAATGGGTGGATTCATCCTACATTTATCTACCACTCATGAAAAGCGTACTTGTAGATCATGGGACGACAATTGAAACGATCTGGCGGAACATTTAGAAGGGCAGATTGTCGGATTGCCGAATATCGGGCAGTGTAAATCCACTTTTACTTTCTGACAATTACCTGCTTGTCAGTGGAGGAAAAGAGCTGTATGGGGATGATACGGATCTATTGTGCTGTGTGAACAGCGATCTGCTGCCCAGAAACAATAATCGAGGTGTCCGCTCCAACAATTATTTCACCCAATAAACGCGCGTTCCTCCCGTATTTGGTTTACATCGGCCGGTGTAATCAGGCCAGTGCAAACAAGTTCCAGTGGATGTTTTATCATCCATCAGCGCTCTCATTGCCCATACATCAGGCAGTGTAATATCCCCCCTACCGTACAGTGTTACAAAATATCTGCCTGCCTTACAAGATTCCTGAAAAAACAGCCTTGGCACACAAACTCCCTACCAGCCGACATACTAGTGCATTTTAATAAATTAGAATATCATTGAAAAGTTAATTTAGTTCAGTAATTTAATTCAAAAAGTGAAACGCATATATTCTATAGATTCATTACACACAGAGTGATCTATTTCAAGAGTTTATTTATTTTAATATGATTATTATGGCTTACTGCTAATGAAATCCCATAAACTCCTATGTGCCCCCTCCATAGTAATAAATTCCTCTGTGACCCCTCTGTATTAAAAAAACTAAATAAAAAAACACAGTACCTACTCACCTTGCCCCGTTCCTGAAGCTCATAGTCCTCTCTTCACTGCAGGCACAGACCGTTCTGCAGCAATGTGTGGGTGGAGCTTATACAGATTACCGGGCTGCAGGCTCCGCCCACACATTCCGGCAGCGCGATCCGTGCTTGCAGACTGAATGGTTGAGCAGGGAGAAGTCTTCCTGCTTCCCCATTCTTTGCGCCGCTGGCCTGAAGAAGGGGAGGATTGCGGAGAGTTGAGTGGTGAGTGACAGGACCTAGCTACCAGCGCTCCAGCAATGAGCGCTTCCATCTGTATTGACGGAAGCTCTCATTGCTTCTGGCATCCAGCTGAGAGAAGGCACCTGGGGCGGACCGTCCCCCACGTCCCCGTCCTCCCTTAGTACGCCACTGGCAGGAGCTTAGGAGGTAAAATGCGGGCCACGACACCAAGTGAGCATACTGCTTGGACTTCGTCTAGTAATGTCCCCTATAGTGCCCCAGTAGTATGCTCCCCAAGTAGCTAAGTAAAGAAGAAAAAAATAAAATGACATTCAGACTTTGGCTTTCCCACCCTGCTGCCTGAGATGCCTGTGACCTTGTGACATTTGTACACTGCCTCATATAGTTGCCTGTGGCCTATGAGGGTAAATAGCAGGGCAGGGAGCCATGGGCTTCCATACCTTACTACAGTATTCAACTCTATCACTGTCCTGAGGACTGCCATACAGTTGAATTCAGTAGGACACCCGAAGCTACTGGCCAGGTGGTTAATCACCAGTTAGAGGATTAGATCATTAAGTACCTGGTCAGCGGCAGTGAGGAGGGCTTGGGCAGCCCCTTGGACATCAGCCCACTGGGAAATGTCCCTGTAAGATCTATGGCCAATCTGTCCCAGCTGACCAAAACCAATTACCACAGTGCAACACAACATACTGCCTTAGCAGAACCAAATAACGCAGTGCAGCACAATATACTGTCTTGCACCAGGAGAACCAAACATAACAGCGCAAACCAAAATACTGCACAAGCAGCACAAAGTACCTCCCCAGGAGCTGTTCCTGTATGGTGGCCAAAACCACTTACCACATTCAGTCTTCCCACTCCACTTGTCTCTAAATATGCTACAGTATCTTCAGCATGCTATCTATAGCACCTCCAGCAATAATAATGCCCCCTATTTGTTACCTGGTAATATTCATGCCCCATATTGCCAGTATTAAAAAAATATGCCCCGAGTATTAATAAGGCCCATTGTAGTACCTCCAGCAATAATCATGCTCCTCTTTTGTGCCCCCAGTAATAATTCCCTCTATAGTGTCCCTGTAATAATAAAGCCTCCCTATATTTATTTATATAGTTTACTTGCTTATATAGCGCCAACATATTCTGTAGTATCTATGACTGGTATGTTCTTAAAGCGAGCGAACTGCATATCCAATTTGGGCAAATATACCATTGTATGCCTCAATTGTTCCTATAATCACAATCCCCTGGCATAATGATGGATAGTAGCAATTCTGCCAATATGGATTACATAAAATGAGGTTATCCGCCAAAGTCACCTGGCAATATTTGTATTGTTCTCCTCATGAAACTAGACACCTCCAACAGTGACACAAACCATGACCGCTTATTAGAACTGGGACCACTCCTATAATATCTAAATAAAAGGGTTTCTAACATTTCCCACTACAGAATAAATCACCATTGTGGATGAATCCCTCTGTAATGTCCACCAATATTTTCCTTAAACCAGTTTCTCTTTTCCAAAAGTGCTTCTGACAAACATTTATTATGTCTGACATTAGCAGCAAGTACAATCTCTGGTTTATTTCTCCACCTGGTTCATGTGAATTTCCACACAACTGCAGAGTTTCTGTTGTGCTATGGGCACCTCTGCTATGTCAGACATAGAAGTCCCATCCCCTGCACCATCTCTTAATAATACAGCACTAGAAGAAGCAGCCATGAATGTCTCCAATGTCTCCTCTGGACAGCAGACCACCAATACTGATGCCAACATCAGTGTATATGGCAGAGCAGGTCTATGGACCATTGGCAGCAGGTGCCACCGGAGGTTCCATGACCTCTGACCTCAAGTCACCTGCACACGACCAACTGCCGTTCACTTTCAACTGTCAGCGGCAGCGACTGGACTGAACAGGAGCAGCGAACATGGCGTCTACTGGACACAGAGGAGACAGCGAGAAGATGGAAGATGAGAAGAGGAAGAGGGAGCAAGACTGCGAAGACGGATCCAAGGAGATGAAGAAGAGGAGAGGAGAGGCCAGGATATTGGAGGATGAGGAGCCAAGGGCCGGAGGCAGCCAGGACCTCGGAACATCCAGCCCCTACCCCAAATTTAACATCAATCGCTTCACCTTCCATCAGGTGTTGGGTAGGGGCAGCTTTGGCATAGTAAGTTTTATAACTTCTTATTTCTTGCTATAGGGATAGTTATCCTAATTCTGTTATCAGCCATTTCAGACTCCTAAGATGCCAACTGTACATTTCTACATTGGGATAAGTGACAGGGGTTCCAGAAAATTCTCAGCCCCCATCTTCCCTTCTTTCTATGTCATATCTCCAGTGCTCAGACCCTCCAGTAACATTATATCAATATGTGTGACTGGTATCTGCATCTCCTTCTATAGCGCTGCCCTGTAATAAGCCTCCACATTAGGTCTAATCTGCCAGAAAGGGGGATTCCAGTGCTGGAGAGATGATCTCAGGGGGTGAGGAGTTTGGGAGAAATGCATTGTTGTTTACTTAGCCCATGTAGGCTACAATAAGGACATTGGGAGTCATTTATCAAACGGATGTAAAGTAAAACTGGCTTAGTTGCCCATAGCAACCAATCAGATTACACCCTTCAATTTGGACAGCTCCTTTGGAAAATGAAAGGTGGAATCTGATTGGTTGCTATGGGCAACAAATCCTGTTCTACTTTACACTAGTTTGATAAATTACCCCAAATATATAAATATATATATATAATACACAAATAGTGCAGCAGCACAGTCAGACACGGTGTACCGGGTGCAATTCCCCACAGAGGTCGGCTTTTCCTCCACGATATATATCAAGCAAATGACGAGGCAGCACTTCCAGCTTTGAGTGAACGGGTGAGGACCCCAAACTTTATTCCAAGCGACGTTTCGGCCTGCTCAATGAGGCCTTTATCAAGCTACATAACAGTGCATATGACAAGGTATATATACCCACAATTCAATACAAATCAATTACAATCAGTGGTTAGGCGTGTCTCCAATCTAGTCACATGATCTTTAACTATATCCTCACATGACATAAGTGCATGATAAACATTATAAACCTACTCATATTTAGAGCATACAAAAGTTACAAAAGTGATCATAATAATATCAAGAACAGTGTATATATTTCTGTTCCTCCATTTAAATTAAATAGAATATGCATCTATTTAGTACGTGACTACACAAGGTGAACGCTGTGCAGAAGTGTTAGGTGCATAGAGGGTTAAAATCATCAGTTATTGGTACGGCTGTACCATATCACAAATTAAAAACAACAGGAAGGAGCTCACCACACATGGACACTTAGAACCGGCCGGAATTGGCGTCCCCTCGTTGGCGGTGCGCATGCGCCAAGCCAGACGCCTCTGGCCACGCCCCCGACGCCGCCGCGCTCCCACGTGATGGCTCCATGGACCGCAGCGTCATCCAATGGAACGCACCGTAGGAGCAACAGCTGCGAGGGGAGGGAGGCCAGGGCATGTGACTCGGCGTCAGACGCATCGCATACGGGGGCGTGTTCAGTAACCATAGTGATGTAAACAGTGTTAAGACATGCGGACGATCGCACTGACGCCAGGAAGCATACATGTGCACACAATCTAAATAACAGCGCACCTCTGGGTATATGGAAATGGCCCTAGGGGAAGGCAATCAAACAATGTGCCTACAGGCTGAGTTTAAATGTCTTCCCCTAGGGCCATTTCCATATACCCAGAGGTGCGCTGTTATTTAGATTTTCTTGGATTCCAGCTATTTGGAAGCCTGGATCGCTTCATCAGCCGCTGGCACCCGCCATCATAGAACACTGCTGTGCTGTTCACACTTGTTGGATATATTGCTATATATACACACAATAAATTCACAGCCTGATGAACGTTAAAAAAGAACAAAACAAATCTTTATTATAATCCGTTTAAAAGGGGGCAAAAAGCCTATATGTCACAGTCTGTGACCACCAGGCACCAGTATCAGAATGCACAGAGGACGGGCATAAATAAATCCTATGTGCAATTGAGAGACTGGACTAGAAGGACTGGCTTGCTAGCTAGTAGTTGCTAATATGCAAGTCCAGATATGGTACACGGACACAGTGTAGAGGAGACGCTGGTGTGCTACTAGCCGGTGATTGTATAAGGTGTATATATATATACTGGTGCGGCTGTACCCCTTTGGTCATAGGTCGCATGTGAAACACGGTAGGTCGCACTGTCTCTACCTAGATAAAGTCTCAGAGGACTATACCATCAGGTAGTGCAGTGGTGAGACCAATATCCGTGTATAACTGCGGCCAGTGTATACGTAACAGCCCTGCACCTGAGGCCAGTATGTAAAGGCTATATATAATCACTAGTCATAGCCAGTGTATTTTGGCTCAGAACACACACCTCAAGCCAGTATATTTTGGCTCCATTCATGCATCACATACACACTCTAAGACTTCAGGGTAAATATTGCATCAGGTGCACCCTGCCTAGAGAGCCGTGCTCCAATAGATATCAGCAGCTCTACGCGTTTCCACGCGACATATAGGTGTCACGTATCTTCAGGAGCTAGTATGCCTATGTCAGGACAGAATTGCCACACTGTAGCGTGTTACACTGTAGCCATAACACGCTACAGTGTGGCAATTCTGTCCTGACATAGGCATACTAGCTCCTGAAGATACGTGACACCTATATGTCGCGTGGAAACGCGTAGAGCTGCTGATATCTATTGGAGCACGGCTCTCTAGGCAGGGTGCACCTGATGCAATATTTACCCTGAAGTCTTAGAGTGTGTATGTGATGCATGAATGGAGCCAAAATATACTGGCTTGAGGTGTGTGTTCTGAGCCAAAATACACTGGCTATGACTAGTGATTATATATAGCCTTTACATACTGGCCTCAGGTGCAGGGCTGTTACGTATACACTGGCCGCAGTTATACACGGATATTGGTCTCACCACTGCACTACCTGATGGTATAGTCCTCTGAGACTTTATCTAGGTAGAGACAGTGCGACCTACCGTGTTTCACATGCGACCTATGACCAAAGGGGTACAGCCGCACCAGTATATATATATACACCTTATACAATCACCGGCTAGTAGCACACCAGCGTCTCCTCTACACTGTGTCCGTGTACCATATCTGGACTTGCATATTAGCAACTACTAGCTAGCAAGCCAGTCCTTCTAGTCCAGTCTCTCAATTGCACATAGGATTTATTTATGCCCGTCCTCTGTGCATTCTGATACTGGTGCCTGGTGGTCACAGACTGTGACATATAGGCTTTTTGCACCCTTTTAAACGGATTATAATAAAGATTTGTTTTGTTCTTTTTTAACGTTCATCAGGCTGTGAATTTATTTACTATCAACGAACGTCTACCTATTTATTAGTTTTTGTGTGATATATATATATACACACACACACATACATATATGCTTGTATTACATCCGTACTGCATCTAATGTGGATGTAGATCTGTAATAACATCCCCCATAATCCTACAGTCCTGCCTACAGCTTCCTCTAGTTATATCTATGAGGTATGGCAAAAGAGAAATCTCTATAACGTGTCCAAGAGCAGACACCACAATATATTTGCTCACTTTTGCACAGTTGTAGAGTATGGATTTTACCTGACTGAAGACCACTTCCCTCACCCCTTTCTTAGGCATTTGAACAGCCAGAAACCCCGGGAGATAAATCCCCCATGTAATAAATGTAGAAGAATTGCTCTGTAACCACTTCCATTTTTTTCTTCAGGTGCTCCTGGCATCAGTCCCCCGCCGGAACACCTATGTGGCTATCAAAAGTATTAGAAAAAGAGGGGAAAATGCAGTAGCTTTAATGAGAGAGCGACGGATACTGCTGGAGGCCCGAGACTGCCCATTCCTATGCCATCTCTATGCCGCACATCAGTCTCAGGAGCGGGCCTATTTCATCACAGAGTATCTGTCCGGCAGCAGCCTGGAGGCTTTAATCAAAATGTGCGGCTACTTGGACATCAACAATGTAAGGTGAGTAAATGACTGATCAGGAGACAGAAGGGCAAATACTGAAAAGAAAGTGACTGGAGAATAGAAGGGGACATGACAGGTCAGATAGAGATCAATGTGGAGAATAGAGAGAATACAGGCTGCCATAAACAGCGTCTCTACTATGCTGGTGGTGACAGACAATTTGGTAATAACATGATATTTCTAGAGATGGATTTCATGTCATTGACATTACATCTTGTTCTCTCCATCAGATTCTACACAGCAGAGATTGTGTGTGGCCTCCAGTTTCTCCATGGACACAACATCGTCCACCGGTAAGAAGAACTTGCTCACATCTCCCTATTTCCTTGTAATGATGGAAACAATGCACCCAGCTTTCCCAGAGTCCTGATAGCCTATGTCTCCTGTATCACTGCTACATTGGACCCATCCACCATTCTCCTTTCTTCATGCGTCATCTTATTTCATTACAGAGACATAAAGCCAGAGAACATCATGCTGGATAAAGATGGACACATCCGCATCATAGACCTAGGGCTGGCCCAAGATGGTGTCACCTCCTCCAATAAGACCAGTGGAGTGACGGGTACACACTGTTTTATGGCCCCTGAGGTTTTTGTCGGAATGGATTATTACACAGCAGTTGACTGGTGGAGCCTGGGGATTGTAGTGTCCAGGATGTCATCAGGACGCTCCCCATTTTACTATGGCCCCATCAGGAAAGAGGCGTACAAATCCATCACCAGAACCAAGCCATACATCCCATCTTGGCTGGACGCCGACGTGCAACATCTTATAAAAAAACTGCTGCGTAAAAACCCTGACCAGCGGCTGGGTGTCTATAAGAACATCAGACACCATCCATTCTTTAACAGCATTGTCTGGGAGGAACTGGAGGAGAGGAGAGCACAGCCGCCATGTATACCATTCAGGGCAGCTCTGGAGGACAAACATCTGCAGTGGCCGAAGGATACAACACCACTTCACCCCGTGGCCGGATTCTCCTATGTGTCACCAAGCTTGGCCCGGTAAGATCCCTCTCCTCTGCTGATGATGTCATGAGAACATGAGGTCCTATAGAATCCTGCCTCCCCTTACACTGATGATACAATGGAGACATTACTCATCAGTATGTTACTCTCTGTACTGCAAAATATATGTAATACAGGTGACATTCTAATGATAAAGCAAGAGAAGACCAGGACCAGACCAGTATCACCGCTTACTTGTAATGCTGGTGAATCCTCTAGTATCGTCTGGTCCATAATCTTCTAGTCCCTTCTGTACTTCGTTCTGATTGCTCCTGACAATTACTATGCCTCTGTTTTTTCTTAGGGTGATGAAAAGATCCAAATTGTGAAGGGATCCAATACCAACTGGTGAGCACCCCCTGTACAAATCAATACATATATCTATATACCTATACATACTTATCTACATACACCTACCATGATACCCATACATTGTAACTACCTTTCACATACTGTACCTTTGAGACTTTATTAGAAAGAACATTTCTTTTAAAATATCAGAGGTCTCTGAGGTTTTGGTAATTCTGGTTGACAACTATTATGGTCTTCATTATGACTCCCATATTTGCAAAATTCCTACTATAATCTCATAGTAAATATATATTTTGAGTCTTATTCAGAAATTCACACTTTTAGGCTCCATTCAAACGTCCGCAAATGGGTCCGCATTCGTTCCGCAATTTTGCGGAACGGGTGCGGACCCATTAATTTTCTATGGGGGCGGAATGGATGCGGACAGCACACAGTGTGCTGTCCACATCCGCATTTGCGGAGCTTGGCCCCAATCTTCGGGTCCGCAGCTCCGCAAAAGATAGAACATGTCCTATTCTTGTCCGCAGCTGCGGACAAGAATAGGCATTTCTATAGGGGTGCCGGGCGGGTGTGTTGCGGATCCGCAATTTGCGGGTCCGCAACACACCACGGACGTGTGAATGGAGCCTTAGATATCAGGTAGACATCTGATCAGGATAAGACTGCTTTCACATCAGTGCTATGTATTTCCGCTATTCTGCTCCTTTATAGAAGCAGAAGAACGATACTAAAGTAAGTGCTGGATTCAGCACCTAACTGACAGGATTGGAGCCTAACAGATACAATTTACAAAAATGGGATCCATTTGGTTTCCATTTCGGAAGAACACGTAGGACTTTTTCCTCAGCCATTTTTGGCGAACTCTGTGATGTAGGCCCCAAATATAGCCTCTGACGCAGAAGTGAATATAGCCTTTGTTGTCGTGTTACACTAGTGACTTTTCTATATCCATAAATGGGTAAACCGTAAAACTAACATTTCTCTCTTACGTCTTGCAGGATCAGCCCGTGCCTACTGCCCAGAGCTTTGTGCCTCCTGATACACATCTCTGCTGCTGTATAACACCTCGGCTTGCCTATAACATCCTCTCTATAACATCTTAATGCTGCTGATTTTCCATCATGTTGTTGCCCTGGACCTTGACTTGGCATCCTCCAATACCTGGCTGGCATCAGACTTCACAACCTCCTGAAGACCTCCTGAAGACCCTCTACGCCCCAGGAATGGCCTGTGCTTGATTCCATCTGGCATTTGGTGAGTTCAGGAAAACAGCCGCATATTGTATGCCTGGGGCAGATAGGAGTGATCTTACCGGAGCGGCTGTTATCCCTGAACTCACTGATTTCTTGTAACATCTCTGCACAGGCCTGGTAAGTAGCACACCTCACACACACAACAGTACACACATATAGATAGATATAAGTATAGACGTATAGATACACATAATAGACACATAGATATAAGTATAGACACAACTATAGACACATATATATAAGTGTAGACACAGACAGATAGGACAAATAGATATCGGCTTTGATCCTGGAACTTGTTCTGATCGCCATATTTGGGGTCGGGAAGGAATTTTCCCCCCTTGAGGACAATTGGCTTATTCCTCAAGGAGGTTTTTGCCTTCCTCAGGATCATCTCAGCCTTAAATAGGTTTAGTATAATAGATCTGCATACAAAACATAATATAAAAATGATAAAAATATATAAATTTATAGCTAACATACAAATATTACAGTATTAGGTTAGTAAAAATGTATTTTAAATATATTGTTTTCTTTATACTAAGCAGGTTAGTTAGTGACTTTTGATCCTGGGATTTTTCTGATCGCCATATTTGGGGTCGGGAAGGAATTTTCCCCCCTTATATAGAGGACAATTGGCTCATTCCTCAAGGGGGTTTTCGCCTTCCTCTGGACCAACAGTCTATAGATAGGTATAGTTACATACATTCTACATATCACACTTTAATATACAGTAAATAGTACTAAAATATATTTATAAAATAGAAATGATTATCAAAATCAAATCTATAGAAATCAGATAGGTTAGGTAGTGACTTTTGATCCTGGGATTTTTCTGATCGCCATATTTGGGGTCGGGAAGGAATTTTCCCCCCTTATATAGAGGACAATTGGCTCATTCCTCAAGGGGGTTTTCGCCTTCCTCTGGACCAACAGTCTATTAATAGGTTTAGTTTTATGCATTTTACATTTCTCACAAACATGTTAAGTAAATAGTGATAAAAAAAAAATCATAAAATGCTAATTCTTATTAATATTAAATCTAAAAAAATCTGATAGGTTAGGTAGTGACTTTTGATCTTGGGAATTTTTCTGATCGCCATATTTGGGGTTGGGAAGGAGTTTTCCCCCCTTATAAAGAGGACAATTGGCTCATTCCTCAAGGGGGTTTTCGCCTTCCTCTGGATCAACAGTCTATTAATAGGTTTAGTTACATACATTTTACATATCACACTTTAATATACAGTATATAGTACTAAAATAGATTTATAAACTAAAATGTAATATTAAAATAAAATCTATAGAAATCAGATAGGATAGACAACGGCTTTGATCTTGGGAATTATTCTGATCGCCATATTTGGGGTCGGGAAGGAATTTTCCCCCTTACATGAGGATAATTGGCTCTTTTCCTCTTAGGGGTTTTGCCTTCCTCTGGATCAACTCAGCCTTAAAACTCCCCTCATAAAAATCCCACCTCCTATAACTAGTAAAAATAAAATGTTAGTTTTTACCCCCTCCCTTACATCTGTGTGTCCGTGTCTTTATTTCCATTAGATGCGTAGTCTTCTGATAAATGTGGTTAATGTCCCCATTGTTGTATTCCCCAAAAATCAAGACGTGCAGATTATGTGGAAAGTAATCCTATGGGACGCTGACTGTCCTACAGAAGCTATAGGGAAAATTACTGTAATTTTTGGAATCAGTTGGGGAAAGGTTTTGGTCACCTTAACGAGCATAAATGAATTGTGCACTGTTCCCCTGTACTGCGTGTGCACAGATTCTCAAAGTGACGCCGCACATAAGTAACACAGGGCTCTGTGCTTTCAGTGCAATGAGGTGAAATGGCGATACCCTTTATGTACATCGATGGTGTCATTCTCATAGTAGAGTCCATAATTCACACCAGAGGATCAGCCTCTTCTAAGTTCTCCACTGCAAACAGCCAGGAAAAAGCATGTAAGCCGGCAGTCAGCGACATTAGAGATCGGCACAGGAGGAGATGTCTGTGCGGCAGGACAAGAGTGAGCAGATGGTGTCACACTAATGGCTGCTGGACCTGCTCACCTGTGAGCTACCACCTCCCCACTATCCACCAGTCATGGCATGGGAGCTAGAATATAAAGCTTCATTTATAAATGAAGGTCTTTGTTTAATAGCATATGATATGCACATCTGGTTATGGTGTCTGTAATCCCACATCATTTTATATCCACAGCACCTCAGTTAGTATTCTCTTAACCCTCCCTCATGATCTCACTTCATATCTGGCATGGGCCTAGGAAGCTGCAGAAGATAATATTATTCCTCTTCATTTCAACGTTGGTTGGACACTGGAGAAGAAGTTTAACAGCCTTCTTCACAAGCCTCCAAATATACTCAAGAAGGAACAAGATGGAGGTTGATGGTCATAATATGGAGTTCAGGGCCCGGATAATTTGCCTGTGTGGGGACCAGATGTTGCTCATAGAGGTCTTGTCTGTTATAATGCCGCCCCTTGCAGGCACAGATCGCACCTTGCTACATGCACACTGCTCTCCTGCTTCCAGATTTTTCCCATTCTGTTCTTTATTTAAATCTATCTCTCGGAAAGATGGATGACAACCAGAAATACTGCTATTATAGTCTCCAAGGGGTTGTCAGCCAGCTTTGTCAGACACCTCATTATAATTTAGGGATAAGCAAATCGACTTCGGATAAAACATTCAAAGTTAATTTGCATAAAACTTTGTTCTAAGGCTACTTTCACACCTGCGTTAGGTGCGGATCCGTCTGGTATCTGCACAGACGGATCCGCACCTATAATGCAAACGCTTAGATCCGTTCAGAACGGATCCGTTTGCATTACCATGAACAAAAAAAAATAAAAGATTTTGAAAATTGAGCCATATTGTGTCAACTTCAAATGGATCCGTCCCCATTGACTTACATTGTAAGTCTGGACGGATCCGTTTGCCTCCGCGCGGCCAGGCGGACACCCGAACGCTGCAAGCTGCGTTCAGGGGTCCGCCTGCTGAGCGGAGCGGAGGACAAACGGTGCCAAACTGATGCATTCTGAGCGGATCCCCATCCACTCAGAATGCATTAGGGCTGGACGGATCCGTTCTGGGCCGCTTGTGAGAGCCTTCAAACGGAACTCACAAGCGGAGCCCCGAACGCTAGTGTGAAAGTAGCCTAATACTTTACGGAGCAGGAGCTCCCTACAGTATTAGAATGTATTGGCTCCGATGAGCCGAAGTTATTGCTTCGCAAAGTCTCCCGAGACTTTGCGCAATAACTTCATAAATTAATTTGTGCTGTAAAAGACCATTTCCCGAACTCAGGTTTGGTTCCAAGGTGCTGACTGAAGGGCAGCATCCCCTTTATTGTTTACCTGGCACACTGCCATACATTTGATAGTGGTTGTGTCTGGAATTGCAGCTCAGTCTTTTTACAGTACCAGCTATTACCAAACGTGGCATCATTATATAGATGATAAACTCAGTGATGTCCCACTACAGAGATAGCACATACAGTGATGTCAAAGCATAATGATAATGCACATATTGATGTCACATCAGAGGTACAATACACATGGTGAAATCACAGCTAATTGCTAAAGGGGTTAAACTCACCGGGTAAAGGTGCCTCGAGTCCAATGCTGCGGATCCTGTAGGAACGGAAGCCATGACATCACATCCATTGATCACATGACCGCTTAGCTAATCATGTGATGTTCATGCACTAGTGACTGCTGATATCAGTGATTGGCTGAGTGGTCATGTGATCCATGAATGTGACATCATCCTTTCTGGTCTGACGGGGACCAGTAGTTTGGAGAACCGGACACACAGGTCTGCATCGGACAGACATTAAACAGGTGAGTTCAACTTCTTTCTTCAGTTTATGTGCTTGGCTGTTTCCCCGTAAAATTTTATAAAGCATCAGGCAACCCCTTTAAAGGGATTTTCAAGACTCGATGACCTATGCTCAGGATAGGTCATTAATATCTAATTGGTGAGGGTCTGACACTTCGAACCTCCACCAATCAGTTGTTCTCTGCAGCCTCCAGTGCTGGAACGAGCACTGTGAATGGAGAAGGAACCACAGCGCTGTTCATAGAACAAGAATTTGGCATAGGGGGAAGCATTTCAATTTTTGCCTCAGTCAGCATGAAGGCTGTGTGCTTCCCTGGCCCTGTCCACAAAGCACTGAAGGAAGGGGGCCAAAGCTGAACTCTTGTACCAGGGCCCATAAGCCTTTGGCTACGACACTGACTATGACCAGTACACTATGAACAGAGCTGTGGTTCCCTCTTCATTCACTTTCCAGTGCCGGAGACTGCAAGGAACAGCTTATTGGTGGAGGTTCGAGGTGTCGGACCCTCACTGATAGATCATCAATATTGGGTGCCAGGAAAACCCTTTTAACGCAGAAAAAATATCATAGTGCAAGCGTGATTTACAGTATAGAGTGATGTGACAGCTTAGGTCTACAGGACCCTCAAAAGAGTTGCAGCCCCAGTTTCCCCCCATATTAGTTCTAGTCACAGAGCTCCCACACCAGTGCCATAAATGGGTCCCTGTGAGTGACAGATATGATTGTGTCCCCGACTTCAGTGAGACTGAGCTGCAGTAGCGGGCACAGTGCCAGAATTGCTATTTTTTTTCGTCTCTTCTCCTAAAAAATTTAATACATATCAATATAAAAATCTTCAATTTATCATGCAAAACTCAAAAACTCACGAACTTCCATCGATGGAAAAGTGCAAAAGTCAGAATGTGGTGACACAAAGCATTACTATTGCTCTGTCTTTACCACAAACCGAATGCTGTAAAAACTAAACTCAATTAATTAAGTCAGAATTGTACATTTTTTTTTCTGTTTCTCAGTACATTATAGGGAATATTAAATGGTGCCATCAAAAAAAAAAAACAAGCCCTCAATGAGTATGCTGATGGAAAAATAAAAAGTTATGATGACTCTTGGAAGGTGGGAGATAAAAACAAATGAAATGACTGTGATCGGAAGGGGTTTCCCAGAGTTCTGAACGAGAAAGTCCTGAATTTTGGCCGTTGTCCCAGAATCTCTATCCGTCTGAATCCCTTTATTTTTTCTTTGCTGGTGGTCTCCTCAGTTGCAGCATTTAATCAGTTACTGACTGACTGGGAAAGATATTAGCAGCAGTCAGAAGTATTGCCATAGACAATCAGCAAGGCAGCGGGGACTAAAAGGGGTATTCTGGTAAATGTTAACAGTTTACTTATGGCTTCTAACAAGGATTACCTTATGAAAGACCACACTTACCCGTTCACTGTAGTTTCAGTTCTGTGTCCTGGGTCACTTTTCACCATCATCCAGCTTTTCAACTTCTGTCCAGGTATGGACATGGTAACATGCACCACTTCATCCAATGACTGGTTTAAGTGGTGATTAGAGATGGCCCGAATAGTTCGCCGGCGAATAGTTCCCGGCGAACATAGCTTGTTCGCCGCGGCGGGCGAACATATGCTATGTTCGGTCCGCCCCCTATACATCATCATTGAGTAAACTTTGACCCTGTACCTCACAGTCAGCAGACACATTCCAGCCAATCAGCAGCAGACCCTCCCTCCCAGACCCTCCCACCTCCCGGACAGCATCCATTTTAGATTCATTTGGAATCTGCATTCTCAGTGAGAGGAGGGACAGTGCTGCTGCTGCTGATTCAATAGGAAAAGCGTTAGCTAGGGCATTGTTCTGTGTCTACAGACTCATCTGCTGTAAGGACAGCGTCCTGACAGCATCCCAAAAAGCCCTTTTCAGGGCTGGTACATCAGTCTGCTTTTTTTTTATATATACATATATTGCAGTTGCCTGCCCGTGTGTGAGAGGCTGCAGGCTCAGTCACAGACAGTACTGTGTGCACACCATTCATACAGGGTGTGACCGAAAATACCTCGCAGATAAAAAAAAATTCTATAATTTTTTTTTCTGTGATCTAATCCCATTTGCAAGCCCGTGTGTGTCAGGCCCACACAGACTGTATTGTGGCCACTGGCTAGTGGCTAGACCTCCACTTATACAGTTACAGGGTGTCATTTACTCACAAATACCTCGCAGATAAAAAAAAAATCTATTTAATTTTTTTCTGTGATCTAATCCCATTTGCAAGCCCGTGTGTGTCAGGCCCACACAGACTGTATTGTGGCCACTGGCTAGTGGCTAGACCTCCACTTATACTGTTACAGGGTGTCATTCACTCCCAAATACCTTGCAGATAAATAAAAATTCTATTTAATATTTTTCTGTGATATAATCACAGTTGCAAGCCAGTGTGTGTCAGGCCCACACAGACTGTACTGTGCCCACTGCCCACCACTTATATAGGGTGGCACAGTACCTTGCACGCATAGTAACACTTATCTAATAAAAAATGACAGGAAGAGGCAGGCCACGCCGCAGGGGCCGTCGTGTTCGTGGTGCTGATTTCCACTGGTCCTGGAATAATGCCCAGTGTTCAGAGGCCACGTACCCTGAACCCAAAAAATTCTGAGAAAATAGTTGACTGGCTTACACAGGACACCCAATCTTCAACAGCTTCCGCTAAGAACCTTGACGCACCATCCTCCTCCAGCTCAGCTTTGGTCACCTGCTCTCAAGTTACCACTCTCCCGCACGCCAATCAACACATGCTGCCACCACCAGAATGCCGTCATTGCAAAGCTCAGCAGTGTGGCATTTTTTTTGTGTGTCTGCCTCTGACAACAGCGATGCCATTTGCAACCTGTGCCAAAAGAAACTGAGTCGTGGGAAATCCAACACCCTCCTAGGTACAACTGTTTTGCGAAGGCACATGATCGCACATCACAAACGCCTATGGGATCAACACATGATGACGAGTAGAAGCAGCACACAACCTCAAAGCCACCATCCTCCTCCTGGTCCAGCATCTTCAGCCACGTCAACCACTGCTGTCCTCCTTGCCCCCTCTCAACCACCCGCCACTCCGCCTCTCACTTTCAGCAGTTCCATCTCATCTGCCCACAGTCAGGTGTCTGTAAAGGAAATGTTTGAGCGTAGGAAGCCAATGTCCCAGAGTCACCCCCTTGCCCGGCGTCTGACAGCTGGCTTGACGGAACTCTTAGCCCGCCAGCTTTTACCATACCAGCTGGTGGAGTCTGAGGCCTTCAAAAAATTTGTCGCTATTGGGACACCACAGTGGAAGGTACCCGGACGATTTAAAAAAAAAAAAAAGGCAATCCCAAACCTCTACTCAGTGATTGAAAAGGAAGTCAGGGCATCTCTGGCATACAGTGTTGGGGCAAGGGTCGATCTGAGCACTGATACCTGGTCTTCAAAGCACGGTCAGGGCAGGTATATCACCTACACTGCACATTGGGTCAACATGCTGACGGCTGACAAGCATGGAATGCGTGGCTCTGCAGCGGAGTTGGTGACACCGCCACGACTTGCAGGCAGGCCTACTGCCACCTCCTCTACTCCTCCTACTCCATCCTCTTCCATAACCTCCTCGGCTGAGTCCTCTTCTGCTGCGGCGTCTGGCTGCACATCAACTGAATCCCCCCAGCTCCCCAGGGGCTATTCCACATCACGGATATGACAGTGTCATGCTGTCTTGGGGTTGACTTGCCTGAAAGCAGAGAGCCACACCGGACCAGCACTCCTGTCCGCCCTGAACGTACAGGTGGATCAGTGGCTGACCCCGCACCAACTGGAGATCGGCAAAGTGGTGTGTGACAATGGAAGCAATTTGTTAGCGGCATTGAATTTGGGCAAGTTGTCACATGTGCCGTGCATGGCAAACGTGTTGAATCTCATCGTACAACGCTTTGTGTCTAAGTACCCAGGCTTACAGGACATCCTCAAGCAGGCCAGGAAGGTGTGTGGCCATTTCAGGCGTTCCTACACGGCCATGGCGCACTTTTCAGACATTCAGCGCCGAAACAACATGCCAGTGAGGCGCTTGATTTGCGACAGCCCGACACGTTGGAATTCAACACTCCTAATGTTCGACCGCCTGCTCCAACAAGAAAAAGCCGTCAACGAGTATTTGTATGACCGGGGTGCTAGGACAGCCTCTGCGGAGCTGGGAATTTTTTTGCCACGTTACTGGACGCTCATGCGCAATGCCTGTAGGCTCATGCGTCCTTTTGAGGAGGTGTCAAACCTAGTCAGTCGCACCGAAGGCACCATCAGCGACCTCATCCCATTTGTTTTCTTCCTGGGGCGTGCCCTGCGAAGAGTGCTGGATCAGGCTGTAGACGAGCGTGAAGAGGAAGAGTTGTGGTCACCATCACCACCAGAAACAGCCTTGTCATCATCGCTTGCTGGACCTGCGGCAACGCTGGAAGAGGACTGTGAGGAAGAGGAGTCAGAGGAGGAATGTGGCTTTGAGGAGGAGGAAGACCAACCACAGCAGGCATCCCAGGGTGCTCATTGTTGTCACCTATCTGGGACCCGTGGTGTTGTACGTGGCTGGAGTGAAGAACAGACTGTCAATGACATCAGTGAGGACGAGGAACGGGAAATGAGTAGCTCGGCATCCAACCTTGTGCAAATGGGGTCTTTCATGCTGTCATGTATGTTGAGGGACCCTCGTATAAAAAGGATGAAGGAGAACGACCTGTACTGGGTGGCCACGCTACTAGACCCCCGGTATAAGCAGAAAGTGGCGGAAATGTTACCAACTTACCGAAAGTCAGAAAGGATGCAGCAGTTCAAAACAAAACAAAAAAATATGCTTTACACAGCTTATAAGGGGGATGTCACAGCACAATGGGAATCTAACAGGGGAAGAGGTGAAAGTAATCCTCCTCCTACCACGACCACGGCGGCAAGGACAGGACGCTTTACAGATGTGTTGTTGATGGAGGACATGCAGAGCTTTTTCAGTCCTACACATCGCCACAGCCCTTCAGGATCCAGCCTTAAAGAACGACTCGACCGACAGGTAGCAGACTACCTCGCCTTAACTGCAGATATCAACACTCTGAGGAGCGATGAACCCCTTGACTACTGGGTGTGCAGGCTTGACCTGTGGCCTGAGCTATCCCAGTTTGCGATAGAACTTCTGGCCTGCCCCGCTTCAAGTGTCCTGTAAGAAAGGACCTTCAGTGCAGCAGGAGGCATTGTCACTGACAAAAGAAGTCGCCTCGGTCAAAAAAGTGTTGATTACCTCACCTTCATTAAGATGAATGAGGCATGGATCCCGAAGGGACTGACAGTGGGGGATACGTTTGACTAACAAAGGGCCTGATGACATGCCTTGGCCTCAAAATGGTCCCCACGCTGCTGTATTTAATGTCTGCATACCGGATGACTTTCGTGAATTCTCCGCCACTAACTAGGGTTCAAGCCGCAATGTTTTAGTCACCTTTCTGCCTTGAAAACATCAATTTTTCCGGCCGCTGCTACAACAGCGGCTGCAACAATAACATTATTTTTCAGGCATGTGTACATGCCTAATTTTTCTGGCCTCTGGTGCTGCACTGTGGCTGCAAAAAAAAAAAAGGCAAATACAAGTGTCAATTCCCCTTCGTGATCATTACCTTGTTGTGGTGAAGGGGCTTGCATATCACAATGAAGAGATCATCACCTCTATGAGTGTGTTGGCAATGTTGCCACACCCCAGATGATAAGGCCGTTGCATCATTATGATCAGACCAAAAGCGATCGGCTGGATAATTTTTCATTGAAAAAACATACATTTTTTCATATTTTTTTTTAAGTTGTATGGGTGGGTTTTTAATACATAAAATAAAAAAATCATAATAAAGTCTCTTAATAGTTTATTAGAAATAATGCAGACAATTTAAAAAATCCCCATCAATTCCAATACAAAGCTCAGAACTAAATTATTCCAGGATGTCGTAATGGTTCGTTAATTCGACAATGGTTAATCAATTCGACACACGTCCCCGGATAGGGGACGTAACAGGGATTAAACTGATAGGAATAGTACTAGTTAAGACACCACTCATATAGGGTGTCACAGCACATTGCTCCGTGCACGCGCAGTGCCCCAACTTGGGACTGAGTAAGAGGACCGACCAATCTGTTTTTTCCATCTCCCGGTTCCTAAAATCAATTCATTTTGGTGTATCAGAGTTTGGTCTGTCACTGTGAAGGCAGTCGAAGGTACCCGGCCTAAATTTTTTTTCACAAAAGGCAATCCCACCCTGATATGGGACGTAACAGGGATTAAACTGATGAGAATAGTACTACAGAAAATACCACTCATATCGGGTGGGGCAGTAAATTGCACGGAGCAGACGCAGTGACCGTGGCGTGGATTCAAACAAAGGGGAGGGAGCCAGCATTTTTTTTAACCATCTCCCCGTTCGAAAAATCTATTTAATAATTTGACCCCAGATTGGGGACGTAACAGGGATTAAACTGATGAGAATAGTACTACAGAAAATACCACTTATATCCGGTGGGGTAGTAAATTGCACGGTGCAAACGCAGTGACCGTGGCGTGGATTCAAACAAAGGGGAGGGAGCCAGCATTTTTTTAACCATCTCCCCGTTCGAAAAATCAATTTAATAATTTGACCCCAGATTGGGGACGTAACAGGGATTAAATTGATGAGAATAGTACTACAGAAAATACCACTCATATCCGGTGGAGCAGTAAATTGCACGGTGCAGACGCAGTGACCGTGGCGTGGATTCAAATAAAAGGGAGAGAGCCATAATTTTTTTAACCATCTCCCCGTTCGAAAAATCTATTTAATAATTTGACCCCAGATTGGGGACATAACAGGGATTAAACTGATGAGAATAGTACTACAGAAAAGACCACACATATCCGGTGGGGCAGTAAATTGCACGGTGCAGACGCAGTGACCGTGGCGTGGATTCAAACAAAGGGGAGGGAGCCAGCATTTTTTTAACCATCTCCCCGTTCGAAAAATCTATTTAATAATTTGACCCCAGATTGGGGACGTAACAGGGATTAAACTGATGAAAATAGTACTACAGAAAATACCACACATATCCGGTGGGGCAGTAAATTGCACGGTGCAGACGCAGTGACCGTGGCGTGGATTCAAACAAAGGTGAGGGAGCCAGCATTTTTTTAACCATCTCCCCGTTCGAAAAATCTATTTAATAATTTGACCCCAGATTGGGGACGTAACAGGGATTAAACTGATGAGAATAGTACTACAGAAAATACCACTCATATCCGGTGGGGCAGTAAATTGCACGGTGCAGACGCAGTGACCGTGGCGTGGATTCAAACAAAGGGGAGGGAGACAGCATTTTTTTAACCATCTCCCCGTTCGAAAAATCTATTTAATAATTTGACCCCAGATTGCGGACGTAACAGGGATTAAACTGATGAGAATAGTACTACAGAAAATACCACTCATATCCGGTGGGGCAGTAAATTGCACGGTGCAGACGCAGTGACCGTGGCGTGGATTCAAACAAAGGGGAGGGAGCCAGCATT
This sequence comes from Bufo bufo, assembly GCF_905171765.1. Classification (NCBI taxonomy): domain Eukaryota; kingdom Metazoa; phylum Chordata; class Amphibia; order Anura; family Bufonidae; genus Bufo; species Bufo bufo. Next base: position 150,441,049 of record NC_053395.1, on the reverse strand, counting down.
TTTTTAACCATCTCCCTGTTCGAAAAATCTATTTAATAATTTGACCCCAGATTGGGGACATAACAGGGATTAAACTGATGAGAATAGTAGTACAGAAAATACCACTCATATCCGGTGGGGCAGTAAATTGCACGGCGCAGACGCAGTGACCGTGGTGTGGATTCAAACAAAGGGGAGGGAGCCAGCATTTTTTTAACCATCTCCCCGTTCGAAAAATCTATTTAATAATTTGACCCCAGATTGGGGACGTAACAGGGATTAAACTGATGAGAATAGTACTACAGAAAATACCACTCATATCCAGTGGGGCAGTAAATTGCACGGTGCAGACGCAGTGACCGTGGCGTGGATTCAAACAAAGGGGAGGGAGCCAGCATATTTTTAATCATCTCCCCGTTCGAAAAATCTATTTAATAAATTGACCCCAGATTGGGGACGTAACAGGGATTAAACTGATGAGAAGAGAGAACTACAGAAAATACCACTCATATCGGGTGGGGCAGTAAATTGCACGGCACAGACGCAGTGACCGTGGATTCAAACAAAGGGGAGGGAGCCAGCGTTTTTTTAACCATCTCCCCATTCGAAAAAGCAATTCAATTCACCTTTCCGGGACCCTTGGTGTTGTACGTGGCTGGGTGGAGGAAGAAACCTTCAATGACATCAACGGGACATGGCTAGCTTGGTATCCAACCTTGAACAAATGGGGAGTTTGCGGTTGGGCAAATGGACTGTTTGCGGTGCATTAAAAGGGGAGTTTGGTCTGTCAATGTCTGTGAAGCGGGCGTAACCCTTACACTACCTGATCGATACAACATCATACCTGATCGTATACACACACTGGATGTTTTAAACAACGTTGTTCAAAAAAAATTTGGATTGTTAGGTGATTTATGCTCTTTATGGATTAAAATCCAACTCTGCGTCAACTACATAATTTTCCATGGGAGTTTTGCCATGGATCCCCCTTCGGCATGCCACAGTCCAGGTGTTAGTCCCCTTGAAACAACTTTTCCATCACTACTGTGGCTAGAAAGAGTCCCTGTGGGTTTTAAAATTCGCCTGCCTATTGAAGTCTATGGCGGTTCGCCCGGTTCGCCCGTTCGCGAACATTTGCAGAAATTTGCGTTCGGCGTTCGCGAACGGAAAATTTTATGTTCGCGACATCACTAGTGGTGATATGTCCCCAAGTAGATTAGTTTAAGAGGTGTTCCTGCAATTAACATTTTCTACATTATCATCAAATATGGTATAAACAATTGACGGGTGGTAGTGCCCATGATGTCAAGAACAGGGATCCCATTTGAGGGGATGAGATAATAAAAAGAAGCCTGCGGCACTGTGGACTCTCCATACTTGTTTAGGGAAGAGCCTATTCTCCCATTGGATCTTGTATTGTGAGAAGTAGGACCTGTGTTCTTTTGAAAGTCACAGCAGCCAGACCACCCCTTAAAAAAAAAATGTTATTTGATTTGAAGATATAATGAGGAAACATTTAAACAAAATCTCATCATGCTCCTACAAATGTCAAAAAATGGTTCTAGATTACAAAAGTATGTATAAGGCTTTTTTCACACTTGCGGCAGCAGGGTCCGGCAGGCTGTCCGGCGGGGGAACAGCATACCGGATCCGTGCTAACGCTAGCCCGCCATGCCGCCAAAAGTCCTCTCCCGACCCATTCACTAGGCAAACAAGCCGAGAGGCGGCCGGACAAAAACCGCAGTGTGCTGTCGTTTTTGTCCAGTCGCCTCTTGGCATCTAAGTAGCCTTAGATGTATAAGACATTTATCTCCAAAGAAAATCCTTTCAAGCCATGGAGACAGTAATATCTCTTGTACATGGAACACCTATTTTCATACTTTCATACTAACATTAGCATTGATAAATTAAGGTGCATATAAGCCACGACCATGCGCCAAACCAAATCAGGAAGGTCCACTGAAGAACTGGGGTTTACATTAGCCCCTCCCATTTTTATATGTGAAAAATCTAGATTTGCCAGAATTGGTAAAATTTGGTAAAATCCTGGAAAATGTGGGACTGTTGACAACTATGTATTTGATTGAATATACACCCCTACCTCAGATAATGAGACAAAGCGGTCTTTGTTGGTAGCTACCCCCACTCCTTCATAAACGTGCACTTGGACATTGATCGGCTAGCATGTAAGTTTATTTTAATAGGTGAAGTAGTCCCTGCCAGACACCAACATATCTGATGCTTCTTGCCATGAATGTAGGGTTTGAGCTGTCTCCATACTCATTAGATCCTCATCCGATCCTGATGAAATTGGTGGATTCATCCTACATTTATCTACCACTCATGACAAGCGTACTTGTAGATCATTTAGGTTAAACAATCAGTTAATCTTAAGAAACCAGCAGAGAAACCTTCAATTCATCTTATGAAATCGGCAGAGAAAGTGAAAAAGTGCTTGACAAACACTGAACAATTCAGAGGGCAAGAGGAAGTACAGAGATAAATCGCATTGCTTCCTTTCATTGCTATGTATTATTAGCGCTGGGATTTTATCTGCTGCAGCCATCTACATGCAAACACCACTGGTCCAGGTTTCATTACTGTATTGGCGGGCTTATGGGCACTTTACATGGGATGACAATTGAAACGATCATCGCTAACAAGTGTTACTAGTAACGCTCGTTAGTGATGATCTGGCGGTGTAAATGACGATTACCCGATAAACGAGCAAAACACTCATTCATCGGGTAATTGTATCTTGTGGGCCCTTGGACGATAAATCCCAGTGGGCCCCCATGAGGCATTTTTTTACATTGACATGTCCCCCTGTGGCTCCTACACGGTATAATGACCCCCAGTGGCCCCTATACAGTATAATGACTACGAGTGGCCCTTCACACAGTATAATAACTACTAGTGGCCCTTTACACAGTATAATGAACCCCCAATTCCCCCCCCCCACTGTATAATGACCACCTGTGGCCCTGCATTCAGAATAATAACCCCCAGTCGCCCCCATTTAGAATAATGACCCCCAGTAGCCCCCACACTGGGGGAATACTGTATGGAGGGGGCTCTGGGGGTGATTCTACTGAATGTAGGGTCATTGGTGATCATTATACTAAATGGGGGACACTGGGGGTCATTATACTATGTAAAGGGCCCTCACAGTATAATGACCCCACAGTGAACCTCCATTCAGAATAATGACCCCCAGTCGCCCCCACACTGGGGGAATACTGTATGGAGGGGGCTCTGGGGGTGATTATACTGAATGTAGGGTCATTGGTGATCATTATACTAAATGGGGGACACTGGGAGTCATTATACTATGTAAAGGGCCCTCACAGTATAATGACCCCACAGTGGCCCTCCATTCAGAATAATGACCCCCAGTTGCCCCCACACTGGTCCTGGTGGTCAGGGATTAGGACTGTGCTTCCCAAGGATCATTTTCTACTGGGAAATATAGGGCACAGTATAATACACTAGAATCTATATAATATAAAGATATTAGCCCTACCCCCAAATAATAATACAATTAGGGGGTCATTTATTATATAGAAATACGTCTATATTAGGCGTATTTCTGACACAGATGTGGCGCAAACGTCCTTAACACCGCAATCTGTATCTTTTCCCGCTCATGCCAGGTCTAAAAAAAGTGGTGTGGGCAGGGAAGGGGATACAGTTCTGGCCATGCAGTTATTGGATACCACCGCCATATAGTGATAACACCGCCATATAGTGATAACACCGCCATACAGTGACCGGATAAAAGGGTATAAGGGCACAGTACAGGGAATGACTATGGGCACTGCACAGGGTGTGGTAGGAGGGCACAATGCAGGGTATAAAGGGGCACAGTACGGGGTGGGGGGCACAGTCACATGACCCTGTGACGTTAGAAGGTCCTTATGGTGAATGCGGTTCAGATGCCACCATAATGAGAGGCAGAGGAGTGAGACAGGGGCCCTGGATGGACAGGAGGGGTGGACACAGCAAGTAGGTGGAAGGGGCTCTGAGGGGGATTCATACAAGTAGTGGCAGGAGGTCTGTGCAGGGCAGCAATAGGAAATAGGAAGGTGGAACAGGAGCTCTGGATACATGAGGGAGGAAAGGAGACAGCAGAGGCCCCATGAGGATGAGATAGGACAGGATATGGGGGGGGGGGGGCAGGTGTCATGGAGGTGTCACTGCTTAATGAAACAGTAACACAACTAAATAGAATGAAGCAGCAGTGTCCCCCCCTTTCCTTCTGTCCCACAGAGAAGAGACAGTCACAGTGCAGACTCACTCACAGACTGTCTTCACACTTCTCTGCTCCAGCTCCAGCCCTGCGGTCTCTCTCCTCAGGCAGCATGTCCTGTGTAGAGGGGGCGTGTTCTGAGTCTCTGCAGCTCAGAGGGCCCACCAAAGGGGTACTGCGTAAGTGAAATGACAGCAGTGAGAGCTCCCATCTGTATTGATGGAAGTGCTCATAGCAGCTCAGTGGGCCCCCCCAGGAGCATTGGGCCCCGGCACTTGCCCAGGGATGCCGGGTTATGACGCCGGCCCTGGAGGAGATCACTGCATGTAAATGCACCTGTCTCCTCCGATAGCGATCAGCAGTTCGTCGTCCTATGTAAAAGGGACCTTTATACGGCCCGATTGTCGGGCAGATAATACAGCTGTATGAGGACGAGCGATAGCAGTAGCGATTGCTCTCATACTGTGGAGGTGATTGCTGCATGGAAAATAATAAGTGCTTCACCACCACTAAACAAGCATCCAATTGTTGGGAAGGAATGTTTCCTTCCCAGTAATTGGCTGCTTCTTGTAAGGTTTGCACTGGTTTATGATGGTATGTACAGTACAGACCAAAAGTTTGGACACACCTTCTCATTCAAAGAGTTTTCTTTATTTTCATGACTATGAAGGCATCAAAACTATGAATTAACACATGTGGAATTATATACATAACAAACAAGTGTGAAACAACTGAAAATATGTCATATTCTAGGTTCTTCAAAGTGGCCACCTTTTGCTTTGATTACTGCTTTGCACACTCTTGGCATTCTCTTGATTAGCTTAAAGAGGTAGTCCCCTGAAATGGTCTTCCAACAGTCTTGAAGGAGTTCCCAGAGATGCTTAGCACTTGTTGGCCCTTTTGCCTTCACTCTGTGGTCCAGCTCACCCCAAACCATCCCGATTGGGTTCAGGTCCGGTGACTGTGGAGGCCAGGTCATCTGGCGCAGCACCCCATCACTCTCCTTCATGGTCAAATAGCCCTTACTTTCAAAGTTTTCTCAATTTTTCGGCTGACTGACTGACCTTCATTTCTTAAAGTAATGATGGCCACTCATTTTTTTTTACTTAGCTGCTTTTTCTTTCTTGCCATAATACAAATTCTAACAGTCTATTCAGTAGGACTATCAGCTGTGTATCCACCTGACTTCTCCTCAACGCAACTGATGGTCCCAACCCCATTTATAAGGCAAGAAATCCCACTTATTAAACCTGACAGGGCACACCTGTGAAGTGAAAACCATTTCAGGGGTCTACCTCTTGAAGCTCATCAAGAGAATGCCAAGAGTGTGCAAAGCAGTAATCAAAGCAAAAGGTGGCTACTTTGAAGAACCTAGAATATGACATATTTTCAGTTGTTTCACACTTGTTTGTTATGTATATAATTCCACATGTGTTAATTCATAGTTTTGATGCCTTCAGTGTGAATCTACAATTTTCATAGTCATGAAAATAAAGAAAACTCTTTGAATGAGAAGGTGTGTCCAAACTTTTGGTCTGTACTGTATATCAAAAAGTAAAGCATTTCACCAATAATTTTTGACCCATAAATTGCAAATCTGCCAAGTCACCAATACACGGTTGACTACCAATGTATCTTGGGCATTTATTGTGGGAAAGATAGGTGAAACCATCATCAATGTAATTTATTTAATATCATTTATATAGCACTATTATCAAAAACATAACAGTAACTAATGGATATCTAAAGGTGGGTTTACACAGCCCAATGGAGCAGGCAATTGTTTGGAAGCAAGCATTAAGAAGGGTTTACATGGGCCGAGCTAAAGCCGATTGTTGGGAAGGAAGAGTTCCTTCCCAACAGTCGGATGTTCGTTCAGTGAAGGAGACAGCTGCATTTACATGCAGCGATCTCCTTCACAGTGTGAGGATGAGGGATCGCTATTGCGATCGCTCGTCTCTATACAGCTGCACTGGGCAGCAGATTCCTGTTTAGACTGCAAACACAACAGGATCACCCGATGAACAGATATTTTGCTCATTTATCGGGTGAACGACAGAATATTTATAAGGGCAGATTGTCGGATTGCCAAATATCGGGCCGTGTAAATCCACTTTTACTTTCCGACATCTACCTGCTCGTCAGTGGAGGTAAAGAGCTGCATTTATATGCAGTGATCACCTCCACTGTATGGGGATGATATGGATCTATTGTGCTGTGTGAACAGCGATCTGCTGCCCAGAAAAAATAATCGAGGTGTCCGCTCCAACAATTATTTCACCCAATGAACGAGCGTTCCTCCCGTATTTGGTTTACATGGGCCGATGTAATCAGGCCAGTGCAAACGAGTTCCAGTGGATGTTTTATCATCCATCATTGCCCATACATCAGGCAGTGTAATATCCCCCCTACAGTACAGTGTTACAAAATATCTGTCTGCCTTACAAGATTCCAGACTGGAAGTAAAAAAAAACAGCTTTGGCACACAAACCTCCTACCAGCTGACATACTAGTGCATTTTAATAAATTAGAATATCATTGAAAAGTTAATTTAGTTCAGTAATTTAATTCAAAAAGTGAAACGCATATATTCTATAGATTCATTACACACAGAGTGATCATAATGTTGATTATTATGGCTTACAGCTAATGAAATCCCAAAAGTAGTATCTCAGAAGATTAGAATATTGTTAAAAAGTTCAATATTGAATACTCACGATGTCACACTCTAATCAGCCTATCAACCAAAAACAACTGCAAAGGTTTCCTGAGCCTTTAAATGGTCCCTCAGTCTGGTTCAGTAGGCTACATAATCAGGGGGAAGACTGTTGACTTTACAGTTGTCCAGAAAACAGTCATTGACACCCTTCAAAAGGAAGGTAAGCCACAAAAGGCCACTGCTAAAGAAGCTGGCAGATCAAAGAGTGATGTATCGAAGCATATTAATGGAAAGTTGAGTAAAAGGAAAGAGTGTGGTAGAAAAAGGTGCACAAGCAACAGCCTTAAAAGGGTTGTCAAACAAAAGGCCATTCAAGAATTTGGGGGGAGATTCACAAGAAGTAGACTGGAGATGGAGTCAGTGCTTCAAGAGCCACCACACACAGACATGTCCAGGACATAAGCTACAAATGTCGCATTTCTTGTGTCAAGCCACTCATGACCCATAGACAATGTCAGAAGCGTCATACCTAGGCTAAGAAGAAAAGGGACTGGACTGCTGTTCATTGATCCAAAGTCCTGTTTTCAGATAAAAAGTAAATTTTGCATTTCATTTGGAAATCAAGGTTACAGAACAGGGGCAGACTGGTAACTTAAGGTGGCCCTGAAAAAAAAACTGAAAATGGCCCATTTTTGTAGGTGCCTTCAAAATGATAGACTATGGGGCAACACAAGTAGATTAGGCAACACAAATAGGCAGGGACAGCAATACCATAGTGCAGTACAAAATACTGATCCCGCAGAACCAAATACCACAGTGCAGCACAATATACTGTTCCAGAAGCTGTCCCTTTGTGATAGCCATCAACAGCTGCCACATTCTGTCCTCCTGCTCCTTTAATTGTCTGTAAAATATGGAGCAGGAGCCAGTGGCGTGCCTAGGGTGTTTGGCACCTGGGGCGGGTCCTTTCTCAGGCACCCCACCCCCCAATACTCAATTTTTTTTTACCCCCTGAGAGTAGTATTGCCCTCATTGTACAACCTTCACAGTAATTATTTCCTATCTGTGCCCCTTTCACAATTGTAATGCCCCAATTGTGCCCCCTTCACAGTAATAATTCCCATTGTGCTCCCTTCACAGTAATGATCTCCATTGTGCCTCCTTCACAGTAATAATCCCCATTGTGCCCCCTTCACAGTATTTATAATAAGCAAAAGAAAACATAAACTAAAAATGATTAATGAGAATATAGAAAAATTACAAGCACTATTGATACCACATAAGGAAATGAATGAATATGTAACGTTTTCTCAGCAATGCCAAACTAATATCACAAAGGTTGAAGCAGAAGTTAAGACTAAAAAATGTAAATAAAAATTAAAAGTATGTGAGGACTACCAGAGAAATAGGGTTTACAAATGGAAAATGTCAGTTAATATTTATCATAGAGGGTTAATAGTGAAAGGCATGGATATATCTGATTCACATTTTGTGAGTGGGATGCAGATGGAAATGCAAAATAGTGGAGTTAGTGTTTCCCATCCCCCACTATTGAATGAAAATAGAAATCCTTTTTTAAACAGAAGAGACATAGAGGAATACCCTGACCAGTCTTTAACCCCGAGTAGACGGAGGGATAACTATATACCCCATTATAATCAGGGGAATCGAGTCAACACCAGAAGAGGTCATTACCCACATTACAACCAGGGTTACTACCCGTACAACAACACGGGATACCATAATCAATCCTTTCAGGATAGATCAAGGAAAACTCATATATATCCAACTAGGGATCAATTGAGACTTAATAACTGCAAGACAACCAAGACAGAACCTGGAGGTAATAACTATCAAGAAGCTAAAGTCACCCACAGTGAGAATAGAAAGGATGTCACTATTCATCAAGAAGACCGAGTTACCCTTAGTGAGAACAAAGGGCAATCAATTGAACTGGTCAATAGGATGACAGGAGAAGGCAAGGATAAGGAAGTAGCCACTTTGAATAGGCAGGGAGCCGTTTTGAGTCAAAATTTTCCCCATCAGGGCATACGGGGGGTACAAAGGGACCCTTTAGTATGAAGCACAACAAAATTCCAGCACTCACGATTTTGGTAGCTAAAATCTTCGTCTTTTATTCAGGCAGTAGACAGTTTAGACAGGACATCCACCCACAAGTGTAGCAACTTTGACGCGTTTCGAACAATAGTTCTTAGTCGTAACAATGAGCTGTGTTATCTCTGGTGGTTTTATGTTGGTTTGTAGAGTAATTACTCACTGCCCCCCACCTGCAGGGCGGGGGAGCAGAGGAGGCAAAGCACACTTTAACCTCTTATTTTCCAGATGTAGCAGTGCTCATGTGTTTTACAATATGCATTGATAATTTATGCATCCACATATAGTCATCAGTTTGTCAATTAAATCAAACGTGAAATATAACATAAATAAAAACAGTATACATAATAAAATTAAGGTAGAGTATCAAATGTCATGATAGCAGTAGAACACCACACCAGCTATATACAAACGCATCCATGCATGGATCCATATGTGACAGTGTTCCACTGTTATATCTGACATAGGCTCTTTCCCTCTCCCTGCTCCCGCTAGTACTCTCAATTGCAGTGTAAAAGGTAATATGATGCAAAAAGACCATTGGTCAATAGAAATACAAGAGCTCTTTTTTCATATTCAGGCCATTAGGATGCCTGGTATTCAATTTGAAAATCCAGAAGGCTTCTCTCAATCTCACTAGACGTTTAAACATAAAAAATTTCAAAGAGATCTCTATGATTACAAACAAGACCAAGTCTATGAATGGGGCAGAAAGGAAAATATCTACTCGACCCCAAGATCTATCTTAAAAAACAAAAATAAAAATAAAACAAAGCAAAGCAACCGCAGTTATAAGCCAAAGTCTCAGAACAAATCACCTAGGGTGAGCTTCTCCTCTGAATTAGACACCGCTGATACCTCAGATGGCTCACAGGATTCATCACAGAGTGTTCACCATGGCATGGACTATGGGGCAAAGCCCAAATTATCATATTATAAAAAATCCAAAATTATTACTTCGGAGATTAACAAAAAGGAAGACTCCGCAACAACTTCATCTTCAAAAAACGAATGCGCCGGGCGGGACGCAAACATAAAAACGCCCCAAACCAGGTCAGCACGTCATCAACAGAGATAACTGACTGTGCACAATTAGATGTCATAAATTTATCTGCTGTAATCCTCTCCACTGAACAAATTGAAGTTTTGCAACTGGGCTTAAATTTTGTACCCTCTGTCAATTTTGATTTGTTTTCTACTATATTAGATATAAATAAATTTGTAAGACAATTGACAGTCACTAGACATTTCAGTGATATCAATGTGGATGAGCCCCTGCGGAATATCGATCAGACATGTTCTGAAAACAGGATTGAAAATGAATACCTTCATTTGTCTTTCCAAGAACAACTAGCTTTAACATGTCTCACTGATCTCCGTGGGGAACCATTTGAATATGATGAACATGTTAGTGCCCAAAAATTCAGAACTACCAATCCAGGTTTCTATCCTACCATGTCCATAACTACAAACATGGACACTTTTCAGGATATTATAGAAAAGGCGTTGAAACAGATGCACAATCACATCCAGGACGAGGGGGGAAATGCCAACCTGTCTATGAAACATAAGAAAGCTATCAAGGAATTATCTGATAATGAACGCATAGTCATAAAAATGGCTGACAAAGGGGGTTCTGTCGTCGTCCTGGATTGTGACATGTACTGTGAACAAATGAATAAATTGCTCTCAGACTCTGCAGTGTATCAAAGGTTGGATACAGATCCCCAGCTTAAATACAGGGTAGAATTTCTAGATATCCTAAGAAGGGGCTTGGAGTGTAATCATATTAGTCAAAAGCAATTCAGCTATTTAAATGTCGAATTTACAGTTACACCCATAATGCATGCTCTTCCGAAAATCCACAAGGGCCAATTCCCCCCTCCTCTACGTCCCATAGTCAGTGGAATTGGATCCCTAACAGAAAGGCTAGGTGAGTGGCTAGACAGCAATTTGCAGCCCTTGGTTAAAAGAATTCCAGGGTACATTAAAGACACTACTTCAATTCTACAATCTTTTTATGATATGACCTGGGACGAAAATTATAGATGGCTGTCTATTGATGTGGTGTCGCTTTACCCATCGATACCACACCATGTGGCAATGCTAGCACTGGAATTTCACCTGCACAAATATAGCAATTTTTCTGAGGATCTTATAGATTACATCCTATCTGTCACCCAATTCCTCATGTCTCACAATTACTTCTCGTTTAACTCTATATACTATGTACAGACTTCTGGCGTATCAATAGGTGCGAAGTACTCACCCTCCCTGGCTAATTTGACAATGTCTTATTGGGAGGAAGCATATGTTTATAATGTGAAAAATCCCTTCAGGGAACATGTGGTGTGGTATGGCAGGTACATAGATGATATGCTCCTCATATGGAGTGGCGATGTGCCTGCCATACAGCACTTCATGCGATACCTTGAAAATAATGCATATAATTTAAAATTCACACATATGGAGCATTCACAAAGTATCAATTTCCTTGACCTTACACTTCTGGGAAAACCTGGCCAAATCATTCAAACTAAAACCTATTGCAAGGAAATAACAGGGAATACTCTGTTACGGGCAAATAGCCACCACCGTACTCACACAATAAAATCAATCCCTGTGGGAGAGTTCACACGTGCCTACAGAAACTGCAGTACTGCAGCGGCTTTTGAAATAGAAGCCCAAATTATTGCAGATAGATTAAAACAGAGAGCATACCCTAAATGGATGATATCCAGAGGTCTAGCTATAACAAAAAGTAAAAATAGGAAAGAATTACTCTTCCCAATCCGTGAGAAAAATAATTTTAAACAGAAACCTGGAGTTGTAGGATCAGATAAAAATGACAATGAAAATTTACCTACACTTGTTTTGACATACTGCAAACAATTCGAAAAAATACAACAAATTATTAAGAGATATTTACCAATCCTCTATGATGACGAAGTATTGCACTGTATGCTAAAACAAGGTTGCAGAATTGTGTCAAGACGGCCAAGAACTATAGGAAATGATTTGTCTCCATCTATGTATACACAAAGGGTTAAACATAAACGGGATCCATGGCTAATCTATAAAGGTTTTACCAAATGCGGAAGCTTACGCTGCCGCACCTGCACATATGCAGTGAATACAAAAACCTTCCATGATGCCAATAATTCCCATACCTACCCAATCAAATCATATATTAATTGTAATTCAATAGGCGTGATATACATTATAAAATGTGTAGCCTGTGACATGATGTATGTGGGCTGCACCACCAGAAAGCTCAAAACTCGAATTTTGGAGCACCTTAACTACATAAAAAATCCGCACAGTGTGAACATATCCAATGCGGCCAGACACTTTATTTGCAAACATGAAAGCCAAGCGCGCAATTTCAAAGCTTTTGCAATAGAACAAGTGAGACTACCTAGCAGAGGAGGAGATTTTAAACGTCTAGTGAGATTGAGAGAAGCCTTCTGGATTTTTAAATTGAATACCAGGCATCCTAATGGCCTGAATATGAAAAAAGAGCTCTTGTATTTCTATTGACCAATGGTCTTTTTGCATCATATTACCTTTTACACTGCAATTGAGAGTACTAGCGGGAGCGGGGAGAGGGAAAGAGCCTATGTCAGATATAACAGTGGAACACAGTCACATATAGATCCATGCATGGATGCGTTTGTATATAGCTGGTGTGGTGTTCTACTGCTATCATGACATTTGATACTCTACCTTAATTTTATTATGTATACTGTTTTTATTTATGTTATATTTCACGTTTGATTTAATTGACAAACTGATGACCATATGTGGATGCATAAATTATCAATGCATATTGAAAAACACATGAGCACTGCTACATCTGGAAAATAAGAGGTTAAAGTGTGCTTTGCCTCCTCTGCTCCCCCGCCCTGCAGGTGGGGGGCAGTGAGTAATTACTCTACAAACCAACATAAAACCACCAGAGATAACACAGCTCATTGTTACGACTAAGAACTATTGTTCGAAACGCGTCAAAGTTGCTACACTTGTGGGTGGATGTCCTGTCTAAACTGTCTACTGCCTGTATAAAAGACGAAGATTTTAGCTACCAAAATCGTGAGTGCTGGAATTTTGTTGTGCTTCATACTAAAGATATACAGGCTCACCAGCCTTTTCCGTGCACGCAGGTGTTTGGATAATTAGGTTGAGTTGGACTTTTCTTTGTAAAAAGGGACCCCTCTCAAAAGGACCCCTCTCAAAAAAGGATTTTGAGGGAGTCCACGAAAACACCACAAAAAAGAAGCTACATCGAGGACGAAGAGGTAGAGGGCACAAATTAAATTCCGGTGGAAAAGAAAAGCAAGGGGGATCAATAGGGATTTTCAATCGGAGTAGGCATCCACTCTCTAAAGAAGAGGAACTCATTCTACAAAAAGGGCTTAAGTTTGCCCCAAGCAATGAAATTAATAAGTTTAGTCTGTTTTTAGACGTCCATAGATCCATTAGGAAACTCAATTTGGCAAAATACCATCTAAATATGTAACCATCACTTTTGACCAATTCGGTAGCAAAAACAGGAGTTATCCACACTGACCTCCGCAACAAATCAAAATTCTGTCCTAAAAACAAGAATAACGAATGTATTGATGCCTTCAAAAGAAGTTTATTAAATGATCTAGAAAAAATAGAAAACAAACTAACAAAACACAATATGTCGAGTGAAGAGAAGGAGGCACTAAAGAGGTTAGAAAAGAACGATAAAATTGTTATTAAACCGGCAGATAAGGGGGAGGGGTAGTTTTAATGGACGTAGAGCAATATACCGCGGAAATGGAGAGACTTTTATCCGATAAGGATACCTACTCAGTGTTGAAAAAAAATCCATTATTTGATTATAAAAAAGAACTTGAAGTGATCCTGAAAAAGGGCTTGCAAAGTGGTGTTTTAAATAAGAAAGAACACGATTATCTTTCTTTGAAAAACCCTGTCACCCCTGTCATATATTTCTTGCCAAAGATGCACAAAGATCCTTTACATCCTACTGGGAGACCCATTGTGTCAGGGATTAATTCCCTGACCAGTAGAGTCTCCGAGTACATTGATCATTTTTTGCAGAGATATGTGACAGTGTGTCATGGTCTTACCTGCTTGCTGCTCTCCTTCGTTTGACATGTGCTGGCGGCCATCTTGGTTTCTGGGTTTCTTGTAGCCTTCCACCCTGCGGCTCCTCCTTCCCCTGGGAGGAGCTGGATGCCTAGCTCATATATATAGGAGGTCTGTGGCTTCAGTTCCTTGCTTGGTCCTCTTGTGTTCACATGCTTCTAAGACTGCTGCTGCTTCTGGTTCCTGATCCTGGCTTCGTCTGACTACCCTTCTGGTTCCTGATCCTGGCTTTGTCTGACTACCCTGCTGGTTCCTGATCCTGGCTTCGTCTGACTACCCTGCTGGTTCCTGATCCTGGCTTCGTCTGACTACCCTGCTGGTTCCTGATCCTGGCTTCGTCTGACTACCCTTCTGGTTCCTGACCTCTGGCTTCGCAAAGACTCTGCTCGGTTTCACCATCCGTTTGGACTTTTGCTTTACAGCTTTATTTTCAATAAAGCCTTCTTATTTTCACTTATCTCTTGTTGTACGTCTGGTTCATGGTTCCGTGACATTAGGACCAAGCCATGAATTCTGACGGTACAGGGCCATCCTCGCTACCCACGCTGGTTGCCAGACTTGATCAGCAGGATCACCTGTTGGGTCGGTTCGCTGTGGCGTTGCAAACCCTGCTTGAACGCACGGCTCATTTCGCTCCCGTTGCCGATGGGTCGGTTGTCGCTCCTGGGCTCGCTCCTACTGCCGCTCCGGTTGTTGCGCCAGAGTCTACCCCGACACCTGTTGCTGCGCCTGCGGTGTTTCGGGGTATGACCGGTTCTGCCCCTCTTCCACAGCGCTTTGGGGGAGAGCCAACTCAGTGCCGAGGTTTCCTTAACCAGGTGGGCATTTATTTCGAGTTGCTGCCACATGCCTTTCCTACTGAGAGATCAAAGGTGGGCTTCTTGATCTCGCTGCTCTCGGACAAGGCCTTGGCCTGGGCCAGCCCTTTATGGGAGAACAACAATCCGGTGGTTGCCGAGTTTTCCGGTTTTGTTGCTTCTCTTCGGAAGGTATTCGATGTGCCGGCTCGTGCTGCCTCTGCTGCGAAGCTCCTTATGTCCATCAGACAGGGTTCACGATCCGTAGCTGAATACGCCATTGAGTTTCGTACCCTGGCAGCAGAGGTGGGCTGGAATAATGAGGCTCTGGTCGCTGCTTTCTCTCATGGTCTCTCGGATGCCTTGAAGGATGAGGTTGCAGCTAAGGACCTACCAGTTGAGCTCGAGTCTCTTATTTCTTTCCTGATTTTGATTGACACCAGACTCAGGGAGAGACCTTCCTTTAAGGAGAACCTGCGGAGGTCTTCTAACAGATTGGTGCCTACGTTTGCTGTCCCACCCGTGCCTCCCTCTCCTCCCACGCCTCCTGGGGATGACTTGTCTGGGGGTGAACCCATGCAGCTGGGGTTTGCTCGCCTGTCCGAGGGGGAGAGGGCACTCCGGAGACGTGAGGGCCGATGCATGTACTGTGGTCTCGGTGGGCATTTTCGGTTGGCATGTCCGAACCGTCCGGGAAACGCTCGTACCCTGAGATCCTGTCGGGGGCAGATCTTGGGTGGAGTCTCCTCGTCCCCGGTTTCCCGTGTTGACAAACCACTGATCACTGTTGTCCTCTCCTGGGTCGGGGGCTCGGTGACGACCCAGGCGTTGGTGGACTCTGGTGCTGGTGGTTTGTTCATTGATAGTGTGTTCGCTGCCGCCAATTCTATTCCTCTGCAGGCTCGAGGTTCCCCACTGGCTCTTGAGGCGATAGACGGCAGACCCCTTCTGCCGCCACACGTGACTCATGAGACCCTTCCAGTGGGGATAGCCATTGGTGCCGTTCACAGAGAGTCGGTCTGCCTCCAGGTTATTTCGTCTCCACACTACTCGGTGGTCTTGGGGTACCCCTGGCTCCAGAAGCATAATCCGACTTTCGATTGGAGATCGGTCGAGATCCTCTCGTGGTCACCGCAGTGTGGGGCTAGTTGCATCCATGGGTCTGTCAAGTTGCTGTGTACTTCCTCGGACTCTCTGTTGCCTCCTGAATATGAGGAGTACCGGGATGTATTCGATAAGGTGCGCGCGGTTGCCCTACCTCCGCACCGCCCATATGATTGTGCCATAGAGTTACAATCTGGTGCCGTTCCTCCTCGTGGCAAAGTCTATCCACTGTCGGTAGCGGAGAATGAGGCCATGGAGGAGTACGTGAGGGAGGCGCTTTCACGCGGACACATTCGCAAATCTTCGTCCCCGGCAGGGGCTGGATTTTTCTTTGTGAAAAAGAAGGGCGGTGAGTTGAGGCCTTGCATCGATTACAGGGGTCTCAATCGCATCACGATCAAGAACGCTTACCCGATACCCTTGATTTCCGAGCTGTTCGATCGCCTTAAAGGGGCCACGGTCTTTACCAAACTCGACCTGAGGGCGGCATATAACCTGGTAAGGATCAAGGCGGGCGATGAGTGGAAGACCGCGTTTAACACCAGGACCGGTCATTACGAATCCTTGGTTATGCCCTTTGGGTTGTGCAATGCGCCCGCAGTCTTTCAGGAATTCATCAACGATGTTTTCCGTGACCTGTTGCAGCAGTGTGTGGTAGTCTATTTGGATGACATCTTGGTATATTCTGAATCCATGGAGGCCCACATTCTGGATGTCAGACGAGTGTTGCAACGGTTACGAGAGAACAAGCTGTTCGGTAAGCTTGAGAAATGCGAATTTCACCGATCCCAGGTAACCTTCTTAGGTTACATCATTTCCGCTGAGGGGTTCTCCATGGATCCTGAGAAGGTTTCGGCTGTCTTACAGTGGCCCCAGCCCAGTGGTCTTCGTTCCCTGCAGCGCTTTTTGGGCTTCGCCAATTATTATCGGAAGTTCATCAGGGACTTTTCCATGCTGGCCAAGCCTCTCACGGATCTGACCAGGAAGGGCAGTAATTCCCAGGTCTGGCCGCTCGAGGCCATCCGAGCTTTTGAGGCCCTAAAGTCCGCCTTTGTGTCGGCTCCGATTCTGTCGCATCCCAACCCTGGGTTGCCCTTTGTCCTCGAGGTGGACGCGTCTGAGACGGGAGTAGGCGCCCTTCTGTCTCAGCGTAGAACACCAGAGGGTCCTCTGCTTCCTTGTGGGTTTTACTCCTGGAAACTGTCTTCCGCGGA
The DNA here is from genome assembly GCF_905171765.1 of Bufo bufo. Lineage (NCBI taxonomy): Eukaryota > Metazoa > Chordata > Amphibia > Anura > Bufonidae > Bufo > Bufo bufo. The sequence goes on along the minus strand of NC_053395.1, from coordinate 150,423,793 downwards.
CTGCAACTATCAGATTGGTGACAGGGAGTTATTGGCCATCGTGCAGGCCCTTAAAGAATGGAGGCACTTGCTCGAGGGTTCGGTGGTTCCGGTTCTCATCCTGACGGACCACAAGAATCTGACCTACCTTTCTGAGGCCAAGAGATTGACACCACGTCAGGCCAGATGGGCTCTGTTCTTGTCACGTTTTAATTACGTGGTCTCCTACCTACCCGGTTCCAAGAACATCAGGGCGGATGCCTTATCACGGCAGTACTCCGAGCTGTCCAGGGAGGAGTCGATTCCGACTTCGGTCATACCTCCGAATCAGATCCTGGCCGCCATTCGCACCAGCCTGACCTCTCCCCTGGGTGAGCAGATTTTGGCGGCTCAATCTGGTGCTCCCTCTGGGAGACCCAACGGCAGATGTTTTGTGCCTGAGGAGTTGCGCACTCGGTTGTTGCGAACCTACCATAACTCCAAGACCGCGGGGCATCCTGGAAAGAATCAGCTGTCCTGGGCTGTTTCACGTCTGTTCTGGTGGCCTTCCCTACGTTCCGACATCGCCGCATATGTAGCGGCATGCTCCGTTTGTGCCCAGAGTAAGTCCCCTCGGCACCTTCCGTTGGGCCTTCTGCAACCCATAGCCACCGGGGAGCGTCCATGGTCACACCTGGGGATGGGTTTCATTGTGGACCTCCCTGCATCCCGAGGCCATACGGTCATTCTCATGATTGTGGATCGGTTTTCCAAAATGTGCCACTGTGTTCCTCTCAAGAAGTTACCCTCTGCACAAGAGTTGGCCACGATTTTTGCCAGGGAGGTCTTCCGGTTGCACGGTTTGCCTAAGGAGATTGTGTCGGATCGGGGGAGTCAGTTTGTGTCCAGGTTCTGGCGCGCCTTTTGCTCCCAGTTGGGGATTCATCTCTCCTTCTCCTCGGCCTACCACCCTCAGTCCAATGGGGCCGCAGAAAGATCCAATCAGGCCTTGGAGCAATTCCTTCGTTGCTATGTCTCCGATCACCAAGACAATTGGGTTGACCTCCTGCCTTGGGCTGAGTTTGCCAGGAACACGGCGGTGAACTCTTCCTCTGGGACGTCTCCCTTCATGGCCAATTATGGGTTCCAACCTGCCGTGTTACCGGAGGTATTCTCTCCCCAGGATATTCCGGCTGTGGAGGATCACCTTTCCGTCCTACGTGCTTCTTGGGTACAGATCCAGAAGTCCCTTGAGGTCTCTGCGCAGCGCCAGAGACTCCAGGCTGATCGCAGACGAGCGCCTGCTCCTTCCTACCAGGTCGGAGACCGTGTATGGTTGTCCACCCGCAACCTCAACCTTCGAGTGCCCACTCCCAAGCTGGCGCCTCGCTTTGTTGGTCCCTTCCGAGTGCTTCGCAGGGTAAACCCGGTAGCCTATGCCCTTGCGCTTCCTCCTGGCATGCGGATCTCCAACGTGTTTCATGTCTCCCTGTTGAAGCCACTGGTGTGTAATCGTTTCACTTCCTCGGTTCCTCGGCCTTGTCCGGTCCAAGTGGGCAATCGTGAGGAATATGAGGTGAGCAATATCCTGGACTCACGCCTGGTCCGCGGTCGGTTGCAGTTTTTGGTCCATTGGCGTGGTTATGGTCCAGAGGAGCGTTCCTGGGTTCCCTCCGCAGATGTCCATGCTCCTGCCTTGCTCCGAGCCTTCCACGCACGCTTCCCTCAGAAACCGTTTTGTGCTCCGCGGAGGAGGGGCCCTTGAGGGGGAGGTACTGTCATGGTCTTACCTGCTTGCTGCTCTCCTTCGTTTGACATGTGCTGGCGGCCATCTTGGTTTCTGGGTTTCTTGTAGCCTTCCACCCTGCGGCTCCTCCTTCCCCTGGGAGGAGCTGGATGCCTAGCTCATATATATAGGAGGTCTGTGGCTTCAGTTCCTTGCTTGGTCCTCTTGTGTTCACATGCTTCTAAGACTGCTGCTGCTTCTGGTTCCTGATCCTGGCTTCGTCTGACTACCCTTCTGGTTCCTGATCCTGGCTTCGTCTGACTACCCTGCTGGTTCCTGATCCTGGCTTCGTCTGACTACCCTGCTGGTTCCTGATCCTGGCTTCGTCTGACTACCCTGCTGGTTCCTGATCCTGGCTTCGTCTGACTACCCTTCTGGTTCCTGACCTCTGGCTTCGCAAAGACTCTGCTCGGTTTCACCATCCGTTTGGACTTTTGCTTTACAGCTTTATTTTCAATAAAGCCTTCTTATTTTCACTTATCTCTTGTTGTACGTCTGGTTCATGGTTCCGTGACACAGTGGCCCCCTCCTATTTAAACAATTCCTCCAGTGTGATTGACCTTATAGAGGAGATTGGAGAAATCCAGGGGACTATGTGGCTAGCCACAGTCGATGTATCTTCCCTATATACCTATATACCGAAAGATCTGGGTATCAAAGGGGTTAAAGAAGCACTAGACAGTGACCCCCTAATGGGGATAGATCAGAAAAACTTTATTATGGACTGTGTTGTCTTCTGTCTCTCTCACAATTATTTTCTTTATAGTGATTCTTTCTATCTCCAGCACTCCGGTGTGGCGATGGGGGCGAAATTTGCCCCCAGCCTCGCAAACCTTTTTATGACATTGTGGGAGAGAGAGAGGATCGACACAGTCCTGAATAAAAATCTAGAAGGGGGCCAATTAATAGTTTGGCGAAGATATATCGATGACTGCCTTCTCATCTGGCTTGGTGAGAGGGAGGGTCTAGAAACCTTCATAGCAGACATCAACTTGAACCAGTTCAATCTCAAGTTCACTAGCCACATTAGTTCCATCTCCGTGGATTTTCTTGACTTTTCAGAAGACAGCAGGCTGAAAACAAAAACATTCTTTAAAACTGTAGATGTTAATACCTACATTGGACTTAATAGTTGCCATCATCCCTCCTGGCTTAAAAATATACCGAAAAGCCAATTTCAGCGCATTTCTAAAATTTGCACCAAAACAGAAGATTTTAGGGAACAGGGTCAGATGATAAAAGAAAGATTTCTGGAAAAAGAGTATGAGGAAGAATTTTTAGACGATTGCAGAAAAGAAATAGAAGAAAAACGCGATGGAGATAAGCCCCCAAAAAAGAAAAATGGAGACCAGCCAAAAAATGATTTTAGGTATAGTTTTTTGACCCAATACAACAACAAAGTGGGTCATATTAAAAACATCATAAACAAAAATTGGCACATACTAGAAAAATGACCCTGTCCTTAGTAAGGAGATCCCAGACAAACCCCCTATAATCTTTAAGAAAGCGCGCAACCTGACGGACAGGTTGGTCCACAGCTCCAGTTTTGCAACAAATAATAAAAAACGCATGGTAACAAATAAGAGCAAATTCACTTGGTGCAGTTTCTGTATACCCTGCAGAAACCGCATCCAAAAAGATCGAGTTTTGTCTGTGGAAACTATACAATCTAATAAAAGAGATGGAGCTATTTTTAAAATAAAAGGTAACATCTCCTGTAACCATGTGGGTGTTATCTATCTATTGGAGTGCCCTTGTGGCCTCCAATACGTGGGTAGGACCACACGGAGTCTCAAGACCCGAGTTCAGGAACACATCTGCAATATAAAAAATCTTCTCAGCTCCCTTCAGAGATCTGCTGGCGTAGGCAATTACCCTCTCTTTGTTATCTTGCACTTGAGCCAACACAGCCCCCAGGCCTCTCTTACTGGCATCTGTGTAGAGGTGAAACGGCTGCTGATAATCTGGGTAACCCAGAACAGGGGGTTCGGTCAGCTTTTTTTTTAGGAGCTGAAAGGCAATTTCCACTTCTTCCGAGGCATCTGTTGGTTCATCTGGGGCTTCTGTAGTGGGTAGCCGAGACAGGGCATCAGCATTGTCATTGGAGCGGCCTGCCCGGTATTTCACAGTGAAGACATAGATAGCAAGGCGGGAGGCCCATCTTTGCTCCAGTGCCCCCAATTTAGCTGTATTCAGATGCGCCAGAGGGTTATTGTCCGTGAAGGCAACAAATGGTGTGGCAGCGAGATAGTCTTTAAACTTTTCGGTCACAGCCCACACTAAGGCAAGAAACTCCAGCTTGAAGGAACTGTAGTTCTGGTCATTCTTCTTAGCTCCCTTCAGAGATCTGCTGGCGTAGGCAATTACCCTCTCTTTGTTATCTTGCACTTGAGCCAACACAGCCCCCAGGCCTCTCTTACTGGCATCTGTGTAGAGGTGAAACGGCTGCTGATAATCTGGGTAACCCAGAACAGGGGGTTCGGTCAGCTTTTTTTTTAGGAGCTGAAAGGCAATTTCCCATTCTTCGTTCCATTCAACAGGAATAGGAGTTTTTGGGCTCTACTTTGGATGCCTCCTCAAGAGTTCCTGGATTGGATCCGCAATTTGTGCGAAATGGGGAATGAAACGCCTGTAATACCCTGCAAAGCTGAGAAAGCTTCTCACCTCTTTTACAGTGGTAGGAGTAGGCCAATTGCGGACAGCAGCAAGTTTATCAGGATCAGGCTGTACTCCTTCGGCACTGACAACGTGCCCTAGGTATTTTACCGCTGGTTTCAGCAGGTGGCACTTAGATGGCTTGATTTTGAGGCCATATTTGGTAAGGACTTGGAACACTTCCGCCAGGTGTTCTAGGTGGTCCTCATACGTCTTGGGATATATAATGATGTCATCTAGATATAACAATACGGTTTCAAAGTTCCTATGGCCTAAACAACGTTCCATCAGCCGTTGGAATGTCCCTGGAGCGTTACACAGTCCAAACGGCATGTAGTTAAATTCAAACAGGCCCATAGGTGTAGTGAAAGCAGTCTTTTCTCGATCCTCTGGGGCCATAGGTACCTGCCAGTACCCACTAGTTAAGTCCAAGGTGGAGAAATAAGCTGATGACCCCAGGGCAGTCAAGGACTCCTCAATGCGTGGTAGTGGATAAGCATCTTTGTGGGTGATTTGATTGATCTTTCTGTAATCCACACAGAACCTTATACTGCCATCTTTCTTTCGCACGAGGACCAGGGGCGCAGCCCAGGGACTGTGACTGTCCCGAATTATGTTAGAGTCTTTCATCTCTTGTATCATCTCTTTTACAGACTGATAGGTAGTAGGTGGTATGAGTCTGTGCCTCTCCTTGATAGGAGGATGAGAGCCAGTGGGTATGGTGTGTTTGATTACACTGACCTCTCCATAGTCCGTGGATGCTTGCTGAAAGCCTTGTGATGTTCTCTGACTAGATTCAGAACTCCCTCTATTTTCTCTTTTGGGGTGGATTCGTTCCCCACATGAAGCTCTTCCCACCAGGATGTTGTCGAGGTGTTGGCGGTGGTGCTGCTGCTCTGTGTGGTCTGGAACGCCTCCATGGCAGGCAGATGGATCACATCCTGGAAAGACACCTGGAAAAGCTGAGCAACGGGGCAGTGCTTAAAAAGAGTAACGGGGTGATCACCAAAGTTAATTAAACGGACAGGCACTTTACCTTGGGACACAGTCACCAGACTCTTGGCTGTCCGTACGAAGGGATGATTCTCAATCTGGATGGGTTCCATTAGGGCTTGATAGTCCTGACCCTGGATCCCTAACACCGCATGGCAGCAAAGGATGATCTGGGAATTTGGAGGCAGGATTACTGGCCAGTTGTCCCGGATCCAAACAGTACAAATTTCCCCTTTTTTGTTGGCGAACCTTTGTTGAGCGCACAACACGCTGATAGTCTTTTGAATGACCCTTCTGGAAGCAGGTGAGGCTGAGGATATAGTTTGGTTCAATGCCTCAAGCAATCAGAGTAACAGTTTTTAAGGACATTAGTCCCTAGGATCACAGGGTGTCCTCCTTTATCTCCTGCTTGTACCACAATTACACCTTGCTGTGGTAAGGTGGCCTCTCCCACTAGCTTCCTGTTGCTGGAAATGATATCTAGCCAGGACTCAGGTGGCAGGGTGAGGAGACTTGGATTCCAGAACTTGTCAAAGGCAGGTCTTTGGATGGTGGTGACCTGTGATCCCGTATCCAGAAGGGCTTCAAAGGGTATACCGTTGATACATATCTTCATTTTTGGACGGGATCCCACATATTTAGGCATCCAGCTTGGATCCTTTGGACCTACTGTTCTATCTCCCGAGGGGCGGTCCTCTGCCTCAGGGGTTGCCTGTTTAACTGCCAGCACATTGATTCAGTATGTCCATATTTTTTGCAATAGTGGCAAACGGGCTGCTTTCGATTTCTAGACCGATAGTTTGGCCGCCCATCAGGTTCTTTTTGGTAGACATCCCTATATGCAGGTGGGAGCCTTGGAGGAAAAGGACCTTCATCTTCCAACAGTATTGGTCTTTCCCACTCCTCTATTTTCTTGCATACTCTCTCTAAGCTCAGAGTGAGATGGTTCACTTGCTCCATTAGTGCTGCCACTACGTCTGTTACTGGAGCTTGAGTGGCTTGACTGACTCCAGCCGGCCCCACATTGATAGTCTTTGGTTGACAAACCTGAGGTTCAGGCAAGGCTGCTGGCCCTGCGGCCGGGTTCTGGCCTAGAATGCTGATGGCCAGCTCTTTAAAGTCCAAGAATACAAATTGGGATGTTGGGCTGACAGCATCCTCAGCTGGCCCTTTAAATGTTCAGTACTTATACCTGCAATGAACTGTTCTCTAGGAGTCCTGTCCTGATCCTCAGCTTCCTTGGGGTCCACCTGGACCACAGCCCTCAGGGTCTCTTGCAAGGACAGAGCAAAATCGCAGAGTGACTCCCCCGATTGCTGCTTCCTGCTAAAGAATCGCATTTTAACTTCGGACACCATTCTGGCCTCAAATGTGGTGCCGAGGCGATCAAAAATCTGCTCCAGGGTACTCTTTTCAGAACGGGGCCAGGACATGATTTCCCTGCGGGCGGCCCCCTCTAACTGAGCTAGGAGGATCTCAATTTGTTGTTCAGCAGATATAGGATAGAGCCGGAATAAGGCCAGTATCTGGTCCCTAAAGTCCTTTAACTTGTGGGCTTCCCCTGAATATCGTGGAAACCAGGGGGCGCCAAAATAATACGCCATGGTTAATGGCATCAGGCTTGATGCTGCCGTGGCGGCAGGTGCCCTATTGTCAGTTGCGGGCACTTCAAAAGGTATTTCTGGGGCCGCCTGCCCTGCTCCTTCAGGTGCGGACATAGTGTTGCCAGATGGGTATGGCCCTTTAAATGACAGCGGACCGGAGTGAAAATGTCAGTTGTTTTTGTTTTTTTTCCGGTCAAGTCTCTTGTCGCTAATGGGGGACCCTCTCCGGTACCCTGGCAGGGGTCGGGGACATTCCGGTATCGTAATCAGAAGGGGGCCGGTGAAGGGTAAAGTTAGTACTCACTCTGGCGGTGCTCACTCCAAGTCTCGTGGCTACGTCAGACAGAAGTCCAACACACAGCGTCAGCAGGTAGGCGCGGCCTCTCGCAACTCCGGGATTCAGGTAGGTGGTGCCTTTTTCCAGACAGGGCAGCGTTTTTCCTCTTTGCAGGCTGGGTGGTAACTTCACCTAGTCCTTTTTTTCGCGCCAAACGGGTACAACGAGGCGCACTTGTAATCCAGTCAGGTTAAGCGGCCATCTTGGAGCAAATCGCTGTCTATTCACTGACAGCAAGCGGTGGCTTATACAAACGGCAAACAGTCCATACACTATAATCTTCACACCACGAATTTTTTACAGTTCTCTTTGGCCCAGAAATTTTAAATAAAGCAATAGGGCTTAGTCACTTTTTAGGTAAATAACGGCACACAGTTTTTGTATTCCACAATAGCGCAGGAATGATCGTATCCTGTTCGTGACGCCAATTTATGCAGCATGCCAGACCTGCAGGATATTGCGATAGTGAGGTCACGGTTATGGGCAATCGAGGGTTACTCACTTTTTAGAGGAGAACCCTGGGCAAACATGCGGCAGTGAAGGAGAGGTAGACACAAGTTCCTCTGGGGCACACTCTGGATGTAGGGACCAGACCTGATGGTGGATGAGGTGCCCTGGGTGTTGCAGGTATTTTAAGTGCCTGAGGCAAGGTCCCTTTAAGGATCGTGACGCCAGTGCCTGTAACGGTGGCACACCGATTGATAGGAGCAGTAATTGAGGTACACAGGTGGTATAGTGAACCAAACGTTGCTTTACTTGGAAAAGTATAACTTTGTACATACAGTAGATAATGATGATGCAGTCCCTTGTAACAATATTCCACAAGCAGATTTACTTCACAGTATGGCAGGTATAATCTTGCAAGATACTTGGAGGGCATAAAGTTAATGCTTAGCAGACCTATGCTGCACTATCCCCTTCAGCTATTCTAGCTGGCTGGATCCCAAGGCCCGGATGCCTAAATGCTGGCTTTAATCCTTGGTAATAAATCCTTCCTCCAGTATTGACTCTTGACTTTAACTTATAGTACTCCTGCTCATCAGGTTACTTATCTGAACTTGTTGTATGATTCCTGTTGTGCCGGGAGCTGCAGGTTTCTCCCAGGAGGTAGATTCTTCTGGGGTGACTCTACTGAGCTAAATTAGCCTCAGGAGCTTCAGGCTGACTACATTACTCTTCTAGCCACCTGGAATGAACTAACTTTCCCCTGTCTGGGCATACCTATATATACTTAGGGCTCTCTAGCTCCCTCTAACGTCTAGGAGGCTAAACTACACCCTAACAGGCCTGACACCCAGATAACAGAGAAATGCATATTAAACATCACATTAATGCAAAAGACATGTTAACCATTGTGTAGCGCCCACCTCTACCTAGTGGGACACTACAGATGCCCATTGTGCCCACTTCAAAGTAATAATGCCCACTGTGCTAGACTAGTAATGCCCTCTGTTCCTCCTCCATAGTAGAAATCCCCATTGTTTCCCCTTCACAGTAATAATGACCAATGTGCCCCCTTCACAGTAATAATGACCAGTGTGCCCCCTTCACAGTAATAATGGCCACTGTGCCCCCTTCATTGTAGTAATGCCCTCTGGATCTGTGCCCCCTCCATAGTAATAAGCTCCTCTGTGCCCCTTCATAGTAATAAACTCATCTGTGTCCCCTCTATAGTAATAAACTCCTCTGTGCCCCATCCATAGTAATAAACTCCTCTGTGCCCCCTCCATAGTAATAAACTCCTCTGTGCCCCTCCATAATAATAAATCACTCTGTGCCCCCTCTGTATTAAAAAAATTAAATAAAACACAGTACCTACTCACCTTGCTCCGTTCTTGAAGCTCACAGTCCTCTCTTCCCTGCAGGCACAGATCGCTCTGCAGCAATGTGTGGGCGGAGCTTATACAGATTACCGGGCTGCAGGCTAGGGTTGTTGCGGGTATCGAAATTTCGATACCCAATCGATACTTTTGTCCCAGTATCGATACGATACCGGGATTTCCATTTTTTTAGATATTGGGCTGCGCTGCTGCGCGGTCTAGAATCACAGAACATAAGGTGCGCTGCTGTCAGCGCGCTCATGTTCCCTCAGCAACACAGAGGAGAAGGAAGCAGTCTCTCCCTCCTCCCTGTACTGCGCTGCCAATAAAGAGAGAGGGGCGGAGGAGTGGCGGGCGCACTGCGCCACCAATGATAGGAGGATCTTTCTTGGGTCCGAACTTTGTTAAGTAGCAGGCTACATAGAGCGGCACCCAGGAATCTCCCTGCACTTACTATTATATTTTACCGCCGCTCCATTCGCCCGCTGTGCCCCCATTACCGTCTCCTGCTTTGTATGCTAATTACTACTATTGGAGCAATGGGAAGGAGACATTAGCTTCTCTCCTGGGCATTCCTTCTCCCTGGCTGTAGCGCTGTCCAATCGCAGCGCAGAACGTCCATGGAGAAGGAATGCCCAGGAGAGAAGCTCATGTCTCCTTCCCATTGCTCCCATAGTATTAATCAGCATACGGAGCAGGAGACGGTGACTGGGCCACAGCGGGTGAACGGAGCGGCACCCAGGAATAATAGTAAGTGCAGGGAGATTGCCGCCGCTCTATGTAGCCTGCTACTTAACAAAGTCCAAACCCATGAAAGGTCGTCTTTATTTTTTTATACAGGAGGCAGGTCACATAGCCAGAAGCCACAATCTGAGGCAGTTAACCGCTCAGGTGCGGCACCTGAAGGGTTAACTGCCGCTGATCTGCTGCCGGTTCCCGACTCCTGTATTTGTAGCGGTCAGAGGAGGGAGAGACCGCAAAGCAGGATTCAAGTACAGTACAGCGGACAAGGAGACTGAAGCAAAAACCGGCTTTATTAAGGAGCAAAATGAAACTGCCGGAAAACCTGAGTAACAATACAGTACCACCGCACCAGAGGCACAATGGGTCAAAGACAGGAATGGTATTAACAGGTGAACATAAATCAACAACAATGGCAATGGAGTTTTGCATATACACAGAATGAGATAAACAGTAAGCAGTCAGCTTGCAGACTACTCTCACTACCAATTTCCTATCTAGCCCTGCTACCCAGGGGACGCTTCTACAGCGCACTGACTAAGTCCCTGACTCTATAACCTATCACAGGAAAGCACCGGTGCCACTCACAGTTCTGCAGATTCTCCTGGGTACAAAAAGATGCAGTCTGGATCTGCAATGAGCAGGACACTGGGTCATTGGGGCTGCTTTGCAGTGGGTCAGATTTAGGTGTAACTAAGTTAATGACGCCAGTTGCAGCTTGCGCAGGTACTGTAGAAGGGCCCTTTAAGATGGTATAGCTCATGTACTAGGTGAGGAATGCCAGAGGGGGATATTGTCTCTGTATTATGTCAACGGTGTCTCCTACCTTAGTATGGCCGGACTCCTATATCCTGGCTCACATGCAACAAAATTGAGTGTTGTAAATAGGAGTAATGGAGGAATGATGGAATTCCACACAGATAATAGGGTCCAACTTGTCTTTACTTGAGGTTATCTTATGCAGCTCTAGATCCATACAATGTTACAGCAATAGTCTTTAGGTCCCAGCAGGTATTGGCAATATGTGGCAGGAATTATATCTATATTCTGCATCTGAACATATGCCTTTAAGAATCTGGCAGGTATCTGTCTTCTGCTCTGTCTTGGGTCTGCTTAGTATGGGCCTGACTAGCTATGGAGGTACTTATCTTCTCCTTGTATTTGGAAATCTGTACTTACAGGACTGCTTGCAGGGAATGGTGGTGGCTTCCTGGAGATCTGATAGTTCTGCTTTCTTTGTCTTCCAGCTGAGGTAAGGAACTCAGGCTGGGAAGGTTGCTTTGGGCCTCAGGCTAGGCCTGAATCCTTGGTTAGGATCCCTGTTTCTGGGAGCTCCTATTCACACAGCCTACCCCAACAGGGGGTGGCTGGTACACTGCCTAGATGTTGGGATTCGAACCCGTGACCAGCCACATCCCAGGCGGTAGCCCTGCTTACTAGGCTACCATCCTCTCTGGACATTCCTCCCTGAAGCCTATTAGTTACCTCAGTCTTGCCAAGCCTTGCTCATTACCCTTGATTCCCCACACCTGGTACTTCCCTATATAAGTCCAGCCCCTTGCACTCCAGTTTGCTGATTATTGAGCTCCTGAGCCTTGATCAAGCTTCTCCTCATCTGCTGCTCTTGCTACTGCTGGAAGTCCACTGCTGACCAGGAATTGCCTTATCCCTACCTTATCCCTACCTACTGAACTGCTACCACCGTTGCCATCCGGATTGTCTGACCACGCTTACTGCCGCCTGCCCTGACCCACCGCCTGCCTACCGACTACGCCTCTGCCAGACTTCCTGCACCTACTACCTGCCTGCGGTCCTTGGCACTGGGCTCCACTCCTACCCCCAGCAAGCGGTCCTCTGACTCAGGTGAGCCTGTAGGACTGTTACAGAATAATCAGCCACACTATGGAGTCCTCAATGGCCACTCTGCGTAAGCAGGTCTCCGAACTTCAAGAATTTGGTACTACATATCAGGAGAAATTTGCCCAGCTCCAAGGCGTAGTCCAAAGCCAGCAAAGGGAGATTATTGAACTACAGAGGCAACACCTGGACGTCCGCGACGCCAGTATCGGGGGTTTCTAAATTAATGCCGCATCTATTTTCAGATGTACCCGGCCCCCTTCACCACTGAGAAAAAGAAGGTGCTATTCATGGTCAATCTCCTGACGGAAGAAGCATTAGCATGGGCATCACCTTACGTGGAGACTAACAGTCAGCTCCTGGACAACCTAAACAACTTCATCACCGCCATGAGCCAAGTCTTCGACGACCCCAACCGCTGTGCGACAGCTGAGGCGCGACTACATGGTCTGCGGCAAGGGAGACGCTCCGTCGCCGAATACACCGCCGAGTTTCGCCGTTGGGTCACGGACACCACCTGGAACCCAGCGGCACAGAGGAGCCAATTCCGGCGAGGCCTGTCAGAATTAATAAAGGAAGAACTCGCCAGAGTTGAGGCCCCGGACGATCTGGATGACTTCATTCAGTTATGCATCCGGATAGATCAAAGACTCTCCGAGAGGAAGAAAGAAAGACTCTGGTCCTCGGACCACAGACCCACTTACTCCTTCTCTTCCAACGCCCAGCGCGACCCCCATTCAGCAACTGAACCTATGCAGGTCGACGCTCTACGTAGGTCTCTATCTACAGCTGAGAAGGAGAGACGGCTGGCCGAAAACCTCTGCCTCTACTCTGGGGAGCCGCGTCATTTTGCCATCAAATGTCCTCATAAGATCTGAAAGACTATTGCCGTCACAGAACTAAAGGAGCAACCACAGACTCCAACCCCGCCAGCAGCCCCGGAAAATAACAACACGGCGGCTCATGGATCCCACTTCATCATTCCCATCCTCATCGACATTGAGGGGCGACAACTCCCCTGTTCAGCAATGTTAGACTCCGGGGCGGGAGGCAACTTCATGGACCTAACCTTCGCCCACGAAAAGAACATTCCACTGACAATCAAGGCAGCCCCCGTTGACCTGGAAACCGTCGACGGATCCCCACTCTCCTCGGGGCCGGCCACTCACGAGACCACCGAACTACAACTCCTCATAGAACCCGATTACCGCGAAAAGATCCACTTCTCGCTGATTGCTTCCCCGAAGTTCCCGGTGATCTTGGGCATCCCTTGGTTGGCCACCCACAACCCCTCGGTGGACTGGGAAACCCGCTGCATACGATTCCCGTCTGAGTTCTGCTCGCTAAATTGCTCCCACAAACTCGTCCTTCCACCCGAAGACACCACCATCTCAAAACTATCCGTCAAGGATCTGCTACCCCCTCAATACAGCGAGTTCCAGGATGTCTGCGACAAGAAAAACGCAGACAAGCTGCCACCACACCGACCCTACGACTGCCCTATAGAACTGTTGCCCGGGGCCGAAATACCCTTTGGCAGTATCTACCCCCTCTCAGAGCCTGAACTCAAGGCTCTGAAAGAGTACCTGGACGAGGACCTGAGGAAGGGGTTCATCCGGCCCTCTACCTCCCCAGCGGGAGCCCCCTTTTTCTTCGTAGAGAAAAAAGACTCCTCCCTGCGTCCCTGCATAGACTACAGAAAGCTTAACAACATAACCGTAAAAAAACGGTACCCGCTCCCACTAATTTCAGAACTTCTCGCGAGACTCCGGGCAGCGAAGATCTTCACTAAACTCGACCTTCGAGGGGCCTACAACCTCGTCCGAATCCGCACTGGGGACGAATGGAAGACCGCCTTCCGGACACGTTATGGTCATTTCGAGTACCTGGTCATGCCTTTCGGACTCTGCAATGCTCCCGCCACCTTCCAGCACTTCATTAACGACGTCCTCAGGGACATGCTGGATATGTTTGTAGTCGTTTACCTGGACGACATCTTGATCTTCTCTGAAGACCTCAAGCAGCACCGCGAACACGTCCGCAGGGTACTGCAGAGACTCCAACAGAACTCTCTCTATATCAAGCTAGAGAAATGCGAGTTTGAGCGAACCACCACTCAGTTCCTCGGATACATCATCTCCCCTGAGGGCCTAAGTATGGATCCGGGGAAGGTCCAAGCTGTGATGAACTGGCCCGTTCCGAGAAACGAGAAGGAGATACAAAGATTCATTGGCTTCGCCAACTTCTATCGGAAGTTTATCCGGAACTTCTCCAAGGTCATAGCACCAATCACCCAACTCACCAAGAAGGCAGTCCCCTTCTCCTGGACACTCAAGGCCCAGGAGGCCTTCACCAAGTTGAAACTCCTCTTCACTTCTGCTCCAATCCTAATCCACCCGAACCCCGAGATGCCATTTACAGTCGAAGTAGATGCATCAGACTCCGCGGTGGGGGCAGTTTTGTCACAACGGACAGGGGAGAGGATGCTATTACACCCGTGCGCATATTTCTCCCGCCAGATGTCCCCCTCCGAGAAGAACTATGACATCGGGAACAAAGAACTACTGGCGATCAAAAATTCCTTCTCCGAGTGGAGACACCTGCTGGAGGGAGCCACCAACCCCATAATCATACTAACTGACCACAAGAACCTCGAGTTCATCCGCAGCGCTAAGAGACTCTCAGCCAGACAGGCCAGATGGTGCCTATTCTTTTCCCGCTTCAACTTTCTCATCACCTATCGCCCCGGATCAAAAAACGGCAAGGCTGACGCCCTCTCCAGAATGTTTTCAGAGCCCTCACAGAGTAACAAGGGCCAAAATAACATCCTACCCGAGAGAAGGGTCGTAGGGGCCACCTACTCTAAAGAACTCCTGGGCACAATCAAAGAAAGATATGAAAATGACCCCTTCCTCTCCCACCCCACAGGGAATGTCAGCCTTACGTTTAAGAACGGTCATTGGTTTCATCAGGACCTACAACTATATGTACCAGAAATCGCACGGCTCGAAGTGCTCAAACTCAACCATGGCTCCAAGGTGGCCGGCCATTTTGGCACAAGAAAGACCCAGGAGCTTCTCTCCCGCTCCTTCTGGTGGCCAACATACAAGGAGGACATCAAGAGGTACATCTCCTCGTGCACGGTCTGTGCCCGCAATAAGACTCCTCGTTCCTCTCCCGTGGGTCTGTTACAACCCCTCCCGATTCCCTCCCGCCCCTGGGGCTCGATCTCCATGGACTTTGTGGTAGACCTTCCTCCTTCAAAAGGGATGAACACCATCCTGGTCGTAGTCGACCGTCTCACCAAGATGGCCCATTTCATCCCCTACAAAGGCCTACCCACAGCCAAACAGACGGCCGATCTTATTCTCAGAGAGGTCTTCAGGCTGCATGGGATCCCGGACGACGTGGTCTCCGACCGAGGCGTACAATTTGCCTCAAAGTTCTGGAAGAACTTCTGCCTGGCGCTTTGGGTTAAAGTGAACCTGTCCTCTGCTTTCCACCCTCAGTCAAACGGGCAGACGGAGAGAACTAATCAGACCCTAGAGCAATACCTACGCTGTTTCAGCTCCCACCTGCAGGATGACAGGCTTGATCATCTCCCCACGGCCGAGTTCGCCTACAACAATGCTGAGCACAGCTCAACCAAGCACAGCCCCTTCTTTGCTAACACAGGCTCGCACCCGGTGTTCATTCCCCACCTACCCGTTGCCTCCACCCTCCCAGCAGTGGCCGAACGCCTAACAACCCTACAGGAGGCACAAAAGAACATTATAGACAACCTCCAGCTTGCCCAGAGGCGCTTTAAACAGGGAGCAGACAGACGTCGCAAACCCACCCCGGGCTTCCATGTGGGAGACAAGGTGTGGCTGTCCACCAGGAACCTCAGATTTAAGGTCCCCTCCAAAAAACTTGCCCAAAGATACATGGGTCCGTTCCGGTTCACTGCACAAATCAACGAGGTCACATTCCGGCTCGACCTTCCGGACTCCATTAGGGTGCACCCTGTCTTCCATTGCTCTCTCCTTAAGCCATACGTGGAGAACACCTTCACAGGCCGCCACTCGCCCCCTCCACCACCCGTGAGGGTACAGGGTGAAGAAGAATACGTTGTCGCAAAGATTCTCGACTCCAGGATCCACCGGGGAAGACTACAATACCTAATTGGGTGGGTTACCCTCCCGAGGATAACTCCTGGGAGTGAGAAGAAAATGTCCACGCCCCCAGACTGGTAAAAGAGTTCCACCAACGGCACCCCGGTAGGCCTGCCTCTGCGGTGCCCGGAGGTCACCTTGGAAGGGGGGGAGTACTGTCAGGATTCGAACCCGTGACCAGCCACATCCCAGGCGGTAGCCCTGCTTGCCAGGCTACCGTCCTCTCTGGACATTCCTCCCTGAAGCCTATTAGTTACCTCAGTCTTGCCAAGCCTTGCTCATTACCTTTGATTCCCCACACCTGGTACTTCACTATATATAAGTCCAGCCCCTTGCACTCCAGTTTGCTGATTATTGAGCTCCTGAGCCTTGATCAAGCTTCTCCTCATCTGCTGCACTTGCTACTGCTGGAAGTCCACTGCTGACCAGGAATTGCCTACCGACTACTCTTCTGCCTTATCCCTACCTACTGAACTGCTACCACCGTTGCCATCCGGATTGTCTGACCACGCTTACTGCCGCCTGCCCTGACCCACCGCCTGCCTACCGACTACGCCTCTGCCAGACTTCCTGCACCTACTACCTGCCTGCGGTCCTTGCCACTGGGCTCCACTCCTACCACCAGCAAGCGGTCCTCTGACTCAGGTGAGCCTGTAGGACTGTTACACTAGAACTTTCTATCCTCCCTCTGAAGTAGGATCTGGGAACATTCCACTCCTCCTCAGATAGGGGGAAGCTAGCCTGGAATGGTCTATTCCAGTCTAGGTATACTAACTGGCTTGGTTCTGCTACATACTGCTGCCACCTGCTGGTGTACATGGATATCACAGCATATACATTCAATACAGACATAGAAATGGCATACAAAATCAATGCAATGTCAGATTACACAAGATGACAACACATCTACACTTTCACATCATGAAGCTGGGTGGCAGAGTTTTAGTGACATACTCTGGGATGTTACATACCCGCTTTCTTTAAGCGAAGCCGTCCTCGGCGTATGCTATAATAAGAGGAACAAGCTCTGGGTACCCAATACAATACAAAGGTCTGCATGAATATACACATAATGACATTACAAAGACAAAACACGGTTTCCTCGAGGTTCCTGCCCGCTAGCATAAGGTGTCCAACACACAGTTTCCTTATCTTGGTATAACCAGGTAACCTGCACAAAGCAAAAACCTTTACTGACTGACTTTGTATGTTCTGGATCCTTTAAACATCAAAGAAAGCATGGGGGTGTCTTTACTCCGTAATCCCACCATTATATAATGGAATGCCTGCAAATGAAAGGGTGGCTTTATCCTGTATTCCCTTCCCTGCATCATAGCCTGAAGAAATTTGGCTTATAGCACTATCACTATGATGTCTATGAGGAAGCTAGAATATAAGACTCTAAGGCTTGGGGTACCATACATTAGGCAAAAGGCTCAGAAGGGGAGGTATGCGTCGTCTCCGTATCTTCTGGCAATGTCACAGGAGGAGGGTCTTTAATCCCGTGCGCTCCTGGAATGAGACACCTCCGGATGGGAACAATCCGGAACATTTAACAAGCGGGACGGAGCAGCCTAGGGCTTCTAACGATTCCCGAAGCAGCAGGGGTACCTGTGTAACAACTAGACCTGTCAGGACTTACCATTTGGTCCTACCCTGGGTACCTATGGGTATACTTCACCGGGTGTAGGCCATTGGTGTACAACGTCCCTATGATGACAGTCCGTATAAGGGGGGAGAGAACAAGAGCTGTAAAAAGGCATACTTTAGGTAAGTTGCTACAATTTTTGTTAAGTGCAATGGTTAAGTGCAATCATTTGAAACAGTGCATAAATTCACATTGTGGCACCTAGAAAGATAATACACACAATGGGCAGGATATCTTGATCATTACATAACATTTGTAATCTGGTTACAATAGTACATGAGAATAAAGTGCAAGCTTTTATGTTGCAATAAAACATTTTTATAAAATAGTGCAATTTTTATAAGTGCAAGGATAGGCTCAACAATAACTTGAGTCCGTATTCCTGGAAGTGCTTGAAGTTGCAGAATCCTCTGGAAACTGAATAAAAGTTCTTTGCAATCCACAGGGCAAAAGAGTCAATTGTAATCCAAAGGGTTAAAAAGTTAATAGCAGCAGGCTATCAAGTAACCTGAGAAAGGGGATAAAATGGTTAACTTGGACATGAGGGGGTTAAGTGCTGTTGGGGGGAGTCCTAACTAGCATGACCATCTGGATGAGGACAACAACGGCAACCTGGAACAAAAAGGTTAAAAGCACGCAACATGCCAAACAGGTCCTCACCCGTCAGGTAGCAGTCCACGGAGTGGCTCCCAAAACAATATCATTGTAGATATTTTCTTTTGCAGGGGACACCTTATAGGTAGGCGTCCAGCTCCTTATCACTACTAGAGCTGCTGAACCTCATCAGAGGTTGCTCTAGCCTCTGCTGGTAGCTGAGGGTAGTGTTAGTAGTGGTGCGCCACTGCCCTCTACCGGTTGCTGTAGGGGTTGGCTGTGCAGACAGCCTGGAGAATGCTTTGGTGGCTTGCTGCAGCCCGGAATCCACAGCCGATGCAGGAAAAGGCAGAACCACTGGCTGCATTGGTGCAGGGAGAGCTGGAACAGCTTGCTGGGGCTGCTTCCAGGGCAGCACGTAGGGGGGCATAAAGCATGGCTGGACCTTGGGATTAAAGGTTAATACGCTATTATTAATCTGTCCCACTCTCAAGGTTGGCGGTGGCGACAGGTCTGGGACGAGGGGCGCAGGTGCAGGTTGGGGTTTCTCTTGGAAGCGCATGCGACCATCCGGGGTCTCCTGTAGACAACGGGTCCTGCCCGCAGAGCCTGGATCTTCCTGCCAGTTCTCTGGGGTAATGGCAGGAGTAAGCTGCTTGTCCAGAAGCGTGACACCCGCCGCAAAGAGTCCTTGCATGGATCTCATTGGGGTGTACTCGATTTAGTCTCCTGAATAAAGATTGTGCCGGCCTGGGGCAAATAATGTCTCTTGACTGAACGCCGGCCTACAAATAGCTCTGTGCCGGAGTGACTGTCCTGCACAAATCCGACACCACGTTCCACAGAGAACCACAGGACGGTCCCGGTTCGTCGGGTGAGCTGGGGATCTCCGGCCTGGGGGTTATCTTTGACCTGTTTCACCCACTCTTCTACCGCGGATTTGTATTCCCAAGCGGTTTGGGCAAAAGCGGTGATCTCGTGTGGGACGTCAGGATTCAGGTTCCGCAGCTTTTCATAGCTGGGCGGCGGAGTGGAATCTCCAGCCGCCCCCGCCGCACCAGTAGGCGGTAGTGGCGTGGTAGGCCTAAGGCTGATGGCCGGTGCTGGGGTTTCGGGTCGTGGCAGAGGGACGGACACGGACCGGGCCTCAGGGAGCTGGGTTGCTCCTACCTGACGATGAGGCCGAGCGGCCGATTACGGTGTCTCCTGGTCCCGATCCTGCAGCTCCATCTTCATCTGCGCCGCAGACTGGATGCTGGTGACGTCAGTGACGGCCTCTGCGGTGGACGGCTCGACGTCAACTTCCATTCCGGCAGGCAAGTCCTCTTCCGCGGTGGCACTTGACTTGGAGGAGGGATCCACGGCCTCCGGGAACTCCATCAGGTCTGAGTTCTTGGCAGCAGGAGCCTGGACTTCAGCGGCGGTCTCCTCCGGAATGCTGGGCAAGGTGAGTGGTGCTTCAGCCTTGGCCTGGGAGGAATCCACAGCCTCCAACAAGGTAGCGAATACTGAGGGTCCACCTTTCTTTATTATCTGTGAGACATGGATCTCAGGCAGACACTCCTCATAGACGGCTTCACCACATATCGCCATCTGGTTCCATTTAGGCTGGGGAAACGCCATCTTGGCCTCCTCTTCCTTCTGGCAAATAGCAGGATCTGAGGGTGCAGCCCAGGGGGTGGAGACTTTATCACCTCGGTTCACAATAGAAAGTTCATGGTGGGCAGGCTCGATTTTTCCCGCTCCTGAAGGGGCGTATTCGATATCTTCGCGCCTTTCTTGAAGGGGTGTCGCTAGTTTTTCCAGCTTCTAGGGGGTGTAGACAGGATTTTCGCGCTCTTGAGATGGCGTTCCTTTGTTCCTTTGTCTCTGGGCATGAAGACAAGGCGTCATTTTAAACAAATATGGCGAATCCCACTGTGCCGAATTTAACTATTTGAATACTGTAGCGCAAGTGCAGCGCTTTCCTTGGCACAGCAATGCAAGTAAGCGATTTCTGTACAATCTTCAGCCCTGATTGTTATACTGTGCAGCATGCGGGTTAAGTCCGTTTTTTGGTGCAAATAGATGCGGTTCTGCTGTTTAGGGATGGACACAAAATACAATCCGATCCTGTTCGTGACGCCACTTGATGCAATGAGCAGGACACTGGGTCATTGGGGCTGCTATGCAGTGGGTCAGATTTAGGTGTAACTAAATTCGTGACGCCAGTTGCAGCTTGCGCAGGTACTGTAGAAGGGCCCTTTAAGATGGTATAGCTCATGTACTAGGTGAGGAATGCCAGAGGGGGATATTGTCTCTGTATTATGTCAACGGTGTCTCCTACCTTAGTACGGCCGGATTCCTGTATCCTGGCTCACATACAACAAAATTGAGTGTTGTAAATAGGAGTAATGGAGGAATGATAGAATTCCACACAGATAATAGGGTCCAACTTGTCTTTACTTGAGATTATCTTATGCAGCTCTAGATCCATACAATGTTACAGCAATAGTCTTTAGGTCCCAGCAGGTATTGGCAATATGTGGCAGGAATTATATCTATATTCTGCATCTGAACATGCGCCTTTAAGAATCTGGCAGGTATCTGTCTTCTGCTCTGTCTTGGGTCTGCTTAGTATGGGCCTGACTAGCTATGGAGGTACTTATCTTAACATAGTAACATATTAACATAGTACATAAGACCGAAAAAAGACATTTGTCCATCCAGTTCGGCCTGTTATCCTGCAAGTTGATCCAGAGGAAGACAAAAAAAACTGTGAGGTAGAAGCCAATTTTCCTCACTTTATGGGAATAAAAAATTCCTGCCCGACTCCAATCAGGCAATCAGAATAACTCCCTTGTATTTGGAAATCTGTACTTACAGGACTGCTCGCAGGGAATGGTGGTGGCTTCCTGGAGATCTGATAGTTCTGAAGTTGCTGCTTTCTTTGTCTTCCAGCTGAGGTAAGGAACTCAGGCTGGGAAGGTTGCTTTGGGCCTCAGGTTAGGCCTGAATCCTTGGTTGGGATCCCTGTTTCTGGGAGCTCCTATTCACACAGCCTACCCCAACAGGGGGTGGCTGGTACACTGCCTAGAACTTTCTATCCTCCCTCTGAAGTAGGATCTGGGAACATTCCACTCCTCCTCAGATAGGGGGAAGCTAGCCTGAAATGGTCTATTCCAGTCTAGGTATACTAACTGGCTTGGTTCTGCTACATACTGCTGCCACCTGCTGGTGTACATGAATATCACAGCATATACATTCAATGCAGACATAGAAATGGCATACAAAATCAATGCAATGTCAGATTACACAAGATGACAACACATCTACACTTTAACATCATGAAGCTGGGTGGCAGAGTTTTAGTGACATACTCTGGGATGTTACAGATCCAGGTTCGGTCGCTTGCTTGGCTGTCTTTCTCTCTCTGGTCACAACAGATGCAGATCTCCACCTAGTTCCAGCTCTGGCAGGAAGGATCCGGCTTGTACTGGTCCCACTCCTCTGGAACACACAGTGAAGTCCTCTGTATGCAGCTCCACAGCTGTCAGGAAAATCTCAGCTAATATAGCCTCCTGCTGAACCAGTCTTTTACTGTTATCTCTCAGCAGTCCATCTCTCCCAGTTATCTCAGCAAGGCCCCCAGCAACTTCTAGAACAGCCCAGGAAAATCTTCTTAACTCTTTCTTAGCCTCTGGCCAGCACAACTCAGGTTCCTGTTTAGTCACAGTGGCCTCTGGTGGCCGGAGGGAAATATGACAGTCTGCATAGATATAAGGCTGCCTCTTACATATTAAAGGTTAATTATCATTAGTGGCGCAGTGCGCCCGCCCCCCCCACAACCCCCCCAGTATTAAAATAATTGGTGGCAGTGGCCACAAGGTCCCCTCCCCTTCTCATTGGTGGCAGTGTCAGCCTCTGATGGGAGCCCCAGCAGTGTAAGCCTGGGGCTTTGATCTGTTACCATGGCAGCCAGGACACTACTGAAGCCCTGGCTGCCATGGTAACATTCCTGCTGCTGTGTGCACAAAGCACAGATCAGCAGGAAGAGTGTGAGATCCTTTTCACCCTGATAGAGCTCTATTAGGGTGAATAGGACAAGGGATCAAAAGATCTCAGGTTCTAGCCCCTAAAGGAAAAAATAGTTATTAAATAAAAAGTAAAAAAAAAAAAATTAAACCCAACAAAATATTAAAGGGTTTCTGTCACCCCATTAAACCGTTTTTTTTTTTTTTCTTTACTAATAATCCCTATAGTGCGATCTCATGATACATAAGCAAATTAATCATTTTGGTTCAGTAGAATTTGCTAAAAATCGATTTTTAAAATATGCTAATTACCTTGCTACCAGCAAGTAGGGCGGCTACTTGCTGGTAGCAGCCGCATCCTCCGATGGTAATGACGCCCCCTCGGCATGCTGATTGACAGGGCCAGGGAAGGGAATCGTTCTCTGCTGGCGCTGTTAGAATTTGAAATCTCACGCCTGCGCCGTACCTGTCTTCAATCGGCGCAGGCGCACTGAGAGGCGGCCGCTCGCTCGACCGCTCCATCCTCAATGCGCCTGCGTCGATGACGTCATCAAGTACACCCGGAAGAGAAGACGCCGGCATCGCTGGAAGGAGGCGGAGAGTCTGGTGACGTCGCTGGATGCTCGAATCAGGTAAGTATGTACATAATAAGCATGCTGCCACAAAAACCACCAACGAAATGGGAATAAATAATTTTATAAAAATGACAGTTATTAACACTATACCACCAACGATTATTAATAATAAATCTCTTCCGGGTGTACTTGATGACGTCATCGACGCAGGCGCATTGAGGATGGAGCGGTCGAGAGAGCGGCCGCCTCTCAGTGCGCCTGCGCCGATTGAAGACAGGTACGGAGCAGGCGCGAGATTTCAAATTCTAACAGCGCCAGCAGAGAACGATTCCCTTCCCTGGCCCTGTCAATCAGCATGCCGAGGGGGCGTCATTACCATCGGAGGATGCGGCTGCTACCAGCAAGTAGCCGCCCTACTTGCTGGTAGCAAGGTAATTAGCATATTTTAAAAATCGATTTTTAGCAAATTCTACTGAACCAAAATGATTAATTTGCTTATGTATCATGAGATCGCACTATAGGGATTATTAGTAAAGAAAAAAATAAGGTGACAGAAACCCTTTAAGTATAAATCACCCCCTTTCCCAATTTTATATATAAACAATAAATAAACATATCACATATCGCCGGAACAGAAAAAAATAAAAACAGCGCGATTCGCGATTTTTTAAAATGCTGAATGCACGTGGCTTTTTTGGTGTTTAATTTTTTCACATGGTATCGAATGGTATAGAGTATCGCAATACTTTTTTATGGTATCAGAATCAAATAAAAAATTTGCTATCGCAACAACTCTACTGCCGGCACATGCCGGCAGCGCGATACGTGCCTGCAGACTGAATGGTGGAGCAGGGAGAAGTCTTCCTGCTTCACTATTCTGTGCGCTGTGGGCCTGAAGGAGGGGCGCAGGAAGTTGAGCGGGCCACAACACCAAGTGAGCATGCTGCTTGGACTTCGTCTAATAATGTCCCCTATAGTGCCCCAGTAGTATGCTCCCCAAATAGCTAAGTAAAGAAGAAAAAAATAAAATGACATTCAGTCTTTCGTACAGGCCACAGGGCTTTTCCACCCTGCTGCCTGTGAACTTGTGTAGCTGGTCACCTAAGACCTCTCCTAGGTTGCTGACATAGCTTATATGTTTATACAGCTAGACCTGCCAATAACCTTAATACAGTTCCTATGTTTGTGTGTTAAAGCAAAAAACAGAGTTATTTACAGTGACTTCATGTTTGGATGTCATATAACTGTTATATATTGTGTTCACATAAGCAGAAATGATAATATGCCTTTAAGAATTATTATATGGATGTGAGGTAAGCTCAATGACACAGCAGAAACAACAGAAAGCATAAAGTTAAACAGTTTTTGCTGGGCAGGAGTCTAGACCAATCACAGCCAGCCTCACACACAGCAGGAGTCTTGACCAATCACAGCCAGCCTCACACACAGCCTGTGTGGGAAATTCCCCTAGAAGGAGCTGCTAGAACCAGAGGAGAGAAGCTGAACAGACATTGACTCCACTAAGAGCTGTGTTTTATGGAATCAGAGAGGCCAAAATAGATATTTAAAACAGTTATATAATGTTCCTACTGTTAATATAGTGATTAGAACTGTATACTGAACCAGTTACAGTGCCTTGCAAAAGTATTCACCCCCTTGACTTTTTTCGTATTTTGTTACATTACAGCCTTAAGTTCAATGTTTTGTTAATCTGAATTTTATGTGATGGATCAGAACACAATAGTCTAAGTTGGTGAAGTGAAATGAAAAAAATATATAAATATATATATAACTATTGTTTAGGAAAAGAAAACAGAAAATTGGCATGTGCGTATGTATTCACCCCCTTTGTTAGGAAGCCCATAAAAAGCTCTGGTGCAACCAATTACCTTCAGAAGTCACATAATTAGTGAAATTATGTCTACCTGTGTGCAATCTAAGTGTCACATGATCTGTCATTACATATACACACCTTTTTTGAAAGGCTCCAGAGGCTGCAACACCTAAGCAAGAGGCACCACTAACCAAACACTGCCATGAAGACCAAGGAACTCTCCAAACAAGTAAGGGACAATGTTAGTGAGAAGTAAAAGTCAGGGTTAGGTTATAAAAAAATATCCAAATCTTTGATGATCCCCAGGAGCACCATCAAATCTATCATAACCAAATAAAAAGAACATGGCACAACAGCAAACCTGCCAAGAGACGGCCGCCCATCAAAACTCACGGACCGGGCAAGGAGTGCATCAGAGAGGCAGCACAGAGACCTAAGGTAACCCTGGAGGAGCTGCAGAGTTCCACAGCAGAGACTGGAGTATCTGTACATAGAACAACAAAAAGCCGTAAACTCAATAGAGTTGGGCTTTATTGGCAGAGTGGCCAGAAGAAAGCCATTACTTTCCGCAAAA
This sequence comes from Bufo bufo, assembly GCF_905171765.1. Classification (NCBI taxonomy): domain Eukaryota; kingdom Metazoa; phylum Chordata; class Amphibia; order Anura; family Bufonidae; genus Bufo; species Bufo bufo. Next base: position 150,398,650 of record NC_053395.1, on the reverse strand, counting down.
AACAAAAAGGCACGTTGGTGAGTTTGCAAAAAGGCATGTGAGAGACTCCCAAAATGCATAGAGGAAGGTGCTCTGGTCTGATGAGACTATGAAAACGCTATATCTAGCGCAAACCCAACACATCACATCACCCAAAAAACACCATCCCCACAGTGAAACATGGTGGTGGCAGCATCATGCTGTGGGGATGTTTTTCAGCAGCCAGGACCAGGAAACTGGTCAGAGTTGAGGGAAAGATGGATGGTGCTAAATACAGGGATATTCTTAAGTACCACTCTGCGCGTGATTTGAGGCTAGAAAAAAGAGGTTCACTGTGAGGAATATGAATTATCATTTATTAGCAGCGCTGATAGTTATTTAATTCACCGTTTAACATGTACACAGTCAGTGTACATGCAAATATGTTCTCACCCCCCAGCCATCTGATTGTCAGCTAGCAAGGGAGAAAGCCCCAGGGGTCCAGGCTTCAAGAAGGCCCCAGGTGGATAAAGTTACACCTCAACCAGCCAGTTTGGAGGCAAGCTACTCCTGCAGGAAAACTCCCAGCAGGAGGTCTCAGCACTTGCCCAGGATCAATGATACCTTCCAGACATGTTGGCACCTACATTTCATGAGGAATTATGAACCATCCGTCCATCCCAGGCATAATTCGATTATCTTTTTGCGATCCTGGGGCAAAGCCAAACGTCCACATGGTCCTGGCTTGAGGCTAGGATGCCTGGGAGGGGAGATATACTTATCTCCCCACAGAAACCACATAGCGGCATCATGTTTGGACTCTAGTTGTAGTCGGAACCCAGGAGGATCAATTGGGTCCGGAACCATCTTCCTGCGACATTCTGGTCTGGGGCTATGAGCCTTAAGGGGTTTTATGGGTCATTTTCTGCCAGCATCAGAGAAGGAGGGGTGGACCCTACCCATAGGCGGGGAGGGGAGCGGCCGGCTACAGGTCATAAGCCCATACAAGCCAGCGGGCGGTGTCTTTTCTGAAGGGTGCCAATGTGTTTGGAGAGACCGGGAACCCGCTGACATCACTGCCCCCACGTGACTGCAGCCAAGGACTATTCCACCATTTTAAACCAAAGGAACTTTCATCTTACCCGGTAACTGACTCTTGCTCTGCTTAACCCTGTTGTACCTATATCACCTATATCTGTAACCTCAGACCACTGTATATATTAGCTGTGTATATTGTGTCATCTAGTGTACCCTTAAGGCGATTAAATATATACTTTAATCTTGTGCTGTCTTGTATCTCGATCACGAATCCCCACGTCCGTGTTTCGGCCTAGTAATAAGCTACCGCGGGTTGGTTTCTCACCCTATAAAATCCTGTTAGTGGACCGGGCTTATATCAAACGAGAAGCTGGTGGCAGTATACCCGGGCTGAGAAGGTGCTGTTTCGCTGCGGCACTGAAAAGGCTCTCGTTGCCTCTCTGTGCCCACATGGACAGGAGGTGTCTGAGTAAACTGTACCAAGCTGACCTTACCTGCTCCTCCGGAGGGCGTAACATCACGCTGTGGTAACCCATGACCATACCGTGTCTTGTGAGCTCGATGTAGGTGATGTCAAGCGGGCATGAGGTCTGATATTCGTCACATTCACCTTCCAGCAGGACAATGACCCCAAACACACTGCTAAAGCAACACTTGAGTGGTTTAAGGGGAAACATGTAAATGTGTTGGAATGGCCTAGTCAAAGCCCAGATCTCAATCCAATTGAAAATCTGTGGTCAGACTAAAAGATTGCTGTTCACAAGTGCACACCATCCAACTTGAAGGAGCTGGAGCAGTTTTGCAAGGAGGAATGGGCAAAAATCCCAGTGGTAAGATGTGGCAAGCTCATAGAGACTTATCCATAGCGACTTGGAGCTGTGATTGCCACAAAAGGTATTGACTTTAGGGGGATAAATACAGTCCTGATCAAAAGTTTAAGACCACTTGAAAAATGACAAAAAATCATATTTAGCATGGATGGATCTTAACAAGGTTCCAAGTAGACCTTCAACATGCAACAAGAAGAAATAGGAGTGAGACAAATCATTTTTTGAGCAATTAATTTAATGAAAACAATGAATAAACTGAAACAGGCTGTTTTTCAGCTAATCAAAAGTTTAGGACCACACCTCAAAAAAACCTCTAAACCCCCCCAAAACAGAATTCCAACTTCCAAACAGGAACTCAGTAATGAGTAGCTCCTCCATTATTGTTTATCACTTCAAAAATTCGTTTCTGCATGCTTGATGCAAGGGTTTCCATGAGGTGAGTGGGAACATTTCTCCAAGTGGTGAAGACAGCCGCACGAAGGCCATCTACTGTCTGGAACTGGAACATTTGTGTAAACTTCCCTTGCCATCCATCCCCAAAGGTTCTCAATTGGATTTTGATCAGGGGAACACGCAGGATGGGCCAAAAGAGTGATGTTATTCTCCTGGAAGAAGTCCCTTGTCCTGCGGGCATTGTGTACTGTAGCGTTGTCCTGTTAAAAAACCCAGTCGTTACCACACAGACGAGGGCCCTCAGTCATGAGGAATGCTCTCTGCAACATCTGGACATAGCCAGGTGGGATCTGCTTGTCAAGCCAGTAACGTTGGAAACCATCAGGACCATCAAGGTTACATTTTTTCTCATCAGAGAATAAAACTTTCTTCCACCTTTGAATGTCCCATGTTTGGTGCTCTCTTGCAAAGTCCAAACGAGCAGTTCTATGGCGTTCAAGGAGACAAGGTCTTTGAAGACGTTTTTTGTTTTTGAAGCCCTTCAGTCTCAGATGCCGTCTGATGCTGTATGAGTGAAAATTCACTAGAAGCGGCCCAGCACTGTAGGGGTCCTGGCATGTCAGAAAGCACATGGACCAATTTTAGTCACAAGTGTGTATATATATATATATATATATATATATACTGTATATAAATATATACTGTATGTATAGTCAAAACTGACCAAAAAAAAACAACCCATGTTGATTTGTTGAAATATCCATCTCACCTCAGGCTCATAGCGAACCACTAGCTTCTCTTGAGAGGTTTTGACCACCTGGGCATTCCCACGGCTCAGCAGTGAGAGAGTTGACATCTTTCATGGCCAACCTCCAGCAATGGTGGTCCTCCCAGATCCTGCACTCTCACGTGCCAGGGCTGCCAGCCTCCCGAGGGGAAAACCTTCTCCTTCTTGTAATAAATCCTGGGGGATAGGACACACAAAATAATCCAGTGATTTGTTTCCAGCCGGAGAGCTGGATCTGTATATTAGAAAAGACTTGTGTCAGGATTTCCAGTCCCGCCCATTGCTCACAGTTTGTTTTGTCTGCCCTGCACTGGTTGCCATAGACGGCACTGTCCCAAGTCGTTCTCTGAAACTCTTCTCTGCTCCTTATTGTTAAAAGAGATTGTTTCTGGTGTTACCTTGGTAGCCATGAAGGAGATCAGAGCCCTCAGGGATGTGTGCAAATACCAGCAGTAAAGTTGGTGCAATTACTTGGCATATGCTAAAACATACAGCGCATTCCCATCCCTGTTCTTCACCCCTGTATAATAGAAGAGTAGCACTGAACGGTCTCTTGGTGTTCTGACTAACGTATTATAATAATCATATTTTATAAAACTACATTTATAAGTAGCTGATGCTTTATTATATGTCAGGTATAAAGTAATATATTCCCCTTCCCAAACTTCAGAAACATTGTTAGCAAATATAGTTGTCCTCTTGAATCATTTATATTAACAAAAAGAAGACTACTTGGCCATTTCCAACTTCTGCTTTCAGGAAAGCTGAGTAATTTACCTATTCGTGTTTCCATAGAGGTTGTCACCTAGCTTTCCTTCAGTTCAGCAAGTGAAATATGGCTATATATGCAGCCGAAAAAATCTGGGCAATATTTAATGACATAAGGCCTCATGCACACGACCGTGCCGTTTTTTGCGGTCCGCAAACCGCGGATCAGCAAAAAAACGGAAGCCGCCCGTGTGCCTTCTGCAATTTGCGGAACGAAACGGGTGGCCCATTGAAGAAATGCCTATTCTTGTCCGCAAAACGGACAAGAATAGGACATGCTATATTTTTTTTGCGGGGCCACGGAACGGAGCAACGGATGCGGACAGCACACAGAGTGCTGTCCGCAGCTTTTGCGGCCCCATTGAAGTGAATTGGTCCGCACCCGAGCCGCAAAAAATGCGGCTCAGATGCGGACCACAACGATGGTCGTGTGCATGAGGCCAAACTATGCAGAATTGCTATGCCATAGTGTTGGAAAGCTGAGCGGCACCTCCTATAATGGTAACCATACGCTGTTCATCTAGATATATGGTAACTTAGAAATGTTTACACAGAAGTTTTAGGAATTTGATCAGATTACTGACCAAGAACCTAAAAAGCGCAAAGGAGGACATTTATGAAGACTGGCGATTTAGACGCCGGTCATCCCTCCTGCTCTGGAGGTTTATCCGCCTAAGGGTACTTTCACACTAGCGTTTTTCTTTTCCGGCTTAGAGTTCCATCACAGGGGCTCTATACCGGAAAAGAACTGATCAGGCATATCCCCATGCATTCTGAATGGAGAGTAATCCAGCAAAAGAGAAAACCGTAGCATGCTACAGTTTTATCTCCGGTGGAAAAAACAGAAGACTTGCCCATAGGAATGTATTAGTGCCGGATCCGGCATTCAAAATACCGGAATGCCGGATCCGTCCTTCCGGTCTGCGCATGCGCAGACCGGTACAAATGTGAAAAAAGATACAAGACGGATCCGACTGTCCGCATGACAATGCATTTGTGAGACGGATCCACATCCGGATGTGTCTCACAAATGCTTTCAGTCACATCCAAATCGGCGGATCCGGCAGGCAGTCACTGCCGCAAGTGTGAAAGTAGCCTAAGTTATTCAGAGGCAACGGCCTCTACATAACTTAGACAGACCTTACAATTGTCTAAATGTACGCCATCTTCCTTGCTGGCATAGATTTAGACCATTTTCTAAACTTAAAACATGTTTAGAAAATGATAAATGAGAGAGGCCTGCCAGCCCGTCCTTTTCCATGCCCATGCCATGCCCTCTTTTTAAGCCTGGCGTGAGTGACTGAACAGTGGAAAAAGTCACAAATTACAGCGTTAATAACCTTTGCGCCGCAATCTGCGACAGAAGTGTCGTTCATTTGTTCGTAAATGACCCCCAAAGTTTTGTAATGGTCTTCATATAAAATGGTGGAAGTGTTCCCTGAGACAGTTGTGCCATGCAGCTACACTGCTGACAGCTTATATAAGGTGCAGGTGGGTCTAAGGCTAGTTTCACACTAGCGGCAGGGAAGTCGGGCAGGCTGGTCCGTCAGGTGAACAGCCTGACGGATCCGTCCTGCCGCTAGTTCACGTGACGCTCCGTCCCCATTGACTATAATAAGGGCGGGGGCGGAGTTCCGTACTATGTCGCCGAGGGCACACGTGAACTAGCGGCAGGACGGATCTGACATGCTGTTCACCCGCCAAAACAGCCTGCTGGAGTCCCCTGCCACTAATGTGAAAGTACCCTAAAAAGATTAGATTAAGAGGTGTTCCTGCAATTAACATTTTCTACATTATCATCAAAAATGGTATAAACAATTGACGGGTCAAGAACAGGGATCCCGTTTGAGGGGATGAGATAATAAAAAGAAGCCCGCGGCACTGTGGACTCTCCATCCTTGTTTAGGGAAGAGCCTATTCTCCCATTGGATCTTGTATTGTGAGAAGTAGGACCTGTGTTCTTGTGAAAGTCACAGCAGCCAGACCACCCCTTAAAAAAAGTAAAAAAATAAAATGTTATTTGATTTAAAGATATAATGAGGAAACATTTAAACAAAATCTCATCATGCTCCTACAAATGTCAAAAAAATGGTTCTAGATTACAAAAGTATGTATAAGGCTACTTTCACACTAGCGGCAGCAGGGTCCGCAAGGCTGTTCCGGCGGGGGAACAGTCTGCCAGATCCGTGCTAACGCTAGTCCGCCATGCTGCCAAAAGTCCGCTCCCGCCCCATTCACTCGGCAAACAAGCCGAGAGGCGGCCGGACAAAAAACGCAGTGTGCTGTCGTTTCTGTCCAGTCGTCTCTTGGCATGTAAGTAGCCTTAGATGTATAAGACATTTATCTCCAAAGAAGATCCTTTCAAGCCATGGAGACAGTAATATCTCTTGTACATGGAACACCTATTTTCATACTTTCATACTAACATTAGCGTTGATAAATTAAGGTGCATATAAGCCACGACCATGCGCCAAACCAAATCGGGAAGGTCCACTGAAGAACTGGGGTTTACATTAGCCCCTCCCATTTTCATATGTGAACAACCTAGATAAAAAATATCTAGGAACTCGCCATGCCCCTCACGGAGTACCTTGGGGTGTCTTCTTTCCAAAATGGGGTCACTTGTGGGGTAGTTATACTGCCCTGGCATTCTAGGGGCCCAAATGTGTGGTAAGTAGGTAAATGACCTGTGAAATCCGAAAGGTGCTCTTTGGAATGTGGGCCCCTTTGCCCACCTAGGCTGCAAAAAAGTGTCACACATGTGGTATCTCCGTATTCAGGAGAAGTTGGGGAATGTGTTTTGGGGTGTCATTTTACATATACCCATGCTGGGTGAGAGAAATATCTTGGCAAAAGACAACTTTTCCCATTTTTTTATACAAAGTTGGCATTTGACCAAGATATTTCTCTCACCCAGCATGGGTATATGTAAAATGACACCCCAAAACACATTCCCCAACTTCTCCTGAATACGGAGATACCACATGTGTGGCACTTTTTTGCAGCCTAGGTGGGCAAAGGTGCCCAAATTCCTTTTAGGAGGGCATTTTTAGACATTTGGATACCAGACTTCTTCTCACGCTTTGGGGCCCCTAAAATGCCAGGGCAGTATAAATACCCCACATGTGACCCCATTTTGGAAAGAAGACACCCCAAGGTATTCAATGAGAGGCATGGCGAGTTCATAAAAAAAAAAAAATTTGGCACAAGTTAGCGGAAATTGATTTTTTTGATTTTTTTCTCACAAAGTCTCCCTTTCCGCTAACTTGGGACAAAAATTTCAATCTTTCATGGACTCAATATGCCCCTCAGCGAATACCTTGGGGTGTCTTCTTTCCAAAATGGGGTCATTTGTGTGGTGTTTGTACTGCCCTGGCATTTGAGGGTCTCCGCAATCATTACATGTATTGCCAGCATTAGGAGTTTCTGCTATTCTCCTTATATTGAGCATACAGGTAATGAGATATTTTTTTTTTTCGTTCAGCCTCTGGGCTGAAAGAAAAAAATGAACGGCACAGATTTCTTCATTCTCATCGATCAATGTGGATGAAAAAATCTCTGCCAAAAAAAAAAAGGAGGGGAAAGGCGTCTGCCAGGACATAGGAGCTCCGCCCAACATCCATACCCACTTAGTTCGTATGCCCTGGCAAACCAGATTTCTCCATTCACATCAATCGATGTGGATTAATAAATCATTGCCGGGATTTTTTTATTTTTTTTTATATACAAAATGTTTGCCAAAGCATAGGAACACCGCCACCTCCTCAGCTCATATGCCTCGGCAAACGTATCTTTTACTGCAGAGGAGAAATCTCGTCTTGCAGCGCCGCATACACCGACTTGCGTGTAATCTGACAGCAGCGCAATGCTTCTGTCAGAATGCACATCAGTGCTGCAGCTAGTCGATCGGTTGGTCCACCTGGAAGGTAAAAAAAAAAAAAGAAAAAACCAGGCCGCAACACAATAATTTTATTAACTTTGGAAGAGAACATATAAACTTTAACTTTTTGAACTGAACATTAACCTTTTTGCTTACTGGTGTTTTTTTTTTTGTTTTTTTTTACCTTTATAGAACAAACCTCTCCTTCCCCATGGGTCAATGTGCAAAGCGCAAATCGCCCAAAGATGTGGCGAAGTACGTTATGCACTTTGTCCCATGTGAAAGGAGACGTTTGCAGCAGCTGTGAGTGAATGGGCCCTAATAGCCCTGTCTGCCTGTCCTGGTGAGATGTGATCCCTATGCTAGGTGTACCTGTGTGTGGTACTTCCGGAAACACTCTCCTAAGCATAGGGCAGGGTGGTCAGGACAGTCAGGACAGAAATAGCGGGTGTCACGCCTTATTCCACTCCTGCTACAGACACGACATCTTTTTCGGGGTGACGGTTGGGTTGAGGTACCAGCAACGACATTGGGGAAATGTCGCTCGTGTAGACGGCTAACTACACTGGTGGATGGGGCCACGGAACCTTCTGGATACAGGAGGTTCTCGATGATCTCTTACTGGAATTTGAGGAAGGATCGTGTTCTCCCAGCCTTACTGTAGAGAACAAAACAATTATACAGAGCCAATTGAATCAAATATACAGACACCTTCTTATACCAGCGTCTGGTTCTGCGGGAAACTAAATACGGAGACAACATCTGGTCATTGAAGTCCACCCCTCCCATGAGCAAATTATAGTCGTGGACTGAGAGGGGCTTTTCAATGACACGGGTTGCTCGCTCAATTTGGATTGTCGTGTCTGCGTGAATGGAGGAGAGCATGTAAACGTCACGCTTATCTCTCCATTTCACCGTGAGCAGTTCTTTGTTACACAAGGCAGCCCTCTCCCCCCTTGCAAGATGGGTGGTAACGAGCCGTTGGGGGAAGCCCCGGCGACTAGGTCGCACGGTGCCACAGGCGCAAATCCGTTCTAGAAACAAATGCCTAAAGAGGGCCACACTTGTGTAGAAATTGTCCACATAAAGATGGTACCCCTTGCTGAATAAGGGTGACACCAAGTCCCAGACTGTCTTCCCACTGCTCCCCAGGTAGTCAGGGCAACCGACCGTCTCCAGGGTCTGATCTTTTCCCTCATAGACACGAAATTTGTGGTTATAGCCTGTGGCCCTTTCACAGAGCTTATACAATTTGACCCCATACCGGGCACGCTTGCTTGGGATGTATTGTTTGAAGCCAAGGCGCCCGGTAAAATGTATTAGGGACTCGTCTATGCAGATGTTTTGCTCGGGGGTATACAAATCTGCAAATTTCTGGTTGAAATGGTCTATGAGGGGCCGAATTTTGTGGAGCCAGTCAAAAGCTGGGTGGCCTCTGGGACAGGAGGTGGTGTTGTCGCTAAAATGCAGGAAACGCAGGATGGTCTCAAATCGTGTCCTGGACATAGCAGCAGAGAAGGGCCCAGAAAAATTTTAATTTCGGAAACTTGGACTGGTTTCCACCGGAAAGGCCGGGTTGGCGGTTATAAATTGTGTGGCATACCGATTTGTTTCTGCCACAACTAAGTCTAAGAGCTCCGCAGTCAAGAACAGCTCAAAAAATCCCAGGGCCGAACCGATATGAGCCGTCTCAACCCGAACTCCAGACTGGGCGGTGAAAGGGGGAACTAATGGTGCGGCTGAAGTTGGTGACTGCCAATCAGGGTTTGCCAGCACCTCAGGGATTCTAGGGGCTCTACGGGCCTGTCTGTGCGGTGGCTGCGACGGGGTAACTACTGCACGTGCCACCGTTCCAGCTTCAACTGCCCTTCTGGTGCTCGCTACTTCACCATGTTGTACGGCAGTGCTGGTACTAGGTCCAGGGAGGGCTGCGCTGCTGGTGTATGCCTCACCACGTGATTCGGCAGCGACAGCCCCACTCTGCTGCTCTTGAAGCGGATCCTGCGCAACCTGTGGTCTAGCGACACAAGGCCGGGTACGCCTGGTGCTATCAGGGACCTCAGCCTCCTCGTCCGAACTTTGGGTCAGAGAGCCACTGCTTTCTACAGGTTCATATTCTGACCCGCTAGATTTGTCAGATGAGGGTTCCCACTCCTCATCCGACTGGGTCAGAATCCTGTAGGCCTCTTCAGAAGAATACCCCCTGTTTGACATTTTGGACTACTAAATTTAGGGGTATTCCCTGAGACTACCCAAGAAAAAAAGCAAGCCTGTCTTACAAAGGGGAGGCTAGCGAAGTACCGGAGGCCGCTGCGGTTGATAAAAAATATCAAAACTGATTTTTTTATCGCCGCAGCGCGTGTAAAGTGAATGTGCAGTGATCAAAAAATATATTTTTTTTGTCACTGCGGCGGGGCGGGCGTGGGTGAACGCACGTGTGGGCGACCGATCAGGCCTGATCGGGCAAACACTGCGTTTTGGGTGGAGGGCGAGCTAAGGTGACACTAATACCATTATAGATCTGACCGTGATCAGTTTTGATCACTTACAGATACTATAAAAGTACAAATGCTGATTAGCAATACGCTAAACAGCGAATAAAAAATAAAAGTGACTGCGGTGCGGTGGGCTGGGCGCTAACTGATCCCTAAACTACCTAACCAAGGGGCCTAAACTATCCCTAAACCCTAACAGTCAATACCAGTGGGAAAAAAAAGTGACAGTTTACACTGATCACTTTTTTCCTTTCACTAGTGATTGACAGGGGCGATCAAAGGGGTGATCAAAGGGTTAATTGGGGTGCAGGGGGGTGATCTGGGGCTAAAGTGTACTGTTGGTGCTACTCACTGTGATCTCTGCTCCTCTGCTGGATCCAACCGACGAAAAGGACCAGCAGAGGAGCAGACAAGCCATATAACAGATCATATTTACTAATATGATCTGTTATACGGCTTGTGATTCGTTTTTTTGAAAATCGCCAGCCTGCCAGCCAATGATCTTGGCTGGCAGGCTGGTGACGAAATTGTTCTTTAACTTTTGCCGGCCCGCGATGCGCATGCGCGGGCCGGCTCTGACCGAAATCTCGCGTCTCGCGAGATGACGCACGGATGCGTCCAGGAGGAATGAATCAACCACCTTCCGGACGCATCCGTGCGTTAGGCGGTCGGGAGGTGGTTAAAGCCAGCGAACTGCATATCCAATTTGGGCAAATATACCATTGTATGCCTCAATTGTTCCTATAATCACAAACCCCTGGCATACTGATGGATAGTAGCAATTCTGCCAATATGGATTACATAAAATGAGGTTATCCGCCAAAGTCACCTAGCAATATTTGTATTGTTCTCCTCATGAAACTAGACACCTCCAACAGTGACACAAACCATGACCTCTTATTAGAACTGGGACCACTCCTATAATATCTAAATAAAAGGGTTTCTAACATTTCCCACTACAGAATAAATCACCATTGTGGATGAATCCCTCTGTAATGTCCACCAATATTTTCCTTAAACCAGTTTCTCTTTTCCAAAAGTGCTTCTGACAAACTTTTATTATGTCTGACATTAGCAGCAAGTACAGTCTCTGGTTTATTTCTCCACCTGGTTCATGTGAATTTCCACATAACTGCAGAGTTTCTGTTGTGCTATGGGCACCTCTGCTATGTCAGACATAGAAGTCCCATCCCCTGCCCCATTTTTTAATAATACAGCACTAGAAGAAGCAGCCATGAATGTCTCCAATGTCTCCTCTGGACAGCAGACCGCCACTACTGATGCCAACATCAGTGTATATGGCAGAGCAGGTCTATGGACCACTGGCAGCAGGTGCCACCGGAGGTTCCATGACCTCTGACCTCAAGTTACCTGCACACGACCAACTGCCGTTCACTTTCAACTGTCAGCGGCAGCGACTGGACTGAACAGGAGCAGCGAACATTGCGTCTACTGGACACAGAGGAGACAGCGAGAAGATGGAAGATGAGAAGAGGAAGAGGGAGGAAGACTGCGAAGACGGATCCAAGGAGATGAAGAAGAGGAGAGGAGAGGCCAGGATATTTGAGGATGAGGAGCCAAGGGCCGGAGGCAGCCAGGACCCCGGAACATCCAGCCCCTACCCCAAATTTAACATCAATCGCTTCACCTTCCATCAGGTGTTGGGTAGGGGCAACTTTGGCATAGTAAGTTTTATAACTTCTTATTTCTTGCTATAGGGACAGTTATCCTAATTCTGTTATCAGCCATTTCAGACTCCTAAGATGCCAACTGTACATTTCTACATTAGGATGAGTGACAGGGGTTCCAGAAAATTCTCAGCCCCCATCTTCCCTTCTTTCTATGTCATATCTCCAGTGCTCAGACCCTCCAGTAACATTATATCAATATGTGTGACTGGTATCTGCATCTCCTTCTATAGCGCTGCCCTGTAATAAGCCTCCACATTAGGTCTAATCTGCCAGAAAGGGGGATTCCAGTGCTGGAGAGATGATCTCAGGGGGTGAGGAGTTTGGGAGAAATGCATTGTTGTTTACTTAGCCCATGTAGGCTACAATAAGGACATTGGGAGTCATTTATCAAACGGATGTAAAGTAAAACTGGCTTAGTTGTCCATAGCAACTAATCAGATTACACCCTTAAATTTGGACAGCTCCTTTGGAAAATAAAAGGTGGAATCTGATTGGTTGCTATGGGCAACAAATCCTGTTCTACTTTACACTAGTTTGATAAATTACCCCAAATATATAAATATATATATATATATATAATACACAAATAGTGCAGCAGCACAGTCAGACACGGTGTACCGGGTGCAATTCCCCACAGAGGTCGGCTTTTCCTCCACGATATATATCAAGCAAATGACGAGGCAGCACTTCCAGCTTTGAGTGAACGGGTGAGGACCCCAAACTTTATTCCAAGCGACGTTTCGGCCTGCTCAATGAGGCCTTTATCAAGCTACATAACAGTGCATATGACAAGGTATATATACCCACAATTCAATACAAATCAATTACAATCAGTGGTTAGGCGTGTCTCCAATCTAGTCACATGATCTTTAACTATATCCTCACATGACATAAGTGCATGATAAACATTATAAACCTACTCATATTTAGAGCATACAAAAGTTACAAAAGTGATCATAATAATATCAAGAACAGTGTATATATTTCTGTACCTCCATTTAAATTAAATAGAATATGCATCTATTTAGTACGTGACTACACAAGGTGAACGCTGTGCAAAAGTGTTAGGTGCATAGAGGGTTAAAATCATCAGTTATTGGTACGGCTGTACCATATCACAAATTCAAAACAACAGGAAGGAGCTCACCACACATGGACACTTAGAACCGGCCGGAATTGGCGTCCCCTCGTTGGCGGTGCGCATGCGCCGAGCCAGACGCCTCTGGCCACGGCCCCGACGCCGCCGCGCTCCCACGTGATGGCTCCATGGACCGCAGCGTCATCCAATGGAACGCACCGTAGGAGCAACAGCTGCGAGGGGAGGGAGGCCAGGGCATGTGACTCGGCGTCAGACGCATCGCATACGGGGGCGTGTTCAGTAACCATAGTGATGTAAACAGTGTTAAGACATGCGGACGATCGCACTGACGCCAGGAAGCATACATGTGCACACAATCTAAATAACAGCGCACCTCTGGGTATATGGAAATGGCCCTAGGGGAAGGCAATCAAACAATGTGCTTACAGGCTGAGTTTAAATGTCTTCCCCTAGGGCCATTTCCATATACCCAGAGGTGCGCTGTTATTTAGATTGTGTGCACATGTATGCTTCCTGGCGTCAGTGCGATCGTCCACATGTCTTAACACTGTTTACATCACCATGGTTACTGAACACGCCCCCGTATGCGATGCGTCTGACGCCTATTTAACCAAATAACAACGTTTCGGTTCGCACACTGGAACTTTCAAGCAGTGTGCGAACCGAAACGCTGTTATTTGGTGAATAAACTACACGCTTTTACTTAAGGAAGTGCCGTGGATTTTCTTGGATTGCAGCTATTTGGAAGACTGGATCGCTTCATCAGCCGCTGGCACCCGCCATCATAGGACACTGCTGTGCTGTTCACACTTGTTGGATATATTGCTATATATACACACACACACATACACATATGCTTGTTTTACATCCGTACTGCATCTAATGTGGATGTAGATCTGTAATAACATCCCCCATAATCCTACAGTCCCGCCTACAGCTTCCTCTAGTTATATCTATGAGGTATGGCAAAAGAGAAATCTCTATAACGTGTCCAAGAGCAGACACCACAATATATTTGCTCACTTTTGCACAGTTGTAGAGTATGGATTTTACCTGACTGAAGACCACTTCCCTCACCCCTTTCTTAGGCATTTGAACAGCCAGAAACCCCGGGAGATAAATCCCCCATGTAATAAATGTAGAAGAATTGCCCTGTAACCACTTCCATTTTTTTCTTCAGGTGCTCCTGGCATCAGTCCCCCGCCGGAACACCTATGTGGCTATCAAAAGTATTAGAAAAAGAGGGGACAATGCAGTAGCTTTAAGGAGAGAGCGACGGATACTGCTGGAGGCCCGAGACTGCCCATTCCTATGCCATCTCTATGCCGCACATCAGTCTCAGGAGCGGGCCTATTTCATCACAGAGTATCTGTCCGGCAGCAGCCTGGAGGCTTTAATCAAAATGTGCGGCTACTTGGACATCAACAATGTAAGGTGAGTAAATGACTGATCAGGAGACAGAAGGGCAAATACTGAAAAGAAAGTGACTGGAGAATAGAAGGGGACATGACAGGTCAGATAGAGATCAATGTGGAGAATAGAGAGAATACAGGCTGCCATAAACAGCGTCTCTACTATGCTGGTGGTGACAGACAATTTGGTAATAACATGATATTTCTAGAGATGGATTTCATGTCATTGACATTACATCTTGTTCTCTCCATCAGATTCTACACAGCAGAGATTGTGTGTGGCCTCCAGTTCCTCCATGGACACAACATCGTCCACCGGTAAGAAGAACTTGCTCACATCTCCTTATTTCCTTGTAATGATGGAAACAATGCACCCAGCTTTCCCAGAGTCCTGATAGCCTATGTCTCCTGTATCACTGCTACATTAGCCCCTTTCACCATTCTCCTTTCTTCATGCGTCATCTTATTTCATTACAGAGACATAAAGCCAGAGAACATCATGCTGGATAAAGATGGACACATCCGCATCATAGACCTAGGGCTGGCCCAAGATGGTGTCACCTCCTCCAATAAGACCAGTGGAGTGACGGGTACACACTGTTTTATGGCCCCTGAGGTTTTTGTCGGAATGGATTATTACACAGCAGTTGACTGGTGGAGCCTGGGGATTGTAGTGTCCAGGATGTCATCAGGACGCTCCCCATTTTACTATGGCCCCATCAGGAAAGAGGCGTACAAATCCATCACCAGAGCCAAGCCATACATCCCATCTTGGCTGGACGCCGACGTGCAACATCTTATAAAAAAACTGCTGCGTAAAAACCCTGACCAGCGGCTGGGTGTCTATAAGAACATCAGACACCATCCATTCTTTAACAGCATTGTCTGGGAGGAACTGGAGGAGAGGAGAGCACAGCCGCCATGTATACCATTCAGGGCAGCTCTGGAGGACAAACATCTGCAGTGGCCGAAGGATACAACACCACTTCACCCCGTGGCCGGATTCTCCTATGTGTCACCAAGCTTGGCCCGGTAAGATCCCTCTCCTCTGCTGATGATCTCATGAGAACATGAGGTCCTATAGAATCCTGCCTCCACTTACACTGATGATATAATGGAGACATTACTCATCAGTATGTTACTCTCTGTACTGCGAAATATATGTAATACAGGTGACATTCTAATGATAAAGCAAGAGAAGACCAGGACCAGACCAGTATCACCGCTTACTTGTAATGCTGGTGAATCCTCTAGTATCGTCTGGTCCATAATCTTCTAGTCCCTTCTGTACTTCGTTCTGATTGCTCCTGACAATTACTATGCCTCTGTTTTTTCTTAGGGTGATGAAAAGATCCAAATTGTGAAGGGATCCAATACCAACTGGTGAGCACCCCCTGTACAAATCTATACATATATCTATATACCTATACATACTTATCTACATACACCTACCATGATACCCATACATTGTAACTACCTTTCACATACTGTACCTTTGAGACTTTATTAGAAAGAACATTTCTTTTAAAATATCAGAGGTCTCTGAGGTTTTGGTAATTCTGGTTGACAACTATTATGGTCTTCATTATGACTCCCATATTTGCAAAATTCCTACTATAATCTCATAGTAAATATATATTTTGAGTCTTATTCAGAAATTCACACTTTTAGGCTCCATTCAAACGTCCGCAAATGGGTCTGCATTCGTTCCGCAATTTTGCGGAACGGGTGCGGACCCATTAATTTTCTATGAGGGCGGAATGGATGCGGACAGCACACAGTGTGCTGTCCACATCCGCAGTTGCGGAGCTTGGCCCCAATCTTCGGGTCCGCAGCTCCGCAAAAGATAGAACATGTCCTATTCTTGTCCGCAGCTGCGGACAAGAATAGGCATTTCTATAGGGGTGCCGGGCGGGTGTGTTGCGGATCCGCAATTTGCGGGTCCACAACACACCACGGACGTGTGAATGGAGCCTTAGATATCAGGTAGACATCTGATCAGGATAAGGCTGCTTTCACATCAGTGCTATGTATTTCCGCTATTCTGCTCCTTTATAGAAGCAGAAGAACGATACTAAAGTAAGTGCTGGATTCAGCACCTAACTGACAGGATTGAAGCCTAACAGATACAATTTACAAAAATGGGATCCATTTGGTTTCCATTTCGGAAGAACACGTAGGACTTTTTCCTCAGCCATTTTTGGCGAACTCTGTGATGTAGGCCCCAAATATAGCCTCTGACGCAGAAGTGAATATAGCCTTTGTTGTCGTGTTACACTAGTGACTTTTCTATATCCATAAATGGGTAAACCGTAAAACTAACATTTCTCTCTTACGTCTTGCAGGATCAGCCCGTGCCTACTGCCCAGAGCTTTGTGCCTCCTGATACACATCTCTGCTGCTGTATAACACCTCGGCTTGCCTATAACATCCTCTCTATAACATCTTAATGCTGCTGATTTTCCATCATGTTGTTGCCCTGGACCTTGACTTGGCATCCTCCAATACCTGGCTGGCATCAGACTTCACAACCTCCTGAAGACCTCCTGAAGACCCTCTACGCCCCAGGAATGGCCTGTGCTTGATTCCATCTGGCATTTGGTGAGTTCAGGAAAACAGCCGCATATTGTATGCCTCGGGCAGATAGGAGTGATCTTACCGGAGCGGCTGTTATCCCTGAACTCACTGATTTCTTGTAACATCTCTGCACAGGCCTGGTAAGTAGCACACCTCACACACACAACAGTACACACATATAGATAGATATAAGTATAGACGTATAGATACACATAATAGACACATAGATATAAGTATAGACACAACTATAGACACATATATATAAGTGTAGACACAGACAGATAGGACAAATAGATATCGGCTTTGATCCTGGAACTTGTTCTGATCGCCATATTTGGGGTCGGGAAGGAATTTTCCCCCCTTGAGGACAATTGGCTTATTCCTCAAGGAGGTTTTTGCCTTCCTCAGGATCATCTCAGCCTTAAATAGGTTTAGTATAATAGATCTGCATACAAAACATAATATAAAAATGATAAAAATATATAAATTTATAGCTAACATACAAATATTACAGTATTAGGTTAGTAAAAATGTATTTTAAATATATTGTTTTCTTTATACTAAGCAGGTTAGTTAGTGACTATTGATCCTGGGATTTTTCTGATCGCCATATTTGGGGTCGGGAAGGAATTTTCCCCCCTTATATAGAGGACAATTGGCTCATTCCTCAAGGGGGTTTTCGCCTTCCTCTGGACCAACAGTCTATAGATAGGTATAGTTACATACATTCTACATATCACACTTTAATATACAGTAAATAGTACTAAAATATATTTATAAAATAGAAATGATTATCAAAATCAAATCTATAGAAATCAGATAGGTTAGGTAGTGACTTTTGATCCTGGGATTTTTCTGATCGCCATATTTGGGGTCGGGAAGGAATTTTCCCCCCTTATATAGAGGACAATTGGCTCATTCCTCAAGGGGGTTTTCGCCTTCCTCTGGATCAACAGTCTATTAATAGGTTTAGTTACATACATTTTACATATCACACTTTAATATACAGTATATAGTACTAAAATAGATTTATAAACTAAAATGTAATATTAAAATAAAATCTATAGAAATCAGATAGGATAGACAATGGCTTTGATCTTGGGAATTATTCTGATCGCCATATTTGGGGTCGGGAAGGAATTTTCCCCCTTACATGAGGATAATTGGCTCTTTTCCTCTTAGGGGTTTCGCCTTCCTCTGGATCAACTCAGCCTTAAAACTCCCCTCATAAAAATCCTACCTCCTATAACTAGTAAAAATAAAATGTTAGTTTTTGCCCCCTCCGTTACATCTGTGTGTCTGTGTCTTTATTTCCATTAGATGTGTAGTCTTCTGATAAATGTGGTTAATGTCCCCATTGTTGTATTCCCCAAAAATCAAGACGTGCAGATTATGTGGAAAGTAATCCTATGGGACGCTGACTGTCCTACAGAAGCTATAGGGAAAATTACTGTAATTTTTGGAATCAGTTGGGGAAAGGTTTTGGTCACCTTAACGAGCATAAATGAATTGTGCACTGTTCCCCTGTACTGCGTGTGCACAGATTCTCAAAGTGACGCCGCACATAAGTAACACAGGGCTCAGTGCAATGAGGTGAAATGGCGATACCCTTTATGTACATCGATGGTGTCATTCTCATAGTAGAGTCCATAATTCACACCAGAGGATCAGCCTCTTCTAAGTTCTCCACTGCAAACACCCAGGAAAAAGCATGTAAGCCGGTAGTCAGCGACATTAGAGATCGGCACCGGAGGAGATGTCTGTGCGGCAGGACAAGAGTGAGCAGATGGTGTCACACTAATGGCTGCTGGACCTGCTCACCTGTGAGCTACCACCTCCCCACTATCCACCAGTCATGGCATGGTAGCTAGAATATAAAGCTTCATTTATAAATGAAGGTCTTTGTTTAATAGCATATGATATGCACATCTGGTTATGGTGTCTGTAATTCCACATCATTTTATATCCACAGCACCTCAGTTAGTATTCTCTTAACCCTCCCTCATGATCTCACTTCATATCTGGCATGGGCCTAGGAAGCTGCAGAAGATAATATTATTCCTCTTCATTTCAACGTTGGTTGGACACTGGAGAAGAAGTTTAACAGCCTTCTTCACAAGCCTCCAAATATACTTAAGAAGGAACAAGATGGAGGTTGATGGTCATAATATGGAGTTCAGGGCCCGGATAATTTGCCTGTGTGGGGTCCAGATGTTGCTCATAGAGGTCTTGTCTGTTATAATGCCGCCCCTTGCAGGCACAGATCGCACCTTGCTACATGCACACTGCTCTCCTGCTTCCAGATTTTTCCCATTCTGTTCTTTATTTAAATCTATCTCTCGGAAAGATGGATGACAACCAGAAATACTGCTATTATAGTCTCCAAGGGGTTGTCAGCCAGCTTTGTCAGACACCTCATTATAATTTAGGGATAAGCAAATCGACATCGGATAAAATATTCAAAGTTAATTTGCATAAAACTTTGTTCTAAGGCTACTTTCACACCTGCGTTAGGTGCGGATCCGTCTGGTATCTGCACAGACGGATCCGCACCTATAATGCAAACGCTTAGATCCGTTCAGAACGGATCCGTTTGCATTACCATGAAAAAAATAAAATTTTGAAAATTGAGCCATATTGTGTCAACTTCAAATGGATCCGTCCCCATTGACTTACATTGTAAGTCTGGACGGATCCGTTTGCCTCCGCACGGCCAGGCGGACACCCGAACGCTGCAAGCTGCGTTCAGGGGTCCGCCTGCTGAGCGGAGCGGAGGACAAACGGTGCCAAACTGATGCATTCTGAGCGGATCCGCATCCACTCAGAATGCATTAGGGCTGGACGGATCCGTTCGGGGCCGCTTGTGAGAGCCTTCAAACGGAACTCACAAGCGGAGCCCCGAACGCTAGTGTGAAAGTAGCCTAATACTTTACGGAGCAGGAGCTCCCTACAGTATTAGAATGTATTGGCTCCGATGAGCCGAAGTTATTGCTTCGCAAAGTCTCCCGAGACTTTTCGCAATAACTTCATAAATTAATTTGTGCTGTAAAAGACCATTTCCCGAACTCAGGTTTGGTTCCAAGGTGCTGACTGAAGGGCAGCATCCCCTTTATTGTTTACCTGGCACACTGCCATACATTTGATAGTAGTTGTGTCTGGAATTGCAGCTTAGTCTTTTTACAGTACCAGCTATTACCAAACGTGGCATCATTATATAGATGATAAACTCAGTGATGTCCCACTACAGAGATAGCACATACAGTGATGTCAAAGCATAATGATAATGCACATATTGATGTCACATCAGAGGTACAATACACATAGTGAAATCACAGCTAATTGCTTAAGGGGTTAAACTCACCGGGTAAAGGTGCCTCGAGTCCAATGCTGCGGATCCTGTAGGAACGGAAGCCATGACATCACATCCATGGATCACATGACTGCTTAGCTAATCATGTGATGTTCATGCACTAGTGACTGCTGATATCAGCGATTGGCTGAGTGGTCATGTGATCCATGAATGTGACATCATCCTTTCTGGTCTGACGGGGACCAGTAGTTTGGAGAACCGGACACACAGGTCTGCATCGGACGGACATTAAACAGGTGAGTTCAACTTCTTACTTCAGTTTATGTGCTTGGCTGTTTCCCCATAAAATTTTATAAAGCATCAGGCAACCCCTTTAAAGGGATTTTCAAGACTCGATGACCTATGCTCAGGATAGGTCATTAATATCTAATTGGTGAGGGTCTGACACTTCGAACCTCCACCAATCAGTTGTTCTCTGCAGCCTCCAGTGCTGGAACGAGCACTGTGAATGGAGAAGGAACCACAGCGCTGTTCATAGAACAAGAATTTGGCATAGGGGGAAGCATTTCAATTTTTGCCTCAGTCAGCATGAAGGCTGTGTGCTTCCCTGGCCCTGTCCACAAAGCACTGAAGGAAGGGGGCCAAAGCTGAACTCTTGTACCAGGGCCCATGAGCCTTTGGCTACGACACTGACTATGACCAGTACACTATGAACAGAGCTTTGGTTCCCTCTTTATTCACGTTCCAGTGCCGGAGACTGCAAGGAACAGCTTATTGGTGGAGGTTCGAGGTGTCGGACCCTCACTGATAGATCATCAATATTGGGTGCCAGGAAAACCCTTTTAACGCAGAAAAAATATCATAGTGCAAGCGTGATTTACAGTATAGAGTGATGTGACAGCTTAGGTCTACAGGACCCTCAAAAGAGTTGCAGCCCCAGTTTTCCCCCATATTAGTTCTAGTCACAGAGCTCCCACACCAGTGCCATACATGGGTCCCTGTGAGTGACAGATATGATTGTGTCCCCGACTTCAGTGAGACTGAGCTGCAGTAGCGGGCACAGTGCCAGAATTGCTATTTTTTTTCGTCTCTTCTCCTAAAAAATGTAATACATATCAATATAAAAATCTTCAATTTATCATGCAAAACTCAAAAACTCACAAACTTCCATCGATGGAAAAGTGCAAAAGTCAGAATATGGTGACACAAAGCATTACTATTGCTCTGTCTTTACCACAAACTGAATGCTGTAAAAACTAAACTCAAGAAATTATGTCAGAATTGTGTTTTTTTTTCCATTATACGGCATACATTTTTTTTTCTGTTTCTCAGTACATTATAGGGAATATTAAATGGTGCCATCAAAAAAAAAACAAGCCCTCAATGAGTATGCTGATGGAAAAATAAAAAGTTATGATGACTCTTGGAAGGTGGGAGATAAAAACAAAAGCAAAAAACAAATGAAATGACTGTGATCGGAAGGGGTTTCCCAGAGTTCTGAACGAGAAAGTCCTGAATTTTGGCCGTTGTCCCAGAATCTCTATCCGTCTGAATCCCTTTATTTTTTCTTTGCTGGTGGTCTCTTCAGTTGCAGCATTTAATCAGTTACTGACTGACTGGGAAAGATATTAGCAGCAGTCAGAAGTATTGCCATAGACAATCAGCAAGGCAGCGGGGACTAAAAGGGGTATTCTGGGAAATGTTAACTGTTTACTTATGGCTTCTAACAAGGATTACCTTATGAAAGACCACACTTACCCGTTCACTGTAGTTTCAGTTCTGTGTCCTGGGTCACTTTTCACCATCATCCAGCTTTTCAACTTCTGTCCAGGTATGGACATGGTAACATGCACCACTTCATCCAATGACTGGTTTAAGTGGTGATTAGAGATGGCCCGAATAGTTCGCCGGCGAATAGTTCCCGGCGAACATAGCTTGTTCGCGTTCGCCGCGGCGGGCGAACATATGCTATGTTCGGTCCGCCCCCTATACATCATCATTGAGTAAACTTTGACCCTGTACCTCACAGTCAGCAGACACATTCCAGCCAATCAGCAGCAGACCCTCCCTCCCAGACCCTCCCACCTCCCGGACAGCATCCATTTTAGATTCATTCGGAATCTGCATTCTCAGTGAGAGGAGGGACAGTGCTGCTGCTGCTGATTCAATAGGAAAAGCGTTAGCTAGGGAATTGTTCTGTGTCTACAGACTCATCTGCTGTAAGGACAGCGTCCTGACAGCATCCCAAAAAGCCCTTTTCAGGGCTGGTACATCAGTCTGCTTTTTTTTTATATATACATATATTGCAGTTGCCTGCCCGTGTGTGAGAGGCTGCAGGCTCAGTCACAGACAGTACTGTGTGCACACCATTCATACAGGGTGTGACAGAAAATACCTCGCAGATAAAAAAAAATTCTATAATTTTTTTTCTGTGATCTAATCCCATTTGCAAGCCCGTGTGTGTCAGGCCCACACAGACTGTATTGTGGCCACTGGCTAGTGGCTAGACCTCCACTTATACCGTTACAGGGTGTCATTTACTCACAAATACCTCGCAGATTAAAAAAAAATCTATTTAATTTTTTTCTGTGATCTAATCCCATTTGCAAGCCCGTGTGTGTCAGGCCCACACAGACTGTATTGTGGCCACTGGCTAGACCTCCACTTATACTGTTACAGGGTGTCATTCACTCACAAATACCTTGCAGATAAATAAAAATTCTATTTAATATTTTTCTGTGATATAATCACAGTTGCAAGCCAGTGTGTGTCAGGCCCACACAGACTGTACTGTGCCCACTGCCCACCACTTATATAGGGTGGCACAGTACCTTGCACGCATAGTAACACTTATCTAATAAAAAATGACAGGCAGAGGCAGGCCACGCCGCAGGGGCCGTCGTGTTCGTGGTGCTGATTTCCACTGGTCCTGGAATAATTCCCAGTGTTCAGAGGCCACGTACCCTGAACCCAAAAAATTCTGAGAAAATAGTTGACTGGCTTACACAGGACACCCAATCTTCAACAGCTTCCGCTAAGAACCTTGACGCACCATCCTCCTCCAGCTCAGCTTTGGTCACCTGCTCTCAAGTTACCACTCTCCCGCCCGCCGCCAGCACCACCACTACCACCACAGCCACCACAGCCGCTTCACTTGATCCCTCAGAGGAGTTATTTACACATCATTTGGATGAAATTAGTGATGCGCAACCATTATTGCCAGAGGATGGAGATAACAGGGATATGTCTCAGTCAGGCAGCATTACACACATGGACGTACAGTGTGATGATGATGATGATGATGTTGTACCCGCTGCTGCTTCCTTTGCTGAGGTGTCAGATACAAGTGAAGCGGTTGATGATGACGATGTGTCCGTGGATGCCACGTGGGTGCCTGCTCGAAGAGAAGAAGAAGAGGGGAAAAGTTCAGAAGGGGAGACAGAGAGAAGGAGGAGACGAGTTGGAAGCAGGGGGAGGTCGTCGCAAGGAGCTAGTGGCACAGTCAGACAGCATGTATCGGCACCCGGGGTCAGCCAGACAGCACGCCAATCAACACATGCTGCCACCACCAGAATGCCGTCATTGCAAAGCTCAGCAGTGTGGCATCTTTTTTGTGTGTCTGTGCAGCGTACTCAAGTTAGGTGTAGAAATGTTCCTGGGTGTTGTAGTGCAATTGTGACACTAACCTGAGACAGCTGACTCTCTGCAAGGGCAGGTGATGATAAGTAATGTTCGTGACGCCAGTGCCAATTAAACAGTGGCACGCCGTTTTCTGATAGCAGGAATAACTGAGGAACCACGTGATGTTAAAACAGAACTCAGACTTTAGTAGTCATCATACATGGACAGAGATGGAAGCGCAGTTCCTTTGCAGACAGTTGGTTGCAGTACATTTGATGCAGGCAATATATATATAGCAAGGTGACTTCAGAGTGTTAAACACAGGACTTGCAGTACAGGCGGCTTGCACTCTATTCCTGACTGATCCTGGAACATAGAAACTCTTCTCCAAGGCCCGATGCCCTAGCTCTGGCGTATATCCTTGGTTTTATAATTATCAAGTACCTCCTCTGTTGTCTTTAGTACCTCTTGCTTTGCTGGACTTGCCTCTGTCTCTCCCAGCACTGACTCTAGAAACTTCTGAACTCTCTTCCTAGGCTAGGCCCTAGCCTATTTATACTAACCAGGGGGCTCCCTCTGCTGGCTGAAATATGAATTGCCTGCTGCAGGCCTAACTTTCTTAAAGGGAGATACACATTGTAATATAGCAGTGCGGGTAACCTACCCGTATGCTGCACACCCCCAGACTTTAACGTGAGTAAGGCCTCGTACTCACACACACCTTCCTGAAACGGCATAACATGGTACATAACTTAAGCATGACATCATAAATAGGATAAATAATTATTTAACATTTGTAACTCCATGAACAAATGACACAAGGGAAAGGGGCGTCTTCTTGCTTCTTAGGCACGGCCGCTGACCTGGCACAGCGGACTTAGGGTGAACCAGGTTAGTCCATTTTCTTTGGTTGCAGTATGTTAACGGAACTACCCAGGAGTATCCTGTGGGTGTATCACAGGCAAGGGCTCACGTGGGGGAGTCCATTCTTGCGCACAAATGTCAAGCAAGGTATTACCAGTAGCAACTGCTCGGGAGGAGACACCACCAGCATAGTCAAAGTCTCCTAAACGGACTGGCGGACTGGTCATCCGGGTGAACCTTCTCAACACAGGGGTCTCCTCTTCCCTTAGCAACGAGGTAGAAGAAAGAGGAGCAACAGGAGGGTCTCCATCAGTGAGACCTTGGTCAGGAACAACAGGAACAACTAGATCCACTAGAGGGGAAACTGGATCCGGGGCATCTTGAACCGGCTCTTCTGGAGGTGAAGATACAGTAGGAGCGGGCACCAACAAGTTCAGCCACGGTGTCAGAAGCCAATGCATGGGATCAGCGTCATACCTTAGATTACTGACAGCCTGCATAGGATCCTCGGGCGGTACTAATGACTCTGACACAGGGGATTCAGATCTAGAACTCTCGGCACTAGGTTCTGGTGTCAGGCAGAGCTTTAACCGGTTTCGGTGTACAATTTGGGATCCCCTGCCTTCCCGGGTGATCTCATAAGTGTGAGTTCCAACATTTGGGATTGCAGTGACAACATAGGGACTTCGCTCCCATTTACTGTCCAGTTTACTGGTACGGCGGTTATTTTTTAACCATACCACAGCCCCTATTGTCAAGGGTTCTGCATGGGCTGCTTGATCATAGTCTTTCTGCTGTCGGTCCCTAGCATAGTCCATACGTTCCTGAACAATGGCTTTGGCTGTATTCAATCGCCTTTGATGCTCAGCAACCCAGTCGGTGTTAGGTAATGGGTTAATGCAATCAGGTACATGTATGTCCAATGAATGATCAGCAGGCAATGTCCCTTGGCGCCCAAACATCAAATAAAAGGGGGTATACCCGGTGGAACAATGTATGGTATGATTGTACGTGAACATGAGCTGTGGCAACAGATTAGGCCAATCTCCTCTGGTGTCAGGAGGCACAGCCCTCAGCATCTCTATCAAGGTCTGATTCATTTTTTCACATAATCCATTACCTTGAGGATGGTAGGCCATTGTCCGGATCTTCTTACAGTTGTGTAAGCGCACACAGTTCATGGAACAGATGGGACTCAAAAGCAGGTCCTTGATCGGTGAGGATCTTTTCTGGACATCCGTAGGGCAGGAGGAAGTGCTTCCAGAACAGTTTGGCTGTAGTCTTGGCTGTCTGGTCTCTCACAGGCACCGCTACAACAAACTTAGTGAAATGGTCAATAATAGTCATGGCATAAGCATACCCCGAGCGACTAGGCTCCAGTTTCACATGGTCGATGGCGACAAGTTCAAGAGGACGAGTACTTACAATGGGTCTCAGTGGTGCCCTCTGATCATGGTGCTCACTTCGTTTTAAGGCACAGGCTACACACTCCCGACACCACTTCTCAATGTCTTCTCTCATGCCCACCCAGTAAAACCGCTGGCGGATATTAGCCTCAGTCTTTTGGACCCCAAAGTGACCGGATTGATTGTGGTACATCTCCAACACCATACCTGCATCTCGTCGGGGTATGAGAATCTGGTGTACTCTTTCGTTGGACACTGGGTCTAGGCTTCTCCGTAGCAATAGGCCCTTTTGTATGAAGAGTTGATGGCGCTGTCTCCAGAGTTTGATGAGCTCAGGATCTGCACTCTTACGCCGAATCCTCTCAGGGGCTCTGCCACTAGTAATGAAGTCCAACAACTCACCCAGCACTCTACTTTCAGACTGTAGTTTCACCCACCTTTCTTCTTTAGGATCAGGCCTACTGGAGGGTGAAGGAACTGCAGCTCTGTCATTGGTAGCTCGAGCCTGATCCTGTTGAGCAAATTTGTTATAGAAGGCCGGCATCTCTACATCTTCCCAAGCATCTCGCACATCATCAGGAGCTGTCTCTGTGGGAAGCCTGGATAAAGCTTCAGCATTATCATTAGTACGTCCAGCACGATATTTTACAGAGAAATCATAGTTGGCGAGGCGAGAGGCCCATCTCTGCTCCAAGGCCCCTAATTTAGCTGTATTTAGATGCGCCAGAGGGTTATTGTCAGTGAATGCAATGAACGGGGTGGCGGCTAGATAATCTTTGAATTTCTCCGTCACTGCCCACACTAATGCCAGGAACTCTAGTTTGAAGGAACTATAATTCTGGTCATTTTTCTCAGCTCCTTTCAGGGAGCGGCTTGCATAAGCTATCACTCTTTCTTTTCCCTCTTGGATCTGGGCTAACACAGCTCCCAGGCCTCGTTTGCTAGCATCGGTATACAGATGAAAGGGCTTGCTGTAGTCTGGATAACCTAACACAGGAGGCTCGGTCAGTTTCTTTTTTAACAATTGGAACGCTATCTCTCTTTCTTCATTCCACTCAATGGGCACAGGAGTTCTAGGACTTTTCTTGGGTTGCCCCCTCAAGAGCTCCTGGATAGGATCAGCTATTTGAGCAAAATGGGGGATAAAACGTCTATAGTAGCCGGCAAAACCAAGGAAACCCCTCACCTCTTTGACGGTAGTGGGGACCGGCCAATTACGGACAGCCGCTAACTTATCAGGGTCAGGTTGCACGCCCTCTCCGCTTACCACATGCCCCAGGTATTTTACTGCAGGTTTGAGCAAGTGACACTTGGATGGCTTTACCTTCAGGCTATATTTGATAAGGATTTCAAATACTTCTGCTAAATGTTTCAGATGGTCTTCATATGTTTTTGAGTACACAATGACGTCATCTAGATACAGCAGCACTGTCTCGAAGTTTTTGTGACCCAAACACCGCTCCATTAGTCTCTGGAAAGTTCCGGGGGCATTACATAACCCGAACGGCATACAATTGAATTCGAACAGGCCCATGGGAGTGGTGAAAGCAGTCTTTTCCCTATCTGCAGGGGCCATGGGTACTTGCCAGTAGCCACTGGTCAAGTCCAATGTGGAGAAATAGGCAGAGGAGCCCAGAGCAGTTAGTGACTACTCAATGCGGGGCAGTGGGTATGCATCTTTGTGGGTTATTTGATTAATTTTCCTATAATCCACACAGAAACGGATACCACCATCCTTTTTCTTTACAAGGACCAGGGGTGCAGCCCACGGGCTACGGCTGTCCCGGATTACATTAGAGTCTTTCATCTCTTGGATCATTTCTTTTACAGTCTGATATGAAGTAGGCGGTAAAGGTCTGTATCTCTCCTTGATAGGAGGATGAGAGCCAGTGGGTATGGTGTGTTGTATGGCACTAACCTCTCCATAATCAGTAGCATGTTTACTAAAGGCCTGGTGGTACTCTTTGACAAGCTGTAGGATCCCTTCTTGTTGATGTTGGGGGGTAGTCTCGTCCCCTACATGGAGCTCTTCCCACCAGGGCCCTTGTGGCTGGGTCACTGACGGGCGTCCACTGCCTGCAGCTGGCGGCTTTTCTGTCACTGGAAGACGAATGATGTCTTGGAAGGACACCTGGGACAGCTGGGCAACACGGCAATGCTTAGTAAGCGCAACAGGATGATCACTCAGGTTAATCAGATGGACAGGTACTTTACCTTGGGAGACGTTCACCAGGCACTTGGCAGCTCTCACATAAGGATAATCCTCCATCTGGATTGGTTCCACCAGGGCTGGATAATCTCGGCCTTGGACTCCCAGGACAGCACGACACCATAAAAGAGTTTGAGAATTAGGAGGCAAAGTCACAGGCTTAATATCACTAATCCTGGCAGTACAAATTTCTCCTTTCCCATTAGCAAACCTCTGCTGGGCACTTAACACAGTAATAGTCTTTTGAATTACCCTCTTGGATGCAGAGGAAGCAGTGGGCAAAGTCTGATGTAATACGGCAAGTATTTCTGAATAACAGTTTTTGAAGACATTGGTGCCTAGAATGACAGGATGTCCTCCTCTGTCGCCGGCCTGTACTACTATCACCCCCTGTTGAGGCAAGGTTACTTCTCCCACCTGCAGGGTGGGTTCCCAGTATCCGTGAATCTTTACTGGTTTGCCATTGCTGGCGATAATCTCTACCCAGGATTCAGGCGGCTGGGTTAATTGGTCGGTGTCCCAGAACTTTTCAAATGCAGGCAGCTGAATGGTAGTGACCTGAGACCCAGTATCTAATAGGGCTTCAAAGGAGACCCCGTTGATCTCTATGTTGATTTTAGGATGGGATCCTACATACCGTGGCATCCAATTTGGATCCTCTGGACCTAGTGTTCTACCTCCCGAGGGGTGGTCCTCAGCCTCAGGGGTTGCCCGTTTAACTGCCAGCATGTGGATTCTGTGTGTCCCACTTTTTTGCAGTATGTACACACGGGCCTCTTGCGATCTCTATTACGCCTCCCAGGATCCCTGGGGTGAGTCTCTTGGTATGGAGGTGGGAACGGCCTAAGAGGTGACAGGAACTCTTCTTCTGACATTATGGGTTTTTCCCATTCCTCTATTTTTCTGCACACTCTCTCTAGGCTTTTAGTGAGGTGATTTACCTGCTCTGTCAGCATGGCGATAGTATCGGTAGCTGAAGCTTGAACAGCTTGACCGGCCTGAGCTTGGTTAGTGATAAGCGGTTTTGGCCTGCAGGCTGGTGACTCAGGTAGGGTGCTCAACTCCGGAGATACTGCTGACCCCAGAATTTTTATAGCCAGTTCTTTAAAGTCCAGAAAGGTACTGTTAGGGTGCTGGGCGGACAGCATCTTTAGTTGGGTCCTTATTTGCTCACTAGACACCCCGTTGATAAATTGTTCCCTCAAGGTCTGGTCCTGATTAGCCTCTTTGGGATCTATCTGAATTACAGCCCCTAAAGCCTCCTGAAGTGATAGGGCATAGTCACGGAGGGACTCACCGGGCTTCTGTTTCTTGCCAAAGAAGTGCATCTTTATCTCTGCGGCAGTCCTGGTTTCAAAAGTGGCCCTGAGGCGGGTGAATATCTGCTCTAGAGTACTCCGCTCAGTAGCAGGCCAGGATAATACCTCCCTGCGGGCAGCTCCCTCCAGCTGCGCTAGCAGGATTTCCATTTGCTGATCGGCATTTATGGGGTACAGTTTGAATAATGCCAGCAACTTTTCTTTAAAGTCTCTCAGGGTATGGGTCTCTCCTCTGTAGCGGGGAAACCATGGGGCCCCAAAATAGTAAGGCATGGTAAAGGGCATCATGCTGGGGGCTATAGGATGATTAGGAGCCGCAAGCTCTCTACAGGCCGGCTGCTCGGGCACTCCTGGTTCTGACATGTTAGTCTATTAAGATGTGGCCGCTGGCGACTAAAGGGGCCGGAACAATCCCCTTCCCTCCGGTTACAAGTCCTTACCGGTATCGCCGGGTTTGCGCAGTCCAAGTCTCGAGAGATTCCCGGACGTCCTGAGTACGCGGTGACGTAGAAGAAACCGGGCCGCGGCGGTGCGATGATGACGAGGGGCGGGATTTTCTGTGTCTTTGAAGGGATCCGCCCACGAAGATCCTCAGCAGCGCGGGAAACTTTACTCCAGGCGGCCGGTGGCCATCTTGGTCACCATTCCCTGACAGCAAGCAGGGTTGTAAAAAGTCCATAAAACCACACTCCGATGTGGCGATTTCCTTCCTCTTGATAGCACAACACTGCACAGTGCTTTTTGGAGGTTTTAGGGACACTTTTGGTATGTTTTTCAGTCCACAAAGTCCACTTTAATAAAACAGGCAATTTGTCACTTTGGTCACAGGGCAACTGTATAAGGCACAAAGTTCACGCTTCTTGCACTAGAAAGCGTGCGTATCCTGTTCGTGCCGCCAAAAGAGAGGTGCAGCGTACTCAAGTTAGGTGTAGAAATGTTCCTGGGTGTTGTAGTGCAATTGTGA
This sequence comes from Bufo bufo, assembly GCF_905171765.1. NCBI lineage: Eukaryota > Metazoa > Chordata > Amphibia > Anura > Bufonidae > Bufo > Bufo bufo. The sequence continues at coordinate 150,368,029 of NC_053395.1, read as the reverse complement.
CACTAACCTGAGACAGCTGACTCTCTGCAAGGGCAGGTGATGATAAGTAATGTTCGTGACGCCAGTGCCAATTAAACGGTGGCACGCCGTTTGCTGATAGCAGGAATAACTGAGGAACCACGTGATGTTAAAACAGAACTCAAACTTTAGTAGTCATCATACATGGACAGAGATGGAAGCGCAGTTCCTTTGCAGACAGTTGGTTGCAGTACATTTGATGCAGGCAATATATATATAGCAAGGTGACTTCAGAGTGTTAAACACAGGACTTGCAGTACAGGCGGCTTGCACTCTATTCCTGACTGATCCTGGAACATAGAAACTCTTCTCCAAGGCCCGATGCCCTAGCTCTGGCGTATATCCTTGGTTTTATAATTATCAAGTACCTCCTCTGTTGTCTTTAGTACCTCTTGCTTTGCTGGACTTGCCTCTGTCTCTCCCAGCACTGACTCTAGAAACTTCTGAACTCTCTTCCTAGGCTAGGCCCTAGCCTATTTATACTAACCAGGGGGCTCCCTCTGCTGGCTGAAATATGAATTGCCTGCTGCAGGCCTAACTTTCTTAAAGGGAGATACACATTATAATATAACAGTGTCGGGTAACCTACCCGTATGCTGCATCTGCCTCTGACAACAGCGATGCCATTTGCAACCTGTGCCAAAAGAAACTGAGTCGTGGGAAATCCAACACCCTCCTAGGTACAACTGTTTTGCGAAGGCACATGATCGCACATCACAAACGCCTATGGGATCAACACATGATGACGAGTAGAAGCAGCACACAACCTCAAAGCCACCATCCTCCTCCTGGTCCAGCATCTTCAGCCACGTCAACCACTGCTGTCCTCCTTCAACCACCCGCCACTCCGCCTCTCACCTTCAGCAGTTCCATCTCATCTGCCCACAGTCAGGTGTCTGTAAAGGAAATGTTTGAGCGTAGGAAGCCAATGTCCCAGAGTCACCCCCTTGCCCGGCGTCTGACAGCTGGCTTGACGGAACTCTTAGCCCGCCAGCTTTTACCATACCAGCTGGTGGAGTCTGAGGCCTTCAAAAAATTTGTCGCTATTGGGACACCACAGTGGAAGGTACCCGGACGAATTTTTTTTTTTAAAAAGGCAATCCCAAACCTCTACTCAGTGATTGAAAAGGAAGTCAGGGCATCTCTGGCATACAGTGTTGGGGCAAGGGTCCATCTGACCACTGATACCTGGTCTTCAAAGCACGGTCAGGGCAGGTATATCACCTACACTGCGCATTGGGTCAACATGCTGACGGCTGACAAGCATGGAATGCGTGGCTCTGCAGCGGAGTTGGTGACACCGCCACGACTTGCAGGCAGGCCTACTGCCACCTCCTCTACTCCTCCTACTCCATCCTCTTCCATAACCTCCTCGGCTGAGTCCTCTTCTGCTGCGGCGTCTGGCTGCACATCAACTGAATCCCCCCAGCTCCCCAGGGGCTATTCCACATCACGGATACGACAGTGTCATGCTGTCTTGGGGTTGACTTGCCTGAAAGCAGAGAGCCACACCGGACCAGCACTCCTGTCCGCCCTGAACGAACAGGTGGATCAGTGGCTGACCCCGCACCAACTGGAGATCGGCTAAGTGGTGTGTGACAATGGAAGCAATTTGTTGGCGGCATTGAATTTGGGCAAGTTGTCACATGTGCCGTGCATTGCAAACGTGTTGAATCTCATCGTACAACGCTTTGTGTCTAAGTACCCAGGCTTACAGGACATCCTCAAGCAGGCCAGGAAGGTGTGTGGCCATTTCAGGCGTTCCTACACGGCCATGGCGCACTTTTCAGACATTCAGCGCCGAAACAACATGCCAGTGAAGCGCTTGATTTGCGACAGCCCGACACGTTGGAATTCAACACTCCTAATGTTCGACCGCCTGCTCCAACAAGAAAAAGCCGTCAACGAGTATTTGTATGACCGGGGTGCTAGGACAGCCTCTGCGGAGCTGGGATTTTTTTTGCCACGTTACTGGACGCTCATGCGCAATGCCTGTAGGCTCATGCGTCCTTTTGAGGAGGTGACAAACCTAGTCAGTCGCACCGAAGGCACCATCAGCGACCTCATCCCATTTGTTTTCTTCCTGGGGCGTGCCCTGCGAAGAGTGCTGGATCAGGCTGTAGACGAGCGTGAAGAGGAAGAGTTGTGGTCACCATCACCACCAGAAACAGCCTTGTCATCATCGCTTGCTGGACCTGCGGCAACGCTGGAAGAGGACTGTGAGGAAGAGGAGTCAGAGGAGGAATGTGGATTTGAGGAGGAGGAAGACCAAACACAGCAGGCATCCCAGGGTGCTCATTGTTGTCACCTATCTGGGACCCGTGGTGTTGTACGTGGCTGGGGTGAAGAACAGACCGCCAATGACATCAGTGAGGACGAGGAACGGGAAATGAGTAGCTCGGCATCCAACCTTGTGCAAATGGGGTCTTTCATGCTGTCATGTCTGTTGAGGGACCCTCGTATAAAAAGGATGAAGGAGAACGACCTGTACTGGGTGGCCACGCTACTAGACCCCCGGTATAAGCAGAAAGTGGCGGAAATGTTACCAACTTACCGAAAGTCAGAAAGGATGCAGCAGTTCAAAACAAAACAAAAAAATATGCTTTACACAGCTTATAAGGGGGATGTCACAGCACAACGGGAATCTAACAGGGGAAGAGGTGAAAGTAATCCTCCTCCTACCACGACCACGGCGGCAAGGACAGGACGCTTTACAGATGTGTTGTTGATGGAGGACATGCAGAGCTTTTTCAGTCCTACACATCGCCACAGCCCTTCAGGATCCAGCCTTAAAGAACGACTCGACCGACAGGTAGCAGACTACCTCGCCTTAACTGCAGATATCGACACTCTGAGGAGCGATGAACCCCTTGACTACTGGGTGTGCAGGCTTGACCTGTGGCCTGAGCTATCCCAGTTTGCGATAGAACTTCTGGCCTGCCCTGCTTCAAGTGTCCTGTAAGAAAGGACCTTCAGTGCAGCAGGAGGCATTGTCACTGACAAAAGAAGTTGCCTCGGTCAAAAAAGTGTTGTTTACCTCACCTTCATTAAGATGAATGAGGCATGGATCCCGAAGGGACTGACAGTGGGGGATACGTTTGACTAACAAAGGGCCTGATGACATGCCTTGGCCTCAAAATGGTCCCCACGCTGCTGTATTTAATGTCTGCATACCGGATGACTTTCGTGAATTCTCTGCCACCAACTAGGGTTCAAGCCGCAATGTTTTAGTCACCTTTCTGCCTTAAAAACATCAATTTTTCCGGCCGCTGCTACAACAGCGGCTGCAACAATAACATTATTTTTCAGGCATGTGTACATGCCTAATTTTTCTGGCCTCTGGTGCTGCACTGTGGCTGCAAAAAAAAAAAAAAAAAAAGGCAAATACAAGTGTCAATTCCCCTTCGTGATCGTTACCTTGTTGTGGTGAAGGGGCTTGCATATCACAATGAAGCGATCATCACCTCTATGAGTGTGTTGGCAATGTTGCCACACCCCAGATGATAAGGCCGTTGCTTCATTATGATCAGACCAAAAGCGATCGGCTGGATAATTTTTCATTGAAAAAACATACATTTTTTCATATATTTTTTTTAAATTGTATGGGTGGGTTTTTAATACATAAAATAAAAAAAATCATAATAAAGTCTCTTAATAGTTTATTAGAAATAATGCAGACAATTTAAAAAATCCCCATCAATTCCAATACAAAGCTCAGAACTAAATTATTCCAGGATGTCGTAATGGTTCGTTAATTCGACAATGGTTAATCAATTCGACACACGTCCCCGGATAGGGGACGTAACAGGGATTAAACTGATAGGAATAGTACTAGTTAAGACACCACTCATATAGGGTGTCACAGCACATTGCTCCGTGCACGCGCAGTGCCCCAACTTGGGACTGAGTAAGAGGACCGACCAATCTGTTTTTTCCATCTCCCGGTTCCTAAAATTAATTCATTTTGGTGTATCAGAGTTTGGTCTGTCACTGTGAAGGCAGTCGAAGGTACCCGGCCTAAATTTTTTTTCACAAAAGGCAATCCCACCCTGATATGGGACGTAACAGGGATTAAACTGATGAGAATAGTACTACAGAAAATACCACTCATATCGGGTGGGGCAGTAAATTTCACGGAGCAGACGCAGTGACCGTGGCGTGGATTCAAACAAAGGGGAGGGAGCCAGCATTTTTTTAACCATCTCCACGTTCGAAAAATCTATTTAATAATTTGACCCCAGATTGGGGACGTAACAGGGATTAAACTGATGAGAATAGTACTACAGAAAATACCACTCATATCCGGTGGAGCAGTAAATTGCACGGTGCAGACGCAGTGACCGTGGCGTGGATTCAAATAAAAGGGAGAGAGCCATAATTTTTTTAACCATCTCCCCGTTCAAAAAATCAGTTTAATAATTTGACCCCAGATTGGGGACATAACAGGGATTAAACTGATGAGAATAGTACTACAGAAAAGACCACACATATCCGGTGGGGCAGTAAATTGCACGGTGCAGACGCAGTGACCGTGGCGTGGATTCAAACAAAGGGGAGGGAGCCAGCATTTTTTTAACCATCTCCCCGTTCGAAAAATCTATTTAATAATTTGACCCCAGATTGGGGACGTAACAGGGATTAAACTGATGAAAATAGTACTACAGAAAATACCACTCATATCCGGTGGGGCAGTAAATTGCACGGTGCAGACGCAGTGACCATGGCATGGATTCAAACAAAGGGGAGGGAGCCAGCATTTTTTTAACCATCTCCCCGTTCGAAAAATATATTTAATAATTTGACCCCAGATTGGGGACGTAACAGGGATTAAACTGATGAGAATAGTACTACAGAAAATACCACTCATATCCGGTGGGGCAGTAAATTGCACGGTGCAGACGCAGTGACCGTGGCGTGGATTCAAACAAAGGGGAGGGAGACAGCATTTTTTTAACCATCTCCCCGTTCGAAAAATCTATTTAATAATTTGACCCCAGATTGGGGACGTAACAGGGATTAAACTGATGAGAATAGTACTACAGAAAATACCACTCATATCCAGTGGGGCAGTAAATTGCACGGTGCAGACGCAGTGACCGTGGCGTGGATTCGAACAAAGGGGAGGGAGCCAGCATATTTTTAATCATCTCCCCGTTCGAAAAATCTATTTAATAAATTGACCCCAGATTGGGGACGTAACAGGGATTAAACTGATGAGAAGAGAGAACTACAGAAAATACCACTCATATCGGGTGGGGCAGTAAATTGCACGGCACAGACGCAGTGACCGTGGATTCAAACAAAGGGGAGGGAGCCAGCGTTTTTTTAACCATCTCCCCGTTCGAAAAAGCAATTCAATTCACCTTTCCGGGACCCTTGGTGTTGTACGTGGCTGGGTGGAGGAAGAAACCTTCAATGACATCAACGGGACATGGCTAGCTTGGTATCCAACCTTGAACAAATGGGGAGTTTGCGGTTGGGCAAATGGACTGTTTGCGGTGCATTAAAAGGGGAGTTTGGTCTGTCAATGTCTGTGAAGCGGGCGTAACCCTTACACTACCTGATCGATACAACATCATACCTGATCGTATACACACACTGGATGTTTTAAACGACGTTGTTCAAAAAAAAATTGGATTGTTAGGTGATTTATGCTCTTTATGGATTAAAATCCAACTCTGCGTCAACTACATAATTTTCCATGGGAGTTTTGCCATGGATCCCCCTCCGGCATGCCACAGTCCAGGTGTTAGTCCCCTTGAAACAACTTTTCCATCACTACTGTGGCTAGAAAGAGTCCCTGTGGGTTTTAAAATTCGCCTGCCTATTGAAGTCTATGGCGGTTCGCCCGGTTCGCCCGTTCGCGAACATTTGCAGAAATTTGCGTTCGGCGTTCGCGAACGGAAAATTTTATGTTCGCGACATCACTAGTGGTGATATGTCCCCAAGTAGATTAGTTTAAGAGGTGTTCCTGCAATTAACATTTTCTACATTATCATCAAATATGGTATAAACAATTGACGGGTGGTAGTGCCCATTATGTCAAGAACAGGGATCCCATTTGAGGGGATGAGATAATAAAAAGAAGCCTGCGGCACTGTGGACTCTCCATACTTGTTTAGGGAAGAGCCTATTCTCCCATTGGATCTTGTATTGTGAGAAGTAGGACCTGTGTTCTTGTGAAAGTCACAGCAGCCAGACCACCCCTTAAAAAAAAAAATGTTATTTGATTTGAAGATATAATGAGGAAACATTTAAACAAAATCTCATCATGCTCCTACAAATGTCAAAAAATGGTTCTAGATTACAAAAGTATGTATAAGGCTTTTTTCACACTTGCGGCAGCAGGGTCCGGCAGGCTGTCCGGCGGGGGAACAGCATACCGGATCCGTGCTAACGCTAGCCCGCCATGCCGCCAAAAGTCCGCACCCGACCCATTCACTAGGCAAACAAGCCGAGAGGCGGCCGGACAAAAACCGCAGTGTGCTGTCGTTTTTGTCCAGTCGCCTCTTGGCATCTAAGTAGCCTTAGATGTATAAGACATTTATCTCCAAAGAAAATCCTTTCAAGCCATGGAGACAGTAATATCTCTTGTACATGGAACACCTATTTTCATACTTTCATACTAACATTAGCATTGATAAATTAAGGTGCATATAAGCCACGACCATGCGCCAAACCAAATCAGGAAGGTCCACTGAAGAACTGGGGTTTACATTAGCCCCTCCCATTTTTATATGTGAAAAATCTAGATTTGCCAGAATTGGTAAAATTTGGTAAAATCCTGGAAAATGTGGGACTGTTGACAACTATGTATTTGATTGAATATACACCCCTACCTCAGATAATGAGACAAAGCGGTCTTTGTTGGTAGCTACCCCCACTCCTTCATAAACGTGCACTTGGACATTGATCGGCTAGCATGTAAGTTTATTTTAATAGGTGAAGTAGTCCCTGCCAGACACCAACATATCTGATGCTTCTTGCCATGAATGTAGGGTTTGAGCTGTCTCCATACTCATTAGATCCGCATCCGATCCTGCTGAAATTGGTGGATTCATCCTACATTTATCTACCACTCATGTCAAGCGTACTTGTAGATCATTTAGGTTAAACAATCAGTTAATCTTAAGAAACCAGCAGAGAAACCTTCAATTCATCTTATGAAATCGGCAGAGAAAGTGAAAAAGTGCTTGACAAACACTGAACAATTCAGAGGGCAAGAGGAAGTACAGAGATAAATCGCATTGCTTCCTTTCATTGCTATGTATTATTAGCGCTGGGATTTTATCTGCTGCAGCCATCTACATGCAAACACCACTGGTCCAGGTTTCATTACTGTATTGGCAGGCTTATGGGCACTTTACATGGGATGACAATTGAAACGATCATCGCTAACAAGTGTTACTAGTAACGCTCGTTAGTGATGATCTGGCGGTGTAAATGACGATTACCCGATAAACGAGCAAAACACTCATTCATCGGTAATTGTATCTTGTGGGCCCTTGGACGATAAATCCCAGTGGGCCCCCATGAGGCATTTTTTTACATTGACATGTCCCCCTGTGGCTCCTACACGGTATAATGACCCCCAGTGGCCCCTATACAGTATAATGACTACTAGTGGCCCTTCACACAGTATAATAACTACTAGTGGCCCTTCACACAGTATAATGAACCCCCAATTCCCCCCCCCACTGTATAATGACCACCTGTGGCCCTGCATTCAGAATAATAACCCCCAGTCGCCCCCATTTAGAATAATGACCCCCAGTAGCCCCCACACTGGGGGAATACTGTATGGAGGGGGCTCTGGGGGTGATTCTACTGAATGTAGGGTCATTGGTGATCATTATACTAAATGGGGGACACTGGGGGTCATTATACTATGTAAAGGGCCCTCACAGTATAATGACCCCACAGTGAACCTCCATTCAGAATAATGACCCCCAGTTGCCCCCACACTGGGGGTTATACTGTATGGAGGGGGCACAAGGGGTTATTATATTTAATGGGGGCTCTGGTGGTCATTATGCTAAATGGAGGGTCAATGGGGATCATTATACTAAATGGGGGGCACTGGGAGTCATTATACTGTGTAAGGGGCCCTCACAGTGTGATGAATGACCCCCCAGTGGCCCCCTCACATACCTATCATTGCAGGGGAGCTGGTGGTCCTGTCATTCACTAACCGCAGCTCCCTGAGCTCCTTCTCTACGGCGGCCCGCTGCAGCAGTGAGCCAGGCCTGGAGGAGAGAAGGAGATTTGCAGTGATGTAGCTAGAACTGACTGGGCCCCACAGCGAAATTTAGTACCCCCTCCTCCCCCCCAATGTATGTTCACATTACGTTTTTCCTATCTGTTTGATGTATACAAATGTGCAGCACTCCACGTTCTTGTATCCTGCAGAGTCAAGTAAAAAATGCATACGTTAACGTATATGTTTTTTTACCATGGAACTGTATGGTGAACGGACGCCACTGTACGGCATCAGTCTGAGGCGTCTGTTAACGCATACATTTTTGGTATACATTAAATCTTAAATGGATGGAAAAAATAGGATGTGAACCCAGCCCTAGTGTCAGAATAAGCACCAGTACACATTGGAGCAGCGTGGCGGAGAGGGGAGGCAGCCATGTACTGACAGAGCGCTGACTGGTCCTGGTGGTCAGGGATTAGGACTGTGCTTCCCAAGGATCATTTTCTACTGGGAAATATAGGGCACAGTATAATACACTAGAATCTATATAATATAAAGATATTAGCCCAACCCCCAAATAATAATACAATTAGGGGGTCATTTATTATATAGAAATACGTCTATATTAGGCGTATTTCTGACACAGATGTGGCGCAAACGTTCTTAACACCGCAATCTGTATCTTTTCCCGCTCATGCCAGGTCTAAAAAAAGTGGTGTGGGCAGGGAAGGGGATACAGTTCTGGCCATGCAGTTATTGGATACCACCGCCATATAGTGATAACACCGCTATATAGTGATAACACCGCCATACAGTGACCGGATAAAAGGGTATAAGAGGGCACAGTACAGGGAATGACTATGGGCACTGCACAGGGTGTAGTAGGAGGGCACAATGCAGGGTATAAAGGGGCACAGTACGGGGTGGGGGGCACAGTCACATGACCCTGTGACGTTAGAAGGTCCTTATGGTGAATGCGGTTCAGATGCCACCATAATGAGAGGCAGAGGAGTGAGACAGGGGCCCTGGATGGACAGGAGGGGTGGACACAGCAAGTAGGTGGAAGGGGCTCTGAGGGGGATTCATACAAGTAGTGGCAGGAGGTCTGCGCAGGGCAGCAATAGGAGATAGGAAGGTGGAACAGGAGCTCTGGATACATGAGGGAGGAAAGGGGACAGCAGGGGCCCCATGAGGATGAGATAGGACAGGATATGGGGGGGGGGCAGGTGTCATGGAGGTGTCACTGCTTAATGAAACAGTAACACAACTAAATAGAATGAAGCAGCAGCAGATGGAAGAGTCCCCCCCCCCTTTCCTTCTGTCCGACAGAGAAGAGACAGTCACAGTGCAGACTCACTCACAGACTGTCTTCACACTTCTCTGCTCCAGCTCCAGCCCTGCGGTCTCTCTCCTCAGGCAGCATGTCCTGTGTAGAGGGGGCGTGTTCTGAGTCTCTGCAGCTCAGAGGGCCCACCAAAGGGGTACTGCGTAAGTGAAATGACAGCAGTGAGAGCTCCCATCTGTATTGATGGAAGTGCTCATAGCAGCTCAGTGGGCCCCCCCAGGAGCATTGGGCCCCGGCACTTGCCCAGGGATGCCGGGTTATGACGCCGGCCATGGAGGAGATCACTGCATGTAAATGCACCTGTCTCCTCCGATAGCGATCAGCAGTTCGTCGTCCTATGTAAAAGGGACCTTTATACGGCCCGATTGTCGGGCAGATAATACAGCTGTATGTGGACGAGCGATAGCAGTAGCGATTGCTCTCATACTGTGGAGGTGATTGCTGCATGGAAAATAATAAGTGCTTCACCACCACTAAACAATGTTTCCTTCCCAGTAATTGGCTGCTTCTTGTAAGGTTTGCACTGGTTTATGATGGTATGTACAGTACAGACCAAAAGTTTGGACACACCTTCTCATTCAAAGAGTTTTCTTTATTTTCATGACTATGAAGGCATCAAAACTATGAATTAACACATGTGGAATTATATACATAACAAACAAGTGTGAAACAACTGAAAATATGTCATATTCTAGGTTCTTCAAAGTGGCCACCTTTTGCTTTGATTACTGCTTTGCACACTCTTGGCATTCTCTTGATTAGCTTAAAGAGGTAGTCCCCTGAAATGGTCTTCCAACAGTCTTGAAGGAGTTCCCAGAGATGCTTAGCACTTGTTGGCCCTTTTGGCCCTTTTGCCTTCACTCTGTGGTCCAGCTCACCCCAAACCATCCCGATTGGGTTCAGGTCCGGTGACTGTGGAGGCCAGGTCATCTGGCGCAGCACCCCATCACTCTCCTTCATGGTCAAATAGCCCTTACTTTCAAAGTTTTCTCAATTTTTCGGCTGACTGACTGACCTTCATTTCTTAAAGTAATGATGGCCACTCGTTTTTTTTTTACTTAGCTGCTTTTTCTTTCTTGCCATAATACAAATTCTAACAGTCTATTCAGTAGGACTATCAGCTGTGTATCCACCTGACTTCTCCTCAACGCAACTGATGATCCCAACCCCATTTATAAGGCAAGAAATCCCACTTATTAAACCTGACAGGGCACACCTGTGAAGTGAAAACCATTTCAGGGGTCTACCTCTTGAAGCTCATCAAGAGAATGCCAAGAGTGTGCAAAGCAGTAATCAAAGCAAAAGGTGGCTACTTTGAAGAACCTAGAATATGACATATTTTCAGTTGTTTCACACTTGTTTGTTATGTATATAATTCCACATGTGTTAATTCATAGTTTTGATGCCTTCAGTGTGAATCTACAATTTTCATAGTCATGAAAATAAAGAAAACTCTTTGAATGAGAAGGTGTGTCCAAACTTTTGGTCTGTACTGTATCAAAAAGTAAAGCATTTCACCAATAATTTTTGACCCATAAATTGCAAATCTGCCAAGTCACCAATACACGGTTGACTACCAATGTATCTTGGGCATTTATTGTGGGAAAGATAGGTGAAACCATCATCAATGTAATTTATTTAATATCATTTATATAGCACTATTATCAAAAACATAACAGTAACTAATGGATATCTAAAGGTGGGTTTACACAGCCCAATGGAGCAGGCAATTGTTTGGAAGCAAGCATTAAGAAAGGTTTACATGGGCCGAGCTAAAGCCGATTGTTAAGAAGGAAGAGTTCCTTCCCAACAGTCGGATGTTCGTTCAGTGAAGGAGACAGCTGCATTTACATGCAGCGATCTCCTTCACAGTGTGAGGATGAGGGATCGCTATTGCGATCGCTCGTCTCTATACAGCTGCACTGGGCAGCAGATTCCTGTTTAGACTGCAAACACAACAGGATCACCCGATGAACAGATATTTTGCTCATTTATCGGGTGATCGACAGAATATTTATAAGGGCAGATTGTTGGATTGCCAAATATCGGGCCGTGTAAATCCACTTTTACTTTCCGACATCTACCTGCTCGTCAGTGAAGGTAAAGAGCTGCATTTATATGCAGTGATCACCTCCACTGTATGGGGATGATATGGATCTATTGTGCTGTGTGAACAGCGATCTGCTGCCCAAAAAAAATAATCGAGGTGTCCGCTCCAACAATTATTTCACCCAATGAACGAGCGTTCCTCCCGTTTTTGGTTTACATGGGCCGATGTAATCAGGCCAGTGCAAACGAGTTCCAGTGGATGTTTTATCATCCATCATTGCCCATACATCAGGCAGTGTAATATCCCCCCTACAGTACAGTGTTACAAAATATCTGTCTGCCTTACAAGATTCCAGACTGGAAGTAAAAAAACAGCCTTGGCACACAAACCTCCTACCAGCTGACATACTGGTGCATTTTAATAAATTAGAATATCATTGAAAAGTTAATTTAGTTCAGTAATTTAATTCAAAAAGTGAAACGCATATATTCTATAGATTCATTACACACAGAGTGATCATAATGTTGATTATTATGGCTTACAGCTAATGAAATCCCAAAAGTAGTATCTCAGAAGATTAGAATATTGTTAAAAAGTTCAATATTGAATACTCATGATGTCACACTCTAAACACCCTATCAACCAAAAACAACTGAAAAGGTTTCCTGAGCCTTTAAATGGTCCCTCAGTCTGGTTCAGTAGGCTACATAATCAGGGGGAAGACTGTTGACTTTACAGTTGTCCAGAAAACAGTCATTGACACCCTTCAAAAGGAAGGTAAGCCACAAAAGGCCACTGCTAAAGAAGCTGGCAGATCAAAGAGTGATGTATCGAAGCATATTAATGGAAAGTTGAGTAAAAGGAAAGAGTGTGGTAGAAAAAGGTGCACAAGCAACAGCCTTGAAAGGGTTGTCAAACAAAAGGCCATTCAAGAATTTGGGGGGAGATTCACAAGAAGTAGACTGGAGATGGAGTCAGTGCTTCAAGAGCCACCACACACAGACATGTCCAGGACATAAGCTACAAATGTCGCATTTCTTGTGTCAAGCCACTCATGACCCATAGACAATGTCAGAAGCGTCATACCTAGGCTAAGAAGAAAAGGGACTGGACTGCTGTTCATTGATCCAAAGTCCTGTTTTCAGATGAAAGTAAATTTTGCATTTCATTTGGAAATCAAGGTTACAGAACAGGGGCAGACTGGTAACTTAAGGTGGCCCTGAAAAAAAAACTGAAAATGGCCCATTTTTGTAGGTGTCTCCAAAATGATAGACTATGGGGCAACACAAGTAGATTAGGCAACACAAATAGGCAGGGACAGCAATACCATAGTGCAGTACAAAATACTGATCCAGCAGAACCAAATACCACAGTGCAGCACAATATACTGTTCCAGAAGCTGTCCCTTTGTGATAGCCATCAACAGCTGCCACATTCTGTCCTCCTGCTCCTTTAATTGTCTGTAGAATATGGAGCAGGAGCCAGTGGCGTGCCTAGGGTGTTTGGCACCTGGGGCGGGTCCTTTCTCAGGCACCCCACCCCCCAATACTCAATTCTTTTTTTACCCCCTGAGAGTAGTATTGCCCTCATTGTACAACCTTCACAGTAATTATTTCCTATCTGTGCCCCTTTCACAATTGTAATGCCCCAATTGTGCCCCCTTCACAGTAATAATTCCCATTGTGCTCCCTTCACAGTAATAATCCCCATTGTGCCCCCTTCACAGTATTTATAATAAGCAAAAGAAAACATAAACTAAAAATGATTACTGAGAATATAGAAAAATTACAAGCACTATTGATACCACATAAGGAAATGAATGAATATGTAACGTTTTCTCAGCAATGCCAAACTAATATCACAAAGGTTGAAGCAGAAGTTAAGACAAAAAAAAAAAAAAAAGTATGTGAGGACTACCAGAGAAATAGGGTTTACAAATGGAAAATGTCAGTTAATATGGATCATAGAGGGTTAATAGTGAAAGGCATGGATATATCTGATTCGCATTTTGTGAGTGGGATGCAGATGGAAATGGGAAATAGTGGAGTTAGTGTTTCCCATCCCCCACTATTGAATGAAAATAGAAATCCTTTTTTAAACAGAAGAGACATAGAGGAATACCCTGGCCAGTCTTTAACCCAGAGTAGACGGAGGGATAACTATATACCCCATTATAATCAGGGGAATTGAGTCAACACCAGAAGAGGTCATTACCCACATTACAACCAGGGTTACTACCCGTACAACAACACAGGATACCATAATCAATCCTTTCAGGATAGATCGAGGAAAACTCATATATATCCAACTAGGGATCAATTGAGACTTAATAACTGCAAGACAACCAAGACAGAACCTGGAGGTAATAACTATCAAGAAGCTAAAGTCACCCACAGTGAGAATAGAAAGGATGTCACTATTCATCAAGAAGACCGAGTTACCCTTAGTGAGAACAAAGGGCAATCAATTGAACTGGTCAATAGGATGACAGGAGAAGGCAAGGATAAGGAAGTAGCCACTTTGAATAGGCAGGGAACCGTTTTGAGTCAAAATTTTCCCCATCAGGGCATACGGGGGGTACAAAGGGACCCCTCTCAAAAAAGGATTTTGAGGAAGTCCACGAAAACACCACAAAAAAGAAGCTACATCGAGGACGAAGAGGTAGAGGGCACAAATCAAATTCCGGTGGAAAAGAAAAGCAAGGGGGATCAATAGGGATTTTCAATCGGAGTAGGCATCCCCTCTCTAAAGAAGAGGAACTCGTTCTACAAAAAGGGCTTAAGTTTGCCCCAAGCAATGAAATTAATAAGTTTAGTCTGTTTTTAGACGTCCATAGATACATTAGGAAACTCAATTTGGCAAAATACCATCTAAATATGCAACCATCACTTTTGACCAATTCGGTAGCAACAACAGGAGTTATCCACACTGACCTCCGCAACAAATCAAAATTCTGTCCTAAAAACAAGAATAACGAATGTATTGATGCCTTCAAAAGAAGTTTATTAAATGATCTAGAAAAAATAGAAAACAAACCAACAAAACACAATATGTCGAGTGAAGAGAAGGAGGCACTAAAGAGGTTAGAAAAGAACGATAAAATTGTTATTAAACCGGCAGATAAGGGGGAGGGGTAGTTTTAATGGACGTAGAGCAATATACCGCGGAAATGGAGAGACTTTTATCCGATAAGGATACCTACTCAGTGTTGAAAAATAATCCATTAACTACAGATAAATGTGTATGGCTAGCTTACAGATATGCACATACAATGTTAGAGGATTAAATGCACCCTCAAAAAGGAGCCAGGTATGTCATTTTTTGCACAAAATGAAAGTACAGGTGGCCCTGTTACAGGAAACCCATTTTCGCTCAAACCACATCCCTAAGCTATCTCATTTACTGTATAGCCAATGGTTTCATAGCACTTCCCCGTCCGCTGCCACCAAGGGAGTCAGCATTGCTATCCATAAAAACACTCAGTTTATTCTTCAAGACACTTTGGCGGACACGGACGGGAGATATGTATTTGTGAAGGGATTGATTGGCCCCCAATTATTCACTTTCTGTAATATATACATACCTAACACTGCACAAACTACATGGTTCCTAGAGAACATAAAAAAACTTGAGAATTTTGCTGAGGGCACTGTTATTCTCGGCGGTGACTTTAATGTCGCACTAGTTCCCAGCCTTGATTCTTCTACAGGGTCTTCTTCCATGTCAAGAATATCGCTTAGTAAGATACAGAGAGCACTTGCTCAGCAGGGCCTGATAGACGTCTGGAGAATAATGCATGCTAATGAGAAAGACTACTCATATTTCTCTTCAGCACACCTCTCTTATCAGAGATTAGATTATATCTTCATTGGTATGCAAGCACTCCAATACTGCACCTCGTCCAGGATTGGTAATATTCTTCTGTCAGATCATGCCCCAGTTTTCCTCACTTGTTCTATCCCTAACATGCCCAAAACGGAATATAGTTGGAGGTTGAACGAAACGTTATTGAACAGCTCCAGTATCCCAAAGCTGGCGGGTCTGATAGAGGAGTATTTCTCCTTGAATGAATCAGCAGACTTATCACAAGCGGTATTATGGGATGCCCATAAATCTGTGATAAGGGGACACTTGATTGCTTTAGGAGCCCATGTAAAAAAACAGAAATTAAAGAAAATAGAGAAACTCACATTAGCTATTTCCAGATTGGAGTCACAACACAGGCGTACATTAAAAGAGGACACTTTGACACACCTGGACACCCTAAGATCAGAGTTAAAAAATATATTGAATGCCAACACTGCAAAGCTGTTCCTGTCCACTCAATATAAGTATTATGCACATGGTAATAAGGCCACAAAAGTCCTCATGTCGCAAATTAAAAAACGAAAAATGAAGTCCTATATTTCCCGTATAAAATCCCAGAACTCACAGGAAGTCTATAAAACGGAATTGATTGCTGAACAGTTCTGTAACTACTATAGTCAGCTATATAACTTACAAGCTAATCTAACCTTGTCCCAAATTAATGAGAAAAAATTACTCATTCAAAAATGGCTTGATAATCTTAAACTCCCTACTTTAAATGCAGAACAAGCCACAAAAATATCCTCCCCTTTCTCTCTAGCTGAATTGAACTTAGCCCTAAAAAATTCTCCATCGAACAAGAGTCCTGGACCTGACGGCCTATCAGTTTTTTACTACTCCTCTTTTAAGGAAATCTTACTGCCGCGACTATTGGCAGTTTTCAACGAGGCAGGAGAGGGGAAACCATTCACCAGAGATATGCTGTCTGCACTAGTAACCATCATCCCCAAACCTAACAAAGATCACTCTCTTTGCTCCAATTACAGGCCAATTTCGCTCCTCAATAATGACCTGAAGTTGTATGCAAAAATGCTTGCCAACAGATTAAAACTATATCTTCCGGATCTTATTTCGGCTGAACAAGTGGGTTTTATACCTGGAAGGGAAGGAAAAAACAACATAATCAGAGTCATAAATCTTATACAACTAGCTACCAAATCCAATTCCCCATTGGTTATCCTAAGTATGGACGCTGAGAAAGCGTTTGACAGGGTGGATTGGCTCTTTATGACTCAAACGTTGTCAAAATTTGGAATACCGGATACATTCACACAAGGGGTTATGGCAATGTACTATAAGCCTACAGCGCGTATCCTGGTGAATGGTACCCTATCTCCTGTATTCGCAATATCAAACGGCACACGCCAAGGATGCCCCCTCTCTCCCCTACTGTTTGTCCTGGTTATAGAAACACTTCTTCAATCATTCAGACAAAATGTTGAAATAGAAGGAATGAAAGTTGGGTCAGTTAACCACCAATCAGCTGCCTTTGCAGATGACGTACTCCTATTTATTACAAATCCAACCCGTGCTTTTCCAGCAATTATGTCTACTCTTAAGACATACTATGCACTATCCAATTTCTCTGTGAACTTATCTAAATCCATAGTTCTAAATGTAACCCTGAAGGCGACTACTATGGCCTCTTTACAAAAAACCACCCCATTTCAGTGGACTAATGAATCTATAGTTTTCTTAGGAATAACCTTGACCCCAGACTTCTCAAACCTATTTAAGGACAATCTCCAACCACTACCAAAACGTCTGGAAGATCTATTAGGTTCCTGGGATATCCCATTTGTCACATGGTTCGGAAGAAGAACATTGATTAAAACAATACTATTACCCACAGTTCTTTACTATCTGCAAGCATTGCCGATCCCAATCCCAAGAGCTTATTTTGTTAAAATGCAAGGAATCTTAGCTAAATTCCTATGGGGGGGTAGGAGATTGCACTCAGATGCCTGGAATGGTTGAGACCTTACCCAGAACGGTTAGACCTAACAACAGAAGATAACATGTTAAATCTCCCACTTCACTCCCTTATATTCTTGGACCAATCCCCAAAACAGGCTAAAGTACAAACCTACAACAGCATCACTAAATATGCTTTAAATATGTGGAAAGAATCTAAATGGAAAAAGCATCTATTAACTAATTATCTCGATCTGATGCAGGTTCGAGATGTACTTTGCCACTCCTCAACCCAGTTCTGGGAAACCATATCAGACAGAGCCAGAGCCATTACCACTCCAGTTTTATCGCTTTGCCCAGAGAATGATGTCCCAACTCTCGAAGTTCTGGGTAATCACCCTACGGTAGCAAGTCTTTCAACTTTTCAAAAAGCTCACTTTATTCATTCTATGAAATTCCACCTTAAAAATCTTAGTGGTCCTCTAGAAAAGTCAGTTTTTGAAAAAATGGCCCTGCAAATAAAAGACTCAAAGGGTAAGGTATCTAAATTATATAGCCTTCTACTGTCCCTATCACGCCCAGATAAATTGTCTTTTATGTCAAAATGGGAGAATGAGCTAAATATCCAGTTTTCAGCGAAAGAAATACAAAGTGTCTTGAAAGCTCCTCATGGGGTGTCCAGGTGTGTCAAACTACAGGAGAATAGCTATAAGGTACTTACTCAATGGTACTATACGCCACAAAAAAATTAACCGTATGTTCCCTGAGTGCAGCCCAAATTGTTGGAGATGTGAACGGGACGTAGGTACCCACAGTCATATATGGTGGAGTTGAAAAATAATCCATTAATTGATTATAAAAAACAACTTGAAGTGATCCTGAAAAAGGGCTTGCAAAGTGGTGTTTTAAATAAGAAAGAACACGATTATCTTTCTTTGAAAAACCTTGTCACCCCTGTCATATATTTCTTGCCAAAGATGCACAAAGATCCTTTACATCCTCCTGGGAGACCCATTGTGTCAGGGATTAATTCCCTGACCAGTAGAGTCTCCGAGTACATTGATCATTTTTTGCAGAGATATGTGACAGTGGCCCCCTGCTATTTAAAAAATTCCTCCAGTGTGATTGACCTTATAGAGGAGATTGGAGAAATCCAGGGGACTATGTGGCTAGCCACAGTCGATGTATCTTCCCTATATACCTGTATACCGAAAGATCTGGGTATCAAAGGGGTTAAAGAAGCACTAGACAGTGACCCCCTAATGGGGATAGATCAGAAAAACTTTATTCTGGACTGTGTTGTCTTCTGTCTCTCTCACAATTATTTTCTTTATAGTGATTCTTTCTATCTCCAGCTCTCCGGTATGGCGATGGGGGCGAAATTTGCCCCCAGCCTCGCAAACCTTTTTATGACTATGTGGGAGAGAGAGAGGATCGACACAGTCCTGAATAAAAATCTAGAAGGGGGCCAATTAATAGTTTGGCGAAGATATATCGATGACTGCCTTCTCATCTGGCTTGGTGAGAGGGAGGGTCTAGAAACCTTCATAGCAGACATCAACTTGAACCAGTTCAATCTCAAGTTCACTAGCCACATTAGTTCCATCTCCGTGGATTTTCTTGACTTGGATTGTCATTTTTTCAGAAGACAGCAGGCTGAAAACAAAAACATTCTTTAAAACTGTAGATGTTAATACCTACATTGGACTTAATAGTTGCCATCATCCCTCCTGGCTTAAAAATATACCGAAAAGCCAATTTCAGCGCATTTCTAAAAATTGCACCAAAACAGAAGATTTTAGGGAACAGGGTCAGATGATAAAAGAAAGATTTCTGGAAAAAGGGTATGAGGAAGAATTTTTAGACAATTGCAGAAAAGAAATAGAAGAAAAACGCGATGGAGATAAGCCCCCCAAAAAAGAAAAATGGAGACCAGCCAAAAAATGATTTTAGGTATAGTTTTTTGACCCAATACAACAACAAAGTGGGTCATATTAAAAACATCATAAACAAAAATTGGCACATATTAAAAAATGACCCTGTCCTTAGTAAGGAGATCCCAGACAAACCCCCTATAATCTTTAAGAAAGCGCGCAACCTGACGGACAGGTTGGTCCACAGCTCCAGTTTTGCAACAAATAATAAAAAACGCATGGTAACAAATAAGAGCAAATTCACTTGGTGCAGTTTCTGTATACCCTGCAAAAACCGCATCCAAAAAGATCGAGTCTTGTCTGTGGAAACTATACAATCTAATAAAAGAGATGGAGCTATTTTTAAAATAAAAGGTAACATCTCCTGTAACCATGTGGGTGTTATCTATCTATTGGAGTGCCCTTGTGGCCTCCAATACGTGGGTAGGACCACACGGAGTCTCAAGACCCGAGTTCAGGAACACATCTGCAATATAAAAAAGGGACTCAAGTCACACAGTGTCTCTTTGCATTTTAAAATCCATCATGAAAAAAATCCAAGGGGTTTGCTTTTTACTGGGATCGAGATAGTCCACAATCCAGTACGTGGAGGAGATTTTGTCGCAATTTTAAATAGGAGGGAGGTAGAGTAGATGTATCTGCTTAATACGATTCAACCTCAGGGGTTGAATATAGAATGTGATGTTAATGCTTGTATAGTTTGAGTACCAAGGAAAAAAAAAAAAATTATATATTTTTTTAAAAGATAGGATTATAGGTTTTGCAACTGCTATATTCCTGTCATTGGGTCCTTATGTTGATGTCTGATTTTATGAATGTGTAGTTTGAACCTGGTAATTTTTTTCTTTTTTCTTTTCTTTTTCCCACCCCCTTTTTATGTATTACAATGAAATGTTTTAAAATATGTTAAAATATGTTGAGAGGTCACGGTGCCGCACACCAGAAGAGAGGTACCCTATGTGAACTTAAATTCAGCTGTCTCCACTCAGCAATTAACGCCCCAGACGAAGCATTATGGCGAAACCCGGGTCGGGCAGCATACATTGTTTTTAACACAATTTTATTCCTGTGTTTTTTGTAAGTACAATAAACCCTTTTCAATTGCAACCACTGGTACGTACTTCACCATCTTTGCGCCTTCCTTCCTTTTTGAGCATTATGGAAGTGTGAGACGGGTGATATCTTGGAGTGACGCTATCCTGGTAGGATCCTAGTTCAGACAAAGATCTTCTGAATTGACGGCTTCTGGTCCTGACCTTCCCTACAACCTGAGCCCCTTGACTGAAGGCACACCGGTCTCTCTCTATGCGCATTACAAGCGATCCTTGTGAGTATATCGCATACATCTGATGCGACAGGTGTCTGAACATACTACACCATAGTGCGTTTTTTTTCACTGCATTTTAGGTTTCCATGCATCTGTTGAAAATCTATGATTGAATGTGGTCCATCTAACTGAAGATTTTTCCGAATGTAAGAAAGAGAAAATAATAGGAACATTTAAAAGAATCCTCTCTTGCAGTGCAATCCTTTCTCCTATCACAGTAATAATCCCCATTGTGCCCCCTTCACAATAATAATCCCCATTGTGCCCCCTTCACAGTAATAATCCCCATTGTGCCCCCTTCACAGTAATAATCCCCATTGTGCCCCCTTCACAGTAATAATCCCCATTGTGCCCCCTTCACAGTAATAATCCCCATTGTGCCCCCTTCACAGTAATAATCCGCATTGTGCCTCCTTCATAATTATAATCCCCATTGTGCCCCTTCAAAGTAATAATCCCCATTTTGCCCCTTCACAGTAATAATCCCCATTGTGCCCCCTTCACAGTAATAATCCCCATTGTGCCCCTTTCACAGTAATAATCCGCATTGTGCCTCCTTCACAGTTATAATCCCCATTGTGCCCCTTCACAGTAATAATTCCCATTTTGCCCCCTTCACAGTAATAATCCCCATTTTGCCCCCTTCACAGTAATAATCCCCATTGTGTCCCTTTCATAAAAAAAATCCCCATTTTGCCCCTTTATAGTAATAATGCCCATTGCGCCCCCTTAATAGTAGTAATGCCCACTGTGCTAGTAATGCCCTCTGTGCCCCCTCCATAGTGGAAATCCCCATTGTGCCTCTTTCACATTAATAATGCCCACTGTGCCCCCTTCACAGTAATATTTATGCAGCACGCCAGACCTGCAGGGTATTGCGATAGTGAGGTCACGGCTATGGGCAATCGAGGGTTACTCACTTTTTAGAGGAGAACCCTGGGCAGGCATGCGGCAGTGAAGGAGAGGTAGACACAAGTTCCTCTGGGGCACACTCTGGATGTAGGGACCAGACCTGATGGTGGATGAGGTGCCCTGGGTGTTGCAGGTATTTTAAGTGCCTGAGGCAAGGTCCCTTTAAGGATCGTGACGCCAGTGCCTGTAACGGTGGCACACCGATTGATAGGAGCAGTAATTGAGGTACACAGGTGGTATAGTGAACCAAACATTGCTTTACTTGGAAAAGTTCAACTTTGTACATACAGTAGATAATGATGATGCAGTCCCTTGTAACAATATTCCACAAGCAGGTTTACTTCACGGTATGGCAGGTATAATCTTGCAAGATACTTGGAGGGCATAAAGTTAATGCTTAGCAGACCTATGCTGCACTATCCCCTTCAGCTATTCTAGCTGGCTGGATCCCAAGGCCCGGATGCCTAAATGCCGGCTTTAATCCTTGGTAATAAATCCTTCCTCCAGTATTGACTCTTGACTTTAACTTATAGTACTCCTGCTCATCAGGTTACTTATCTGAACTTGTTGTATGATTCCTGTTGTGCCGGGAGCTGCAGGTTTCTCCCAGGAGGTAGATTCTTCTTCTGGGGTGACTCTACTGAGCTAACTTACCCTCAGGAGCTTCAGGCTGACTACATTACTCTTCTAGCCACCTGGAATGAACTAACTCTCCCCTGTCTGGGCCTACCTATATATACTTAGGGCTCACTACATCCTAACAGGCCTGACACCCAGATAACACAGGGAAATGCATATTAAACATCACATTAATGCAAAAGACATGTTAACCCTTGTGTAGCGCCCACCTTTACCTAGTGGGACACTACATACACCCATACTACAAATTTGCCTGTCCTCGGCGCAACATGGAGGGGCCCTGCCCAGCTGGATACTGCAGCCTGGAAGACAAAATAGAGAACAGGCATACACAGTAATCACCACTTTAGCAATTGAAATATAATAAACAGTATCACTGAAAGTGCGGTGAAAAGGGGCGTCGTTCTCTTCTCTCAGGATAATGTAAGGGAACAGGGGCGCTGACCTGGTGCAGCGTATCAATAATACCAGGATAGTCCATAATAATAGTCCATAGAAAATGTAGAACAAAATAACAATTCTTAGAGGCTCAAGGAACACAATGAGTCCGTACCTAAGGCTTGTAGAGGGTTAAACAGGGGTTTCCCGTGAGGGGCTACCTGGGCCCATAATGTAGTCTCCAAATCTCACAGGTGTGTGCCCCTTAGTAGACCGCGTATATCTTCTTACTGGCGGAGATTCCTCCTGACTTGGTTCAGGAGGATTGGAGGAGTCCACAGGCTCTGGAGCTCCTTCAGGTACACTCTGAGGCAAAGAAATAACAGGAACTGAAGTGGGTTCATCCTGGGATGGAGAAACAACTGGAACAGGAGCAGGTACTACCAGGTTTAACCAGGGAGTGAGAAACCAATGAAGTGGATCTTTATCATGTATCAGGTTCTCAACAGCCTGCATAGGATCAGCAGGTTGGGCTGGCAACTCAGGCTCAGAAGATTCTGGTTCAATGTCCTCTGCTGCAGGTTCTCCTTCTATACAGGGTTTCAACCGATTTCTATGTACAACTTGAGAGCCTTTACCTTCTCTGGAGATTTGGTAGATGTGAGCCTCAGCGTTAGGAATGGCAGAAATAACATAGGGAATCCTTTCCCACTTACTGTCCAATTTACTGGTTCTATGGTTGTTCTTCAACCACCCCAGGTCTCCCAGAGCTAAGGGTTCCGCATGAGCAGCCAGGTCATAGTCTCTTTGTTGTCGTTCCCGGGCATTGTCCATGCGTTCCTGGACGATCTCTTTGGCATTGAGGAGACGTCTCTGGTGCTCCACTACCCAATCGGTTTTTGGTAGTGGGTTAATGACATCGGGCACTTTTTTTTTTAAGGAGTGATCAGCAGGCAACCTCCCTTGACAGCCGAACATCAGATAGAAAGGTGTGTAACCAGTGGAGCAGTGAATTGTGTTGTTATAGGTATACATGAGTTGTGGCAGCAGAGTAGGCCAATTACCCCTGGTCTCTGGGGGTACTGCTCTCAGCATCTCGATGAGAGTTTGATTCATCTTTTCACAGAGTCCGTTACCTTTTGGATGATAGGCGGTGGTCTGGACTTTCTGGCAGTTATGCAGCAGGCACATCTCTTGGAACAGCTGTGACTCAAACGCAGACCCCTGGTCGGTGAGGATTCTCTCTGGGCAGCCGTAGGGCAGAAGGAAATGCTTCCAGAACGCCTCTGCTGTAGTCTTAGCTGTCAGGTCTTTCACAGGCACTGCTACGACAAACTTAGTGAAGTGATCAATAATGGTCATGGCATAAGTATACCCTGAGCGACTCGACTCTAACTTCACATGATCAATAGCAACAAGTTCTAAAGGAGTTTTACTTATGATAGGATGGAGAGGCGCCCTCTGGTCATGACGTTCAGTTCGCCCCACAGCACAGGCAGTGCATTCTCGGCACCATTTCTCAATATCGTCTCTCATCCCAATCCAATAGAATCTTCTGCGAATAGTGGCCTCAGTCTTCCGCACGCCGAAGTGTCCAATACATTTCTAGCACCAGACTGGCATCTCGACGTGGTGGGAGGATTTGCTATATCCTATCACAGGACACTGGGTCCAGGCTCCTCCAGGCTCCTTCTAAGCAACAGGCCTTTTTGAAGGAAAAGTAGGTGGCGATGTCTCCACAGTCTCATCAGTTCTGGGTCTGCACTCTTCCTGCGGACTCTCTCAGGAGTTCTCCCACTGGTAAGGAAGTCGAGCAGTTCACCGAGGACTCTACTTTCGGACTGGAGCTTAATCCACCTTTCTTGGTCGCCTCTGAACACAGGGATATCTGGTGAGGAAGGATCAGCAGCAGGATGGTTCTCAGTGCGGATATTATCCTGCTGGGCAAATTTATTGTAGAACGCTGGCATTTCCACTTCTTCCCAGGCATCTGTTGGTTCATCTGGGGCTTCTGTAGTGGGTAGCCGAGACAGGGCATCAGCATTGTCATTGGAGCGGCCTGCCCGGTATTTCACAGTGAAGTCATAGATAGCAAGGCGGGAGGCCCATCTTTGCTCCAGTGCCCCCAATTTAGCTGTATTCAGATGCGCCAGAGGGTTATTGTCCGTGAAGGCAACAAATGGTGTGGCAGCGAGATAGTCTTTAAACTTTTCGGTCACAGCCCACACTAAGGCAAGAAACTCCAGCTTGAAGGAACTGTAGTTCTGGTCATTCTTCTCAGCTCCCTTCAGAGATCTGCTGGCGTAGGCAATTACCCTCTCTTTGTTATCTTGCACTTGAGCCAACACAGCCCCCAGGCCTCTCTTACTGGCATCTGTGTAGAGGTGAAACGGCTGCTGATAATCTGGGTAACCCAGAACAGGGGGTTCGGTCAGCTTTTTTTTTAGGAGCTGAAAGGCAATTTCCCATTCTTCGTTCCATTCAACAGGAATAGGAGTTTTTGGGCTCTTCTTTGGATGCCCCCTCAAGAGTTCCTGGATTGGATCCGCAATTTGTGCGAAATGGGGAATGAAACGCCTGTAATACCCTGCAAAGCTGAGAAAGCTTCTCACCTCTTTTACGGTGGTAGGAGTAGGCCAATTGCGGACAGCAGCAAGTTTATCAGGATCAGACTGTACTCCTTCGGCACTGACAATGTGCCCTAGGTATTTTACCGCTGGTTTCAGCAGGTGGCACTTAGATGGCTTGATTTTGAGGCCATATTTGGTAAGGACTTGGAACACTTCCGCCAGGTGTTCTAGGTGGTCCTCATACGTCTTGGGATATATAATGACGTCATCTAGATATAACAATACGGTTTCAAAGTTCCTATGGCCTAAACAACGTTCCATCAGCCGTTGGAATGTCCCTGGAGCGTTACACAGTCCAAACGGCATGTAGTTAAATTCAAACAGGCCCATAGGTGTAGTGAAAGCAGTCTTTTCTTGATCCTCTGGGGCCATAGGTACCTGCCAGTACCCACTAGTTAAGTCCAAGGTGGAGAAATAAGCTGATGACCCCAGGGCAGTCAAGGACTCCTCAATGCGTGGTAGTGGATAAGCATCTAAGTGGGTGATTTGATTGATCTTTCTGTAATCCACACAGAACCTTATACTGACATCTTTCTTTCGCACGAGGACCAGGGGCGCAGCCCAGGGACTGTGACTGTCCCGAATTATGTTAGAGTCTTTCATCTCTTGTATTATCTCTTTCACAGACTGATAGGTAGTAGATGGTATGGGTCTGTGCCTCTTTTTGATAGGAGGATGAGAGCCAGTGGGTATGGTGTGTTTGATTACACTGACCTCTCCATAGTCCGTGGATGCTTGCTGAAAGCCTTGTGATGTTCTCTGACTAGATTCAGAACTCCCTCTATTTGCTCTTTTGGGGTGGATTCGTTCCCCACATGAAGCTCTTCCCACCAGGATGTTGTCGAGGTGTTGGCGGTGGTGCTGCTGCTCTGTGTGGTAAAAAGAGTAACGGGGTGATTACCAAAGTTAATTAAACGGACAGGCACTTTACCTTGGGACACAGTCACCAGACTCTTGGCTGTCCGTACGAAGGGATGATTCTCAATCTGGATGGGTTCCATTAGGGCTTGATAGTCCTGACCCTGGATCCCTAACACCGCATGGCAGCAAAGGATGATCTGGGAATTTGGAGGCAGGATTACTGGCCGGTTGTCCCGGATCCGAACAGTACAAATTTCCCCTTTTTTGTTGGCGAACCTTTGTTGAGCGCACAACACGCTGATAGTCTTTTGAATGACCTTTCTGGAAGCAGGCGAGGCTGAGGATATAGTTTGGTTCAATGCCTCAAGCAATTCAGAGTAACAGTTTTTAAGGACATTAGTCCCTAGGATCACAGGGTGTCCTCCTTTATCTCCTGCTTGTACCACAATTACACCTTGCTGTGGTAAGGTGGCCTCTCCCACTGGCTTCCCGTTGCTGGCAATGATATCTAGCCAGGACTCAGGTGGCAGGGTGAGGAGACTTGGATCCCAGAACTTGTCAAAGGCAGGTCTTTGGATGGTGGTGACCTGTGATCCCGTATCCAAAAGGGCTTCAAAGGGTATCCCGTTGATACATATCTTAATTTTTGGACGGGATCCCACGTATTTAGGCATCCAGCTTGGATCCTTTGGACCTACTGTTCTACCTCCCGAGGGGCGGTCCTCTGCCTCAGGGGTTGCCCGTTTAACTGCCAGCACATTGATTCAGTATGTCCATATTTTTTGCAATAGTGGCAAACGGGCTGCTTTCGATTTCTAGACCGATAGTTTGGCCGCCCATCAGGTTCTGTTTGGTAGACATCCCTATATGCAGGTGGGAGCCTTGGAGGAAAAGGACCTTCATCTTCCAACAGTATTGGTCTTTCCCACTCCTCTATTTTCTTGCATACTCTCTCTAAGCTCAGAGTGAGATGGTTCACTTGCTCCATTTGTGCTGCCACTACATCTGTTACTGGAGCTTGAGTGGCTTGACTGACTCCAGCCGGCCCCACATTGATAGTCTTTGGTTGACAAACCTGAGGTTCAGGCAAGGCTGCTGGCCCTGCGGCCGGGTTCTGGCCTAGAATGCTGATGGCCAGCTCTTTAAAGTCCAAGAATGCACAATTGGGATGTTGGGCTGACAGCATCCTCAGCTGGCCCTTTAAATGTTCAGTACTTATACCTGTAATGAACTGTTCTCTAAGAGTCCTGTCCTGATCCTCAGCTTCCTTGGGGTCCACCTGGACCACAGCCCTCAGGGTCTCTTGCAAGGACAGAGCAAAATCGCAGAGTGACTCCCCCGGTTGCTGCTTCCTGCTAAAGAATCGCATTTTAACTTCAGACACCATTCTGGCCTCAAATGTGGTGCCGAGGCGATCAAAAATCTGCTCCAGGGTACTCTTTTCAGAACGGGGCCAGGACATGACTTCCCTGCGGGCGGCCCTCTCTAACTGAGCTAGGAGGATCTCCATTTGTTGTTCAGCAGATATAGGATAGAGCCGGAATAAGGCCAGTATCTGGTCCCTAAAGTCCTTTAACTTGTGGGCTTCCCCTGAATATCGTGGAAACCAGGGGGCGCCAAAATAATACGGCATGGTTAATGGCATCAGGCTTGATGCTGCCGTGGCGGCAGGTGCCCTATTGTCAGTTGCGGGCACTTCAAAAGGCATTTCTGGGGCCGCCTGCCCTGCTCCTTCAGGTGCGGACATAGTGTTGCTAGATGGGTATGGCCCTTTAAATGACAGCGGAGCGGAGCAGAGCGGAGCGGACCGGAGTGAAAATG
Organism: Bufo bufo; assembly: GCF_905171765.1. Taxonomy (NCBI): domain Eukaryota; kingdom Metazoa; phylum Chordata; class Amphibia; order Anura; family Bufonidae; genus Bufo; species Bufo bufo. The sequence continues at coordinate 150,340,133 of NC_053395.1, read as the reverse complement.
TCAGGTTTTTTTGTTTTTTTTTCGGTCAAGTCTCTTGTCGCTAGTGGGGGACCCTCTCCGGTACCCTGGCAGGGGTCGGGGACGCTCCGGTATCGTAATCAGAAGGGGGCCGGTGAAGGGTAAAGTTAGTACTCACTGTGGCGGTGCTCGCTCCAAGTCTCACGAGATGCGTGGCTACGTCAGACAGAAGTCCCACACACAGCGTCAGCAGGTAGGCGCGGCCTCTCGCAACTCCGGGATTCAGGTAGGTGGTGCCTTTTTCCAGACAGGGCAGCGTTTTTCCTCCTTGCAGGCTGGGTGGTAACTTCACCTAGTCCTTTTTTTCGCGCCAAACGGGTACAACGAGGCGCACTTGTAATCCAGTCAGGTTAAGCGGCCATCTTGGAGCAAATCGCTGTCTATTCACTGACAGCAAGTGGTGGCTTATACAAACGGCAAACAGTCCATACACTATAATCTTCACACCGCAAATTATTACAGTTCTCTTTGGCCCAGCAATTTTAAATAAAGCAATAGGGCTTAGTCACTTTTTAGGCAAATAACGGCACACAGTTTTTGTATTCCACAATAGTGCAGGAATGATCGTATCCTGTTCGTGACGCCAATTTATGCAGCATGCTAGACCTGCAGGATATTGCGATAGTGAGGTCACGGTTATGGGCAATTGAGGGTTACTCACTTTTTAGAGGAGAACCCTGGGCAGGCATGCGGCAGTGAAGGAGAGGTAGACACAAGTTCCTCTGGGGCACACTCTGGATGTAGGGACCAGACCTGATGGTTGATGAGGTGCCCTGGGTGTTGCAGGTATTTTAAGTGCCTGAGGCAAGGTCCCTTTAATGATTGTGACGCCAGTGCCTGTAACGGTGGCACACCGATTGATAGGAGCAGTAATTGAGGTACACAGGTGGTATAGTGAACCAAACGTTGCTTTACTTGGAAAAGTTCAACGTTGTACATACAGTAGATAATGATGATGCAGTCCCTTGTAACAATATTCCACAAGCAGATTTACTTCACAGTATGGCAGGTATAATCTTGCAAGATACTTGGAGGGCATAAAGTTAATGCTTAGCAGACCTATGCTGCACTATCCCCTTCAGCTATTCTAGCTGGCTGGATCCCAAGGCCCGGATGCCTAAATGCTGGCTTTAATCCTTGGTAATAAATCCTTCCTCCAGTATTGACTCTTGACTTTAACTTATAGTACTCCTGCTCATCAGGTTACTTATCTGAACTTGTTGTATGATTCCTGTTGTGCCGGGAGCTGCAGGTTTCTCCCAGGAGGTAGATTCTTCTTCTGGGGTGACTCTACTGAGCTAACTTAGCCTCAGGAGCTTCAGGCTGACTACATTACTCTTCTAGCCACCTGGAATAAACTAACTCTCCCCTGTCTGGGCATACCTATATATACTTAGGGCTCTTTAGCTCCCTCTAACGTCTAGGAGGCTAAACTACACCCTAACAGGCCTGACACCCAGATAACACAGGGAAATGCATATTAAACATCACATTAATGCAAAAGACATGTTAACCATTGTGTAGCGCCCACCTCTACCTAGTGGGACACTACAGATGCCCATTGTGCCCCCTTCAAAGTAATAATGCCCACTGTGCTAGACTAGTAATGCCCTCTGTTCCTCCTCCATGGTAGAAATCCCCATTGTTTCCCCTTCACAGTAATAATGACCAATGTGCCCCCTTCACAGTAATAATGACCAGTGTGCCCCCTTCACAGTAATAATGGCCACTGTGCCCCCTTCATTGTAGTAATGCCCTCTGGATCTGTGCCCCCTCCATAGTAATAAGCTCCTCTGTGCCCCCTTCATAGTAATAAACTCATCTGTGTCCCCTCTATAGTAATAAACTCCTCTGTGCCCCATCCATAGTAATAAACTCCTCTGTGCCCCCTCCATAGTAATAAACTCCTCTGTGCCCCTCCATAAAAATAAAGCACTCTGTGCCCCCTCTGTATTAAAAAAAATAAATAAAACACAGTACCTACTCACCTTGCTCCGTTCTTGAAGCTCACAGTCCTCTCTTCCCTGCAGGCACAGATCGCTCTGCAGCAATGTGTGGGCGGAGCTTATGCAGATTACCGGGCTGCAGGCTAGGGTTGTTGCGGGTATCGAAATTTCGATACCCAATCAATACTTTTGTCCCAGTATCGATACGATACCGGGATTTCCATTTTTTCGATATTGGGCTGCGCTGCTGCGCGGTCTAGAATCACAGAACATAAGGTCCGCTGCTGTCAGCGCGCTCATGTTCCCTCAGCAACACAGAGGAGAAGGAAGCAGTCTCTCCCTCCTCCCTGTACTGCGCTGCCAATAAAGAGAGAGGGGCGGAGGAGTGGCGGGCGCACTGCGCCACCAATGATAGGAGGATCTTTCTTGGGTCCGAACTTTGTTAAGTAGCAGGCTACATAGAGCGGCACCCAGGAATCTCCCTGCACTTACTATTATATTTTGCCGCCGCTCCATTCGCCCGCTGTGCCCCCATTACCGTCTCCTGCTTTGTATGCTAATTACTACTATTGGAGCAATGGGAAGGAGACATTAGCTTCTCTCCTGGGCATTCCTTCTCCCTGGCTGTAGCGCTGTCCAATCGCAGCGCAGAACGTCCATGGAGAAGGAATGCCCAGGAGAGAAGCTCATGTCTCCTTCCAATTGCCACCATAGTATTAATCAGCATACGGAGCAGGAGACGGTGACTGGGCCACAGCGGGTGAACGGAGCGGCACCCAGGAATAATAGTAAGTGCAGGGAGATTGCCGCCGCTCTATGTAGCCTGTATGACGCCAGTATCGGGGGTTTCTAAACCAATGCCGCATCTATTTTCAGATGTACCCGGCCCCCTTCACCACCGAGAAAAAGAAGGTGCTATTCATGGTCAATCTCCTGACGGAAGAAGCATTAGCATGGGCATCACCTTACGTGGAGACTAACAGTCAGCTCCTGGACAACCTAAACAACTTCATCACCGCCATGAGCCAAGTCTTCGACGACCCCAACCGCTGTGCGATAGCTGAGGCGCGACTACGTGGTCTGCGGCAAGGGAGTTGCTCCGTCGCCGAATACACCGCCGAGTTTCGCCGTTGGGTCACGGACACCACCTGGAACCCAGCGGCACAGAGGAGCCAATTCCGGCGAGGCCTGTCAGAATTAATAAAGGAAGAACTCGCAAGAGTTGAGGCCCCGGACGATCTGGATGACTTCATTCAGTTATGCATCCGGATAGATCAAAGACTCTCCGAGAGGAAGAAAGAAAGACTCTGGTCCTCGGACCACAGACCCACTTACTCCTTCTTTTCCAACGCCCAGCGCGACCCCCATTCAGCAACTGAACCTATGCAGGTCGACGCTCTACGTAGGTCTCTATCTACAGCTGAGAAGGAGAGACGGCTGGCCGAAAACCTCTGCCTCTACTGTGGGGAGCCGGGTCATTTTGCCATCAAATGTCCTCATAAGATCCGAAAGACTATTGCCGTCACGTAACTAAAGGAGCAACCACAGACTCCAACCCCGCCAGCAGCCCCGGAAAATAACAACACGGCGGCTCATGGATCCCACTTCATCATTCCCATCCTCATCGACATTGAGGGGCGACAACTCCCCTGTTCAGCAATGTTAGACTCCGGGGCGGGAGGCAACTTCATGGACCTAACCATCGCCCGCGAAAAGAACATTCCACTGACAATCAAGGCAGCCCCCGTTGACCTGGAAACCGTCGACGGATCCCCACTCTCCTCGGGGCCGGCCACTCACGAGACCACCGAACTACAACTCTTCATAGAACCCGATCACCGCGAAAAGATCCACTTCTCGCTGATCGCTTCCCCGAAGTTCCCGGTGATCTTGGGCATCCCTTGGTTGGCCACCCACAACCTCTCGGTGGACTGGGAAACCCGCTGCATACGAATCCCGTCCGAGTTCTGCTCGCTAATTTGCTCCCACAAACCCGTCCTTCCACCCGAAGACACCACCATCTCAAAACTATCCGTCAAGGATCTGCTACCCCCTCAATACAGCGAGTTCCAGGATGTCTGCGACAAGAAAAACGCAGACAAGCTGCCACCACACTGACCCTACGACTGCCCTATAGAACTGTTGCCCGGGGCCGAAATACCCTTTGGCAGTATCTACCTGCCTAGATGTCAGGATTCGAACCCGTGACCAGCCACATCCCAGGCGGTAGCCCTGCTTACTAGGCTACCATCCTCTCTGGACATTCCTCCCTGAAGCCTATTAGTTACCTCAGTCTTGCCAAGCCTTGCTCATTACCCTTGATTCCCCACACCTGGTACTTCACTATATATAAGTCCAGCCCCTTGCACTCCAGTTTGCTGATTATTGAGCTCCTGAGCCTTGATCAAGCTTCTCCTCATCTGCTGCTCTTGCTACTGCTGGAAGTCCACTGCTGACCAGGAATTGCCTACCGACTACTCTTCTGCCTTATCCCTACCTACTGAACTGCTACCCCCGTTGCCATCCGGATTGTCTGACCGCGCTTACTGCCGCCTGCCCTGACCCACCGCCTGCCTACCGACTACGCCTCTGCCAGACTTCCTGCACCTACTACCTGCCTGCGGTCCTTGCCACTGGGCTCCACTCCTACCCCCAGCAAGCGGTCCTCTGACTCAGGTGAGCCTGTAGGACTGTTACACTAGAACTTTCTATCCTCCCTCTGAAGTAGGATCTGGGAACATTCCACTCCTCCTCAGATAGGGGGAAGCTATCCTGGAATTGTCTATTCCAGTCTAGGTATACTAACTGGCTTGGTTCTGCTACATACTGCTGCCACCTGCTGGTGTACATGGATATCACAGCATATACATTCAATACAGACATAGAAATGGCAAACAAAATCAATGCAATGTCAGATTACACAAGATGACAACACATCTACACTTTCACATCATGAAGCTGGGTGACAGAGTTTTAGTGACATACTCTGGGATGTTACATACCCGCTTTCTTTAAGCGAAGCCGTCCTCGGCGTATGCTATAATAAGAGGAACAAGCTCTGGGTACCCAATACAATACAAAGTGCTGCATGAATATACACATAATGACATTACAAAGACAAAACACATAACGGTTTCCTCGAGGTTCCTGCCCGCTAGCATAAGGTGTCCAACACACAGTTTCCTTATCTTGGTATAACCAGGTAACCTGCACAAAGCAAAAACCTTTACTGACTGACTTTGTATGTTCTGGATCCTTTAAACATCAAAGAAAGCATGGGGGTGTCTTTACTCCGTAATCCCACCATTATATAATGGAATGCCCGCAAATGAAAGGGTGGCTTTATCCTGTATTCCCTTCCCTGCATCATAGCCTGAAGAAATTTGGCTTATAGCACTATCACTATGATGTCTATGAGGAAGCTAGAATATAAGACTCTAAGGCTTGAGGTACCATATATTAGGCAAAAGGCTCAGAAGGGGAGGTATGCGTCGTCTCCGTATCTTCTGGCAATGTCACAGGAGGAGGGTCTTTAATCCCGTGCGCTCCTGGAATGAGACACCTCCGGATGGGAACAATCCGGAACATTTAACAAGCGGGACGGAGCAGCCTAGGGCTTCTAACGATTCCCGAAGCAGCAGGGGTACCTGTGTAACAACTAGACCTGTCAGGACTTACCATTTGGTCCTACCCTGGGTACCTATGGGTATACTTCACCGGGTGTAGGCCATTGGTGTACAACGTCCCTATGATGACAGTCCGTATAAGGGGGGAGAGAACAAGAGCTGTAAAAAGGCATACTTTAGGTAAGTTGCTACAATTTTTGTTAAGTGCAATGGTTAAGTGCAATCATTTGAAACAGTGCATAAATTAACATTGTGGCACCTAGAAAGATAATACACACAATGGGCAGGATATCTTGATCATTACATAACATTTGTAATCTGGTTACAATAGTACATGAGAATAAAGTGCAAGCTTTTATGTTGCAATAAAACATTTTTATAAAATAGTGCAATTTTTATAAGTGCAAGGATAGGCTCAACAATAACTTGAGTCCGTATTCCTGGAAGTGCTTGAAGTTGCAGAATCCTCTGGAAACTGAATAAAAGTTCTTTGCAATCCACAGGGCAAAAGAGTCAATTGTAATCCAAAGGGTTAAAAAGTTAATAGCAGCAGGCTATCAAGTAACCTGAGAAAGGGGATAAAACGGTTAACTTGGACATGAGGGGGTTAAGTGCTGTTGGGGGGAGTCCTAACTAGCATGACCATCTGGATGAGGACAACAACGGCAACCTGGAACAAAAAGGTTAAAAGCACGCAACATGCCAAACAGGTCCTCACCCGTCAGGTAGCAGTCCACGGAGTGGCTCCCAAAACAATATCATTGTAGATATTTTCTTTTGCAGGGGACACCTTATAGGTAGGCGTCCAGCTCCTGGTAGGCGTCCAACTCCTTATCACTACTAGAGCTGCTGAACCTCATCAGAGGTTGCTCTAGCCTCTGCTGGTAGCTGAGGGTAGTGTTGGTAGTGGTGCGCCACTGCCCTCTACCGGTTGCTGTAGGGGTTGGCTGTGCAGACAGCCTGGAGAATGCTTTGGTGGCTTGCTGCAGCCCGGAATCCACAGCCGATGCAGGAATTGGCAGAACCACTGGCTGCATTGGTGCAGGGAGAGCTGGAACAGCTTGCTGGGGCTGCTTCCAGGGCAGCACGTAGGGGGGCATAAATCATGGCTGGACCTTGGGATTAAAGGTTAATACGCTATTATTAATCTGTCCCACTCTCAAGGTTGGCGGTGGCGACAGGTCTGGGATGAGGGGCGCAGGTGCAGGTTGGGGTTTCTCTTGGAAGCGCATGCGACCATCCGGGGTCTCCTGTAGACAACGGGTCCTGCCCGCAGAGCCTGGATCTTCCTGCCAGTTCTCTGGGGTAATGGCAGGAGTAAGCGGCTTGTCCAGAAGCGTGACACCTGCCGCAAAGAGTCCTTGCATGGATCTCATTGGGGTGTACTCGATTTGGTCTCCTGAATAAAGATTGTGCCGGCCTGGGGCAAATAATGTCTCTTGACTGAACGCCGGCCTACAAATAGCTCTGTGCCGGAGTGACTGTCCTGCACAAATCCGACACCACGTTCCACAGAGAACCACAGGACGGTCCCGGTTCGTCGGGTGAGCTGGGGATCTCCGGCCTGGGGGTTATCTATGACCTGTTTCACCCACTCTTCTACCGCGGATTTGTATTCCCAAGCGGTTTGGGCAAAAGCGGTGATCTCGTGTGGGACGTCAGGATTCAGGTTCCGCAGCTTTTCATAGCTGGGCGGCGGAGTGGAATCTCCAGCCGCCCCCGCCGCACCAGTAGGCGGTAGTGGCGTGGTAGGCCTAAGGCTGATGGCCGGTGCTGGGGTTTCGGGTCGTGGCGGAGGGACGGATACGGACCGGACCTCAGGGAGCTGGGTTGCTCCTACCTGACGATGAGGCCGGGCGGCCGATTCCGGTGTCTCCTGGTCCCGATCCTGCAGCTCCATCTTCATCTGCGCCGCAGACTGGATGCTGGTGACGTCAGCGACGGCCTCTGCGGTGGACGGCTCGACGTCAACTTCCATTCCGGCAGGCAAGTCCTCTTCCGCGGTGGCACTTGACTTGGAGGAGGGATCCACGGCCTCCGGGAACTCCATCAGGTCTGAGTTCTTGGCAGCAGGAGCCTGGACTTCAGCGGCGGTCTCCTCCGGAATGCTGGGCAAGGTGAGTGGTGCTTCAGCCTTGGCCTGGGAGGAATCCACAGCCTCCAACAAGGTAGCGAATACTGAGGGTCCACCTTTCTTTATTATCTGTGAGACATGGATCTCAGGCGGACGCTCCTCATAGACGGCTTCACCACATATCGCCATCTGGTTCCATTTAGGCTGGGGAAACGCCATCTTGGCCTCCTCTTCCTTCTGGCAAATAGCAGGATCTGAGGGTGCAGCCCAGGGGGTGGAGACTTTATCACCTCGGTTCACAATAGAAAGTTCATGGTGGGCAGGCTCGATTTTTCCCACTCCTGAAGGGGCGTATTCGATATCTTCGCGCCTTTCTTGAAGGGGTGTCGCTAGTTTTTCCCGCTTCTAGGGGGTGTAGACAGGATTTTCGCGCTCTTGAGATGGCGTTCCTTTGTTCCTTTGTCTCTGGGCATGAAGACAAGGCGCCATTTTAAACGAATATGGCGAATCCCACTGTGCCGAATTTAACTATTTGAATACTGTAGCGCAAGTGCAGCGCTTTCCTTGGCACAGCAATGCAAGTAAGCAATTCACTTTTTAAGCGATTTCTGTACAATCTTCAGCTCTGATTGTTATACTGTGCAGCATGCGGGTTAAGTCCGTTTTTTGGTGCAATTAGATGCGGTTCTGCTGTTTAGGGATGGACACACAATACAATCCGATCCTGTTCGTGACGCCACTTGATGCAATGAGCAGGACACTGGGTCATTGGGGCTGCTATGCAGTGGGTCAGATTTAGGTGTAACTAAATTTGTGACGCCAGTTGCAGCCTGCGCAGGTACTGTAGAAGGGCCCTTTAAGATGGTATAGCTCATGTACTAGGTGAGGAATGCCAGAGGGGGATATTGTCTCTGTATTATGTCAACGGTGTCTCCTACCTTAGTACGGCCGGATTCCTGTATCCTGGCTCACATACAACAAAATTGAGTGTTGTAAATAGGAGTAATGGAGGAATGATGGAATTCCACACAGATAATAGGGTCCAACTTGTCTTTACTTGAGATTATCTTATGCAGCTCTAGATCCATACAATGTTACAGCAATAGTCTTTAGGTCCCAGCAGGTATTGGCAATATGTGGCAGGAATTATATCTATATTCTGCATCTGAACATACGCCTTTAAGAATCTGGCAGGTATCTGTCTTCTGCTCTGTCTTGGGTCTGCTTAGTATGGGCCTGACTAGCTATGGAGGTACTTATCTTAACATAGTAACATATTAACATAGTACATAAGACCGAAAAAAGACATTTGTCCATCCAGTTCGGCCTGTTATCCTGCAAGTTGATCCAGAGGAAGACAAAAAAAACCTGTGAGGTAGAAGCCAATTTTCCTCACTTTAGGGGAATAAAAAATTCCTTCCCGACTCCAATCAGGCAATCAGAATAACTCCCTTGTATTTGGAAATCTGTACTTACAGGGAATGGTGGTGGCTTCATGGAGATCTGATAGTTCTGAAGTTGCTGCTTTCTTTGTCTTCCAGCTGAGGTAAGGAACTCAGGCTGGGAAGGTTGCTTTGGGCCTCAGGTTAGGCCTGAATCCTTGGTTGGGATCCCTGTTTCTGGGAGCTCCTATTCACACAGCCTACCCCAACAGGGGGTGGCTGGTACACTGCCTAGAACTTTCTATCCTCCCTCTGAAGTAGGATCTGGGAACATTCCACTCCTCCTCAGATAGGGGGAAGCTAGCCTGAAATGGTCTATTCCAGTCTAGGTATACTAACTGGCTTGGTTCTGCTACATACTGCTGCCACCTGCTGGTGTACATGAATATCACAGCATATACATTCAATGCAGACATAGAAATGGCATACAAAATCAATGCAATGTCAGATTACACAAGATGACAACACATCTACACTTTAACATCATGAAGCTGGGTGGCAGAGTTTTAGTGACATACTCTGGGATGTTACAGATCCAGGTTCGGTCGCTTGCCTGGCTGTCTTTCTCTCTCTGGTCACAACAGATGCTGATCTCCACCTAGTTCCAGCTCTGGCAAAAAGGATCCGGCTTGTACTGGTCCCACTCCTCTGGAACACACAGTGAAGTCCTCTGTATGCAGCTCCACAGCTGTCAGGAAAATCTCAGCTAATATAGCCTCCTGCTGAACCAGTCTTTTACTGTTATCTCTCAGCAGTCCATCTCTCCCAGTTATCTCAGCAAGGCCCCCAGCAACTTCTAGAACAGCCCAGGAAAATCTTCTTAACTCTTTCTTAGCCTCTGGCCAGCACAACTCAGGTTCCTGTTTAGTCACAGTGGCCTCTGGTGGCCGGAGGGAAATATGACAGTCTGCATAGATATAAGTGCTGGAAATGCTGCTGGTTGATTCAGGGCTGCCTCTTACATATTAAAGGTTAATTATCATTAGTGGCGCAGTGCGCCCGCCCCCCCACAACCCCCCCAGTATTAAAATAATTGGTGGCAGTGGCCACAAGGTCCCCTCCCCTTCTCATTGGTGGCAGTGTCAGCCTCTGATCAGAGCCCCAGCAGTGTAAGCCTGGGGCTTTGATCTGTTACCATGGCAGCCAGGACACTACTGAAGCCCTGGCTGCCATGGTAACATTCCTGCTGCTGTGTGCACAAAGCACAGAGCAGCAGGGAGAGTGTGAGATCCTTTTCACCCTGATAGAGCTCTATTAGGGTGAATAGGACAAGGGATCAAAAGATCCCAGGTTCTAGCCCCTAAAGGAAAAAATAGTTATTAAATAAAAAGTAAAAAAAAAAAAATTAAACCCAACAAAATATTAAGTATAAATCACCCCCTTTCCCAATTTTATATATAAACAATAAATAAACATATCACATATCGCCGGAACAGAAAAAAATAAAAACAGCGCGATTCGTGATTTTTTTAAATGCTGAATGCACGTGGCTTTTTTGGTGTTTCATTTTTTCACATGGTATCGAATGGTATAGAGTATCGCTATACTTTTTTATGGTATCAGAATCAAATAAAAAATTTGCTATCGCAACAACTCTACTGTAGGCTTCGCCCACACATGCCGGCAGCGCGATCCGTGCCTGCAGACTGAATGGTGGAGCAGGGAGAAGTCTTCCTGCTTCACTATTCTGTGCGCTGTGGGCCTGAAGGAGGGGCGCAGGAAGTTGAGCGTTGAGTGACAGGACCCAGCTCCCAGCGTTCCAGCAATGAGCACTTCCATTGCTTCTGGCATCCCCCTGGGAAACGGAACCTGGGGCGGACCGCCCCCCCCCCCCCCCCCCTCCATTTAGTACGACTCTGACAGGAGCTTAGGAGGAGAGATGCGGGCCACAACACCAAGTGAGCATGCTGCTTGGACTTCGTCTAATAATGTCCCCTATAGTGCCCCAGTAGTATGCTCCCCAAATAGCTAAGTAAAGAAGAAAAAAATAAAATGACATTCAGTCTTTCGTACAGGCCACAGGGCTTTTCCACCCTGCTGCCTGAGATGCCTGTGAACTTGTGTAGCTGGTCACCTAAGACCTCTCCTAGGTTGCTGACATAGCTTATATGTTTATACAGCTAGACCTGCCAATAACCTTAATACAGTTCCTATGTTTGTGTGTTAAAGCAAAAAACAGAGTTATTTACAGTGACTTCATGTTTGGATGTCATATAACTGTTATATATTGTGTTCACATAAGCAGAAATGATAATATGCCTTTAAGATTCATTATATGGATGTGAGGTAAGCTCAATGACACAGCAGAAACAACAGAAAGCATAAAGTTAAACAGTTTTTGCTGAGCAGGAGTCTAGACCAATCACAGCCAGCCTCACACACAGCAGGAGTCTTGACCAATCATAGCCAGCCTCACACACAGCCTGTGTGGGAAATTCCCCTAGAAGGAGCTATTAGAACCAGAGGAGAGAAGCTGAACAGACATTGACTCCACTAAGAGCTGTGTTTTATGGAATCAGAGAGGCCAAAATAGATATTTAAAACAGTTATATAATGTTCCTACTGTTAATATAGTGATTAGAACTGTATACTGAACCAGTTATAGTGCCTTGCAAAAGTATTCACCCCCTTGACGTTTTTCGTATTTTGTTACATTACAGCCTTAAGTTCAATGTTTTGTTAATCTGAATTTTATGTGATGGATCAGAACACAATAGTCTAAGTTGGTGAAGTGAAATGAAAAAAATATATAAATAAAACTATTGTTTAGGAAAAGAAAACAGAAAAGTGCGTATGTATTCACCCCCTTTGTTAGGAAGCCCATAAAAAGCTCTGGTGCAACCAATTACCTTCAGAAGTCACATAATTAGTGAAATGATGTCTACCTGTGTGCAATCTAAGTGTCACATGATCTGTCATTACATATACACACCTTTTTTGAAAGGCTCCAGAGGCTGCAACACCTAAGCAAGAGGCACCACTAACCAAACACTGCCATGAAGACCAAGGAACTCTCCAAACAAGTAAGGGACAATGTTAGTGAGAAGTAAAAGTCAGGGTTAGGTTATAAAAAAATATCCAAATTTTTGATGATCCCCAGGAGCACCATCAAATCTATCATAACCAAATAAAAAGAACATGGCACAACAGCAAACCTGCCAAGAGACGGCCACCCATCAAAACTCACGGACCGGGCAAGGAGTGCATCAGAGAGGCAGCACAAAGACCTAAGGTAACCCTGGAGGAGCTGCAGAGTTCCACAGCAGAGACTGGAGTATCTGTACATAGAACAACAAAAAGCCGTACACTCAATAGAGTTGGGCTTTATTGGCAGAGTGGCCAGAAGAAAGCCATTACTTTCCGCAAAAAAAAAAAAAGGCACGTTGGTGAGTTTGCGAAAAGGCATGTGAGAGACTCCCAAAATGCATAGAGGAAGGTGCTCTGGTCTGATGAGACTATGAAAACGCTATATCTAGCGCAAACCCAACACATCACATCACCCAAAGAACACCATCCCCACAGTGAAACATGGTGGTGGCAGCATCATGCTGTGGGGATGTTTTTAAGCAGCCAGGACCAGGAAACTGGTCAGAGTTGAGGGAAAGATGGATGGTGCTAAATACAGGGATATTCTTAAGTACCACTCTGCGCGTGATTTGAGGCTAGGACAGAGGTTCACTGTGAGGAATATGAATTATCATTTATTAGCAGCGCTGATAGTTATTTCAATTCACCTTTTAACATGTACACAGTCAGTGTACATGCAAAATATGTTCTCACCCCCCAGCCATCTGATTGTCAGCTAGCAAGGGAGAAAGCCCCAGGGGTCCAGGCTTCAAGAAGCCCCCAGGTGGATAAAGTTACACCTCAACCAGCCAGTTTGGAGGCAAGCTAATCCTGCAGGAAAACCCCCAGCAGGAGGTCTCAGCACTTGCCCAGGATCAATGATACCTTCCAGACATGTTGGCACCTACATTTTATGAGGAATTATGAACCATCCGTCCATCCCAGGCATAATTCGATTATCTTTTTGCGATCCTGGGGCAAAGCCAAACGTCCACATGGTCCTGGCTTGAGGCTAGGATGCCCAGGAGGGGAGATATACTTATCTCCCCACAGAAACCACAGCAGGCATCATGTTTGGACTCTAGTTGTAGTCGGAACCCAGGAGGATCAATTGGGCCCGGAACCATCTTCCTGCGACATTCTGGTCTGGGGCTATGAGCCTTAAGGGGTTTTATGGGTCATTTTCTGCCAGCATCAGAGAAGGAGGGGTGGACCCTACCCATAGGCGGGGAGGGGATCGGCCGGCTACAGGTCATAAGCCCATACAAGCCAGCGGGCGGTGTCTTTTCTGAAGGGTGCCAATGTGTTTGGAGAGACCGGGAACCCGCTGACATCACTGCCCCCACGTGACTGCAGCCAAGGACTATTCCACCATTTTAACCCAAAGGAACTTTCATCTTACCCGGTAACTGACTCTTGCTCTGCTTAACCCTGTTGTACCTATATCACCTACACTCACCTAAAGAATTATTAGGAACACCATACTAATACGGTGTTAGACCCCCTTTTGCCTTCAGAACTGCCTTAATTCTACGTGGCATTGATTCAACAAGGTGCTGATAGCATTCTTTAGAAATGTTGGCCCATATTGATAGGATAGCATCTTGCAGTTGATGGAGATTTGAGGGATGCACATCCAGGGCACGAAGCTCCCGTTCCACCACATCCCAAAGATGCTCTATTGGGTTGAGATCTGGTGACTGTGGGGGCCATTTTAGTACAGTGAACTCATTGTCATGTTCAAGAAACCAATTTGAAATGATTCGAGCTTTGTGACATGGTGCATTATCCTGCTGGAAGTAGCCATCAGAGGATGGATACATGGTGGTCATGAAGGGATGGACATGGTCAGAAACAATGCTCAGGTAGCCCGTGGCATTTAAACGATGCCCAATTGGCACTAAGGGGCCTAAAGTGTGCCCAGAAAACATCCCCCACACCATTACACCACCACCACCAGCCTGCACAGTGGTAACAAGGCATGATGGATACATGTTCTCATTCTGTTTATGCCAAATTCGGACTCTACCATTTGAATGTCTCAACAGAAATCGAGACTCATCAGACCAGGCAACATTTTTCCAGTCTTTAACAGTCCAATTTTGGTGAGCTCGTGTAAATTGTAGCCTCTTTTTCCTATTTGTAGTGGAGATGAGTGGTACCCGGTGGGGTCTTCTGCTGTTGTAGCCCATCCGCCTCAAGGTTGTGCGTGTTGTGGCTTCACAAATGCTTTCCTGCATACCTCGGTTGTAACGAGTGGTTATTTCAGTCAACGTTGCTCTTCTATCAGCTTGAATCAGTCGGCCCATTCTCCTCTGACCTCTAGCATCCACAAGGCATTTTTGCCCACAGGACTGCCGCATACTGGATGTTTTTCCCTTTTCACACCATTCTTTGTAAACCCTAAAAATGGTTGTGCGTGAAAATCCCAGTAACTGAGCAGATTGTGAAATACTCAGACCGGCCCATCTGGCACCAACAACCATGCCACGCTCAAAATTGCTTAAATCACCTTTCTTTCCCATTCTGACATTCAGTTTGGAGTTCAGGAGATTGTCTTGACCAGGACCACCCCCCTAAATGCATTGAAGCAACTGCCATGTGATTGGTTGACTAGATAATTGCATTAATGAGAAATAGAACAGGTGTTCCTAATAATTCTTTAGGTGAGTGTATATCTGTAACCTCAGACCACTGTATATATTAGCTGTGTATATTGTGTCATCTAGTGTGCCCTTAAGGCGATTAAATATATACTTTAATCTTGTGCTGTCTTGTATCTCGATCACGAATCCCCACGTCCGTGTTTCGGCCTAGTAATAAGCTACCGCAGGTTGGTTTCTCACCCTATAAAATCCTGTTAGTGGACCGGGCTTATATCAAACGAGAAGCTGGTGGCAGTATACCCGGGCTGAGAAGGTGCTGTTTCGCTGCAGCACTGAAAAGGCTCTCGTTGCCTCTCTGTGCCCACGTGGACAGGAGGTGTCTGAGTAAACTGTACCAAGCTGACCTTACCTGCTCCTCTGGAGGGCATAACATCACGCTGTGGTAACCCATGACCATACCGTGTCTTGTGAGCTCGATGTAGGTGACGTCAAGCGGGCATGAGGTCTGATATTCGTCACATTCACCTTCCAGCAGGACAATGACCCCAAACACACTGCTAAAGCAACACTTGAGTGGTTTAAGGGGAAACATGTAAATGTGTTGGAATGGCCTAGTCAAAGCCCAGATCTCAATCCAATTGAAAATCTGTGGTCAGACTAAAAGATTGCTGTTCACAAGTGCACACCATCCAACTTGAAGGAGCTGGAGCAGTTTTGCAAGGAGGAATGGGCAAAAATCCCAGTGGTAAGATGTGGCAAGCTCATAGAGACTTATCCATAGCGACTTGGAGCTGTGATTGCCACAAAAGGTATTGACTTTAGGGGGATAAATACAGTCCTGATCAAAAGTTTAAGACCACTTGAAAAATGACAAAAAATCATATTTAGCATGGCTGGATCTTAACAAGGTTCCAAGTAGAGCTTCAACATGCAACAAGAAGAAATGGGAGTGAGACAAATCATTTTTTGAGCAATTAATTTAATGAAAACAATGAATAAACTGAAACAGGCTGTTTTTCAGCTAATCAAAAGTTTAGGACCACACCTCAAAAAAACCTCTAAACCCCCCCAAAACAGAATTCCAACTTCCAAACAGGAACTCAGTAATGAGTAGCTCCGCCATTATTGTTTATCACTTCAAAAATTCATTTCGGCATGCTTGATGCAAGCGTTTCCATGAGGTGAGTGGGAACATTTCTCCAAGTGGTGAAGACAGCCGCACGAAGGCCATCTACTGTCTGGAACTGGAACATTTTTGCAAACTTCCCTTGCCATCCATCCCCAAAGGTTCTCAATTGGATTTAGATCAGGGGAACACGCAGGATGGGCCAAAAGAGTGATGTTATTCTCCTGGAAGAAGTCCCTTGTCCTGCGGGCATTGTGTACTGTAGCGTTGTCCCGTTGAAAAACCCAGTCGTTACCACACAGACGAGGGCCCTCAGTCATGAGAAATGCTCTCTGCAACATCTGGACATAGCCAGGTGGGATCTGCTTGTCAAGCCAGTAACGTTGGAAACCATCAGGACCATCAAGGTTACATTTTTTCTCATCAGAGAATAAAACTTTCTTCCACCTTTGAATGTCCCATGTTTGGTGCTCTCTTGCAAAGTCCAAACGAGCAGTTCTGTGGCGTTCAAGGAGACAAGGTCTTTGAAGACGTTTTTTGTTTTTGAAGCCCTTCAGTCACAGATGCCATCTGATGCTGTATGACTGATAATTCACTAGAAGCGACCCAGCACTGTAGGGGTCCTGGCATGTCAGAAAGCACATGGACCAATTTTAGTCACAAGTGTATATATATATATATATATATATATATATACTGTATATAAATATATACTGTATGTATAGTCAAAACTGACCAAAAAAAAGCAACCCATGTTGATTTGTTGAAATATCCATCTCACCTCAGGCTCATAGCGAACCACTAGCTTCTCTTGAGAGGTTTTGACCACCTGGGCATTCCCACGGCTCAGCAGTGAGAGAGTTGACATCTTTCATGGCCAACCTCCAGCAATGGTGGTCCTCCCAGATCCTGCACTCTCACGTGCCAGGGCTGCCAGCCTCCCGAGGAGAAAGCCTTCTCCTTCTTGTAATAAATCCTGAGGGATAGGACACACGAAATGATCCAGTGATTTGTTTCCAGTTGGAGAGCTGGATCTGTATATTAGAAAAGACTTGTGTCAGGATTTCCAGTCCCGCCCATTCAGTGTCGGACTGGGGTACCTAGGGCCCACAAGTAAAATTTATTTTGGGGGCCCACCGTACCGTACAGTCGAATATAATGAATAATTTAACAAGTTTTTTATATGAACATAGGCTGGATGAGGTGCTGTACTTTGAATATATGTATGTAGTACAGTAAATCTAATGTGTTATGTGCCACTTGTGCAGGGGGTGGGAGACTAGGGGCCCACCTTGCTCAGGGGCCCACCGGGGGATTCCCCTGTACCCCTGTGGGCCAGTCCGAGCCTGCGCCCATTGCTCACAGTTTGTTTTGTCTGCCCTGCACTGGTTGCCATAGACGGCACTGTCCCAAGTCGTTCTCTGAAACTCTTCTCTGCTCCTTATTGTTAAAAGAGATTGTTTCTGGTGTTACCTTGGTAGCAATGAAGGAGATCAGAGCCCTCAGGGATGTGTGCAAATACCAGCAGTAAAGTTGGTGCAATTACTTGGCATATGCTAAAACATACAGCGCATTCCCATCCTTGTTCTTCACCCCTGTATAATAGAAGAGTAGCACTGAACGGTCTCTTGGTGTTCTGACTAACGTATTATAATAATCATATTTTATAAAACTACATTTATAAGTAGCTGATGCTTTATTATATGTCAGGTATAAAGTAATATATTCCCCTTCCCAAACTTCAGAAACATTGTTAGCAAATATAGTTGTCCTCTTGAATCATTTATATTAACAAAAAGAAGACTACTTGGCCATTTCCAACTTCTGCTTTCAGGAAAGCTGAGTAATTTAACTATTCGTGTTTCCATAGAGGTTGTCACCTAGCTTTCCTTCAGTTCAGCAAGTGAAATATGGCTATATATGCAGCCGAAAAAATCCGGGCAATATTTAATGACATAAGGCCTCATGCACACGACCGTGCCGTTTTTTGCGGTCCGCAAACCGCGGATCAGCAAAAAAATGGAAGCCGCCCGTGTTCCTTCTGCAATTTGCGGAACGAAACGGGTGGCCCATTGAAGAAATGCCTATTCTTGTCCGCAAAACGGACAAGAATAGGACATGCTATATTTTTTTTGCGGGGCCACGGAACGGAGCAACGGATGCGGACAGCACACAGAGTGCTGTCCGCAGCTTTTGCGGCCCCATGGAAGTGAATTGGTCCGCACCCGAGCCGCAAAAAATGCGGCTCAGATGCGGACTACAACGATGGTCGTGTGCATGAGGCCAAACTATGCAGAATTGCTATGCCATAGTGTTGGAAAGCTGAGTGGCACCTCCTATAATGGTAACCATACGCTGTTCATCTAGATATATGGTAACTTAGAAATGTTTACACAGAAGTTTTAGGAATTTGATCAGATTACTGACCAAGAACCTAAAAAGCGCAAAGGAGGACATTTATGAAGAATGGCGATTTAGACGCCGGTCATCCCTCCTGCTCTGGAGGTTTATCCGCCTAAGGGTACTTTCACACTAGCGTTTTTCTTTTCCGGCTTAGAGTTCCATCACAGGGGCTCTATACCGGAAAAGAACTGATCAGGCATATCCCCATGCATTCTGAATGGAGAGTAATCCAGCAAAAGAGAAAACCGTAGCATGCTACCGTTTTATCTCCGGTGGAAAAAACGGAAGACTTGCCCATAGGAATGTATTAGTGCCGGATCCGGCATTCAAAATACCGGAATGCCGGATCCGTCCTTCCGGTCTGCGCATGCGCAGACCGGTACAAATGTGAAAAAAGATACAAGACGGATCTGACTGTCCGCATGACAATGCATTTGTGAGACGGATCCACATCCGGATGCGTCTCACAAATGCTTTCAGTCACATCCAAATCGGCGGATCCGGCAGGCAGTCACTGCCGCAAGTGTGAAAGTAGCCTAAGTTATTCAGAGGCGCCGGCCTCTACATAACTTAGACAGACCTTATAATTGTCTAAATGTACGCCATCTTCCTTGCTGGCATAGATTTAGACCATTTTCTAAACCTAAAACATGTTTAGAAAATGATAAATGAGAGAGGCCTGCCAGCCCGTCCTTTTCCATGCCCATGCCATGCCCTCTTTTTAAGCCTGGCGTGAGTGACTGAACAGTGGAAAAAGTCACAGATTACAGCGTTAATAACCTTTGCGCCGCAATCTGCGACAGAAGTGTCGTTCATTTGTTCGTAAATGACCCCCAAAGTTTTGTAATGGTCTTCATATAAAATGGTGGAAGTGTTCCCTGAGACAGTTGTGCCATGCAGCTACACTGCTGACAGCTTATATAAGGTGCAGGTGGGTCTAAGGCTAGTTTCACACTAGCGGCAGGGAAGTCGGGCAGGCTGGTCCGGCAGGTGAACAGCCTGACAGATCCGTCCTGCCGCTAGTTCACGTGTGCCCCCTGGACTGCCGCTCCGTCCCCATTGACTATAATAGGGGCGGGGGCGGAGTTCCGTACTATGTCGCCGGGGGCACACGTGAACTAGCGGCAGGACGGATCTGACATGCTGTTCACCCGCCAAAACAGCCTGCTGGAATCCCGTGCCACTAATGTGAAAGCACCCTAAAAAGATTAGTTTAAGAGGTGTTCCTGCAATTAACATTTTCTACATTATCATCAAAAATGGTATAAACAATTGACGGGTGGTAGTGCCCATTATGTCAAGAACAGGGATCCCGTTTGAGGGGATGAGATAATAAAAAGAAGCCTGCGGCACTGTGAACTCTCCATCCTTGTTTAGGGAAGAGCCTACCATTGGATCTTGTATTGTGAGAAGTAGGACCTGTGTTCTTGTGAAAGTCACAGCAGCCAGACCACCCCTTAAAAAAAGTAAAAAAAAAAAAATGTTATTTGATTTAAAGATATAATGAGGAAACATTTAAAAAAAATCTCATCATGCTACTACAAATGTCAAAAAAATGGTTCTAGATTACAAAAGTATGTATAAGGCTACTTTCACACTAGCGGCAGCAGGATCCGCAAGGCTGTTCCGGCGGGGGAACAGTCTGCCAGATCCGTGCTAACGCTAGCCCGCCATGCTGCCAAAAGTCCGCTCCCGCCCCATTCACTCGGCAAACAAGCCGAGAGGCGGCCGGACAAAAACCGCAGTGTGCTGTCGTTTCTGTCCAGTCGCCTCTTGGCATGTAAGTAGCCTTAGATGACATTTATCTCCAAAGAAGATCCTTTCAAGCCATGGAGACAGTAATATCTCTTGTACATGGAACACCTATTTTCATACTTTCCTACTAACATTAGCGTTGATAAATTAAGGTGCATATAAGCCACGACCATGCGCCAAACCAAATCGGGAAGGTCCACTGAAGAACTGAGGTTTACATTAGCCCCTCCCATTTTCATATGTGAACAACCTAGATTTGGCAGAATTGGTAAAATTTGGTGAAATCCTGGAAAATGTTGACAACTATGTATTTGATTGAATATACACCCCTACCTCAGATAATAAGACAAAGCGGTCTTTGTTGATAGCTACCCCCACTCCTTCATAAACGTGCACTTGGACATTGATCGGCTAGCATGTAAGTTTATTTTAATAGGTGAAGTAGTCCCTGCCAGACACCAACATATCTGATGCTTCTTGCCATGAATGTAGGGTTTGAGCTGTCTCCATACTCATTAGATCCTCATCCGATCCTGCTGAAATGGGTGGATTCATCCTACATTTATCTACCACTCATGAAAAGCGTACTTGTAGATCATGGGACGACAATTGAAACGATCTGGCGGAACATTTAGAAGGGCAGATTGTCGGATTGCCGAATATCGGGCAGTGTAAATCCACTTTTACTTTCTGACAATTACCTGCTCGTCAGTGGAGGAAAAGAGCTGTATGGGGATGATACGGATCTATTGTGCTGTGTGAACAGCGATCTGCTGCCCAGAAACAATAATCGAGGTGTCCGCTCCAACAATTATTTCACCCAATAAACGCGCGTTCCTCCCGTATTTGGTTTACATCGGCCGGTGTAATCAGGCCAGTGCAAACAAGTTCCAGTGGATGTTTTATCATCCATCAGCGCTCTCATTGCCCATACATCAGGCAGTGTAATATCCCCCCTACCGTACAGTGTTACAAAATATCTGCCTGCCTTACAAGATTCCTGAAAAAACAGCCTTGGCACACAAACTCCCTACCAGCCGACATACTAGTGCATTTTAATAAATTAGAATATCATTGAAAAGTTAATTTAGTTCAGTAATTTAATTCAAAAAGTGAAACGCATATATTCTATAGATTCATTACACACAGAGTGATCTATTTCAAGAGTTTATTTATTTTAATATGATTATTATGGCTTACTGCTAATGAAATCCCATAAACTCCTATGTGCCCCCTCCATAGTAATAAAGTCCTCTGTGACCCCTCTGTATTAAAAAAACTAAATAAAAAAACACAGTACCTACTCACCTTGCCCCGTTCCTGAAGCTCATAGTCCTCTCTTCACTGCAGGCACAGACCGTTCTGCAGCAATGTGTGGGTGGAGCTTATACAGATTACCGGGCTGCAGGCTCCGCCCACACATTCCGGCAGCGCGATCCGTGCTTGCAGACTGAATGGTGGAGCAGGGAGAAGTCTTCCTGCTTCCCCATTCTTTGCGCCGCTGGCCTGAAGAAGGGGAGGATTGCGGAGAGTTGAGTGGTGAGTGACAGGACCTAGCTACCAGCGCTCCAGCAATGAGCGCTTCCATCTGTATTGACGGAAGCTCTCATTGCTTCTGGCATCCAGCTGAGAGAAGGCACCTGGGGCGGACCGTCCCCCACGTCCCCGTCCTCCCTTAGTACGCCACTGGCAGGAGCTTAGGAGGTAAAATGCGGGCCACGACACCAAGTGAGCATACTGCTTGGACTTCGTCTAGTAATGTCCCCTATAGTGCCCCAGTAGTATGCTCCCCAAGTAGCTAAGTAAAGAAGAAAAAAATAAAATGACATTCAGACTTTGGCTTTCCCACCCTGCTGCCTGAGATGCCTGTGACCTTGTGACATTTGTACACTGCCTCATATAGTTGCCTGTGGCCTATGAGGGTAAATAGCAGGGCAGGGAGCCATGGGCTTCCATACCTTACTACAGTATTCAACTCTATCACTGTCCTGAGGACTGCCATACAGTTGAATTCAGTAGGACACCCGAAGCTACTGGCCAGGTGGTTAATCACCAGTTAGAGGATTAGATCATTAAGTACCTGGTCAGCGGCAGTGAGGAGGGCTTGGGCAGCCCCTTGGACATCAGCCCACTGGGAAATGTCCCTGTAAGATCTATGGCCAATCTGTCCCAGCTGACCAAAACCAATTACCACAGTGCAACACAACATACTGCCTTAGCAGAACCAAATAACGCAGTGCAGCACAATATACTGTCTTGCACCAGGAGAACCAAACATAACAGCGCAAACCAAAATACTGCACAAGCAGCACAAAGTACCTCCCCAGGAGCTGTTCCTGTATGGTGGCCAAAACCACTTACCACATTCAGTCTTCCCACTCCACTTGTCTCTAAATATGCTACAGTATCTTCAGCATGCTATCTATAGCACCTCCAGCAATAATAATGCCCCCTATTTGTTACCTGGTAATATTCATGCCCCATATTGCCAGTATTAAAAAAATATGCCCCGAGTATTAATAAGGCCCATTGTAGTACCTCCAGCAATAATCATGCTCCTCTTTTGTGCCCCCAGTAATAATTCCCTCTATAGTGTCCCTGTAATAATAAAGCCTCCCTATATTTATTTATATAGTTTACTTGCTTATATAGCGCCAACATATTCTGTAGTATCTATGACTGGTATGTTCTTAAAGCGAGCGAACTGCATATCCAATTTGGGCAAATATACCATTGTATGCCTCAATTGTTCCTATAATCACAATCCCCAGGCATAATGATGGATAGTAGCAATTCTGCCAATATGGATTACATAAAATGAGGTTATCCGCCAAAGTCACCTGGCAATATTTGTATTGTTCTCCTCATGAAACTAGACACCTCCAACAGTGACACAAACCATGACCGCTTATTAGAACTGGGACCACTCCTATAATATCTAAATAAAAGGGTTTCTAACATTTCCCACTACAGAATAAATCACCATTGTGGATGAATCCCTCTGTAATGTCCACCAATATTTTCCTTAAACCAGTTTCTCTTTTCCAAAAGTGCTTCTGACAAACATTTATTATGTCTGACATTAGCAGCAAGTACAATCTCTGGTTTATTTCTCCACCTGGTTCATGTGAATTTCCACACAACTGCAGAGTTTCTGTTGTGCTATGGGCACCTCTGCTATGTCAGACATAGAAGTCCCATCCCCTGCACCATCTCTTAATAATACAGCACTAGAAGAAGCAGCCATGAATGTCTCCAATGTCTCCTCTGGACAGCAGACCGCCACTACTGATGCCAACATCAGTGTATATGGCAGAGCAGGTCTATGGACCATTGGCAGCAGGTGCCACCGGAGGTTCCATGACCTCTGACCTCAAGTCACCTGCACACGACCAACTGCCGTTCACTTTCAACTGTCAGCGGCAGCGACTGGACTGAACAGGAGCAGCGAACATGGCGTCTACTGGACACAGAGGAGACAGCGAGAAGATGGAAGATGAGAAGAGGAAGAGGGAGCAAGACTGCGAAGACGGATCCAAGGAGATGAAGAAGAGGAGAGGAGAGGCCAGGATATTGGAGGATGAGGAGCCAAGGGCCGGAGGCAGCCAGGACCTCGGAACATCCAGCCCCTACCCCAAATTTAACATCAATCGCTTCACCTTCCATCAGGTGTTGGGTAGGGGCAGCTTTGGCATAGTAAGTTTTATAACTTCTTATTTCTTGCTATAGGGATAGTTATCCTAATTCTGTTATCAGCCATTTCAGACTCCTAAGATGCCAACTGTACATTTCTACATTGGGATAAGTGACAGGGGTTCCAGAAAATTCTCAGCCCCCATCTTCCCTTCTTTCTATGTCATATCTCCAGTGCTCAGACCCTCCAGTAACATTATATCAATATGTGTGACTGGTATCTGCATCTCCTTCTATAGCGCTGCCCTGTAATAAGCCTCCACATTAGGTCTAATCTGCCAGAAAGGGGGATTCCAGTGCTGGAGAGATGATCTCAGGGGGTGAGGAGTTTGGGAGAAATGCATTGTTGTTTACTTAGCCCATGTAGGCTACAATAAGGACATTGGGAGTCATTTATCAAACGGATGTAAAGTAAAACTGGCTTAGTTGCCCATAGCAACCAATCAGATTACACCCTTCAATTTGGACAGCTCCTTTGGAAAATGAAAGGTGGAATCTGATTGGTTGCTATGGGCAACAAATCCTGTTCTACTTTACACTAGTTTGATAAATTACCCCAAATATATAAATATATATATATAATACACAAATAGTGCAGCAGCACAGTCAGACACGGTGTACCGGGTGCAATTCCCCACAGAGGTCGGCTTTTCCTCCACGATATATATCAAGCAAATGACGAGGCAGCACTTCCAGCTTTGAGTGAACGGGTGAGGACCCCAAACTTTATTCCAAGCGACGTTTCGGCCTGCTCAATGAGGCCTTTATCAAGCTACATAACAGTGCATATGACAAGGTATATATACCCACAATTCAATACAAATCAATTACAATCAGTGGTTAAGCGTGTCTCCAATCTAGTCACATGATCTTTAACTATATCCTCACATGACATAAGTGCATGATAAACATTATAAACCTACTCATATTTAGAGCATACAAAAGTTACAAAAGTGATCATAATAATATCAAGAACAGTGTATATATTTCTGTACCTCCATTTAAATTAAATAGAATATGCATCTATTTAGTACGTGACTACACAAGGTGAACGCTGTGCAGAAGTGTTAGGTGCATAGAGGGTTAAAATCATCAGTTATTGGTACGGCTGTACCATATCACAAATTAAAAACAACAGGAAGGAGCTCACCACACATGGACACTTAGAACCGGCCGGAATTGGCGTCCCCTCGTTGGCGGTGCGCATGCGCCAAGCCAGACGCCTCTGGCCACGCCCCCGACGCCGCCGCGCTCCCACGTGATGGCTCCATGGACCGCAGCGTCATCCAATGGAACGCACCGTAGGAGCAACAGCTGCGAGGGGAGGGAGGCCAGGGCATGTGACTCGGCGTCAGACGCATCGCATACGGGGGCGTGTTCAGTAACCATAGTGATGTAAACAGTGTTAAGACATGCGGACGATCGCACTGACGCCAGGAAGCATACATGTGCACACAATCTAAATAACAGCGCACCTCTGGGTATATGGAAATGGCCCTAGGGGAAGGCAATCAAACAATGTGCTTACAGGCTGAGTTTAAATGTCTTCCCCTAGGGCCATTTCCATATACCCAGAGGTGCGCTGTTATTTAGATTTTCTTGGATTCCAGCTATTTGGAAGCCTGGATCGCTTCATCAGCCGCTGGCACCCGCCATCATAGAACACTGCTGTGCTGTTCACACTTGTTGGATATATTGCTATATATATACACAATAAATTCACAGCCTGATGAACGTTAAAAAAGAACAAAACAAATCTTTATTATAATCCGTTTAAAAGGGGGCAAAAAGCCTATATGTCACAGTCTGTGACCACCAGGCACCAGTATCAGAATGCACAGAGGACGGGCATAAATAAATCCTATGTGCAATTGAGAGACTGGACTAGAAGGACTGGCTTGCTAG
Source organism: Bufo bufo (assembly GCF_905171765.1). Taxonomy (NCBI): domain Eukaryota; kingdom Metazoa; phylum Chordata; class Amphibia; order Anura; family Bufonidae; genus Bufo; species Bufo bufo. Next base: position 150,314,473 of record NC_053395.1, on the reverse strand, counting down.
CTAGTAGTTGCTAATATGCAAGTCCAGATATGGTACACGGACACAGTGTAGAGGAGACGCTGGTGTGCTACTAGCCGGTGATTGTATAAGGTGTATATATATATACTGGTGCGGCTGTACCCCTTTGGTCATAGGTCGCATGTGAAACACGGTAGGTCGCACTGTCTCTACCTAGATAAAGTCTCAGAGGACTATACCATCAGGTAGTGCAGTGGTGAGACCAATATCCGTGTATAACTGCGGCCAGTGTATACGTAACAGCCCTGCACCTGAGGCCAGTATGTAAAGGCTATATATAATCACTAGTCATAGCCAGTGTATTTTGGCTCAGAACACACACCTCAAGCCAGTATATTTTGGCTCCATTCATGCATCACATACACACTCTAAGACTTCAGGGTAAATATTGCATCAGGTGCACCCTGCCTAGAGAGCCGTGCTCCAATAGATATCAGCAGCTCTACGCGTTTCCACGCGACATATAGGTGTCACGTATCTTCAGGAGCTAGTATGCCTATGTCAGGACAGAATTGCCACACTGTAGCGTGTTACACTGTAGCCATAACACGCTACAGTGTGGCAATTCTGTCCTGACATAGGCATACTAGCTCCTGAAGATACGTGACACCTATATGTCGCGTGGAAACGCGTAGAGCTGCTGATATCTATTGGAGCACGGCTCTCTAGGCAGGGTGCACCTGATGCAATATTTACCCTGAAGTCTTAGAGTGTGTATGTGATGCATGAATGGAGCCAAAATATACTGGCTTGAGGTGTGTGTTCTGAGCCAAAATACACTGGCTATGACTAGTGATTATATATAGCCTTTACATACTGGCCTCAGGTGCAGGGCTGTTACGTATACACTGGCCGCAGTTATACACGGATATTGGTCTCACCACTGCACTACCTGATGGTATAGTCCTCTGAGACTTTATCTAGGTAGAGACAGTGCGACCTACCGTGTTTCACATGCGACCTATGACCAAAGGGGTACAGCCGCACCAGTATATATATATACACCTTATACAATCACCGGCTAGTAGCACACCAGCGTCTCCTCTACACTGTGTCCGTGTACCATATCTGGACTTGCATATTAGCAACTACTAGCTAGCAAGCCAGTCCTTCTAGTCCAGTCTCTCAATTGCACATAGGATTTATTTATGCCCGTCCTCTGTGCATTCTGATACTGGTGCCTGGTGGTCACAGACTGTGACATATAGGCTTTTTGCACCCTTTTAAACGGATTATAATAAAGATTTGTTTTGTTCTTTTTTAACGTTCATCAGGCTGTGAATTTATTTACTATCAACGAACGTCTACCTATTTATTAGTTTTTGTGTGATATATATATATATACACACACACACATACATATATGCTTGTATTACATCCGTACTGCATCTAATGTGGATGTAGATCTGTAATAACATCCCCCATAATCCCACAGTCCCGCCTACAGCTTCCTCTAGTTATATCTATGAGGTATGGCAAAAGAGAAATCTCTATAACGTGTCCAAGAGCAGACACCACAATATATTTGCTCACTTTTGCACAGTTGTAGAGTATGGATTTTACCTGACTGAAGACCACTTCCCTCACCCCTTTCTTAGGCATTTGAACAGCCAGAAACCCCGGGAGATAAATCCCCCATGTAATAAATGTAGAAGAATTGCCCTGTAACCACTTCCATTTTTTTCTTCAGGTGCTCCTGGCATCAGTCCCCCGCCGGAACACCTATGTGGCTATCAAAAGTATTAGAAAAAGAGGGGAAAATGCAGTAGCTTTAATGAGAGAGCGACGGATACTGCTGGAGGCCCGAGACTGCCCATTCCTATGCCATCTCTATGCCGCACATCAGTCTCAGGAGCGGGCCTATTTCATCACAGAGTATCTGTCCGGCAGCAGCCTGGAGGCTTTAATCAAAATGTGCGGCTACTTGGACATCAACAATGTAAGGTGAGTAAATGACTGATCAGGAGACAGAAGGGCAAATACTGAAAAGAAAGTGACTGGAGAATAGAAGGGGACATGACAGGTCAGATAGAGATCAATGTGGAGAATAGAGAGAATACAGGCTGCCATAAACAGCGTCTCTACTATGCTGGTGGTGACAGACAATTTGGTAATAACATGATATTTCTAGAGATGGATTTCATGTCATTGACATTACATCTTGTTCTCTCCATCAGATTCTACACAGCAGAGATTGTGTGTGGCCTCCAGTTTCTCCATGGACACAACATCGTCCACCGGTAAGAAGAACTTGCTCACATCTCCCTATTTCCTTGTAATGATGGAAACAATGCACCCAGCTTTCCCAGAGTCCTGATAGCCTATGTCTCCTGTATCACTGCTACATTGGACCCATCCACCATTCTCCTTTCTTCATGCGTCATCTTATTTCATTACAGAGACATAAAGCCAGAGAACATCATGCTGGATAAAGATGGACACATCCGCATCATAGACCTAGGGCTGGCCCAAGATGGTGTCACCTCCTCCAATAAGACCAGTGGAGTGACGGGTACACACTGTTTTATGGCCCCTGAGGTTTTTGTCGGAATGGATTATTACACAGCAGTTGACTGGTGGAGCCTGGGGATTGTAGTGTCCAGGATGTCATCAGGACGCTCCCCATTTTACTATGGCCCCATCAGGAAAGAGGCGTACAAATCCATCACCAGAACCAAGCCATACATCCCATCTTGGCTGGACGCCGACGTGCAACATCTTATAAAAAAACTGCTGCGTAAAAACCCTGACCAGCGGCTGGGTGTCTATAAGAACATCAGACACCATCCATTCTTTAACAGCATTGTCTGGGAGGAACTGGAGGAGAGGAGAGCACAGCCGCCATGTATACCATTCAGGGCAGCTCTGGAGGACAAACATCTGCAGTGGCCGAAGGATACAACACCACTTCACCCCGTGGCCGGATTCTCCTATGTGTCACCAAGCTTGGCCCGGTAAGATCCCTCTCCTCTGCTGATGATGTCATGAGAACATGAGGTCCTATAGAATCCTGCCTCCCCTTACACTGATGATATAATGGAGACATTACTCATCAGTATGTTACTCTCTGTACTGCAAAATATATGTAATACAGGTGACATTCTAATGATAAAGCAAGAGAAGACCAGGACCAGACCAGTATCACCGCTTACTTGTAATGCTGGTGAATCCTCTAGTATCGTCTGGTCCATAATCTTCTAGTCCCTTCTGTACTTCGTTCTGATTGCTCCTGACAATTACTATGCCTCTGTTTTTTCTTAGGGTGATGAAAATATCCAAATTGTGAAGGGATCCATTACCATCTGGTGAGCACCCCCTGTACAAATCTATACATATATCTATATACCTATACATACTTATCTACATACACCTACCATGATACCCATACATTGTAACTACCTTTCACATACTGTACCTTTGAGACTTTATTAGAAAGAACATTTCTTTTAAAATATTAGAGGTCTCTGAGGTTTTGGTAATTCTGGTTGACAACTATTATGGTCTTCATTATGACTCCCATATTTGCAAAATTCCTACTATAATCTCATAGTAAATATATATTTTGAGTCTTATTCAGAAATTCACACTTTTAGGCTCCATTCAAACGTCCGCAAATGGGTCCGCATTCGTTCCGCAATTTTGCGGAACGGGTGCGGACCCATTAATTTTCTATGGGGGCGGAATGGATGCGGACAGCACACAGTGTGCTGTCCACATCCGCATTTGCGGAGCTTGGCCCCAATCTTCGGGTCCGCAGCTCCGCAAAAGATAGAACATGTCCTATTCTTGTCCGCAGCTGCGGACAAGAATAGGCATTTCTATAGGGGTGCCGGGCGGGTGTGTTGCGGATCCGCAATTTGCGGGTCCGCAACACACCACGGACGTGTGACTGGAGCCTTAGATATCAGGTAGACATCTGATCAGGATAAGGCTGCTTTCACATCAGTGCTATGTATTTCCGCTATTCTGCTCCTTTATAGAAGCAGAAGAACGATACTAAAGTAAGTGCTGGATTCAGCACCTAACTGACAGGATTGGAGCCTAACAGATACAATTTACAAAAATGGGATCCATTTGGTTTCCATTTCGGAAGAACACGTAGGACTTTTTCCTCAGCCATTTTTGGCGAACTCTGTGATGTAGGCCCCAAATATAGCCTCTGACGCAGAAGTGAATATAGCCTTTGTTGTCGTGTTACACTAGTGACTTTTCTATATCCATAAATGGGTAAACCGTAAAACTAACATTTCTCTCTTACGTCTTGCAGGATCAGCCCGTGCCTACTGCCCAGAGCTTTGTGCCTCCTGATACACATCTCTGCTGCTGTATAACACCTCGGCTTGCCTATAACATCCTCTCTATAACATCTTAATGCTGCTGATTTTCCATCATGTTGTTGCCCTGGACCTTGACTTGGCATCCTCCAATACCTGGCTGGCATCAGACTTCACAACCTCCTGAAGACCTCCTGAAGACCCTCTACGCCCCAGGAATGGCCTGTGCTTGATTCCATCTGGCATTTGGTGAGTTCAGGAAAACAGCCGCATATTGTATGCCTGGGGCAGATAGGAGTGATCTTACCGGAGTGGCTGTTATCCCTGAACTCACTGATTTCTTGTAACATCTCTGCACAGGCCTGGTAAGTAGCACACCTCACACACACAACAGTACACACATATAGATAGATATAAGTATAGACGTATAGATACACATAATAGACACATAGATATAAGTATAGACACAACTATAGACACATATATATAAGTGTAGACACAGACAGATAGGACAAATAGATATCGGCTTTGATCCTGGAACTTGTTCTGATCGCCATATTTGGGGTCGGGAAGGAATTTTCCCCCCTTGAGGACAATTGGCTTATTCCTCAAGGAGGTTTTTGCCTTCCTCAGGATCATCTCAGCCTTAAATAGGTTTAGTATAATAGATCTGCATACAAAACATAATATAAAAATGATAAAAATATATAAATTTATAGCTAACATACAAATATTACAGTATTAGGTTAGTAAAAATGTATTTTAAATATATTGTTTTCTTTATACTAAGCAGGTTAGTTAGTGACTTTTGATCCTGGGATTTTTCTGATCGCCATATTTGGGGTCGGGAAGGAATTTTCCCCCCTTATATAGAGGACAATTGGCTCATTCCTCAAGGGGGTTTTCGCCTTCCTCTGGACCAACAGTCTATAGATAGGTATAGTTACATACATTCTACATATCACACTTTAATATACAGTAAATAGTACTAAAATATATTTATAAAATAGAAATGATTATCAAAATCAAATCTATAGAAATCAGATAGGTTAGGTAGTGACTTTTGATCCTGGGATTTTTCTGATCGCCATATTTGGGGTCGGGAAGGAATTTTCCCCCCTTATATAGAGGACAATTGGCTCATTCCTCAAGGGGGTTTTCGTCTTCCTCTGGACCAACAGTCTATTAATAGGTTTAGTTTTATGCATTTTACATTTCTCACAAACATGTTAAGTAAATAGTGATAAAATAAATTCATAAAATGCTAATTCTTATTAATATTAAACCTAAAAAAATCAGATAGGTTAGGTAGTGACTTTTGATCTTGGGAATTTTTCTGATCGCCATATTTGGGGTTGGGAAGGAATTTTCCCCCCTTATAAAGAGGACAATTGGCTCATTCCTCAAGGGGGTTTTCGCCTTCCTCTGGATCAACAGTCTATTAATAGGTTTAGTTACATACATTTTACATATCACACTTTAATATTCAGTATATAGTACTAAAATTGATTTATAAACTAAAATGTAATATTAAAATAAAATCTATAGAAATCAGATAGGATAGACAACGGCTTTGATCTTGGGAATTATTCTGATCGCCATATTTGGGGTCGGGAAGGAATTTTCCCCCTTACATGAGGATAATTGGCTCTTTTCCTCTTAGGGGTTTCGCCTTCCTCTGGATCAACTCAGCCTTAAAACTGCCCTCATAAAAATCCCACCTCCTATAACTAGTAAAAATAAAATGTTAGTTTTTGCCCCCTCCCTTACATCTGTGTGTCCGTGTCTTTATTTCCATTAGATGCGTAGTCTTCTGATAAATGTGGTTAATGTCCCCATTGTTGTATTCCCCAAAAATCAAGACATGCAGATTATGTGGAAAGTAATCCTATGGGACGCTGACTGTCCTACAGAAGCTATAGGGAAAATTATTGTAATTTTTGGAATCAGTTGGGGAAAGGTTTTGGTCACCTTAACGAGCATAAATGAATTGTGCACTGTTCCCCTGTACTGCGTGTGCACAGATTCTCAAAGTGACGCCGCACATAAGTAACACAGGGCTCTGTGCTTTCAGTGCAATGAGGTGAAATGGCGATACCCTTTATGTACATCGATGGTGTCATTCTCATAGTAGAGTCCATAATTCACACCACAGGATCAGCATGTAAGCCGGCAGTCAGCGACATTAGAGATCGGCACAAGAGGAGATGTCTGTGCGGCAGGACAAGAGTGAGCAGATGGTGTCACACTAATGGCTGCTGGACCTGCTCACCTGTGAGCTACCACCTCCCCACTATCCACCAGTCATGGCATGGGAGCTAGAATATAAAGCTTCATTTATAAATGAAGGTCTTTGTTTAATAGCATATGATATGCACATCTGGTTATGGTGTCTGTAATTCCACATCATTTTATATCCACAGCACCTCAGTTAGTATTCTCTTAACCCTCCCTCATGATCTCACTTCATATCTGGCATGGGCCTAGGAAGCTGCAGAAGATAATATTATTCCTCTTCATTTCAACGTTGGTTGGACACTGGAGAAGAAGTTTAACAGCCTTCTTCACAAGCCTCCAAATATACTCAAGAAGGAACAAGATGGAGGTTGATGGTCATAATATGGAGTTCAGGGCCCGGATAATTTGCCTGTGTTGGGTCCAGATGTTGCTCATAGAGGTCTTGTCTGTTATAATGCCGCCCCTTGCAGGCACAGATCGCACCTTGCTACATGCACACTGCTCTCCTGCTTCCAGATTTTTCCCATTCTGTTCTTTATTTAAATCTATCTCTTGGAAAGATGGATGACAACCAGAAATACTGCTATTATAGTCTCCAAGGGGTTGTCAGCCAGCTTTGTCAGACACCTCATTATAATTTAGGGATAAGCAAATCGACTTCGGATAAAACATTCAAAGTTAATTTGCATAAAACTTTGTTCTAAGGCTACTTTCACACCTGCGTTAGGTGCGGATCCGTCTGGTATCTGCACAGACGGATCCGCACCTATAATGCAAACGCTTAGATCCGTTCAGAACGGATCCGTTTGCATTACCATGAACAAAAAAAAAGATTTTGAAAATTGAGCCATATTGTGTCAACTTCAAATGGATCCGTCCCCATTGACTTACATTGTAAGTCTGGACGGATCCGTTTGCCTCCGCACGGCCAGGCGGACACCCGAACGCTGCAAGCTGCGTTCAGGTGTCCGCCTGCTGAGCGGAGCGGAGGACAAACGGTGCCAAACTGATGCATTCTGAGCGGATCCCCATCCACTCAGAATGCATTAGGGCTGGACGGATCCGTTCTGGGCCGCTTGTGAGAGCCTTCAAACGGAACTCACAAGCGGAGCCCCGAACGCTAGTGTGAAAGTAGCCTAATACTTTACGGAGCAGGAGCTCCCTACAGTATTAGAATGTATTGGCTCCGATGAGCCGAAGTTATTGCTTCGCAAAGTCTCCCGAGACTTTTCGCAATAACTTCATAAATTAATTTGTGCTGTAAAAGACCATTTCCCGAACTCAGGTTTGGTTCCAAGGTGCTGACTGAAGGGCAGCATCCCCTTTATTGTTTACCTGGCACAGTGCCATACATTTGATAGTGGTTGTGTCTGGAATTGCAGCTCAGTCTTTTTACAGTACCAGCTATTACCAAACGTGGCATCATTATATAGATGATAAACTCAGTGATGTCCCACTACAGAGATAGCACATACAGTGATGTCAAAGCATAATGATAATGCACATATTGATGTCACATCAGAGGTACAATACACATGGTGAAATCACAGCTAATTGCTAAAGGGATCACGGTAATGTAGAAGAAAAATGAAATAGCGGCACTCACCCGTGTGGAGTAAAACCAGCAACTTTTTTATTCAAATGCTACATCAGGCAGGGGGCGGACAATTCAATACACACGCATTGATCAGCGGCGGCCGTTTCGCGCCAAATGCGCTTCTTCTGGCTGTGCGTCAATGCGTGTCCACACATCACTTCTCTTAAATACTGGCGCAGACAGCTGTCAACGATCGACAGATCAGGCTACGTCAGCATCCAGGTGATATGCTAATGTGGGAATACATTATAGACACAATATAAAAACAATGTATGCGCAACAAACAAAGAAACATACACAGAATTGCACAACTGAAAGCTTGGCATACTGGGACATTCACAGAAAAGGACTTAGATCGTTCCTATCATTAAGTCCCAATTCCCCTAGGGCTTGTGTTCGTAAAATCCATTTAGCCTCTCTCTGCAGGAGGAGGCGATGTCTATCTCCTCCTTGCACAGGGGTGGACACAGTTTCAAGACCGGAAAAAGAGACACAACTAGTGTCACTATTGTGGGCACTTCTAATATGTTCTATAAATCTGGGACAACCTTTCCCTGTCCTAATAGAGTTGAAATGTTCTCTCACACGTTCGAACAGGCATCTGATGGTTTTTCCGATGTAGAAGCGCCCACATGTGCACAACAATAAATATACCAGATAAGTACTGCGACAGTTAATGAAGGTATTGATAGTATGCCTGATGCCAGCAAATTCAATACTCTTTTTCTGTGAGTTATTGGTGCACAGTGAGCAACTTCCACACCTGTAATTACCTTTTGGCAAGTTGCTTTTTAGCCAATTCCTGCTCCTCTCTTTTTGTAACCTACTCCTACCAAGCTTATCCTTGATAGTATGACTCCTTCTAAAGGAAATTGCTAAAGGGGTTAAACTCACCGGGTAAAGGTGCCTCGAGTCCAATGCTGCGGATCCTGTAGGAACGGAAGCCATGACATCACATCCATGGATCACATGACCGCTTAGCTAATCATGTGATGTTCATGCACTAGTGACTGCTGATATCAGCGATTGGCTGAGTGGTCATGTGATCCATGAATGTGACATCATTCTTTCTGGTCTGACGGGGACCAGTAGTTTGGAGAACCGGACACACAGGTCTGCATCGGACAGACATTAAACAGGTGAGTTCAACTTCTTTCTTCAGTTTATGTGCTTGGCTGTTTCCCCGTAAAATTTTAGAAAGCATCAGGCAACCCCTTTAAAGGGATTTTCAAGACTCGATGACCTATGCTCAGGATAGGTCATTAATATCTAATTGGTGAGGGTCTGACACTTCGAACCTCCACCAATCAGTTGTTCTCTGCAGCCTCCAGTGCTGGAACGAGCACTGTGAATGGAGAAGGAACCACAGCGCTGTTCATAGAACAAGAATTTGGCATAGGGGGAAGCATTTCAATTTTTGCCTCAGTCAGCATGAAGGCTGTGTGCTTCCCTGGCCCTGTCCACAAAGCACTGAAGGAAGGGGGCCAAAGCTGAACTCTTGTACCAGGGCCCATAAGCCTTTGGCTACGACACTGACTATGACCAGTACACTATGAACAGAGCTGTGGTTCCCTCTTCATTCACTTTCCAGTGCCGGAGACTGCAAGGAACAGCTTATTGGTGGAGGTTCGAGGTGTCGGACCCTCACTGATAGATCATCAATATTGGGTGCCAGGAAAACCCTTTTAACGCAGAAAAAATATCATAGTGCAAGCGTGATTTACAGTATAGAGTGATGTGACAGCTTAGGTCTACAGGACCCTCAAAAGAGTTGCAGCCCCAGTTTTCCCCCATATTAGTACTAGTCACAGAGCTCCCACACCAGTGCCATACATGGGTCCCTGTGAGTGACAGATATGATTGTGTACCCGACTTCCGTGAGACTGAGCTGCAGTAGCGGGCACAGTGCCAGAATTGCTATTTTTTTTCGTCTCTTCTCCTAAAAAATGTAATACATACCAATATAAAAATCTTCAATTTATCATGCAAAACTCAAAAACTTACAAACTTCCATCGATGGAAAAGTGCAAAAGTCAGAATATGGTGACACAAAGCATTACTATTGCTCTGTCTTTACCACAAACTGAATGCTGTAAAAACTAAACTCAAGAAATTATGTCAGAATTGTGTTTTTCTTTCCATCATACGGCATAAATTTTTTTTTCTGTTTCTCAGTACATTATAGGGAATATTAAATGGTGCCATCAAAAAAAAAAACAAGCCCTCAATGAGTATGCTGATGGAAAAATAAAAAGTTATGATGACTCTTGGAAGGTGGGAGATAAAAACAAAAGCAAAAAACAAATGAAATGACTGTGATCGGAAGGGGTTTCCCAGAGTTCTGAACGAGAAAGTCCTGAATTTTGGCCGTTGTCCCAGAATCTCTATCCGTCTGAATCCCTTTATTTTTTCTTTGCTGGTGGTCTCCTCAGTTGCAGCTGCAGTTACTGACTGACTGGGAAAGATATTAGCAGCAGTCAGAAGTATTGCCATAGACAATCAGCAAGGCAGCGGGGACTAAAAGAGGTATTCTGGTAAATGTTAACTGTTTACTTATGGCTTCTAACATGGATTACCTTATGAAAGACCACACTTACCCGTTCACTGTAGTTTCAGTTCTGTGTCCTGGGTCACTTTTCACCATCATCCAGCTTTTCAACTTCTGTCCAGGTATGGACATGGTAACATGCACCACTTCATCCAATGACTGGTTTAAGTGGTGATTAGAGATGGCCCGAATAGTTCGCCGGCGAATAGTTCCCGGCGAACATAGCTTGTTCGCGTTCGCCGCGGCGGGCGAACATATGCTATGTTCGGTCCGCCCCCTATACATCATCATTGAGTAAACTTTGACCCTGTACCTCACAGTCAGCAGACACATTCCAGCCAATCAGCAGCAGACCCTCCCTCCCAGACCCTCCCACCTCCCGGACAGCATCCATTTTAGATTCATTCGGAATCTGCATTCTCAGTGAGAGGAGGGACAGTGCTGCTGCTGATTCAATCGGAAAAGTGTTAGCTAGGGCATTGTTCTGTGTCTACAGACTCATCTGCTGTAAGGACAGTGTCCTGACAGCATCCCAAAAAGCCCTTTTCAGGGCTGGTACATCAGTCTGCTTTTTTTTAATATATACATATATTGCAGTTGCCTGCCGTGTGTGAGAGGCTGCAGGCTCAGTCACAGACAGTACTGTGTGCACACCATTCATACAGGGTGTGACAGAAAATACCTCGCAGATTCTATAATTTTTTTTTCTGTGATCTAATCCCATTTGCAAGCCCGTGTGTCAGGCCCACACAGACTGTATTGTGGCCACTGGCTAGTGGCTAGACCTCCACTTATACCGTTACAGGGTGTCATTTACTCACAAATACCTCGCAGATAAAAAAAAAATCTATTTAATTTTTTTCTGTGATCTAATCCCATTTGCAAGCCCGTGTGTGTCAGGCCCACACAGACTGTATTGTGGACACTGGCTAGTGGCTAGACCTCCACTTATACTGTTACAGGGTGTCATTCACTCACAAATACCTTGCAGATAAATAAAAATTCTATTTAATATTTTTCTGTGATATAATCACAGTTGCAAGCCAGTTTGTGTCAGGCCCACACAGACTGTACTGTTCCCACTGCCCACCACTTATATAGGGTGGCACAGTACCTTGCACGCATAGTAACACTTATCTAATAAAAAATGACAGGCAGAGGCAGGCCACGCCGCAGGGGCCGTCGTGTTCGTGGTGCTGATTTCCACTGGTCCTGGAATAATGCCCAGTGTTCAGAGGCCACGTACCCTGAACCCAAAAAATTCTGAGAAAATAGTTGACTGGCTTACACAGGACACCCAATCTTCAACAGCTTCCGCTAAGAACCTTGACGCACCATCCTCCTCCAGCTCAGCTTTGGTCACCTGCTCTCAAGTTACCACTCTCCCGCCCGCCGCCAGCACCACCACTACCACCACAGCCGCTTCACTTGATCCCTCAGAGGAGTTATTTACACATCATTTGGATGAAATTAGTGATGCGCAACCATTATTGCCAGAGGATGGAGATAACAGGGATATGTCTCAGTCAGGCAGCATTACACACATGGACGTACAGTGTGATGATGATGATGATGTTGTACCCGCTGCTGCTTCCTTTGCTGAGGTGTCAGATACAAGTGAAGTGGTTGATGATGACGATGTGTCCGTGGATGCCACGTGGGTGCCTGCTCGAAGAGAAGAAGAAGAGGGGAAAAGTTCAGAAGGGGAGACAGAGAGAAGGAGGAGACGAGTTGGAAGCAGGGGGAGGTCGTCGCAAGGAGCTAGTGGCACAGTCAGACAGCATGTATCGGCACCCGGGGTCAGCCAGACAGCACGCCAATCAACACATGCTGCTGCCACCACCAGAATGCCGTCATTGCAAAGCTCAGCAGTGTTGCATTTTTTTTGTGTGTCTTCCTCTGACAACAGCGATGCCATTTGCAACCTGTGCCAAAAGAAACTGAGTCGTGGGAAATCCAACACCCTCCTAGGTACAACTGCTTTGCGAAGGCACATGATCGCACATCACAAACGCCTATGGGATCAACACATGATGACGAGTAGAAGCAGCACACAACCTCAAAGCCACCATCCTCCTCCTGGTCCAGCATCTTCAGCCACGTCAACCACTGCTGTCCTCCTTGCCCCCTCTCAACCACCCGCCACTCCGCCTCTCACCTTCAGCAGTACCATCTCATCTGCCCACAGTCAGGTGTCTGTAAAGGAAATGTTTGAGCGTAGGAAGCCAATGTCCCAGAGTCACCCCCTTGCCCGGCGTCTGACAGCTGGCTTGACGGAACTCTTAGCTCGCCAGCTTTTACCATACCAGCTGGTGGAGTCTGAGGGCTTCAAAAAATTTGTCGCTATTGGGACACCACAGTGGAAGGTACCCGGACGAATTTTTTTTAAAAAAAAGGCAATCCCAAACCTCTACTCAGTGATTGAAAAGGAAGTCAGGGCATCTCTGGCATACAGTGTTGGGGCAAGGGTCCATCTGACCACTGATACCTGGTCTTCAAAGCACGGTCAGGGCAGGTATATCACCTACACTGCGCATTGGGTCAACATGCTGACGGCTGACAAGCATGGAATGCGTGGCTCTGCAGCGGAGTTGGTGACACCGCCACGACTTGCAGGCAGGCCTACTGCCACCTCCTCTACTCCTCCTACTCCATCCTCTTCCATAACCTCCTCGGCTGAGTCCTCTTCTGCTGCGGCGTCTGGCTGCACATCAACTGAATCCCCCCAGCTCCAATAACATTATTTTTCAGGCATGTGTACATGCCTAATTTTTCTGGCCTCTGGTGCTGCACTGTGGCTGCAAAATAAAAAAAGGCAAATACAAGTGTCAATTCCCCTTTGTGATCGTTACCTTGTTGTGGTGAAGGGGCTTGCATATCACAATGAAGCGATCATCACCTCTATGAGTGTGTTGGCAATGTTGCCACACCCCAGATGATAAGGCCGTTGCTTCATTATGATCAGACCAAAAGCGATCGGCTGGATAATTTTTCATTGAAAAAACATACATTTTTTCAGATATTTTTTTTAAGTTGTATGGGTGGGTTTTTAATACATAAAATAAAAAAATCATAATAAAGTCTCTTAATAGTTTATTAGAAATAATGCAGACAATTAAAAAAATTCCCCATCAATTCCAATACAAAGCTCAGAACTAAATTATTCCAGGATGTCGTAATGGTTCGTTAATTCGACAATGGTCAATCAATTCGACACACGTCCCCGGATAGGGGACGTAACAGGGATTAAACTGATAGGAATAGTACTAGTTAAGACACCACTCATATAGGGTGTCACAGCACATTGCTCCGTGCACGCGCAGTGCCCCAACTTGGGACTGAGTAAGAGGACCAACCAATCTGTTTTTTCCATCTCCCGGTTCCTAAAATCAATTCATTTTGGTGTATCAGAGTTTGGTCTGTCACTGTGAAGGCAGTCGAAGGTACCCGGCCTAAAAATTTTTTCACAAAAGGCAATCCCACCCTGATATGGGACGTAACAGGGATTAAACTGATGAGAATAGTACTACAGAAAATACCACTCATATCGGGTGGGGCAGTAAATTGCACGGAGCAGACGCAGTGACCGTGGCGTGGATTCAAACAAAGGGGAGGGAGCCAGCATTTTTTTTAACCATCTCCCCGTTCGAAAAATCTATTTAATAATTTGACCCCAGATTGGGGACGTAACAGGGATTAAACTGATGAGAATAGTACTACAGAAAATACCACTTATATCCGGTGGGGTAGTAAATTGCACGGTGCAAACGCAGTGACCGTGGCGTGGATTCAAACAAAGGGGAGGAAGCCAGCATTTTTTTAACCATCTCCCCGTTCGAAAAATCTATTTAATAATTTGACCCCAGATTGGGGACGTAACAGGGATTAAACTGATGAGAATAGTACTACAGAAAATACCACTCATATCCGGTGGGGCAGTAAATTGCACGGTGCAGACGCAGTGACCGTGGCGTGGATTCAAACAAAGGGGAGGGAGCCAGCATTTTTTTAACCATCTCCCTGTTCGAAAAATCTATTTAATAATTTGACCCCAGATTGGGGACGTAACAGGGATTAAACTGATGAGAATAGTACTACAGAAAATACCACTCATATCCGGTGGGGCAGTAAATTGCACGGCGCAGACGCAGTGACCGTGGTGTGGATTCAAACCTAGAGGAGGGAGCCAGCATTTTTTTAACCATCTCCCCGTTCGAAAAATCTATTTAATAATTTGACCCCAGATTGGGGACGTAACAGGGATTAAACTGATGAGAATAGTACTACAGAAAATACCACTCATATCCAGTGGGGCAGTAAATTGCACGGTGCAGACGCAGTGACCGTGGCGTGGATTCAAACAAAGGGGAGGGAGCCAGCATATTTTTAATCATCTCCCCGTTCGAAAAATCTATTTAATAAATTGACCCCAGATTGGGGACGTAACAGGGATTAAACTGATGAGAAGAGAGAACTACAGAAAATACCACTCATATCGGGTGGGGCAGTAAATTGCACGTCACAGACGCAGTGAACGTGGATTCAAACAAAGGGGAGGGAGCCAGCGTTTTTTTAACCATCTCCCCGTTCGAAAAAGCAATTCAATTCACCTTTCCGGGACCCTTGGTGTTGTACGTGGCTGGGTGGAGGAAGAAACCTTCAATGACATCAACGGGACATGGCTAGCTTGGTATCCAACCTTGAACAAATGGAGAGTTTGCGGTTGGGCAAATGGACTGTTTGAGGTGCATTAAAAGGGGAGTTTGGTCTGTCAATGTCTGTGAAGCGGGCGTAACCCTTACACTACCTGATCGATACAACATCATACCTGATCGTATACACACACTGGATGTTTTAAACGACGTTGTTCAAAAAAAATTTGGATTGTTAGGTGATTTATGCTCTTTATGGATTAAAATCCAACTCTGCGTCAACTACATAATTTTCCATGGGAGTTTTGCCATGGATCCCCCTCCGGCATGCCACAGTCCAGGTGTTAGTCCCCTTGAAACAACTTTTCCATCACTACTGTGGCTAGAAAGAGTCCCTGTGGGTTTTAAAATTCGCCTGCCTATTGAAGTCTATGGCGGTTCGCCCGGTTCGCCCGTTCGCGAACATTTGCAGAAATTTGCGTTCGGCGTTCGCAAACGGAAAATGTTATGTTCGCGACATCACTAGTGGTGATATGTCCCCAAGTAGATTAGTTTAAGAGGTGTTCCTGCAATTAACATTTTCTACATTATCATCAAATATGGTATAAACAATTGACGGGTGGTAGTGCCCATGATGTCAAGAACAGGGATCCCATTTGAGGGGATGAGATAATAAAAAGAAGCCTGCGGCACTGTGGACTCTCCATACTTGTTTAGGGAAGAGCCTATTCTCCCATTGGATCTTGTATTGTGAGAAGTAGGACCTGTGTTCTTGTGAAAGTCACAGCAGCCAGACCACCCCTTAAAAAAAAAAATGTTATTTGATTTGAAGATATAATGAGGAAACATTTAAACAAAATCTCATCATGCTCCTACAAATGTCAAAAAATGGTTCTAGATTACAAAAGTATGTATAAGGCTTTTTTCACACTTGCGGCAGCAGGGTCCGGCAGGCTGTCCGGCGGGGGAACAGCATACCGGATCCGTGCTAACGCTAGCCCGCCATGCCGCCAAAAGTCCGCTCCCGACCCATTCACTAGGCAAACAAGCCGAGAGGCGGCCGGACAAAAACCGCAGTGTGCTGTCGTTTTTGTCCAGTAGCCTCTTGGCATCTAAGTAGACTTAGATGTATAAGACATTTATCTGCAAAGAAAATCCTTTCAAGCCATGGAGACAGTAATATCTCTTGTACATGGAACACCTATTTTCATACTTTCATACTAACATTAGCATTGATAAATTAAGGTGCATATAAGCCACGACCATGCGCCAAACCAAATCAGGAAGGTCCACTGAAGAACTGGGGTTTACATTAGCCCCTCCCATTTTTATATGTGAAAAATCTAGATTTGCCAGAATTGGTAAAATTTGGTAAAATCCTGGAAAATGTGGGACTGTTGACAACTATGTATTTGATTGAATATACACCCCTACCTCAGATAATGAGACAAAGCGGTCTTTGTTGGTAGCTACCCCCACTCCTTCATAAACGTGCACTTGGACATTGATCGGCTAGCATGTAAGTTTATTTTAATAGGTGAAGTAGTCCCTGCCAGACACCAACATATCTGATGCTTCTTGCCATGAATGTAGGGTTTGAGCTGTCTCCATACTCATTAGATCCTCATCCGATCCTGATGAAATTGGTGGATTCATCCTACATTTATCTACCACTCATGACAAGCGTACTTGTA